>NW_026515725.1:2400000-3824878 GCF_025528875.1 Mycotypha africana | reverse complement strand
AAGTAGGGAGACGAGAGGGGGAAAGAATCCAGGATTCAGTAACTAAGAGAAGAGACATGGAACTGCAGTGAGAGAGGACATCGGCAACAGTTGTTTGTTGCAAACCATTGGCGTTCCAAAGACCGATGGACAATGTCAGATGATTGTTGGTGGTGTTTGTGGTGCCCCCTATAAGCGGGGAGCAGCCGATGACGACGAGCTTATCTCGTAGGCATCATTATCACCATCTGTATTTATAGATGAGGCAACAGAATCATTATCATCAGCAAAGGCGCTCTCGTGGAATTCCTCACCAGCTTCAATCATCTCAGAATCACCGGTGACAAAACCTAACGAGGTCAAGAAAGCGGCAGCAGTAGTAGAAGAAGAGCCAATATCACGGGTACGTTTCAATGGTCGGGGGTTTCTCTCCGCAACAATCTCCTTGGCAATGGAATCAGCGATCCAACCTTGGTCAACAAAAAAACGGGCAACACTGGGTACCAGGTAAGCCCGTACATATCGTAGGGCACGGATACAACGGTCTTGTTGTAGGGCTTTAGCGAAACGAGTGCGGTCAGTGGCAGAAGCATTGGTCATAGCAGGATTAGCAATATGCTTTTCATCCAAAGGGTCAAAGTGTTCCAAAGGAACAACTTTACAGGCCTTGAGGTGGTTTGAGAGATCGGTAGTAAAGTCGTTGTGTACCAAGAGGCCAATCACACGGTGGGCAGGTAGAGTAATATCTACGATACGACCAGTGTCAATGCCAATGGTACTGAGGCGGTGGCGAATTTCACTACGGTTGATTTTACGAGCTCGAGGTATGTACACGTAGGAGTAGCCTTGTGGGGCAGTAGGATCATATTGGCTGAAAGCCCTTACAGTGGCCTTAAGCTTACGCTCAGTTAGTTTCTTAGGGGCGGGACGCTTAACAATTTGAACCCAAGCAGTTTTGGGAGTAGTAGGGGCAGTTTGCGTCGTAGCAGTGGTGTTGATGGTAGTAGTAGGAGTAGTGGTGGGTATAGCATATTTGCTGGCAGCGGTACTCAATGCAGTGGCCTTTGAAGTGGCATTGGGAGTAGAGATCGAATCTGCTACTTTTAAGCCTCTAGCGGCCATATTGGGCGTGATAGCGGCATTTTTCTGTTCGAAATTCAAATTCTGAAGATTTTGCACAGTTGCGCTTAAACGATTTAACTCCCGCTGGAAAAAATCATTCGCAGTCTCATGGTCGGAGAATTTTGTCACTAGCTCGGCGAACTGAAGTGCGAGGCCGTCGACTTTTTCGGTCAAGTTTTGGAGGACTGTGAACACTCGGGCGAGTGTTTCCTCCAATTTTTGGGTTGACATGTTGTTGTTGGGAGCTGTAAGGTGATATCGTTACGGAAGGATATCGTGTGTTGTGGAGGTAATCCGTCTAAAAAAAATAAACAGATGGTGTATCCTTAAGGCTGGGTTGGGCAGGTACCTAGCTTTAGCGTTGTATGATTGGATGGCTGTAAACAACTGATATTCACGTGACCTGAGAGGTAATTGTGTGTGAATGTCTGGAGAAGTGTTGTACGAGCAAAAGAGCCTGCCTTCTTGGCTCAGTTGGCAGAGCGTCTGCCTAGTAAGCAGAAGGTCGGCGGTTCGATTCCGCCAGAAGGCATTCTTTTTTGCCTAACAGCATTTTAAATAAGATCTGAGTGGTGGGTGGTTGTTTATTTATGTTGTCGTTTGTCGTGCCTAGTAATAGAGATTTTTGTCTTGTGGACGGTCTTCTTATTACTTATTAGTTTGGACTTATTTTTAAGGTGAGAGAAAAGATTTTATCTGTTCTTTATTTTATGTTCTTGATCTTTTTATACAATTACATTGTTAAGATTACTAATTAGTATACAATATTTTGAGGCACGACACGTGCCTCAAAATAGTGTCGTGTGTTGTGCACAAAGCTTGTAGGAGGATGAAAAAGTATTTGGATATTTTTTTTTAAACTGGTGTCGTGTGTCGTGTTACAGATTATAGTGATGTATCCACATCAATGCTTTATCTAATCCACTCTTTAAAGAAAACTGAGACATAACCATTCTGATCTAAGACAAATTATCATAAAATAACAACGCTCTTCTCATTTAATAAAACGGTATCTTTTAAGCTCGTTTAATACTTTTGCTATTGCAACGGATAAATCATTTTTTTTAAACGATAAGAAAAGACTACTGTTATTACACAAAAATAACAAATTACAAACAATACTATGACTGGCACTACTCGCAGAAACACTAGAAACGCTAACACCAGCTCTGTTAGCAATGACAATGCTAACAACAATCAACAAGCTACTAATACAGCAGCTTATACAGCTATGGACATTGACAGAGAGTTTCCACCTCTCCAGGTAAACAATACCAACAATCCGAACGATCAGGCCGACATACCTCGTCTATCAATCGACAATGTCGTATTTGAGGGTAGATGATATACAAATATTAAAGATATAATTCACTTTATGAAGGATAAAGATGAATTATACAATATTGCAAACCAGAAATAATTAGAAACTACATAAACTCTAATATATGAGTACCGTGAATTAAGTGTTGTGTTTAGTTGACAGCATCATATGAGATGTGGAGAACTCGTATACAAATTATACAAGATCCTCACACCTCATTACTGCTGAAATAATATGAAGTAGAGTAGGAAACGAATATAGAATAAGTGATGATTCTTATACGAGATTAGCTACCTCGTATAAGGCTGAACAGGTTGTCATTTAGGATATATAGTTTACTTATTTTGCTATAATACGTTACTATATGACATAGGATATATAGTAGAATTAATATATGGACATGCAGGATATATTGATTCAACACCAAGGTATAATAGGTTATAAGTACTATTCCCTGCCTTCGGCATAAAGAATGATGACAAGATAATAGTTTGTGATCATCCTTTACAATAACTGTTCACTCAACTCAAACACCACGCACGAATACTATTTTCCTGCAAGCAGTGCTACATAATGGTTAGCACGGGAAAATAGGTTAGTTGCATGATCACTAGATCAAGCCATGGATACGTTTACAAGTCCACCCGCTCCGGGTAGATGCGTAATCTCCTCAAGGGAGAATTCTATTCTTTTACGGTTCAGAAGACGTACGTCTTCTTTGAGTAGAATAACTCAGCTGTCAGTTTCTAGGTTCCGCAATATGAAGAAGATATTTAAATTTTTGCAGTAGATATTTTTTCTTCTCTTTGAACTTAACTTGATTCAAAATAAAAACCTACTAGTTTGATCTCGTTAACTTTATTGTTTTAACTAAGTGATATTTAACTCTCAAGTCGTCAAATACCACAATTTTTTTAACGAAGACCCTTACTGAAACTAAAATGTCTACTGCAAGCAACTACGAACCTTCTTCTCCTTCTCCTGCCGACCTCTTTGGTTACGACAGCTCTCTGTCCGAAGACACGGAGATGCATGATGCTGCTGTTCTTTCTGCCCCTTCTGTTCCCACTGCTTCTGGTGTTGGATCGTCCCAACAGACGGTTCATAAAACCATGGGACATGCAGAAAGCATGCATCCTTCCACTTCTGCAAATAATTTTGCATATAATGATGTTGGCAATGAAACTAATTCGCATCATAAAAACAATAGCATTAACATTAATGCCCCTGAGTTGGATGGTCATAATTTGACTATCATTTCAAACGATGTCTTGATCGCACGGTATAAGACTCAAATCAACCAGTTGCACTTGAAATGTTCGACGACTTCTGATGCTTCCGAAGTTCAGAACATGCGCAACACCATCAATGAGCTTCGTCAATTGATGGAGGATTTGATTAACGAGGGTAAGCCACCTCATAAAAAATTTTCAAACCACGGCACTGCGCAATTAAAGTATGCGCACCCGCACATTCCTCTCAGGGAAATTCCTCTGTTTCAGTTGGTAGACGACGCGCCTGAGGTTAAAACCGAAGGTAGGATCTCGTACGAGAACGCTGAGTCATTCACTACGGCCTTTGAAACAATTTTACAAAGCCATGATTGTGATATGAATGCATGCTGGCGTAAGTATTTAGTATCGTCATTCTTGGTTAGTAAAAATAGCATTTACAGCCGTTGGTATGAAACCAATATCAACCCCAGGCCTGCAAAGACGAACTGGTCAAGCATTAAAGAAGCCATCATTGAGCGCTTTGGGTACCTTTCAACACCCAGTAACAAAATAGAAAATTTTGTTACGATGCGCCAGTCGAAAACCGAGCTTCTGCGCGACTATGTGGATCGCTATAGACAAGCTATTCATCGTCTTCCTGGCGCTCCTCTCCCCAACTCTGTTGTTGCTGTTGCTTTGCTCGTCGAGTCTCTTTTGTCTATGACAAAAAAAGAGGTTAAAAAATCGTTGAAGAAACACAACGATAAGGGCCCCAAAGCGACTTATTACCTTGATACATTAGAGGAAGTATATAAACATATTGAAGTTTATTACGGCCCTATTCAGGAAGCCCTATACCATGCTTTGGCTACCGACGTTTCGCCGAAAAAGAAAGCTGAGACGAGCCATAGTGGCATTAAAAGAAAACAAACCGGTTCTGAAAACGATTTTCAGAAAAAGCAACGTCCCGCTCCCGCTACCGCTAAAAACCTTTGCAATTATTGCAAAAAGGAGGCATTCTCCTACGAGCACTTGAAACGTTGCATCGATTATTTGCATAGTGATAAATACAAGCAGTATTTGATCAAGCAAAATGATCGCCGTCATAACAAGGTACAGTTACATGTTTCAGAAAAGAACAATGAAAATGGAACTGATAAGATTAATATCTTCTATAGTAATCTCGAAAATAAAATTGCTGAAGGCTTTACCAGTGAAATTCTCACTGATAATAATTTTAATCCTATCGTTTATCATTCTAAAGTCAAATCCTTGCCATCAGATGATAACATTAAAAATAAAAATTATCTGTTTGCTAAGGACAAAAACCAAAATATTGTCTGCTTTCATGTTGCTGACTTGACAGAAAAAGAGGTCCAGAACATGACACCTTATTCTCCTGCTATTACCATCAACAATGAACAATTGATTGGTATGCTCGATACAGGTGCCCAAAAATCAATAATCAATGAAAACTTTGATTTTGCAGATAAATCTATATTTGACAAATTAATTCCTACAAAGGGTAAGATCACATATGTGGGCAAAAACGTTTCGTCTGAACGTAAAGGAGAAACGCAACCACTCGAAGTCAAATATAGAGGCAAGCCCGGATTTCTTCATTCCTTTGAGGTTATGGAAATGCCTGAAAACATGAGCAAATTACCGGTACTCTTTGGAAGAGATATAATTCCTAAACTTGGTATTAGAATAGAAAATATTGCTTTTTCTTTTGAAGACAGAGAAGAACTTATTTTCGAAGATTCTGTTAACCACGAGGTCTATATTCCAAATGTTAGCAAAGCATGTTCTGAACAAGAGTATGAAGATTTCATGAAGGTACTTCAGCCGTATATTAAGGCGAATGCAGAAATCAATCTTCACAATTTATGTCCGATTCCCGAGGCAATCGTACATTTGAAAACAGCTCCTAATGCAGTGGCTTATACTAGACAGTACCCTGTCGCTTATGCTCTTCAACCTGTTGTAAGAGAACAAATTCAAAAATGGGCAGATGATAGAACTATCGAGCCTGCTAAACCATCCGGTTTTAATAGTCCTCTGACCATCGCACCTAAGGGTTCTCCCGACCCTTCAGGTAAACAAAAATGGAGAATCTGTTTGGATACAAGACGTATCAACAATCTCTTGGAAGACGTATCAAACGTCAACACACCTCTCATCGATGACATTTATCATGAGATGCGCGAGTCAAAGATTTACAGTGTCTTTGATATTTCTGGTGCTTTCCACAGATTGGAAATTGCTAAAGAAGATCGCCACAAATTAACATTTACTTTTGAAGGCAAAAGCTGGCAATTTAGAGGTGCTTGCTTTGGCTTGAAATCCCTTTCTGGCATATTTCAGAATGTTATGGAAACAATATTCCAGGATATGAAACAATTTGTATGTATATACATTGATGATTTGGTTGTACATTCGAAAGATTTGCCATCTCATTTGAAACACTGTAAACGTGTTATTGAGGCATTGACAAAAAACAATATGCCTATTAATGTTGAAAAAACTCATTTTGCTCGGAACTCTGTGTATTTACTTGGCTTCTGTATTTCAGAGCAAGGAAAATCCATTGATCCTCGTCGTTTGACAAACATCGACGATTGGCCAAAACCAATGACAGCAAAAGCCATGATGAAATTTTGTGGTTGGGTGTCATACGTTCGTGCTCATTTACCACAAGCTAGCGCATTGACGGCTCCGCTTGATCACTTACGTTACAGCACTAAGAAAACGCTGGTATGGACCCCTGAGATGCATCAACATTACGATAGCATCATCAAAATTATAAAAGAAAACCTTGTCTTAAGTCATCCCGATTTGAATCATGAATTCAGTTTGGCTGTAGACGCTAGTGCGTATTCAATTGGTGCTTGTTTGTTCCAAGAATATGTCGATAAAGAAAAGGGTACAAGAACAATCAAATATATTGCTTTTGCATCCAAGGCTTTGTCTAAGAGCCAACGCAATTACAGTGTGACCCGAAAAGAACTTTTGGCATTGACCACTGGATTGACAAAATTCTATAAATTTCTGCATGGATCGAAACCATTCACATGTTATACGGATCACAGAAGTTTATCATATCTTTTTACTACCAAACACCTGTCCATGATGATGATGCATTACATGGAAGTTATCCTCTCCTTTCCAAATATGAAAGTTGTCTGGATTCCTGGCGTTGAAAATGTAATGAGCGATAAATTGTCTCGTATGTTTCCCCAGGAACAGGATCGTGTTCTCTTCGAAAAGGATGAGAAAGCCTTGTTTCCTGAATTATTTCAGCAAAACCGTAATCAAAAGGCCAAAGCTCTCAAAAAAAAGAAGAGTGGAAGTAAAATCATAAAGTCAAACAAAGACAAGTTCATTGAAGAAAATGAACTAATCAACATTGAAAGAATTCCCAACTTTCAAAACTTTTATTGTCATATCGGCAATAGTGATAACGATGTCGAATCTAACGAATCAGTTAATGATGACTTACCTCTCGCGAATAATAGCGTTCGCATCAAACAATGGTCAATCCGCACCATCCATGATACATTGGATGAACAACTCAATTACCTGTGTGATGTGGATGAAAACATTCAAATCAACTACGTCCAAAATATGGATGACAGTTACATCATTCCTCCTGAGGAAGATCGCTCTGATATTTTGAAAAGAGCACATGAATTCGGTCACTTTGGTGCTCAAGCCATTGTTAAGCGTATCCGACAAGATGAAGGTATGCACTGGCCCAATATCATGAAAGACGCACTTGAAATTGTCAAACAATGTTCTACGTGTCAAAAATTCGTCATTTCCAAGCGTGGATATAACCCTTTGAAACCATTATACTGTTATACTCCAGGTTGGCATTATCAAATGGATTTGTGTGGACCTTTCCCCTGCACTTCCAAAAATAATACATACATCTTGGTTTTACTTGATGTGGCTACTCGTTTTGTGATTCTTCGTCCCATTATTGACAAGTCTGCTAAAACGGTTGCGAGTGAACTCGTATCAATCTTTTCCCTTATCGGTTATCCTCCTATCATCAATTCTGATCGTGGTGCTGAATGGAAAAACCAAATTTTGGACCTACTTTGTGAAGCTATGAAAATTGATAAGCGTCTAAGCACGGCTTATTATGCTCAAAGTAATGGTGGCGCTGAACGTGCTGTCCAAAATACAAAGAAATTGTTATCCAAATTGATCCTAGGTAACTCTGAGGATAATTGGGATAAATCAATTCCATACAATTGATGCTCAATTGTAAAATTTCCAAGCGTTTACAAACCAGTCCATTTTGTCTGATGTTTGCGCGTAAAATGACAAATGAATATCCTCTCTATAATGACCCCAAGGATGACATTGAGCCGATGAGTACTGACGAATTACTCAAACGCGTCGAATATATGTCTGACATTTGTGGTATTTGTAGTTGTTTTATGTTTAGTGAACGCGACTTATAACTTGATATAAACTGTAAGGTGAAATGAGTCTCCTTTAGTCCTTTTATTATACACTGAAAATCAGAGAGGGGAGCGTTCACAGCAAACTGAATCTTTGTATTTAAAAAAGAAAAAAATAAAAAAAAGTCCTCGTTCCTTAATTTCTCAGCCAGTAATAATGCGGCATTATAGATGCGCATCTTTAGAAATACAAGATGACGTGTACAAGTGTTATTATGATTCTATGATCATAATAACGAGTCAAATGCTTGAAAGTGTGTCTAATTCATCTTTATATATTATAGGAGGTATGGAAATACCACATTGCCCCCTACCAGAATTAGAGCACCTTTGAAAGTCTTGCGAATAGATTTAGCGCGAAAGCACTGGCGAGTTAGAAACGAGTAAAAAAAAATGAGAGCCAATGTATTGTAACAAAGGTTGCAAGTCTAAGCAGAAGCTTTTTTAGACTTGATAGATGAACGAGGCATGTTTCTGCGACGTTTAGTTGAGGTGGACTGTTCTTTGACAGGACGACCTCTTTTGTGATGAGTAGATGTGGAAGGTTTTTTAGCGGGAGAGGTGGAATCAGTGGTGAGCTGATCAAAGTCCTGAATGAATTTTGTCATCGTACCAGGAAGAGCTTTACGAAGAGCTTTACTAGAAGTTGATGAATTCTTTGATTCATACTTCTTGGCTTCCGTTGCATTGCCTAACTGTTTCCAATATCGACGGAGAGTTTCTGTGGCATTTATATCAGCAACGGGGACCCAGCTATCAAATTCTGAACTGTAGTTCTTCCATCGTACCAAATATTCTCTGTTACGGCGGTTGCCACGATGATCTAAGATGTCCTCTATTTCATAGTGTTTTATTTCTTGACCTTCATCATCCAACTCAATGATTTCTTCTCGAGAGATCAATTTGAGTTCATGTGAAGTGTAATTACGCTTGGTAATTTCACCTGTATCAGACCGAAGGACGTATGCGTTACATTGGTTCTTTCTGACTATAGTAAAAGGTCCTTCATATGCAGGAGCTAATTGACCTTCTTTTTGAACACGAATCATAACATGATCACCAGGTTTGTATTCAACAAGGCGATGCTTTTTATTAAATTTAGATTCCTCGGCAGCTATTTTTGCCTTTGTTTTAGCAGCTATAGCAGGGAATACGATATCATGCATGTAATCGATACGTTTCATCAATTCTTCATGTGACATATGCTTTCTATTTTCAGCATTGGCGATTCGTTCGTGTTCAGCACGAAAACCGTATGGCTCGATCATTTTACGTGCAAACATTAATGAAAAGGGAGTTGTATTCAACTTTTTTGAAATTTGATTATTCAAGCTCATTTGGACTGCATTGAGATGCAAGCTCCAGTCATCTCCAACACCATGAGTATTTTTGGCAAGAGCGAGTTTGACGCTTTGTACAAATCTTTCACTCAAACCGTTTGCACTAGCATGGAGAGGAGTAATTAATCTATGATCGTATCCTAAGGCATCAGCTAAGTCTGTATGAAGGGAATTAGAGAATTCTCCACCATTATCGCTTTGTAACACGAGAGGAATACCCACTAACGCAAATACGTCTACTAATACACGCAGAACTGTGTCAGCATGCTTATTTTCTAGAGGACGCAATATGCAGAAACGAGTGCATACATCGACTATCACCAAAAAATAGTTATCATGGCGATTGGCAGAGGTCTTTATAGGTCCACCTAGATCAATGGCTACATGTTCACCTGGGTAATAACAGTATATGTTACGAGCAGGATGATATCCTCGTTTTTCTATATTGTGGCGTTGACAGTCTTCACATTGACGTACAGCTGTTATACAATCATGAATGAGATTGGGCCAATGGATTCCTTCATTATGAAGTCGTTTAACCATTTGTTCGGCACCAAAATGTCCCGTTGTATGGTGAGCTTCTTCTAAGAGATTTTTACGCTCTTTTTCATCGGGTATGACATAATCAGTATAGAGAGCTTGACCGCTTTGTATATAGAAAAGCTTAGCGTCATCAATATTGATTTTTTTGCTTTTAGTGTCAACAAGTTGGTTATATTTTGTGAGCCATAGTAATTTCTTTTTCTTGTTGATCTCATCAGATATAGCGTGATTTTTCCTAGGGGAAATGATTCTCTTGTGTTTGGAACTCTGATCTTCTTCCGCATTTTCAGGTTCAAATAACCTAGAAAGTTTGTCTGGAAGTTGATTATTGATACCCGAGATATGTATAACGGAAAAATCATAATCAAGCAAAATGTCTAACCATTTTATCAACATTGAATTCGCATTCTTCTGTGAGTGCAAATAACACAGAGCTTTATGATCTGAGTACAATGTGAAAAGAACATTCCAAACAAATTTGTGAAATTGCTTCAAGGCATATATGACGGCAAGAAGTTCACGCATGGTTGTACTGTAGTTTCGTTCGCTTTTAGTTAATTTACGCGAAAAGAAACCTATGTATTTTACTACAGTATCTATTTCACCATCGGCATTTGTTGTTTTATACTCATGGAATAAACAACAACCAATAGTAAAATTTGAAGCGTCAGTGGCGATACAGAAGGGATGATTCAAGTTGGACAGAGCTAAGGTTTGACTTGAAGCCAAAATTTCCTTAATTCGTTGAAAGTCCCTTTCATGAATTTCATTCCAATGAAAGTTCTCTTTTTGGGATTTAATTTCCAAGAACTGCAAGGAACGAAGAGTATCTAGCTCTTTCATGAGCTCCGCAACTTTAGGTAAGTGCTTTCTAAAGTAAATTTTGTGGGCGAGGCCAATCATGTATATTTGTAATTTTGCGTTGATCTATAGATTGCCCATGTTCTGAGATGGAAAATCCAAGAAGATATACTTCAGCTTTTGCGAAATGCGATTTTTCGAAATTAATCTTTAGATTAGCTTTTGTCAAAATCTTTATCACTTCTTTAACATGTCTGAAATGTAATTCCATAGAAGCAGAGAAGATGCAAATATCGTCGACAAAGCAGCGCACATACGGCATATCTTTCAACAAAGTCAACATTACTCTTGAGAAAAGTTGACTGATCGTCGATATTCCAAATGGAGAGCCAACATGCATATATTTCAAACCGTTGGGAGCAGTAAAGCTTGTCTTCTTACGATCAGTAACATTAACGGGAAATTGCGAAAATGCACTTTTAAGATCTATGGTTGAGAAAACCTTACCACCAGCCATGGTCATGAAAATGTCATCTATCAAAGGTAATGTTTCATTGATAGTTGGAAGGGCTTTGTTTAGTAGACGAGTATCTAACACAACTCTAATCTTGTCGGTTTTGTTACCGTCCAAATCCTTTTTCTGGACTACCGTTATAGGTAAATTCCATTCCGAGGGTTCAGCTTCAGTAATAATACCCGTTTTTAACCAGTCATCAATAATATCCATTACTTTGGATGTCTGTGCATACGCAATAGGATATTGTTTGACATTTGCGTAATAACCTTCAGGTGTGGGAAGATATAAAACGCTTTCAGGTAGGTTGCAGAGAGTGTTATCATTTAGATTTTTGTTTGCTTCTAGTATATAAGGCTCTAGTCCTTTGGAGAACGCATATTGTTCTCTTTCAGATCCGCAAGGAGTCTTGTTGGGTTCATATGCTTTATCCTCGATTGAGTCATCAACCTTGGAAGTGTTTTTAAATTTATATGCAACATTCACAAGATGGATCTTCAACTTTGGCAATAAGTCTACACCTACGATCACTTTCTGTTCATGGGCTAGCAATTCATTATCAATAACGTCGAATTTATGAGGGATGGTTCTGTTGACACCATCATATCAACTGATAAGAAATGGACAGTTTGTTAACGCTGGAGTTGCTTACCATTTGCCAAAATTAGTTTACCTTCGACTTTATGGAATGCAAGATCTTTACTTATGACAGATACTCCAGCGCCTGTATCGTTAGACAATAGCAAATTAATCTCGTTAATTGTGATGTAGGAAACAGGGGCATAACCAATATTATCAGTTGCAAATGGATTGTCAGTTTCACCAACTGCACCATTACGCTTACTAGATTAAGACAAATTTGTCATCTTGCGAGCGAGATATAGAATAAAGTTGCTTATCATAAGATCGTTGATCATTAATTAAGTAATTGTCATAT
This sequence comes from Mycotypha africana, assembly GCF_025528875.1. NCBI lineage: Eukaryota > Fungi > Mucoromycota > Mucoromycetes > Mucorales > Mycotyphaceae > Mycotypha > Mycotypha africana. The sequence continues at coordinate 3,812,632 of NW_026515725.1, read as the reverse complement.
TCTAATAAAGCTTTATTATATTCATCCTTAGATGTGTCGTCTTCAACTATATTCTGTCATTAGCAGCAGACAAATCTTGTTTTTCGGATTTACAAAGATGATAAAGTTCGGATTTAGCATCAGAAGGATGTACATCATTATCAGCAGTATCAGATATAATCTTAACTGCAGCAACAGTCGGTTTTACCTTCTTAACATCTATGATTTTCTTTTATCAGAACAGGTCTTTCCATGCTCGACAGAAAACTTGGCCACGCGACATAAGGTACAGATACCATTGTCTTTAAGGAACTGGATTGGAACTGGATTTCGTCCCTATCCAGAGAACCGGTTTTATTTCTAGTATCCTTCAATTTTTTGCAATTGAAGGTACTGTTGTTGCTGTTGCCGTTGTAATGCTTCTCGTTTGGTTTGCCGAATAATCTATGTCATCCGTTCTTCTCTTTTTGTTTGAAGAGTCTTTCTGACCAACCTTTTTGACAATTTCAGCGTGACTCTTTTCCAACGAGGACATAGCTTTACAAAGAATGCTATGCAATTCATTGAAATTGCTAGGAACGGAATCCTCGTTAGAAATATCTGCGTACTTGCTTGACAAGTTTGAACCATCAGGAAGAGAAGGCTTGTAATGGCCCTTGAATGTATCTAAAACCTTTTTTCCTGAAATCCTCATGATGCAAAGAATTAATAAAGTGAGTAGACAAAAAAAAATTATCTTCCACTTAAACCTTAGCGGAACAACATTATGCTGATATTTATCTAAATATTCGGCAACAGACTGGTTGGAGCCTTACTTCAGGTTATACAACAATGGTATTGCATTGAAAAGTATTATACATAGAAGCAATATCGACTCGGTTCTTAAGCAATTCCTTAACCTCTTTCCAAGACAATTTTTTGTTTCGAATGCTACTGGTGTAGAAATCACGGCCGATCATAGTCTTCTTGAGACAGGATCCAAGGTTGTAACGCCAGTGTTTGTTGACATTGACATTATCGTCTTTGTAAACACCGTTCAAAATTTAAAATGAACGTTTCCAATGAACGATTATCATTGGTGACGTTGGTTAAGTTGGGATCAAGTGCATTGTCGAAATCCTTATAATTTGAAGGCTTAACGTCAAAGACTGGAAGATCTTTAGTCTTAATTGCACGTCCATCCTTTTTACCAGAAGAACTACTACTTAAAAGCTTTTGCTTCCTCTCTCTAACACTTAAGACGTTCATGAGCCTCAACAATCTTTCTATTATAGAAAGCTTGCTTTGAGATATTTGGTTAAGTTGTTCTAAATTGATAACTGTTATAAATTGATTGTGGCATTTCCATACCTCCTATAGTATATAAAACACGAATTAGACACATCTTCAAATACTAAACACGTTATTATGATCATAGAATTGTAATAACACTTGTACATGTCATCTTGTCAAACAAATGATCAGAATTATTGTACATACAGTCCCAAAATTATTCTATCTTTTTGATGGAAAACAGACACTATAGCAATAAGCATTTGAATACAATGCGTTAAGCAGTTTTTGTAGGACTCTCCGCGAACAAGACAGCGATTTCCAAACATTCCCTTATCAAAGATTTCTTTACAGCGACAATAAAAAGCAGTGTTAAGATCCCTTACATTTAACAACTTTTTCGTGGGGCATAACAGTCTTCTCGCCCACAAAGGAGTTTGTCATCCAGAATCTTTCAAGACAATCTTACTGCTACAGTATGTATCACAAATATGTGGTGTCCAGAATCCGACATTGGGTAACTGCAGTTCAAAGATATTACTATCTCCATTGATAAAGAGGGAATCAGACGAGTCACTATCCATGGTAGAACACCCAGAGAAGCTCGTGTTAAATTCATAACACTGGGTAAATATAAAGGCTTACAGCTATGTCTCGTTGAGACGTCATATACCTTTCTGCAATGGAAAAACAATTTACCAGAAGACCATAAACTTCTCCTCACTTACTTAGACCAACCAGGCATTGTCTAAAAATCAGTCAGTCAGACAACCGTGCAAATTGAATAAAAACAGCAATGCAATCAGCTGGTATTGATATAAAACACTTAAAAACTCATTCCATGAGGCCACGAAGTACCAAAACAGTTAAATTGGGAAACTCAATTCAAGCTGTAAAAGCCCATACAAATTGGAGGCTACAAGTCATTACATTTAAAAGAAAATCTATAAGCTAACATCAAGACTATCAAAGGGTACAGCCAACAGCAACTCAATTTTTTCTTCAACAGTTTCACATTGGCGGTCGGAAATAGAGTCAATAGATGTTGGTTTAGGCAGGATTGTTCACGAAACGAAGACCAGAAATGTTATATGTACCAGCCCTTAGTATATTCTGGTGATTCACCTTCGTTACATTACAATTTCCATCCCCAAAAAAAACCAAAAAAATTATTCTGGAAATAAAAGCGCGACTCAGGGAGCTAGTATCACATTTTTGGTCTTCGTTTCGTCAACAATAGTAATCTCGAACATTTGGTAAAAATTCTCCACAACTACCACCTTCATTGTGCTAAGCTTCACTATTTGCCAACTAACTGCCTTTCCAATTCATGCTTTTGCTGTCTCGCTCATACTGGCTACATCTTTTATTTCTTTTTCTTTTGCGCTTGATTCTCCTGTTTGATATGAAATTAGCTATACTCTCTTACACCCTTCAATCTTTAGCCATCTCTCTACTTCCTACTCTTCACTTTACAATATGACGCCCTCTCAAGATTGCTTCTCTTTGATTGATACGTCTCCCCTGCACAATTCAACAATATGGACTTTTGTGCTGGCAATTTGTCTTCAACAACATTCCATTTCAACAACAACTCCACAAAATTCTTACCTCGCTTCAAACCATCAGCTTCTTCCAGTCTAATTGTTCCTGGATTCCCTCTTTTTTCTCAACTTCCTAATATTCTTTTGAGGATCTATTGGTCTTGAAACATTGCAAACATTAGATATTCAGATGACGTCAACGCGACATTTGAAAATTTAAAGCTAAGACGCACAACAAATGTTGGTGATGTAAAACACAATAGTGTACTAATTTTTTTAATTCAAAAGATGCCTGACTCCTTTCTTTTTTGCTTTGTCCTTTAGCTACGTTTCTCTCATGCTCATCGCTTATTTGTCGTAACTGCTGGTCGAAATGTTACAAGCAAGTTGTCGCTATTTGGTTGTTGAAACATGGTTTCCCGTTGACTTTTCTAATCTTTGTGCGAAGTTTGGTGTTGCGATCTCCCACTGTAAAAGTGCGAACATCGGCCTACAACCCAATTACCTCCCGTAAAGTATTAGTTTCAGTGCTTTGTGTACGCGAAGTTTGGTGTTGCGATCTCCCACTGTAAAAGTGCGAACATCGGCCTACAACCCAATCACCTCCCGTCGCAAATCATGGTCCTGTCAATGCAACATTTTTCACGATCTATCTAGCCGGAACTGGTTTGTAACATATTTGGCTGGCTATGTATGAATAGGTAATGTAAAATATAACAGTGGTACTATTTTTTTTTAATTCAAAAGATGCCTGACTCCTTTCTTTTTTGCTTTGTCCTTTAGCTACGTTTCTCTCATGCTCATCGCTTATTTGTCGTAACTGCTGGTCGAAATGTTACAAGCAAATTGTCGCTATTTGGTTGTTGCTGAAACATGGTTTCCCGTTGACTTTTCTAATCTTTGTGCGAAGTTTGGTGTTGCGATCTCCCACTGTAAAAGTGCGAACATCGGCCTACAACCCAATTACCTCCCGCAAAGTATTAGTTTCAGTGCTTTGTGTACGCGAAGTTTGGTGTTGCGATCTCCCACTGTAAAAGTGCGAACATCGGCCTACAACCCAATCACCTCCCGTCGCAAATCATGGTCCTGTCAATGCAACATTTTTCACGATCTATCTAGCCGGAACTGGTTTGTAACATATTTGGCTGGCTATGTATGAATAGGTAATGTAAAATATAACAGTGGTACTATTTTTTTTTAATTCAAAAGATGCCTGACTCCTTTCTTTTTTGCTTTGTCCTTTAGCTACGTTTCTCTCATGCTCATCGCTTATTTGTCGTAACTGCTGGTCGAAATGTTACAAGCAAGTTGTCGCTATTTGGTTGTTGCTGAAACATGGTTTCCCGTTGACTTTTCTAATCTTTGTGCGAACATCGACTTACAACCATCTTTCGATTCTGGAAATGTATTGTTGAGCACATCGTCAGTAAGGAGTTCAAAGGGAAGTTTTGAGATCTCACAACCGTGAACTCCTGGCACATCGTCTCCTGGAGAGCTTAAGCGTAGGTTTTCTGTAGCGATTGAATGCAACTAAATACCTTTACTATATGAGTGCTTTGTTTTGAATTTTATCTAGACCTCGGTGATTGTATTCCTGGACCTGCCACACTTAGAAGACGTCCCCAAAAGCTTGATGATGTGACGGTCGATATCCATGTATGCAAGGGCGGCTTTATGGCTTAACCTCCCTAATCTGCCTACCCAATTAAATGCGATCACTGTTTTGAACATCGATATAAAGATATTGAGCGCATCAAGCAACAAGTTGAAACGGTGTTTATTTGAATAATGAAGCGTATAAATTGACATTGCTCTTTCTGGATATTAACCACATCTGTTGCCGCCGGTTGGGTAAACTTCTCTCGAACGAAGATACCAGAAATGATTTGAAGAACAGGCAAACTTTGGATATGAATGACGAACAATACACGGATGTTTTCAGTGGACCAGTTTCTAGAAAACTTCTGTATGATCACGTTCTTAAGCGAAATGATCTGTTGTATTCTATGGTGGTAAATCTCAGCTTGGAGAATAAACCCAAAAAGTCGCAGACGGGATCATGCATTGCATCATTCTTGAATTCGACTAAGCTACAGATAACATAACCAGTGTAACATTAGGTTTATATACTTTTCTTACATCAAATGATCATTTACATTCACGCTCTTTTTCCTTCTGTTTTTAACGGGTCACATCAAACAGAATTTTGGCGAAGTCAATAGCCTGCAGGATAGCAGGGTGATTAAGAGGAATGGTGAAGTGTTGTATGAATGCAAGATTATCAGCTTGGAATAACAGGTGATATCCCGATTATAATAAAAATTATGAAGCATCAAGGCTACCGATCAAAGAGCGTTCTCGATTCCGTATACACTCAGTATTGTGCTAACATAGACGCTGACATTGATTATGCTTATCCTTCCTTGCTAATTTTGATATGGATAATTTTTTGTTGAAACTTGGAACAGCTAGTATAATACAACAGCTCGCTCTCAGGAAACAATAGTAAAGTCGGTGACAGGCATATACAATGGCATACTCGATTTACCTGCTATTCTGACTGTACTTTATGTAGCCTTTTTCGTGGATAAATACAACTATACAATTACTACAGTGAATGCTTGCCCTCGCCGTTCCACCAATTCTTTCAAGTCGTATCTGATATTGCAGTCCCTATTCCTTCCGTTTTTTTAGAAGCGTCTTATGCTCTCCTCATCCCGGTTGGCTACTCTACTTGTCTTGAGCGAGAACCAACTTGATAAAGCCATCTTGGGTCTATAATACTTCTTTATTGATGGCGGGAGAATGCAAGAACATTATTGCAAGCTACTAATGGAACGGAAATGTGAAGGGTAACGTTTGCGTAAGCATTGTACACTTTCATTGTACAAGACTTTTCGCAATTTAAATCTGGGGCAAATGCAGAGTATGATGCTTTTCGGAATCTGATATGTAGAACAATAAAGGAGCTTATGATGGAGAGTATGGAGTTGTGTATTTTATTTAAACGCAGTTATAGCAGTATCTGGATGCAGTACAATGACCGTTTCTTATTGTACGTAAGAGCTGAGAGGTTACTATTAAGTAGACAGTAGTGTAATGTATTAATACGCATTTAAGCAATTCTGTATCGTTTTCTGCAATGAAATAAAATAACGTTTGTATCGATCTTTTAACGATTTCATCATTTTTTGAGTGTGTGAAGCAATTTTCAGCGCATTATTGTTCTTCATCCCTTCCACAAGCAACTTATCGACGTGTGAAGCAGCTATAAAATAATTTTATTACTGTATTGTCGATTTTATCGCTTCCAGAAGCAACTATCGATGCACCAAGCAAGTAGAAGGCTTAATTCCCGAATTTGTCTTAGAGTTGCAATATCATTTCTAAAAATTACTGCATTATGGTCAATAAAGTAGCTCTCATCAGTGCAAATCTGATGATAGATGAGTAAAGAAACAACGTTTGAACAGCTGTAGTGTGATAGAACGAGACAATAAATTAAAAAAATGAACTACTTTTCAAGACTGTTCGTACTCATTCGAAAGGATGATTCTTTCAACAATTTTGTTAATTGGTTCCTTATATATGCTTCAACAAGCAAAGACACGAGTAGTAAAGTATGTGAGCTAGACTAAACTAAGCTATCTTAAGTGCTAAACCGATATTCCTCAATCAATTGTATATAATGTTATATCACATATGAAACAAGGTGAGAGACAGACTTTTTTACTGAGACATTGACACATGGGCCATATTCTAATACTCATTCTACGACATGCAGTCAATTCTATCCACGATAAATCTCCAAGCTTTTTTAAAACAGTGCCCAAAGGTTCAACCTTTCTAAAGATCATAATTTTTTTTAAAGCGATTGTCAATTCTTGAATGGCTTGTTGTTGAAGGAGTGTAAGTACAATGAGCGGTTGCTAATCCCAGCTCCGTCCAGCTCTTGATTTGAACTATTTAATTAATATGTGTTCACGCGGCACGAATGCGTAGAATACAACTACTTTTTAATATTTTGGAAAAGGGAACAATTCTGAGCATTTACGTTATGTTGTTGTACGGCTCAATAATTATTATTTGCATTATTTCACTTAGTTCCAATCGATATTTTGGTATTGTATACGGTATAAGTTGCTTGGTGTTATTAACGAATGTAGTGGCTTTTTCTATTAATAGTTTCCAAGCTATTGGTAAGGTTTAGTAGATGTTTGTAGATGTACGTTTTTGACTGTACTCCGGCGCAAACCTCATCGATGATCACTTTAAGGGCCTATTTGGAAGCTTGTAAGTTTTTCTCAAAAATAACCTTCTTGATTTTAAATGAACTTGTGTTACATCGAAGAAGATCATTGCTGAGCGCAAAACAGATGTACACTCCAACTATTCATTTATGTAACTGAATAGCAGGTTACCACACGGGCATTATCTATTAGTGCTTCAGTCTATAATTTGCACTGATAGTTAAGATATTTTATCCAGTTTCTGTGGTCGTCTACATGCGTTGCCTTATAAATTAAGATGTATTCATTTTACTATACCGCATGTATCGTAATATTCAGGACTGTGCTTATTATAGTTCAGAGGAGGAATATCAGATTAGGTAATCACTTTATTGTACACTTGTAATCTTACCTTATCATTATAGTAATTATTCAATAACATATTGATTATAACCTCTCTCTCAACTGGCTCCTATAATATACGCTATGAATATCATTCAGGAAACCAGTTTATTCTCAACCACTCATTGCCCTATAGTAAGGTAATGTTCATATTGACAGCAGTTACTAATTTCGACTAATTAAGAGTTGAGTTACACGGTTCCGCTTTTCTCTTTTGGTGTTTCTCTCGCTGGTGTTCATTGGCTAGTTCTCCTGATTACTAACTCAAGTTACAAAATCCATTAATCTTCATGGTGAATAAGTCTATACACCCATCGCGTAAAAGATACAGATCCAGCTTACATCTATACACATTATCTGTTCTTCATCTAATTATTGAGTAATAAACAAGAACCTCACTGAGTTTTCGCAGACTTGACAGTGCTTATTTCTAATTTGTTTTATTCATTCTTCTTGACCGATCCAACAACTTGGGATATACTATTTTTGGACCAAATCTCCTGGGGTAATATCATGCAGGCCTATTCTGAGCGTCACCTCCCTATACTGGACGCGTGGCTATTATTAAGCCTGGTAAAAATGTCAAGAAAAAAGCAACCATTTGCTTTTTACCATAACAACAAAATGTCTATTAATTACTTTTTCCGAACCTCTGCAAAAGAATGGGACATCATTGAAGCTATTATACAATATGACCAAGACGACAGCGCAATTGATATGAGCCCAAATCAACTTCTATTGAAAATGAAAAGTGATTTGAAAACAATAGGAAAAACTCAACAAAGCTTGAACAGATACGTTTTGAAGGCCGTGCTACAAGTTGATGTAAGTAAGAGCTAAACACAATTCTTCATCAAAAAGACAACTAACCTTTGTTCTACACTTAGAAACTTTTGCAATTAAGATGTTTAGGAGTCATTGAAAGAGAGCCTCAAGAGATTGAGACTGAGGAGCATCCAACAGTCAATGTCAACAACATATCTCAGAACGAGCAAGTTAATATTGCTGGTGTTAATAATATCACTATGAGTCAACTCGACTGTTCTAAGAACACTAAACGACGTGCTCTTACTGAAATAACGAATCAGGTATCTATACTACACTGGCATTCTGTTATCTTACAGTCAATTACTTAAATTTACTGATTTTCTTTATATTTTCTTAAAAGTCCGAAACAGATGTAGCTGAGGGCTCATCAATGTTTAATATCAACCCACCCTCTGCACCAGTCGAACGTCCTCATAAACCAAAGTTGCGAAAACTTCAAACCGAGGCGTTAAGTCAGTTCATCCACTTTGGAACTTCATTTTCCCAGAGTAACTCAACGGCAAAGACTCTGTACAATCAATACAAAAATGAGCAAAAGAAAACTCTTCACTCAAATCAATTGGTGTATTCGAAGATATCGTTGGATTGTTAGATAGTGAAACCAGCTACCACTCATTTCTTGAAGAAATGTGGGCGACAAAGTTTAGCGGGATACAAGACAACCACAAAGAGACTTTCTTCAATATAGTAAAGTATTCTTTAACATCTTTCCACCTTGTTTGCAGATCAACCGCAATCAATATCTCAAACCATGAAAGGACGCACTTCGTTGAGAATATTATTCCATCATTATTAGCACTGGGGAAAGCACTTGATTTCATTGAGTTCAAATGGTAAATAAAAAAAATAAATAAAAAGGTAAAAAAGTACTAAACTATTGCTTCTTTAGGTGCGAGTCAGAATTTACGTCTTCGAGAGTGCTGAAGCAAAAAGCAAACGATTACGACCTTCGATCAGCCCCTAGCAAATATATTGATGCCCTTGGTACATTAACGACGCAAAATAACATGGAGCTTATCATTGTAGAGGCGTCCAGGTAATACATTTAATCCATTATTTAAGATGAACAGGTTATAACCCATTCATTTAGCGGTCAGCTCAAAGAAAATACCACGCATTCAATTGAAGACACTCTAAAGATATTGGAATGTGGTATATCATCATTAAGAAAAGAAGCATCCCATTACAATGATGCATCCTTGTCGACGTTTATGAAGCTAAAGGTTTTTGGCGTTCATGTCATTAAGTCGCAAGTAACACTATCAGAAATCTCCCTAGATGATTCAACACATTGGAAATGTATTGAATTAAGGACAGCGAAATTGCCAACAGCTTGGAGTGATAGAGTCGGTCTAGTACAATATATGGAGCTTTTAGCCACACTTTATGTATGTATTCTAGAAATGTTAGATTGCTTTGTGTGGAATTCACCTATTTTTATTTGCTTTTAGGATGCTTGCCTTGATAACCAACTGATTCAAAAGCAGCTCATAAAGGAAAATATTGGTTTGATTTCTTTCAATGGTCCTTCCATTGGATCAGTAATAAGAGACAATTAACGCCTCCCCTCTTATTTTTTTTTCTGTCTTTTTTTACTAAGTTGCTGACTAAACGCCCTGCATTTATTGTTCAAATAAAAATTTTGACCCAAAACAAATTTATCGATGCGGATACACGGTTTTTAAACTGCACTGGTGTATCAGTCATTGTTAAACTTTCAGTCTGGACCTTATATGTTTATATTGAATCCTGTTACGATAGTCTTTACAAAAACCTATTGAAGCATTTATTCATCAGACAGTAGTTAATTGACGTTTTTTTTTTTTTTTTTATTTAAAAATAATAAATTAGTCACACATCGCTGAGGGGTGGGAACATGGAGAGGAAAGGCAAGTTCTATGATAAGTAATTAGTCGAAAGCAGCCGCTTCTCGCAGGTGCTGCGAGGAAGACAGACTCAAAAGAAATAATGTTGTGGGCTTTACTAATGACGGATGGGGATGAAAACTATGACCTATAGCCTTTATGAATCCCCCTTAAAGTCAGTTAACTCATTTCCCTACCTTGGTGTTCCTTTCCGCCCGGGTGGCTATGTGGATCCCAACGAACTAATCCGTATCAATACCACGAAAGCATTGGCTACGATGAATATCCTCAGCTCTATTGGCTTAAATAACCATGGTTTTGAGAAACTCTTGGCTCTTCGATTTTATGCTCAAATGATCCGGCCTCAACTAGAGTATGGTGCAGCTATATGTCCTTTCACCTCCGCCAACATCCTCAGACTAGAGAAGGCCCAAAATACCTGTATTCGAAGGATCTTTGGTGGTTCGTCCCGTTCATCTGTAAAAGTAATGCTCCACATGGCTGATCTACCATCCATGAAAGAACGCTGTGCGATTCTCCAAGCTAAATACATACTTCGTTCTCACTACTTACCAAATGATGCTCTACTAACCTTACTGCACCCCTACATCCAAGATCCATCCAGCAAATCAACCTATTTTCGTCTAAGCCGCTCTCCTATTTGGAACCGAGCTCAACAACAACAGTCTATTGATCATAAAGTCCTTAACAAATGCATTCGTGAGTTTCGAACCGAAACCCTACATGAACTGCAACAACCACACCAGAACTCAAAGTTACTCTCTGCGTGTCGGACAACCATCAGCTTAGACCCTATACTCTGGCTTCCGATGACTAGCGAAGAGCGTAGCCGCTGCATCCGATGGCGTCTTGGATGGCTACCTGGTGGTCATTCCAACTTCTGCTTCCATCATCCCACCACCATCATGACAAAACAACATGCCATACAATGCTTACAGATGCACCAACGTCTAATGATGCCAATATCAATTCTAGATCCATTGTCTAATCTTTTGAATCAACTTCCCACTCGTCCCCCTCGATCAGCCGTCACTCGCCAATCATGGACCGTCCGTTGGCCGGCCATTTGCCACATTCTTTATGAACTCGATCATTTGTTTCATGGACTGAATCCACCTCCACCAGACCCCTCACTAGGCTACGCCCTATTACAATGGTTGACCCAGCCCTCACACACAACAACAATTGATTAAATCCTTTTTACCCTTGTTCCCGAAGGGGTTTTTAGCAATATATAGTCTATACTATAGAAACTTTAGGATCTGCCCCGGGCAATTTTTGGTGTTCATTGGGTTTTAAATATTGTAATAAAAGATTTCTTTAAACGTATTTTACGTGAATTAAATCAAAAAAAAAACCCCCAATCTGTATTTTAGCCAACAATTCTGTAGAGTAACCTATACTTGCGTTAGGTTGTTTTGTGAAAACGACAAAATATTCCCGTGCGCTTGATGAAAAACCAAGCACATCTTTTAATCTACCTGGTTTTTGGCAAGAAAATGAAACGCAGCAGACAACCCGAACAATGCCTAGGGACGCAGATTAACAAGCCCAAAGGCAACAAAATAGAGTTGGAAAGGAGAAAGGATGGAGAAAAATCTTACAACTATACGCCTATTTTGAAGAAAGGAAGGTAACCTCAGCCATCTCCTCACAATGTTCTAAATACAGGCTTCGCCAACTGTTCCCAGATAGTTGTAAAATATAGTTACAGCAAAACGATGCTGTAAGTTCGCTTATGTCACCAGGGGCAGCCTTCTGCTTTCACAAAAGCGGTTTATATTGAAGTGGCTAAAAGAAGCAAAGAGTTTGAATAGTTACACTCATTGGTATTTGTGAATACAGCACCTCCCAGGAGCGTAGCAATTTTTTGCAGCATTGGAATACGTTTTGCGTGTTTGCATCCATTTGTTTGACTCAGTAAATCCAAAATTACAAAACTCCTCGGTGATCTTTAATTATACAGTACGAAATTCTGTGGTAGTGTGATGTGAGCGTTTTTAAAATTATGCTGTCCTTAGCAATTTCATCTAAGCCGACCTAGTCAGGTTCCAGGCTACTAAAAGGTATCTGCGTTCTAGATGAAATTTGAATATTCATCGCTTTTCAATCTTGAAAATGGTAAAAACTTCTACGTTAAAACGCCCACAAATGGCTATAGAAGCTGCCCTGAATAAATACACTCTTCATCTGTCTGTTTTAAAGCTTGACCATGTATTAATACTTTATTGGATCTCCGTCTACTTTAAATATGGACTTATTCAATTGATTGGCGATAAAGTTTTTCTGTCTTTCGACGGAAACTTCCTATATAACGGATCGTACAATTGCAGCGCATAAGTTCTGTGTGTTTTTGACGTAAGTCGTTATTTAGCGGATTCGCAGATAACTTTGTAGCAAGAAAAGGTTCACAAGCATAGTTTCACTCTCCTAAGCGTCTTATAAAAAAGGATGCAAGATATCTAGTGAAATTCCAGCAATCTTCAAGACTAGACAACTTATTAACTTCAACATTTTTTTTTGATTATAGTAGCATCAGCTTTCGTGAAAAAGTTTCTTCTCATACCAGCCTTTATCTTATCCTCAATCAACACAATGATATTCAACAAAGAGAAGGCGTGATATATAAGCCAGCTACATAGTCTCGAATTGTTCTATCAAGATATTGGGTTCAAGACGGAAAAAAGAAGCTTTCCTTTTAATCCTCATCAATTTTCTTTCGTCTCTCTCATTCTACGTTGAGCATCACTATTGACTTCATAACAGGTATCGTTATAAGAATTACACATTTAAATTAACATATTACCAAAGGTGTTTTTTTTTTTGTTGTAGTAATAAAGAGCGGATTACTTTCAAAATAGTACTTTGGTAGTTGTCAATTGAAGTCGAGGAATTAAAAATACTACCCAAAAAGAAAATTAGAAATTAGAAACTGGCAAAAACGCATAGAAAAAGCATCACTTACCAAACTTGCAGCGAAGACAATATCACGCTTAATGTCTTGCTCTGCCTGTTCCACCTTTTTATAAAGACTAGTGTCGCCAACCATACGAGCTGCACCCATTACCTCACGGCATGTTTCATCCAACCGACTTATACAACGGACAATGGAGCCTTCCAGCACATCGGTCAAATCCGTGATATGTTTAAATGACTAAAGAGAAGTGCGGTAAATACATAATAAGAAAAAGGTTATCAATATAGATCTCGCAGGAGGCAAGCATTATTATATATGAAAATGTCTTTACCAAACCTCTGGCCCATTCATATACTACTTCAACCAAGTCAAATTTGAAACTACTGACATAGTCTTCCACAGAAATAGGAAGGCCACATTCTACTTGCAGCTCTGCGATCTTTTTTGCATAGGCCAGAACTGTTTCCTTGGCCTTCATCAATTTAGGGGTGAGACGAGGCTCACTAGCATTGCGTTCTTGAAACACGAAGCAAGAGAGTATAGCAACAAGCTCTGCCGGTTCATAGTCCACAAACACGTTATCTAATATCAATTCTGTTAATAAAAGTTCATCCGCTGAGTTGATCTCACAAGCAACCCGCCCTTTCAGTTGTACGGTTCCTTGGTTATCGATATAGTTCAATTGGCGCAGCACTTCTACTCGTTGATGATAATCGGGAAGAAGCTCAAGGTTTTGATCGGAAATGGTCATTTTCAGCATTTCAATTTGGCTGGATAGCTTTTTATGGGCATGAATTAGGCTATACTACAAAAGCGAAATCGAATAAGTGAGATGCTCAAATTGCTTTAAGAGTCATCAACTTACATGTTCATCCAACTCTGGACATTTAGTACATTGGAATTCCCCTATAAGTTGCTTTAAAAGCCTCGTTTTGGAACGCAGCATTTCCTGAAATTCGATATCCTTAATTTTGTTCCAGTCGTATTCAGGTACTATCCCGCTATGTTTGGCTTCTGATCCAAACTTTTCCAATTCTTGTTGTATACGTATAATTTCAATTGATTCAGCAGTACCGGCTATAATGGGATCGGCATCAATTTTTATAGTTAAGCGACTAACAAATAATATATCGGGAGCACCAATGGTAACAATTTCTGTTTTGCCTTCCCCACTGCCAGGACTACAAACGGTAGTTAATGGTAAAGGTGTTGACTCATCCAGGTTAGCTGAGCTATTTATATCCAACTCTTTTGGCAACAATACCAAGCAATAAAAAGATCTATGCTGTGAATTGGAAGAAGTAACTGGCAAAGGTCGCAAAATCACTGCAGGCGCATTTCTGTAGATATTCGTGTTGATCACGATGAAACGGCCGGTAGACAATATACGATTACCAACTGGTGTCACACTTATATAATGAGTCATCATAGCTCGATTAATATGCAATATCTCTGCACATACATCGTAGAATTTATCAATATCGACTTCACAGATTGAGCAATCTAATTGACGGAGAGCACTGCGTTTCTGTTCGTTTTCATCTACTAACCGTTTCGTTTCTGGTAAAAGCTTCTGAGCACTGTTTTCAGAAAAACTACGCTTGATCATCTCTTCTACTTTTAATGCTTCTACACGAAGCAGATTCAGAATCATATTGTAGGTGAGTCTAAACTGAGATTCCAATTTGGTGGGCTTTCCAAGAATCATGGTAGACAAACAAGAAACTTCAGGTGGTTCCTCAGTCCCTGTGGCGATAATAACAACCCCTGTGCTGTCTAAACCACGACGGCCAGCACGACCCGACATTTGCGTATATTCACCAGGCAACAAATCCCGGAAATTACGACCATCATGCTTACGAATGGCTGAAAAGACAACGCAACGTGCAGGCATGTTTACACCCATAGCAAAGGTTTCGGTAGCAAATAAAACCTTGACTAAACCGCGAGCAAACAAAATTTCCACCATTTCTTTAATGATAGGTAATAAACCACCGTGGTGCACAGCGATACCACGGCTCAAAAGATCACGCATTCTTAAAATTTGAGGTAGTTGTTTGTCAGACCCACGAAGACGGGTCAAGCTGCGTTCGATAAAGACATGGATTTCACTCTTTTCCAAGCTTGAACAGAGGTCAGTCTTGGATAGGCCAGTAGCGAATTCTTCGCAACGTTTTTTAGAAAATGTAAATATTACAACAGGTAATAGGTTCTTTGTCTTCAGCATACCAATCAAATGGACAAAGAGATTGCGGTCCTAATGCGTTCGTGCAAAATGGCAAATTTTTAAATTATTAGCATAAAGCAGTATTTTCCGAGAAGAAAGAAACATATTTACACTTTGAAATGATTGCTGGTAGCTACGAGTAATACTTTTCTGACCACCACGAGCGACACCTCCTCTGCCTCCGCGACCACCACGAACGTTCGGGGAAGATCCTTTAGCTTTATCGATCTGTTCTTTACGCTTCAACATGGCATCTTTGGCTTTGTTATAGCTAAATCAGAAATGGAAATGGTTATTAAATTTGACTCACCTTAGAAATCCATTACTCACTTACTTTATCATACTCAGCTTATTCTCATTCGCTCCAACAATTTTATATATATCCTTATTGGCGTATATATAATGTTCGAGAGGAACGGGTCTCTTCAGAGTACTGATAACATAAATATCTTTCTTCTTGGTACGACTAATCGGGGCGATACTAAGTTCAGCACATCCAAAAGGCACAGCATAGTTTGTTTACTATATTTACCCAACCCAACCAGCAAATTCGTGTGTATTCGGTACAGTTGCAGACAAGAGGATAATATTGACGTGTGCAGGTAGCATAATGATGACTTCTTCCCAAACAACACCTCTCTAGCAAGTGAAGGAGATAGAATTCAGAAAGACCTCTATAAATATTCGCAAACTTTTTCTTTTCATTTTTACCTCCAAATCATTAACATAATGAACTTCATCAAAAATAACAAATTCAACATCACGGATCAAATCAGCGCCTCTATAAAGCATGCTACGCAGAATTTCTGTCGTCATTACCAAGCAACTCGCTTCAGGTCTAATTTGAACATCGCCTGTTAAAATACCGACATCTTCTCCAAAAGTACGTTTAAAATCACGGAATTTTTGATTACTGAGCGCTTTTATGGGTGAGGTGTAAATAGCCTTTGTCATATGTTTGGTAGCTAATGCAATGGCGTAATCAGCAACTACAGTTTTTCCGGCTGATGTATGTGCTGCAATAAAAACAGAGTCTCCCATTTCCAAATGATAAATAGCACGTTTTTGGAATATATCGAGCTCGAAGGGAAACTAAGAATGAAATCTTTGAGTTCTACCTTCACTGCTTACCAATAAATTCCTCCTTCTTCCATCTTTTTATTATTATTGTTACCTGCATGGCCATCTCGGATACCAAATCATGGAAATTATCGAAAGGCTCATTGACGTTAATTTCGTGAGCCCATTCACGCCGCTTGATATTTTCGTTAGCTGTTTTTGTCAATTTTTTGGATGTGAGCTCTTTTTGAGGTGGTAAAGCCGTTGGTAATAGGCTATCCAATTCCTCGTCTTTAGCCGCTGTGCCTAAGGATGAAGAAAGGTTAAGATATGTTATTCAAATTCCTATTGAACACTTGGGCAAAATTGGTATAATTCTTCTCCTTTACCTTTATCGCTTCCAACATTTTCAGTCCCTGAAGCATTGGGTGTTTCCTCTGCGATTTTAACGCTCAAAAAATCGTAAGCAGTATTATCACTCGCTGTCATCATTTCTTCAATATTAAAAACCGGATTGTTCGTTACTGCTGTTTCTTCCTTCCGTTCCTCATAATCGTCAAATACTAATCCCCTATCCATTCCTGGGGGTACAACATATAGATCTAAAAGGTGACATAGTCAGATCAAGCTCAAAAATGATCATCCCGCAATAAAAAGCTTGCTTTCTCTTTTACTATATTTCTACCTTCAGATGCAGAAAGAGAGAAATCTGCATCAAGTACAACATTTTCACTATCATCCACTGACTGATTATCTACAATAACACCTTCGTTTTCCAATCCACCTGGGGCAAATGGAAATTGAGAAGCTGTACCGCGAACAAAGTTTTTTGCTGAACCAAACGCTCTGGATAGACTAGTTGAGTTTGCTGAAGTTGAGTTGGGATCATCAATAATTACTTCTCTTAATCCTATAATATCACCATCAAAACCTTTACGAACCACTTCAATACTGGTTCGAGGTTTAGATAACTGCGTGTATGCGTTTAATGTGTAGTCTAAGTTTTCTTCCCAGTGTCTATAGAAAAAAAGTCAATAAGTCTGCCGAGTGGTCGTATTGGTTTCTTTCAAGCTTCATTCTTACTGTTGACATTTGTTTAACCAAGTTTCAGGGAAGTGTTGCTGAGGGGTGAGAAATATTTGTTCGAGTTCACTGATGATATTCTCGTCGGCTTCCTTTACAGTAGAAGAAGCCTAGCATTCGTTACAATAGTTACAGTTAGATCTGACTGCATTTCTATGTTTCAAAACAGATCTTTCGTCAGGCAAGACTTACTTCATTACTGTCACCTGATCTTAATTGTGCAAAAACACTTTGGATCTTTTCTTTACTCACTATAAATGAAAAAGCATGAATACATAGGAATCGGGTCGTTACTATTCATTTATCGATATTTACAACAATGGCTCATATAAACTCGCTCGGAAGTTCTGCGTATGTCTGCGAAGAGTTGCGATTGTTTAATGACAAGCACACGTCTCGAGCCAATGGGTGCAGATGAGTCGGATAAGGAAATTTACAAATCAGACAGCAGGCATAAATTTTGATGGCATTGCTTTAAAGCTCAAAAAGCTTTTTTCCAACTTTACAACTCTCGTCATGCTTCGACTGTCTCAAACTGTAACGAAAAAAACGCCACGAAACGCCTTTGGAAGATTAATAGCTTGCCGCCAAGCTTCTATAGCAACGTTAAGCAGCAAAAGCAGTGCTGTTTCTCATGTCAGAGCTCTCACTTTTTATACTACCGCGTATTCGGCAAAACAAGAGCTAATGTCAAAACTAGGGCTTTTCCAATTATCAAGGAGGTTTTACAATGGTATAACGTCAAATATGCTATAGTATTTGCTTATTCAGTTTTCTTGTATTTATTCAATTTGATAACTTCTTACGCTTAGGTGGAACACCTGGACAACAAGGTTTTCGCTTGAATCCTAACCAAGAGCAAGAGCAACAAAAACCCCTTGAACAATTTGTATGTACAAGTTTTATCGTATACCTTGGATAGAAAAGCTAACGAGAATGTAAAATAGGGAATTGACCTTACAGCTATGGCAGTAAAAGGCAAGCTAGGTAAGTTACAGCAAACTCTTACGGTCGTTATAGTTGCTTTCGTCGAGTATTCATGCAAGTCTTTAGATCCTGTTATCGGTAGAGACGAAGAGATTAGACGTACTCTTGAGGGTAAGTGGCAATATTTTCTAAGACTGGAGATTATCAGCGAAAGACTAAGCCCTTTGAATAGTGTAAGTCGTGTTGTAATATTGAATGCAAATTATCGTAGAATCGCCTTTTCACATACATGCATGCCAAATAGTTTGGCTCGGCGTACCAAAAATAATCCAGTGTTAATTGGTGAAGCAGGGTAAAATATCGGGAATGATGCAATTATTGGATAGTAAAAAAACCTTCGCTGCGTCCGTCGGAGTAAAGTGTTTCAGCAAAATCTTACATACAGCATGAGCGCTGAACACGCTACTCGTCCATTTCATTTATACCGAGGGCGTTAGCAGTGAATTGTAGCAGTCAATATTATTAGAGCATTAACCCATAATTGTTCTATAGAGTCGGAAAGACGGCTATAGCCGAAGTAAGTGTTTCGTTTTGTCAAACTAGATAACCGTAATTAGAACATAAGGATTTCGTTGTAGGGGCTTGCTCAACGTATAGTTGCCAATGAAGTGCCGGAATCAATACAGGGAAAACGCGTCATTGCTCTTGACCTGGGTGTAAGTAATGGTTCACTTTCATGTATTGAGGAGTAGCCTACGGCGGTACTAACTGAATCCGCATTTTCTACTTTTTGATCATGTAGGCTTTAGTTGCCGGTGCTAAATATCGGTAACAAATGATAAAACTGCATAGAATGTTTTTAACGTGCTGTTAAACATGACTTACTAATTCTCTACACAATCTGTACATTTGTAGTGGTGAATTTGAAGACCGTTTGAAAGGTGTTTTGAAGGAAGTGTCAGAATCAGAAGGAAACGTTATTCTGTTTGTCGACGAAATCCATACACTATTAGGATTAGGTAAATCCGAAGGAGCCATGGATGCTAGTAATTTATTGAAGGTACAGCTCCAAGATAATATGATATGCTTCTCTTCTCCTTTTTTTTTTGGCTTTGTGTTAGAATGTAATTGATGTCTCACGTAAATCTTATTGTTGATATTTTACGGGTCTAGCCTGCTTTAGCTCGTGGCCAATTAAGATGCATTGGTGCCACTACCATTGATGAGTATAGAAAATACATCATGCAAGATCCAGCATTAGCACGTCGTTTCCAACAAGTCATGATTGCAGAGCCTACTGTTCAAGATACCATTTCCATATTACGTGGACTGAAAGAGCGCTATGAAGTTCATCACGGTGTCCGTATTTCAGATGCTGCCATTGTCGCAGCTGTACTCCACTCTCATCGCTATATCACAGATCGATTTTTACCAGATAAAGCCATCGACTTGATTGATGAAGCGTGTTCCAAGCTACGCCTTCAACAAGAAAGCAAGCCAGAGCAGCTAGAGAACTTAGATCGACAAATCATGACACTGCAGATAGAACTCGAAAGTTTGCGAAAGGAAACGGATGTTATGTCTGTAGAGCGCCGTAACAAATTACAGGGAGAATTAGAAGACAAACAAAAAGAAAGCGAAAGACTAAATGAAGTGTGGCAAAAGGAACGCACTAAATTGGACGAAATAAAAAAGATAAAGGAAGATTTGGAAAAGGCTCGCGTCCAACTGGAAATGGCTCAACGGTCGGGCAACTATCAACGTGCCAGTGAATTACGATATGGTGTTATTCCCGACCTTGAAAAGCAATTGCCTACTGATACAGCCCAAGAAGAAGAGAATGCTGAAGAGTCCTTCATCCATGAAAGAGTAACCTCAAATGATATTGCCCGTGTCATTTCCCATATGACCGGCATTCCTGTACGTAATCTAATGAAGGGTGAAAGAGAAAAATTACTGCATATGGAAGATGTATTATCCAAACGTGTAGTGGGTCAGCAGGAAGCAATTACAGCTGTTTCGGAAGCTGTTCGTTTGAGTCGTGCTGGTCTGCAAAATCCTAGTAAGCCCATTGCCTCTTTCTTATTCTTGGGTCCCACAGGTGTTGGTAAAACGGAACTGTGTAAATCAATTGCTCAATTTTTATTCGACACTGAAAGTGCCATTGTGCGTGTCGATATGTCCGAATACATGGAGAAGTTCAGTGTGAGCCGTTTGATCGGCTCTCCACCTGGTTATGTTGGACATGAAGAAGGTGGCGAGCTTACTGAAGCAGTTCGTCGTCGGCCTTATGCGGTGGTATTGCTGGATGAAATGGAAAAGGCTCATCGTGATGTATCTAATATTCTGTTGCAAGTTTTAGATGATGGTGTGCTGACAGACTCAAAAGGACGAAAAATCGATTTCCGTAATACCATCATTATTATGACATCGAACTTGGGTGCTGAATCACTGGTTAACGACTCTAATGATGGAAGAGTTGTTAGCATTCGTGCAAAAGAAAATGTGTTAGACGCTGTTCGCCGCAGTTTTGCTCCTGAATTTGTCAACAGAATTGATGAAATGGTAATATTCAACCGACTTTCCAAGGAAGCTTTAAGAGACATTGTAGATGTTCGACTTAAGGAAATAGAAGACAGAACAGCAGATAGACGTATTAAAATTGATGTGGATCCTGAAGCCAAGGATTGGCTAGGTGAACGAGGATATGAACCTGCGTATGGCGCAAGACCGCTTAACCGCTTGATTCAAAAGAAACTCTTGAACCCTCTCGCACGACTTTTGATCGACGGTGGTGTTCGCTCAGGTGAAACCGCTAAAGTGACGGTCGATAAACTGCCGAATGGTGAAACAGATTTGGTCGTTCAACGCAATCATGCACCGGGTACTGCTGTTACTGAAGAAGAAAACTTGACGAAACGACATATGGCTCCAGTCGGCGATGAAGAAGATTTGCTAGAAGAAGGACAAAGTAAAGGAGATAAGCACGATTAAAAACGGAATAGCTACAATAAAAATATAGTTTGTTGTAATTCAAACACTTCAATTTCCAGCTAAGAAAATTTTACTTCCGGGAGCGGGAGGGTAATCCGCTGTGATTGATTTTCCCGCATTAAATGAAAAAGTATCACAGTTTTCCGAGTTATCCCAGAGCTTCTTATTTCACTTTTTCTAACTTTTTGTTGCCCTTCACAATCACTAATGCCTGCACGCGAATCTAACAAAGTCATTCTTCTTGAGCACCCATCTGGATCAAAGGCCGAAGTTGCGCTTTACGGTATTGATTGCGCTTTGAATGAAGAATGTCTAGTTAGGAGTACATACATAGTAATATTTCACTTGTCTCTTTTTCACAGGTGCCACTGTTACCAGTTGGGTTGTGGACGGCATTGAGCGACTTTTTGTAAGGTAAATATTCAAGCCCTTAAAAGGACAACCAAATGGTTTGTACTTGTTGTAGTAGTAGTAGGCGTTGCTTAACCATGATCTGCTCTATGGTTTTATAGTAAGCTTGCTAAGCGCGATGGAAGCAAAGCCATCCGTGGTGGTATTCCTCTTTGTTTCCCTATCTTCGGCACCAAAGAGCAAATTGCTCTTCCTCAACACGGTTTTGCTCGTAACAACTATTGGGAGTACCTCGGTATTAGCACCGATAATAATGACGAAGTTACTGTTCGTTTTGGCTTGAACAACAATCAAATTCCTGAAGAAGCTAGAAACGCATGGCCCCACTCATTCCATTTGATATACGTTGTCACATTGACGAGCAAGTCTCTCCAAACTTTCTGTGAGCTGAAGAACGAAGATAAAGAAAGTTTTGAATTCAACACTTTACTCCACACTTACTTTAGAGTACCTGTAAGTTTTAAGCATGTGTATTATCGAGGAAGAAAAAGTGTAGGTATGGATATACTGACGCTGTCTTATAGGACTGTACCGAAGCCAGTGTTGAAGGATTGACATCCTGTGAATACATAGATAAAGTCCAGAATGCAGCTGTACTTACAGAAAAGAATGAAAAGGTTACGATTGGCGGTGAAGTTGATAGCGTTTACAAGGATGTTCCTGATAAGATTAAATTGAATGCCGGTAATGGCTCTGCTATTCAAATTGTAAAATCCAATTTGAAGGATACAGGTAGGCGCAACGATTGAAAATAATGCTGAAAAAATCTTGATACCTTACTTCGTATTTGTTTCACAATGATTAGTTGTTTGGAACCCTTGGGTTGAAAAGGCCAAAGGAATGGGTGATTTTGATGATGAAGAATACAAGAACATGATTTGTGTCGAAGCTGGCAGTGTTGCTGATTGGGTAAGCTTAGCTCCTGGTCAAACTTGGACAGCTGGTCAGACTTTGATTATTGCTTAGATAAAGGATGAATAGCGTAGAGTAGTTGCTATTGCCCAATCATTTTGTCGGTATTTAATCTGCATAACACTTATTTTTGCGGGCCTAATAAAATCATTCACTTAATCGTTATGCATCAGCTATAATTGCGACTCTGTATTGTGGAAACCAGGTTGCCGTGGAATAGCAGACAAACATAGTTCACGAATTGCATATGTTATTCCTCTTCATTCTAAATTGTTACACAGATTAGTCGTGTCCGCATGAATTGGATGAAAGGAGGTGAAGCACTAGCTTGCGTGCAATTTGATTCGGACAGTTAGTCCCGACTTTTGAGCTTAACGGAAGAACACACAACAGACTCCGTACGGACTATGGATGCATCTTGAATTTTTGAGCCCTTGTATTGTTAAAATCTAACAAACAACATCGACACTGAGGAGGCAGGGTTTGATGAAAGTATGAATAGTGTTGTTGACTTTCCCCAATCACAGACAGCTTTTTTTAGCACGAAACTTTGAAAATTTTTTTCCTTTGTTTCTTGTTGTGTTTTGTGTGTTAAAGATTCATTGGCTGTTCTAATTTGAATGGCGAAATATCTTTGCTTTTGCGGCTATAGAAAACTTGAGAAGGGGACAAACAGACCAGAGAACAGCCAATTTGCTTTTTTTTTTTTTTTTTTTTTTTTAATCAACACAACGCAAACACTTTCACGTAGCCTTTTTTTCTTTTAAGATACACTTTCTTTTTTCTTCTTTTTTTTAATCTATACATCAATACAGATTCATACGCATATCATCCACTCAACGTGTATAAAGTTAAGAAAGTGTAATATATAATGTCTAGCCTTAAAGAGCAAATGGAATCCTACAGTAACAAGATTGAAGATGTACTTGACAAAGTGGGCCAGCCTTTAAAACCGTACATCCCAGCTATCTCAAGGTTATTGATTGTGGCTACATTCATTGAAGACTCTTTACGTATTATGACTCAGTGGAGAGATCAGCTCTCATTCATGGAAGATTCCCGTCATTTCCCTTGGGGTTTAAGTCATCTGTTCCTTGGATTAAATGTCATTGTAAGTATGGGAAGGATAAAGGCGAGGGAAAGATTTTAGAGAAAGGGGTTATGAAAACGCGTCTGAAGATACGGCAAGTATTGCGGCAATAAGTTAGGAGAGAAGGTGGGAGGAGTAGAATTTTGAAATTTTTGCTGTCTTACGTGCTTTATTTTGGGTGCATTTCATGATGTTCAATTTATCACTAATATTGGTTAATGTTTGTATTGCAGGTCATGTTGGCAGCTTCATTCTGCGTTGTTGTGAAAAAACGCCAAACTTATGCTATTTATGGTCTTATGGGTGTTATCATTGCTCAAGCATTCGGTTATGGTTTGATTTTCGATGTCTCTTTCTTCTTACGTAATTTATCTGTGATGGGTGGTTTAATGATGGTTCTCTCAGAGACTATGATAAAACGTAAGCAAATGTTTGCAGCTCTTCCTCAAATGTCAGAGACAAACCGTAGAATGTATTTGCAACTGGCTGGTCGTATCCTCTTGATCTTTTTGTTCATCGGTTCTGCTTTCCATGGTGATTGGAGTGTGATGCGCTTAACTGTCTCCCTTTTGGGTCTCGTTGCTTGTATTATGGTAGCTGTGGGTTTCAAAGCTAAATGGTCTGCTATGTTCTTGGTCCTCTTTTTGTCCATCTTGAACGTCTTTGTCAACAACTTCTGGTCTGTTCAACATAGCTTCTATAAGCGCGACTTCTTGAGATATGATTTCTTTCAATCACTAAGTACAGTTGGTGGCTTCTTACTGTTGGTCAGTACCGGTCCCGGTGGGTTGAGTTATGATGAAAAGAAGAAAGAATTCTAATTATCGACGATATTAGAGAAATGAAGCGTGAAATCATTTATATTATTCCATACCATACAAATATACTATCTGTAATGCAAAGAAAAAAAGGGAAAAAAAAAGAAACCTAAAAAAACATTCGAATAAAGCAAGGCACTGCTAAGAGATACTACGTATAATCATTGGAACTTGAAATATACTACCTCTACTTGCTTTGATCTGGTACCCGACTACAGTAATCACCTATACAGTAATTCACATCACATCTTAATTGGAAATAACTATATTTGAGCGGTCTTATGTCTTTGACATATTTGAAACATAAATTGGTTTATATTAAAATGATCTTTACTGTTGTTTCAGATGATTAAACGTAGTTTGTATGAGCGAATGTACTGCTATCAATAAGCAGCTCCACAAACCCAAATATCTTTTAAGCACAAAAAGCGTCAATAAGCCAGTTCTTTTATTCAAGAAACTATGCACAACATTGCGTGTCTGCTAAATATTCATAAAAATTAGAATTATCTTTAAGGCGGGTTTCTAAGGACGATCTCCATGACACTGCATTGTTCCAGGACAATTCTGTTCCCCCATTTCTAGGATTAAAAGTAAATTCAGCAATACCGAAGCCATTTGAAGAGATGCGCCAGACTCGTTGGATCTCGCAGACCCATCAGTTGAATGTCCGCTATGGTGATGCCAACTTATAATAAATCAATGCCGTTTTTAAATGGTCATACCGTTCTAGTGATCTGAAGATATTCATTTGTTGAAGAAACACAGTCTATCAAATCTACTTCATTTCTAGAACAATGTTTGGATCTAGTATCTCACTAAATTTACTTAGATGCGTGTGTAGTAGAAAATTCTTTTTTTTTAAGTTTATAAAAGCGCAGCGATCTTTGAAATTTTACTCGTCTTAATGTCTGGTCAGCAAACGGTAGCAGAACGACCAATGCGCTTGAAAATCAATGCTTTTTTGACATCATCAATAGCAAAGAAAAAAAAAGAAAAAAAATCCTCCTTTGTGCCGTTTTGCGTAATCTTATTTTCAGTAAAAGAGTGTCTCTCCTCCTTTTATTTTTTTCTTTTGGTTTCCTTGACTTTATCGTACCCCTTCTTTTTTGCGAAAAAATAGCTAACCATATAATGACAAAGACGCAACTCCGTTTAGGACTACTTATCAATGACACACCCCTGCCTCAAGTTGTAGAAAAAGCTGGTGATTATCGCCAACAATTCAGGGATCTTTATGATAAAGCTGCTGAAGATAAGCAAATCAAGGTGACCTGGGAACATTTCGATGTTGTGGACAAGCAAGAGTATCCTAGTTTAGATGATATCAAAAATGGCAAATATGATGCCCTTATTTTAACTGGTTCTGCCTCAGATGCACATGGTAATGATCCTTGGATTTTGAAGGAAGTAGACTTTATCAAGACTCTTTTAAGTGAGGAATATGCAGACAAAATCAAGTTGGTTGGTATTTGTTTCGGTCATCAGATAATTTTAAGGGCTGCAGGCGGTAAAACAGGTCCTAATGAAGCTGGTTGGGAGGTAAATTCAGTTCTTCAAATAATGAAAACATATCTCATTCATTCAGTAAGGGCAAAAAACGACCTCTAAACTGCGTTTGAAATATGTATTAGACCGGCTTTATCCATACCATGTTAAATGAAGAAGGACAAAAGTTTTTCAACACGAAGAAGGATCATTTGAACCTCTACCAATTTCATAGAGATCATGTGTCTATTCTTCCTGAAGGTTTTATACCGCTGGGCTTCACAACGGATCATACACCTTATCAAATAACTGTATCGAAGAATGGACAATGTATTACCAGTCAAGGTCACCCCGAATTCAGCCACGATACAATGTATACCATGCTTACTGTCAGAAAAGAGAAGGGCGTCTTAAAAGAAGACTACGCAAACAAATGTATTGAAAGATTAGAAAACAGTTCGAATGAGCATATGGACGATATTTTCTTTACTAAAAAAGTTATTGATTTCATTACAAACTAAAACAAATAATATTTTTATGAAGGAAATGGTTCAGCTCTATAAGCAAACCGAAACCTTTCTGATCGCTACCTACGTTATAGACATTGCTATAGAGCTACAATTCATAAAGAAAACATATTTAAATAAAATGTTTGGGTTGATTATGGGTAGTGAAGTTAGTTGATGATGTATGGCCTCCTCCGCGCGGAGTTTCCCCGCGTACACCATTCATGCGCGTATATACTGTGACAGTGCCCTTTTTGAAATCATCTTGATTTTACATTTTCTTTTTTTTTTGTCCTCCCTTTTCTTGTTATCAATGTAAAAATGTCGTCCAGATTAAGTCTGCGATCAAGATCTAGGGCTGAAAGGTCCATGAAGCGAAATGAAAACGATGAAGAGTCTAACAAAGTTACTCTTCAGACCGTTACAAAAAATCAATTGTTAAAGTCGTCAACTCCCAACATAAGGGCTGAATCGCCTTTATCTAACATACATAATGATAAACCCAAGCCGGCAACCAGCATTCATAATGAAAAACAAAGTAAAATAGTCTCTCCGTTCTTACAAAACGCTACCTATACTGAAGAATTTTCTTTTTTGATGTAGAGGTTCAATCTGATGAAGATAGTTTAAAGACCATCCCTGCCAAGAGACAATCATCTCAGCTGCGTAAACATTGCATTTTACTTTGTAACTTTGCTAACAATCATGATGAATAACACGAAATTTTTCAACACCTAGCTATTTCATCTGATGAGTGTGTTAAAAGACAAAGCATTAGTACTGAGAGTAAACAACCTGTGGAGCCTACTCATCGCCACAAAGAAGAAGGTAAGCTTACAGACTGCACTGACCGCTTAAAATCGACGAGTGTTACGCTATCCTCTAAGTTACCTAATTCACTGACACAATAGAGCAACCATTCACATTTGATGATTTAACCTTTCAGTACGATATCAATGATATTCAATATCCCGATACCAACAATCGACCTGAAGCTACCGGCCCTGTTCACTACAAACAAAAGCAGGACGGCGGAAGCAGCGGCAAGCTTCAATCGAACATGGAAATTGATCATCACTCTTCCTATATTAACGAAAAACCTGAGGCAATACAGCTTCCTCCGCTGGATGAATCTACCATTGAATACGCACCACCCAAGCTCCCAGGTATTTCCTGCATAATTCCCTCACTTGACGTTTCACCGCAGTGTATACGCTAACTTGAGCAAATTATTTAGTCGCTTTTCCAGAGCCACCTATGGGTCTTGAGGATTTCAACCTGTCCATCTTTGATGATGTGTACTTTGATGTTGCGCCTATCGAACTCGTTTATGTGGAAAAGAAACCAGAAGCAGAGGTTGTTTTAGTTGAAGATATTGAAGATGATGCTGTCAGTATTAGTTCTTTAGGGAAAGGAGATGAAAGTAAGGATTGTACAATATTTGCACCTGACAGTGTTAGCATATCTTAATAATCTTTTTCTCCTTATAGAATTCAATTCCTGGGATCTTTATGATTTTGTTAATGTTCAGAAGCCTCCTGCTCACTTTGACATCAATGATATAAGTGATTTCGAATTCCCTGAAATTTACAAAGACTCTGACAATAATCATTTCTTACACGAAATAGCTGAATCTGTCTGAACATATTCAACTTTTTTTCTACATTAAGAATGTCTGTTGCTTTTACACGCAAATTACTTTTATACTTATCTTCATCTGTTTGGTTTTTTTCGCTTACTTATCTTCCCTTCTGTGATATTGTAAATATTCAAGCTTGCACAATCTTTAAAATAAAAATCATGGTCTATGTATTCATAAATTATTCAATAATAAGATATGCCGATGATCGTTGTTAAAATGAAATGCTCTCTGTATCCTTATCTTCCTTCTACTTCAATAATACGCATACATACATTGTCGTTGAATTGCTTTGAATAAAGGAACCCCGCCTTTACTACCGCGCAAGGTAAATTATGCAAAATTGGCAAAAAAAAAAAAAAAGAACCAAAAAAAACAAATAGTGAAAATTAGCAAGACTTGAGCATTGTTCCATGAATATGTCTTGCTTAAAGTGTATACCCAACCATAATAAACTTATTGTGTTTGGATCGAATAAAGCCTATAGCCTGTTAAATGGATATAATCAGGAATTTTACGAGTTTATCCTTATATATGCTCAGTTTAACAATCTGAACCAGAATCCTTTAACACTATACCAAAGGTTGTTGATAATACTCTCAAGAATACTTGTAGTCAATAATGAAGAAAGTCGACAGTACTCCCCAGATGGTTGCTATTCAAGGGGTAATCAGAGACCTCCAATAAAAATAATATCATCTCTGATGCTACTTCATTGTATAGGGATCGTGCTCGAAAATCTGAATCCATAGTTAAGGAAACAAAGCAATCTCCTTGAGATAGCCACTTCTTGGTTGAACGCCAGTTTTCGTGTTGGAGCTACCCATATTTATAGTGAGTGTCCCTGAAAATGCGGAATGGTCTTTCAGAGAAGAACGAAATATAGAAACGGATTTATATCGGACTATCAGTTTGATTTACAAAGGGGGAAAAGCATATAAGGCGTGCTATGGTTCAACTGATGGGCGTTTTCGCATGTACTGTACTGTATGAAATATATAGAGTACTTCAAACTGACTATAGTTAGCCGTAGACAAAATCCAGCGTTCTTGTGGTGAAACACCCGGAAACAAGATATACAAATACAATAGAATACTTATTTTCCTTGTTTAAAGGCTCAAATACTGTACCAAAATGTATCAACTTCCCTTTGCTGCTTCAGACCATGAATGAGCACTATTCAGTTACTCCTTTAATTAAGAAGTAGATTTAGTATGATTGGCATGTTAGCTTTACAAAGAAGTAATAACAACAAGCTACTAATATACAAATACCTATACTTTACCGACATGTAGAGATAAGGTATGCATGCAACAGAATCATCAATCAACTGTAAATCAATTAAACTTACTAATAGCTTCAATATTTAGAGTTTCGGATAAGCTTTCTTGATGTTGACAAGCTTGATAGAGCAATTTTTTATTGATGTTTGGTTCTATAACAGATATGCACCAACCATGAGTGCCCTTGAATGATCTTCAGCGTACTTTATAGTGTTTACAAACCCTGCAGGGTATGTTTCTTATCTATAAATTATTCCAAATTTAACTACGCATGCATAACATACCCATCACGCTTTTCTAGTAAGTGTTACTGTAAGATGCGCGAAAGGCGTTGCTGGTTAATTTTGACAAAATCTATTTAAAGGCTTTGTTTTCCTTCACAGAGCACCTTTTTTTTTTTTTTTTTTTTTAAGTAGGGAATAATCTATAATTTACAGATTATCAATTATGGTCAAATACTCCGTTGGCTTGGCTTTTCTTGCTACCACTATCATTTCTGCTGTTCTTGCTTGTGATGATGCCTGTACTGCTGTTAGCGACCGAGGCGGCCGTTGCTACTATGCCTGTATTGAAAATGCTTGCCACTTCACAGGCCAACACCATCGTGATCAGTTTTTGAATGGCTTGGGTACCCGTGGCTATTCTTGCCGACCTGAAGGTGCTACCACTTTGTCTTGCGATAAGAACGTAAATAATTTTGGAAATTGTTGGAGCCATAAATGGCAATGTGGTGATTGTTGAAAGCCAAGAACTGTCAGTTTGTTTGTAATGTTATTCGCTCATTGGCGATTGCGGAGGTTTTCTTATTGCCATACTTTGTAGTGAATAGTTAGCATACTTTATAACATATCTTTTTTCTTTTTTTCATGAGCAATGGTTTCGAACAATAAAAAAATGGAGAGTTATTATTAAAGTGTTTGTACCACAAACGAAGTATTTCTACCGTTGTAGTCGTGAGCGATCCACATCCATTTACTAATTCCTTTAAGGTAACCCTTTAGGAAACTTTTACTTCATTTGACAGATTCTGTCAAAATTATAATCACATTTCAGCTATATAATACATTCGAGGCTATACTTGACTTATTGAATTTGCGCGTTATTTTTATACAACAAACTGTTAAACGCTGGTAGGCTGGCTGTATCCTTTTTGCCCTCCCTGGTCGATCACTGGTAATAACACCTGCTTGTGGTGTATATTAATGTTTGCTTTTTATGCTCAAAGGCTGAATTGCCCTCAGCCATCTCTCTCTTGTATTAGACTTGAGGACAAGCACGTAAACCAACTGCCAGTTGGGATGCAAACAATCACTTGAGCTACGTTAACTTATATTTAGAACCCTCAGGACACACAAGCTACAACTCTATCTCTGTCAAAATGCTGTTGAGAGCTTTCATATACGATACTTTCTTCTATTGTTTAAATGTAGAATAACGGCGACGATAACTATACTATTCCTTTGGAGACATATTAGTATACGTAAGCGAAAAAATAAATCAATCCATACTTTTATTTCAAATAAATAACAGTGTTATGCGATAAAGTCCGTTAATATATAGATGTGTCTCTCCCTAATGGCTGCAAAGGTGATTTATAATACGAATAAAGACAGTTTGAATTTCATTGCTTATAGTCAAAGTATGTTTTGTATTCTTCGAGAATACTCACATTACTACCATTATTCTTAATCAGCGTTTCTTCCAGTGCGTATTCTAAACTGCTATCATCATTCATCAGGAGACTACTGTACCGACTACCGCTGTTCCTCTTATCCCTTGGAGCGCTTTCATGATAAGACTTGAAATTGCGTTGTTGCTGTTGCTGCTGTCTTGCTTGCTTCACATCATCTTCGTGTTGTTGCATACGTAGTTGCTCTTGGTCCATTATCATTAAAGGTACAGCCGCACTACTATTTTCTGACGGAGGAGGAAGACGAGGATTGAAAATTTGTAATAGTTTCAATATATCAGGATAGACCAAGTACTCAATTCCATCGCCCCATAAGAAATCCAAATGCTCCCATTTCTGAATTGATTTGACATAGGCTAAAGGCGATGGTAAATCAGCTGCCAACACATCGAAATCTACGAGAGAATCCGTACCACCATAAAAAATGGCAATAGGCGTCTTAATCTGCAAGGTAGGGAAGCGAGGAGGTATGTGGTCGGCAACGGTGTTGACAGTATGATATGGAAGACGGCTTGGCACTTCATCGTACATATGGAACTGACCTGATCTGATAATTTGGAACCAATGCACCAAGGACTTTACACTGGTGACGGAATACAAATGTTGGTAACTGACTGTTTTCTGGTCCATGGTCATATTGTGACCTGTCCAGCCAAAGAGGAAGCCTACAGATGCATCAATCACTTTGACAAAGAGAGGCGGTGACAAAATACGTTGCCAAAAAAGGGCAAGTTTCAAAGGCGTTTTTCGACCAAAGATGAGATAGATCACGGTAGGTGTCGCTTTAACAAAAGCATCTATGAGTGGGTTGCTCAAGCCCTTTGGTGTGGTAGCTGGTGCCATAGCGATAAATAGATTGACTTTTCGGTTCAGGTCTGAGTTGACAGAAAGCCCTGCAAAGGCCTGTGCTGTACCTTGAGAAAAGCCAATATAGGTTAAGCTAGCAGCACCCGTTTCTGCTAGAATGTACTAAACCAGTGGGTAAATATGGGTTCATTTTGAGAAAGAGAACAGTTAGCGAGTGATATGACCATCCCATTCCATTTTCCTATTTCTCTGATTTGTTTTTTCTTTTCTTTTGTTTTTTATAGGGAGGGAGATGGGGGGGGGCGGGAAGGATAGCTTACATCCACGGTATCAGGTAAATCTCGTGTAGCGAATTCATTGAGGGAAAAGTTCCAAAAAGGTTGATTTCGTGGGTTTTCATACACATGATACTGAGAGTACTTGTTGCCTCTTGCATTGCCAAGCCAAACGTCATAACCTTTCTGAGCGAGAATGAAAGGTAAATTACTGAACTCTTCTGTATTTGTCACCCAAATTTCCGATGACATTAAAAAGCCATGGTAAAGTAGCACAACCGGCTTTCCACTACGCCGCTTTCTATCCGTAGCAGAACCAGTGAAGCGCTCATTTGAATAGATAGTAGAAGAATCTGAATGATACGTTTGCGTGGTCAATGCTAATTCCTGATCGGTATTGGGTAATGACTCTCGGATGAATTGATCAAGATTATCAACTACTTGAATATTATTTTTTTCCAGCCTTGAAGTATGGTTTTTATAGTGGTTTCTTCTTTTGTTAATGATTTTGTCTACATTGACTTGCCGTTTTACAGATGGAATGCGATGAACGCATAAAAGATAATCATCTTTTGTACGTACAATGTGTTGTTCGCAATTATAATTTTTCCTTAATAAGAAAACAAAAATCATACGACTTAAAAAAATGAATTCAATACGCGGCTGTAAGATTGCTACCCTACCAGTACGCGACCATCTTTTCAAAGCTCTGAGCTTTTTCCAGAGGGCTTACATGAGGAGCATTTTCAATTCTTGATATCCAAGGGAACAGTCTAAGATGCAATGGATAGATATGCAGTCATTAAAAGTCAAATTCTAAAACTCAGTTTGTGATTGGGAGCCTACATGTCGACCATCAATTTGAATGTGCTGATTAGGAATTTCGGCATAAACATGACGATGATTCTGATAAAACCCTCCACAATGAAGAATAAAATAGTAATGAAGAGACTGTCATAATGGGCAGGAAATCAGAAAGACAATTGAGCTTTTCATATAATGCTTCTCTAAGATTGGTTCAAAGGATATATGACTATAATACAATACCCTTGATAGTCCCTAAAGCTCAATCGATCCAATATGGGCACTTTTATCATCTTACTGGTTGAAGAATGTTCCCAATGATTTAAGTTGAGGCGTAAAAAAGAAGAAAGATCAGAGACAAAAGTGCTACAAAAGAGAAAATGAAATTTTGCAGCAAATTTCATGCCATTAAATCGTAGAATTAAGCTTTTTCAATCGGAGCCCGATAGCATTATTGTAAATGAGTTTTTTAAAAATGTCACATGAAAATTAACGATCCTTTTACTGCTCGTGTGTTCTGAAATCGAATTTACAATGAACGCAAGCAAGGCTATTTTACGAGTATAGCATCCACTTGTTACTCTGAAAAGCCAAAGATATTGTTGAGTGACATCCTTAAAACCTCATTTGCATCCATTGAAGGTCATGAATTAGGAATTGTTTTTGTTCTACTGTTCCGAAAATAACAAACCTTGCTTTTTTGAGTTGGAATCACCTTCCATTTTGAAGGAAAATACGTGTAACATGCAACAGTTCTTTTTTTTTTAATTTTTTTTAAAATAGAGTCCAGAATTGGCTGTTAGAACGAGAAGACGACCATATAACAAAGTTGTAATGTTTTATCCGTCCTCTTTGTTGAAAAAAAAAAAAAAAAATAAAAAAAAATAAAATATATATAACAGAATAGGCGAGCAGTTGATTCAATAGCCGGCCAAGATGCAGAGCCTATATACATTCAAGATGACTAGTTTTTTTTTTTTTAACTGTACAAAAGAGAATTTATTCAGCCCAAATGGGAAAGAAATTTCATAGTTTATGAAATATAATAGAGGCCCAAAAGTGTGTGTGTGAAACCCTCAGTAAGTAGAAATTTGATGCCAATATTGTGATGATTGAGTGATAAAGAGCATTCATTTGCTCATAACAACATAGCCAATTCAACATTATTGTTTTGTCACAAGGCAAGATTTTACCAGATTACTCGGTTCATGAGTAAGCCACAAAACATGAGCAGATTGTCTATAAGGTTTATATGTGCAAACATTGCCAACCTTTAATCATAAGCCTCATCTACTTTACTGATCTTGGGTTAATGTGATCTGTTATAGATATCAAAGACTTCATGGGTTTCTGATCTATAATAAAGGGGGCCCCATCCTGCACTGAAAGCTAATATTAAATAGACTAATCGAAGGTTATGATAGAGTTGGTCTTTTGTTCGCAATAATTGAAAATGATACTATCCAGCTTCAAATGGTAAGGATAAGGTATGAATATCTCCTTATTCAATTTTCGTATTGAACAGGTTCATTTCCTATTCTATAAACCATCCATCCTCGTCTTCAGTTAACTGAGTATCTAATGGATTAATAACCTTCAAGTATTCTTCATCATCAATCTTAACATTCATATATCGATGCACAGTTTTCTGCTCCACAATAGTCAGTCTCTTTTTTAATTCTTCTTCAGAGAGGTTTTGCCAATCGATACCTTCCAAAGGATCAAATTCAACTTCAGGGTCATCAGCATCCTCATCGTCGTCAAAACTACTAAGCCATTGTTTTGGTTCATCCGTCAAGACAGTACCATTCGTTGCCGTAGTCCCAGTTGTGCTACTCATGTCGTCTCTCCAGCTATCTTCTATTGAAAACTCGGTAGTACTTTTATTCCAGCCATTCGCAGTAGCAGCAGTATCAACAGCGATTGCGTTTCCCCAACCGTCTATTTCTGTTTCTTTCTTTTCTATTTCCATTTCTCTTCGTTTTTCTTTTTCAATGAATTCACGTTCCAGTTCCTCCTGATAGATTCGATTAATCTCTTTCGTAAGCTGTTCAGGTGATAAAGGTGGCGGTAAGACCGAATTAGGTATAGGTGTGTCCCATCCATTGGTCCGTTGCTCTTTGTTGTCACTTTCCCCGTCCCATTCTCCATCATTTTGCTCATTCGTATCGTCATCCTCGTAATCGACTTCTTTGTCATTATCACCAAGTTCTAATGAATAGACCTCCTTTTCGAGCCACTGCCGATAGTTAAGCTTAAAGTCACCCTCTACCTCAAGGTCAGCGCCGTGTCCCATGGTAGATGCAACGAAAGGGTCGTTGTCGAAAGGAAACATGTGGTTGAATACATATTCCGGTAATAATGAATGTCTATTCATCTGCATGTTTGTATTACTCGCTTCTTTTTCTTGTTGCTGTTGTTCACTTTCATTGGCATTTCTTCGATTATGATGCGTACTGTTGAAAAAGGAGCAGTTTTCTAATTCAGTGAATTCATCCAATGTTGGTAATAAACTGTCAATATAGCGTTCCCCTATATATAGCTTTATCAGCATACGAAGACTGATTTCTTCTAATCTATATTCCTCTTTATTGTGATCGTTGTCAGGCCTTGATAGCCAATCATCATTCAATGATGTGAGACAATGGGCATAAATAGCAGAAATTGTCTTCATATTGCCAGTTCGCCACTTCCTGCTCATAAGTGGTACTTGACATTTCAGGTTTTTCAGAACGTAATGATCTAGCGTAGGATGGCCCACTTTCAGCAACTTTTTCAAGACAGCAGATGACTTGTATTGAACCAATAAACTGATACGCTGATTCTTATTCTTAGTCAACATTTGCAATATCCGAAGTAAATGTATTGACCAGCATATATTCCTTTTGTTTGTATACATTCCATCAGTACTGCCACTATCACCTTTGCCTGCGGTAACATTATCTTCTCCAGCATTTATACCATGGATAAACCCAAAGAAACTATATTCTTCGTGATCTGACCTTCTAACAGCAAGCAGTGGCATTTCTTGTAGACCAATCAATTTCAGTATCAACAACATGCAGCCACAATCGATCAGCATTTGCGACAAATACTCAAACTTCAAAATATGAGATAGTTTAAACCATTTCAGCAGTGTTAAAATAATAGTGGAAACTGCTTTCGAAAGAATTTCCTTATTCCTAATTTGATCCATTGCTTCTACTGCTGCAGCATTTTTCAAAGACTTAGTATAATCCGCGTTGTTTTTTTTCATCGCTGTAATTGCATTTGATACTTTATTGCTGTCGCCATTATGATCGTCTTCTCCTGTTGGTGCTTTTCCATTGCTAGTAATCGATATAGTTGATAGCAACAATTTCAAGAATACAACAACAATTTTTTGCAGATTTGGTACAATGAAGGCATAGAATTGATTGATATCCTTCAACGCTTTTCTCTCCTGATCACTTAATAATTTTCTATCGAACGTGTCATCCTCTTCATTGTCTTCATTAAAGCTACTCCCATCCTCATCAGGATCAGTATGATTTTTATCAATGTCGTCCACATCACCAACACCTGTCTTATGCTGTTCCTGGCGTTGCTTTCGTTTCAGTTCTGCGCTCGTTGTATTTTGTAAATGCCGTTGCCAACGATGTACTGCCTTGTTCTTCTCGTGCAATAATTGTAACGTCCCTACGGATATATACAGATGATCCATCCATACTGTATTTGCCTCCTTCAAACTATATGGCTCTTCCATCAGGGCTAAAAAGGAAGAGTCCCTAATATCCAGCGTATGTCCATTATTGCTATTAAGCTTCATTTGCTGTTGCTGTTGTTGCGTTCCGCCCCCGCCGCCATTCTTTGACGGAAATAATGTTTGATAAGGTAAATCAATATTTTTGGAAGCTTCCGACAAACCCATTGCTTTTATGAGGCGTGCTGTATTAGAGCTTGTTATCAACAAAGGATCGGAGATGACAGAAGGCGGAGGTGTTGGAGTAAAGGTGGGGTATCTTTCCAAAGATTGGCGGTAAAATATATTGTAAAGCTCTTCAGGCGTGCACTTGATCATAGTCTCTTTATTGCTTTTAGCATCCTTCATAGCAGTGGTGTTAGTCATTGTTTTCAAAGGTGGTAAATGATGGGCTCGTCTTATACTTGTTTTGATGGCTTTATATTCATTCGTATCCAAATCACCAAAACTAATGCTAAGCAATCTTTGAATAGTCAACATCAGCTATTATCCAGCCATTTAGAATACTAAAACGTTCAGTTTCATCATGTTTATACTGTTGTGTAATGCTAGCTATATCCTTTTTTTTTTTACCTTTCTCAGAGGAAATGCGCTTGTAAAATATTCTTTCAATCGAATAATAAAGTTAAACAATGTTTCTAGTAAGTTTGCTTCCTTTATTCGTTCCTTTTTTTCATGATTGAACTGAATCACCATGTAGAGAATTGTCAGGTTCATATCGATCTCCTTGCAAAAAGAGGAAACTGCCTCTGATTGTGATAGCCTACTTTTCGTAGTATCGAATCAGAAAAGAGAGCAAATGCATTCAGACATACATTACTATACATACTTACGTTGATGATAATTCTAGTTCGTGACAATTGCGCTTCAAAGATTGTTGTAACACCGTTAGGATATCCATTGTGTATAAAAGTTGATTGTTCTCTTTCATTAACTCTAAATGGCTGTTCATATCATTGTCTCTTTCTTCTATACTTTTCATGTTATTTCGTAGTTTTCGCTTTTCGATAAATTCTTCATAATTGCCCAAACTGATATAAGATAAACATTTGGCGGCATTAACTCTCTCTTCATCATGAATAAAGTCAAGATGTTCGAAGCAGTTGGATATAATCTCTTTCTTCTCCTGCAAGGTACAATCATGCCACTCTGTAAATGTGAAAATTCAAAAATAGATTAGATGCTGCTTTACTATTCTTCTCCAGGTTAAGTTTTCCAATTTTACTAGGATATGTTGAGTTGTATTCGTCTTGAAAGTCGAGTAAATTATTTTGTACTTCAGTATATGATATGAAATCATTTAATTGTTCCTCGAAACTGTTAGACTGATAGTAATCATATTTTGCATGTATTGCTGGTTTCTTACATTTTGAAAATTAAAAAATGTTACAAATATAGTTTTGAAAAAAAGGGCTCTGACAGTTCTTACATTGTTGTTGCTTTTCACATTGTTGTAAAATCTTCTGATTTGCTCTGCATTGACTGTTGGTGCTGTGGCAGACATCATGCTTTGCAAATTTTAAATGTATCGTATACGAGTGCTTGTTGCTCTATTTTACGTCCCTTTCTCTTCTTCTGCGTAAAAGAAACAATGGATGACGATTCGGACAGAAAGAGCGGAAAAGGAGTAATATGTACTATTCGAGCCATTTTAAGGAACGTAAAACAGCTTTGTGACAAGCGCATCCTCGGAAAAGACGACGGAGGGTCTGTTTCTAAAATCGCGATCTGTACGCGCCTTTTTCTCAGGTTCTTTTTGTTGCCTTGGTATTTTGTTTTTCAAAGTTCGGTACCGTAACTGTAGCCACAACAGATTACTTCCACGTATATGACAACAGACAATAATAATAGTAAAAGTAATGGAATGACCAGCCAAGAGCAAGCACCTATCAATTTTATTTCAGATCGAATGAGGACGTGTAAGTGAATGAGCGAGTTACTTCTAACTGAATAAAGATTTCCTGGTGCTCATATTCCATCTGATTCTGATCAGTGCAAGTTCCAGATACTCAAGTCAATGACGCTCCTCATTCTACTAATTACAACTCCCTCACCTCATCGATCAACCATGTAAATCCATCCGATAACAACGTGGCGCCTACTCAGACTGCTTCTCCACCAACATCTTGCCAATATATCAAAGATGGAATAATATGTTTTCACGAACTGAGACTAAGAGCAGAGAATCACCCTGCTATTACCGAAAGTAAACATTGCAAGTTGCAACCGCTGCTTTAAGCGTCATGCATAAAACCTAACAATTATTTCTGTATTTAGAAATGATGTACTTCAGAAATTACAGAGCTCAAATTGAAAATACAATGGATATAGGTCAGGAAATAGAGATACCTCCAACCTACTTTGACTTAATTGCTGCGCTCGTTCAGGACAGCGACGAAGTATCTGTCTCAGTCCTAGCGGATAGAATCAATGAACTATTATCGCCCTTCATGAGGAAGGAGCAATGTAGGTTGCTTTACGCTCTGTTTTATCATGCGAGAAATATCAATCACTAATGAGACTCTCAATGACAGTTGCAAGCAGATTTCATACAGCTATAGAAAAAGTGATACATCAGCTAGCCTATAAATGTATATATGGTTTGATACCAGATATCTTTGCAAAACTACTGGCAGACCAGCAACATCAACATCAACATCAACAACAACAACATACAATGCCCCCCAAAGTAAAAATCAAAAAAACAAAATAGAGAGGAAAATAGACATTCGTAAATACACACGCAAACTCACGCAAATAATTTACCATTTGCATTATACTGTTATAGCACCTATGCATATCTCGTTGGGAAGTGCATAATATCGACTACTTTCCCTCTGACATGCAACATGCTGTTACTGCCAGAAGACATTTAAGGCAAATGATGACGGATTCAATAATTCAATATATCTCTGCATTACCAGAAGAGTCACAAAGGAATCTCTTATTCCGTCCATTGGCAACAACAAAGAAGCAACGTCATAGTCGACAGATGACGGAGCAACAGCACCCTCAACAACAGTTGCAGGAAATGACGCAAACGATACATGTTGAAACAGAAGAGGAAAAAGAAAAACGCCTGAAGAAAGAGGAGGAAAAAAGAAAGAAAGATGAAGAAAAGCGTCAGCGGGAAGAAGAGAAACGACGTAGAGAAGAAGAAAAGCGAAAAAAAGAAGAAGAAAAGCGAAAAAAGGAGCAATCCCAATTACGTCTTACTTCATTGTTTGCGAAACAAATGTCTGCTGCTGCTACTGCAACTTCTACTTCCACGCTATCATCATCATCGTCTGCTTCTATATACACCAGCACAACAATGTCTTCAACTGAAGCTCTACAACAAGAACAACAGAAAAGATTATTGGAGTCTAGTAAACCTACTTTATTCCCGCCTTTTTATATAAAGGAAAATGTCAAGATGGCCAACCCTTATTGTTTGATGAACAATGACCTCCCCAATACCAATGCTACTGTTTGTACAACAACACAAGAGGATTTTAAAGAAACAA
This sequence comes from Mycotypha africana, assembly GCF_025528875.1. NCBI lineage: Eukaryota > Fungi > Mucoromycota > Mucoromycetes > Mucorales > Mycotyphaceae > Mycotypha > Mycotypha africana. The sequence continues at coordinate 3,772,314 of NW_026515725.1, read as the reverse complement.
TTCTCTCATCATCCTTTTCCAATTCTACTAAGAATGACTTGAAGAAAGACTTTTTATCGCACCTATCATCTGAATCCAAGCAAAAAAGAGGCGTCATCAACACACAAATTGATATTCGTACTCTCTTATTACCCGGTTCAGCGGATATAATGTCTATTCCTAATGTACGTCTTATTCTGAAAATGAAATTACTGCAATTTGATGAAGATGTCCGACCGGCCTATTACGGTACATGGACAAACAAGAAGAGTAATATAATCACGCATAAGCAGCCATTAGCAAAGGATGCCGCTTTATTCGATTACGATGCGGACAGTGAAGCGGAATGGGAGCCTGAAGACGATGAAGGCGAGGATATTCATAGTGCAGATGAGCAGGATGATTTTGAGGATAGTGATATGATGGACCCTGAAGACACCGGTTGGCTTGTACCAGAAGGATATTTATCTGATAGCGAAGGTGTGAATGATGAAGATGAGGAAGAAATCGAAAATAGAAAAATGAAGTATCAGAATGGAGGACATGGTATCTCTCAAAGAAAGTCAACTCGACCTACCATCCAAAAAATTGTGTTGGGCCCCTTTTTTGAAGGAGAGGAAGAGAATCATAATACAGTCGAATATGAAGCTTTCAAAGTCTATGAGACGCAGTTATTTATTGACATACCAAGGGAGGGATACGACCCATTCTATAAAGAGCCTTCTACTAGCAATGCTACCGCTGTTGTTTCAGCAATAGCAGGCGACATGGATAATGGACAAAGCACCTCAGCAACAACAAATCCTTCAAGCAAAGTGGAATTTACCGATGTACATAAACATGCCTTAATTAGTGTAAGCTAACATACTGTAAACTACATTTTATTACTTCCGGTATCATAACAATTTGCAAATTATACATTTAGGTTATTATTGAGAAACCAACAGAGTCGATACCAAATTTGATCCAAGAGGCCAAAGCTAATTCTGTACTAAAAGATGTTTCTAAAAGGCAACTGGAAATGAATATCAAGAATATTGCTGTGAAGGAAAAACGAGGATCAGACAAAGTAAACTATATAAATTTATAGAGAGCTCTCTTGTCAACAGTTACTCATATTATTTTATTCCTTTAATAGAAACCGTCTTGGTATATCAAAGAAACTACTTCTTAATGCACTTTATATTGTACACATTTTACCTCGGCTTGGCATATCTTTAGCAGTAATAAACCTCATTTACTTTTCTAGCTATTTTCATTCTCAAAGCTTTGCCCACAGCAAAGTGTGAATTATACTGTAGTTTTTTTTTTGTTTTTTTTTTTCTTGTTTAATGGGAATGCACACTCCGGTTTATTTGTAGTCCTTCAAGTGTCGTACTGAGGAAGGAAAAGACTAGCGGGAAAAGAACGTTGAAAAGACAAATAAAAAGTTAGAAAAAGGTCTTTTGTCTTTTCTGTAAATAAACGGAATCCACAATCCTAGTTAAGTAACGGATTCAAATACGGTGGGGGAAGGATGAAGGTATTTCTAAGAATAAACCCCAATGAGGCTTGCCATAAATGAAGTAGCATGCAAAGAAAAAAATTGAGCGTTCGATGAAGTATGAAACGGAGAAGATGATAAGCGGCAAAGCGTAAAGTGCGACGGTATGTAGTTGAAAAGTTTAGAATAAGGTGTTGGCACATAAGGTTGATGTAGCCATCGAGAATTTAGGTACAAACCTGCAGTTTGAAAGGACAACCAAAGAGGAGATAAGTTGATGTTACGGCATGGTTTTGATGATGGCTGGGACAAACGCAATAGAGCAGGTGAGAAACTTGACGTGGAAGGGGACGGTGTAGCAATGCTCTGGTAGGATGTTGGATGGATAGTAGACGAGTAAGACTATGAAGGCATTATTCTTGACAAGACAGACGAACAAGCAGATTGAGGATCTATAACTTTTATTGTGAGATCTTCGAAGCTGTTAAAAGGTACTGAGGCCGTCCTTCCTTGCAGTCTCATACATTTTGCAGTAAAAGTTTTCTCATATCTCATTTACGATGGTTGATCGATCCTTCAAATTGAAATTCTAAAAAATTGAAAAATTATTTTTATTATATTGCCATGAATCATACTTATACTTTATTGAGCATCGTTTATCGTATGAATTATATAAAACTGTTACAAGAATAGAAACCCATAGGCAAGAACTATAATACAATGTAGAACTACAATATTTTCAATTAGATATCAATATTACTGTATATTGGCCCTTAACTTTCAATTTCAGCCCTTGTTAATGACTCTGAGAGAATTCTTCAGAGTTCTCTTTTGCCGTTTCAAGAATCTCATTAGCAGCAGATACTGACAGTTCGCCTTCCTCAAGAGACTTCGAAGAATTTGAAGAATCCAATACTCTTAGTGAATCATCTGATTTTAAGTTTTTTAGCAGATCAACAGCTGAAATACTTGTTACATGATCCTCTACTTCGTTTACAGCTACCACTGCTTCATTTTTATGCTTTCTACTGCTTCTCCTGTTGGAGCGAACTTCGATCTCTCCAGCCCTTAATTTCTCTATCAGGTTATCCATCATACAGCGATCATCTTCTCCCTTTTTATCAGAATCTACATGATTCAAGAAAATTTGTTCAGATGGAATTGCTAGTATGACTTATCTTCTTAGTATGCTATACCTGTACTGATTCCTTGGACAGAACCTCTCTTTTCATTCAATGCTGCTGCGGCCTTTTCTTTCTTCAACTTCATACGCTCCTGTCTTTCATTTTCCTCACGTCTTCGTTTTTCCTCGCGTTCTTGTTTTAGTGCCATTTTTTCTTCTGCTTTGCTGGCCTCCTAAAAAAGAAAAGAAAAGAAAAAAAGAAGTCGAACTTAATAATACGTAGATTAGGATGCTAAAGGTTAGCAAGCTGGCTAAGACTCTTAGATTCATCTTACTCTCCAGGATACGACGAATCGAGCAAATGTACCAAAGAAATCATCTGGTCTCATCACTTTAGGGTTTTCACCGTAATAACTCATTACATCCTTCCAACTAGCATCCATATTGATGTATAGAGTTTGCAAATCCTCAAATCTTGTTGAAGCCTTATCTCGATATTCAGTCATAACAATACGGAAACGGTCATGTTCCTCGTCCAATTCAATATCTTCCGGCTGCCACTTAGTTCCCAGCTCCAAGTCGAGCTCTTTTAAACCTTTTCTAAGCTCAGTATATTGCTGAACCATATCATTGAGGCTGGCCATAATGCGGGAGGCGTGCTCTATATCCTTCAGATCATCCAAAAAGGCCAGTAAATGTGGGAATTGTCGGCGAGTGACACCAGTGACAACGTGAAGTAGGGTTATCGAAGTTATGTTTGATGCTTTCGTATCAACCAGCTGTGTTAACATTAAGACCATTTAATTTAGTCTCAATGCATACTGAATAAAGAAATCAATTTTGCGCTTTTCTGTTGGAGTATTACCTTATTGATACTAGAGATACGCATACCAAATGCCCCGCCTTGTAAACTGGAAGCGTTCATGAAGTTACCAAGCAATAAGATCACCTAATAAAAAAACAAAACAGAGTAGATGTTAAAGGGTAATGATTTAACCTGATGCAGATAATTCTACTTACACCGAGTAGATTCTTTAGGCTTTTCGAGTTTTTCAAAGCATCTGACACGTTTAAAATCACCGTCATATTCTGCCAGCATAGAATATGAGTTAACAACTCAATTATCGGTTTCCTAATTTCGTACAACAACTATACCTTTTCCAAATGTTCAAATTTCTCCCAGAACTGAACTCTAAAAAGCATGTATTGTATACGTGCCTCGTAACGATACATTCTGTACATCTATACAACCACGAAGAAGATTGAAACGAGTACGTTGTAATCAGCTTATGACAGCGAGTAAATCAAAAAAAAAAGTTTACCTCAATGGTAAATTGTTCTGGTATATCCAATTCTTCGCAAGCCTCTGGCGTTTCTTTTAAATATTTTTCCATCAGCTTTAAATCATCACCTTTACTTGGTATGAACGCTAGTAAATTGCTCAAAAATATCTCTGTACAAAGCTCATCATTCATACGCATTATATCTGATCGTACGGAAGCAAAGTTGGGGTAAGTTTTCACCCTAGGCAAAACAGCCAAATCTATATAATTATATCAATTAGTTAGATTTCATAAGAGTTCATTCACAAATACATGCTTGCTGGAAGCTAAAACAATCGTGTCAATTATGAACACACTTACTGATATTTTTAGATTTTTCTTTACTGAGAAATTTAATGGCATCCTTCTTTTCTTCGATCTTGACCTTCATCTTCTTTTCAAAAAACTTGTTTTCTTTAGCAGGGAAAAGATCTTCAATTTTGGCAAAAACACCGTATTTATCCAATGCATCTTCCAAATCATTCTCATTCACATCTTCGAGTTTCCATATAGTATTGTCAACAAGACGTGCATCCAATTTTTGCCATTGTAAGTTCTTTAATTTAATTTGGGGATAGTGACGAATTTCTTTACGAACAGGCCCTAAAGGTACAGGAGGAGCTGTGGGTCCTTTGACACCACCAGGTGGAGGGGGTGGAGGGGGTGGAGGAATGCCTGAGACACTTGAACCTGATGTTGGAGGAGGGGGTGGAGGAGGAGGAGGAGGAGGGGGAGCACCTATGACACTTGAACCTGATGGTGGAGGAGGGGGAGGAGGAGGAGGAGGAACACCTATAACATTTGAACCTGATGGTGGTGGAGGAGGAGGAGGAGGAGGAGGAGGAGGAACACCTGTGACATTTGAACCTGATGGTGGTGGAGGTGGTGGAGGAGGAGGAGGAGGAGGAGGAACACCTGTGACATTTGAACCTGAGGGTGGAGGAGGCGGAGGAGGCGGAGGAGGGGGAGGAGAAGGTGCTGTAATTGTACCCCCAGAAGCTATAAATATAAGTTTCAAATCAATAATGCGGATGAAATAAGTCTTTCACATTTGCTTAATTATATACCTAGCGGAGGTGGTGGCGGCGGTGGTGGCGGTGGCGGTAAAGCGGCGGTATTTGATACATCTGCTTGATCAATGGTCGAGGCATTTGGCGTTTCATCTGCTTCTAGATCAAGGATTACACGTCAGTTCCTACAGTAAGACCATGCTCAAGGTACCCCTGATTGGGAATATTCAAACAATTACTTACTAGGAGTGGGTCGACTTGAAGCCTCGTTTCTATCCATCAGGGAAGTTGGATGAGATGATATTGATGAAGCTTTCCTGCTGACTTCATTTTCTACATTTTACGATGAAAAGAAAGACGAAAATATCAGTTCTATCTCATTTATATAATTAAAATGTGAAAACAATGTCGAGCTACTACCATTGTCTGTATCTGCGTTATAATTGGGAGGATAGCTGTGCTGCGAACGTTTATCAACAAGTTGATATTGTGGATTGTACTGTTGCTGAGAACCAGGTAAAAACGACATCGCTGGTCCTGAACCGGGTATAATGAATCCTCCTGGGCCTATATTTGTAGTAGTCATGAAATTATTATTGTGAATAGCTTCCGCGTGAGGGTATTGTGATGGTAGGTGCTGCTGTGATGCGATTGATGAAAATAAGGGGGTAGCATGAGATGAAGTTTTCTTTGTACTAGCAAGCTTCCAATCTTCACCCACAACAATAGAAGATGAGGATGAAGAAGATATTGATGATATTGTTGTAGTCGTCGGAGCGATCGGAGCGACAGGCATCAATGTATCATCAATATAACCTGAGGCATTGATAAAATTCTCTAATTGCTCTGTCTTCTCTTTTAAACGTTGCTGTAACATAGTAATGGTTTTATTAGATTGCTGTTGTAAAGCTCTCAAAGCAATATTTTCCATTTTGTAATTTCGTTGAGGGCCCTGCAGGTCATGATTAGTTGGCTTTTTCAATGTTTCAATCTGTTCTTTTAAATCTTTATTTTCTGCACCCAACTTTATGGCTAATTCACGATCTTCTTCAGCAGATCGAGCAAGCTCCTGCAAGCGTTCTAGCTCATTAAAACGACCCACCATAGCATTGACTGATATTCCAAACGCAGCAGAACCTAATTCTTCAGCTGTGACACCTTCTCTACGGTCCATAACTATATTCGCCACAACATTGCTGATAGCTTGATGATATTGAGTCCTATAAACAAGATATCGTGATTACTATTACGATGTAAATACAGAAAACATTATCTGTCTCGCAGATAACAGAAACAAACTTACTTTCTATCAGGATTACCCTTTATTAAAAGCATGCTTTTGAACGTCTGCAATAAAAAGCTGTGTGCGTTTGGCGCATCGGCAATACTTTCAAGGATTAGGTCGAGCAATTCATTTGGTTCCGAAATATCACTGTACATTGACAGCTCGTCACCAAAAGCTTCATCCAAATCACTGTCAGCTCTCTTTCGATACTTCTCCATTTGATCATAGAGTTTCGCATCGTCTAATAACTCCAATTTTCTGAATATTCGTTCTAATCCGGAAGTTTTGAGTTGGCTTCGAATGTATATTCTGTCAGTGACTTCAGTTGGAATATAAGAGATAGCATTAATCAAACCGATATAAGACATACAATATTCCACTAGATGGCTATCAGGTGGAACATAAACATTTAGTTTATGGTATTTATCGGTTGAGTAAGCTCTTCCTGTCCTATGGCTTCCATCTAAGGAATGCTCAAAATCCTTCAACCAAGAATCAAAAATGCCGAGATCTTTTCTATGTTGTCTAAGTAGTTCGAAACCTTCCATCACAATATTATTTCCTAAGGGCACATCGCAGTGACATAAATAGAGCAGTATATCGCAAATCGTTCTCCTGGATTGCCATTGAGGGCAAATGATAGAGAATACAAAAGAGTGTATATATTCGGGATTTAAGATGGCTTCACGGGCACCCCATCTAGCGTTCAGCAATACCTTGATACATTTGATAAGCCCATATTCTAATTCCAAGTTCTGTCCCTTTCGTTCCGAATCAGGCTTTTTGTTGAGATAAGAAAGCCCTTTTGAAATCACTTTCAGCCCTTTCAAATCAGTGAATCGAATAACCCAATCCAAAGGCCGAGTACGCAGACTAACTGCCAAGTTATCGGCCAAAGTAGGCGTTACTGCTCGCAAATCAGGTTCCATAAACTTTCGAATGAAATATTCCGGTGTATTCCTATCACTGGCAGATAATCCTTCGTAGGCAACTGATATAGAAGGAATGGAAATATCATTGGTAGATATAGAATGAGGCTGAATGGCTTCTGAAACACGACGACCAACAGGTGCTAAATGTGAGCTTTTGTTTGTATGACGCTCTACCGCTCTCGCTGTCGAATCTCTCGTTGCTGTCCACATTTCGCCGGCTAATTCTGTTAATACAGTCATCAAAGGCTGTTGTTGTTCGTCATATTGTGGAAGATTATAATCAATAATACCTGGTTTTCGACCAGAAACAACTTGTTCTGCTTTTCGATCCTGGACAATCATGGCCCATTTTGTTTTGTAATCTAACGTTGCTTTCAAAGGTTTCTTTTTCTCTTCATTTAAGCCCCTTCGACTCTAAGCAAAGAAAGAAGTAAAGTATAAGGGCTGTTCAGTTATCATACTTTCACCAAAGATGAAGCATATTGTTCGGCATATATATCTTTCCATCACATACGAGCATTTGATCGAAAAGCTCATCTATTTGTTCGTCCGAATTAGGCATTGGTTCTTCAACATCATTTGCTCCATGACTCCTTCTCGACGAACTATCCATGGAAGAACGAGGAGAGGTTGCTCCCGGATGTCCGCCATAACCTTTCCTTTTTCTGAAAGAACCAAAAAAATCTGACATGAAAAAGAAAAGAGAGGAGGGTTTTGCAGGATTGTTACAACGATTTGCGCAAAGTAAAGATAAAGGTACTTGATCAAAGCGCGGGGTTGTTTTTCACTGAAGCTTTTTTTTCTGTGGTTAAAATAAAATTCCGGTTAAGTTGCAGTTTCAAGTCGTAGCAGATCAGCAATACATGATTGGACAGTTTAAAAATAGCTATGAATTTGGTGAAATTGATTGTGGATTAAAATATTCCGTCTATATCGGGACAATTGTAAATTCTTTGAAGGTTTTGAGACCATACATTGTCAGGAAACTTCTTAATCATCTATACGCTTCTAAACGATAACGTACTATTCGATTGATAGAGGAACAGGCTGTGTTGTACTACTACGTAACTTGTTCAGAACAAGCTGTCTTTGCTTTCAGGTAGTCATCGTATGATCGTCTGGAATTAATTACATACATTTCTCTTAAATGCCATAAAAACCGGGCAGCGAGCTGTATTCTATCTAAATTATTCATATTTCTGTATTCTCATTGACTGTTCCGCATCTCTCTTCATTTATAAGTTTATCACTTTTTTTTCCGTTTTCTGTAAAGTATTTTAACTATAAAAATGTTTGCCTCTCCCAAAAGTTTATGTGATTACGCCTTCTCGAGAAGCTAAGAGACATCTCAAAGCAAAAATTCGGAAAAGAGAAAAGAGAAATTGCTGAAGGTATATCTCTGTAATATGATGTTCCGTTACTGAGTTCTGCAACTGAATGTTCCTTACGAACGGAGGAGTTTGTAACGACTGTGGAGAGGCTGGTCATAATAACAAAATAGTAACAAACGCTAGTTTTATGACGCATGTAAATCGTGTTATCATTTTGTTACTCGAAAGTAAACATATCTCTTATCATACTGGTTTCACAGCTGAAGAAAAGAAAAATGGGAGCGAGGGCGATTACGGGACAAAGGCTGCAAGGACGAGAGGGAAAAAAGAAGTAGTTGGAAGACAGTAAGAAACGAGCAGAACAAGATGTTGTTTGTTCCTCATGGGGGTAGAGCAGGCAATAGTAAGACGTCCATACTTGGTTACTTCAGTTCCAAAGAAGTACATTTTACATACCTGCTTTCATAATGCTTTATTTTAATGAAAAATCGTTTTCGCTACTTATCCTGCATTGACTGGATGATTCTGTCTGAACGTCTCGTCATTAACAGTAATATTTTAAGCATTGATGCTCCACCATTATCAACATAAGATATACTGTGGGTAGCAAAGCAGACAATACAAAAACAAACCACATTTATAATGATTTGGACAATCCATCACTTCTTCATAACCTTGCTGTAAAGGAAGTGCACTTATAGCCCTTGCTTATTGCAGCGAGCCGATAAAATGGATAAAACGAGATAAACAAGGACTATTACTGTGACTAACGCTACCATTATTAAAATGTGCTGTGTTTTTTACTTTGCTGAAACACCCACTGCTATAAGCATATTGGCCTTCATTAACTATGGTACAGACGTTATGATTTTATGCTGTGCGGTCCACTTCCTGCAGCTATCTTTTTACACGATTATCAAAAACTAACTATTCACCATCTTACTCAGATATGTTTTCTGAAAAATCACCGTTCTTCGAGCCTGCGTTTTTTTGCTGCATACTCAGAAAGAGGGAGTTAACTATAGTCCCCAATATCTATTTGACCTTATTTATGAAGGATAAACTATGATAATGAAATGCATGTCCTCTGTTAGAGAGTTGAGAGTGATGAGATCTAAGTTTTCATTATACGGAACTAAGAATAGCAATCAAATGGATGATCAAAGCAGCTGTTAACTCTTCCTTAAACTGTGCGTTCATTATTCATGATTATTTTAGTTTTCGCTCCTCCCTTTTCTGTCTGAACAAAAATCTCTGAAGTCATTGAAAAAAGTAAAATACAGCGTTCACCGGTCTTCCCATTTCAAATAACCCATTTTTATTAGATTTACCATGGTGAATTTCAGCTTCTAACCTTCGTCAATCTAAATTGCTGAAGCTTTCTCTTCAATATAAGCAGAAAAGCGTTTACGACTATTAAAACCTTTATTCTTATCGCTTTAACAAATAACAGCAGTGGTATATAACGAGAACTTCTAATGTTAGCCTGGACCGACTTTAGGGATGTCGTGATGCTCGCTTAAGTTTTCTAGCTTTTGGTTGAATTCTTGTACCCTGTCTTTATGTGATTTAGTAGCTGCCTTATAAACTCTCTCCATTTGCTAATTTAGCCGATAAAATTGAATCAGTCCAAGCAAATTCTACAACAGTTATGAATGACTATCGAACAAATAAACCTACTCTTCGTCGTTGTGTTTCTTCAAATTTACGCTCGGCTTCAGTTTTTTCGACTTCTTGATATACCGTTTTGAACTCTTCAGAGCCCTCACGCAGAGCTTTTTCTAATTTCTCTTTACTTGATTTTGACTTCTTCTTCTTTTTCCTTAAAGTAAAATAAAATGCGTGTTAATGCAGTATTCATCAATAGTGAAAAGACAAAGGCAGATATTTACTTTACAGAGGAATCGCCTCCTTTGAACTTGAGCGATCCCTTTTTGACTTGCCCGTATGCTGATGACATACGATCAAAGAGTTTTGAAAAACAAGAGAAAACCAGACTGAAAGGATCTGACGTTTCTAGTTTATATTTTTTGAGAAAAAAAAAAATCCGACTTTTTTTTTTTTTTTTTTTTTCTTTGCCCACATTGATAAAGAGGTCTTTTTTTTTATATGAAGGCTCTTCGTATTTCCCGTCGTTTTCTTCACAACTGTAGTAGAATATTTCATCCTGTACCTCTATTTCAACAGACAAAAAATCGTTTCCCCTCAACCTATTCATACATACCGCTGCTAAAACTATATACCACCGTATTGATGCCTGTCAAAAGAACACGTTCTGCTGTTACTGCAGAAGTAGAAACCTCAACAACAGTAAACTCAACAGCAATAGCAGCAAACGGCGAACAAGCCACTGAGGTCACCATCCATGAAGAACGGGGTATGACAAAAAAAGTCAAGACCACCTCTTCAAAAAAGAAAGCATGGGAACCATTTGATCCCTCTCTACCCACAAACACGACATTTCCTGAGAAGTTTCAGATCCCACCTAAATCTAAGGGCACTTTCAAAATAGTCTCGTATAACGTAGCTGGGCTCAATGCTTGTATTAGAAAGGGATTCAATAAGTATATTGATGCTGAAGATGCAGATATTGTTTGTATTCAAGAGCACAAAGTAAATGCACCTCATTCTACTGCAGTTAATGATTCTGTTTATAAGTATCGATATTGGTCGTTTGATGAGAAAAAAGGATATGGTAAGAATAACCATAAGTGTAAGTGATTTTATAGAAAGAAAGCTTACCATCCCCTTGCAGCTGGTGTTGCGGTATTTTCCAAATATAAACCTGAAAAAGTTGAATATGGTATACCAGGATTCGAAAAAACAACAAAGGGTCGTGTAGTATCATTGACGTTTCCAAACTTTACTCTCATTAACTGTTATTCGCCTAATGCGGGTGATAAGCTCAAAAACCTCGACATCAAGCAGCGATTTGATAAAGAAATAGAGCGATATATTCGATCATTACAGAAGGAACAAAAATCAGTCATATGGACAGGGTAAGTGAGGATAGTTATAAATACAATTTTGGAGATGTTAATGGCATCTTTTTTTTTACGCATTTTTTGTATAGTGATTTGAATGTAGCCCATACACCAGATGATTTAGCACGCCCAGAAACAAATCAACGCTCAGCGGGTTTTACTAAAGAAGAACGCGACGATTTTACAAAGATTCTTAGCTCTACATCTGACAATCTGCCTGGACTCATCGATACGTGGCGACATCTTCATCCTGAACAAAAAGGTCATTATACTTATTATGGATATCGTTTTAATTGTCGTAGCAAATTGATAGGCTGGCGACTTGATTACTTCACGGTAACACCAGAATTGATGGACAAAGTAGTTTCAAGTGATATTCGACACGAAGGTTGGGGCGCAAGTGATCATGTTCCTTTAGTACTGACATTGAAAGATATCAAACTTTGAAGGGATGAGACATGATGTCTATACATGTCTGTACTTTATTAACAATAAGACTAATGTAAGATCATAATTTTATAACACATATACTCTATTAGTTATCGTACTGGAAGCGAGCCGTTTATACACTTACAAACAAGGTTGAAGTCAACCCCCACATTGATTTTCACCATTGCTATAACGACCCTTTCTTACTTCCAAAGATTCAGAATAAAACTTTAATCGAAACCATTGAAATGTATTCAAAATAACAGCACTTAAGGTTATCAGGAACAAAAAAATGCGAGACGAACAGAATAGTGAAGCGTTTGTTCGTTGAATGAAATAAGCATGATTACAAAGCTCATACTTCGTTATGCTTTGCTAATTTATTAATTATTCCTCATCTTTTCTTATTTCACGTGCTTACTCTAAACTTTACAAGTTTATTTGCTTATTACTCGTCATGCCACCCATACAAAATAACTGTGATTTTCTGATTTTATTTTACATGGATATTGGGAATCACATTTAATAAACAATATTTACAATAAATTTCGCAATTAATAAATAGTGGGAAAGGTAATCTATGAAGTATATAATTTGTATGCACAACTTAAAAATCAAGAATGAAATGGTAAACTTGACGTCCAGCTGACCGTGTAATAATTCTGCGCGATTGGCATGTGTTGCTTTTGCTACTGTTCGTGGACGTATCGGTAATAGCCTTCATTGTACGCTTCTTTACAGAAGTGATAAAAGGGCCATGCCGCTGTTGATGTTGGTTCATATTAGTTGTTGAAACGATATACAGATTTGACAATAGTTTCACTAATTTCAATGGCAAACTAGAAGTGTACTGTTGAACAACTCCTAAACGAGGGAGAATAAAGTAGTTTTTGATCGTTCTGGGTATTTTTGTTATCCTTCTTTTCTTTGAAATTTGTTCTTGCTGTTGCTTTTTGCTCTTGAAAAGATCCACAACAGATAGATGTCCCCCTTCTACAGCTAAATGTTCTGCTGTTTTACCGGAACGGTTCACAATGTGTAGATTAGTATAATCAATTAAAAATTTAACTATTTCTACATTTCCAGACCAGCTTGCAAAATGTAAAGCTGTGAAACCATTCAGATCCACTTGATTAACATTACAATTCAGTTGGCTCACTAATATTCTTACTAATTGTCCGTAGTTGCATAGAGTAGCCAGATGTAACAAGCTATGGCCGTATTGATTGGTTAAGGATAGATGCTGTGGTTGACAATGGTAGTGTTGATGTAGAGCTATCAAACTGGCTATAACGTGTTCCTCTAATTTCGATAAATAAAAAGAACGAGCATTTTCATAAATTGCTGCCATTGCCATGCGCGTCAATTCAAAAGTTGCAGTATGTGATTGACGGGTTGCTGAGCTGTTCTTCAGACTAGCATGTTTACCGTTGTTATTATTGCTGTTATTGTTATTGCTATCTCCCCCTTGCACTATTCTCATAGCAATTTGTCGTGCATTTTCCACTTTCCCCATCGTTTTCAATCCAACTACTTGCAGTGCCAATTCCATTAACGCTCTATCACTCTCATCAAAATACGTAAACAATACTACATCTTGCCCTCCTTTCTCGAGCATTAATGGGTGCTCTTTGAATGACACTACGACTGGACCAGCAGTAGATGTAGGTGGCAAGATGCACAGTAGTGTATTGGCACTCCAGCAATGTGTGGGGATGGCGGGGTTTTCCCCAAATAGGCAAGTAAGACCTTCATAAAAATTGGACCCCAAAACGGTGACTTCTGCTCCTCCATAGATGGGGCCCTCTGAGGGAATAAGGCGGTGCAACTTAGGCAAGTGGGGGTTTTGTTTAGTATCCATGGCGTTACGTTCGGCTAGTTTTGTGTAGATATTGTTTGAAAATTGCTGCTGTTGCTGTTGCTGAGATAATTGGGGCGCTAACACCAAATCAGTAGCCGATGCGGTAGTTGTAGAAGAAGACGCCGGTTGATTAACACGCACGAGTTTCTGCTGATGGCTGCTATCTTGACCAAATTGAGATGATAATTGTTCTTGATGCTGCTGCTGCTGGTATAGTAGGTTAATTGCAGGTTGAAATTGCTGAGAATGTTGATTATCGGTAGTTCCTAACATGGTCAATTCTTGGGAGTTTAAAAAATCGAACATGCCCATATGTTCCGAAGTATTTTTACAAGATTCGAATGGTGAGGTCGTAGCACACATGTTTTGTTGCTGTGAGTGTGATTGTAACTGAGACGAGAATTGATTGCTATTGTTATTACTATTAGTAGTCATAGATGGCTGATGATATAATTGACTTTGGGTTGATAGAAAACCATTATTATTCGCATCAGATGCTGAAGAACGCATAAATATTTCCAAGTTAGTTGCGTCCATTCCTATTCCAGCTTGAGGTGTATGGGCATTCATATTTGTATTCATGATATTAACATTACGGTCAGATATGCTGAGCATCTCAGAGAGTTGATCGGTATCTGGCAAAAACTTAGTGTTTTGGTTGACACTTGTATCCTTCTGTAAACTTCCATTATCATCAGCCGTTGAAGCCTTCGCCGCTACTTCTGCAGTTACCCTTCTCGCTGAATTACCATTACTGTTACTTTCTTCCATATTACTATTTTCATTTTGAGCCGTAGATGATGGGGTAGCTGGCGTTGATTCTATAGGACTGGAACCTCCTGAATCTGTCTCTTGCACATCTAAAATTTTTCTGTTTTTTGAAGCTAAACCAGAGCGTGCGTTTGACACAGAAGCAGCTGCGTCGCTTTCCGTTGCCGAAGCAGTGGCATTTTCCACATCAGCACGAGATCGTTTTCTTGCAGCTGCTAATTGCTGCATTTTGGAACTCTTATGATCATCTGTAATCATAATTGGCGGGGAGCGCCCTGTAGCAATCACATGGCCCAGATGATCCTTTAAAGTGAACACAATCCTGAACCCTGTCTTCTCACTATGATGGCGACAATAACATGTCACACGAGTCGGTAGGGTCGCCTCTCCTGCTTGAAATTCTACATATTCATTGCAGTTAAAGAGTAAAATACGTTTTCTCTCCTCAGCCATGACTTTTTCATCGTTGAGGTTTGGCAGTTCTGTAGCGATCAAAGCAGCAATCTTGGCTGCTGCTGCTGCGCTAGCCGTACTTCCTGATCCTCCTGATCCTCCTTCTGCAGCTGAAGACGTGGTTGAGGCAGCTTTATTAGCAGCTCTGGCAAGCTTATTATCTCTTTTTCTCTTCATGCGTTTGCATTCTCGATGAACACAACTGGGACACATAATGATTTCTGTATCAGGTTGGCCGTCACATACTACTGATGCTTCTAATGTTAAAACTTGTGAGTCGAGAAATGCAGGCACTCCATCCTCATTTAATAATTGTTGTTGCTGAGCATTAGCCGTTATATTTGGAGTACTTGTAGTGGATGTTAAGCCGCTATTGTTGTTAGATTTACTGACAGCAGTTTGATTTCTCTTCAATTTATCCTTGGAAACTAGATGCTCCGGCAGTTTAATATGTGTCCACTTATTTGTTGCTAACTCACCAGTTGCGTCGGCTACTTGTAAGCAAATTTTTATCTGTGTTTCGACTCTGGATTTGGCACCTGTATGCGGGAGACCTAGAACACGAAGATGCCAAGGTGTATCACTTTTGATACTGAAACAATATAGTCCATAAATGAGGTGTTATGAACGCAAGTCGAACGATCCTTTATCAAGAAAACAATTATACTTACATTGGAGAAGACAATAGACTTGTACAATCGTTTTCATCTTCAAACGCTTCAGGTCCGAGTAATCCTTGGCTGAAATGAGACTGTAAGTTAAAGATGAACATAATAAATAACTTGACAACCAATATTCGCCTACCCAGATTGCTGTGTTTGTGCTATAAAGTCTTCAAAGTTCAAACAATTTCTTGCCAGTATAGGGATTGCATGTAAGAGAGGGTTCGTGAATACCTATTTGGAGTGTTAAAGACGATTCATTTAACACTTAATATACATTTGTGCAAATTTACCTGTAGTAAGGAGGAGTGTCCACCTTCTTTGTGCTTTTGTTTTCCTTTTTTATTGTTATTCTTCGAGTCCGTTGCTACTGTTGTCGCAGATGTCGAGGTCGATTCCTGTTTGATAGTTGTTGAACTACTATCGGGTTCGGCTGGTTGAATGGATATTAACGGTGAAGGGTAGAAAGAGTCTCTATGTTGCGGTTGTTGTTGTTGTTGCTGCTGCTGTTGCTGCTGCTGTTGCTGCTGCTGTTGCTGCTGCTGTTGCTGCTGCTGCTGTTGCTGCTGCTGCTGTTGCTGCTGCTGCTGTTGTTGCAGGGCATGTGGATGTAGATTGTATTCGGTCGCTTGATTTAAGAACAAGTCTAAATCTTGATGATGATTCAAAATGGAATTATTGCTCTCGACGCTGTTATTGTCGGTTTGCAGAAAATTCTCAACCATTGCAGAGGTTGATTGAGACAATGCTTCTTCTTTTTTGTTCCAATCCAATAAAGATGAAGGCGAAGACGCTGGGGGTGTCATGTAGAGATCAAATATTCTTTTATAAATGCAAAATCATAGATCTTTTGCAAACTTGAATGCAGGTTCCTCTTTCTTATATATATTTTTTTTAATTCAGAAGAAGTAAAACGAAGAAAAAGAAGGAAGCTAAAAAGTTCAGGGAAAAGTGATCAGAAATCTTTCCAACAGCAGAACGTCTGAGCTTAGATTCTTTTTTAGGCAAATCAGTGATGTCGCAATCAACATTTCGCCAAAACCATAGAATTGAATTTATTCAGGAACCATAGCCAATACAATTCCAGCATATAAACGAACATTGCTGTCGAGTTTATGGTATATCATTGTTGATGTTGCAAGTTATGCATCAGTTCGTTATATAGCATATTCATTTATTATCATTACATAAAAGCTTGGTTTTTGAAGAAAAAGATGATTGTGTAAATAGGCAGCAACGCAGTAATATGACATAGATGTATTAACAGTAACACAACACATGCTCGTAAGAACTATACATATCAATGAACGATTTCTCGTCGTCTCAAATACTGTAAAGTTGCGGAGCTCCTTTTACGTAGTCGCTTTTATCTTTTCGGCTACTTAATACTGTTGTGCTTGAGCTAGTCAGTATGATCTCTTGAAAAAGCGGTTTATTTTTGCACAGTCAAAATCTCTTTGGTTGCAAGAATTTGCTTATCTGTAACGTCTCAATTTTATATGAAATGCTAGATGTATGAACCATTCCAACGTAGGAAAAATGTTTCGATTATTTCTGTCTTTGCCAATAACGGCCTTGTTTTCGCTTCAACTATCGGCTGCAAAAGAATAAAAGGACCCATGATCCATTTTGAGATATAGAGAAGAAGTTTTCCCTTTATTTCTGTTCTCGCTTTTGCAACAGGTTTTCGATATCCTTGGCAATGGTAGAGGGCTCAGTCAACGAGGAATAACGTTGAATAACATTACCTTCATGGTCAACAAGAAATTTCTATTGATTAAAGCTCGTCAGCAATTAAAGTGATGATCGACTTGGTTTCTTTACGGGTATTACCTCAAAATTCCATTTAATTCTTGTTAAACTATACAAGCAAAAGGTCAGTAGTTATTTTTCGGTATATGCTAAACTGCGATGAAAGCTTATCAGTAACTAAATGCAAGACATACCCGAGAACACCAGGCTTGGAAGTCTTCAAAAAGTGGTAAAGTGGAGCTTCATTAGGACCATTTACATCCCTAATATTCCAATAGTGAAGGGGGATTTTTTCCGCCCATCATAGACTGTTAGTAGATGATTCTCGAATTATAAAAGTTTTGCTGCAGAATTTACATTTTAGCGAGAAGAGGGAAGCTCACATCATATTTGGCTTTGCAGAAGTTTTCAATCTCTGAAAAACAAATGTAATGAATCTTCTCGTTAATACGCGCGTCCCTACGAGAATCGCTTATTTGAATGTCATGTATGTAATACCTTCCGGTGTGCCAGGCTCTATAGAACGGATTTAATAAATTGAGTAAGCGTACATTTTAATTTGAACACATGTAGCTGTACTTTATCAAGTTTTACCTTGACCCAAAAACTGATTACAAGGTGCACCAACGATCTCAAAATCTTGGTCTTTATATTTCTTATAAAGCTCTTCTAGACCACTGTATTGACGTGTAAAACCACACTTCGAAGCAACATTGACAAACAAAACAATCTAAAGTAGAAATTTGTCCATCGGAATCGTCGAGGACCAAAGGTGTAACAAGGTTGTTGGTTTTTCTTTATGCATGTCACTTTGGTTAATTACGTTTTTAAATTCTTTTACCTTTCCTCTTAGGGAGCTCAATTCCCAATCTGTGTTTTTGATAGTCTTTACAGTCAAATTGTATAAAGCCGACATATTAGTAAAGGGTTTGCAGCAAGCTGTTAAACTGCTCTCTTTATTGATGATGATTAAGCAATAAAAATTACGCGGTTCCTTCGTAAAGCCTAAAAAAATTAAAAGGGAACAGCTGAAAGGAGTTTAAACTTCCTTTCATAGTCAGAAAATGGCAATTGCTTCATACAGAAAAAAATTTAAAATGCAGTTATTATAGAGGATGATCGCTTTTGCGCAACGACAGAAAATCATTGAGCCTCTATTCTAAGCAATAGAAGTAAGTTTGAGCTTACTGGTTTGGTAAACCACGGTCTGGTATTGATCGTTTTTGAGCAAATGAGAGCTGCCTTAAAAAGTGGGGGAAGAATGGAAAAGAATGACTTTCCAAAAAAGGTTAAACCACGATTGTATGAAAACAGCATAAACTTTTGTTACTCCTGAAAACGAAAATTTTCCATTCATCCTTTTCTCTCTTCTTCTAACAACCCTCAATTTCCGATAAAATATGAGCAATGATCAACATCTGTCGCCAGGCAGCTTGAGGGTAACATAATATTACAGCTTTGCCATGCTTCAAAAAACGCGATGCATTTACAAGTCATCTTCTCAATTTCAGATAACCATACATAATTGCTTTCTAAACGTACCTGTGAAAAAGCCTTATGTAACAATAACCTTAGGAGGTAGGAGTCAATTGAGTCATTAAATCCTCAAGTGCTTTTCAAATATAAAACTGACCTCCAGGAAAAAAAAAGACCAATACCATCGAACATCGATTTCAGAATATGCCGAAGGTGCATGGAACGAAAGCTTTGAATTGAAAGTGACCTATCATAATCAACTCTTTGACACCATTCAGCTCGACCTATACGACTCAAATATCATTTTTATGGACAAGCATATCGGGCGTTCAGAGATTCGTATAAAGCATCTTGAAGGCATGCCCGAACAATTTACTAGTTTTTATGAAGTTTTTGAAAAGAAATTATCGATAGGGGCTACATCGCAAGTCAGTCGAAGAACAATCATGACATCAGGTGTGGGCGCTATTCAGGCGGAAATAGTTTACCAATACCGTTATAGCAACAACGGTAATTTGTTAAAGCAACAACATCGTCTTCAACAGAATATTTCATTTGATTTGTCAGAAATGAATTGGTTAATTGATCAGCATAGAAGAGCCTTATCAGCCAACAGTACTATGACAACGAATAGCACTGGTTCATCTGTTGATAATGTAGACGTCGATGCAAAGGACACGAATGATAGGAAAAATTCAGAATTAATTGAAGAGTTCAATCGACATCTAGACAATCAACGGAATTATGACGACATCAAATTCAAAAAAGTAGAGGAACAAAAGACAGAAGAAGAGGATTATCCTGATAATAGCAGCAGCAGTGGTTATAACAGTTCTGACGAACCTGATAATGTAAAAGATCGGCGTGAATGTTGCAACAATGGTGTTACTCTTAATGGTGATATGAACAAAAATGACAACAATATAACGAATAAAAGACCTGTGTCGCTGACGTATTCTGTGTCACGTGCGAGTAGTACCACAACTGTCAAAGAAACTTGGAGTTCCGCTAATAACACGAGTGACCCTAATCAGAGGAATAGTCGATCCGATACCAATGAAGAAGGAGGAGGCATTTTTAAGAGTGTCTCGTCATTTTTCGGCTTTCGAGGGAATAATAGTAACGCAGAACCAAAACAACAGCAGCAGCATCTACAGTCCAGCTCTACAACATCATCGCTATACCAAGATTACAACAGTAAAAAGGAAGTTATCAAAGATCAAAATGAGGATAGCCTACGATCATTTCCAATTTTAGATGCAATCGGATCATGGACCATGGCAAAAGAGACAAGTCAGGTTTTAAGAGCCATCGGAAAACTGTTAGTTGCTTTCGTAAGTAAAAAGGATGGAAACACTTTTCCCTCTTCGTCACTCTTCGTTGCTTATGATTATTTCATTATCAGGGTCAAGGTTTTGAATTATCCAATTTCCAAATACTTATGGGATTTCATATTGTAGAAAAATTCTACAATGATCTACCAAGAAAAGAAGAAAGAACGTGGGATTTGGTTGACAATCTTGAAGAGATTGAGATGGCATCGTATATGTGGCGGTATGCTATTGCATCTTATGGATGGAAGGGACTAAATTTCATTGGTAAAGGAAATGGAATATTGTCAGATGCCGTACGAGCACAGTCGGATGCATTGTCCATTTGCGAGCATTTAGAGATACCCAAGGATGATTTACTCGCATATGAACTAAGAACGGGCGCAGCGTTTAGGCCAAGTTATTTTATAGCAAGAGACAGGAAACTAAATGCAATTGTACTTAGTATCCGTGGAACAATGGTAAGCCTCAACTGTTATGGATCTACTATGGCAAGAGACAATATTGATCTTTCATTCTGTTTACATAAGAGTACATTTGATACTATGACAGACTTAGTATGCGAATACGAGCCCTGGAAGGGTGGCATTGTGCATAAAGGAATGAAGGTAGTCAGGTATCACTTTCAATTCTTAAGAATAGTGAAGCATACTAATACAAATTTGTGCTAATAGTCTTCAGCGACATGGTTTTTTCGTCACATTGCTCCAAAATTGATAGCCTATGTCAATAAACACTCGACTCAATCGCTGTATATTGTGGGACACAGTTTGGGCGCATCTACAGGAGCAATCCTGACAATAATGTTACAGGATTACATTAATGAGTTTAGAAAAGGGAAGGATAGCAACTTTAACATATATTGTCTTGGATACGCACCAGCCTGTGGGTTAAGTCTAAATCTAGCAAACAAGTACAAGGTAATTAAACTCCTTTTAAGTTCTGAGCTTTTCTTTTGTTAAAGTGTGTGCGATAATATTATATAATAGGATCAGATACAGTCCATTGTTTTTGCTGACGATTTTGTGAGTAAACTAAGTTACGGATCCATGATGGATGTCAAAGAGCTTATCATTGCTGGAGCAGAAGCAGCGAAAACTATCGGATTCGGTCATCTGATCTGGGGCGGAGGAGTTGATCGACAACTTTGGAAAAAAGCATTTGAAAGAGTAGCAGAATGCCGAAAAAGATGCCTGGAAACATTAGCAAACCCGAGAGTAAGAAAAAAATAATCTCTTCAAACGGGTTGATTTGCGGGATGACACTCATTTAAGACTTTTTTTCCCCTTGCTTTGCTTAGTTATATGTTGCGGGAACAATATACCAGTTTTGGCTTGTAAAGTTTTATTTCGATCCATATGTCAATAACTTGGCCTCACATTTTATTTTAATTAAATGATAGGACCCTACTCCTGAAGATGAATCACGGATTGTTATAGAAAGAACGACACCAGAGCGTGTCTCCACGGAATTGATAATTCGTCGGTCTATCCTTCTTGATCACCTACCAACCAACTTCGATGTAGCATTCAGGCGAGCAATGACTTCTCTCGAGAAGGCATCTCGAAGAAAAGATGGCCGGAAAGACACGAATGCTAGTCTCGGGCGCAACGAAGACACGGAAGATAAAGGCGACAAGATATTTGAAGACCTGGCTGGTATCGGTCTCAAAAGAACAACGGAAAGAACAGCTGGTGATGGTAATGTACTTGGCGAACAAGAAAAGCGATAAGAATCGGCTGGCAGTTACAGTTGATACCATACATAACAGTTATGTCATAGACTTTTTATCCATATATATGATTCTTAAACTGTATAAAGTTGATTCCTGTTTATTTTTATGAAGCCTTGAGATTATTTCATTACTCTTATATGCCTAACAACTATGTACTGCCTTTCACAATGATGGTATAATTTATCTACTGTATTTATATTGATACGTTTTCCTGACTTTAAATGAAAGATACAGCTCCATAAGCAATTTACGTCTTGATACCAATGCTCTGTCCATCCTTTATCGCTGGCAAACATTCAAAATTCCTGTTGGTTGGCTTTCAAATAAATAACAAAGGTACGGCAAACGACATGAGAGAGCATTAACAGCCCGGTAGTATTAACATCAACCACTATAACGACGGCGATGTACATACTACTACTAATAGCACACTTAGCAGTGATTTTATAGGAGGAGAAACAGGAACATAATCTTTGATTATTACAAGTATGCCAACGTCAACCGTTTTATCTTCTTCAAAAGTAATTCAGTCTATACAGCAAACTGCGCTTTCATAATGTCACCATTTGAAGTGCTGTGATTGTTAAGAGTATGGGCTGTAAAAATAGTCAGTAACGATCCTAACCTGGTTTTATTAATATCCTACAGTTTTAAACAATCTTGTAAATCGAAATGTCTGTTATGCTGATGTCTTAATAATAGCGATGATAAGGTCAATGAAACAGAAAGGGGCAGTTCTGATGATAATTCTTGGGTAGTATCCACGGTTTTCTTTTTTCAATTTTTTTTCTGCGGTTCATCAGTTTGCTGACATCTTAGTTGCTGTCAGAGAGACAAAGTGAAGCATCTTCTTACCGAACGCAGATGACCATAAGCAGAGTTTTGAAAGTAATACAATAGACCGATCGTCATCATACGCTAAGGTTTAAGGAAGTTTATTGGTAAATGTATTAACCTTTCCTTGAAAAAATCAATCAAACAATGCTTACATAAGAAAAACTAACATCATCAAGAAGTCAGAATCTGGAAGTTTGAGCAAATCCATCAAAATACCGTTCTTACATATTGAGCTTACCCCTTAGGAACCCTTCTACACTTGAAAGACTGCATCAAACTAATAATTGTGTACAATTCATTTTATTGTTGTAATGTTTAAATTAAAGCAGATCTCAGACCTGACTCCTTTCCCGCCTCCTTTATTATGTATGTTGTATCCTTAAAAGTTGGATACTTTGACGCTTCAAATTTTACGAACCGTAACAAATTTGGAGTTGATTTCAAAACATTGCTTAGCATGCGATTTGTTCAAGACGCATATAATTTTATGGCTTTTAATTCTAATTATTACCCTCAAAATGCAATGGATAGTTGTTCAGAAAGAACCTGTTTTTCTGAAATACCCAACGTTGGCAAAGTTTGTACTCCTTCACGTGTTACAGTTAAAGGTCAGACATAGATCAAATAAACATTGGAAATTTTTCCCAATTTGACGCGCCGTCACAAAATTTCTGACCCCACTTTAGGGATCTTCGTGCTTCCTGCAAAGACCACTTTTATAAGAACAAGGTCTTTTTCTTTTTCTTTTTTATTTCAGATTCATTACATTTATCAAGCTTTTTCTCTATTTGGCTTATTTTCTACATAGTCCATGGATTCATTTATTCTAAATGATACAAATCACACGCAAGGGTGGATAGGTGTTATTATATCCTCAGCAGCTTGTATAATAGGAGGTTTGGATCATGTAATATAAATAATACAGCAGACGAGGTTGCACTAATAGACCGATCAACTACGTCGAATAGCTTCTATTGTATTTTTAGATAAGTTTTTTCATGTGTCGATTTTGGACAATCGAGCATTCATGGCTTGTTCAATGGCTTTGGCGTCTGGTGTTCTATTATTCTCGTCATTATCCATTTTGTTTCCACAAGCACAACAAAAGTTGGGTAGCAATAACGATCTTTCCTTATATACCTATTTCTTTGCAGGCGCTATTTTCACTTTACTTTTGACAAAATTGATCCATTATATGATGCCTGATGCCATTCATGCTTGTGGAAACCCTTCAGAAAGCTGTCACCATACAACTTCTGATGAAGAAAATAATAACGGTCATCATCATCATCATCATCACCACCATCACCACAAGCAGCAACAGCATTCTCCTCCTCCTCTAAACGACGATAATCGAAATCAGAACTGTTTTAATCATGGTCAACAACACATACAACAACGACAGCAATCTGTTAAGGATGAAAGACGTAAATTAAATGCTCATCGTTGTGACGTCGAATATGGCACTATACGATCCAGCGAATCACACTTCAGATTTCATCATGACGACCTTGTTCATAGCAATACTCCTACAAAGAGTCAAAAGACACATAGTAGTGATCGACTTAGTTCTTTCAGTCATCCCAGCAGCAGCTGTGAGGATAGAGAAGCAAGACATGAGAGCGATAGTACTAGTACAGTGAGTGAAAGTCCAAGTTCGCAACATCATAAACATCATGAATCTGTCGAGCAAACAGTGGAGAAAGATCCAGGTCATTATTATAGTATCGGAATACAAACAGCATTTGCTATTTGTGTGCATAAATTCCCAGGTAACAATGAGAACAAGAAGTGGAACTTGCAAAGATACATTTGACTTACCTCTACTAATGTCGACTCCTATTTAGAGGGCCTGATAATGTTCGTTTCGAGTCAAGCATCAGCTAAAGTTGGACTCAACGTGAGTATTGCTATGTCAATTCATAATTTAACGGAAGGTTTTATGATTGCATTGCCATTGTATTACGCTACGCGTTCTCGTACAACAGCCTTCATCGCAGCAGCTGTTATGGGTGGATGCAGCCAACCTTTAGGTGCCTTAATCGGATTATTCCTGGTAAAGAATATATCAAAAGAAAGCGAGAATTTGTTATTTGGCATAGTATTTGCATGTGTGAGTGGCATGATGTCTCTTATTACAATTCAGGTAATGTATATAAATCGACTGCCTTATGTAATGGCATGCAGAGCCAGGACATGAATCGAGTAGGACTGAAAATCGAATTGACTTTATCTAAATAGAGCATGCTACCTCAAGCCATAAGAGCAGACACGCATCAACGCTATGTACTTTTATTCTTTTTTATTGGCATTTTCTTGGTCGGGCTTTCTTCTATCCTAAAAGCTCTCAACTGATATCCTTTATTTGTACATACTTTTTTTTTCTCCTTTTTCTTCACTGTTTAAACCGCACTAGTAGATACGCAACTTGCTTTTTTACATGATCCGTCAAGAGACATATTAAAAAGTAAAAGAAAAGTACGTTTTTCCCTGAACTCATTATTACCAGAAGTGTACCATAGGTATTTATCAAGCTCCACGGCTGCTTGAGTAGCTTAGAGAACAATAATCGCGGTCTGTTATGAACAAGGTATAAAATATTATTGACAATCCAGAAGGATGAACACTAAAGAAATTGAAAGTGATGTATGAATAATGTCTTATGTGAAAGATTGATGGTAGCGTTTCAATCACTTTTAATGATGAGTTTAGTTTTTGGCATATTCTATCAAATGTGGGGTTGAAAGATAGTGTTCCTCAAGATTTTTCTAAATGAAGTAACCTACTGGCTGCTTCGTGGTCACTTCTGTTGGGATGTCTATAATACACTTGCTGACAGAAAAACACTGTTTAATTCCTGTTTGAGTTACACCTGTCAATACTCCTGTCCGTAACATTATCGTTGGTTTCATTTTCAATCATTATTGCAAATCTTTTGAAGTCGTAAATCAGCCGAAACTGTTTGCACTTATTTACATGTTTTGGTCAAGGTTCTTTTCCAACCATTCACAGTGTTTATATAGCTTCTGTGGCTCAATGAATCTCAGACAACAGTATCATTTGAATTGTATAGCTCTAAAGTGAACGTATTCAATGAATTCAATGGGCAGCTTAGATGTAGCTGATTTTTGTATGCTTACGCGAAGACTTTTTGAAATCTTGAGCTTTGGACCGCTCCCAAGATTGTAAAATTTGCCTTACAAAGGAGTGCCTTTAACAGAAAATTATATGAAAAGTATTTTTTTCGAGTAACTCCTTCAGCTTCTTAAGCTATCTCTGTACCAATTGTGTCCCTGAATACGTTTATACAGCGTACATGCAAACCGTTGATTCGTGTTGAAAGCAGCTTAATAAGCTTTTTTTTTTTTGGCCTACATTTAGGCGTATTTTAACAGTTCGAGTTTCACGCTTTTTTTTTAGCCTACATAGACTTACCTGACCGCCATTGGAATTGCTCACCTGCTCTTCTGTAGTCTATTGAGCATTTTTAACCTTCGACCTTTTTTTGTTTCACTTCCGACGCCGCGGCGCATGAATTTTGATGCCGTTAGATTTGGATATTGGTTACAGACCCTGAGGTATTTGTGTAGGAGGGGCTCCTTTCTTGATTTGCTTTGAAACTCTACTGTTCTTTGACAAAAGAAAAGCATTGTAAGACCACTACGACTGAAATGGCTATACTCCAAGCTCTAACTCAACGATATAAACGTCACTATACTTTCTTTAGAATTGGCAAGCGACATCGTTCTACTACGGCATTGAACTCAACGATCAACAGATCTTTATTAAAAGACTTTTATACCCCACTTTAAAAAATGAAATATGGTCTGCGACCATTACAGCGTCAATATTCGTTCACATGCCATCTACTGAGAAGGCGCAGTTCAGTATATTATTGCCCATTAACATGGGACAACTGTCGACGTATGAACTCTAATAAGAGTACAACAGAGGTAGGATTTTAAATGAATTTTGACAGATTTGATACGGGAATCACTTAATTCAACTTGCCTGTACAGAAAATAAAAGGTGCAGATCCGAAGAAATTGATTGATCTAACAAAATTTCCAACCGAGAACATACGAAATTTTAGTATTATTGCGCATATTGGTAATATATCAAACACGAGCTTGCATTTGCCTTATAAGCGATCCGTAGTATAGTAACGAAAACACATATTTGCACAATTTTTAGACCATGGCAAGAGTACTTTGGCTGATAGGTAAAAGTGAATCGATTCGGCATAATTGTAATAATAATTGTCAAGAATATTAATGAAAAATATTGAATCAAGACTGTTAGAATTCACCAATACAATATCTGCAACAGGTTCGAATAAACAAGTATTGGATAAACTGAAAGTAGAAAGAGAACGAGGAATAACAGTAAAAGCACAGGTAATCAAAAGGAGGTCAACTCATAATAATAAAGCAATCATGCTGACTGTTTAAAACAAAAATTACTCTACGTCGTCGAAGACAGTTTCTATGTTTTACAAACATAAAGGAAAAGATTATTTGTTAAATCTGATTGATACACCAGTAAGTTTTCGGGTCAACAACCAATATCTTTAAGCCTATATTTACATATTAATGTAAGGTATTTGTAATAAATTAATAGGGCCATGTCGATTTCAGCTACGAAGTTTCCAGATCACTAGCTGCTTGTCAGGGAACCATATTACTCGTCGATGCAGCCCAAGGAATTCAAGCCCAAACAGTAGCCAATTTCTATTTGGCCTTTGGTGAAGATTTGCATATTATTCCCATGTTAAACAAAGTAACGATTTAATTGATATATTGCTAATTTTGAAGAACGTTTTAGAAATTGATAAACTTTCTTAGATTGATTTACCTGGTGCTGAACCTGAAAGAGTAGCGAAACAGATAGAAAGTGCATTTGAGCTGAATACGAAAGATATACTTCAGATATCTGCGAAATCAGGAATCAATATTGAAAATGTCTTGCCAGCCGTTATTGAGCAAGTGCCACCACCGGCAGCAGATATCACTAAACCTTTCCGAGCCTTATTATTTGATTCTTGGTACGATAAATATGTAGGTGTTGTATGTATGCTGGGTATCAAAGATGGTGTTTTAAGGAAGGGTGACAAAGTTGTATCAGCTCATTCCGGCACAAAATATGAAATTACAGAAGTGGGTATCATGCATCCTGAACAGATTCCCACTGGTTATTTGTAAGTAATACTATTTTGAGAGGGTCAATTTGCTTTTATTGCTTTTAAACTGACAATAATTTGTAGACATGCAGGACAAGTTGGCTACATTATTTGTGGTATGAAAAATGCTACGGAAGCACACATTGGTGACACGTTCTATCATGTTGGCTCCACCGTTGAAATATTACCAGGCTTTCAACCTGCACAATCTATGGTTTTTGCAGGCATTTTCCCAGTAGATACCAATGATTTTCCCCGGTTGGATGATAACATTAAAAAACTGACTCTGAATGATGCTAGCGTCACTGTTAACAAGGAAAATAGTTTTGCACTTGGTCAAGGTTGGAGGTTGGGTTTCTTGGGTACTTTACATATGGATGTTTTTAGACAACGGCTTGAGAATGTAATGACTATCTTGAATTCGCTTCTTTGTTACGCTGCTCAACGAATAGACTAACTTATCTTCACCCTTCTACGTAAACATCTAATGCAGGAATACGATGCGAATATTATTGTAACTCAACCAACTGTGCCCTACAAAGGTAATTAATTTAACATGCAAATAGTATTACCAACTATTAGTATCTAACATTACAACACATCTTTCAAAGTCATTTACAAAGATAAAACAACGAAAATTGTGCGAAACCCATCCGATTTTCCTGAGCATGAAGAAAGAACCTTCAAAGTGACAAAGGTTCAAGAGCCAATGGTTCTAGCCACTTTGATTTTTCCTGAGGTAATAATATTACACACCTGTGCCAAGAAAAGGGCCAAATCTTCTTTTCTGTGTATAAATTTACTCAAGATGTATCATTTCTTTTCTCTCTAGGAATATATGGGCAAGCTAATTGAATTATGCGGTGTAAGTCGCAATTGTCATACAAAAAAGCTGATTTAGGACGAACAAAATTCATTCATCAATATCCTTTTCCTATAAAAGTCGCGTCGAGGTGAACAGCTAGATTATGTATACCTTGATGAAAAGCGTGTCATGATGAAGTATAGACTTCCATTAGCTGAAATCGTTACTGATTTTTATGACGAGCTGAAAAGTCGATCTTCCGGTTATGCATCGTTTGATTATGAAGAAAATGGGTATGAAGATAGTGATTTAGTAAAGGTATAGTAGAATGCTTTTCTATGGTACACGCAAACATTTTCACGCATCAATATTTATGTCCGGTTCTGTATTTTTAGATGAGCGTGCTGCTTAACTCGAAACCTGTAGATGCATTATCTATCATTCTGCATCGAAGCCAAGTCGAATATGTTGGTAGAGACTGGGTTAAACGATTAAAAGGCGTGATTCAACGACAACTCTTTGATATATCTATTCAAACAGCTATTGGTCAAAAAATTATTGCTAGAGAAACGTGAGCAACTTTAAATATCTTCATCGTTCTACCATACTTGATAACTAACGCTTTTCAAAATAGTGTCAAGGCTTTACGCAAAAATGTTACAGCGAAATGCGTAAGTTATATCTTCATGATCACATAAAGCTAATCTCAAACACTTAAATTCAATCCGTTCTACTTTTAGTATGGCGGTGATGTTTCTCGTAAGATGAAGTTGTTGCAAAAACAAAAAGAAGGAAAAAAAAGGATGAAGATGATTGGTAATGTTGAATTACCACAGAAAGCATTCTATGACTTTATGGATAAAAGCAACAAGAAGTCCTAGGTGGAGTTCTCTAATACTCTCAGCATTCAAACTTTTTGAAAAAAGTATAATCATGTAATGTAATAGGTATTGTAATATAGTATGTCTAGCTATCCTTATTGTAAAGTAAACAAGTATTTTGTGCCGAAATAAGAGAGCATAGTTTTGCTTCTTTTTCTTTTATATATACCCAGCTGGTGCTTGCTGTTGAGAAGGACGCGGGAGATCGAAAGAGGATGATGTATATCCACGACGATTCAGGTGGCCAAGTGCTGCGCTGTTGTAACTTTGTATAGAGCTGTTGTTATTGATAGTTTCAATGACGAATAAGGAATCCATATGGTTTAAAATATAATCAATAATGCCTATCTTATGATTCATCTCTAAAAGATCTCTGTTATCATCCATATCACGTAAAAGTGTTGGCCCAAACACCACTGCTAAATTTTTTGATGTCATCAAATTCTTTTTGCTCCTTAGCTGAATTCTGTTGTATATAGATATCATTTATTATCAGCTATTACCTGCCTCATTTTATATACCAAATTTTTAATTGAGGAAATACCTGTTCAGATGTTCCATGAGGTATTTTAATGTGTTGAAGTTTTCGATAGGTAACATCTGTATCAATTGCGATATCGTTCTTAGCTTTTCTTCGCCATCCGTCAAAGCTGTGTGAGGAGGGCAAGTACAATGATGTAAATATTATTTATAGCAATAATAGAGTATCGTTGTTCATACGTTTTAAACCTACCATTGGCATTCATGAATTTTGAATGAAGTTCATAAGTAAACAAAGGATTTGGCAGTTCTCTAAAATATTGTTTCAACACGCTTGTAATATCACAAATATCTCGCCATTTCTGTGCATCTTCAAGGTTGATTACGACACCTTTATCAAATGCTTGTTGTATCTGCCTAATCTGCCCGACTGCTCCCGATTTACGATAAATGCCTTCATAATCCATGCCTCTAAGTTCAACACATTCAATGCATTTTTGTACAATCATTGGAATTTTTGACTTTTCAGCCTGCACTTGCTTGGCTAAATCGTTACCGAACATGGGTTGCCTTGCTATTTCATTGATATTATTGGAATCCGTTATCAGTTTAGAGTCGTTCAAGATACGAAACCCGTCAAAACTAGATTTGTTATGACTGCTGTTCCCTTGACACACTTGAAGAGCGTCATAGACACATTTTGAATGACAAGCCATATTACATTCTAAAAGATATGATATATATAGTGTATGTCAGAAATCAGTATGGGTATACATTTATGTTCTATACATGCCCATACCTGTGCATTTTAATTCATTGACTCCCCACATTTTTTCATAACATCCTTCACATTTCACTGGTCTTAGAAATTTGAACGGCACATAATAATGCTTACGACCAGCGCCTTTTCCATTTGCAATATTGCTCTTATCATTGTTGTTATCGTTCCTTGTTGTTGTACTTTCTGTCGTTACTGATAATGATGAGACCAGCTCATTTTCTTTCAAATTGTTGGTATTGTGTTTACCGGATATACTTTTGTTTTTTCTAAATTTGAATAATTTAGGTGCTGCTACTGATGAACCATTGAAACTATCTCTTTGTGCAACTTTAGGTATATTATTATTTGACAAGGATGAAACCCTTGATGGGTTAGTATCATCCGATAATTTGGTATAGTTTTTTGCGGTAGCTGCTGAAGCAGTACTGAATTTATTGATAGATGTTGATGAACTAGGCGCTGTGATTGTTGTAGGCTTAACAATACCAATGGAACCTGTTGAAAGATTACGCTTATGATGTTTACGATGAGTATCTTGGTGGTGAGGTTGTATCACCGGTATAGAAGGCTTTTCATTTTTCGTATCATCTGCTAGGAAGCTCAAACCAGCAAGTACAGCCGTTGCTTCTTGCTCTTTCTCAATCATACGTCTCGACAAATCATTGTTTAATTGGGCTAATTCTGCGTTTTTAGTATTCAAAAGAATCATATCCGATATTATATCCTCCCTACCCTTGATAAGCTTGGCATAATTAGACTTGGCTATTTGTAAATCTTTTTGAACCGACTGAAGTTGGTGCTGATAAGTCGATTGTAAGCTAACCCAATACGTTTCCAAATCCTCTTTCTTCCACGGTTTTTGGTTTAAAATGATAGATTCCATATCACGAGTAAGTCGATCCCTTTCTTGTCTAAATTCATGACATAACAGTTCTAAGTCTGCACGTTGCTGGTTCAACATTTCTATCTCGTCTTGACTCATCTGCTTAAAATTTGCAAAAGAAGGAAAGATGGACGCTTGTTGGTAAAAAACGAGTTCACTTTTCAAGCGAATAATCAGTTTCTCCGCCTCTTTTCTAGATTGCACTTCGAATGCATAGCTTTCTTTCACAACATTAAATTCTTCAAGTGCTTTTCGACTGATTTTTTTGATTTTACTAAATTTATTTTCGACTTGATTTAGTCTATGTTTGGTTTCGCTTAGTTCCCTTTTTAATTCTCGTATTTCGTCCTCTGGTACAAGCGGTGCAGCAGCAATAGAAACTGTTTGCTGGTCCGTTGAATTTCGCAATGTTTCTTCACTACTTCTTTTGTTGTTACCCATAAGCATGTCGTTTAATTCATTGATATCATTTAATGTATCCAGAATAGGTGATTGTGTTAAACCATTTTCTTCAGCGTAAGCATTCACAATTGAAAAAGTTGAAGAAGTACGGAAAGCAGTGTTAGAGGGTGGTAAGTTAATTCGTGGTATAACTGGTGGTAATGATGTATCTATAACTGGTGTACTTGTTGCTGCTGTTGTAAGTGACAAGGGGGCCGGCGTCGGCTGTGCATTATTGTTTAAAGTACCATAATCGAGATTGTTCTTATACTATCAGTACAGTTCGAAATTTGGTCCAAGTCAATTTTTTCCAATAGCATATAATAGCAATAATGGCAGCAATAATAGTAAGCAATAACTATCAATATACTTACTTTTAGTTGGTCTTTTTCTTCTTTCCGTTTCAATCTTTGTAACTTTTTTGTCTCATGGCATTGGGTACAATAAATGCCTTTGCTCGTCTGAGTGAACACCAAATCCTCTATTTTACGGTGACATTGCACACAACGAAAACAGTCTGCATGATACGCTTCCTCACCTGTCATAATAGCTTCGTCTTTGATAGTTTTTGAACAAGCATGACAACTATAAGAGCAGTCCTCACAAATAGGGCTCCCGTCTCTTAATAGCAATAAATTACTGTAGCATTCTACCAGTTTGCGGCATTTAGCACAGCGGAAGCTATTATCAATGCAATCATCAGTACGCATTCTCCTGCAGATAAAAATGTTGAGCAGTCAATTTTTACCATTCAAAATGCCATATTCCTTCCCCGAACTGAACAACAGACCCATCCTCAATAGGTTGTTGACAGCCATGGCAATGAGGATCTTCATACTCTTCGCCATCCTCCATCAAGTTGTTTTCTGAATACTCATAATAAGGGTCCATTTACTGTGATAATGTGCTGTGCGCAGGATATCTGTCGAATACTGCTGCTGGACTGGCTATTATAATTTTTTTGATGAATATGGTTTTTTTTTGAATGCTTAATTTATCGGCAGAAAACAAAAAAAAAAAAAAAAAAAAAAAAATGCTTTCTACAAGTGGAAAAAGAAAGGTACAACATTAAAAAAAGGTTGGTGAGGCATTTTCTTTGTTCCGTGAATGAAAAAACCGACCCAAAATGTTCAAATGCGGAAGGTAACATCGTGTTATGTTGCACCAACAGAATATTTTATTACATTTTTTCTTTCATTATTATTTTTGCAATTTTTAGTAGAAATCTGTCATAACCATACTGACCCATTAGTTGTAAGCCAATGGGATACTCCTGATTACTTGAAGCGAATGGCAGCGTAATAGCTGGTATACCGGCTAGATTAGCTGGTAGAGTCATCACATCGTTTAAGTATTCCTGTATGTTATTAGCACTATCATTGCTCAATAATGGGGCAGGAGAGGTTGCACTAGGAACTAATAAGATATCGACCTTACTGTCCTGACTTGCTACTCCTGTTGCTCCTTCTTCTAATTCTTTTGTGTCGCTTTCCAATAAATTAGCTTGTTTGAACAACTGATTAAATTCTTTTTGGATCGTTCGTCTGACTTTCTGTGCAGGTAGGAACAGTGTCTCATAAGTGCTAGTTGATACAGTGATATGTTGGTTATCAGTTTTATATTTTACTATATAATGTGTTTAAGCCTCCTACCCTTCTGTTAAAATATGCGTGCCTAATAATATACGTCTTTTTACTTCATCCCCAAACCCATTTGTACGTGTATTTTCGTAAAGCTGAGCATCGTTCGTATTGGGTCTTCGATGACCTACGCGTATTTAAAACATGAGTGGATCGAGAGAGCTGTGAGAACTTGGACTATAGACATCATACCTTTGAACCTTACCATATCTTATTCCATCGTATCTCGATAAGTTCGAGCTTGCTTCTGCAAAAGCCAAGATGTAATAAGCGGGCAAAGCCAAGGAAATATGTGGTAATGAAACCGACTTTATCGTTGCTCCTAATTCCTTAAATTGTTTTATTCCTCGACGCCACACTTGAATTACTTCGTCTGATAGAGAATCGACGTAGAATTCTTGTGGAACACCCACAACTAACCCATTTAAATTGTTACCGTGGTCAAATTGTGATAGTAATTTACATTCTTGGATAGACAAATTCGTTCGCAAATCTATTGGCATTGATGTAGGATCCTTTTCGTCGTATGGAGATATAACATCTACAGAAGAACGTCAGCCACTTGGAATACTAATAACGCTTGATTGTGTATATTTTCCTTATAATATTTACCATACACATTTGAACAATCTTCGACGCTCCTTGCTAGTATACCAATGGTATCTAAAGAATTTGCATAGGCTACAAGGCCATACCGAGAGCACCTTCCATACGTGGGCTTAAAACCGACGATTCCACAATAAGATGCTGGCATACGTATGGATCCACCCGTATCCGATCCAAGTGCCCTGAAATTAAGCCGCATTTAGTGCAACTTGAACGATCATTGTACTATGATATTTGCTTATATTTACGCTGTACACATGTTCATAGCAACACTTGCTGCACTCCCACCGGAGCTACCACCAGCTGATTTTGATTCTTTCTTGGCATACCCAATCGGATTGATAACAGGCCCAAATACTGTATGCTTATTTAGGGAACTATATAAGGAACATCAGCAATCGATATATACTTCTAACAATACTTTATTCTAATAAGACTTACCCCATACCGAATTCATCCATGTTCGTTTTTCCCATTATCAATCCACCTGCTTCAGTAATCATTTTTACTACAGTGGCGTCGTAAGGCGAGGTAAAGTCTACAACCACGAAAACAGATATTAAAGACATGCGGTTTTTTCTTTATTACATACATGCTACTTCATTATTACCTCTCAACATATTGGATGCACAAGTAGTTGGTAGAGAGCTTGTACAAATATTATCTTTGATACCAATCGTCATACCATCAATGCGGCTTAATGGCTTCCCTTTTAAATTGTTATTGGTTCGATAAGATGTTATTATGAAATAAATTCGGCAAAGCCAGCCTACGTTTTGATTAAATACCTCTCAAATACCTTTCTTCAGCTTCCCTAGCTTGTTTTTCTAGTACTTCTGTGTCATTTAATGAAATGAAGGCGTTAATTTCGGAATTGTGCCTTTCAACATTATTTAAGGACTGTCTCAAAGAAGCCAATGCTGAATAAAGTCTATGCTATATAGAAGAAAGTGTCAATTACCACCTTCCAGTTTTTTACAGACAAAAGAGTCATATTTTACGGATTGTTTGAAGTGGTTCGCGGAACGGCATTGAAATTTCTTTCGTAAGGATGTCGACAGCATCATATGGAAAAGAGAATGACAGGCCATTATAAAGTTTTTTTTTTTTGTTTGTATTTAATTCACGTACTTTATTAAAAGTGACTATACGGACAATAAATTATATTTTAATAAGTGGCAATAAAAGAAGTGAAGAAAAGGCATACATAAAAACTACGACAAAGAAACCATTAAGTATACTACGAGCTCGTATTGAGTGTTCTGAATCGAACCTCGTCTTGGTAGACGGTACGAACTCCTGCTAGGGACCAAGAGATGCGATCAAAATGGCAGCGCCAATGATATTTCCAGATACTTAAAAGTATCAAACTAACCTGAACGATTGTGTGGTCAGGCAGAGGAGAATTATCTAACGGGGAACAAAGTGTTAACAATATATGCCAAATGCCAGTAGGTGTGGCAGGAAAAAAGATAATTCTATTTTCCTCCAGTGCCGTGATCCAAAATTGCCATTTAGGTGGACAACCAACGAAAAAATGAAAACCATCCTCAGGGGAGTCTCTGCAATGGCGGCAAAGAGGGGAGTCAGCTATGACAGGATTGATGGAAAACAGCCAAGCTCTGTACCCAATGCAATTATACCATAAACGCCACCATGGAGTTAGCACTGCATGAGGGATTGAGAGTGACCAGAACCGTTTCCATTGAGCCGGAGGCCGATACCGTAAAGGAAACACTTGAGGAATCCGAGGAGGGTCACTAAAAACGGAATAATCAGGATGCCAGTATAGCCGTAGCATACTAAGCGAAAGCTTTAAAATGGTGGTATTGTTCTGAGAACCAGAAGGTACACGCCACTGGGACATATCAGGCAACCATAAGGTGCTGTAAGATACATTAGGCCATCGTGAAGTGGGCGTAGGAGCAGCAGCCGGAGGAGGGGCCCGGATGTCAATCAATCGGTTCTGAATAAAAGGAAGCCATTGTATTACACCTTGGGAAAGCAAACTAGGTATCCTTTTCAGTTTCGGATAGTCCTGAAAATACGTATACCCTAGCGTGTAGAAGCAGTTAGTTATCGAAGACCAAAGGAGAACAGTAGAGACGATTAAATGCCGTGGGAGGCTATTGAGATCCACGGGTAAGGGGCCTACAAACGAGGGGGAACGCTGTAAGGCACTACGAAGGGGCAAATCAGCAATCCAGCGGCCATGCCATGAGGAGGAAAGAGATGATGAAGGAAGTTTCATCAGCAGAGAACATAGGTGGATCATATTCGGAAGGAAGCGAAATGATGAACGATAAGTGGCAGTCGATAAAATCCATGGTAGTAAGGACAACTGACCGGTGTACACTTGGATACAATGTGCCAGTAATGGGGAGACAAAATCGGTTGATGAAGGGGGCTGTAGAAGGCGCTGAACATACACAAGATGAAGAGCTAATTGTTGTCGGTGCAGATCCACTAAGCCTAAACCACCAAAACGTTTAGGTGAGCACAAGCGCTCCCACGATGGAGCAGGCCAGAAAGGAACCACAAAAGACCGGACAATGCTACGAAGCTTATCAAGCCAGTCCACCGGAACAACTACAATACGCAGGAGATGCCATAACTTACTAAGTATCAAGGAATTAGCAACTAGTGAGGCACCTCGGACAGACAATCCCCGTTGTTTCAGGAGGTTAAAGTGACGGACTATTTTCAGTTCAAGGGAAGCTAGATAGTGTTTTAGTTGAGCATTGGTTGAGAAGAGAGGATAGCCAAGATATTTGGCAGCAGATGGACTTTCAGCTGTATGAAAGGTTACAGATTCCTGATTAGCAATATGCAGCCATGCCGTATGCGGATGACCAGAGAGGGAAACAATTTCTGTTTTTGTCAAATTGACACGGGCATTACTAGCGTTACCATAAACTGTAAGGAGGTCTTTCAAGACACGCCATTCCGTAGGTGTGGTCAAGAAAACCTCTAAATCATCCGCATAGCTCAATAATTTGAAACGAGGGGGGTTTTGCCAGTCAAACAAAGGCTGTGGTTCAAAACGGACACTCAGACTGCGAGCTAGAAGTTGTCCATATCGACTAGAGGAGGCGGAGGTTGAGAGCAGTGAAACGCCTTTGATGTCAGAGCTCGACAAAATGGTACGTAGTAAGGGTTCGAAAGCTAAATTGAACAACAGTGGTGATAAGGGGTCTCCCTGCCGAAGGCCACGTTGTTGGCGAACGGGAGCACTTAACCATCCATTGATGTTAAGGGATATTTCTGTGTCAAAAAATAGGCTAGATAAACAAGATACGAGGGAAGCAGGAAAGCCGAAATGCTTCATAACCATCTGAAGGTAGGTAGGATGTACTCGGTCATATGCTTTTTCTTGATCAAGAGGACAGCAACAGCAGGGTGAGACATACCACAATGGCTATAATGTGACATTAGTATTTGGTTAACCCACCCATTATCCGAGATTAGTCGGTGCGGTAAAAAGCCAGTCTGATAGCGATTAATCAGCTGTGATAAAACGACATTGAACCTATTAGCTAACAGTTTTGTGAAAATCTTCGTATCAGTGTTGATCATCGATAGAGGCCGCCAGTTCTGTAAGAGTTCAGGGTCTCCCTTTTTGTACAGTAAGACCATCCGAGTTTGTTTCCAGGTGGCTGGGAAAATATTTTCAAAGGCGTCAGTATAAACTTGAAGGAAGAGTTGCTTAAAACCCGGAATGTTCCAGGAAAGCAGATGGCGGTAAACCTCATACGGTATGCCATCTAAACCAGGACTTTTTTGTGGAGGCAAGTGGTTAACTATAGAAATTAGTTCTTCTGACGTGGGCGGTGCTGTAAGATCATTCTGTTGAGCGGTTGTAAGACCAATCGCCTGCGGAACATTATCCAGTAACGTTTGAACTGCCGACAGGTCGATAGGATCAGGGCGATAAAGGTTGCTATAGAACATATGAGCTTCCTCAAGGATAGCATTAGTACTAGTTAAGACAGGGCCATCTTGACCACTTTTTAAAGATTGAATCGTTCGTTGTGCTTGTCTTTCTTTGATAACCCTGTAAAAGTATCTATTATTGCGCTCTCCTTTCTCAT
The DNA here is from genome assembly GCF_025528875.1 of Mycotypha africana. Lineage (NCBI taxonomy): Eukaryota > Fungi > Mucoromycota > Mucoromycetes > Mucorales > Mycotyphaceae > Mycotypha > Mycotypha africana. The sequence continues at coordinate 3,733,771 of NW_026515725.1, read as the reverse complement.
GCCATCGAGTGGCTGACCGTAAAAGATGTTGCTGCGCGGATTCTTCCTGCAATTTGTCTAGTTTCTGTTCAATAAGCGACACTTGTCTGTTGGTTATATTGAATGCTGGCTTATTTAAGGAAAGCAGGGCTTCCCGTTGGTGTTGAAGTTCGGCAATGGTTGTCTGCCTTTTAGCAGTAGATCCATGGGAGAATAGGTCTGCAATGTGTTTTAATAAATGTTTTAGAGCCTCCCAGGTACTTTGTGGGTTGGAGGTGATATTATTACGGACTTCAAAGAACTCAATGAGGGCAGTCTTTAATAAATCCACAAATATATCGTTAGACAGCAGCAAAGGGTTGAAGCGCCATACCCCGGGTCCTACGTCCAAACGATCGGGTGACAGGTCAGCCATCATGAGGACATGGTCTGTCCAAGCGCTAGGTAGGTACCGTTGAGTTCTGTTAAGGACTCGTGCGGTAATACTTCGGTGACAGAAGAAATAATCGATGGTACTGCGAGTGACACCACGCTGGAAAGTAGGAATGCTTGCAGAGAAGCAGTTATCATAATAATGAGTGAGGTGACGATAGCATTCATGAAAACTAGGATTGGTTGAAGTGGTTGATAGAGAAGCTAGCGACATATTAAAATCGCCAACAATAAAGCTGACATCTGGAGCCTCCTTTGTAAAAAACGGTTGTGACATCAAGGAGGCGAGGAAAGGCATTCTATCATGGGTAGTTGCTGGAACGTAAATATTAGTGATAGAGCATATAAAATTACGGCTAACTGTATCGATGATGGTCGCTTGTAAACAGCGTTCATCGAAAGTGACAATTTCATCTGTTAACAATAACTTCGGGTTTAAACAGATAATGGCACAATACTTAGAGAGTAGGATTGCACACTGGGGAAAGAGGAAGGAATGGAAATATTTGATTTGATCGATTGTGAGGTGGTCTTGTGAATGATATGCGGATACTTCTTGGAGACATAAAATGTCAACAGACAAAGCAGGGGAACGTAAATGGGATATATATTGTTTCTGGGTATATTTGTTAGCATCCTTGAAAATGCTGCGAGCATTTAAGGATGCGACGCGTATTGGTCGATTATTCATTGCCCTCCTGGGCGGTCATGACTATGTTGGGAGGAGTGGTATCCGCATCTATTATCAGATCCATATCATCGGTGTGAGCAGGAGTTAAACGACTATGAAGGGGTGTAGTCGCCGAACTAGTGTTCGCATCGGAAGAAGCAGGTGTTGCAGGCTCGTCCAGAGCCATACTGGCAGCAACAGTGATACTGGCATATTTTGAGCCGGCAGTACCAGTGGGTGTATTGAATGGAGACAAAGTATGATCTACAGAAGCCTTAGCGGTCGTTGATCGGGTAGCATATCGTTTTGCCTTTTTCGGGATGATAAGGCCAGACTCATCATTGATGGTAGAGGAATGTGTAGGGCTATCGGTGGGGCGTTCTTTATGGGCGAGTTCACTCAGGACTTCATATTCGGCAATGGCGTCAGTATCACTTTGCTCATTAACGTTTAAAACAGGAACGGGGACGTCTGCCATGCGGCAATTTCGGCGAATATGACCCTTGCGATGACATTTATAGCAGGTCAAATTTTGCAAAGCAGGACAGTCTTTACGAACGTGCCCGGCTTGGCGACAGTAGTAGCAGACAGGAGGTGCGCCTTTCCAGCTGGCAGGGGCTAACGTATCCCATTCAGACAAGAACAGTTTACGGTCCAATGGTTGTACGGGGGAAGGGTCATCGTCATCTCTACCGCTGGTGTCAAGCAAGATGGAAAGTTCGCCCTCAAAGAAACCTCGATTGGTAAGCATCTTGATCTGGCACACCTTGCCATAAATGGCCATAGATTTCTTAAGCTTACTTATCAAGGTTGCTTCATCCTCAAATTGAAAGAGGGTGAGGTTGACACGCGTGAAAGTGGTATCAACCTTACCTACGAAGCGGCTGGCTTTGTAGGTGACATGCTCAACAGTTACGCCATGCGAAATGGCTTTGGTGTTGGCATCATCGGACTTGAACTTAGTTGCAATGATTAAATCGGAAAGGGGACGTGTACTACGTAAAGAGATAGGATTTAATCCCCCAAGGACAGGGCCAAGCTGATCAGTGATCAATCTATACGCGTCGGTATAATGATCAAAAATTTTAGAAGGAAACTTGAAGATAACCGACCCACTCGTAAGAGTTGAGTGGACGATCGACGTGATTTGTTGTGAACGCAAATAAGCAGCCACGTCAGGTGCCTCGTAAAGCAGCTTAGCAACGAAACGTTCACGTTGGCCATCATGAACCTTTTTTAATGGCGCCGGGATACGGCTGGCGCTTTTCCGAGCAGTTACAGTTGCCCAGGTAGCCTCAGAAGATGAGGATGCAACACTCATTGTCAAATGGGTTGAGATGGTGTTGGCAAAAGTGGTTACAGGCCATTATAAAGTGACAAGTACATTTATTTTATTATTTATTTCTTGTTTAGATTAAGACAAACTATTTTTTTAGACAAATAAAACTTATTTCAGATAACTTAAAGCTTTTTACTACAGTATTTTTGGTTTAGTTTAGACTTTTTTATATACATAATTGGATATCTTGATTGACTTAACTCAGAAAATTTAAGTCATTATTTTCGGACTAGTTACTTTTTACATTTGGACACTTGTAGTAAACATCTGAGGCCCGCCTCTTTTTCCACGCATTTGTTGAAGTAAGTTTCGTTGTTTGATCGGCCCAAAAGAATTCCTACATTCTCCTTAGCTGCCATCTGAACTGATTGTCCAGTTGTATTCTATGTAAATGACTCACAATCCTGTATTCTCATTGACTGCTCAGCATCTCTCTTGATCTAAAATCGTGCCACTTTAGTGTCATTTTTCCCTTAAAGAAAGCAATAACAATAGGTGATTGTATAAATCAACTTCAAAACGCCTGTTTTTTGTCAGTAACTGATGAAGTGATAAATAAACGTGTCTTAATTTGGTGACAAAATTTAGCGCGTCCAAAGAAATCTGTCTAGATTGTTTTTGTTGTCAAAACTTCTTTATTGTCCAAATAACATTCTAACAAAAAGTTTCGGTTTCGTTGATACCTTTTCCCCTTTTTCATAGCCGTTATTTGTTTTATAGAATTATTAAAGAAGTGTTAACAGTGGATCTTCAGGTAGATTAAAATAAGATCTCATCACGAGCTACTCACAACTACTGTACTGTACATATTTTGTTTGTAACTAAGTGTTTATATCTTTTGAGTAGTTTTTTTTATCATGCCGTCACGAGAAACAAAAGTTTATCTTGAAGCAAAGTTGAAGAAAAAGCAACAAAAGAATAAAGAAATTCAGTTCATGATTGCTGTCTTCTGTTTACTATTCGTTTATGTACTCTAACAGAATCAATGAACCACCAATTTTAAGAAACATGTTTCGATTGCGGACGGGACGGACATGGGCTCATACTTGGTGTCCTGAATATAATGGTAACAGATAGCTGAAGAGGTGGTATTCCCGTTCATTTTCACTGATATTCTATTCATACGCTTTTCCAGCCAAGAAGCGAAAGTCCGGAAAAGACGACTACGAAACAAAGCAAGCTAAAGAGAAGAGAAAAAGAGAAGGTTGAAAACGAAAAAAGCATCGCCATCGAATACTGTCATATGCAAGCACTGTGGTCTAAGTGGTCACTCAACTAAAGCTTCCTTTGCTTGCCAACAACATATTACTATTAAAGCGGAGCTCCTTCGAACAAACCATTCAGATAAGTATGAGCTTTACGCTCGGAAGCTGCCCCTTGTAACCTACGTTACGCGTTTAAGTGAGTTCGTCTTGTGAAGCTTCTCACTGTACATTTCTGAGGTTTTATTAACTGCTACTTGACGTTACTACCTACTCAAACAGGATAGTTGGCACAGAATACCTACCCTGTTTGAGTAATAGTAGTTCGCACATTTGGCATTGAGCATTTAAGAAAAGGTATGATTCCAAAAACTATACTTTTTATCCAAAATAAATTTTAACTTAGTCTGAATTTATAATCTCAATATGATAGCCATTTCGTGCAAAAGTCAAGCGAAAATAACAGTAGACAACACAGGGAAACTTTTTTCAAATCGTAGTCATCATTCGGTTAGATTTTTTTTTTATTCATAAAAAGGTGATTTACAATGCTTAAGACGTGCCTTTCCATAACACTTCTCCTCTCACATTTTTGTTCTTAAGGTTATATTAATAATTAAGAGCATATTTTAAACAGGGAAAAGATCCCTTCTTCCTAGTATTCCGCGCTTTTGTAACTTTCAGTCCTATCCAAGTACAAAAGTTTTATTGTACAGAAAATGAGATCTCTTTAAAAAAAGAATTTGAATCAGGTTAAAAAGAATTCATATAGTCGCTCAGACACGTTGGAAGCATTAGACACCGTCCGTGGCTGTAGCATCCTTGTTTGCAAAATTTGTCAATACCATGGAACCGTGATAGATATCAGCCTTTCGGATTGGAATGACAAGAAAAGTCCGATGGATTTTAGCTAGAAGGCAACAACTTAATCCCTTTCCTGTTATTGCTAGCACGAAACTGGTTCGATTTTTGCAAGTAAAACGTCTCCATTTTAGTGTAAAATCGGTGCTCAAACTTTAGCCTGAAATGTCTCAAAAATTTTGTTTTGTTTCGTCCAGTTATATTGCAGCTTTGTCTAAAACCTGAGATAAAAAACTGTGGTTGATGAAGACCCCACACAAGGACGCTTGCACGATTCCCCACTAGAGCGGATCATAAAGCTTGTACTGCTGGACTTGAAAGCTGCACGTATGCTTATTATTTAAAAAATGCACATTCAGCCCATAAAAGCAACCTACACAACGAACGCCTTCCGTACATTACTAACTTATCTTTCTATTCATTTGATTTAATGTCACTTTCAAAATATACCACTATAGCATTTGTGATTCCTACAAGCATGGTTTATATTTTCGCTAATAGCTTGCCTTTACGAAACTGTTCGATTAGGCTGCTCCAATATGATCATAGCACATCATCTTCTTTATTATCAGTAGCAAGAGTTAGAAAGAGAGCAGACGTTTTACATTATTTTTTTTTTTCCTTTTGCTTTCCTCAGCTACTATTATTTTGCTTAGCCCTTCGCTAAATTGCCCTCGCTGTACAAAAATGTTCAACAATTTCTGAATGTATTTCCTCCTCGACCGAAATGAAAGATCTGTAACCTCTTTATCATATATATATACTTAAATCGCCAACATCTTATTATTGGTGTGCTTTTACGGATAACATTACGGTTTCAATAAGCGTGCAATGACGAGTCTGTTGCATTTTTACAGTCCATGCTAACAAGTAAGAGTTTAACAATGTATTGCTTTCAGGTTCAATAACAATAAATCTATGAGGACGTATGATTGAACACCTATTAAGCCATCTTTCAGTGAGATCATAGACTTACTTTCTCTTGTTTTGGCTACATCTAATTGTTTACACGACAGATCTAATAAGATCGTCGTAGGATTGTTTAATGCCGTGATCAATATAATTTGTGTTGTTATATCCATCCACTCTTGCCTATAATTCTATCATACAATTAACAATCTTATCAATTAGTTATCACTTATCATCCCACCATTCAAGATCGGCATAGATATTATTGTTTGAGAGAATTAAAATCGCTTATCTGAATAAGAGAGAAGCATACTCTAAATGAGTTGGATATAACATTAGCTTGTGCTTTATTGGTAGTGGTAAATGTATATTTGCTATGCGTAATTGTTAAATCGCACTCTCATTTACTAACTAGCCATTTTTGTCAATCTACATTCAGCTGCCATAAGCATAATAGTTCACTCAATAGTTGTGAGTGAATTCTCATTGAACGTCAAGATACCATATCTGGTTTTAATCATAAATGTACATGAATCTGATGCTAAGATTACTTTTATGTAAGTGATAGCTTGAGATGCATTTTTTGAGGTGATCTAAGGGAAGCCGTAGTCTGTACAGGCAAGTCTTTTCTATTTTACGTCTTTGATCGTTCTTCCAGAAATTTATTGTTTGGTTTAATATTGCTTACATACAGTAAACGTGCTATCGTGCTATGAATCAGTAGTAAGCCTTACGAGTTTGTTCCCTTTTCTCCTCTGATTATTTTTTTAATTTTTCGTGGGTTTATGGCCAACTGTCCAAATCATATGTCGTGGAAGATTATTGAGGAGGTGGTTGTGAAAGCCCATGCAGGCTGTGTTGAGTAACTCAATCAATAGCTACTTCAACCATAGTGGGTTCCACACAGCTGTAGATTCAAGTAAATTAGTTTTTCCTATGAAATATTGTGAATTAATCGATTCAGTTCAAAATAATATTGGTATAAATGAGCTTTCTATTTACTGGAGGAAGGGCGTTCTTCCGTGTGAGAAGATAATAGGCTTCTTTATCAAACATACTGATTTTTGCAAACATAACATGATAGTAGTTGCGCTGTCGTTGGTATTAACAATCCAACTATTTGATTAATCGGAGTACTTGTCGCAATTCTTTGAGAGGAGGTCTTTTTAGCGATGGAATTTTTTTTTCTGCTTTATTCACTTGGGTAACGCGAAATTCTTACATTAATGTAGAAGTTGTATATCCTTGGGTTGAAAAGAAATCCCTAAAATTGATCTCTCAATTGAATTTGTCATACGGGTTAGTTTTTGTATGGTCATTTATTGTACTAAAATTTGAAAGTTTTGTTTGATCGATGATAGAAACAGTGGCTAAAAAACAATAACAGTAAATAACTGCTCTGAAATAAGTCCGCTGCACATGTTTGCTACTTTCTGTGGCATACATTGTCATTATTTTTCCTGTGAATCACTCTTTCTGCTCTCAATATTTTCTGCTCTGTTTTTTTTTCAATGAATAATCTGACTCTTGCGCAATTGTTAGACAATAAGAAAACGTGCTCTTTTCTATGTTTCAACGACACAGTTCGTTTATCGTCTCTACCCTTTTTGGTTGACATTGGTAAACGATCTCTCATCGATGAGCGCAATGTTATTGTCGTCTTGACAGAAACGTCTCCGAAAGCTTGGCGCAGCTATTTCTCCAAGGATAAGCTACACAATATGTTTGTTATCGACTGTTTTTCAGATCCACAAGGTTGGGATGAAGACACAACAGCACAAGATCCGCACACAGTTATTGTTAAAAACTTAAACTTACAGCAGATGGAGAAGTTGATTTTACAACCGATCATCGAAATTGTCAATACCTCAGCCAGTTGCACAATACTCGTCGATTCTGTCGTTTCACTAGCGATGATCTCGCAACATAAAACTTATCAATTAATCAAAACACTAGATTCATTGACTACAGCAGGTATATTCAAACATTGTACGTGGATGTGTGTGGTGTGATGACTAAGCATACAAAAAATCTCCTACTGAACCCGATATAGACACTGTACGCTTAGTACTTGGATTACACGCGGATATGAACTTTACTTCCCCAAACCACAACGGTTTGGCACTCAAAGATTCTATCAATAGAATGGCTACTGCCGTTGTCTCATTGGAGGCCTTAAGGGAGCGCACACATTTTGATACAACAGCAGCTTTAACTGGGTTTAAGCCTGTTGACACATTCTCTTATCTCAAGCTCACATCCAACAATGTGTCAAAGGGTGGAATTGCACGCATTGAATGGAAAAAGCGTAGTGGTAAGGTGGTTTTTGAAACAAATGGGTTCATCATGAACGATAAAACAGGATTATTAGAGGTGGTATCTCTCTCTCGGTTACAGCACGATGATGAATTAGAGGATGATGGCGATAAAGAGGAGGAATTATCTGCAGAAACGATGGAAGCAGAAGCTTTGAATAAGCTATCACAAAATGTCTCCTTCAAACTTACACTGACAGAGAAACAAAAGGAAGTGAAAGATAGTTTGGTACTGCCTTACTATAAAGCACAAAACGCCCATGATGATGAACTAGAGGTCGAAAACGAAAGTAAGAATAATAGTGCTCTCATATATTACGATCCTGATGCTGCAGATGATTTTGATGATGAAGATCCCGATGACGATTTGGATATTTAAATGAAAATCATTATTACGTTAATAAGTTTACAACAAAAGAATATTCCGACACTAAATCGATGCATTTGAATCAACTTTGAAAGGGTAATTTGACAGGGAACTTTTGTTTCGATACGTTACATCATGACACTTCTCAACTGTACATAGAGTTAAATTCAGAACGAAGCAATTTTACAAATGATACATCACCTATTGAATAAACCTACGGTATATTATTATCATATGTGACTGTAAGTCTGTCGTTTCGATAAGTTTGTATATAAGGGTAAAACAATGGATCGCAACTCCAGAAAGGAAGATTTGAGCTTTGAGATTTCATAATATACAAGAAATGCAGTCCATTGGAAGAAAATTATAGTGGAAGAGGTCATTAAAAGTGTAGAGAAAAATGAAAACAGAAGTTACGTGCTGTCAGCCGTCATAATATGTACACGGATGGTTAAGAATTCTGTTTCTTCACCTTTGAAGGTCCAATTTAATTAAAATACGAGGCTAGGTGATTTAATGTTAATAACAGATGAATATGCTTAACCGTTCTAACGCCAGCTTCAGAGCCACTGGATATATTGGTCGTGCTTTTTGATTACCCGTTGTTTTTTGGTGTTTATTTTTTTCCTGTAGTAACCTTCTTTGGTCCTAACATGGTCAATGCAGTGGAAAGTACGTTACTTACGGGTATTGCTAACTTATCGGTTACAAAATATCCTTCTTTGTTTGAAATGATTGCTTGGATGACCAAGAAGTAATGCTAAGAGCAGAAAGCAGTTCTCATCATGGATTATAGTTTTTTCCATACCAAAGACATCGTACACCTTCCAACAATTCTGTGTCTTAATCTTAATAGATGTTTTATTGCTGCTGTGCATTTTATCCCTCCTTTTTTTTTCTTTTTAACGACGGTTAACAAAATACAAAATGAAAAGTATAATAAAAAGTTATAATAATTGAGATGCGTCTTCAAAAAATGCTTTTACGGTGCCGGGTAATTCTCTCTCTACTGACACAAGTGACTTTTGTAAGGATTCTACCGCTGCTAAACTTTTATGATTCTTACAACTCTTTTGAAGCTATTTGATTGTAGAACGTAAAAATGTTAGAAAACCATGCTGATTCATTCTATCAGAATATAACCTACTCTGTCTAATAAAGGTAAAATACTCTCCAAGAATGCTGTGTTCTCAGCATTGCTAGCATTGATAGAACTTAGTCGGTTATTTATACTATTGCTGGATGACATGAATGACGACGAGGTTATACTACGTGAAGATGATGATCTGCTTGTGGAAGTGGGCGGTAAAGGAGGTAACGGATTATTATTGGCAAGAGCAGACGGAGATTGTTGCTGTTGTATCATGCTTGACCGTTTATTATGATGGTTGCTGCTCTGCATGTTGGATGATGACCAATGAGATGGTTCGACCGCTCTCACTGTATTTTGATTGAATGTGCCATTATCATAATCATCGTAAATATTTGTACTATTGCGAATACCGGTGTTCTGTAATTTGGCCTATTTCATGGGAATGAAAGAAAAAGAATAATATGTTAATACAAAAATTATTGTGGTTGTAAAATTTCCAACATGGTGAAGAACCTACAGTCATTTCATTTACGCGGGAGCTTGTAGAATTGGATTGCTGTGAGGATTGAGAAGAATTAAAATAATCGCTTGATACATCTCGTGGGTAAGGTTGTCTTTGCAGTTGTTGTTGTGATGATAACGGCCGTTGATATCTGTCATTGTTGCTTCCATTGGCATAGCTATTGATTGAATATTGGCTAGGTGAGGTATGCATTTGGGATATGGGTCGTGATTGTTGTTGTTGCTGTATAGCTGCCACTGTTTTTTGCGATGAGATTGTCGGTGGTGCTTGTCTCACCGTTCCAAAATCCCAACCATCGTCATCATCTACAGGTATGCTTTTATTTGAAGGGTTAAATATCGTGATAAGGTTACGATTCATGGCCTGAGTTAATTTTAGCACTATAAATGTCGTAATTTGTACCTTTCTTCGTCGTCTGATGATTCAGCATCTCGTCCATGCGTGCTCATCCATCGCTCGTGTCCCTCAATCAATTCCGTCAAATAAGCGACTTTTTTGCTGCTTTTGATAAATTTGTGCTTTGATAATTCTTTAGCTGAAGGCCTCTATAGGTCAATTAAAGAAGCTTCCAGTTATAATGGCATGGGACGTGGTAATACAACGATCGATATGAAACTTACGTCGGCAGGATTGGTTTGTAAACATAAACTGACAAAGTCTCGGAAAGCCTTACTATGAGGAGGACCCAAGGAAGGAGGATCATTCTTGGGTATATGGAATAGCACTTTCATAGGATGCATTTTAGCATACGGCGGCTCACCGTTGGCTAATTCTATCGCTGTAATGCCTAACGACCAAATATCCGCTTTGAAATCATATCCAGATTGTTTAATGACTTCTGGTGCCATCCAAAACTATACGTACACTATAATGTCAGTTGGTTTTTTTTTATAGCATATTCTGAATTGAAGAGCGCTACTTTACGGGAGTACCAACAAATGTATTTTTCTTCGTTAAGGTTGCAGTAATCTAGTATACAGATAGATCATGGTTTTCAATTTTTAAATCCTATTGTTTTTGAATTGCCAAATTTGTCAATTCCTTTCTTCTTTTTTTTTTTACCTGTCCAGATACACCAAAATCAGCCAACTTGACTATGATACATATCCGTTATGAGATAGTTAGTTTCGGCCCCTCAACAATAAATAGATATGCATTAGTTGGTTTCTCATTTACCTTCACCATTAGAACTCAATAGTATATTGGCAGCTGTTCATCAAAGGAACAAGGGAGATTGAAAATCAGCAATTATTGAAATTGAGACATATTGAATCTAATGTACCTTTTATATCTAATTATTTGCGAAATTAAAACTGTTATTAGTCAAGCCTTTCGTCAGAATATTTGTATAGCAATTGTTACCTCTGTGTAATTTTCCTTCATTGTGAAGATAGTCTAATCCCTTCAATAATTCTTTTAAAATAATGGCGATATACTCCTCTCGAATAGTTCCCATCTTCATCTATTATCTCGCAGATGAGTTTTCCTTCAGTTAGACTGGAGTGACACTTATGTTGGTAATAATCAATGAAATTGTTTCCTTTACCAGATCGCTACAAGATCCACCTGCACAATATTCCATTATAATCCATAATCCTGTTCCCTTAAGATAAGATCCATGATATCTGTAAGCCAAGTGGGGATTTGCAATTTTAGGGAGTGAGAAAGAGTGACGCAGAGACAAGGTTTAAAAATAAAGAGGAGAAGAAGCTAAGAGAAAGGTCAATCTTGAGAAACTTACTTTGTCACATAAGGCGAATCCAGCTGTGATAAGATGGCTATTTCTTGTTGAATATCATCAATTTCATCTTCTGCACTTTCGAGGTCGATGATTTTGATGGCTACGGGTTTATTCGTACGTCGATCAAGCCTTTTCAAAGTGTATTGTGAAAGCAATTTACAATGTAAGATCAGTTGAGGGTTGATGTACGTACGCGTTGCAGAACCAACTTTTCTCTCCCCTCTCCCCGCACCATCCCCTAACTCTCATTGTAATAGACAAATGTGACCTTTACCCTTTAAAGACTTCACCAAAAGAACCTTTGCCAATACGTTCTTGCTTGATGTAGAATAATTCAGGATCTGCTGAATGATTTGATGCTGTGTTCTTCACGCAACAAGACATAAGCAGAAAGAGGAAACATATTAGATCTGCATAAACGCTATCTATTTGATTAACGTTGAGAAAACAGACGAAATTTCAAGGTACCATTTTATTCTAGCCTGATTGTTGGAGTTGCTTTTTTGTAATGTTTATAAAGATGAAAAGTGGAAAGACTATAATGAATTGACAGAAAAGAAAAGAAACAAAGAAGGGATTCGAAACTTTTTTTGTTGGTTCGAACTTATGCCCGTAAAGAAAGAAAAAGTAATTTACAGTTTTTGGAAAAAAAAAAAAAAAGGCACACAGAAAAATAACAACAAAAAGCGGGGATAAAAAAATTGGTAAAGAAGACTAAATTGGGATATGAAGTAAACTTCGGCTTTCTTCGGCCACCAATCTTGTAGAGACACAAGCATACAACTTTGATATAGATAATGGTTATTTTGTTATCTGAGAGAAACACGTGTATTATGCTCCCCTCAAATGCTTTATAGGAGTTTTTCTTTTAGGTTTAGAATAACAAACTTGCTGCCAAATCTGGGTTTCCACCAGCCATTTCTAATGCGTTCAGCGCTTCCTGTAAAGTTCAAAAACCTACGTTATGTATACTCTCTTTTAATCAATTTCCAAAAAGATTATCCCTATTACCTGACGACTAACGCCCATATCTATAAGTAGTTTGATATGCTGTTCGGGATATTTACCTAATGTGATAATGGATTCTGTTTTAATTTTACACAAGTGATAGAGCTAAATGAGTGTGCGTTTGTTTCTTACTTTGAGAAGCTGTATTTGTGCTACTATTGTCATTAGTACTCTTGACTGACTGAGATCCTGACGGTGGCTGAGAAGAAGAAAAAGAGCCAGCAGCATTGGAAGCAGGAGGTGTAGATATATGAGGTACAACCGTTCTACCTTCCGTGGCGGTTTCGTCTTCATCACTACCATGAATTTCAATCCTTCTCTGTTTCTCGGGTAGTTCATGTTCTGCCAAAAAAGGTATATCACAGTCATCAAAAGTCAATGCATTTTTTCTCAAATCAATACAAGCACGGTGCTTCTTCAACATATCCAAACCAAATAAGAGTTCGGATCCTTTGCCTTCAACAACAATGAAGGAGCACGTCAAGAATAAGTTTTGAGCAAGACGCATTTGAGCGCTATGAATACGACCCAGAATTTTCGCAGTGCCTACACCTTTAGCAACGCCGCTAAAACGAGTATCTAACAATCGCATTAATCCACACGATTCTGCTGTTTCTGGGCTTACTATAGATGAATCATGTATAGTAAGTGTATGTAAATGACTTGAAGCTTTGTGTGGAAGTGCTTCAAGAGCAATTCAAGAACAAAAAATGAGTTACTTACTGACTGTACTTTGAGCTCCTGAATCAACAAGCGCTACTAATTTCTTGTTATTGATCTCTACATTGATATAAAGCCGTGTCACCTATAGTAAGGAATAAGATTTTTGAGCAAACACTTTGATATCATTTCTTTCGGATTTTGCCTCGTAAAGTACAAGCTCTTACTCTAGCGAAGGATTCAGGATTGTATTCCATGGCTGCTTCCAAATTAGCAGCAATATTTTCTTGCCGGATGGCATCTTCTATACGTTTTTGTGTTTCTACATCAAATGGATCATCACTCATAGCAGCCTGTTCAAAAGAAAAAATTGTATTCAAGAGGCAACTTTAGTCAGCATCAATTAGTGAAAGAAATGAGCCGCTTCAATACAATAATTCGCTTCATTACTACCACTAACCCTCCTTCCTTTTATTTTTGAAGCACCCATTTACTTACAAGTTGCGCCTTTTGCATTTCGGCAGATCGCCGTGTTTGCTCGATCTGCTGGACCATAGCCGCGAACCTAGCAGGATCGCTACGTGCTGCTTGAGCTAATTCTGGATTAGTCTGTGTGTTTATCGAATCAAAGTACATTGGATTGATGGTGAGTCAAAGTCGCTAGTATTTAACAAATCATTGCTTTTTCACATTTACGTTTTCTAACTGTTGAAGTAGTCGTGGGTCCCTTAAGACATGCATGCGCATCATATCAGATTCAGCTGCAAGGCTATATTTTGAAAGAAACGTTTATTCAGACTTGTTGTTAGGGAAACGGCTGAAAATAACTCAATTGCCCATATAGAAGGGGTTGCCTTACCTTGAACTTGAGGAGGCTGGTAACTGCTGTTGCATATGAACAATTTCGTTTTGTCCTACTTGATACTCTTCCAGAGTCTTTTTCAATTCTGTCAACTCTTTTTCACCATAGTATAAACGTTGGGCAGTAGGTGGTACCCCTGACTATGGTTATTCATTTTCCAGTTATTGTAGTGTTAGTATGAATGTTAATAGAAAAGTGTCATCCCTTTGTTTGTGCAATGCATTTTAACGATTGCCATACCTCAGCTTCTAACAAGGCTTTTAAATCCTCAATAGCCATCTGACTATCTATTTCTAAGTTGTAAATCTCTTCGCCATCAGTAGTTACTGTAATAAACATTTTTAGAGAGTCTTGTGCTTTTGAAACTGCAAGAGAAATGTAAAGAAGAAACGCTTCCCTATTTCCTTTTTATGCAAAAAAAAACGAATGGCTGTTGTCGGATCTTTCATTTCCTCTGTTTTTAAAGGAATCACGTGTACCGTGCAAGTAACTCAGGGCACAGCTTTTGTCATCATCTCCTCTTGCGTTTGACCTCTTATTTTATTTATTTTTTTTAATTCATTTAAATGCTCGCTAATTATTCAAAAAAGTTCTTTTTGAATAATTTATCCACAAAATCCTATTTTAGCAACCAACTTTTAGCAAGAGTCATGTCTACCACTGTCAATGCTGCTGCAGAACGTGAGAAGACTGTTGTCGAAAACTTGAAGGATGTACTAAAGACAGTCGAGGAATTCAAAACACACCCTAGTGTAAAGCATCTTTTCAAAAACTTTCCATACTGAATCGATGAACGCGCGTTTTGGTTCATTGTTAATTGTATGCAGCCATTACTCATAATTTTCTTTATAGGCTCGCTTAGTAGCTGTTAGTAAATATATGCCTGCTGAAGATATTTCATATGCTATGAAGACTGGTCAGATTCACTTTGGTGAAAGCTACGTAAGGGTTTTTTCTTTCATGTAGTGACCGACTCAGAACCTCAAATCATACGAAAATGAAATGAACATCTTCTCCATTTAGGCAGCTGAACTGGAAGAAAAGAGTAAAAATGTATGTAGTTTTCAGAGTTCTCAAAAAATATAGCTTTTACTCAGTGGTTATTTCTTATTGTATGATAGCTTCCTTCAAACATTGCGTGGCACTTCATTGGACATTTACAAACAAACAAATGTAAAATAGTAGCAAGTACGTTATTTTTAAAAAAAAAAAAATGATAGCAAGCAAAATGAATAGCTGTTATAATCGAGGTCATATTATCGTTCGATAGAGATACCCAATTTGTTTGCTGTGGAGACGATCGAAAGTGAAAAGAAAGCGGATGCCCTGAACAAGGCATGTGTCAATGTTGGTAGAAAGGACAAATTAAGAGTCTATGTTCAAATCAATACAAGTGGAGAAGAATGTAATGATAATTACACTATCTGTACTATTGAGAAACATGGAGCGATCTAACTAGGAAACTTTTTTCATTTGGGTAGCTAAAAGCGGATGTGAACCAGAAGAGACATATAAAGTTTGTAAACACATTAAGGAAAATTGCCCTGCTTTAGAATTGTATGGTTTAATGACCATTGGTATGAAAGATCGTGATGCAGCAAATAATCCTGACTTCAAAGTAAGTAGGTGTATGTGTGTAACCCTTTGTGTGATAGGGTCTATCTAAATGTGTTTCTTCTAATTTACTCTGCATAGAAAATTGTTGAACTCAAAGAAGACATTAAATCAAGGTTAGAATTAGATCATTTCGAAGCCAGTTTTGGTATGTCAGGCGATTACATAGAAGCCTTGAAGTTGGGATCAGATAATGTTAGAGTTGGTTCTGCCATCTTCGGTCCTAGGCGAATCAAGCAATAGTGGTATTTCAAGGCGCCATTTGCTATTAAATTACAAGCGAAAAACGTGCTTAATTGCTGTTTTATTTTTGTAGAACTCTTGTAGACTTTCTTTCTTTTAAATCACATTAAAATAAACTTTTTTTCCCCTTTCACAACAAGCCTAAAAACGGCCCCGCTTATTTTGCTCCTTTTTTTCAACATTTCCTTTCCTTTCATATTGTTATCAATACTATACAAATTTCCCTTTTCTCTTTCCTTTTTGTCCTTTTAACAACTTAGCATCCAGCCTGTTCAAAATTGACATCACGTTTAGCAGCTGAATGAATCCAAATCAGAACCAAGATTTACCTCCAGAAATATTAGAGCAACTTCAAAATCTTCATTTGGAGCTGGAAGATGGAGACATTACTCTGAAGGGATTCGAAAAGAAAAAAGCAAGCTTATTAGCAAACCATTTTAATTCAAATCCTTCCTCACCTATCTCGCCTTCAGTTACCACTATCAGTATCTCTTCTACAAGCAATAATGATGCGTTTCAGGAACAAAAACAGCAGAAGCAGAAAACAGACGCGGAGCTACTTGAAGAATTAGGTCCTGAACCCAGTGCGGCTGATGTTGTAGATTTCTTAGACTTTTTACCATCCCCTACTCACTCACCAAAACGTAGATCTGCTGAGGTGCATACTAACCAATCAGCAGCTTCAGAACAGCAATTACCACGGCAACAACTACAACAACAACAGCAATTTGTTTCTCCAAATTATCAGCCACAGTCATTGTATCATCAAGCCTCGCCATATCCACAACGTTCACCGCAACAACAACATCAACAGTATGCTCCACAACAACCTGCTTATTTTCCGCAGCAACAACATCAGCATCTTCCTCAGTCACCACAAATTACCAGACCGAACTATATCCCGCATAACCCACGACCTTATTCTGGGCCAAATATGAACAATAATAACAATGGAATGATGATCAGTCGCCCTCCTATGAAAATGGGATCACCTATACCTAACAATAGTAATAGCAGACCTTATATCAATAATGGCTACATACAACAGCAGCAACATCAAGCACAACTGCCTTCACGACCTCCCAATGGTTTTTATAATCAAAGGCCTCCTCCTCCAAATATGATGTATAGACCACAGCAACAAATGCTACCTTCTTCGCCAGCTTCTATCATGAACACTAGGCCTGTCTATAATATGAATCTCAATAATACTCGACTACAGCCACGACCTAGTATTCATATGAACAGACCACCGCCACAATTGCAACAACAATATTACAGTAACTATCATACGGGTATGAATAGTAATAGTAATATCAATGGTAGTATAAGCAGGTCCATGTCTACTTATAGTAATGCTACGAGTGTGCAAAATGGCTATGATCACGGTGGAGGAAAGCAACGATTACAACAGGATTACATTGAACCCCAGCAACAGCAAGGGCATTATATCTATTCCAGTAGTCGAACGGATTCGTTGGATTGGAATCAGCAGTAATAATAGTAATAGTATATAGTCCTTAATTCCACTGAACATCATAGCAGTGTTGTTGTCAATAAAGGGAAAAAGTAATGTAACAATAATAATATCAGTATATGGATAAAAATGGTGGCGGTAGTAGCAGGTATATTACGTTATAAAACAAATTACACAATACATGTGCATAAAGACGCATACATACATATACACACCCCTTCAAAACAAGCACACACTTCAAGGGAATCCGTCTCTTCTCATTTTATTTCGGTTTACTCATAGCAGGAATTATTGTGGTTTTCTTCTCAGAGAACGAAGGTTTATTCTGTCTCAAAAGAGCCTGAATAATAAAGTTAATGAAAGCCCCCTTATTGAACGAAGGACTCAAGTTTTTTTAATTTTACGATTTTTTCTTGAAACCTAAGCTATTTTGGAATGGCTTAGCCAATCCAATACCACCACTTCCTGCTCTTCCTCCATTTTGAGAACCATTCGAGATTCCTCCGACTTGCAAATTTTTAATTCCATGCTCAAAAGGCAATCCAAATGTACTCAACGTATCGTCTGCCGTGCCTGCCTTTTTCGCGTATTTCTTAATATCCGTTTTCGAAAGGTTGATCCGAAATGCCGTCTCTAATAACACATGAGGCTCCAAATACTGGTGAGGAATATGTAACAAAAACGCCAGCAATTCAGAACTAGTCGGACATGCCGTCAACAAATGCTCCTTACAGAGTTCTAAAATAGCCAAACTCACGCGATAAAATACTTTGATTCCTTCGAAATAGAAAGCATCCCAAACACGAAGTACGGATTCCCAAGGGAGTGTCATTGTAAAAGCCGTCAAAAACCATTGGGCAATATACATTATCGGTAGTACTTCGTTTTTTTGTAGGTGGTGAGCGAGTTTTGGTTGATGGTCCTCAAGGAGTTGACCAATAATATAGGCGTCAATGTGTAATTGAGAAAGCGTAGGTGTGAAGTAGCCGTTCATGTACCGGTCAATGGTAGCCACAAAGAGGGAAAAGGCATCTTCAAGCGACATGTGCATGAGCATCAAGCCAGCGAGTCGCCCCATGCCTTGACAATATTCAAGCTCAGGATTGTATTGGGCGTAAGCCTTGAGGAGGTGAGAGAGATCTTTTTGGCCTTGTCCTGATTCATCCATAAACTGTACGTGGTCGGGGTAACAGCGTGCAATATCACGTTCAATGACATCGTAAATGGGTATTCTGGGCCGACTGAGGAGTTGTTTGATCCATTGGCTATTATTATTGTTACTATGAATGGATCCAGCCAAAAATTGCCATACACGGGGTCTTACAGAAGCTGGAATGCCCTGCCGAACCAATTTTTTCAACTTGGCGTCTCTTTTGACAGTACCAGCATCTAATTTGCTCACTATTGATAGCCATTTCAATTCTGTTTCTCGATAATCTTTCATTGATTTGTTGTTGGCATGCTTTGATTTTTTTTGTTTGGAAGAATTTGTTGAAGAATGGCGTGATATTGTTCTAGCTTGTTGATCTGTTGCTATAATGAACCCATATTCGTCCAAAGTTAGGTTATTCTTCGGTTGAGGCGCTGCACTGGTGCTCCTTCCTGATGTGAATGTTCTTGTTGTTGTCGAATGGGCTATGCTACTTCTATCAATATTATTGATACCATTATACAAAGTATTGGGGGTAACATCAGTAACTGGGGGTATATTTTTGCTTTCTCCTCGCTGGACATTCATACTAAAGTGAGCCATTTCTTCTTCATCCGAGTAATCTATATTTAGAGCTGTTGTATCATAAGGGTCTTCATCTTCGTATAGCTGCTGCTGATTGTCATTATTACTATAATCATGGATAAGTTGATCTTCCAGCGAGGAATTATTGAAGTAAGAAACTGTTGATATGTGTGAGCTATGTGGGCTTTGAAATGCACTACTATTATTGACGCTCATATTATTTGTATTCATTGCCGATAGAGAAGAAGCGGTCCCTGATGTTCCAATACTGTCAAAACTTGGCTTTCCTAGGTACGCTTTAGAATCCAGTGTCTGCTGATAGTAATACTGATGGTTACTGCTATTATTTGAATTTCTATTGCTGCTATGATAACCTTCTGCTGTCATGATATCTGAGGTATAGTCTGCGTCTAATGATTCCAACACTCTCGGATCTAACTCTACAAAATGCACATTTTCTGCGTTGAAATTACCAATGACTCCTTCGCAATACCCCAAATATGTATCATCCTGAATATGCTTTAAAACAATGATGCGCTCCCCTATATCGAATACAATAAGCATGGATTGAAGTTTCAATATTGAGAAGAGATCAATAAACTCATACAAAATTGCTATCTGTACCTTGCAAATACATTAAATCGTCTGCTGTATTAGCTAATACATCGACCTTTGAAACACAGGCACCCAATCCACCTTTCAAAATGAAATTCTACTTCTCAATGATTTTATCATTCTACAAGTATTTTTTATTATTATATTTTCCCC
This sequence comes from Mycotypha africana, assembly GCF_025528875.1. Classification (NCBI taxonomy): domain Eukaryota; kingdom Fungi; phylum Mucoromycota; class Mucoromycetes; order Mucorales; family Mycotyphaceae; genus Mycotypha; species Mycotypha africana. The sequence continues at coordinate 3,713,973 of NW_026515725.1, read as the reverse complement.
TTTTTTTTTCGTACCTCCTTCTGCAAAATTTTCTAACTCTGAACGAGTCATCATTTCAATGTTGACATTTGTTTTCATCATTGCGTCTGAAGAAGTTTTTGGATCCTTTAAAATCCGCGCAATTTTCTCATTTAGTTCTTCCAGGTTGGCAGAGATATGTCTAGTCACTTTCGCCTCCATAATGGTATCTTGGTAATGAATTTACGTAGGTATAAATATATGTTTATCTATTTTATTGATATTGTGGAAGAAAGAAGGGGTATATGAGTATACAAATGATAGACAAAACAGAAAATAACTAATATAAATATGCTAAAAGAAAGAGAGAGAAAAGGATAACGGATTAGGGGGCCAATTCATCAGATTAGCAGCTTTCGTGCAACCTTCAACTGTACAAAGATGACCTGTCAGGAACTGCAAATAATATTTTCATTATCTGAGAATCAACAGAGAACAAGTTATGGCTGCTTCCACAAGAAGCAGCCAGCAGGCTCAACTTCAAGGGGCCGAATCATAAAGAGTGAGATGTTTTAAACCATAGCAAATTGATATAAGCTCTCTATGTCTACATAAATATTACGCTCTAGCCATCGTAATGCTATGCTTTGGTTAGAGAATATTTTCTCTTTTATTAGACGGGTTCTGTCTTTAAAGTGCTGGACTAGTTTTCGTATAAACATGCGTAGTAAAGCGTTTTTTATAGAAAATGAAACCTTAAAGATGCCTGTTGAGTTAAGTATCAAATGATTTATAGAGGAACTGCAGTTCATATTTACTCTTCCAATCTTTTATTAAAATAAAATGGTAAAGAGCAACAACGGCCAGGAGCTCGCCACCAATGAATAACAGACGGACAGATAATAGCGGATTGATTGATTCCGAATGATAGTCGTATTTAACCATGAGAAGTTTCTTTGAACTAATCACGCAGTTTGTTATCGACATAACGAACCAATCGAATAGTTTTCACATTTATGCTATGAACGAAGAAACCAATACGAGCCAAAGAAGAATAATTCCTTTTTGTTAAAATGACTCAGTATCCGTTAATATTCAACTTGAAGGATTTTCGTATAGAACCGCAGACTATGGAAATCACCCACCAACGTGTCGCAATAAAACTATTTTAGCAGAAAATTCTTAAATGTGGAGAGCTTTCAACCATAATGTATTGTACGAACAAATGCTGATCCTCCTTTTGTCAGCCCGCATCGTGAGCTTTAAGTCTGAGAGACGAATATGTTATACATGTATTATGCATTCAGTAGGCTTGATTTTTAACGTTTTCAGAATAGTGAAAGCGGAATGGAATCGTAACTTTCAAAGACATTCGATAAACCTAATAAATGCTGGCGTGTCGTTTTTAAGTAATGGTGGAAACTAAAGCATAAAGCATAAAAGAAACGTTCATCAATGCCTCAAACGTTTAAGAAATTGCGAAATGTTTAACGTCAATACTAGAATTTAGTTTTCTTCATTTTTTTTTTTTTTTGGTCAGTTATAAGAATGTAGTGACGCATTTGTCTTTATTACGCGAATTTGGATGTATTTCGTTATGAATACCATCTTTATGTACATCTGTTCTTTCAAACATTACAACTTCGGCTTGTATATCTCCACTCCCCAAATGGATGACGGATCGAGTAGTCGTTCGGGTTCATCTATCCCTTTCAAAGTCTGTAGTTGTTCAAAATCTTCTCTGTCCAATTTGACTGTTTTAAAATTGCTAACGATTCTTGAAGCTGTCACTGATTTTGGAATAACAGAACAGCCCCGTTGAATACCCCATGACAACAATACTTGAGCCTGGGTGATATTATACTTCTGCGCAATCTTCAACTGTTTTCAATAGATTTTGTATCAGTGTAAATAAGTTGTTACTCAACTGTTCCTTGGAAGCGTGTATTTATACTCTGACTCCTGCTTTTATATCTTTTAACTTACCACAAGTGGCTCTTCCATTATAGGAGAGTTGGTGCTCCCTAATGGCGAGTAGGCAGTAACATGAATTTGCTTACTTTGACAAAATTGTAACAAGTCGGGCTGTGGTAAGTATGAATGCATCTCAACCTACAAAAACGAATAAATACAACGACAATTGATCAAAGCAAGTCATTTTTTAAAGTTATCAACTGAAACAGGGTTGCATTTGGTTTATATTTTCTATGTACGCTGTCAACTTACTTGATTGACGGCGGGTATGATGTTACAGGACTTTAACAGTTTTTGTAAGTTTTGCTTATTAAAATTACTGACGCCTATTGCACGTGCTTTCTTATTCTTGACTAACTTTTCCATGGCCTAGAGAAAGTTTGTAATATGATAAATTCTCTACTTCATTAACAAGAAGCCTTTATCAACTTTTTATCGATGGAGAAAATAATAATGTTTACTTTATACGTGTCTACAAAATCCACCGTCCAATCCAAAGCAACACGCCCGTCAGCTGTTTTTGGAATACTGTATTTTGAAGGCTGAAATGCGATAGGCCTGTTATATGAAGCAATGATTTATATGAACGAATAAAATTAACCATAAAGAGTAAAATTAGGCTTACCAATGCATTAAATATAAATCAACGTACTCCAATTGTAAATTCGTCAAAGATACGGTTATTGCTTCTTCTACAAGTTCTGGTCGATGACTCGTGTTCCAACTTTTCATTGGTATGAATACAGAAGAGGATAGGAATAAGTCCATTATTTCTGCAAGTAACAATATATGTTATCTATTACAGTTTTGTTGTTATGAATAATCTTTCTCTTGGTATTCCACTATCCTTAATAGCTTGTCCGACTTCTTTTTCATTGCGGTCTATGTAGCAATTATAAAATGATATGGATGGTCAATTGATCAGTTCTATTATGTATAAGTACGATATGAAGCTGGTGAAATTCTGTGTTTTTGTACGTACACACATAAGCTGTATCAATGTGTGTATATCTAAGATCAGGAAGCAGAATAATAATTTAGATATCCTATCAACCTCTTGTCTTTTGAAGTTCGTTACTGTGCTTTACCCAGTCTTCAAAGCTGTCAAAACAGCATTATAGACGTCATTCGGTTTTGATTGCCTGAATTTTTGCACAATTTGAGAAGCACTATTAGGAAAGAATTTTCTGCTGAACAATATAAACTTCCTCATCATCTCGTAAATTCACCATGTTCCTAAACCTATAGCTGGGATACGGACGCCATTATTTCTTCGGAATTCGAGCGTGTATGTAAGTTTAAGGGTTAAGATTAGTTTTGAAAAACATTACGCTCATTCTTACAATAAGAAAGACATATTAGTATATCTTGTGCTTGAGCTTAACAAAATGTATTAAAAATGAAAGGTATGAGAAAAGAGATCTGTGCTCACTCAGTTTTTATCCATTTTGGAGGCTCGGTAATGGAAATGCACAAGGCTACACAAAGAAATATTTACTGGAGTAAAGAGTTACAGTGCATAGCATTTTGAGAAAGTGATAGTCGTTTACATTATTGCACAAGTTAGGTGCAAAGTCGTCTTATTATGAGATATAAAAACACTTAAATCTATTATTGATGTGTGTATGACTCACAAGCAAAATGTATCCTTTAATAATATCAGAAAACTCAAATTGAGAAAAGTAAACGTCTCTCTAAGCTTGTAAAGAGACAGAAGGAAATTTTGGTCGGTCAAGGTGGTGAATCAAGTCGAGTTTTTGTAATTGAAAATATTGCAAAATAGTCGAAGGAAAGATCAAAAGTAGCCAAGAGAAGAATAGCAAATGCATTTGAGTGAGCAATACCTTCTTATCATTCTAACCTCCCGCCTATCGCTTCTGCTTCAAGTAAAATCCACAACAAGCAGTGGTTAAACTGGTGAATACTCCTAGAGAATTTTTATCTATAAAGAAGAGATTATCACTCGACAGGCGAAGTGAGGGCTTCGCTGGAACAGGAAATCATTTGTCGTTTCTGGATTTTGCGGCAAGCATAGCCAAAGCCATTGGGACATATTCTTACGTTATAAAAGCAATAAAAGAATCAAGTAGCTTTTTTTTGGGGGGCGGAATGAAGAGCTACTACTATTCACTACTTAAAACAACCAAGGCTTGCTCAAATATATTTGTGAAAAATACTGATGGAATTCCAATAGCTGGGTAGAAATAGGTTTTCATGTTTAGCAAAAAGGAAACTGTTTGGTAGAAAACCTACAGAATGGAATTATGGGATTTGTTCTTCAAAATTAGTTGACCTCCATAAATGATGAAATAACAAAAGGAGCGATAATAAACACTTATTGGTATCATTATTGTTGCGTTGGAAAATAATCACTGACTATTGTTATATGAAATCTTTGTATAATTGTAACCTTTTAGTACGAAAATGATATATACGAAAATGTCACTTAGTTATGCATAATATTACAGTCAACTTAGAAGGTCTTAACAGGCCTAAAACTTATAACAGACATCACCATAGTAAAATAGATTGCCGCCTACCTTTATGGGATCAAACAACTTAAAAGAGATCTTTCGTTTAGATGACATTCAACAGATTTTCTAAACGTCTTGTTGTTACACCAGTTCAGACTGCTTTGATCGGTAGAAGAAATATTGGGTTTTCAACGTGCAATGATTTTCAGGGAAAGAATCTTAATCCTGGTGTCAATTACCAATACTCAGCAAACTGATGAAGGAGTGTAGTTCAGACCATCCAAAATCACCTGAAACCAATTTCAGCGCTCTTCCCTTTAGCACTCATTCCTCTTCTGGTCGAATAGTTATTGTAAAATTAGGAGGAGCGGCGATCACTAACAAAAGCGGCCTTTGCGATTTCCCCGTTGATGAAGAAAGAGACAATCATACATATTCACAAATTGCTCTTGCATACAAGAAGCTCCTAGAAAAAGGGTTCAAGCTAATTCTTGTACATGGGGCAGGTAGTTTTGGTCATCCACAAGCCAAGGAATATCGTTTGAAAGACGGTTGGGCTGCAAATTCTTTTTCATCAACGGTAACTTCCTCCTACATCAAAGATACCAGTACCTTAAAACCACCGTCTTCTTTCTACAGAAAAGGGTTTAGTTATATTCGCTGTTGCTTACAGAAGTTGAATCACCATGTTGTAGACCAACTGCAAAAGCATGATGTACCTGTTCTTTCCATACCTCCTATCGATTACATTGAGGAACTGTCAGATTATAACGGAGAACACGAAGACGTTACTGATCAAGTATTTATACCCATTATAAAGCGTGTACAGAAGTATTTAAAATTGGGATTTGTTCCAGTCTTACATGGAGATGCAGTTTTCGACCGAGTCAGAGGATGTACGATTTTATCAGGTGATGCAATTATTTATCAATTGGCTAAACATATACCAGAGGTTCAAAGATGCGTATTTCTTACTGATGTGGATGGGGTGTTCAAATATGACCCCAAAATAGTGAAGGAGGAAAACGAAAATGTTTTATATCATCTTATTACTGTAGAAGAAGACGGTTCTTTGGATAAGGTATATTCTTCTAGAACAGATGATAAGAGTCAAGAAACAAGCAAGTCAGTAAGAGTGTTCGACGTGACAGGAGGAATGGATGGGAAAATCCGTTGTGCAAAACAGATTTCCCTTATAAAAAGGATCTATAGTCAGCAAGAACAATTATCGAAACAATGGGTAGAGACTGTTATATGTAGGATAGGTTCCGTAGCAGCATATCAAATGATGACATTGACAGATATCGATTTAAGCTGTGAGAATCAGCAGAAAATGACAGTTTTTACTGTTTGATCAGCAATTGTTGTATAGTGTGAAAACTGCAATAATTTATGTTCCAAGAATGATATTGCGTAGTTCTTGACTGTCGTTATAAATGATGGCCTTCAATCTGTGTGGAACATGGCATCGTTCTCCTTCTGTTTAGTTCATTAGCATTGTTTTTTTCTCTTATATCATGCATTATCACACTGTCGTTAAGCGTATTTGCCAACAATTCATCTGTTCTCTGCAACTCTTAATGATTACAGAACTTTTCGATTCGACATAATACTCAGTTATGTATACCCGCCTTCCTTTTTCGTGGCCGTAGAAAGACAATTGTAGGGGTCCTTTGTGTACATGTTCTGCCGCACTACAATCAGTATCTATAAGTTGTTTAGATGAATATGCTCTACCAATATCAAGACTACGTACGAAAACTCTCCAACGCATCCTTCCAAGATAGTAGTAGCTTCTTCAAATGCATCTTCAATGGTTTCAGAATTTTAGCAATGTTATATGAAAGCGGGCGGACTTTACGTACATCAGCAAATTGCATAAAAAGCTATGTAGCTGAGTTTCAATAAGGAAAAAAAGACTACGTTTTGCACAGGATTTAACATGAAGAAGGAACTAATGCCTTTCATTATACTTTTTTTCACTTGTATTGAATCAAAATTTCCAATTTTCAACATTTTTGACTCCTTGAGACTAGTACAAGCCTTTCTTTCCGATCGACTGACAATAGTTTCTGATAGAAAAATTGATTTCAGCAGATAGTCCCAAAGCGAAAGAATTTTGATTTAGGTAAGTTTTTTTTTCTAAAACAAAAAAAGAAAAAGTATAAAAAAGAGAGGAAAAAAGGTACAGAAAAACGCTAATTTTTCCAAAAGAAAAAAAGATAAAAATAACCAGCATAAGAGTGAGTTTAAAAGAGATTGGAAGAGAGGGCCGAACAAACATGGTTGATTATCGCGAAAAGCTCAGATCGCATAAGAAAGATAGCAGTCCTTCAGCAGACAATACTAGAAATGAGCGAAAAATGTCAACAACGAATCAAGATAAAAATAATACCTACAACAGCAGCGGCCATGATACGGTAAAAACTGATATTGACGACATCGATGATATTAGTCCTTCTTCACCAGCAAAAGATACCACGACAAATACTACTGGTGTACCTTTGAGCCCTAGCACACCCCCAATGAAGCCAAAGCAAGACATAGCACAGCTGTTTCCACCTTCGCCCCACGGTAGGAAAAGCTATGAATATATAGGGGATCGCTATATGATCGTCCAGAGTCACCGAAACAGTAAAGCGTCATCATCGTCGTCGTTTTACCAGGAGAGTCCAGTAAGAGATCCGTGGGAGGGTGGGAGTGGCAATAACGACAGAGTGCCTACGATAAGTTTGATGTCCGATGAAGAGATGGACCCCATGACACGTACTAGACATCTGTTTTATAACACTCAACTTGCTGGGAAGCAGTCAGACACGCCATTACGAAACCCTTTTTTAGATGATGATCAAGAAGACAACGATGAAGAACAACCTTTTCTGCGAAGACGCATAAGCCGTGAGGAGGAAGTTTTACGGTTCGTAACACCCTTACGAGCAGAGTCTACTGATAGCACTTTTAATGATGCTAATATCTCACAGCAAGCGAGACGTCCTTACATCTTCACAGTATCCAATGATACGCATACTATACGAAATATAAGTCCAGTCTCCACACCATCACATCTATTATCGCCACCTCACTACGATATTTCTTACAGCAATAACGATAACGATATTTCCGATAACGATCATAATAGTCCTGCCTCACATGTTCGTTCAACAAATAAGCGCTCATCAGACGCACATATACCCCCATCGTCTTACAGTTCAACTTCTGTAATGACCGATACCTTTCCCACAATACCCGATCCGAACGCACGTCAATTCTCAACTTCAATATTCAGCTCTAATTTACGAGACTTGATCTTGTCAACGAATTCTCGTCGTGAAATTAACCCAACACCCATCAAAGTCCTCGATGCTCCAGAACTTCAGGATGATTTCTATCTCAATTTGATTGATTGGGGTCCCAACGGTTGTGTAGCTGTCGGTTTAGGTACCTGTATCTACATATGGAATTCAAGGACAAGCATTGTAACAAAATTAGCCGATTTACTAAATCATAAAATAACTTCAGTCAGTTGGAACAAACTAATTCCATTGTTAGCAGTGGGTGTAGACGATGGCCGCACGTTACTTTATGATGTACGACAAGAAGGCTTAATACGTACATGGGACACGCATGCGGGTCGTGTGAGTGCCCTCGACTGGACTCACAATGTGCTTACTACTGGAGGAAGGGATCATACCATATACCACCACGACGTTCGCTCACCTGAACCTTCTTTCCGTACATTGACTGGACATGGAGCTGAAGTTTGTGGCATTAAATGGAGCCCCGACAGTTCAAAACTGGCAACCGGTGGAAATGATAATCGCTTAATGATATGGAACGTAACCGATTCCACCCCTTTATATGATTTCAAACATCATACAGCGGCTGTGAAGGCGATAGCATGGAATCCTTCCCGTCGGGGTATTTTGGTGAGTGGTGGAGGTACCGCCGATAAGACAATCAAGTTTTGGAACACCTTGAATGGCAAGCTTTTGCGGTCTTACAACACAGGGTCACAGATATGTAACTTGTCTTGGTTGAAAAGAACAGGCGAGTTAGTGTCTACGCATGGTTATGCGGATGGAGCAGCCAAGTTATGCAACCAAGTCTTTGTTTGGAAACCAGAGCAGATGCGCAAACTGGCAACCCTCTCTGGGCATACATCTCGTGTATTATACATGTCAGTAAGTCCTGATGAAAGGACAATTGTTACAGGTGCAGGTGATGAGACATTACGATTCTGGGATATAAGCTCCCCTGAAGACGAAGTGGCACCCGAAGCACCACCCTCTTTCGAAAGTAGATCCGATCAAATACGCTAAGACCATTACACCGATTTTTCATAAAGAATAGCTGCTAATACATAAAGCTGTCGAAGTACAAATATAATAAAAGAGCTTATTTCAGGAATATGTAGCTTTCAGTGTGTCGCAAGAATCATATTATTCATGGGCCTAAGTTCCCTACTCGTCGTTTTGAAGAGCATTTTTAGCCAGTTTTTGTCTGTCTTAAAATCTCCTTAAGTAAGCTTCGGCAACGATATACTGATGTTATCTAAAATTCTCAGAACAGTGTATACCGTTGGTAACCTTGTACTTAAATAGACCCATGGTAATGAAGCTATAATAAGCGAATTGTTCATGATTATCTTCTACAGCTAAAAAAGCTTTCAATCTAGCTGTAGTAACACTTTCTTCGGGACACTTTGCCTATTCACTCTAAAAAAGGTACATCTCCCTTTCATTGTACGGCTTTCTTAGCTTAACCTTGGCGCCAGTTCTAATCAAGCTGAAAGTATACCACAGACGACAGCTCAAACCTAAACATGAAATTATCCTGTTGACATTAAAAAATCGCCCAAGATTTTATACATTCTGTTAATACATGCTTTCTCCTCTCGAATTCTAGAACCAAAGTACAAAGACAATTTCCTATTGTACCTTTTCTGTCTACTAGCTATTTTAAAGATCAATTCAAATGCTTTATTGACAAAAGTCCAAAGACTTTTTTTTTAAACGATTAATGTTTTCGTTTGCCCAAATTTGACTATGTAACGAGGGATTACAAAACAAATATTACATTTTTAAAAAGGGGAAATGTTTGAAAAGGAAGCAATTTTACAAGAATAAGATTAGATACGGTACGTTAACCTTTGGCGTGAATAAGAAATGTGAGGAGCGGGGAAGTAGGAGAAAGAGCAGTGATGCGTTAGATTAGAAATATTAAATGTTCGAGTAAATATATACTGTTAGAGTGTTGGCAGTAATAAATATGCAAGCCCTTAGTAGGCAAATAATTTGTTTATGACTTTCTTGTCATTATTATTATTCTGACACTCACTTTGTGCCTTTTCGTTAGAGGTTGGATGAATTTTATGCCCTACTGTAGGAAAACATGAAACGAATGGCCTCATTATAGTGTTGATTTCAGTAGTAGACGGCTTTTTGGAAGCAGCATAATATGCATTCTGGAATTCGGATGGCTTGATCGGGGCTTTTCTTTCAAGAATTTCTCCTTGATCTGGCGTTATCCTGATAATGTGAGTTCCTTCTCCTTCGGCTACTCTGTGGGCCTTACCCTGTTCATCGATAGTAACTTCAAAAACAGTATTCTATTGCAGAAATTAATCGCTCAATAACCTGTATCGGTTTGTGCGTTGTAAGACAGTGTCTTTTGAGAAATTTACCCTTTCATTTGACATGCAGCAACCCATTTTTCTTAGTTCGGAATCAATGATTACTTTAAGAGAGTTTGATATAATTTATACACCTGATTGTTAAGAGGATAAGCGAAAATGTTATTAACGAAGAGAGGAAAAAAAATGCAGCCTTTTTCTTCAATGAGATATTTAAGTGTATTGAAACAAAAATAGTATTGGCAGGCTTTTTCTTCTCTACGTGTAACCTTGACCAGCCCATTTTAGCATAAAAAACAACTGTTACTATTTTGGTATTGATGATCTGTGTGTTTTTTGCATATGAAATACAATGCTTGCTTCGCGTTTGAAACTTAGTGGCACAATATTTAATTGATTAGGTTGATTTGCTAGCGATAGGGCTGATGATTAAGTGGTTAGGAGTTGATGATACCAAGGAACAAGGAATTCATAGGAGACAACATTGTTTCAAAATCAAACGCGTATTTATGAAAGAGCATGTATTTAAAGATATGTAATGTGAAATATAACATGGTCTAAGCAGTGGGGATAAAAATTTAGTCTGAGTGCGACAATTCCAACCTCATGCGTTGCCTAATCACTTATAACTGATTACACTTTCCAAGCAAGCTCTCCAGATAAATACCTTCCAAAAAAAAAAAAAAAAAAAAAAAAAAAAAAAAAAGTTGCTGCTGGCTTGAAGTGAGATTCTAAAGTTAGAACCAATGCGGAATCAATTTTTTTTGCTGTTCTTCAACGAAATGTTAGCCATAATGAATAAACCAGTCTGCACCATATGTATATTGTATTGGATAATACAACAATTCACAAAATTCACAAAGTGCTCTCAGCAACCAATTCCTGAGTACAGGCACAATGGATTAACCTTACAACCATATTACCCCATATTAAACTCATTGAAGAGTGTTTGAGCAATCAAAGCAGAGTTCGCTAAACATCTATGCGAAAGAATGAATAAGTAACCGATCGGTTGAAGAGGCAGCTTAAATGAATACATCATTCTGCGAAGTTTATGAAAAAAAAAATGTATTGATATATTGAACAAAAGAGAGAATTTTGAATGGCAACGATAAGCTTTTTATTTTTTCAAGGTCGTAAATTTCGTCCTTTTGTGTTAATCTCTCAGTTTTCTATTGCTATTAGCAGCAGATGTGGTGGATGCAGGTGGATGCATAGGTATTAACTGATACTGAACTTTCTCTGGCTGCTGCTTAAATATCCTGTAGTAATTGTAAGCTATGATACCAACAATGGATATAAATAGCCTAAATAGAGCAAACAAACAAAAATAAGTACGCTTTCGTTATTTTTTTACTATAAAAAGCACTCTCGTTGCTACTTTACCCTAATAAGGTTTTTGAAGTCAAAACATCTCCATATATCAAAACGGATAACGTGATCACAACAATCTCTTTACTTATGCCAGCTACACTCAAGGTAACTGTATTGGTGCTTTTGATGAGATAGAGTTCGGCTAAAGTCATTGCAAATGCTACGGAATCTAGTGAACAAAATACGTTCTTTTTCAGATCTTTCTAGTGCTTTCTCCCTTACCAAGAAATCCTCCAATGGACATTAAGCCTAGTGATTCTATACTCTGTGACATAGTCTCAAAATGCTTTGAATCGTGAAATTGCCGTAACGGCTGCTCAAAAATGAAACTCAAAACCAGCATAGTAACGAACATAACAGGACTAAGGTAGTATAGCGTGGCAATAGGATTACTGATACCCAAAGATTCATGCTGTAGTAATAATTGTGTCATACTCCATCGAAGACCAGATACAATGGAAGCTGTCAATACCAGAATAAATCCTAACCCATCGAATTTTGTTTCGCCCTCGACCGTCAAAATGACTCCTATGACCATCACTAGGATAATGCTGATTAGAGATACCCTCGCTTTTTCAAAGCCAAACATAAATGAAAATAGAAGCACCCAAATAGGTGTACTTGATTTGACAATGGTATAGAAAGACAGTGTGATGTAAACCAGTGAAGCATTCGAGCATGATATCTCTAACGCGGCTGTCACACCGCAAGGAACCTTATCACATTCGTGGGCGATTGTCAATATTGGGCTTTGGAAGAAGCACGAAACTTACATCATTTTAGGTTCAATATTTCTACTCACCACTTTCATTATGTAATCTTTAAGTGCTATAGTACGTCCTGTCTTCCATCGTTTTCCACCTAAACACATCATAATACTTGTAATTATAGTATGTAAACCAGCGTGAATAGCACTCACTAACAGAGGGAAATTGAAATTGAATCGATCGCGGCCCATCAAATTCTTATTGTATAATGATAGTGAAGTTGAAAAGAAATACCACATCAATATATACGAGAGGTTTTGCATCATCGTTCTTGTACATGTTGGACCTCCATAAGAATGATTAGTATAATGCGATGTCATAACGTCCACTTTGGGATCCATAATTTCAATAGCAATATTTCCCTTTTCGGGTAAGGGTGGTATAGGTGATTTCAGCAAACAATACGGTGAAGAAGGTGATGCTAGGTTTTGACGACTGAATGCAGTTGAGTTGATGTCAGTAACGTGAATAGCCAATGGTAAAGAGCCTCTCCGTCCATGCTTTAACTTTTTATTATTATTCAACGTTGGCGAAAACGAAGGCGAATGAAGTAGATGTTGATGAAATGGTGTCGAGATGGACTGTGTTCGTGTATGCGGGTTTGTCCGTCGTGAGGTTGATAGTTGTCTAGTAACTTGCTGCCCTGAAGTACTGCTCTTATTTGTGGGTATATCCAGATTCTTCAAAGCTGTTAAACCGCGAGTGCTGTTGTCGTCATAAGACTGGTCTAAAGTCATATTTATACGTATTCAGCAATAAAGATATTGAAGTTTCTAATGCTAAAGTGCGAATACAATCTGGGCTTTCAATAGTGAAATTTAATACGAACGACTTTGGCATTATAATTTTCATTGGATCATGTGAGGTCGTACTACAGCTGCAAATGCTACTTAACCTCTCCTATTTATTTAATGCTGAATGGCATCAACACTTATTAGAGTACCATGGTGCTAGTCATTAAATATTGCCTTGGTCGGATGATACCATCTAATGGTATATTGAACATTTTTCCGCCAAAAAGCCGAATTTAATAGTAAACGTGTTCATGCGAAATTTAAAATGGATAACTAAAGTATCAACAGAAGAAAGCTGTAAGCTTGCTGTCTTTCATAAGCTATATAAAGAATGGCTGCTGAATCATTGTGGGCTACGGTTTTTACTCACTCTTTAGTCCTTACTCTATCTCTCTGCCTTTCTTTATTCAATTAAAAGAGGAGCTAAAATGAAGATTAGTCTTTTTATTTTAAAAATATTATCCGTTACTGCCACCAACTTAATTGTATTGGAGTTTGTGCACATCGCTACTGTTTCTGCGGCTGCTATTTCGCTTAATAATGATCATTACATTTCTCTCAATGTTGAACGCCAAATAGTTGCTAACTCTTTGACCAATATATACATAGCATCTGGTAATAGTAACAATTCATCATTGATACAGGGAAAATACGCCTTGTACCAGGGCTCTTGTTCTTCATCATCCATAGAAACTATCAATGACACCATGCGTCAAATCAATGAGATTTACATTTCAACAAATACAACTACCACGTCATATAAATTATCATGGCGAGTGCCTGCAACAGATCGACTAGATCAGCAACAGCAATTCGATGCAAAGAACACTGACAATGATACTGGTTCTTACGCTAAGAACTGTTTATACTTAAAGAACGAAGCTGATATTCTTGTAGCAAAGAGCAATCCATACGTATTACAATCTGAACATCAAAAAAAAAGACGCTCTCATGCAGAATTCAAGCATATGTACCTTGATGCGGTGGATTTTGATAAAAGCCGAAAAAATGCTGAATGTACTCTAGCTACAAGCAAAGACCAAAGTATGCGCTCTATTTCCCTCTTATGAGCAGCCTTTCTTATAATGGTATTGCTTAACTAATTCATATCTTATCTCACTGCTCGGAATCATTCCAAATTTTAGGAATTGGTATAATCGGCGCGGGTATCTCGGGCCTTTTCAGTGCTTACCTGTTGGATCAAGTGGATTTTCACAATTATGAGATTTTAGAGGCGACCAGCAGGGTTGGAGGGTAAGCGATGGAGTAAAACAGTACAATGCGAAGAAAATAATACCATTGTTCGGCAGTGGAATAACACTTTCATTTCTTCTATTCGTATATTTTATGCAGTCGTATACACACAGCTTACTTTGATGATTCTCAAACTGTATACCAGGAAATGGGTGCTATGCGTCTTCCTGTAGAAATACAGTATGAAAATGAAACATTACCGATCACTGATACTAAACTTGTATTTCAGGTTGCCGAGGAACTCAATTTGCTCAACGAAGAGAGTCATCAAATTGAATTTATTCCTTGGTATCAGCATCGATCAAAGTAAAGCATATCAATTGCATTATCCATTGTAAAAAGCAATCTAACTTTATCCAACTTACCATTTCTTTTTCTTAATTTACCAAGAAAATAGTAATCTTTACTTTAAAGCTGGCTTTCGTTTTCCTGACGGTCGGATACCAACTGTTGGAGAAACCCAAGCAAATCCAAACCTAACGGTTGATTCAGGTGTTGCTTCTTTAAAGCAAGAGGTCCTCAACGCTACTTCATCCTTCACCTCTCATGAATGGTTTCACCTCATGAGCGAAGATCTATATGCCGCTCATCGCAAAGCACTAGACGAAGGTTTCGATGATTGGTCCGAATGGGGATGGCTTCATAACAAACTCGGTCTCAGTCTTAATGCGACCAATTATGCAACAGGCATGGCAGCCATACAACTTTGGCAATGGATGTATGATATATTTGTTTTCTCATCCTCCAAGTGGCGCACCATTCAAGGCGGTATGGAAAACTTTCCAAGAGCCTTTTTGCCTCAAATAGGAGAAGAGAAGATAACTTACCGTGCGCCTGTCAGTCGATTGGAGTATGATGATGAAATACAAAAGGTGACGGTGAAATGGAAGGCGGCAGAAGATGAAGAAGACTCAGTGAAAGGTAATAAGGGTAGTAATTCGAACAGTAACCTTGAGGAGCACTATCAATCTCGCACTTATGATAATGTCATCGTATCTGCACCTTTTTCTGTATTGCGTACGTGGCATTTGCCCAAAAAACTGGATTACATGATACGTGAAGCCATACATAATTTGGCTTATTCTCATGGTTGTAAAGTCGCTCTTGAATTCGACGAACGTTTCTGGGAACAGCAATATAAACGGTCCATTCAAGGTGGTTGTGATGACACTGACCTACTAAGTGAGACAACATGTTATCCGGTAAATAATATCGGTCACAATGGACCCGCTGCTGTGCTGGCAAGTTACGTAGAAGGTGATTTAGCTCTGTCTTTGGCCGCTATGACCGAACAACAGCATGTAGAAAGGGTTCTAGAAGACTTTAAGGAGCTTCATGGAAATTTGGTTGAGAAGCACTATACAGGGAAATATGTTCGAAAATGTTATAGCTTGGAACCCTTTCAAAGCGGGACTTATGCTATACCCTACACGGGGCAGCATAAACTCTACATGCCTTCTTATTTCAAAATCGATCATGGTTTGGTTTTTGTGGGTGAACATACAGATATCAAGCATGGATGGATTTCAGCTGCACTTGCATCGGCTATTCGTGGGGTTGTAATGCTTTTAGTGGAGTTTGGGCATATCAGCGAAGCAAAACATATTCTAAACAGATACAATATCACGTCGATAAATATATAAAGCTTCTGAATAAGTTAACCAAAGATGTAGAGGTATAAAGTGCGAGAAAAGTAAAGCATATACGGAGCAGCTCTTGAATACAAAAAGAGCTTGAGACGATGATGTGCTTACAGTATCTAACTCGGAAAACATTGAGCTTATAAAATTGTACATACATCAATAGTTCATTTTCGCTTCTGTATACAATGCGCGTAAAGTTTTCGTTTTAGTTCAATCGTATCTCCTACAGATTCAAGACCAATATCAGCGTTTAATTATTATGTAGGCTGCTGCTGTTTCGTTAGCGTCTGCTTTCTGTCTGCTCACCGTTATGTTCAATCTGTATGAGAATTAAATACATGAATAAATGCTTGTTCATCTGGCAAATAATATATCAGACATACATATATATTTTACAAACATTTATTACGGGTCTTCCATGAAGAAATTAAATATTCTTTTTTTTACTGTGTATAAAATGTTTTAATGATAAGGTTGAAGGGTTTGAATTGCAAGCTAATATGGGTTATAATAGTATAGTAAGATTATTTTATTTTTCCAATAATTAAGAGCTTCTAGCAAATTCAACTCTTAGGATAAGATTATCATAACCATAACCATTGATGGCTTGTTGAGCCTTTTCAGCTGCTTCACGATCATGGAAAGAAACAAATGCGAAACCTTTACAGAGATTTGTTTTGTGATCACGAGCAAGATAAACACGAGCAATAGCACCAAAGCGATTGAATAAGTCATGAATATCACTAT
Organism: Mycotypha africana; assembly: GCF_025528875.1. Taxonomy (NCBI): domain Eukaryota; kingdom Fungi; phylum Mucoromycota; class Mucoromycetes; order Mucorales; family Mycotyphaceae; genus Mycotypha; species Mycotypha africana. Next base: position 3,697,356 of record NW_026515725.1, on the reverse strand, counting down.
CTGTTACATCCTCTGATAAGTTGGTGACACGAAGAGTAGCAGAATCATCACGTTTGTTATCACGCATAGATTCACCAGCAGCAGGAGAGCTAGCACCACCAAGTTTATTACGGAGATGAGGAGGTGTGTATTTGTTGCCCGCAGGTGAATCGATGGCTGATAAACTGGGGCTGCCTAACTTATCAGCGACAGCAGCACTATCGCTTAGTTTCATTTGTTCAACGGTAGAAGCGATTTCATCCAAAGGTTGCATTGTATCTTTGTAAGGACATTTAGAGGTGAAATGATCGCCTTTACAAATACGACAGGCAATATTTTTAGATTTGAGTTGACTGGCTAATTTATCCTTGGCTTCTTGTTCAGCTACTGCTTCAACATTCTATGATTGACAACGACAAATAGGTACGTTTGGTAAAAAAGTACAAACATGAATCAACATCCACTTTCAAAACTACCTTGCCGGTATTAGATCCTAACTTGAGTGGAATGTTTTCACCGATAGTAGTTGTTGATAAATCGGGTCCAGGCTTCTTACCCTTTTCCTCACCAAACTTCGCCCACTTTTTACGAGCTGCAACTGCTTTATTAACATGTTCAGTAACTAGTTTGGAGCGAATCTTACGAGTAACCTATAATCATGGTATTTGTGTTAGTTCGAAAACTGTAAATTGAGTTGCTCAACCGTCGCTTCCTCACTAATGAAACAATGCTGAATCCTAACCTTCACTTTCTTTCCGTCATCGTTTTCTCTATATTCAATGACGACTTTATTGCCGTCTTCATCAGTATAGACTTGGGGTTGGAAGGAATCTGAACAAAACGAGACAAGAAATAAAATGAGAAACTAACAAAGCCTTGTAATCGTCAAATAAAAGTGTACGAAGTCGCTTTTTGATGGTACCTTCTTCATCTTCATATTCATCAGCCCAAGAAGCTTTAGGTGGTGCGCTACTTTCAATTAAAGTGAGTAAAAAATGTTGCTAAAATTAAACTTTACGCAATTGTACATCTAACACCTACGTAGAGGCCATTATATGATTCTCAAAGTTTGGTTTTCACGGAAAGGCGAACAAAAGGTTGTTTTACTTGTATGCGTTTTTTTGGCAGTTCCTCGTTTTTTTTTTTTACCGAGCGGAAGTGGTAATCTTTTTCTTGAGCTCGCCCAATAAGCCACTCCGGTTGGAGTAGACGTCACGGCAGGGTATTTAAAACTATCACGTCCAACCGTTATCCGTTAGGTCTTGCCAAGGAGCTTCTTTGAACTGTCATCAATAGTGTGTATTATTGCCTCAAGCTCTGAAGCACTTTTTATTGAACCATTGGATCATTATTCTCAGGTTTTGGCCAACTTTGTGCCTTGATGAATATGTAGCAGAAGTAACATCAAGAATTTTCAATCGAAACCCAATCAATTTGCTGTTGTGGTGGACAAATACATTAGAGAGTGTTGAATATGTTAAGTAACGTGGCAGTTTAACGTCCTTTTTTTTTGAATTGTCCAACCCATGAGTGTCATACAAAAGTTAAATGAGGGAGGAGCCGTTCTTGCCATAAAAAGCGAGCCTTGGATTTTTAAGCTCCCGCATGTAATTTCCATTCTTTTAGACAACGAATAATAACCCATTTTCTTCTTCTACTTTTTGTCATTCACCTTCGTTTGCTCATGAACAGTTTCACTCTGTAACTATAGAAACTACGCATTTTTCAATCTATTAGTGTGAGATATAGTCAAACAGTATGGCCAGTAATTCTTTGTTTAAGTGGATGGGATTGGTAATAATCGCTCGTCTTGAATATTGAAATAGCAAGCAACACAGCTCATGGTTTGAATGTTTTTCTTATTAGGGCCAATCCACGGGTAAACCAGCCACTGAAACTGATACTGTAGATGAAGGAGAAAGATATTTTGGTTTGGAAAATGTAAGCCTTCTCAACTGACCGCTCCTTCTCTTTTAAAAAAAAAAACTAATAACTCGCATCTTATTTGTCCTTGATTAGTTCGGAAATACATGGTAGGCTATTTCTGTCATCCATATATCTGACTTACGCTTATATATTGACTACATAAACATACCACGTAAACAGCTATAGCAATTCCGTGGTCCAAGCACTCTATTTCTGTAAACCTTTCCGTCACTGTGTATTAAATTACCCCGTTGGTACACTGCATAATCAATCATCGCAACAGCCACTTTATTCACCTTCACCTTCAGGCTATAGCTCCTCGCCTGTTTTGAATGGAAATGGTAGTAGCAATAACAGTAATAATAGCAACAACACTTACTTTTCACAAAGCCATTCTTCATCCACATCAACTCTTCGAGGAGGTTTAACGACCCCTATAAAGGAAAGCTTTTCTAACAGCTTAAAACGTAGTATTAACAGCAATTCTACTTCTACGCCACATACAGCAATAAGTACAAGCATTAGTAATAATGGCAACAATAACAATAATGGGAGTACTATTGTCAATGGAAGTAGTTCTGGCAATGGCAATGTAGCACCCTCTGTTGAAAAGGATCAAGTAAATATCAACCTGGCACCTGGAATGGAGGATACATTATTTTCTTGTTTGAAAGACTTATTCTGGAAAATTTCGCAAAATAAAAAGAAGACAGGCGTCATTGCACCCATCAATTTTATTAATAAAGTCAAGAAAGAGAATGGTAAAAACATCGTAACAACAGTTTAAAATGAACCAATTCAAAAAAATCTAACACTACATTTACAATAACAGAATTGTTTCGATCCAGCATGCATCAAGATGCACATGAGTTTTTCAATTATCTCGTCAACCAGGTAGCAGAAGACGTTGAGAAAAAGCAGAAAAAAGATGCTGAAGAAGATGAAAAGAATAACAACAGTAGCGGTATACACAGTGATAGTAGTATTAATAACAATGAAGGATCAGAGCTGATGACCACAACAACGACGACGACTACAGAATCGAGCACAGTAAATAGTACAGTAAATACTAAATCAACATGGGTTCATCAATTATTTGAAGGCATATTTTCGAACGAAACGAAATGCTTATCATGCGAGACTGTTACCAGTAGAGATGAAAGCTTTATGGATTTGTCAATTGATGTAGAAATGAATTCTTCTATTACTTCTTGTTTAAGGCAGTTTTCCGCGAGTGAAACTTTATGTCACAAAAATAAATACTATTGTGATGTATGCTCAGGTTTACAGGAAGCCGAAAGAAGGTAAATCCTAGGAAAAAGATACTTAAACAATTTAAAGATGAACATTTTACTTACTTAAGGTCCCTATATGTTTAGAATGAAAATCAAAAAGTTACCCAACATATTAGCGCTACATTTAAAGAGATTCAAATATCAAGAACAATTACAAAAGTATACCAAGCTCACCTATAGAGTTGTCTTTCCCTTCGAATTGAGATTGTTCAATACGGTAGGTTTATAGTCATTACAATTAGCATCTGATAAGCTTGACTATTAAATACCACGTTACGAATTATAGACGGATGACACTGAAGATGCAGATAGAATGTACGAACTATGGGCCATTGTAGTTCATATCGGAAGGTATTATTTTTGTTGCCTAATACCTACATCTTCAACGGTTTTTCAAATGTGCTAAAATGATGACAATTATCTTTTCTAGTGGGCCGCATCATGGTCATTATGTCTCCGTTATCAAAAGCAATGGACGGTGGATGCTATTTGATGATGACACTGTAACCGTAAGTTTGTACACAAGTCTTTGGAATCATTCTTATTTTTTAATTAAAATTGCTCTTTATTTGCATCATCCTACAATAGCAAATTCAAGAAGAAGACATTCAGAAATACTTTGCTGATCTTCCAGGCAGTGGGTCAGGTTATGTGCTCTTCTATCAAGCGGTAGATTTAGATATAGATTCATTCAATGGCATAGGGCAACAGATAGTTACCTATGGAAAAAAACTGGACGATATGAACGTCAGTAGTAGCAGTACAAATACTAATAACGGCAGGCCGCTATTACATCAACATCATCCAAGTATATCTATTTCATCAAATTCAAGTCATTCTCCACGTTTAGAAACAGACATGAATAACTATAATATTAGCAACAGCAGCATCGAAAATAGCAATACTAATCACTTTTCTAGCCTTCAATCACCGACAGCAGCAAGGAGTTCGCGGAAAGACGATTTCTCTTCGACTGCACATATTGAAATACCTTCATCAGTTTCAACCCCGCCATTGCATGTTCCTACTCCACAGCCTGAAGAAAAGAAAACAAGGTGGGGGCTAGGAAGGAAGAAGAAAGACAAGAAATAAATATTTTGAAAGGACAACAACCAAAAAACCAAATTTATGTAATTGTTTGATTCTTTTTTTTCTGTTTTTGCCGTTTTTTCTATTTTTTATTCATTCATTTCAAGTCTGAGTGGTCCGATTAAAATATCCGTAGCTTTCTCTCCTCTACCCAAAGGCCGCTTTTTGCTATAACCTTTGCTTAATTCTGTCTTTCGTAAAGAAAGAGCTTTCAACATTGGCTGATTTGGCTCTCCAGTACTCAGTCTTTCTACCTAATGATCGATTAGTCCGTATACTACGGATTGCTTATTACGCCAATTCAAAATCAATTCAGCTCAACGGTTAAATATATCCACTGTATTCGCCGTACTATAAAAGTATTGCCTGGGACAGTTCTGGAAGATGGGTCCAAAAACCTTTTTGGTAGACAAAAGGGAAAAAGGTATGAAGGGGAAGAGGGTGGAGATGTAAAGATGTTAGGTGTTAAAGAAGTTCAAAGGAGGAGGGCATAACCCATCTATACCTATACCTAATATAGCGTCAAAGTATTTTAACTTTTATTAGGCGATTTACTAACGAGTTTCCGCAAACAAAAAACACTCCTCATTCAACTCATATACAATTCCGTACTATGTTTTTAGCTATAACTTGTCGCAATGTCTGAAGTAAAGCTGCTCAAATAACGGGGTCAAATCATGGAAACTTTCATAAAATTAAAAAGCGACTATATATGAAAAAAAAAGAAAAAAGGATCTTATTCAACAATTTGAGGTTTTGTAATATTTGTACTATTAAGTGAAGTTGGATATTTGGAAGGCCCCGCTACCTAGGACGCACCTGGCTTCATATAATTTATTAAAAAATAGTTCATTCCCTTTGTGTTTTGAAGGCACAAGAGTGGGTGATATTTTTACTTGGCGCAAAACTTCAAAGAGATGGTTCTGATAAAACTACGTTCAAACAAACTTATTATTACAAATTCTTAGATTTTCAAAGCCCAATAGACATGAGATGAAACGTATCTGAGTTGTCCGGAGCGGATTCAAATGTACTGTAGTTATCTAACAATTCCTTTGCGCTCAGGTACAATTACAGTTCTGTTGTTCATATAGCGGACTTTATTCCATAATTTCTAATTTCCACAATTCTTGATTTGGCAGTTGGTAAACCTCCAGCAAGCCTAATCCTCCTCTTTCTCATATAATCCAATATGGTATGTAAACAACGCATCGATCACGCAGATAATGATATCAGTTGTATATGAAACGGATGCATCACATCGATAGTTGGATGGAAAAAGTACTTTTGATAGATGGATGTTTGTTATCTTTGACTATCGGATTTGATTTCACTTGCAGCTCGATTTCTACACCATTTACAATTTAATCATTTGCTTGTCATGTCTGATTTTCTAATTATATTGTTTTGCTCTTCTTTTTACCATACCTAGTCTAACAAGAAGGCTGCCCCTAAGGCTGTTGAAAAGGTCACTCTCGGTCCTCAAGTTCGTGAAGGTGAACTTGTTTTCGGTGTTGCTCACATTTTCGCTTCTTTCAATGACACCTTCGTTCATGTCACCGATCTCTCTGGTCGCGAAACCATCTCTCGTGTTACCGGTGGTATGCAAGTCAAGGCTGATCGTGACGAGTCTTCTCCTTATGCTGCCATGTTGGCCGCTCAACAAGTTGCTGCTAAATGTAAAGAGCTCGGTATCAATGCTCTTCACATCAAGATGAGAGCTACTGGTGGTACCGGTACCAAGACCCCCGGTCCTGGTGGTCAAGCTGCCCTCCGTGCTCTTGCTCGTGCTGGTATGAGAATTGGTCGTATTGAGGATGTTACCCCCATTCCTACTGACTCTACTCGTAGAAAGGGTGGTCGTCGTGGTCGTCGTCTCTAAACGTATCGCCGATGGTATATATTTCTGTGGTTGCTTTCTCACTCGTACATATATACTAAACTTCTATTTCATTAAATGATTCAACACCATTTGCATTTTCTGGATTAGCAGATGTGATTCTCTATACGGCGAACACAACAATTCAAATTGGATTTTGAAGGAATTTTTTCATTTTCAATATTGTTCTGGACTATATGGGTTAGAGGAGTATTTGTATTGTATAACGTGGATTGAAATGATAAGAGTTGAGTATCAGTCTTTTAGCACTGCTGTATGTTCGCTCGGATATGTTTGCTGGAAAATTAGCTGATACTATAAAAAGAAAGAGGGACCCTTTTCATGTTATTTCTGTTATGGAGATACAATAAATCACGCCTAGTGGCTCTGATAGATGATCGGCATTCTTAATGATCTGAAGCGCGACTTAGCCATAGACCACGGATTATATTGCTCTATCAATGGTATAACAGTAATTCGTTATCGTCCATACATGATAATACATTTTAAATAGTTTTGGACAAAGAACGGAATGTATGACAAATTAATCGGGCTTGATATTAATATTCGTAGCAGCATATTCATTTGAATCAATATAGATACGCATGAAGCAACAAAAAGTTCATCCTTCTCTGTGTCTGTCTAGTAAAACCAGTTACATAGTGATGACATTTGTATTGTCTAAGATTCGATGGAATTCAATAATTGTAAAACGTTGTGTAGTTACATAAAGATTGTATAGACAGAAACAAGTCCGTCAAACTGTGTTCGCTTTATCGGGATTCGATGATAATTTAATATGATATGAAAGGTTATTCTTCGACCTGATGTTGTGATTTTATATTCTAGGGACTCGAGCTGAGCACTGCTGAAATGGGACTATGCCCTGCTGAATTACTGCTATTACTTGCCTTTGTATATTTATGAAGAAATGCAGTAATATATAGCAGGCCCCGTCAAACTGTAAAAGAATGTGGAGATTCATTATTATACGTTTGGCAAGCGCTGTATGAAAGATTAAAGGCTCTGCTAGATCAGGCTTTTTTTTTTTGATTTGTATTTGATTCACAGATGGAGTAAGTGATCCTGCTGGACTAGAGTATAGTTGATACGACCATCAAGATCTCTCTGTTTTACAAGTATCATTGTGATGTATGGCGCGTTTTAGCAGTGAGTGACTATGCGAGTAATTTCCTTTTATGAGTAAGTAGGGTGTTATGAACCGAAGTAAGAGTAGAAATGAACACCAAAGAAAATGCTATTACGTGAAAGTTAAGGTTTATTATGTGTTTCTTAACAAAAATCCATGAACAGAAGATTGATACAAGTTGAATGTTTATGCTGATTGGCTTTCAAAAATAATTCTTACATAGGCAGTATTGGATCTGATAAATATTTTGCAAACTTATATTCACAAATAAGTCCTCCAGTACCACGTTATGCGTTACGAAGGAAGAGTATAATTTATTAATCGCAAATTAAACTAAAAGTCATTGTCGTTACCTATTATGAGCTTAGGATCCAGATACACTAGTTAGCTGTTCATATATTAATTACATCAATAGCAAGAGAGATGGGAAGGGTGAAAACTGTAACGGCAGTGACCTAGTAGTTCAACTAAAATATCTTTGCCCAGAGCGAGACTGGATGTGGTGTTAAGAATGCTCTGAACACATAAGTTACAGTAGAATTAACACATTTATTATGTATGATGCCTTCTAGGCAAATACAATAATTAGAGAGGTCTCACCTCTTTAAATATAAATATAGCCCACCTCTGTAGTTAAAACTACCTCAGTGTTTTTATCTGTTTCTTGCCCCCATTTTTCTTTTTTATACATCTGTTCAATAAACTTATCATATGAAGTATTATCTTCCGTCCGTTGTAACAAACCTTTCAGAGACGTTGATAATACAACCCCACAGTCTTGTTCTGTCCAATTGGTCCTTCTCATCTCTGCCATAGTTCACAGTCATTACATAATAAGATTTATTAAGGTAGAGTGTAGATAATGTTAATTAAAGCAGAGAACAGGTAGAACAGATATAAACAGATAAAACCGATCAAAACACTGCAGAACAGATAAATGGATTTAGAACTTAATATTTATACGGACTACGTCCGAAATGTAGCCAACAAGGCATAAGGTCATCACAAAAATAATGAAAAAAGCATAAACTTTTGTGAGAGAGGTATCAAATAACAGTAATTTCGCACCTAGTTCGAACATTTGTATCAGAGTTGTTGCATCCAAGATACAACTATACGTCTTAAACTACAGAACGACTTCAGTGCCTGCTTGACAATCTGATACACATCTACTTTGACACCCGCTTGCGGCTAAGACCTTATCGTTCTCATGATAGTTTTAGTTCAGTTGTATTAATCGTTGAATACCCGTTAATAACCCCGTTTCTTATATAAAAGTATCATTCTCAACAAACTTGAATAAAGAGTATCTTTGTTGTGTCTGGTCATTTTACTGTCTTATTTCATTTTTAAAATAACTGGATATATCAAGAGTCTTTAAGAATAAAAATCAGACTTACAGTACTTGTGCATCGCCGAAGAGTTGGTTAACTGGTTATTGTAGCGGAAAAGAATAAAGATGTGGACCGTTGCAAGAATATTTTGCAGTTTGCAGCTTATGTGAGCAACTTTTTAACTACTGTGGCGTTTTAGACCTTAAAATGATACAGCTTACTTACCACTTTGGATTTAATTGTCTCTGTTTTTGACTTGTAAGAAAAATATACGAAATGAAGTGCTAAAATATGCTTCATCAACGTATTTCAACTATAATTATCGGAATACGTTCGATGCATTTAAAGGTACAATCCAAAAGCCATGTGCTTATGTCAGCTTATTGGTAAATGATATAGTTCCTTAAATTCGAAGTTGTCATGATCCGTTGAGACAACCCAGTCTAGCATAATGAGACACCAACTTAGAAACAATTAGGGTTCATACACTCATGGGTTTTATGGTTAATAACATAGAGTCATGTTCTGACCTTTAACTCATATGACAATCTGAGAAACAATCCAGACTTACTGCCTTCACCAGTTATAGTGTACTGGAACAAACAAGATTCCAGGCACACTGGGACAAATAAGATTTCATCAGGCACACTTCAACCTTACTGGTAATCTAGATATATCTCAGTGGCGTTGTACAGTTCATTAACAGGAACAATATTACTCGGTTGTCACTACTACTTTCTTAATTCCACTATAAGCTCAGTTCAACCTCGCATTCATATAGAAGACCATTCAATTTCTAAACCAAAATAAAATTATCCAAGAACTATTGTTCAGTCTCGCTGACTCACTCAGTCTCTACATTTTAAAACTTATTAAATCATACTCTTGATTCTAAGAATATCACAATAGTCTCACTGGAACACATGTCTTACTAACTTAAAGTATAAGAACCCTACTCCTCAATGAATGAATAAAGGGTAACCTCTTTTTGGCAGTCTCATTATTTTTTACTTTGATTGTTATTATAAAATATAAATCACAGAAGCAAAAACGGAGACGAGGACAAAAATGTGGTAACAACCCACCCTACTTGGTTTTCTTGGTTGAAGAATCAAATCACTTAGTTTAGCTTCAAATCTTGCCCTCCCTGTTTTAGATAAAAAAATTGATATGATACGCCTTTTGAAGGTATAAAAGGGAAAAGGGAAAGTATAGAGTACAGTTTAAATTTATTATACTTCGAGCTCAGGATCTTTGTTGTTATCAACTTTTCACACTTTATTTGTCGAATTTGTACTACTAAAAAAAATATAATATATGGAAATAATAAAAAAATTTTAACTTCATCTTCTTGAATGAGACAGTAGAAGATCAAAGAGAATAAGAGAGGAGTGGTGGGTAGGAACAACAAAGATCCTTTCGCTCTCGTATAATAAGTACAATACTTCATGTATTCGTATTCAAGTACTATTATAAATTTTTGAACCATAAAAGGAAAATAAAGCGCGGCTCTTGGGAGCTTGTTACCACATTGGAGTCCGAGTCGCAGTCAACAAGGATTGCTGAAGGCACGACCAACAATTAATTTTTATGTTGAATTTAATATTAGCTGTTGAGTGCGTAATAATTTTTTTACGCTACCAAATTGATGTGTAAAACTCAAGTGGGTCAGGAACAACTTATCGCGTTACACTCACTTCTGGGTGGGAGTATTTATCAATAAAACTCACTATCCAAACTTCGGACAAAAGATTTTAACCAAGCAAATGTCGTGCACGTGATCATGAATTCTATCATAGAACACATAATATTTCAAAATTACTAAAACATCTGAAGGTTCCATAGTGTAATGGTTATCATACAGGACTTTGAATCCTGTGATCCGAGTTCGATTCTCGGTGGGACCAATTTTTTATGCGATTCATATTTGTAGTGCGTGAAGATATTACTCACTTTTTGACTCGCTATCTACTGTATCAGAAAAAGCCCTAGTAAGCGGTTACGTTTTTCCATGTCTAACCATTTGTTACGGTACCTCTGAGAGTAACGCATATCTTACTTGAATTAAAGCTAATTTATGATTTCCAGTACTGAAATCTACATTCTAGAACTGATAAGAACCACTTAGAAACTCTTTGAAAGTACGATTTGCTTATCAGTGCAGGAAACGAATTATAATCTATTTATAATATATTTAAACGACTCAACCCTTCAGCCATTTAGGCATCACTCGCAAAAGTGTAGAGAGTACCCACTCAAACCACACAATAAATGCCTTGCTGAGAATATTCATGGTCCACTTGTAACTTTTGTGCAAATTACCATTTGCATACTATTACTAATTCAACGGGGTATAAGTTTTATATTATATTAAGTTATAAATCGGACATACGTGGTAGGAAGAAATGACTTAAAAGGCAAATGTTGGCAATCAAGGAGGGAGCAGCGATCATGCAAAAAGCGCAAGGCCCAACAACATCCCATCGCCCTTCTTTTTGAAACGATAATAAAGAAATTTGGAGCTATCTGCAATGACAGGAGGCGAAAGACTATACTGATTAAAAAAAAAAAAAAAATACTTATTATGATATGGGTTATAGTTCATTCTTTGCTTTTTCTTTTTCTTTTGTTCTTCTAGTCCTTCTTGTTTTCCTACCGGTCATTTTGAAGCCTTCCAAAACCATTTTCCCGCAACTTTTCCAAATAGTTACGGAAATTTTGTGAATATGAATGCTCAAACTTCACCATTCTACCGAACTTTCTACATACTTGCGTTCTTCGCATTAGTCTTCAGTTTTAAAATATCGATATCACAAACCAGGCTCACTTTGCCTTCGGCCCTGAGCAATACAGCATCATTCTCACCTACTACTACGACTCTCAATGATAATTCGTCATATACGGTATCTATAAAAAAAACCAAAAAACCAACCCAGTATTACTGTATCTTGTCATGAATAAATTCTATGTATCATTAATATTCAAATTTTATATATAAAAGGTTCACTGCAGAGATATAGAATTACATGAGGATCAATGTGAATTTGTCCGAAGTGCATGTCATGGCTTTAATGCCATCTATTTGGAGCTTTATTATTGTTCAGGTTTATGGAAGCCTCTTTCTACATCCATTTTGGTAAGTGTATTCCCAATGAAAGTGTTTTGATGACCCCTAGCCGGTAATACAGCTTTATTTCGAAAGGGGTATTCATTCTTCGATACACAAGCTGGAAAAAAACGATTAAATTCATTGATTTTGATCAAAGTTGACAGCGTTACTTATGTTATTTGGTGCAATTGGTGTTGTTGCCGCTGACTTTTTCTGTAACGTTATTTCTCGTCATAATTAAACAACAATAACATGGCCTTAGTAATAACCAATTCTTTTGAACTCTAAAGGCCCGAATCTGCAAACGATTTCAGCCAAGCTGCATCTATCAGAAAGCATGGTAATGAAGAAAACACAGAAGTAGATTCTTTAAATGGACATTTTGTATAATTAATAGTTTTATGCAACTTCAGGCCGGTGTAACCATCCTAGCATTGGGAAATGGAAGCCCTGACTTATTCAGTACGTTCAGGTAAGTAAACTTTGGATAGGGAGAATATCTGTAAGGGTCGAAGAAATCATAAACGATGTTGTGCTAACGATGTTTTGCGACCAAATTGAAAAAATAAAATAAAATAGTGCACTGGACACAGGGGCAGGTTCATTGGCAATTGGTGAATTAATTGGTGCTGCCTTTTTTATAGTAGCTGTTGTTTCCGGTTCAATGGGAATCATTAAACCATTTCAATCAGAAAGAATAACTTTTATGCGGGATACATCGTTCCTAACAGGCGCCATCATACTGATTTTTTGGATTATTTATCATCAACGTATCTACTGGTATCATAGTGTCGCTTTGATTGGATACTACCTTGTCTACGTAAGCGCCGTTGTACTCAGTGGTAGCAGTAGCAGTGCATCAACGCTTGTTATCAGTGAAGGCAATTCTCAGCTGAAGGTGGAGGGGTCAGCAGCAGAAGTCAAAAAAGGTGATGTTACGATTATTGTGGATGAAACGAGTCACCTTTTAAGCAGTACAGGTACTTGTACATCAATATGTATACGGCGAATAGACTCAACGAGAGAGCCAGATATCTAAAAGTTATGTTTATATATTTGTAGGCACAGGAAAAAAACCGCCAAGGTTGACTATTCCATCTAGAGGATACTCTCCAACAATTCAATCGAATATGTCAGATTTTAGTACGAGCCATTTAGGTCATATTATACGGCCCACTTCACCCCTCTCAACTCGTAATTCAATCTATTACGACGCACTGATGCCAAAGTCAATGAGTTCTCTCAAAACAGTCTCTAGTATAAGAACACATCGCCGGCCGATGACGCCACGTATAGGCATAAGATCTTCTGTGTTTGGTGCTATTGAGGTAAACAAAAGATTGTTTTAAAGTGAATGCTCAATATAGGCAACCATAAGATCAATAAAGATGAAAGATCAACGGAGCTAATCAGAAGAGTTTTGGTGTAATATAGTTCCAACAGCAAGTATATAGCCTTATCCGCGAGAAGAGTAAAGAGCAACTTACATCCCCAACTTGGAGTCAGTATCTTAATATCAATAAGCAGTACAATCGGCAACGCCAGGTTTCTATGCCTCAATCTATGCATCAACAACAGCAACATCAGCATGTGGAATCACAAGTAATTGCTTACCCTTCCAATTACTCCGCAAAAAGTATGGGGCGGCAGCGATCATCAACAACTGCTGCAGCAGCTGCAGATCATCGTCCATTGTCATCTCTTTCCCCAAGTTCTATGACTGTTCTCTCTTCAACTCCTCAAACACATCACATCAATTTACCTCACTCACCTTCTTTAGCTGCAGGCGATTATTTTACTTATTTATCACTTCATAATAGTCAACCTCATTTTATCCAGTCCCATCAAAAACAAGAAGAGGAAACAACAACAATACTATCACAACCTCCTATTATACCGACAATCAACATATTGGAAATTCAACCCTCCTCCGCCTCCATTTATAGTAACAGCTACAATCATTATATGGAGGATGGGTTCAATGATCTACGAAAACAACAACAACAACAACATAACACGTCGTTACTAAACTATCACTTTGATCGACAACAAACAGGCAAGGGTCTTACACCAGCAAGTCCCCATACTTCCGAATATGAACATTTTGTATCTGCAAGAGAAAGCCCAGTCATTAGTCCTTCAACGTCAGTATTAGCATTGCAACAATATGAACAGCAGCCACAACCGCGGCAGCAGCGCCAAACAGGAGGAGAAGATGAATATTGTTTATCTTTAAAGGTTCCTCCACTACAACAGCAACAGCAAACATCAGCATCCTATTCATTGACAAAAAATTCTATGTTTATCAAATACCTAACATCATCATCCACGAGCAAAATTATTTACCTTTTCTTGCAAGATATCATACAGCTTTTATTTCCAACATTGGAGGGTTGGAAAGAGAAGGATTTTTTTTCCAAACTTAATGCATTGGCCTCCACACCTTTTATTCTCATTTTTACACTGACATTACCTGTTGCTGAAAGTGAGAATATCAAAATGGATGATATAGAGGTGGTAGCTAGAAATTGCGATATACTGGAAGAAGCGGTAGTACAGCAGCAACAATTTGAAGAAGGGGGGAAGTATCATAGTAGAGCTTCGAGTAATAACAACAACACTGTACATAGAAATAACAGATCTTATTTGTCTGTTAATTATGCTACTACCGTCAAGTCATTGCCAATAGTAACTCCACATCAAAAAGTAGCAGAAACAGAATCTACAAAAGGGGTCGCGACTTATATGGAAGAAGACAATGTGGATATACAACAGGGATGGAATAAGCACATACTAATAGTTCAATGTATTTTTAGCCTTTTGTTCATATTCGGCGTCTTTTATAGTAAGAGAATGGATTCCGAGCTATATTAATGACGAGAACTGATAATGGAAGACATGTGACTGAAATGAGTTTTTATTATAGTGAATGGAATGATACCATCTTATTTTGTTTCCTTAGGAGGTGTCGTAGGTTTGCTACTAGCTGGAATAGTTTGCAAATTTACTAAGAAGGAAGAACCTCCTTCATGGTTTTGGATGATTTCTTTCTTCGGTTTTTTTGTTTCTTTGAATTGGATATTCTTGCTAGCTAACGAAGTAGTCGGTCTTTTACAGGTAAAGAAAGTCTAGCAGTATGAAATAGTAAATGATTAGGAAGGTCACATTGATGTGATTCTTTCTCTTTAAATTCCATAGGCGTTGGGAGAGATATTCTGCATAAGTGAATCCATCATGGGTCTAACTGTTTTCGCATTGGTAAGGGGGAAAAACAAAAGAAAGAGGCATAGCTGATCTATACAATTGAAGAAGATCCAACAATAAAATACACCATCTATATGGATAGGGTAATAGCATTGGTGATTTAGTAACGAATACTGCTATGGCTAAGGTAAAAAGGTTCCTAAAATCTTAATTCAAGAGTCGCGTTAATAAAAGACCTGCGTACTCAATCAATATCCTTTGTAAAAGATGGGCTTTCCTACAATGGCTATATCTGCTTGCTATGCCGGTCCTTTACTGAGTAAGTTGAAGAGATTTAATGCTTTAAACAAGTGAGTATTCTGATACTGAATGAATCTTTAATATAGATATGGTGTTGGGTGTAGGTGTATCGTCCTTTTATCAGACCTGGAAGCTTGGAGAAGCCTATAAATTAGATATAGCGCCTACAATTTTAATATCCGCTGGTGGACTCATGACAGTGCTAATAAGTACTTTGATTGTAGTCAACATCAATGGCTATCATGTCACTCAACAATTGGGTTGGTGGATGATATTCGTCTATTTTGCCTGTTGCTTCACAAACTTTTTAATAGAATTCGAGGTTTTACCCCCATTTTAATGACTGGACCATAGCCGGAATGGTTCCGTAGACAACCACCTTGAGCTATACTGGAAATATAAAGACGAAATCACATAGATAATTTGTCGTGATTTAGACAAATTGCCTGCTTGAATAAAGAGAGGAATAAAGCCTTAACCACTGAGCCATAGCGTAATATCCAACCAAAAACTGTGATTCCATTTAAATTGCCAAATGCACCTGCCGACAGATAAGACAGGAGCAGTAGCTTTTTCACTTTATACCTGAAGGTTCTACTTAAGAAGTACTGGAGCTGTCTGTCAGTAACAACAATGATTATTTGGAATTCAACAGTCGCAGAAAATACACTCTTTGTCTGCCCTAATCATTTCACTCCTGTAGAATTTTTTAGTGAGTTCCAACAAAAAGTCTTTGAACGGCCTCAACAGCATATAATATGTTGTTCCCGATCTGTTGCTTTGAAACTAATAACGGTTAAGACTGACAGATAATAAATTAATGATTCTACTTTGTATTGATTCAAATTATAGAGAAGAATCGCACAAATATTAGAAATGAAATAGCTGTCTCAATGTCGTATATTTCTCACACTTAATTTGCATCAACATGTTTATAATATGCTTATGTATTAATATGTTTCTGAAAAGTTTTTGAATGAGTAGAAATCCAAAAGTTTTCTCTTCAGATTATAAAAACATGCGCGCAGAAACAGTTGAAGCAGAGCCAATTCAGCTGGGAGATCTTTTGATGGCATCTGGTTTTTTTAACGAAAATGGCAACCAATACTGCAAAAGTATTAGACCAGTGTAATACTCTAGAACCTCGTCAACAAATAAAGCGCAGAGATTTCATAAAATTTCCTAAGCATAATAATGCGATCGTTTGTAATACGTCTGGTGATACCCCTTTTTCCTTAACTTCTCTTCGAATCATCATCTCTGCCTTCTTTATCTTTGTTTTTATTCTACTTCTTTATGAATCAATATAAAGCTGACAAGCATCTTTCTACTTCTGTTCATACACATTATCAATCCATTGGACCGTCTGAGCCTGATATATCCCACATAGAAGAGGAGGTTTGTTTGCATGATCAAAAAAACGAGATGCTCCATTTACTGCAATAATAACATTATTTTTGATTGAGCACAGTCGGAAGATCATAGGAAAAGGCAGAAGTTGGTAGTCATAGCTGTTATAACTGTTGCTTGTATACTTTTTATAAGTGGCGCTGCTTTAGGACATCGTATCAATGACGACGACAACAAAGAGCCGAGATGGAGTAATGGCACTCATACTTTTGCGCCAACTGTCATTCTCATTTCACTTGATGGCGTTGTGAATCACGATCTGCAATTACATAGAACACCTGTACTGACACAAATAGGTAATATATATATTTAAAGAGCTATTATACCCTTTTAGAAAGCCCAACAGATAGATTGACATTATTATCTATATACAGGCCGAGAAGGAGGAAAAGCAAAATATATGATACCATCATTTCCTGTAAAAATAGATTAGAAAGCCAAAGTGTAAGGGCAAATACAGCCTTAGCTAAAATTATTTGTGTTCATATATAGCCAATCACTTTTCCTAATCATTGGAGTTTAGTCACTGGTTTATATCCTGAGGCACACGGTATTGTAGGAAACTACTTTTATGATACTCAACTCAACGACACCTTTTACTATAAAAGTCCCGATCGTAGCTGGGATTCGAAATGGTGGGGCGGTGAACCTGTAACGTATTATCTATCCATCTTGATTGCATTAAAACTGCGAAAAAAAAAAAAAGTTAATGTATGTCAATCCATATAGATATGGATCACCGCTGTCAAACAGAACAAGAAATCAGGCGTCATTATGTGGCCTGGTTGCAGCACAGACTTCAATGGTTTGACGCCGACTTATTCTGTTGCCTATAGTGACTATGTTACAACAGATGAGAAAGTAAACCAGGTATTCGATTGGCTTGATCTGCCGTTAGAAGATCGACCTCAATTTATTGGTGTTTATGTCCCTCAAATTGACCAGGCAGGACATGCCTATGGGCCCTATGCGAATGAGGTAAAGGGCGCAGAGAGAGAAAGAAAGAAAAATATGAGAGGAACATGGTAGTCTCTAAATGTATAAGCTCGAGAAACTCATAAAAAACTTTATAGACAATGACTCAATTATCGCTTGCCGATAAGAGCATAGGCCGTTTGCTTGAAGGCCTAGAGCAACGCAACTTGACTGATATTGTCAACATTATGATTGTTAGCGATCACGGTATGTCGGCTACCGACAAGTCACGCTTGATATATTACGACGACGTATTAACAAAAGAGGAACTTGATATGATTTGGCGTATTGAAGCTGAGCCCACCTTGGCCATTCGGCCACGCCCATATTTGAACGAATCTGAAGCTGTAGAGGTGCTGTATCAAGCCTTTCAACGGCTTAAGTTACACCAACGAAAATTGAGTAAAGATAAGAAGGCTCATTTTGAAGTATATAAGAGGGAGGAGTTTCCGACTCGATTTCATTTCAATCAGCTAGTCAATCGTATACCACCATTGTTGGCGGTGCCTGATTCAGGCTGGAATTTTGTTACTCGCAAACGATATGACCCTGATCGTGGGCTGGAGTATCAACCCAAAGGAGTACATGGTTATGATAATCAGTCACCTGATTCAAGGGCAATTTTTGTCGCAAAAGGGCCTGCTTTTCGAGCAGGTGAACTGTTGGAACCGTTTTGGAATGTAGAATTATATAATGTGATGACGCGTATATTATATTTGAATCCAGCTCAAAATAATAATACGTTAAACGGTGTATTAAAAGTGGCAGAGCAAGAAGAGTATGACGATGAGAAGTAGTAAACTGTAAGATTTGCAATAGTGAAAAAAGTTATTGCGACTTAACAAAGAATAGTCAATGATATCGATCATAAAACTTGGAGTATCATGTATGTCAATATTTCAGTAAATCATTATTTATTCTTTGCCTTGATTCATTCCTTTGGCGAACAATGAAACGTATAGGTATATTTCGGTGCGTTTGTACTAACAGAGAAGTCATGTCTATTGCAATCAATAAAACAACTCAAGTGAACAATTTTAGTGATTTGCAACTGAGAATAGAGATTCTGGAGGAAACAAAGATTGAAAAAAGCTCAAGCAGTAGAATGACCGACGATTACTATTTGCTATTTCATTTAGCCAATCAAAGCTTAATAGTACTGCATTGATGTCCATAAAACTCCTCTTGTTTGCGAAACTCTAGGAAGAAAGCTGTGAAATTCCTGTTAAACTTTTCTCATATTGTGGCATATTTCTGTTTCATGAGAGTGATATAAGGGCATCTGCAGACTAAAAGTATGCAACTCAAAGCATTGATTGTATATTTTTGTATACGACCTTAATACGTATAACGTGGAAGAACAAAGGGAAGAATGGTAATCAGCGTTTGCTGTCTATTTAACCGACCTCTTCTCTCGTCCCTTGATCTGTGAATATTCGAAATTCCAAAGCCTTAATTAACCTGTTTTTTTTTTTCTTTTTCTTTTTGACTTCACTTACCTGTTTCCTGAGCACACACACCCCCTATTTCAACATATAAAATAGCATCTCCCCAGTTTTTTCTCCGTTTTAGGCTTCTTCATTTCTGCAATAATAGCTTGCTCTATTTGATCTTAATTTCAACATGGATATTGAATCAAGTCTATCACCTCCATCTGTAGCTGTATACCCACAAACACTACATTCTTCTATCGATCTTCCTCCTACTTTAAGACCTCGGACTTACGAGGAAACAAACAAAAGTAACAAACCGATCATGGATATAGACAATGCAATATTCAAAGTACTCTCATTGTACATCGGTCAAGCAACAGATTCGGTCATAGATACTTCTCTACTACCTCTACCAGTATTAGCGCCATTTGCACACAAACAGCATCGTTACAGTCACAATAAGTACAATAAACACCTGCAGCGTTCTGGAACGGCGACAAACAAGAGCAATTCTCCAATTACATTACTCAGAACACGTAGAACAAATAAAAGTTGGTTAGGTGATCAGTTATACAATACAGGCATCGACGATAACAAAGGGATGAAGAATATGAACGATCTTATACTAGAAAGAAATACGTTTAAAAACTCATTGACAGTGATGGAGAATGATGATAAGATGACGACTACCGCAACAATGGCATTAAGATCCAAAAAGAAAAGCAAAAAGAAAACCGTTTCTTTCAATGAAACGGTAACTGTCATTACGATATAAATATGATTCACTACTATCTTGCATTGGCAATAACAGCAGTAATAACAACTAGAACCCGATTGACATTTGTAGTATAAAAGAAATAAGATAACAAAAATAGCAATGATATTCATAATAGTACTAGTAGTAATGACAAGTTCTTCAATGCAATTAATTAGTGAATGGATTCGTGTGGAATTCCAGTTTGTGGTTTATGTGAAACTCCCAATCTTTGCTATGTGTATGTATCATGATAATTTGCCCCAAACCCTTCTTGAATGTCAACAAACAAAGAGAAAACAAGAAACCCCATGCGAGCCGTTTTCCTCTTTTAGCTCTATAGAAAAGGACACAACATGCATAACACATGATCCTCCTTTTTTTCTTATATTAAATGCTTGTCTTTTCATAATGCATGTATCTGCTCTTTTTGTGTTGCGCTTTAATAAAGATCAATTGCAGATGGCTCGTTTTATTAAAGTTTTAAATAGATTACGCATTTTGTATACCTTCCTAAAAAAAAGAAGCCTCTTTTATAGTTCGGATGCGTACATTTAACTGAGCTTGTCTGTATTCTCAGGGTGGCAGTGACACAGTATTTCTAATTTAAAATGTCGTTGCCACTTTAGCCGCATTTCTTTGTCACTTTTGGAAGATGGGCAAGTGCCATATAAAAAAAATTCAATTATGATTCAAATTAGATTTACGAAACTTGAACACGACAAAACCGTAAAACAAACGACAAATAATTATCCAAACGTGACAAGAAGAATTACTCCAAATTTCATTTGCTCATCAATGAAATTTTTATAAAAGAGTTTAAGAGTCGAACAACGGATTGCTGGTATTTCAGTCTCTTCGAAAGTAGTTTGGTCTTTCTTGATTTACTGAGTAAAAGTCACGTTAAAGACCACTGTTATGTTTTTTTGTTATATCAATCTCTCCAATTCAAGAAATAAGCCGCAGAAGTTTCGTCGAATGCTTCTCATTATAATTCGCACTAAAAAGTAAAGCAATCCAATGATATTTACTTTTTATTGTGCATCTGAAATTTGACAATATTTCGTCGTCTTTTAGAATTTGATGTTGAATACGTCTATGTATTTTGTGCGCAACATCGACAATTATGTCGACGACGGTTTTATACGGCCACTCACTCTTCCATTTGTAGTTTTGTTGGGCACCGCTCCAGAAGCCATCTTTGGCCACCCATTCGGTCAATTGACTCTTATTCAAGTTTCCATTGCTGTTCAAGAATTTCAATGGTTTTAGTAAAAGCTTGTTTGAACGTAATGCGAGCAACATCAACTTTCACACAAAATTTAATCTCAGAAACCGTATTTACTTCCCCGCAAAAAGTTCAACTTCTCGCATTACCATTTTCCACTATATTTTGTTTCTCTTCCCACAAATAACGTTCATATGCCTGAAGCTGTAGTAAAAGTGAAAGAAGGCGTTGTTCCCACGAAAGATACAAGAATAGTGTTAGCTGGTGTTGTCTCGGTGCCTCCCATAGGTAAAAAATACAATGTCAAATTGAGAATTCATTTTACCTTATGCTAAACTATTCCTTTTTGCTTTACAATTATATTTTCTACTATTATTTTAGCCATCGGTGCATGGCAATGGGGTGATAAGCATGGTATGAAAACTTGATTACAATGTTGAAGGATTCCTCGGCGTACTCAACATGTCATTTATGTATAGTTTGGAATTGGACACCTGAAGCCGAAAAAGATGCCAACGAGGCATTTGATAAAGCGTTTGAATTAGGCATTCCATTTTATGATACAGGTATAACTAAGAATATAGACACTGAAAGGGCACACTTACTAAATACTAAGTTGTACGAATCGATCTGTGACAGCCGAAGTGTATGGCGATGGTGAATCTGAACGAGAAATCTCTCGTTTCCGTCAAAAATATACTCAAGAACAAAAGGAACAGCAAATTATTGCTACAAAATACTTTCCACATAAGCATCGTACGAACTTTCCTGACGTCCTTTTATCGGCTTTGAAAGACTCTTTAGCCCGTTTGGGTACAATGAACGTCGATCTTTATCAAATTCATGCAGCCATTCATCCTGTGGAGATTGAAGTTGTTGGTAAATTAAATCTAGCAGTAGTGCACAACGACAGATTTTAACGAAAAAAAAAAAAAAAAAAAAAAAAACCTCTAAAAAGCCTGCTAATGTTTGTTGTTCTTACCACTTATAGCTAATGCTTTGGCCGATGCACATGAAGCTGGTCTTGTTAAAACCGTTGGTGTGTCTAACTATAGCAAGGAAGAGGTCCAACGCATGTACGATGCTTTAAAGAAAAGAGGTGTTCCTTTGGCTTCTAACCAAGTTTGCTTTTCCCTTATTCGTACATTGCCTGAAAAGTCTGGCTTAATCAAATTATGTCATGATCTTGGTGTAGCCATTTTGGCCTATTCTCGTAAGTTTATTCACTCTTTAGTAGTCTTTGCTTTCTTCGCCCCTCTTTCATACATATTGTATTCTGTATTTACGTTATTCATTTTTTCCCTTTTTTCCTTTCTTTTCAGCTATTGGTATGGGTATCTTGACTGGTAAATTTGGTTCCAAAGGCCCTTGGCCAGAAGGTCGTAAGGAAACTTTTGACTCGCTTGATACAGATCAACTGGAAAGATTATTAAGTGTTCTAAAGGCATTGAGTGAGAAATATCAACGTCCTCAAAGTGCAATTGCCCTTAATTGGTGTATTGTTAAGGGTACTATCCCTCTGGGTGGCGCTCGCACGGCTCAGCATGTGGAGCAAAACCGCATGGCACTTAATTTTAGATTGAATGATAGTGAAGTAGCTGAATTGGATAAACATGCTTTTGAAGGCACAACCAGTGAATGGAAGCACGGATAAGCGTGGATAAATCCTCTGTTATATAACAGAAAACTCTAAGTTATATGGTAATTCTTAAGTCAAAGGAATAAAAATGACCACATCATTCAATAAGATTGACGTTTGGACAATAAACACGTACGGAAGAACCGATTGCTGCCGTTAATAACCATATGGTAGTTGTAAAATAAGCTGAAAGCCATTCACTATTAACAACCATACGAGTGAAATTAACGGATGCGATTCTTTTGATACTGGCTAGAGAGCTATCTCGATTATAATCTGTAGGCACTAAATTTGAATATACAGTTGACAATTAATAGAATGGTCGAATACAGTTTATTAACTTTAGATTTGGACAACACACACAAAATTTTTAGACGATAAGGAAATTAAGTTTAAGCGGATGTAAGATAATAGTAGACCGTTAAGAATAAAATGTTAGACAGTTTGCACAACACTAGAAAGTATAAGGTTTTCCATTCTTTTTACCTGTAATTATCAAACTGGGTTCGTTCCAGCGATGTTGAGGGAGAGGGTGTCTTATGATTTTGTCCGTGTAAATTCTTTCGGCCTTCCTAAAGCCTTCCAAATAGCACAACTAATTTTCATCATATTCTTGGCAGCATTGACGTCTCGATTCCACAGTATATGGCAAGTTTTACATACAAGTATACTGCAGGTCTTAACGCCTTTCAACCTCTCCAAAGTATTGTTCGAACAGCAGGAGCATATCCTGGATGTCTTGTATTCATCGATTTCAAGTACAACCAGGTCTCCGCTTGATTCACGTCGCTTGAGTGCACGCCACAAAACACCCACCGTTCCACATCGGTGACCCTTGAATGCGACATTATCTTTAGCGAACATACCATTGCCAAATACAATGAGAGGTACTTTTTTGACATCACCGACACTGAAAGGTTGGGGCCTCCATTTGGCATTTGAACTACTACTACAAAAAACATGTTACTTTCTATAAGTTGTTGATGATGATTGCTTATGAACTTTACCTATCTTTCTTCTCCAATTTCACTTTAACTTTTGATGTCCCTTCTTCTATACTCTTTTTCTCTGGTGCTCCTTTCTTCTTCTTTTTTCGTCTTTTCTGAGAAGCCGCCTTGCCATTGTTCTTCTTCTTTGAGGCCTTCTTTTCTTTTTCTTCTCTCTTCTTCAATCTGAGATCCTCGTTATACTTTGTACTGCCAGTAACTAGCATATTTACCATTTTGTCTGCTGCACGTTTCCGTCCTTGGTATAAATGAAATCGATCTTTGGCAGTGTCATCACCGTAGAAAGAAAACAAGACTTCCAAGTGCTGTAAGATGTATGCTGCATAACAGTGATATTGGGCTTTGGAGCCTGTCTTGGCAGTTGGCATATCACTTTCGATGCCCTTGATTTTGTCTGCTTTCTTCTGTTCCAGCCTTGCTGAATACCTAGTGCTACCAGTCATATGGTAGTACTCTTTGGTAGAACAGCTTCGCACCTGGTGCTTCGTTACGTCTATCCCAATTGCTGCTGTGAAAACGTCTCTTCTACCAGGATCAATGAAGCAGGGTCTATAACCAGATTCGATTTCGGCATAATCAAAATCTTCCAAAGTCAACCGATGGTCTTCGATGGTTTTCTCTTCTTTTGATTTTCTCTTCTTACTAAAAATAAAGTCGACAGTGAAGCCATCCGAGCGGACGATATTACGGAATAGGGTCTCTTGGCTTGTCTTGAGGTTATTCAAACTGTTGTCACAAAAAATGAAATTCAGTAAATACCAATGACAACATTTCTGCCAAACTTTTTTTTTCTTTTTTTACGTATCAAATCCCATCTTCTTAAAGCTGAACACTTGATAAAACTTTTCGAGTTGATCTGTATAGCCTTTTGGAGGTGTACCGGGAAACATGAATGGGAGGAGCGAGTTGATGCTTATGGTGATGAAACGCCAATGGAGCGAAGGCAGAGGGAAAGGGAAGAAGCGCTTGGGCAGCGGTAATCTACGGACATCGTAAGCTGCATGTTCGTCATGTTCCTTTTCATACGAGGATAGGATGTGCCATAATGCTTTGGTAAACTTGGCGGGATCGGATGATAAAGAAAGCAACGTAACCTTTTCCGTTATAAGTTTCTCAAAGCTTTTGCATAGCATCTCTATCTTGCTTTTGTCTTCTTTACTAAGCATGATTCTATCAGGCCAGTTGGGTTCGCCTTTGCAAATTACTTGGTAGCAGTATGCTTTTGATATTTCCACTGCGTCGGCCTTCTTCATGCTCTGATTATAATAAAGCAAATACAAATGGTTAGAAACTAAGAAATCGAAATTATAGTAGTGATAACAATACGCACAACAAACATGTTTTGCAGCTTATAGGTTAGATATTTAAGCACTCGTTGTTCAAAAAGCTCAACAATAGAGTTAGTATACGAAACGCTTATCTCCTTGGCGGCTTCTGTGAGACAGTGGCTGTAACCTTTAGTGAAGCTCTGACTGATTACTATTGTCGGATGCTTTTCCTTAAAGTCATCAAAATAATTTTTGATGTCGTCGTTCAGCACCTTCTTGTGAGTAACCTTTTTGCCCGTAACGAGTTGTCCAACAGAATACCAAAATTGCTGTGTGAAGACTTCTGAAGGAATGGCATTCTTATTATGCACGAGGTAGGCATTAACAAATAGCTGGCAGCGAAACACTATAGCTCTGATGTCCTTGCAGCAGGAGATGACCTTTTCCTTGAACTTTTCACGAAACTGTGGTAAAACGGCACTGTCGATAGGAAGCTTCCTCGCAAAAACAGTAGAATCATGGCCAAGGACAGATGAAATGGCCTCGTCCTTTGATTGTATGTGATTAGGACAAAGAGGCGAACGAGGAGAAGCATGGTCATCATTCCCACAACTGGAACACTCTACAGCCTGTGATGCTGTTCTCTTCTTTTTCACTGCTTTCTTCTCTGCTTTAACACTGGCGCTCTGTTTTCTCTTCTTATTGCGAGTCCCAACTATATGTGGAAGAGATGGTCTATTACTTGGCTTGTGTGGCTAAAGGCAGGTCGAGGCTCAACTTACCATCATCGGCGGATATAGCTTTATGGTACTTGCATCCCGGGTAATTTTTATTAAAGTGACCCAAATCATTACAGTCCTTACATTTGGTATGCTCTGAAAAGTGTACAATAAGGTTACTAATGTCTCAAACTACACACTGTATAGTGATATGCCATTACCGGACGGATTTTCCTTCTTGGTATGATTTTCTTTCACTGAATTGATTTTATCTATGATGATTGTCTTGTACATGTGTGTAGAAAATAACGTTGGTTTGAAGGTAATGAAGTGAAAGAAAAGAAGAAGAGAAGAAAATAATTGAAAAAGGTGAAAGATAAGAATGATCACTAAATTTTGGCAACATAACATTTCGTTTAACAACATTTATAATAACAGTATGATTTACGCGTTTAATGTCACATTTAAAAAATACGCAGATATTGAAAAATTTGATCCGATACAGTAATTTAGCGTTGGATTTAAACAAAGCTGCCATATGAATGGACAGTACAAACCAGATTTTTGAGACGTCTACTCAAACCTTCAAATTTCGCACAGAGCTCCTGTCTTGCAGCTTGAATTGTTGTCAAAGGTCTCGCATCAAATAATGCTATAAGAAACTCAGTATGTTCTGCAAAAAGCTTCTTTGGTCGAGAGATGCCGGTTCTTGGCTTGCTACCAGGAAGGACTGTACCATCACTAACATTCCACTGATCTGAAAACTTATAAGCGGTGAACCTCGGAATGTCACACTCAACCGCAGCTTTGGGAACTGTAAGCCCAGCCTCGTGGATTAAGTGAATCAACCGTCTAATGCTGTGCTCACTATATTGCTTGCGCTTCTTGGACTTATCCGTTAATGCGATAGTGCTGAATTCTGTTGTTAATTCTTCAACAGCTTCTTCCATTTTCGCATCATCGACTACAGGGCGCCGCTGCATTTCATCATAGTCGACGATCTTCTCCATTTGCCCGAAAGTAACAGCAATTTCATCCAAGTCCATAGCAAAAGTATTTTCGGAAAGCATAGGCTCACTTGCAGGATTATAATTTATGTAATTCATGTTGCAGGGATGTGTTTATTTTAAAGCAAACGAAATCTACTCAAAATATTTCGTCTACCGTAAAAGCCCAGTTCGTCTAAAATCAAAAATCTATAGTCCACTAAAAAAAAAGAAACGTCCCAATTAAGGTACCAACTTCGTCCACAAAATTTTCGAAATCGTCTCTTATGAAACCTAAAATACTGTAATATAAGAAATATTTTTGAGCTGCAGCACAGATAAACAGAATTATTCAAAAGGTTACACGCACTCCATAGATAGTGAGTGGAAAAAACTCTCCGGCGGGGAATTGAACCCCGGTCTCCCGCGTGACAGGCGGGGATACTCACCACTATACTACCGAAGATTGATATTTTGTTACACAAAAATTTATAATATATACTTTTTGAAAACGCAATCACGTGAGCACTGTTTGATTGGTTGACTCTTCAACCATCTCGGATATTGGATGATAAAATGTTTCATTTACTCTTAAATACACAAAGACGAACTACTCAATTTTGAATGCAAAGACAGTAAGAATGCATTGTAAACTATGAAAGCAGTACAGGTAACAAATATAGCTATAACATACGTGCTATAATAATTTTTGGTCATAAGGGCGCGTTATAAATATATGTTTTAATTGTTACTGCTTCTCGATTGATCAGTAGAGCTTGGTCAGTTGACAGGAAAGCCCCAATGTCTACAAAATATTATTATGTAAATATACAGTACGATAAGTTTAGCTCAATGGAAGCTGGTCAAGTACAGCTGACAGTTTTTTCCCTTTCCCTTTTTATATTTTTTTTTTTTTTTTTTAATCTTGTTCATTGTTGCATAACCTTGACAGAAAATGACCTAAAATGACTGCTTTATAAATTTTAAAATCTCGCCCGATTTGGGCCTGATATTATTCCTTTTTGTCAGTTAACTTCCACCTCACGTCTTGTAATCTAACAGCGAAAGAAAGTGGATAATTTACACAATGACTATCGAACCCGTTAAAGTCATTTATTGTGGCAGTAAAGTATTGTATTCTTGTCTCTCCTACCTGATATTTGCAAGCATACATTGCGCGATCAACTCACTGACAATATCATATTATAGTTTGCACTATGCCATTAGAGGTAGGGTGTTTCTGTAACTTTATTGAGTCACTCAAAGGAAACACAACTACACGTCAAACTAATCGCCAGTTGTAAAACAGTATTGTGAATTCAGCGGAACTCAAGAAAAATGTAAATTATGGTTAAAGAATCACGATGAAGATTTATACGAAAAGTTTTATGGTGTCGATGGTAATGCATTTTTACACAACAACAAGATTCTGTATTCATATTCTTGATATATCACTGGTGAGACGGAAACGATGTTAGTGTCTTCTGTACGAGATACGCACACATGTAGCCTTCTTATTTCATCGTACGGCACAATTTTAGAATACATAGTGTATGCTGTTGCCATCCGTTCGAACCGTTCTCCTCCTTTTCTTTTCAGAATACATCTATTTGATTCTTCTACTAGCGAGTACGAATTGTTTGTGACAGAAAAACTTACACCAAAGATTATATCTTTCTTTGTTATCTTAGGTGTGACTAAAGGGGTTGCAAATGCATCTATTGAAGATGACAGCGGTAAAGATAGAACAGTAGTCAAAGACAAATCAGCAAAATTGGAAGCAAAACTAGAACGTGAAAATAAAAAGAAGATGGTAAGGGGAAACAAACGGCAGAGGTGATCCGAAACCATGAAAGGAAGATCATTCAACAAGTATATATACAATTCTGAACATTATTTCTTAGGCATCTCGAATCATTATTAAACGTATCGAAAGAACTAAGAGAAAGAGTGTCACAACCATTTTTGGTCTGGAAATCTTTGGTGTAGATTTGAAGAAAGCAGCTAAAATGTTTGCTAATAGATTTGCATGCGGCTCTTCAGTAGCGAAAAATAATCAAGGACAAGATGAAATTGTCGTTCAGGGTGATTTTAGTGAAGAAATACACGAGATTATTCTAAAGAACTGGCCCACGGTACACTTGATTTTGTTTACGGGAGCAAAAGATGATCAAGTTTTCTAATAACTCCTTGTTTATTGTTGTTCTGTATATTACATAATATAGGTACCTCAAGAAAATATTGACAGAGTGGAAGAAAAAAAGAAGAAAAAAGGAGAGCAGGCTTAAACTAACCGATAATATTTGTTCTGGAATTGACAAAATGAGTGTCCTCTATATTTTGCAATAATTGTTGTGCAACCCTCTTTTTTCTCTTCAACTTTCACTATCGCAACAACAATAAAACCTACTTTTTCTTCTTGATTCAACCTTTTGGTAGCTATCCATTCCTTTTCTTTGCCCTGTACTTTCCTTAATATATAATAGAAACAACATAATGTCTGCAAGGTTCACAATGAGTCGAGACCGTTTAGCTGAATTGCGTGTAATTAGTTTTCATGCTTCTTTGTCAGCAATGCAATAAGCTCATGTTGTCTCTTTTTATGCTTTAATTACACGTTAATAGGGCGCTAACAATAGCGAGAAGCGCTACGAGTAAGTATCTATCTTTGACACAATTTTATTTACCCAGTAATGAGCAAAGAAAAGAAAGCCTTTTGGTGCTTATCATAAATTATATCCTTTCATCCATTATTTTACGATTGCTCCACATCATCAACCAGTCGTCTCAGGTACAACCGGCAATAGTAACGGTTTCTTACAAATTTAATAGAGTTACATGAATATAACCGTTATATTGATTTGTTCTTCTGTCGGATGATACGTTTTCCTCCTTTTTTTTTATTTTTTTATTTTTTTACTTACATAAATTTAGTGATGAGGATACGGCGCCTCCTATGCCTACAGACACAAGAGGATATCGTCCACCTGCTCCACCATCAGCAACCTACAATCATAACGCACGTGGAAATCGTCATGCAACAGCAGCGATGGATTCAAAAGAGGCCTTTGAAATGAGCCAATATAGTCCTAATGGGAGCATTGTTTCGACAGATCAGTTTTTTCAGGAGGTAAAAGAGACACCAGTGGGCTTAATCAATAGCTATTTTAATCCATCTCTCTAATACTATCAATGGATCATGTAGATAGAAGAAGTGAAAGAGCTGAATAGACAGATCAATCAAAATATCACCCTAATTGAAGAACTACACGGCGCTGCATTGACAAACACCACGACATTGAATGATGAACAGTCTGAAGAAAACGCATCTCGACTAGAAAGACTGGTAAAGCAAACAGCTAAACTCAATACTCAGTGCAAAGATAAGATTAAAGCTATTGAACTGAGTAATGCTCGTATGAACGCTGGGGGAGATTTACCTATGCGAAAAACTCAGCATGCCGCTATAAAACGAAAATTTATCGAAACTATCCAGCGTTATCAAGATATTGAGAGAACTTACCAGCAGAAATATAGGCAAAGAGTAGAGCGACAGATAAGAATTGTTCAACCCAATGCAACAGAAGATGAGATTGAAAGAGTGTTGGATTCGGATGAACCACCACAGATTTTTGCCCAGTCGTTAATGCAAGCAAACCGGTCAGGTCAAGCCAGAGCAGTATTATCAGAAGTCCAATCGCGTCATGATGAAATTAAAAAGATCGAAAAAACCATACTGGAGCTACATCAATTATTCATGGATATGCAGATGATGATTGAGACGCAGCAGGAAACCTTAGATCAGATCGAATCTTACGCAGAAACAACAGTAGTAGATTTGGAACAAGGAAATAAGCATATAGACAAAGCAATTGTGAGCGCAAGAAGCACCCGCAAGGTAGCTCTTCAGTAGCTTAAAAAAATTTGTCAGTTCAATTACTAACAATCCTTTATATATAATAGAAAAAATGGTTCTGTTTCGTCCTGTTCATCATTATCCTCATTGTCGTGGGTATCCTAATTTGGTGGTTTGGCTTCAATCATGCTGGT
The DNA here is from genome assembly GCF_025528875.1 of Mycotypha africana. Classification (NCBI taxonomy): domain Eukaryota; kingdom Fungi; phylum Mucoromycota; class Mucoromycetes; order Mucorales; family Mycotyphaceae; genus Mycotypha; species Mycotypha africana. The sequence goes on along the minus strand of NW_026515725.1, from coordinate 3,666,622 downwards.
ATAAACTAGATATAAACCCAACATAACATTCCTTCTTTGTCGCACAGCCAGCCATAATATATAGGCCAAAATTACGGTCATTCTACAGCCATTAGCATACAAAAATATTCGACAAGTGTACTACCTTCGGCATATCAGCAACGTCTATTCGTTTCTTATTCATTTTTCTGTTTCATATATCTCATCCTTCAAACTTTGACAAAAAATAAAAGATTCAAAAATGTAACCGGTGATCTTTTTTTAAATGTTACTTGTTGCACAAGAGCACGTTCACTGTTTCTTAGTATACTAAATCGAATGAATTTTTATCCAGGCGTGATGATTACACAAAACGTCGGAACGGTCGGAGACGGTTAATTGTCAAAGAAGTCATTTTTAATTGAGAGTAAAAAAGGGACACAATAGAACAATTATAGAATATTTTGATTCGAAGTATTAAAGTCCATAAAAAACAATAGCCTTCTGTTTAATGCAATCCTTATTGCCATCAGGCACTTTTTATCATCTCCACTTCAACTGTTTTTACTCTATTTTTCAAACCAATTTTCTGCCCTTTTTTTATAAGTGCATTCAGTTTACTTTTATTTCGGTTAAATCGCAACTCATTGTTTTTTAGTGTATGTTCAAATGGGCTTCGAGTCATTTTTAACTAGCTTCATCATCATTTATGTACTTTTCCTCCTTTAGCATCATGCTGCCTTGCAAGTGCAAACGCTGTATCATCAAGATTGACGAGGTATGAAAGAAAGAAACGGTTATACAGACGTTGCGCAGAGATACAAGCACCAATTACGGGCAAAAAATCGAAGCAGCTATTAGCAAAACGCAATGCCTCGAATTCACAAATTGCAGTAGCCTATAACACCGTACCAAACTCGAAAACGAAATGGGCTTTTTTGATTTCGTTTCTTCCGTAACATTCCCTATTTTCTTCTATTCGTCAAAGCAATCATTCTAGACCATTTCTCATATGTTATGCTGATTTGCGAAGTATATCCATACCCAAAGACAATGACTACTGTAGTGAAGTCAATGGTTAATCACCTCCAATTCCATTGAAGCGGTTCTGAAAAACCTCCCTCTACAGCTATAGCACTTATACTGTTTTCCTACACTATTCCATCAATAACTGCAAAACCTGTGATTCAACTGTAATCCTTAGTAGACTTGACAACTGAAACGACCAAAAAAAAAAAAAAAAAGCATTTAGCTCCAGATATGAGGCTTTATAACATAGCAGCTCTGGATCATGCCGAGATCATGTCATGACCCTTATATACAATTATGGGTATCTATAAAACGTAGTTCCTTTGCCAAAGACTATAAGTTGAGCAGCATAAAATAACAATATTTCCATTGTCGGAGACACGTTTGCAATAGATAGCAAGAATTAATTACACAGAACGTACTACACGCAACTTAGTGAATGGCGTACCACCTCATTAGAATATAGTCTTTGAACTTGGGGTTGCAAACTTCTTACGCAGATGTAGTGCTCTTGACATCCAACGCAATAAACTGACATACCTAATGTTACAGCCCAACAAACTTTTTGTACCTTGAAAGACATCTCAAGCAAATATTTAAAATGCCATTGAACTTCAGAAAGATGCTACTCAAACATCATCTTGGGGCTTCGTTGGAAAATATTCGAGCGTAGTATGTTCGAATTTAAAAATATCATAACAAGATAGCTTTGCAGTCAGCAAAATCGATAAAATATGGCTTTAAGCGAGCAATAAGCAGAAAAATCATTGTAGAACATTAGAACAATAGTTACAATTAGAAAGTGAAATTAATATGCCAAGCAATAAAAATTTATACTTCATGACTATAGGCCACATTTGGCGGCTTCGTTAAAGGTTCTGTATGAAGCTTTTCAACCTCTGCGCACTCATTAATATATTAACCGTTTTTCGAAGGCTTCATAAATGTAGCCATTTCGCTACAAAAATAACTGGTGAAGCTCATCCTTTTCCAATTGTTAATTTAAAATTAAAGAGTCATATAACTTTTGAGGTTAAGTAGATGATGCAGCCAAAAAATTACTTGAGTTGAAAAATCGTTAATGTTAGAATATGTTTCCCACATTGTCCAGTAGAATGTAACATACTTCCTTTTATATTTTAGTTTAAAAGTGTTCTTTAATTGAATTTTAAATGATCCAATAAAATTGCAATCGCCTCTGTTTTAGGATTGTATGTAAAGGAGTCGAAGGCATATTTTCCCTATTACTAGTAATAGTTGATTGCATTATTATTTATGAGAGCATTATAACCAAAGCATTGAATGACACGTATATATTGACAGCGCCAATAGTTAGCCATTTTTTATTAGTTAAATTGTAAGAGAATAATACGTAGAATGAGTCTGTTAGGACCAAAAAAATTGAATAAATACTATAGAAAAAATAAATTAGAAAGTTAAGATACTGCACATATTGAGGAAGAGTGAGTTTCGCAGTTGCTTAAGAGTATAACCGTTCATATTAGATATTGTACATTTGAGTTTTCCTTTTGGAAATATTTATATTCTTTTGATGATGATATTGCCGTCTTATATCATCCTCGCAAAAAATTCTACCATTTGCGACATAGTATTCATCATCCATCCTTTTATGACAAGCCTCACACGTGAAGCATCGAGGATGGAATTTCCAATTCTCTGGCGTAAATGCACAGTGACCTTCTATTCCATCACCACACCGTTTGCATAACGATCCATTCAACTTGTGATAATGTCGTTTACAGTAAGGTAATTCTTCAAAGACGTAGAATGTGTTTTCAGGAAAGGGTGATCTACAATAATGACACCCAAAACATTCTAAATGCCATTTTCCTTTCATTTTTCCATCTGCTGCTGATACCGCGTTTTTCTCTACTGGTTTTTGACATGCTCTGCATTTGGGAAGAAATAACGTTTTGAAATCTTGTCGACAGTAGACTCGTCCTTGGTATTCTTTCCATCCCGTTCGTTCATCAATATTCAAGTAACAATGATAACATTTAATGTGTCCAGGATGGTAGTATTTTCCCAATGCCTTGATAGGTGTGATTGAAGGTGCAATAACACGATCACTAAATACATGTATACAAGATTAGCTGGGAATTCCTTGTCATACTGATGAAGCATGACTATATCTTACCAAGAACCACATAGAATGCGGTTTTTCACCACATGATAATCTCTTTCACAATACAGTTTGCCTTCAAATTCAAACGGAGTGCTACGATGTTGATGATGATCAAATGGTAAGCTACACAAGCGACAAATGAAACATGCTCTGTGGTAACACTATTACAGATTTAATAGCGGGAAAAAAAGGCCCGTTAGGTGAGCTGCTTAACTATATGGATTAGAAATAGACACGAGTGCACATACCTTGCTTCCAATATTCCTAACATCATCTCGATAATCGAATTCTTCTAGACAAGCACAACAAAAGTTATCTGCGGCTGCTGATTTTTGGTGCGTTGTAGCACTAGCATTATTATTCGCTGGAACTTGATGAATTTCATCATTCATTGAATTCATTAAATCTTGCATTAAACTATCCAAAGCTCCATGACTATCCCCATTGCTATGTTCCCGCTGTTGCTGATAATGGCTATTTGCATTACCTAATGATTGCTTCCTTGTTCCTTCTGTATTGATACAGAGACAAAGAGTGTGTACAAGTCAATAAGAAGAAAGGATAGGGGAGAAGAGTTTTAAACAAGTTTGAGTATCGATTTTTACCATATCTTGACGTTGATCCAACGTTAGAGTGGTTACTGCTGTTATTCTGGTGATATCTGTATTTAAATATAGTAAAATGTATTGTGTACACAGTGTACAAATAGTGGGAAATGAGAAATCAAGTTACACACTTCTTTCGAAACTGGAAACATTCCATTTTCTTTTCTTTTTAAGGTACAACAACAAAGAGAAAGAGAGAGAGAGATAGAGAAAGAGGGAGAAAAGCCAAATACAATGACATGACTTACCGGTAAGGTGATGGTGATGAAGATAAAGAGGATACTAATGAAAGAGAAGAACTTGATGAAAGTAATGGAGCAGGTGATGTGCTATTCTTTCTTGGTGATGTTGGTGATGTTGTTATAGTAGAAGATGAGGAATTGTATAAATCGTCAGTATATAAACCAATGCCACCGCCAGCTGCACCGCCATTGCTACTGTTACTGCTACTGTTACTGCTACTACTGCTACTGCTGCTGCTACTGCTGCTACTGCTGCTTATGCTATTACTATTTGTAGTCATCTTCGAGTAAGGATGCTGCTGTTGCTGCTGTTGAGGTTTCTTCGTTACCAAATCTTTTGTCATTCCACTATAACAATATGGTGGAGTTAATGTCCCTGATTTGTTAGTCAATAATGGCTGCTCCTGAATGTAATTATTGGTAAAATTGGTAGTAGCAGTAGTATTAGGAGGTAGAGGAGATTTACGATCCGGGCTTTGTAATGGTGAAATAGGTTTTATATTGTATTGATCTAACGAATTACAGAAAGGTTAATGCTTGAATAAAAGTTCAATTATGCACAGAGTAGGTACCCTTCTTGACTGGTGGTATAATGGGTAAAGCAGGTACAGGTGGTTTGCTGCTGGAGGAACATAAATGATCGCCTAACCGACGAATTTGTACGTCGCGTCCACAATCTGAACATTTAACTGTTGGTAGAATTTGCGATATTCGTTCGGTAGCCATTACAGTAACTTAGTATGTCAATAAAAAGTAACAAAAGCAAAGAGAAGAAGAAAGAAAGAAAGTAGACTAAGCGGGAGAAATTCTGGCACCACGTTAAAAAGAAGGAGAGACGCTTGTCGATAGTGGTAGCAGATCACAAATCTTTCAAAAGGGCAACAAGCGAGCATTTCATCATTTTTAAAAGCCAGCCAGAAAAAGGAGAACGAAATTTCTCTTTTAATCGTGTTTGGTTTTTTTGTTTCCCGCCAAACGGGGCCTTTTTATTTTTAGCTTTTCAAGACCATCTCCACTTATTGTTTATAAGTAAAAGGGTCGTCTTCCTTTCTTCTTTATTATCTACTACTCTTCGATTCCCTCGTCAGTACACTTTGAATGACATCTCCTTCTCAAAAACAAGCTCTCTACAAAGCTATTATTCTTGTTGGTGGCCCTTCAAGAGCAACACGTTTTAGGCCTTTATCTCTAGATGTTCCTAAACCTTTATTTCCGGTTGCTGGAGCTCCATTAATTCATCATCATTTGCAAGCATTGTCTAAAGTCCATGGGCTACGAGAAGTCTTGATTGTGGGCTTTTTTGAAGACACAGTTTTCAATAAGTTTATTGAAGAGGCGTCCACTGAATTTCCTCACATTCATATCAAGTAAGCGCCTTGCCCTTTTCTTTATTCTACTCTCCTATAACAACCGTATACTAAACTGTCTTTGTACTTTAACTCAAGGTATTTACGTGAATATCAAGCCATGGGCACTGCAGGTGGTATCTATCATTTTCGCGATGAAATTTTACATGGAAATCCTCAACAATTCTTCGTAATGCATGTGGATATCGCTTGCTCATTCCCTTTGAATGAAATGGTAGCTTTTCATATGAAGCATCGAGGATTATGTACCATGTTGAGTAAAAAGGTGAAAAAGAGAACAGATAGTTCGCATGATTTTTTTAAAGAGTTTTGTTCCTCCGCTTTAGTTTTTTGCTGACATTTGCCATGGATGCTGTTACACATAGATTGGGCATGAACAAGCAAAAAAATACGGTTGTCTTGTTGCTGATCAAAATACCAACCAAGTCCTTCATTATGTCGAGAAACCCGATACTTTTGTTTCTGATTTGATTTCCTGCGGCGTATACTTGTTTGATGCCGCTGTTTTTACCGAGATAAAGAAAGCTATGGATGCAAAGAAGGACTCCGATGAGGAAAACGACCATTATTTCTTATTCGGTAATTCTGCCCATCCTTCTATCACTACACCTGGTTTGCCCAGTAATGGAAATGACGGCAGACTGAGTCTAGAAAGAGATTTGTTGCGTCCTTTGTCAGAATCAAGAAAGCTTTATGCTTATGTAACAGAAGGTTTCTGGAAGCAAATCAAGACTGCAGGGTAAATATATTAAGGTTGCGAAGGAAACACACTGCAAATGGGTACCTATTAACGTACAATATCTTTTGGCGCCTCGATAAAGATCTGCCGTTGCTGCCAGTGCTGCCTACTTAGAATTACAATACCATGCTGAGTCAAATAGATTAGCACGTACTGAAGATAATGGACCCGAAATAATCGGAGCTGTATATATTCATCCAACAGCACAAGTGGACTCAACAGCAAAGGTAACCAGTCCTAAACAAACGGCTCTATTCATAAGTTTACCAGAAGAGTAATACTAACATTTGCCTTTCAATGCAGCTTGGTCCTAACGTATCGATTGGTCCTAAGGCTATAATTGGTCAAGGTGTTCGCATAAAAGATTCTATAATTCTTGATAATGTCACAATTGGAGTAAGTTTTATATCGAATGTTAACAACTGTCAGTAGCATGTATGTCGGAAAACTTACATAGTACCCAACACTACAATTATATTAGCATGCCAGTTGTATTCTTCATTCTGTCATTGGTTGGAATAGTAAAATTGGTGCTTGGGCACGTGTTGAAGGTACAGCCGTGTCTGACCATAACGAAGAAATGATGAAGAACGGCGTGAAGCTTCAGAATATTACTATTTTGGGCAAAGAAGTATCAGTGTTGGATGAAACAATTATTCGCAATTGCATTGTTTTACCTCACAAGGAACTCAAATCCTCTTATCATAGTGAAATTTTAATGTAATAGAGGTAATTCTCAAAGAAGACAAGCAACATCTTAAACTTCCATCTATATTTCATTCTCAAGTTATTCATTATCCAATCCGTATTCTGGCCACTTTGAACATTGCATTACTGTCTTCTTCAACCTTCACTCTGTCGCATTTCTAGAGTTTAGCGTTCGTTCAATAAAGTGAAATAAAACGTTCAGTAGATGTTATATGTTATTTTGTTTGAATGACCTTTTACAAGATCTTTAGAAGATTTATCAAAAGTATGAAAATGCCTTTGAGGAAGCCGTATGACATGCTTTAAATATTCGTATTTAGATCATTTCAAGTCAGTTTCGAGGTTTGTGTGCGGACTATATACATAAAAAAGCGCTCACTCTACTTTATGTTTATGGGTAGTTCATCATAGCACACATTAGCTCATCAAAAAGAAAGGACGCTTTTCAGCTTAACTTATCGTAGATATAAAAAGTTTTATTGTTCATAAGATTGCTTTTCGAGTGCTCAGCAGTGAAAGCATTCACAGTGATGTTAATATTGTTGACTTGGTAGCTGACTATAGGCTTGAGTAACAGAAATAGGTGTAAACGATTCGCGGAATTTCTCAATTTGGTTGAGAGTCTCAACACCGAGCTGATTTTTCCGTCTCTCCATATCCTCAGACTAAAAGTATGAAAATAAGTCAATAATTCGAGCAGACGTACGCTACATTTTTTGAATGTCTTTGCTAACCTCCATTAACAACCAATCGCTTGCTAGCGCTTCATCAACAGTATAGCGTTGATTAGGATCAACAACAAGTAAATTTTGAATAAGATTCTTGGCTATTTCATTAACAGAAGTTTACTTCTCAGAATCAGGGCTAGTAAGCGTCAAAGAGACTTCATTCTCTGCTTACCTTCCGCCGAAATGTTATCGAAAAACGGCGAGGGAAAAGAGTAATGTGCTGTGCGAATTTGTTGTTTCATGGATGGTGGTGCGTGATCCTCTATTCAAATCCAAATCAATTCAATAAAAGGTCCAAAACTACTGCACAAAATAACAGATACCCTTTACCTGAGAATGGTGGAAAGCCACATAAGCAGATATATAGCATAACACCAAGGCTCCACATATCGCACTGCTTGTTATAAGCACGTGTAACTGAGGGGTCAAGAATTTCGGGAGCAACTACAAAATGCCGACTTTTTGTTCAACAACCAGATCATATATTTGTATGTGTAAAGCGTAAGCAGATGAATTTACCATAATTAGGTGTACCACATTGACTTTCAAAACCCTCATTCCTACTCTCAATTTTGGCCAAGCCAAAATCAGTAACCTTGATCTGCAAAGTATCCTTGTTCGCTATGAGTACTAGATAAAAGAACAGCTTAATAAGGTACATACAAAGAGTAATATATTCGAAAGAAGCATTACCATTTTCTGGTTTGAGATCACGGTGCGCAATTTGATTATCATGCAAATACTAGTAATTATAGAAAGCCTTGAGTAAAGCCAAAACCGAAAACGTCTCGTCCAATTTGCAGTTACCTTAATCGCAGTAAACAACTGCCAGAATATGAAGCGCGTTGTGTTTTCACTAAGCTTTTTATTCTTTACAATGTAATGGAATAGCTCTCCACCATGAACGCTAAATGATCGACACAAAAGAAGGAATGAGTAACGACAGTAATGACCATAGAAGGAGAAGGAGACTTACTAATCAAGTATTAAATAAATCTTTGACACTTCATTGAATGTTTTATGAATAGATGCTATTAATGGCTTTTGAGGATCAAAGAAGGAAAGGTAAGGAAGCAGTTAGTCAATAGAAGTTCATCGTTAGTAAAACCTCAATTTACTTACGTGTCTTATCAGTTGCATTGAAATACTGACTTCGCTCACTAATGATTCTGCCAGTTTGCTTTTCTTTGAGAATCGATTTTTATGGAGAACCTTAATGGCAACTTCTTGATGCGTCTTTCTATTGAATGCATGAAAAACAGTAGCAAAATTGCCTTTGCCAAGTACTCTATCAAACTTGTACTCCTGTTCACAAAGCTAATATAACGGTTTAGAAATTCAAACACACGTAATTTTGAACACTGATGATAGTTATGCCTTACATTTGCACCAAAAGTAGGCGGGAATAGCACGCGGAAAACTATTTTAAAAAGGAAAAAGATTATATAAAAGAGCTGAGGAGTTGTTATTTATGTTTATTTGCTTACATTTGAAGCGATGATCGTCTTTCAAGTAGGGCTTGGGAAGAACTAACTGAATTTCGTCTTTATTTTTTAAAATTCGCCTACCATAAACGCGGTCACCATTTACATAGGTTCCATTTGTGCTGTAAGATGAGAAAATCGTGTAAGCTAGAGTTTAACATTTCATTTGTTACTGAACGTTCGGTTTTACCTTTTGTCTTCCAGAAAAATTCTAATCCCTTTAGTTTGGCCGTTGGAGCCAGTTTCCTGCATTCAAAACAAACATAGGATTGATGAATAACTACCGTCCAGGAACTGTTCACAAACACCCTTACCATATATAATAAACAGTGAATCTTGCTGATCATGTCATGATCGAACCTGTAGGATGATTGAAATATGTTTACAGGTGTTGGTATATTAAATAATATTGTTATTGGAGTGAACGTCAAATTACCTCATATCACAATCAGAACGGCGACCAAGCATGTAGCCAGCACGACCACTGGTGTCAGAGTCCTTCTTTTCCAAGTACATCGATTCATATTGTGAATTCAGCGATTGTAAAAATGCCCAAGCATTTGGATGGGCTAGCCAATCAGGTAATTCTAACTGCCATTGGTCATCTAGAACAAGTGCAGAATCTGCGGTTGATACTGTTGACTGAACAGAAGGATTGCTGTTGATTGAGGGAGATGGATCGTTATTTTCATAACTTGCTAGTGAAGAGGTTGCTGTAGAGCTTCTTGTATTTGTTCGACTACCAACAGCGGCTGTTGCTTCATCCACCTCAATCTTTGATTGCTTCCTTCTCAATTCTATAGTGTTATCTTCAGTGTTATCTCTGTCGAACCGCTTGTTTCCAGCGTGGGCGCTGCTATTGCCTAATGGGTCGAATATAGTAGTGTTGGGCGTGCCTGTTGTAGAAACGGCTCTTTTAATATCATCAGCGCCCGAATAGATTGTTGTGCGCATGGAATCATTGGTGTTGAACCGATCTTCTACTTGCGATGTAGTGGACATTGTAATCAATTTCTGTTGCTATGTTCAAAATAAAGATAATCAACAGGAAAAACTGGAAGAAAGTTAAAAAAAAGGGATGAATCAATCAAAAAGGGCACTTGTACAACGAAACATCAAAAAAATGCGCCCTATCGGCGGGCTTTTATTTTAGAAGCGTGATTTTTGGCGTATCAAACCGTCGATTGAGCCTAATATGTATCACAGCTTCTCTGCATTAAGAGGGTAAGACGTCGCCCGTCAGTTGGATATAGTAATAATGAAGACACTACATAATACATCACTAGCATGATCATTTTAAACAAGGATCACTCGCTACGAGGAATATGATTGTGAGCAGAAAAATTTGACTTTTACGCAGCAAATTTTTATCGCCAATCGTACGATTTGGATTTTCTCCTTGTTCCTGAAAAAAAAACCAAAAAAAAAAAAGACCACTGAAACTCACGCCATCGCAACTCCTTACTCTCAAAAATAGTCCAAAAGCAGTCTTTCCTAGCAACGGAACTATAATCGAGAGATAAGGTGGGAAACCAGAGCAATGCCTTTATAAAAGTCAAAATAAACTCTTTACGATCGGCTTTTTGACGTTTTCCGGTTCTTTTGTTGTGGAAGTACAACACTAAATAGTCACAGCATAGATGAATATAGCTGGATTCTTAATAATATAAGCTTAAATGTACGCTGACGTCCTCCACGAATTCGACTGACTTACGGATTGCTATAGTCACTGTCTTGGAATAAAGCAAAAGTTTTAACTACGATAGATTTCTATTAATGTAAAAAATTAGCCGTTCAGTTCTAAGGACAACAGGAAGACCAAACTCTAGGCAACATACATTATCCTAGAGGATGCATAGTTGTGCAATCAATGTATATCATTTTCAAAAAAGGAATGGATCAGAAATGTTTGAAAGGAAGTCGATTACCAACCTTTTCTAGAGTTGTCCAATGATCCCTAAACAGTTGTAATTTCCACCCACTACCTGCTTGAGGATGGCTTAGAAGAAAGCAATTATATAAAAGTCCTTTTCTTTGCTCACATGAGCTTTTAGAGCAAACAATCCCAAATTTTAAGTTGATCGTGTGTATACGACAACACATGTTAATTCAGTTGTGAAATGTTATATCAAGAGAGACTTGACTGTTAGCTGAATCAGGTCGCCAATCCACGGTTGCAACACAAATAGCTGGTCTGTTGGAACGAGTGACAATTGCTGTATGACAAATGAGCTCTCTAACCAAGGATACCAACACGAGTTTTATGCAAGCAGTTTTCAATGTCAGTGCTGCGTTACAAAAAGATTGGTAATCTAAATTGTTGTTTTCCCCCACATTATTGACCTTTTCTCACTGTCGACATTATTTAAGTATAGCGACGTCTCTTTTCTTACAACACTTGTTGAACGGTATTTCTATTCCCTATTGTATATATAAATATATATAAGAAAAAAAAATGAGTCTTAAAACATACACAAGAGAAGAAGTAAAGCGCCATGCTTCGGAAGACGATCTTTGGATCGTTATCGACTCTAGTGTATACGATATGAGCACCTTTGTTGATCTGCATCCAGGCGGGGCATTTCCTATCATCGAATTAGCTGGCAAAGATGCCACAGATGCATTTTATGGGCTTCATCGACAAGAAGTTCTTGTTAAATATGCTCGCTACAAAATAGGCCGTATTGAAGGTGAAAAACCTCAGATTGACTTTTATGAAGAGGGTAGTCTTTCAAAGGTTCCGTATGCTGAGCCTAGTGCTTGGATGGGGTTCAAATCCGCTTACTTCAAGTATGGTATTCAAATACATACAGCTTTTTTTTGCTATCACTGCGGTTTACTAGCTTATATTCATTAACTTCTTTTCTATCTCTAACCAATCTCTATAGTCAATCACACTTTGACTTCCGTTCGGCTGTCAGAAAAATTTGCGATTCCTTAGCTACCGAAGCCAGGGAATTCGAAGACGCCGGCAGCAAGCCTTCTGACGAATTCATGAAAAAATTGGGCGATCATCATTTATTGGCTTGCAATATCGGTCCTGGACCTTGGTTGCACGGTTTAACACTACCGGGAGGTGTTAAAGGTGAAGATTTTGATTATTTTCATGAGGTAAATATTCAGCTCAGTTCACTGGAAATAATGGTACACACTTTGAATGCATCCATATGTCGTTTAGATGATCGTTCATGAGGAGTTTGCTCGCTGGAAAGTTCGTGGCTTTGATGATGGCGTCATTGGTGGTATGGTCATTTCGGCGCCTACTATTCTAAACTTTGGTTCACCTACGTTAAAGCAAAAGGTAACATTTATAAAGTGCTCATTTAATTTTTATTTGAATATGTTTGTAACAATCAAATTGGATGGCGACTGTTTATAGATTATCCCAGAGGTCTTTGCTGGTAAAAAACGAATTTGTCTTGCTATTAGCGAACCCTATGCTGGCTCTGATGTTGCACGTATCAGAACTACTGCTAAGCGTACTCCCGATGGCAAGCACTTTATTGTCAATGGTGTTAAGAAGTGGATTACTGGCGGTTGTTGGGCTGATTACTTTTCTGTCGCTGTTCAAACAGAAAAGGGTATGTCAATGCTTTTAATCGAACGTAGTGAGGGTGTGGAAACCAAACCTATCAAAACCTCTTATTCTCCAAGTGCGGGTACTGCTTATGTTACTTTTGAAAATGTAAGCTTTAGAAACACATTCTTTCGCCTTGTGTATGCTTTTATTGATGCCAACCCACGGTTATTATTCTTTGTTTTCATGCAATAGGTTCTAGTACCTGTTGAAAATTTGTTGGGCAGAGAAGATAAAGGTTTCTTGGTTGTTCTCTCCAATTTCAACCATGAGCGTTGGGTTATGCTTACAGGCGCCAGTATGGCGGCTCGGCTAGCCGTTGAAGAATGCTTCAAATGGGCAAATCAACGAAAAGTATTCGGCAAGCGGCTCATTGACCAACCAGTAATTCGTTTCAAATTGGCAAAAATGGTATTATCACAGTAGAACATTGTTGAACGTCATGACAGTTCTTTTGTTACTTACACCTGCATTTACCCTACGATATGTAGATTGCTGAGGTCGAAAGTGTTCATAGTTGGGTTGAAAATATCACATATCAAATGACGCATATGAGTTATGATGAGCAATCTGAAAAACTAGCAGGTCCTATTGCCTTATGTAAATACCATATCACCCGCGTTTTGCATCACGTATCTGACGATGCTTGCCAAATCTTTGGTGGTCGTGCCATCACAAAGAGTGGTATGGGTAGAACAATAGAAACACTTCAAAGAACATACAAGTTCTCCGCCATTTTGGGTGGATCTGAAGAGATCATGGCTGATCTCGGTGTTCGTCAAGCCATGAAGTATTACCCTTCCGGAGCAAGACTTTAAAATTATAAAAATAACAGAAGAAAGCTACATCGAAAAATATATTTTCCCCCTTTTCTTATTGGGGGGGTTTTTTTTTTCTGAGGATGTGTCTGTAGCATTTATTACAGTGACTCGAACCCTCTTGAATATACCATGCTTGATTCTTTTTTGTAATAAATCTCCCTATCTCTTTACATGAATGTAACTGAGTTCTTTATTACCCATTATTCCTAAAACAACTATATGATATAATATACATGAATTCGATCTTTCAAATACTTGGACACGAACTCAGTTATCATTGCTCGTCAAGTCCAAAATTTTCAAGATACGTAAGAAAAGATTGATTACGTCTAAATAGAGACTAACTGATGCTATAATGTAATCCTCTGCAGAATATCGGTAGAAAATCAGGTATGTATCAAGCAGAATATAACCACTGAAAATAATCACACCACCAACCGCAAATGCAAGTTGAATACCCTTGGAGAATGGGAAGAACATCTGCACAACGCCTGCAATGAGCAATATCCAAATACCCGCATATAAGCTATATACAAGAAATGTTAATAGATACTAGACCATAAGAGCAAACATTTTCTTATTTGACTTACAAAGGCCCTAATCCTGTAAAATCCCATTTGGATTGAAGAGTGAAGATAGTAAGACCAACAAATACACCTAAAGTTATCAGTAGTGCCTGTAATACAATTTTTTGATTATAGAATGTAACTGTCAAAAAAAAAGAATAGAAGAAAACGTGAGTGATGAAAAGCTTCTCCACAGAGTTCAAGTCATAAATAATGAGAGCTCACCAATCGTGCCAACCGCATGTGCCTCCAACAATGTAAAAGCACCCAGAAGAACATAGTTTACAGGATATGACCTTGCTTTCCAGAAAAGAACGAATATTAAACCTAATGTACCGAGCATCGAAACAATTACCATCCATTGACTAATGTATTAGCAGAAAGAGGGCATGGCTGTTAGTTCATGCGCAGCAGTAAGTAATTTTTGACACTTACTTGGACTGCACCCAGTATCTTGCAGAATCATTGAGCATATAAAATGCTGATAAAGCTGACGTTGCGAATAATTGCGTTGCCAGAATAGAATAAACCTTCCTGACAAATTCTAACACACCGCAACAATGTAAAAATGTAAACGATACGTTTTGAAAATACATTTTCAGTATATAAAATGCAAAACTTACGAAGTCGAACTTCTTTGGAGCTATTCGCAATGAATTCCTTGAACATGTCATCATCGGTTTGATTGCCGAGTAACGGCTGATGAGATTCCTCGTCGTAATTAGGTGGTGGCGCTGTATATGGGGTACTTCCGTAAGACATTATGCTAGGTCAACTGCGAAAGAAGAACAAAGTAAATAGTCCATTCTTGAAAGTTCTTTGAAATCATGCAGCTTAGCATAAATGCTGTCCAATCGAAGCAGATGGTTGAGACCCCCATGGTGGATCATTAGTGATAGCAGCGGAAGAATAATTTCCCCGAAACACACCTTTAAATGAGCACTTACTAAACCTTAAAGCTGTAAATTAACTCAAGCGATGCGAGAGAGTCTGAGAGACTTCAAATCGGTAATAACGTTTACAGTCGTAGATCCTGAAGTGGTACTAATCTAGATGGTGGATACATACAGCGATTCCTTGAGGCCTGAAAAGCTTCACAGCAACGATGCTTTGGAAAACATTTTACTCAAAGGCAATCAGACATTAAGTAAGCTGCTCCATCCCTTCTTGCTTTATTGGATGGATTATAAATAGCGTCAACTAGTTATTCTTTTTCTCTAATCTAAAATGCAGTCGTTGGCCTTCATTGTGACTACTGGATGATACTTATTGTTGGCATTTCTCAGATGAATAGCGGTACGTTTGGTGCTATACTTGTAAGGTTTAAGGTTTAAGGGGTGCACAAAGATTGATAACACTGCTTATTGTGCATCCTTTTGTAAGTGCCAACTTTCTTTTCAAATTTTGCCACCATCACTCACCATTATCCGTTCCTCTTCTTTTTTTTTCCATTCGACATTTTTATCCTACTCAAATAGAATTATGTTACTGGAAGTCTTAATGTTCGAAGCCGGGCTACAACAGTCCTTGCTTATAGGTTCAGCTTTCTTAATAGTTGCATATTTGATCGTTGTTCGGTACAACCGCTATAAACTCCTCAATGAAATGATCAGAAAATACCCTGATCCAAATATTGTGCTTAAAAACCACGATATCGCTATGGAGATTTATAGTAATATATTCAGAAAGGAATTCCCATGTAGGTTCGGAAAGAAAAATATCGTAATAGTATAAAGTTGTATGTATTTTAACCTTCTGCGTTGGATCAGTGTTTGCACGCTCCTCCTTAGAGTTTGCCTTATTCAAACCTTTTGCTACGCCCTCTGTGAGTAAGCTACTTGTCTCAACAAGGGAGTTCCTAGACCACTGTTCTCGTCGCGCCGAGGATACCGAACTCATTCTGTCTGAAATTATTGACCCTTATCCAAGAATTCAAAACGAATTAAGAAATAATCCAAATATATCAGGGAAAGAGATAACGAAGCAATATGAACGACGAGAAGCATCCATCAAAAGATTGAATGAACTCCATGGAAAATACCCCATTTCAAATGAAGACTACCTTTATACACTCGTATTATTTGTAGCTGAACCTATTCGTTGGATCAATAGCTGGGAATGGCGAAAGTTAGACATACGTGAAGTTAACGTAAAGCGCAATTTTTTCCTTTCTTCAAAAATCCAGCAGTTCTTCTCTTAACATTACCATCTTTCGTCCTTTAGGCTATCTTTAGAGTGTGGCACGAGATTGGAACCAAAATGAACATTAAAGAAATTCCTGATACACTCGATGAATGGTATGAAATCCAAAAGGCTTACGAAAATACCTCTGTTACTTATCACCCTGCAAATTGGCGCTGTGCTGATCCCACTATCAAACATTTGGGTCAGAGACTTCCGAAATTCATGTTGCCTGTTTTATATAAAATACTCCCTTGTTTGCTGGAAGACAGTGAATGTAAAGCTTTCGGTATTGATACGGCCTCTACGGTGATGAACTTCATTTTTAACAGCCTAATCACCGTTCGCGCTTTATTCATCCGTTATTTGTGTTTACCAAGAAATATGTATGATTTACGAACACCTTTTTATCCAAACAAGGAGGGTAAATACGTCCCTCATTATTTTGTTTACAAACCAGCTATTTACACAGAAGGATACCGTATTGAGGAACTTGGCCCCGAGAAATTTATGCCTAAATGTCCTTTTTCTGCAGCCTTGAAAGAGGGAAAACACTAATTGCCAGTTTATACGTAATCTTACTTATCTCAGCATTTTAAAGCATTTTTTTTTTATCGCACTCCAAACAGAACCATATGTAATTAAAAGTTATCATTGCTAAGCATTCTTCCCTTTAGAGCTTTAGTAATCCCGCATGTATGTATTCCTGCACTTCACTTGTTAAAATAACATCATGGGGTCTATGAACTCTATATAGACCAAAGCTGGATAAATTCAAGAGTAAACGTCGATTACATGCTCATCAGACCACGTATGAAAAGGAGCTTAAAACTCGTTTAGGAGTCCCTTCTTTTTTTCTTCAACGAAAAGCCAAAACCTAGTCTCTGCATGAATAGCCTTACACAAAGATGTAATGTGAACTCATGAATGGTTAAGAATTGCCTCCTTAAAAAAGATCGATCCAGTGTTACTGTTACTATGATGATAACAGAGGAACCGGAAACATATAAAACATGAGAGAAGTAACTGATTACTGCAAAGAATATTCTGCGAATTTTAAAGTGCATGTTAAGTGCATGTTAGACTTATTTCAGGTTGACGGAGGTATGTAAGTATTATAAGGTGGTATAAGCTAATATTAATTGAGAATAGAATAAATAACGGTTTGTGGTTCAGTATTAGGTTTGTCAGATTGTCGAATTGTAAACTGTATGTTAATTTGCACGACCAAGTCTCTCTGACGCTCTAGAATGTAGATGAGTCAGTGGAGTAGAAGTCGGCATGCCGCCTAAAGCTCCACCAGCGCCGCCTACACCACCAGCGCCACTGACCCCAGACAAATGACTCATGTTCTCAAAGGAATCCGCTGAGGAATGTGAGTTCAAATGTTGTTGAGATTCATAAGGCTTATGCTCCGGTATCAAGGACAAAGGGCGTGGCGGATAATGATGTTGTTCCTGCTGCTGCTGTAAGGTTTGTGCTTGTGAAGCGGTTGGCGAAACAGCAGTTGGATTCGCATAGCTGCTATCAATATGGCCACTTTCACACTCTTTTTTAGCACGTCGAACGGCTACAACTAAAGCGTTCAACCAAGCGTCCATATCTTCTTCCGCCGGAGCGCATAAAACGTAGCTTCGTTTGGGAATGATTATTTTGAAACAAAAAAGCTTATGTTTACTGACAGGATCAATTTCTAAAGAATCAATAATGTGCTGTAAAGGAATGATTCTGTGAGGCGAGTATTCTTTATCATCTTCATAGTATGCTAACGTGTCTGTGCGTAACACAAACCAACGTTTTCTCCAACCCTACAAAAGTAACCATGATGATTAGTGTTTTTGTTGACCTGCGAAATAGACGCCGAGAAAAAAAATAAATTACTGCTTACCTTATTACGCCCTAATTTTAACAAATAGCCTTCAATTAAAACCCTGTTCCTATCCTCTTCAAGCCTGATATTAGCTTTGTCAGCACTAAATTCCTCATCGTCCTCAGAGCTTGCAATGCCATCGATTGTTGTTAATTGATGTTGATGATCGGAAGAGGGTGACAAGGGGTAATTGCGATCTATAGCATACTCACTCAAGCCTTTAGAAGCACTATTTTTACGATTTTTGGGGACATCTATCGCTTTCATTGTTGGAGTAATTTCATTGCTATTGAAAAACTGAGGTGTGTTTGAATGAGAAGCCAATGCTGCTGCTGTTACTCCTGCTCCTGATGGCCTTGACAGGAAATTATCATACGTTCCACTAGATTTACGTCTTTGACTCTGTAAAATATGGTTTGATTTGTATGATGTGATCACGTCCTTAGCAAATTCTTGATCACGGTCAACTGTAGCAGGATCCACGTCTGTCTCATATAAATGCAAATCATGCTTGGCTTGGTTAACCTGTTTGAACCAGTCATCCATATCAATCTGACTGTTTGCTTGTACATAGTACAGTCTCTTCGCAGTAACAAAGGCAAAAACAAACTTATACTTGTGTTTTGTTGTAACTTGAACAACTTTGTGTATTTCATGTAAATCAATTATTCTCAGTAATTTATATTCCTGGTAAATAAGAAAATTCTTATTAGAGAATTTTATTGATGCGGAATTTGTGTTTAATTATTTTACCTTGTCATCTTTATACATTGCTAATTTCGTCGTCCTCAGTACAAACCAACGCTTTTTCCACGTCTAAAAAAGTATGGCGTTGACGTTGTTAGGCTTATAGATATGAGTGTATATTGTGGATTCATAAAACATGATATTACTCTTCTTTTTTCGCCTTTCTTAAATAAATATCCTGACTTCAACACTTTCTCTGTTTGTAGTAATTCTAAAGCTTCTGCTGACATAAGTTCTGTGTTGGGCTCTTCCTCCTCATTATCAGAGATACATTTATTATTCTTGTTATAATCATCATCTTCATCTTCACTAAGCATGATGCGTGCATTTTTTGGTATTGAGGTAGCTTGAGATGAGGCAGTCTAACATGATTCCGCACAACGGAAAGTGGAGTGAGACGTTATTGTGGTCAGTTTTCAATCAAACAACTTTTATTTGTTATTTGACAAAGAAGCAATGATTTAAATACATTTGAATGTTTCAGTATTGAAATAGGCTCACTTGGCCTTCTTTCAGTAGTTGAGTTTGACATCTTACTGGAGCAAGCTTGCGTATTTGTGGAATATAATCAAATGAAGGGAAAGAAAAAAAGCTTAAAAATAAAAGGGAAAAGATATTCATGACCAAAATAAAAAGCCGATCAAGCAGACTAGACGTCTCCACACACAAATCCCACTGAAGTCACAATCGCCCCTTTAATAATCTTTGGTCGCATGAAAATGAACGATGTCGGATCAACCAATGAGAATTTGTGAGTGCTTAAAAGCACTTCCTGAACCAGCATGGCTATGGTAAGGCTGCACAAATGCATTCAATCAGTGTATGTTTTTGACGCAAATGTACGCCTTAAAAGCCGTTGTATGCAAAACAGTTAATAAGACAAGTATGGGTACATAGCTTCGGAATTCGGTCTCATGGTGACTCTTCGTTTGGCTGAAAAGATACTTCTTGTCAAGATATTGTAACACAATGTCTAACTGAAAATGTTGAAAAGGCTGAATAGAGTAACGTTCCCTTCAAGGCCAGGGCAGCTAAGTTTTATCGTATGATAAATACTATTTATTGTCAACTGTTGTAAGCAAACTATACTTAAGCTGTGCTACATGATTCTTCGTTAAGGCCAAACTGGAGCAATGGTCTTATAATTCTCTTTATTGAAAAAGCTTTCTACACCTATTAGATCGCTGTGCCTCACAGATAGCCAAAAGCCTTCCATTCATTATCAAAGAAACTAGAGTAAGGTTTCTATTTAGCTTCTCTGCTTGCTGGGAATAACTCAGCTACCATAAGATAATCTTACCCTGCCGCTAAGATACCACCCAAGCCTGTTGCTTTCATTTCACTACTATGTGTAATCACTATTCATACACATAAGTGTTTGATATTTTAAAAAACGAGGCTCACAAAAAAATACTTTTATAAAATAACTAACCCCATTCTGGTGTCATCATTCCTGTACGTTTTGGTATAAGCTGCAGTACTGAATCAAATCCATTGATGTCCGTTCCAGTGATAATAAGCGCGATTTCTCCTTCTAATAACCCTGGCTGCATTAACAATAGACCTTTTATCAAATTACATTTTGAATTACTCCTTCCATAGTAAAACATGGATAATGTGACAAGTTGCTTGTCTTTTTAATGTACATACCTGTTCCAGCTTCGTTAAACTTCCTGTTAGAGACTCTGATACTAATTGTACTATCCATGTTTTCCTTGATATCAATATTACAAATCGTTGATTTCGATATAAGCTCTTTCATTTTCTTATTCTCATTGATCAATCCCAGGTAAATGCAATAATGTACACTGTCATGCTTAATTTTATCGAAGGTAGCATCGTCATTATCATAAACAATGATAGCGTCACCTCTGCCATACAGATACCAATCATGAGCAATTTGCAAAGCTGCATGTTCATACATGTCTTTTTGCGGAATGACTATGATAAGAGCCATCTTTGACTCGTACATACGGTGAACCGGACCATAGGGATTTTTGTTTCGTTCTGTCACCCTACATGCTTCCAACTAGAAAATCACATTAATGTTGTAAGGTGAGGTTGCCATGAATAAAGCCTTCCAAATGTTTCAATATAAGCTTTTTGCATGTTGTGGTTTCTTACCTTCCATCGTTTCGTCTTTCTATCATATGATAAATGAACATTTTCACTTTTTGTATAGTTTTTTTCCAAATGTAGAAACTTATCCTCATCAACTGTTAGTTTATTACATCCTCTAAAATACTTTGTGAACCGGAACGATGCAATATTTGTGGTCTTAAGCATTAGTATCGTTTTGCCGTGCTGATCTTTTGAATAATAGCCTTGTATCTTGCCTAATCTGTTCGAATTCATTACTCAAAGCTAACAATGTTTCCACTTGAAGAGTAGTTACCTATAAGGGATTGTCAGTTGCTCAATTTGTATTCCATGAATACTTCCACTTCCCGCCGGGTTCATCAGTGTGATAGAAAAATCGTCAGGTTCAAATCTTGCTTTTATTTTCTGGTTTTTTGTTAGAAAGTCTTGAACAATTCGATCACTGAATACCGTATCCCACCAGTGACCTGTCATAGATACTTCTGATATCCTATAATAAGCCAAGAAATGTGAACAAAAAGAAAATTTAAAGAGAAAATGCGGTTTGAACTTACTTTATGGCTGTTGGTGTTTTCAAAATTCCATTCAAAATTCTTACATACTTTCTGGTGTGCAACGGCGGAACATTGTCATCTTCAGTCCCTAGTCTTGGAAGCACGGCAATGGTTGTCTGTAGGAGGCATATCATCTATAAGTTTTTTTTTTACTCCAAATGTAAGTTGTAAATTTCAGGTAATTGACTTGCCATGTTTGAAAGATAAAGATCGTTATTATACTCGGCAATTGAAGACTCCAAAATCTATTGAATTTTAAATGTCAAATTCACTACGTAAGACAGTTGTAAAGGCTTTAAACCTACACCTTTCAACTGTGGGTCGCAGTAACTTTGACCCACCCAGTTGGCGTAAGATATATAATCTTGAATCTTTACATAGCCAGCAACAGGAACAGCTATTGACAAGAGTAGTTGATATATATTCGTTGATCGATAAGAAAGTATTGTTATGAAATTACGTCAAGCATGAGCTTTTTACCTGCTATAACTTTGTCAGAGAAATGTGTAGCAAAATACCACGCTCCTTGTCCGCCATTACTATGGCCTTTCGTTCAACATTAAAAATTTGCTCATCCCTCATTGGCAATTTTTAATATAATATATGCTTACCTATGACGATTAATTTTTCGATATCACCAACTGTCCACTCTCGCTGGTCCTCTGGTTTTAACGTTAATGGTGTTTCATAAGGTTTTGACACTAAAGTATTTTGAAGCTATTAACATCTGGTGATTACTCTTATACTAGCCTTAACTATGCTCATTGTACCGTTTATCCAATCACCAAGAGCGGCATCGATACACTCAATGTGCGGTGGTAAAAGATCCCGTATGTCAACTAAGCCTTATAAAGCGCTGAATACATTGTTTGCACTAGGGCCATGCCAGTCATAACCCCTTTTAACAAATGAATCGCGAAGTTTGCGAAACAATATCTCAATAGTTTCGGCAGATAATTTTTTTCCTTACCAAGGCGTTCGTCCTGTAGGATATACTATCTAAGGGTACATTTTAGTTTTTTTTTTTGTGCAAAAGCACATTCAGCGGCGAATAGTGGAGCATACCCAAGACGTTTTTTGTGTAGGCACAGAATCAGTCCAAAACTCCGAGTCAGCCTCAACGCCTGCTCCATGGAGCGCTACAATCACTGGCTTAGTGGTACTAGTAGTCAATGTGTTCGGTCTTTTCGCCATTGCTTAAGTTATCGTTAATCTAAGGGCTTAAAGAATATTTGTTTAGCAAAAGCTATATGTTTCAGAATTACCGTAGTGCACTGTATTGTCATAGTCCAAAAATGTATAACGAAAAGCTGAGTGAATCCAATCAACACAACGGACATTGGATGTGGCGCGGACAGCAAACTCACTTCTTCCATCTGCTGTATCGTATTGGATTGCAAACCCAATACGCACCCAAAACCGCAAAATTTTGGTAGCAGGCAATGTGCCGAATTCTTTTTGAAAGTGAAAACCAATAGGGCGCATTTGGCCAGGTATCAAATAGAGAAGCTCATTGCTCATTAATAGATCCGTTTTATATTCCATGAACAAACCATTTTTTGTCCTTGACGCTAACGTTTGATCATCTACTATACACAAAGTCAGAGAAGTAACCCAAAGAGTTTCATCACCAGCATTCTGTACATAGACACAACCATAAGATCCTGCAAAGCCTATATCTTTGAGATAATCTGGCATCAAAAGCTCGCAAACGGTCTGCTGTTGTTCTTCTGCTCTGTTTGGGGAGGGAGAGGAAGATGTCTTTGGTGGAGCAGGCAGAGCAGGTCTAATTAAAACGTAATCCTCAGGGTAAACCAAAGCTTCCTCACCACGGGTATAAAGGTGCACTTGAAATTGACACCGCGGCGGCACTTTGCTGCCACCAAATACTCGTACGTCATGAACTATCCTTACGTCTAAATGGTGTTTTCCATGCTTCATGGAGACTATATGCGTTGTTGTGTTATAAGCGTAACAATCGCCATGATATTTGACCCCGTCAAGGTAAAACTCAGACACGCCGCTTATCTGAATAAACAATTGGACTGGTTCATGCACAACTAATAGGCCTCTTGCCCATGCTTGATATTGCTCAATTGACCATCCAAAGGGCGCCCCATTGTTTTCCCACTTAGTATTTTAAGTTCAAAACCAATCTTTTTCGGTCAAGACAAGACAAATACGAATCACAATCAAGCATGTGTTTCGCGAACCTAACATTCGTGAAGCCCAGCGGGCCAACGACACAATTATCATCTGCAGTTACAGTAGACCATCCAACAAAACCTCCCTCCACTAATTCAGAGGGAAACTTTGCTGTAGTCGAATACTTCAGTTGGCTGAATCCGCCTAATGGTTCATGTCTTTGAGTTTGTATATTTTATTATTGTGTCATATGCATAAAATAAGGACTGACATTACCATAGTTTTCTAACAGATCTGCTCCAAAGTCCTGCTCTCGAGAACCGATTGGAAATGGTCCGAGGATTTTCCATGTCTTACTCAATTCGAATTGGGCCATAATTTGTTTTTGGACGATTAAAAGTAAAATAAAAAAGGTACATCCCTTTTTTTTTTCTTGCATACAGTTTAAATTTAAAGTCATCAAAAGTGATCACGTATCAAGACGAATGTGCTTGAAGATTGGTGTGAATATACCATCATGTGATTTATGCCGATGTAGTGAAAGAGGTTTGTTCTCACATCAGGGGCGATCTACTCTTTCTTTTTCTTTGTTTTGGTCTCTTTTGAATTGCACTTCATAGGATATTCATTTTCAAAAAGAAAGAGAAAATGGCTATCTATGGGCATCGGCACAGCAACCACGCGGATGATTCATTCGCTCCTGCATTGGATAATGCACCCAGGGTGCCCCTCAAGATAACAAAATCACGTATTAATAACTTTGTAGCTTCTAGTGGGCAATTTTATAGTATGGGAATCCACCGAGCATTGTGGGTTTCCAGAACGAAAGGCTCACCACATGTACAGCTGAAAGTCTACAGTGTGCCTGGATTAAAGGTAAATAAAAGATACGGAACAAAGGTACTTTTCATAAGAGATATTGACTGTACTTTCCAATTAATTTAAAATGAAAAGCGTATAAGTTTTAAGGTAAAAGTTACAAACGCCAATCGATGAATGAGTCTGATTGTTCATGCTGAATAATGTGTCAAATTTTGGGAACCCTTCTTTTGCATGAAAATTCCATCACAGGAAGCCGTTGCACAAAATTTTGAAAGCTTTACGATAGGACAGCACAAGTTTGGTCCAAGCTGGTCAACCCATTGGTTTCATGTTGTTGCAACTCTACCTCAAGAAATGGAAGGCAAAGAAGTAGTTTTCCAATGGGATATGGGTTGTGAAGGTATGGTATGGAGCAAAGATGGTGTACCGCAACAAGGCCTGACAGGAGGAAGTAAGTTGATCAATCGTTGCTATTTCAATGCTCATAAAGATGATTGTTTACTATGCTAATATTGCATGCCTTTCAACTAATCGATACTTTAGCCGATCAGCCACGACATGAATACATTCTTACAAACAGAGGAAGTGCAGGAGCGCAGTTCGAGTTTTATATTGAAGCGGCTTGTAATGGAATGTTTGGAGTTGGTGCAGCAGACTCTATGGTTGCAAATCCCAACAAATACTTTGAACTCAAGCGAGCTGATTTGGTCGTACCGAATAAGCGTGTTCAAAAGCTATATCATGATTTAACGTAATTTGATGTTCATCAACGCTTGTTTCTCTTTTTTTTAAGTCTTAAAACCAGAAAAAAAGAAGCTAAGCATAGAAGGGGGCTGATACATTCCTTCTTTTGATAGTGTTATTCGCGGAATTGCTTATGATACCGAGTCAACATCCTCTCGAGCTCGACAAGCTTTATGGGTATTGAATGAAGTGATTAATAACTTCATTGCTGAAGATAAAGAAGCCGTTCAGAAATGTTTGGATTTAACAAAAGAATATCTTAGCGCCAAAAATGGCTCTGGTGAACATCATATTACAGCTGTCGGCAACTGTCATATCGATACAGCTTGGTTATGGCCTTATGATGAGACGAAACGGAAAATTGCTAGATCATGGTCAAGCCAACTTGATCTCCTAAATCGTTATCCCGAGTACATTTTCACTGGATCTCAGGTGCAACAATATGAATGGCTTAAAGAGCTTTATCCAGCAGTGTTTGAGAAAATACTAAAGGCTGAAAAAACTGGGCAATGGGAAATTATTGGAGGTGTAAGTTATTAGAAGCGCTACAAGCATCCCTATTCGCATTCTAAACCACTTCTTTTTTTCTATTATTTTTGCATTATAGAGCTGGGTAGAGCATGGTAACAATCAATAGATCATTTATTACCTGATATCACATACATACTTTGCTAGAACTTTTTTGTTTTTGTTCTTGATGTTAGATACAAATATGCCTGTAAGTTATTTTACTACCTATAGTGGTTGCATTGTTAATCATCTACTTACATTTATGCACTAGTCTGGAGAGTCGCTCTGCCGACAAATGCTTCTGGGGTAAGAGTTTATTTGACGAAACATACTGTAGCAGTGACGACCCGTAAACCTAAGGTCAATCCTTTTATATACAGTCAGCGGTTTTTTGAGAAGCATTTCGGAAAGAGAACAAGAGTATTCTGGTTACCAGATTCGTTTGGTAAATACAATGCATAGCAAATTTCTGGCTTGTCAAAATCAATATAGTCAAGGATGTCTCATTGTTGCTTCTCCATACGATATAAACATAGGTTATTCTGGGCAACTTCCCCAAATTCTTCGGGAATCTGGCTGCGATTACTTCTTTACTCAGAAGCTTTCCTGGAACAACATTAATACGTTCCCGTTGACCACGTTTTGGTGGACAGGTATTGATGATAGTAGGATTTTGGCTCACTTGACGCCTGCTGAGACGTAAGAGAATTAAAAAAAAGTCTGAATGTTGATGTCAATATGATATTGAGTTTAAAATCAATTAATGGTGAAAATAGGTACACTGCATCAGTAACACCCGCTGAATTACACAAGTGGTAAGATATCTATTCAAAGCAATCAATAAAAAATAGACATTACTTTACAGTAGCTGAATTCTTTTTCAAGTATCGAAAATCATCACGATTTAGAAGTCTCAAACCAAAGTTTACTTGTCTTCGGGTAAGCAGCAGCATAAGTCGAACTATAATGAAGGCAACTACTTTATTTTGTATTAACACACGATGGTTAGACATGGTGATGGTGGAGGCGGGCCGGCCCCAGAGATGCTTGAAAGACTTGAAAGAATGAAGAATGTTGTAAGTGTGCCGAAAATAAGAGAGGAAAACTTGCTATAGCGTTCGATTAGATGCAGAGTAAGTTGACTTCCATTTGTTAGGATGGGCTGCCTACTGTCAGTTATGGAAGCGCAACAAATTTCTTTGAAAGCATAGAAAAGACCTCAGATCGTCTCCAAGCCTACAAAGGAGAACTGGTAACGAACAAAAAAGTAGACTGGCATCTTCAAGTTTTTCGTATACTTACAATCAAATTATACGTAAACAATTTCATAGTACCTTGAATTTCATCGTGGCACGTATACTACTCAAGCTCTTGTGAAAAAGGGCAACAGAAAAGGAGAAGTTATTATCAGAGACGTTGAAATGCTGGCTGTTTATGCAAAGCTTCACGCCAATGCTGCCAGATTAGACTTTAGGTATATATCCTAAAGTGAATCGAATGTTAGAGTAAAGCATATTTTACTTATCCTTTTCTTCGTAACAACATTTGCTATTCAGTTATCCTTCCGAGACTATTACTCGTTTGTGGAAGCTTCTTTGCCTCAATCAATTCCATGATTGTCTTCCAGGCTCCGCAATTAATTTAGCCTATGTGGATGTCCACAAGGTAACGAAGAAGTATATAACACTTAAAAATAATTCTTTAGTAGTATTTTCTGAGCTAATTCAACAACGTCTTTGTTTGCTCGCGGCAAATTGTAGTTTCATCGCGAAGTAATACAAGAATGTTCAATCCTTCGTCATGGGATTCAAACATTTCTCATCAGAGGAACGAGCGAAAGCAAAGGCGAGCTTATCACTGACGATGAGGAAGACGGTGTTGTTGTCTTCAATACGCTACCTTGGCCACGTTCTGAAGTTATTTTGGTTCCTGAGAAAAATACAAACTGGACAAATCAGCAAACCTCAGGGGATTATGAATATGTGCTTGGTAAGTCTTATGATAGGTATAGCCATTAAAGGCCAGTGTCTGATAGATGAAGTACATTAACATGGTGAGTATACTCTAGTTAAAAATGTACCCAGCTTGGGAGCGTCAGGATATAAAGCAAAAGTTGACTTTGAGCCAGTTTCCGGAGATCATTCGGCTAAAGGTAGGAGCCTTTCAGGTCTTCAACTCCTAATGATATGTAGGATTGCTTTGCTAAATGATCTTTGTCTCACAGCCTATACGCAAAATGGTAATTTCGTGCTCGAGAATTTGAATTTGAAAGCTGTCTTTAATAAAGATGGTCAACTGCTAGAACTTTACGATAAGACTAGTGCCAGGTAATTATACAAAACGAATTGTTTACAGTCAAAGTGTCCTAATAAATAAGATCCTGTAGAGGAAATCTGGTTGCGGAAAAAAAGAAGGCCAACGTTCTTCAACTTTATGAGGATGTTGTAAGTGTGATTAAATTTAGATGAAATGTCTTTGAAGCGTTTTCAGTGACCAATTTCGTTTTTATTGCCAACTCATTTAGCCAACTTACTGGGATGCTTGGGATGGTAAGCAAGCTGTTAGAACATATATATAGTTCAGATGAGCTCATTTTTTATTTCTTCTCTTTGATAATTGCTTACAGTTGAAATCTACCATCTGCAAAAATATGTTACTCTTGAAGGTCAAAACTCATTAAAGGTACTAGCAACTTTTCATTTATTGTTGCGTACCTAGTTAAACATACTAATGGCTCGAAATAGATTCTTTCAGACGGACCTTTGAAGGCAGAATTGCAGTTTGAGCATACAATTTCAAAAAACAGCTCTATAAAACAGATTATTAGTTTGACTTGTATTGGAGACAGGATTGAGTTTGATAACGTCGTGGAATGGCACGAAAGCCACCAGTTTTTGGTAAATGATTTGCTGAACAACCACGGCATATTCACTGTACATCTCCTTACCAATTTTCTTCATTTACTTTAACAGAAAGTTGAGTTTAACTGGGATCTTATCACCGACTACGTATGTGGTATATTGTACATTTTTGAAAATATAGTGCGCAATAATTAATAGATCCTCTTCGTTCATGATTCAGGCTACATACGATATTCAGTATGGTGTTATCAGACGACCTACCCACTATAATACTACAGTTGATTACGCAAAGTTTGAGGTGAGAAATTTCAGATGCTGCTGTAAACAAATAAAGGGATATAAAAAGATATACCATATACTGATGTACTATGATTGAATGGTATAGGTTTGTGGTCATAAATTTGCTGATTTATCCGAATCAAATTACGGTGTTGCTATATTGAACGATTGTAAATATGGCTATGCAACGCACGGCGGCACCCAGCGTTTATCTCTCCTACGTTCTCCAAAAGGCCCTGATGAGCATGCTGATATGGGTAAAATTTTGTGAAAAAAGCGCAGGAATGAAGCAAGAGGTCAAATATTGATTTTGCAATTTGAGCGTTATAGGTCAACATAGTTTCAAATATGCAATCTATCCGCACAAAGGAAATTTTACCTCTTCTAACGTAATGCAATGTGCATTGGATTTCAACGTGCCTCTTTTAGTTCGGTAAGTAACATTACAGACAGGATAAAGGGATAAAACAGATAAGCTGAATAGATACTAATGGCCGCTCAAAATGCAATACTCAGTTATATAAAGACCAACGATATCAGATCTGGAGAGATAATTCCTTCACTTTTCGAAATTGCTCCTTCTGACCAAATAATTATTGACACTGTGAAACTGGCTGAAGATGACGACGGTCAAGGCAAAGTGATTATCTTACGTTTGTACGAAGCATACGGTGGAAAATCCATGGCTATTTTAAGAAGGTAATTTTTACAAGAATATCAAATGATGATGTTCTTTGTGTATAATTGACATGGTGTTTCTATTTTAAATGTAGCCCATTGAATATTAAGCGTATACAAATATCTAATGTTCTTGAAGATGACACAGGCAGGGAATTGCAAAAAGAACAAGGTGGATTTGCTGTTAAAATGAGGGCCTTCCAAGTTTTAAGCTTGAAAGTAGAGCTGCAATAGATCAGCCTAGTATTGTGCTATTCACACATAAAGAAAAACCTTGACCTACATACTTGACAAATAACTGAAAAAGTACGAAGGATTAACTTTTTCCATTGGTAAATAAATATAAATAAACTTGACACACGTGTTGTCTACGATTTGAAAATAAGATCTACTCGAACAAATCACAACTACCAAAAATTTCTGAGGATGGTAAAAAGAAGAACAAACATAGAATGTCTTTGGAATTTCTATTAAACAGGAACAGCAGCACGAGTGATGTGAGGATGGAGCTTACCAAAATACAAGATGCATCACGCAGTGTAAAAGTACAGTAAAAGAAGGGCATTTGTTACGATGTTTGATTTACGTACCAGGTGGTTATGCGTTCTGGAGTGGAGGTGAGGGTTTGAATATGGTCCAGTTAAGTATAACTGGTATGTGTAAGTTTCGTACAATAGAAGACGTTCAGTAACACGAAGTGCTGTCTTACTCTCTCCGCTCGGCTTGTCACGGAATGTTTAACTTTTTGCTTTCTGCTGTTTTACGTTTAACATATTTGGAAACCAAACCTTCAGTTTAACAAATTGTATTGTCATTGTTCCTAACAATATCTGCAATCTGGTTGGATGAACCTTTGAATACGGAACAGTTTCTAACGGAAATAAGCTGTTTAACTACCATAAAAGTGTTGTATACTACAACAACAAAATACCCTGCCCTGAGAATTATACATTGTACAAACTCTTCATGACAAGACACAAAAAGTAACCTGATGTGGATTCACTTATCATATCAGCTGACTTGTTCGATATTTTTATGAGGAAGCTTGCTGCTGGTACCTGAAAATAAAAAAAAAAAGAAACTGATTAAGAATAAACATTTGAATCATGCTATTCTTGCTTCTAATGCTATCTGCAGTAGCTTTATCCCTACCAATCCTTTTAGCTGCTGTAGCACCATTTCTTTGTCGAAAAAAACAATAGAATTAAAAGGTAGTAACACACTAAAAGCATCCTTATACCAGACTGTTGTTTACTCATTCTTTTAAAGGAAAGGAAAACTTTATAAGATTTGGCAAGTATAATGAACACACGGAAGCTCTTCAGCATACAAAGAGTGCGCATTCATTGCCAATATCGGCCCCTATTTGTTCTCGCACAGACATTTGTGCATGTAAACATATCATTTTTTTTGTTGATATTTGTCAGTTTGTAGAATGATAGAAGCAGTAACAGTTTAAGCAAATAGTCGCACCGTGATTGTGCTAAGTGACAGTGATAGTTGCGATCTTTTATTTTCGAGGACGGAATAAACATGAGTTCACAGTTAAAAAAAGTGGGGGTATTTCTTCATTCAGCAGCAATTCTTTTTTTGTTTTGTTTTTGTTTGGTTTTTCCCAGTTCCCCTAATTTTTTATTATTTCTTTACAAAGATTTTCCTTTTCGTCTTCTCCTCTGGATTCATAGAAGACTATAATATCATTTCCTTTGCATATAACAATCAACCATTTCTCTTTCAAATAAGGTATTTCAATGCTATCAAAGGACCTGACGCCTAATCCTAAGGCTGTCAATATTGTACGTCCGTCAACTCAACGTCAACAACAACAACGGAATCCGTCATTGACTGATTCCTCATTCTCTTCTTCTTCTACTTCTTCCTCTGCATTTATGAATCTCTCGTCATCCACTACTTCTTCCATTAACACCTTATCCACCGCGTCAACATACAACACACTGCATATTTTTACAGCAACAAATTCCTTCAGTCCACCAAAATCCTCACCCATGATACGACAGCTGTCTGTTGATAGTAATCCTGGTCTTTCATTTTTTTGTCAGTTACAACCTACAACAGCAACGTCGAAGCAAGAGACTACGACGAAAAAGTCTCTCATTACTAGCAGTATTTACGGACCAACCCATGCTCCCTCTTCTGCATCATCTTCTTCATCTTTGATAGACAATGATAACAGCAACACTCAAAAACAACAAGATAAGATAAAGGGGCCTTTGGTAATAAGTAGAATCAATTTAGCTAATTTTCAGCACCATCAACAACAACAACAGCAACAACAGCAGCAACGTATACGTGTGCCTCCACCACCCATCGTAACAACAGCGATGAACGACAAGAATAATGTAAAGGTTACTAATGAATATCAAGCAACAAACGACGAGCTTGTTCATAAACATGAAGACAGAGACGATATTGACATTGACATTGACATTGATGTTGACGATGATGATACTACTCCTACTGCCACTGCAACGTCAGCTACTACAACATCCGCCTTTAAACCAGGATTTGGATTTTTAAGTAATAGTAGTGGTGGACTAGGTTCTTTTCTTTTGCGCGGAAATCTGATAGCAGCTCAGAAACCTCAAGTAGACGAAGCTAGGATATATAGAAAGGTATAACGAAAATATAATAGTGGGGCCACAAATAGATACTAACAGAAGAAGGGTGTCTTTTTATCTGTTTTTCCTTAGCTCAAAGACCTAGAAATAGAAAAAAAGTCGTTGTTGCAATTGAATCAAACTTTAGAAATGGTCGTTAAGGAACAATCAAATAAAATAAGTGATTTGCAAAACCGACTGGCCGCGTAAGTATTGTTATTTAGTAATTACACAAGCGAAAGAAACAGGAAAAAAAAAAAAAAGAGAAAAGACAGACAACAAACAATAATATTTACTCTTGATTCATGCAGAATAGAAAGGCCTCTGACGCCTGCTTTGGATACACAATCCGTTTGTAGTAGTAAAGATGGTCTCATGGTAAGTTAAAGGCACTGTTTCTTATCCAAAGTTCCTTCATATCACTCATTTTTGGATATATCTCTTAAGTTTTCATCTCCAGTTGTAGAAACACTGACAATATCGGATTTGGAGCAATGTTTGGAAGAAGAAGACGCTGCATTCGAAAGGATACGGGTTATATTGTCGAATTTAATTGACCAAGCGCAAACTGCTGTTTCACAAGATCAGAAGCTGTCAGGGCGTGCATTAATGGAATTAGAACATAATGCGGAAATCAACAAATACTTTTTCACCAACAATTTTGAGGGCAAGAAAACAACGTCAACTACCAAAAGACGGCCACGATCACTGATACTACCCGATAGAGCGAGCATTAAAGCAACAACAGCTTCGTTAAGCAATAATGATATGCGAAGAGTTTCCGTTGGAAGTATACATAATAATTTGCCGAGTTCACCTATACCAAATAAAAATTACAATAGTAGTACTAGTAATAGGCGACTGTCTTCTGTTTCATCTACTACAAATGCAACTACAAAAGATACCATTCTTCATCCTCATCATACAAGACCTACTAGTCGATTACAGCATCAACAAGACTCATCACAACTGAAGAAATGGGTTAATTAGCGACTACAGGCTTTTATTCATATGATCTTATTTATTTTCACTGCTACTGCTTCTGTTCACTACTGTTATTAATTGTTTACCGGAAAAGCTGTATGCGCTCAAAAACAATTCTTACATCTATGGTTACATAACAATATATATACATACACATATACATATACCACACAAAAGAACCGTTTTTTATTTTATATGCCAATTTTTGTTTACTT
The DNA here is from genome assembly GCF_025528875.1 of Mycotypha africana. Lineage (NCBI taxonomy): Eukaryota > Fungi > Mucoromycota > Mucoromycetes > Mucorales > Mycotyphaceae > Mycotypha > Mycotypha africana. The sequence goes on along the minus strand of NW_026515725.1, from coordinate 3,633,344 downwards.
TAAAGCATGTGTATAGTACATCTTCATCATTCACTCCTCCCCTATAATATACCTTTTCCCCCCTTTTACTCGTGTTTTTATACTATGTAACATGTCTTATGTACTTTGTTTATGAATAAAAGACTTCATTAATGTAAATTAAAGGCTTTCAGTCTGAAGAGCGGTAATGGTAAAAGAATTTAACCTGGGGGGGGTGTGGGGTGTTTATATGACTTTTAAGAGTATGGATATTGCGAATCATATCTTCTGTTATCCAAAATTTTGGGTTCTAGATGGTAATGAAATAGAGGCGAAATGACCGTTTCATTCGGATGGCTTGTGACGTTACTACTATACCTATTCTTCTCATTATGATAGTTATACTCCTCGGGACTTTGATAAAATACTGAAGACGATGGTTGTTGTGCTGTAGTAGTACTCATTGTTATGGCATATTGTTGTTGTTGGTGACGTACTCGATGCCACCCTTGCTGTGTATAAGCACTATTAAAAGCAGTAGTTGCCATAGTCGATTTATTATTAAACATCGTTTCTGCGCCTGAAAAAGAAGCGACAGTAGGAGGCATTTCCGTTACTGCTGATACTATCGATGTAATAGAACTGCCCATTGAGGAGACCTCATCAGGGACAGATATCAAGTATTGTGGCTGTAGTGCAAATGTTACCCTGTTGACTGAGTTAGGTACGTGTTGTTGCCTACCAGCAGGAGTTGCAGTGGTAGTAGTCGTATCTGATGTAGCAGATAGCAAGTGTATGCGAGGACTTGCTGTGCTGCACATTTTCTTACTTTTCTTCAATATAGATTTTGGCTTTCGCTCGGTTAAAGTCGATGGATTGTCAACTGGTGTATTAGAGAATGATGCAGTCGCTGATGTTGGTAACTGACTTGCAGACGTTAGTTTTTTGAGATTGCCGATAATTTCGTTTTCATCTATAGGACTTGATTTTTTTGGGTCTTTGTTATCCAAGTCTTTTACTGATGAAGATGCACCATTACTTCTAACAAATAGCTTTGCATTACTGATGGCAGCAACTCCTTCAATTTTTGTTGTTATAAATGGGTGATTCAAAGCTTGTTGCGGAGAATATCGTATTGCAGGATCAAATTCAAGAAGACATTTTACGAAATCATAAAATCGCTCTTTAGTGCTGTTTTCTACGTAGGCGCGATTGAATAGCATCGATTAATATTGTACAGTGCTAGCCACTCAGACTGTTCACCGTTACCTGCTTCGGTTTTCATTGATCCACCGGGACATATAATATCTCTTTCCATAATTCTTTCTTTTAAACTTTCATATTCATCTGAAATAAAATCTTGCGACTGCCGAAGTGATTTCTTAAGCTGGACACTAGTTGAATCATCATCTTTTTCTATCGTTTGCGCCCTAAAGTCAAAATAACAGTCTGATTTTCGCCCTTGCCGAAGCAAATAAGCCGGCGGCAGAGACCTATGTAATCCAGAAATTCAGTTACTGCAATGACATATAGCATAGTATACCGCAAAGAATCACGGCGGAAGAATCTTACTGCAGAGCCTTCACCATCATTTGCATAAGCGTTGTTTCTTTGCCACTTGGAAAAAGGGGCTCACCCAAAAACAATTCAGCGATAAAACAACCAAAAGACCACATATCAATAGCACAATTGAACGGTGCCCGTAAGATAACTTCCGGTGAACGATAGTAAGCAGTTTGAATGCAATAGTTTGAATTATCACTTTCTAATAAAGCAGATCCATAATCAATCAGTTTAACATCGTGCACATTCTCCTTGCTAGCGGACAGACAAAATTTGTTATTGTTCCCTCGTACATTTCTTCTTTCTATTGGCGTTTATTTTTCATTTTTTTACATGTCCATTACCTTTTTAACAGTATGTTATCAGGCTTTAAATCAGTATGAATAATCTTCATTTCTTTCAGTAAGGCTAGTGTTTGTAAAATGTTGAACGCTATCATTTGAATATCGGTGATTGCCATACATGGCTTTCCGGGCTGTAAGCTAAATAGCTTATGTAAACTGATGGACAATAGTTCGAACACAGCGCACAGATGACCTCTGAATAAGAAATGGTCTCGGAGCTGGAGAAATCTGTCGCTCTCATCTAGTCTCTCCCTCAACTTAATTCTTTAATTTTAGTTTACCACGGCATGTGAGTTTACAGTATACTCATGATAATTGAGGTAAGCTTACAATGCACAATATGCTCATCTCCTTTTGCCCTTGTATGTGAAAGGAAGGCTGTCTTTTGATCACTTTAATAGCGACAAGCTCACCAGTGGTGGTGTTCCTACACTTCACAACTTGCCCAAATGTTCCTTGTCCCATTAACTCCAATATTTCATACCTGTCAAAATAAATGATAAACTCAGTAAAATGGAAATTATAATTTATGCACCAACTAACTGTTCCTTTCTCTTATTGTTTCCTTGATTTTTACATTACGGTATGGCCAATCAATTCTTGAACTTTCAAAATATAATCATCTTGAATATTATCGTATCCATTATTTTTTGATGGTACAGATGGTTGGGTCAAAGTCCTTTTAGGTATATATACAAGGTCTGAACGATACGCTGGATTAATAGTTTTCATTACATCTAGATAACCGATGGTTGCCTTTGTTAGCATAGCTTGTGGCAGTACATCATTGCATTGGATGCAATTCTCTTTCATTCTTGTCCTGAAATTGTTAGGATAATTGTATAGCAGATAGACGTATAATGTTTTGACGGTAAAGCGGATGATTTGTTTATATATAAAGTAACGATCGATTTTAAAAGCGCAATTCTAGCTGTGGCATCACCAAGATGATATATTGAGTATTATAGAAAAGAACCCATAGTATTATATGTAAATGTATATAGAGTGAGTTATAAAAGAGAAAGAAATGTCAATAAGAAATTAGCTATTGCTTGACTTTTTTAACAAAAAAGGGAAGGAAGGAAACAATATAGAAATTTAGATAACATGACTCTGTGAGTTGAAATGAAGACGAATGGAATCGTGATGTGTAACCAAAAAAAAAAAAAAAAACGTAACTCTTTAACGCAATTCATCTGACTCCATCGATTTTTTGATTTTCAATAGAACAGCTGTCTTCCAAGGATCCAATCGACTTAACTTATCATAATCGTACACTATTTGTGTGAATTGGTCCACATCGCCTTGATCAACACAATCTATGATTCCCCTCAACAATGTGTATTCACGAGAGGCTTCAAATGATAAGTCCATATTACAATAATTACTAAGTGCTTGAGTCGTTTTGACCATATCCTGAACAAATCGAAAAGTAACAGGTTATCGTGTGCACTTTATAGGCTCGTGAAACACTCTAAACAATACTTACACCAGTGCATAAATGGCATAAGCCTGCCTTAAAAAAGTATTCTTTCAGTGACCATTTAAGTAAAGGATCATCAACAGCTGTAGCTGCCACTTGTTCGTATTTTTCAATAGCCACATCGTACATTTCCATATCGGCAGCGATTTGGGCTACTTTTAACAAGCATTTATTTGCGAGTCTATGCAAAGACAAAAAAAAAAAAAGGATGCTTTCAGAATATTGTATCATTTTTATTCTGCCGTATTTCTGCCATTCTTACGCTGGTGAATCATCTGCATTATAGAGCTCTGCGGATCTTGTATAAGCATCATAAGCTTCCTTTGGTTTATCATAATCAGCTGATTCACATAACTCTGCGATATCTTGGTAATGTCTAGCAGCTGCTCTGAAATTGCCGCCCTCTTGATCAAGAATAACTGCCTCCTTTAAAGCAGATACAGCAGCTATAGATAATAGTTATTCATTGAACTTTACTTAACTGTCTCTACTTTTCTTCTTTAAAAACTCACCTGACACATCGCTCCGCTTATAACATTTTGCAGCATTATCATAGGCCCTTGAGCCTTCAAATTTGGCACTGTTTCCGCGTTGGAACAATTTAGCTGCTTCCACGAATGCATCACCGGCGTTGCCCCCTAAATTATTATTTATTTTCAAAATGCAAAATAAAGAGATGAAAGGAAGTTTGTAACAGAATGAGCGAGAAATTTCAAATGTAACATTTACATTGCTGGGCTAGTTTGAACATATTTCCTGCTTTCTCATACAATTCTGCTGCATCTTCATATTTATTGGAAGGCCCAAAAAATGACCACGAGTTCAATTTCTTTTGAGCTTGGTTAATCAAATCTTTTGCTTGTTGCTCTGATGACATTTCGTACTATAAGTAAGAGTTCTAAAGCAGAAGAAAGAAAGAAAATAAAAGACTCCATTTTTGAGTTATAAATGCGGGCAGCAACAAAAAGACCATTTTTTAATCGCCACAAAAGAGTTGAAGTGTTGTTGCTTGTTGAACTATTTAAGTTACCGCCTTAACTGCTTTAAATGTGAACCAGAAAAAAAGAAAAATTGTATTGTTCGTAGCTTGCCGTAAGAATAAATAAGAAAGTGCTTGATGGATTATAACAGATGCTCATTTTGAGGAATATACATATACTAATGGCCATGCACATGTTTTGATGTTTTTGGATTCAGAGGACCTTATTAAGACGGAAAACGATTGCCTATAATCCAAAATTCAATTTATTGATTGTAATGATACATAAAAATTGGTTCATATCTGAGGATTCAGACATTATGAATAAGCTTTTCCTAAAATATACTTCTTTTAACCCGATAAAGGTAGCCCACACATTTCACAGTTTTCATTACCAGGAGGGTTGGCAAAAGTACAGTGTCTACAACTCACAGGAGCAGCAGCCATTGCCGAGGCTGAAGATCTGCCTGAAGATGTATCCGACGGCATAACAGATGCATTTGCCTTAGCATTCGTTTCGGCTTCTTGGATAAGTATTTTAAGCGTGTTCCAGCCATTGATCTGCTCAAGTTCTTCAATATTACTCTCTTTGCTGGTAATAAGTTTACAAAATCGTTTGAATTCTTCTGGTGAGAATGCACCCAAGGATTGTATGAAGCATAGTATGTGAAAATCTGCTAATGCTGTTCTTATATTGTCAACAGAATCGAAAGATTTGAGGACTTTAGCAAGGGAATAGATACTTTGATGCTCTAACCCTTCTCTATTCTCGATAGGAAACTTAGATTCTGGGTTAAATAGTGGTGATGGATTATGTGGGAAACCGTTCGTAACCTAGCAGTGAAAAAAGTAGTGTTAATTTGATGTCTTATAATAACAGCTGATCTTATCTGCTTACATTCACAAGCAGGTATTCAACAGGGAAGGTAGGTCTAGCCGATTGCTTCACTAAAACATTGTATTCATTTTTAAACTTATAGAAGACTTCAGGTACATATCTGACGTGGGGTATACTATCCTTGACGCGCATAATAGAAGGGTTTCTACAAGGTTCTACAATCTCTGCTTCCTTCAACGCCGTTAACGTATCAGATACTTGGTAAGCCTTTACGTCAATTTGACCTTCTGTATCGCCTGAAATTACACAGGTAACGAATTTGGAACTGTATTTGCCCTGAATTGAGTGTTTACTGATATTGGGATGGCGATGTTGCATTTCAGCAGCAAAAATACATTCAACTGATGACAAAAAGTAAGAGTTGACATGACGCTTGGGTATAACGGTGCCTGATCCTGTGCCATCATCTACTAAATCTGAGAAAATCATACCGACTTGAACCAAACCACAAGCTTCGGCGACTTGATTGATGTGATTCTCGTTTTCCCAAAGTAGGTCAAGTTTGATACCGTCGGAGTGATTTTCTTGAGGAGGTTCATAGATGGCTTCAACGACAGCTTTAATACCAAGTGGAACGTCGAGATATGGCTCATACCGACCATACAAGTAGCCAAAACGTTGCGACCCAGATGAACGCCAATAATTCAAAAAGGAGTCTATAAGCGAAGCAGAAGAGAACTCAACATGATCTACGATACGATAAGTCTAATGAAAGATATACATATAAGATGAGCATTTCAGAAAGGTAAAATAGGCTGCAAAATGATTTTCATGTCCTACTTTTCGTTCTTTTTAAAAAGTTACCTGTCTTTGAAGCGTAATGGCACTGGGCTGACATTTTGTGCAGATTCCTTCTGGCCAAGGTGCATGGCCACCTGTGCATGGCACTTTGACTTTAAAATCCTGTTCCTCCAATGGCGGTATATTATTACTACTGGCGGCATTATTGATCGATTGTTGTGCAGCATTAATTTGTCGTAGGTAGGCATGGAATGACATGTGTTTGATTTTATTTTCTTCCAAATAATTCATGTCGTAAGGCTTTCAACAACAACAAAAAAAAAAAAAGAAAAAGAAAAGTGGATCAATATTTGACGTATAATTCATTCATCATTCTCTATAATTGGCTCTGTACCTCAAGTGGCATACAATAATCGCACATAGCATTATCGCCATGTCGACAACTAGTAAAATTAAATGCGTAGGTAAACTTTCTCGGATAGTGTGTAACTGTCACTTGGTCCATTCCTTCACTTACAATTTAGGGTCTTTCTTACGATGTATTAAACCTCGTTGGCTTTCAAGGAAATCGTCTACTTCGTCCTGCTTAATAGTTGGTATGTCCACATTGTTTGAAGTCTTGTTGTGTGTTATTGGTACAGTATCCTTTTCCAAATCTGGCTGTTGCTGCGTTTCAGTATAACTGACGTAAACAATATCACCATGCCTATATATATTCACGTAGTTATAATTAAGTAAATAGCTCTGCACATCGTCAATCTTGTTGCTAACTTCAATTTCGTTTCTCTTACTTTAAACCGGCTGCGTTTAGCGTTTGATTGGCTAACTGGTTTATAGGCGCTGCTGTAGAAGGATTGGGATCCTTCCCCATGGCGAGGATTGAAGGATCGGATAGTTTCAAAATCTCTGCGACTTTTTGAGCGAGTGAACCAAAGTTTTCTTCTGGTTCAACTTGAACTCTGTTCATGCCTTCTTTTGAGCGAATACGAAGCAACTATGTGTTAGAATTGATACATTAATATCTTTCTTTAAATATATTATACACTTTGGAGAAGTGCTTTACCATTTTGAAATCTGGATTTCTTGGAGTAATTTAACGAAAAGCAATAGAAAGAAATATTGACGGTTTCAACGTTGTGGGTTTGTACCTTCTTTATTGAAACTTTCGGAGAGACACGCAATACCGCAACTCATGTCAGTTTTTTGACGTCGTGACTGGAAAAAGTTCGAATTAATGCAGCTCAATACACCAAAGTCAAACAGGGAGAGGGGAAATCGAAACAATCTGCCTCAAATTGTCCACTTGGCGAAACAGACGAATATAGACAAGATTAGTTTTCTACCACACACTAACCTTCCTACATTTTTCATCGAAGAAATAGTTATATGAAAGCGCTAATATTCCATTCAGAGCACTATCTTGTCCATTCATCATTTCTTATTACTGAAGTCGTAAGAAATAATAAATGCTAACTACAGTGTATGCCGAGCAAATGGCTGATGGAAACAACGTAATCTAATAACAATATAAACATCAATCCAGTGAGCTCTCAAAGGTTGAAGGTTAGGTGAGGAAATGCTGGCAAAGACTGCAATATGAAACATTATAATTTAGGCCATCAAAGTCTCATAGTAGGTTTTAGGTCAGTAATATTGGATTCGTCTGCTTAGGTTACAAGCATGCAACAACAGAGAGAGCTACAAAATCAATTCATATTTACTGTATACCTTGATGAAGGTACAATCCCAGAGCGTTTCATGTAATCGTGGAAATTGAAAAACCAGGCAATGACACAGACATCGCAGTTTCAAATCTAACAAGGCGAGTAAAAATGACAATGCATAGGGTTACAGCTGAATGCTTCTCTACTACATCACTCATCTGTATAGACTGTAAAACTTGTGCTGAAAAGTTCAATGGCAGGCTTAAGAAGTAAGCTAATCAAGTCATTTATTTTGTAAAAACGTAGAATATTATGTTATTCAAACTAATCTTTACTTACATCAACTTGTATAGCGTAAGTAGCGACCGCTTCAATTGCCCTTGAACTTTTTCACTTTCGTTCGTCTTTAACGCCATTTGCGCACATCAACTGTTTGGTGCATCCAGAATTATAGCGTTATCATTTGTACTAGCTATTGGATTTCTATTAGTTATCTTATCATGTGCACTATATGAGTAAAGTTTGAGCATAAAGTGAAATTGTTATTTTACCTGGATATTAATACTTGTCATGCTATACTTACTATAGAAACTGGTGGCCTTTATTTGTGGGTAAGTGGGCAGTTCTCAAACGAACTAGTTCTGTAGACAGTAGAGCAACAAATAATAACTACTCGTATACTCATTTTAGTCGCAACATATATATTGGCACCTCTGCCTAATGCTATATGCTCGAGATTCGATCATACGTATGACGTATTGTCAATGGGCAACGATAACCAGTATGTGTTTCTACAAAATAATAGCGCGCAAGAAAGATGATGAAAAAAATTTATCTTAACAACATTATCTTTTTCCATGAATAGGGGCATTGTTGATGCGGGGCAGTTCATCACTGGTATTTTTATTGTAACTGGATTTTGTAAGTAGTACGACACATTCGCAGATCTGATTCAGCAGCCTATTCATTTGAGTTCCTGTTGTAATAAATAGGCTTACCATCTGTGTTGGCACATAATGAAATAGTAAGTATGATATCGTCATCGGTAATAGATACCTTACATTACTGACGCTCTCTCTATTACAGATAACATACCCTGCTATGGGCATGAGTATTGCAGGTGGTTTGCTAGTCTACGGAACAAGTAAGTGATTTCATTTCTAGCAAGTGGAGCCCGGTTACTGATGCTTTGAATATTTTTTGTAGTTATTGCTTATACACATTTCTTTTCTCAGCAAAGTGAAGATACAATTTGAATATGCTAATATACCTCTTAATACAGACACTCCGGATATAAATATTGCGAATAGTCCAAAAGATAACGTGTTGATATGCACAGTTAAAATGACCTTGACGAACTTTGCGTTTTTTCTAAACTGATACAAAAGCAAATCGATTTTATTTACTTTTTCTTTTGTAGATCATTTATAAACTACTTTTTTTTTTTTTTTGGACAAGTGAAACATGAATGCGAGTATGTATTAGGAATTTACTGAAGGGTAACGAAAGAGTATTATACTAAAGAGAAGCGTAAGGAAGAAACTGCCTACTATGTTAGTAGTGAAAGACATTCTCGTGTACTACTACTGAACGGCTTGATGTGTTTTATAATCTCTTATACTTTGAGGAAAGTGCTAATCATGTACAACAAACATGTTAATGTCAATATACCATGTATTTGAATCATTATTGATAATTTTACCTGCTGTTGATTGTGGGTTGAAGAAGAGGGTAAGTATAGCATCTCGACATCAAAGCTACCAATCACCTTTAGAATCTCGTCCTTCTCTTGCTCTTTCAGATCATTCTGCTTTTTCTTTTGCTTACTAAAGGATGATTTTGACGACCACCAGGCGTTAAAGCAATGAAAATCAGTCAAATAAGGCATTTCATGACACGCTGGCAACATGTGCGTCAACGCGAATCTTGTTTGGCCGATTGCGCCATCTTCTTTATTGACGTAGCTGGATAGGCAGTCTTTCCTCTTCTTCTTCGATGAAAAGAGCCGCAGGAGTGGTTTTCTTGATTTCATGATGAAGTCAGGACGAACATGGATCGAAATAGTGATAAGCATTCCAGGATGAGTATCAATGACACATTCATAATCAAAAGGAATGGTAGGTGAGAGTATTTCGTATCGTGACATGTATTCAAATCTGCCATCGCTGACTACACAGCGGATGTAGGCGCGGTCTTTGGGCATAGGGAGGAGAAGGTTTTGAATACCGTTGACATGGAGATATAATTTACCGTAGCCCATTGGAATACTGGGCTGGAAACTGAGGGAGGGTGTAGGCGTAGGAGGAAGGGCAGTCGGAATGGTTGTCATTATCTCATTCGGTTTCTGATATTGTTGTTGCGACGGTGATTGTTGTTGTGTAGAGGATGGAGTAGTGGTTGCCGCTGCTGAAGTGGAGGACGATGAGATAGATGGGGATGGCTTTGTCGTTTTCTTTTGCTGGCCATTAATGTTCGGTTTTGAAAATGAAGATGTGATAGGCTTGCGACGTACGGAACGACTAGACAAATTGAGGTTTGGTAGTTCTTTGATTTGAGGAGCTGCAGATGAAGAAGTCTTGTTCTTAATGTTGGAAGGTAAATGCAGTAAGTTGGCTGAGCGTAATTTGTTGCTGTCCGATGGTAATGAAAACGAAGGAAGAGCTCTGTAATCTTTATCTGAATCAGGCAATTTTAATGTAGATGACAACGATAGAACACTGTCAGCCGAAGTAGTGTTAGCAGTTATCAAATTTGTGCAGTTCACAGCATTGATCAAATTTTGATGTAGCAAGTAATCCACATTATCGCTCTCGTTGAGTTCTAATTTACTGCTTCCGAGAGGCAGACTCTTTCGAAGGGCTCCAGTTCTGTTGTCACTGCTGACAGAACTCTTCTCTTCCAGAACCTTATCTTCTTTTTTTTGTAGACCTCGTATTTGCTGCTGCTGTTGTTTTTCTTTCAGCAATCTTTTCTCTTGATCTAATTCACTCAAATTGAATTCACGATCCAGTATAGCTGCCCAGGAGCTCATACTCATAGTCCACGACGCTTTTTGACTTCCACTTCTACGTTTCATATGAAGTGGCAAGTCAACTGTACTGTTATGCTTGCTACTCTTTTCACTTCTTGAGTCAAAATCACCACTGATAGTTGTTGAAATGGTGGCAATGGAAGCATGTTTACGACTAAGTGAACGACGATCAGAACGCTGTGGGCGTCGTGCAGGAGTCGAGAGGTCGGCGACCGTAATGCTGTCCAAACCAGTAGTGGCGTTCAGTTCCACGAACAATGGCTCTACCGTATTATTTTGATTAGAATGAGAGATGGCATCATCTGCTGTTACTACTGCAGTACTGCTGGTGGTACTACTTGTACTGGGAGGCAGTTGTTCTTCATCTAGTTCATCATCGTTTTCTTCTGTTGTGACTAAGGAGGGTGTCTTGCTGACTTTATCGTCTCGTAAACCAGCAACATGAGAGTCTTCAGAGTATTCAATTTGATCGTTAAAGTAATAATGGCTGAGACGTTCAGGGCCATGTTTATAGTTGCGATTCTGTTGTTGCTGCAGGACTAACTTATCATCAATTGGGATTTTGATGGGTTTATAAATGGTAGATGAAGTGAGTCGATGGGCAATATGAATAGTAGCTACTTGCTCAAAGATTTTATCGTCATCATCATCATCGCTATCTTCGTCATTCATATCATCGTCATTATCATCTGAAGTTGTGGTGCCCATGAGGTCGTCCATTGTGAATTTTAGTTTGTTACTTGTATGCTTTTGGTCTGTAGTCGCTGAAGTGGGCGCACTAGTGGCAAGATCTGAAGCTTTGCTTTTCAAGCTTTCGTTTGTAGCAGCATCTGCAATTTTATTATCCTGTACTTCATTGGAATTATCCGGTAAAGTATGACAAACACTTGATTTGTTGTCATTGTGTTGCGAAAATCCAGAATTTTCATCCGCAATGGCAATACCATTCGTGCTCTTCTCCATTTTACATGTTGCTTCCGGTATTTTATCATTAGCCATACTTTTACTAGAAGAAGTAGTGGATGGTTTTTTAGTATTCGAAATGGATGCTGTTGAAGTAGCAGGCAAAGTAAAAGCCTTCTTTTCCAATTTCATAAATAAGGGATTGTTTTTGACAGCCGATTTTTTGACCAACTGAGCTACTTCAATTTGCCTCTTCTGCTTATCCAATAGTAAAGCTTCTTCTTCTTCTGTCAGTACCTTTTGTTGCGTCTCTTTCACTTTTCCCTTCTTGAAATACTTCCCATCTGCCTTTTGACGGTCTAGAGTGATGTCTAATAAAGTTGCCTTCTCATCTTGTGCAGCGGCTACTTCGGCCAAGTTTTTGAGCAATTGAAACCGGTTTGGAGTGCTATAATTAGGTCTGACTACTTTAATGTTGCCAGCAGTCATGTTACTATTAGAGGATCTAGATGCGTTAGGATGTGGTGGCTGCTGCTGATTGTCTTCATCTATTCGATGTTCAGAATGATGATCCTTTACTGCTGTCTCTGCTGCTTCCAAGCTGATTTCTGATGCAGAAATGCTCATATCGTTGCCATCGTCTTGTCTAGTTGTTGACAGTAATAACGACAAAACATTATCTGATTGAGTAACGTCTGCAGGCGTATAACCACGATCATTTCTTATATGAGTTGAAGTCCCTTTCTTCAAGAGTAGTTGTGTTAAGTAATAGTCATCTAAAAAACAAGTCAGGTGTAATAAAGAATTATTACATTCACCCCATAAACGAGTATCAAGATCATAAACTGAAGACTCCTGTATAAACCATACATTAGTACGTAAGCAAACGACCACTGCTTTAAATTATATTACCTCAATTAGAGAAGAGATCAAGTCTCGTCTGTCTTCCTGTTGTTGATGATATAGCACAAGAAATTGGATAGCGCAGACAGGTTGAAATGAATGGCCAAGTTTTTTGAATTGAACAAGTTTTTCTTTGAGCGGATCAATATCGTCCAAAGTGTGGGGTATAGGAGTCCATAATAATTCAGGTTCCTTGTCTAGCAATCGACGTACTTGATTCATATTGTTTTCAATGAGTGCATTTGTCCAGTCTACCAATACTGAGGTTAATAATGTTTGATCAATGGAAGATGAAGAACTTGATGATGTAGACGTGGAGGATGTCGTAGAGATAGGCGGTAAAGGAGCACCAGTAGCAATAGCCGTTGTAGTAGCCATTATATTAGTAGAATGTCATATGAAACAAAAAGGTGAAAGAAACAAAAGAAAGAAGTATTAGAAGAAAAAGAAAGGCAAAAGCCTATACAAAGTAGTTTCTGGTTACAAAAGAAAAAAAAAAAAAAAAAAAAAAAAGCCAATTTTGTGAAGCACAGAAAGCGTGCTTCGCTTAGAAAAGAAAGAGGGGGTGCCGTATATGTCTGTGGTTAGGGTTACATGGACAAATCAAAAACAAACTTCTACGGAGATCAAATTAAAAAAACTAATTATATTCGTAAAAGGGGCAAGAAACGATAGAAAAAGCCTTCTTTAACCATCATTCGACTTACTTTTAAGCCACTCAGAATTATAGCAGTATGTATCAACTTCTAAACTTATCTTCCCATCAAGAGAAGGTAAGCTGGAAGAACAATGTGTAAACTTGAGTTAATATAGACGACAGAACTACTGATTTTAGTACCCTTGGCGTATGTATGCAGGCTTATTTTTGCTGGTAATAACAAGCACACGCATTTATACGCGCAAATTTACGATGAGATTGTTAATTCCACTACAGCAGTATTATACTCCGTACTCTACTTCCTGTTCTCAGCTTTGTATATGACTTCCCAGCGCGTCACAATCCAAAACAATTATACTATTAGTATCGTCTAAATATCCAAATGCCTTTTCAAGTTTTTCCTTACTATATAGAATGATGCTCAACAGCCTTATAAAATTCGTATCAAAGAAGGCTGGAAAAAAGGTGATAAAAGAACCTAAATGGCTCTAGTCACTACCATCATCTCCCTATGGGTAATAATTCCGTGTTTCCGTCTTTGTATAGGCTGATGTTTAGCATTTGCTGACAGTATGCTAGCGAACTGCTAAACAATTCTTTCTTTATTATAATAACAAACAATCTATCCAACTACATTATCATATTGTACACCACCAAAAGACCCGCCGACAATAGCCTTTTTAACATTCGCTTCAAATAATTTTCTATTTTGCTTCAGTACTTCCGCAGCGGCTATAAAATTGATTGTGTAAGTCATAAGGTATATTGTTCACTTTCGATTCATGATGGTATAGTACCTTTGTTTAGAGGGTCGTCTGCATTCGGTTCAAGAAATAGATAAAATAAGCCAACTAAAACGGCTTGTAATGATAGTACAGGTTTCCAGTCTTCACGTAAAATATTTAGGCAAACATTGCCTTCAAGGTCGATATTTGGATGGTAAATCTATAACATTAGGATTAATATACATACTATCACAATCGAACCTCCAACTACTTTTCATCTTACCTTCTGCGTACAGTGCACTTTGGGAGGCTCATGAGGATAATTATTGTTGATTGTAAAGGTGAATTTGAAAGCGCCCTGAGTGTAAAAGCCTAATAATTATAGATGATTAGTATGACTTGCTTCATTTGTCATTGAAGAAACACTGTATCAAAGATGTCGAACCTTCATCGGGGCAAATAGTAACGTTAAAGTTAAGGATATTGGATGGGTTAGGAAAGTCTAATTGAATGGTATTGGGTATGTCTAAATCCGCTAAGTCTGTAATCGTAAATGTTAACAACAATTGTACGACTGTCTCAAACGATTTCGATAAAACATGGCTAACCTTTTTGTACTCTAATTTGAGCAGCACTTGTTTTGGGCTTCTTCTTCTCTGCTTCAGCTTCTTTAGACTTCTTTCCCCAAATGGAGTACATGGTAAAATCGAATTAATTAAAGGACGATTCAACAAAAATACAAAAAATAAAAAAATAAAATAAAATAAAATGGACAAGTGCTGTGCAGTTCATTAGGCGGTTAAATGTTTCTTTTTTCTTTTTTTTTTTTTTGGGTCACCGCGGAAAGGATCTACTTCTGTTTCATGAAAAGAAGGCTTGATTACATAATGAAAAAAGGGGCATCATTCTAAAGTTGTGGTTACAAAAAGGATGAAGATAAGGAATTGATTAATGATTGGATACTTTCGTAATCTTTCCCTTTTTGTTCCTATACACAAAAAACCTATTTGTTATGCTTACACCAATTCAAAATGATATAATCAGCACTTTTCTTTTCTTACTCATTTCAGTGTTCTGGTATCGTAATGCCCGCAACTGTATCATCAAGAAGTCCAGAGGCTCTTCTTTGTAAGAACCAATTGCAAAATTCTATTTATCTCTGTATGAAAAAACACCATTCGATATTCATATCATTATCTTAGCTTTTACTACCAATACGGCCACCAATTTATTGCCATGTTGCTCAATAACGAATAAGAAGAAGACTCTAAGTAGTAATAGCAGTCATCACCACAACAATAAAAAGGCTCTTCCACCCATTAATGACTTTATTGCTACTGTATTCCAAAGATCCAACCTAACGCCTTGTGTATGCTTGGTATCATTGATTTACATGCAAAGATTGAGAGCGTTCTTACCGAGGCATGCTCGTGGTGAATTAGATACGCCCTACCGACTTTTTCTAGCTGCAATTCTCGTCGCATCCAAATTTCTATCAGAAACTGGCACCGAATTGACCAGCCAAGTGTTGGTGGCTATGACAGACTATCTGTATACGCCAAAGGACATCAATTTGATGGAACGATCCTTTTTAAGCTTGATTCAATATGATTTGTATGTGAACTTGCAATCCATTCAGGAATATTTGGATGTTCATGGAAAATTATTGGAAATGGACCTGATTATTGAAGAGGAAGCAGTAGTAGTCTAGAACCTTTTCTCGTTGCTGAAAGCTGTTCAATTTTCTCACACTCAACCTATTAAAGGAGAACTAGCCATCTTCTACACTTCATTCCCGTTAATGCATCTTTATTACACTCAATATACCATATACACATACAATATACCCTAACCCTACGCACTTTTGTTTAAAATGATAGTCTTGTATCGTGTCATTGCAAGCAGTGAGAATAAACTTTTATGATATACCTCCGATTTTTTTTTGATTTTTTTTACTCTTTGGTTTTTTTTTTTTTTTTTTTTTGTTCTTTGTTAAATTTGTATAAATATGGTAATCCCGATGAATCTCTTAAAAACGATTCTGCCAGTACATTCTGCTATTGGGTTATGCGTCAATACAACTTATACGCGCCTTTCAAAGTAAAACAGAACTACAGTTGATCCATAACTGTCAAAGTTCCGACGCGGACTTGGCAGTTTCACTTTGAATATTGGGCAGGCAATATAGCATCTACGAAACAGCAATATGAAGTAAGAAGATGACCTGCATAACTTTCTTATTGAACGCTAACATGGGGGCACAAGAATAATGGAAGAAAACGATAGCAAACAATTTGTTCTATTTTATGCATGTGGATTAGATAGAACGAAATATTCTATTGAAACTCCATCTGTTATTATACAATGTAACTTTGCGTCTTGCAAGAGAGTTCTTCTGGTATCAGGTATATAAGAATATACTTAGAATAAGTAAATATTAGGGCTAAAATGTTATCCAATCATAACCGGAGCAACCTCCACTTAAAAAATGGACTAAAAATTATGATGATGCTGCTGCTGCTGTTGCTGTTGCTGTTTTTGCAGCACGCTTTCTCTTATAATCTGCGATAGCTGACTTGATGGCATCTTCAGCCAACACTAAGATAAACAGAGTAATGTCATGTTAATAAATGTTCCGCACAGAGAACACATGGCCTTTCCCATCCATCGACTTACTTGAACAGTGCAGTTTAACAGGAGGTAAACATAATTCCTTTGCAATTTCTGTGTTTTTGATTTGTCCTGCTTGTTCTAATGTCAAACCACGCACACGTTCTGTCATAAAGCTACTAGAAGCAATAGCTGAACCACAACCAAAAGTTTTGAATTTGACATCGACAATTTTTCCAGTGGCATCATCGACCTTGATCTGTAATTTCAATACATCACCACAAGCAGGTGCACCAACGAGGCCAGTACCAATATTGGTCTCTGTTTTGGGGAAAGAGCCTACATTACGAGGTCGCTCATAATGATCTATAACCTATGATTTCAATTCAGAATGAGTCCATCAAGGTCTGCTTATATAATACACATTTCATTCCTGATATAAACCTTTTCATGATAAAATCGAGTGCCTGAAAGAGTCATAGGTCGTTGGACAAGTCGAGTAGAACGAAGGATAGCACTAGAGAAGTTGGTACGCAACATTTTTTACTGTATGATAATAAATACGTCCGTTGAATGGAGTGAAATAAAGAAAAGAATATAGAAAAGAAAAGGAACCAGTATCATTGCCAAAAAAAGTTTTCTTTTATATTTGCTGGGGGGCGTGTTGCAAACAATAAGAACGAGAAAAAAAATCTGATTAAAAGGGGGGCTGTGACTGTAAGCCAATCAAAAGAGACTCGTACTTTATCTGATTGGATTTTTCTGGATTTTTGCATCTCCACAAAACCGCGACCGAAGTAGCCCGCTTTACACCGAAAATAGCTTAGAAATCATCAAATAAACTTTTATTACAGCTTTTCTTGGTCTCGCTTATGATTTATTAGTTAGCTACAAACTATAAAAGCATGCAGTAATGCGTTCATGTCTGACAAAGGGTTGGTATAACTTTTGAGCTATGTCATTTTTGTGAAAAGAAGTATTACATTGGATATCGGAAATAAGCTTTTTCAAATTGAAGTTCAGTCTATCTAATTTGTGTGGGGAATCGGATAAGTGACAAATCAGGATTCAGCTTATTGATTGGGTAAGTTTTTTTTCTATCAATTCAAACACAGGATCAACTATAATTTCAGTCTTCCAGATAAGCCTTCACTAATAGCAAAGAAACCTCCAAGCGCCAGTACACCGGCAAGAAGAACAATAAAGATAACCACCTTACGCTGCTTTCGAGGGTTTTCTTCTCCTACTTCGCCGTTAGTACCTTCACCTTTATTATCATTAGATGCCGCCGAATTGTTATTATTATCTGTTGATGAATCCGCAAGAGGAGCTCTTGTAGGTAGTAAAGATGTACTATTATAATAAAGCATGTCGACTCTTTTGCAAAATAGAATATTTGATAACAATCTTCTCGTAGACGAATCCTGCAACATGTTTGCAACGCATTATTTATAAACTGTTATTGCCGGGTACCTCATTATGCTCTACTTTTACAATGAAAAAGTAGAACTCATTATATTATTAATCATGTCGATTACTCTGTTGACTTAATTAGCGGATTTGTAGTATTTTCACTGATGAATAGGAAGCTAATGGTTGCACCCCCCCCCTGAAGGTCAATTTGGCCAACAGCACAGAGCTTATAGCCATTACCATGATAAAACCAAGAATAATGTCTTGCAAAGCTTTATGACCCTCTGCGTGTTAAACTCTTTTACTTCGTATATGGGCTGATAAAAAAATAATGCACCCTCAGTCTGGAAGGAAGTGAAGCTATAGGGGTCATTATAATGGTAGAATGTTGATAAAGTCGTCCTTGTCCGTACCATGTGTCGGTAATCGTCAGTTAATTTCTTCTGTTGTTTCCTTTTAACGTATTTTGTTGGAGGGCTACTGTTACCAGCTTTTTAACACAGACTCAATATTGTGAGTCTTCTTTTGTTGCTTTAAATTGAAACTCTTCAAATGGAATGCTTTATGGAGAACTAGTGCTGGCTTTTAATCACATGCCAAGCATTGAACCACAGGAACGTAAAAAGTTCGTATCCAAATGAACGAACAACGATGAATGTATTTACATAAAGGGTTCAAACATAACAATGGACTGAAACTATTCTATTTTTATTGCACGGCAAATAATTGCTATTATGGTGCCTTAAAGAATATCATATATCCAGCATCGTCATGCGCTACCACAACATTTGTCAATGGATGACTTGTCAACCCCACGACTTCATTATCCCCTATTTTTATACTTGCAATTGTTTCTCCTGTATGAAGCTGAAATCCATATAAATAGTTATCTTCAGTGACTGCGTAGACAATATCACCTTGCGGTGACAGTGTTGCTGTTAAAAAGTCAGATCCGACTGGTTTCTTATGCGTCAAGGTCCTCACAATTTGCCCTCGTGTATCCATAACGTATAAAGTGTTGGTTTTATTGCATATCAAATACTGGTGCGAGTTTCTGGGAAGCGGAGTTATACTCTGCACAGCAGCTGTGCCTAATCCTCCCATCGGCAAAAGCTGTCCTTTTTCCATGGCAGGCTGAGGAGTAATAGTGTTTAGACACGACGTTGTTTTACAATCCCAAATCTTAACGGTGCCGTCGCTACTGGCACTCAAAACCCTTGTATTATCAACTGAAAATACGGCTGCATTCACAAACGAACTATGCCCTCTGAATTCCTTCAGCATTTTACCCGACTTTAAACCATGAATCTTTATGGTTTGATCGTAACTGCCACTCAAAATCTGGCTGTTTTCTTTACTGAAGCATAGCGAGGTGACGCCCGCTCCGGTGGCATGAGCTGCTATTATTTTCCGTTGACATTGCCCGGTTTTCACTTTCCAGATAAATATCTTTCCATCCGCTGACCCAGATGCCAACAATTCATTATCGCGACTAAATGCGACACAGAGCACAGCTTTATCCATAGCCATCATTCTATCTTGCGCTTGGTATGACAGATCTTTTCTTAGCTTGCCCGTCAAATAGTTCCATATTTCAATAAAACCATCAGAAGATCCTGTCGCGAGATAGAGACCGTTTTTAGAAAAAGCAGCACATTCAGCATACGTCCTCTGCTTTGCTGAAGGAGCGGGAAATTTGACAGAAACGTAGGGCTTTGAGGCAAAGATATCTTGTTCAGCTTTTTGAACTGTAACAGTGCCTCTAAATAAGTCATAAATGGAGTCTGCTGTGATTGAACCTTGTAGTTGTTGCCATTTGATACTTTGTCCCAGTAACGATAACAGCCGACTGTTGGGAGCCGCAGCTATTTCTTTCTCCAAGTCTAATCGTGTTTCATCAGTTTGATTCAGAAATAATCATAGGTGCGAATGTATTGATTTTTCCTCTACTTACTTTTTGCTATCCGTGTTCGTCTTTCTTCGGAAGTGTACTTTGGTTTATGAGGCAATTTTGTCTTTGCTTCATCTAAATAGCGCTCCATTATCTCATATCGTTCCGGATACTCTTCGTTGACAAATCGTAAGACGTTTGATTTTCTCAGCACAATCTCGGCTGCACTAAGCTCATTATTTTCAATCAACTCGAATACAATCTAAGGTATTCATTGAGGCGAAGGTTACAATTGTATACATCCTTAATTTCAAATCTGTTTATCTTTGTTACTTGTTCGTAAAGATCGATTAGTTTTTCTTCCGAAATGGCAAGCTGAGTCACTTGTTTCAAAACGATATCCCATTTTCCATCCTTGATATCTTGAATAAACCTGCTTTTATCCTCTACTGTATTGTATATCTGGTTCGACTCCTTCTCTAAAGCTGATCGAGTTCGATTCAGATTGCTTTCTCGCAGAAACTGAATGATTAACTTGACTACACTATTTCAAAACGTCAAGACTAGACGGATGAATAACTATAAAAAAATGCGTTCTAGAGTAAGCATTGCAGAGACGTACTCATCCTTGTTTATGCTATTCATTGTTCAACTGTGTTGTGGCTTCTTTCTATGACCCTAAAGCTGCCAAACTGAAGCTTTTACATAATTGAAGCGCGCGCGGCATGAAAAGTGTTTTGAGTTCTAAATAAGCTCGTGCGTGACGATTTAATAAAGTAGACAGGAACCGAAAAGAAAAGAAAAAAAAAAGCTTGTCCACTCACTCGTTTCTGTAGTGCCTATAGCCAAGGTTAGAACCTGTTTCATTGTTGCTGTTTGATTGTCAGATAAGGAAAAAAGCATGCAGATATTAGTACAATCTGACATCGATATCCCAATTCACATTCGGAGCACTGTCGATGCGAGAAGTGCAAAGTTGGAAGAGCAATTAGTCAAAGAACATCGATCGTCAGTCAAACATGTGAAACGCAATAACACAAACCAGATCGATGTCGGCCTGACCGTCAGTGAGGATCGCACGTCAAATTCAGGGACACGTCTTCGGTCAAGACAGCAGTCGTCCGCTCTTTTTAACGATAGTGTTGAAGCCGATGCCATGGCTATTGATCAAACAGAAGAAACAGCACAAGTCCTAACACAGTACAATAAAAGTCATCATGACATTGCAGCTGACAAAGCCGAGACGATCAGAAGGAGTGCTACAAATAAAGGCAATAATGGCAAAGACGAGAACGATAATGACGAAATTATGGATAAAGAGAATAGGGATTTGCGCGGAAGAAGCATTTACAAATTCCAGGCAAATTTAAGAAAATCTGTCAATACCATGATGAAGAGAGCAACATCAGCTATTACAGAAGCTGATATAGAAGATCAAAATCTATCAGAGGAAGTAACAGAATCATTAACAGTTAGGAGATCGGCAAGAACCAAAAAATCAACGAAAAAGAAGCAAGAAATGGAGCAGGCTTCTTCGAAGAAGCGAGCGATTGATCATACGAAACGACGAAAATTCTTAAGACAAGTTGAATTAATGAGAAACGATAGAGCTAATTCAGCTGATGAAGAGGAAGAAGACGAAATGTTTGAAGACGACGAAGATGATGAGCAACATTCTCATCCAACCGATAAAATGGATATAGACGAAGATGAAGATGAAGATGGTACAACAGGAGGAAAGAGTTCAGCTACCTTTGAAAAAGAGGGTTATGAGCGTTACTTTCAAGATTTACATTATACAGCAAAAACTTCGAATAATACACTGTCGAAATTGCAAATCTTAGAACCACAGCAATTCAAAGATATTTTAGAGAAGGCTCCTTCCAAACATAAGGAGGAAGTTCTTACTTTATCCAACATGCATAGGCAATTTTTTTCACAGTGGTACTTTGAGCTTCACTCGGGGTTTAATCTCTTATTCTATGGTTACGGTTCCAAACGTAATTTATTAAACGAGTTTGCTCAAACCTGCTTGACAGAAGGACCGTTGATCGTGGTGAATGGTTTTTTCCCATCTGTTTCCATAAAAGATATCTTACTGAAAATCACGGCTGGCGCCCTGGAGCTCACCGGTCCTACAGGTTCTTTGCAAGATCATATTCAATTTATCTGTGACTATTTTGCAGAAGACAATCGGGAGTATGAGTGTCTGTATATTTTGATACATAATCTAGATGGTGCTAATCTCCGTAATGAAAGGACGCAGGCTGCTTTATCTATGCTTGCTAGTGCCACTAATATCCATGTCATCGCTTCCGTCGATCATATCAATACTGGTCTCTTATGGGATAATGTAAAGTCAACAAGATTTAACTGGATTTGGCATGATGCAACCACTTTTGATAATTATTTGGTGGAAACTAGCTTTGAGAACTCTCTGTTGGTGCGATCTAGTGAAGTGGGTGGCGCAAGAGGCGCGAAATATGTCTTGGACTCACTCACGACAAACGCTCGTGGTGTGTTCAAGATATTGGCTGAGCATCAACTCCAAGAAATGGCAGAGAGTAATATGGAGGGTCGTGGCAACGAGACAGTCGGTTTGACTTATGGTCAATATTATCAAAAATGTAGAGACCAATTCTTTGTGTCTAGTGATTTGGCATTAAGAACAGAGCTGACGGAATTTAGAGACCATAAACTGATATCAACGAAAAAGGCATTGGATGGTACAGAAATTTTCTATATACCCTTGGATCAAAATACTCTAACTGGTCTAGTTGAACAATTGAATTAAAAGAGTCAGGATAATACAATTGACAATTTGTAAATAATATTCCATTCTTATGTATTTGACTCGATAAGAATAATAAACTGCCCCTTCTTCCAGCGAAGAGTGTTACTATTTTATTGAAAATCAAAGTATAAAATACGTAAAAGTAAAGTAAAATAAGGGTTAGATGAGAAACTACAGGTAAATGGTAAATAGAACGATTTGAATTGGGGGTAACGGGGGATATCTGTGATTTACAAATCTATAGCACAGTGTATGTGCTAATAGTCAGCAAACAAAATATGACTTTGTTGTATTAAAAAGTCGACTGTTTGGATAATATCCTGCATTCGTTGATCACCATTTGAACATCTCATCAAAGTTGGTCCAAACACAACAGCTAGATTCCTGGAATTCATGCGATTCGTTGATTGATGCTGGTGGACTCTGTTATTGTTCATGATCAAGAGTTCAGAAGTTAAAATTAAGCACGTGATATATCACTTCTCTGGATGATCATGCTTACCTTTTTAAATGTTGCACAAGCTGTTTAACTGTGCTGTATACTTCCAGAGGAAGTTGATGAAGTATTGCATATGTCTTGTTTAGTCGTTCCTGATCTGTTAAAGAAGAAGGCACTGCAAATACAATATAACTGCTAGTTAGATTCAATTCAATCTCATGGCTTTTCAACATTTTGCGCTTTACGTATGAAATAATTTGGAATCAACGGTGCAGATAATTCTCTAAAGTACAATTTCAATAAACTCGTAATCACATTCACATCATCATATTTCGAAAGATCTGGATTCTCTCGGTTAAACTCCTTTTGAAGCTCTTTCACTTGAGCGTAGGTACCCGATTTCCTGTAAATGCCTTCTACATCTAGACCTCTTGATTCAATTTCCTTTATACAGTGAGAAATGATACAAGGTACTAACAAGTTTTCTGCTTTTGCTTGTTCCACAAGATCATTTCCGAAAATTGATTTATAATTGTTATTGTTGTTTACACCAGCACCACCACTACCAGTGGCAGTAGTGGGCTCTTGCGGTTGTGATGATTGCTGCTTTTGCTGAAAGTAAAAGTTGCTGTTTCCTTGTTGTGTTAATGGGGACGTGCTTAACACAGCAGCAGGGTGTAAAAGTTGTTGCTGCTCAGCAGCCTTATTGTTCGTTCCTCGCTGATGTATTACAGATAAATGATGATGGTGCTTTTCAGATGACAAAGGGTTGGATATATGTAAAATAGAGTTACTGGATGTAATTGTAGAAGAGTTGTTTGGCTGGACAACGTTGATTTGAACGCCGTTATCGCTACTGCTATCATGCCGCATTACGGATCTCTTTCTTCTGCCCGAAAGTCGAAGGCTTAGTTGACGAAAAAGACCCGGTGATGAATCTTTCTTCGGTGATTTATTGGTGATATCAGTGGATGCGGCAATAGCGTGCGTATTTAATACTGCAGGTTCCGTGATTGATATAGCAGGAGGCGGTTGTAAAAATTCATCATTATTCGTTTGCTGCGAAGGTGGAGTTGACGGTGGGGAGTTACTGCTTTGCTGTTGACTGCAAGGTAAATCGACCAGAGTGACACCATCTACATAACCAGCATATTTATAATTGCTACTGTCATAGTTTCCAGTGTTGTACATAAATGCATTGATTCGGTTCTGATGTTCAGCTATTGCTCTTGTCAGAGATTCATTTTTGATGCTTAATTCCATCGATTTATTATGTAATTGAAGTACATTTTGTACTAGCTCTTCCTTTGCCAATGCTAATTTCTCATTGTGTAAAGTGGCATTATTAATTTCCTTCTGAAGTGAATCGAGTCGCTTGATATAATAGCCTTCGATTGTTTCCCAGTGTTGCAATAATTGCTCTTTAACGGATAAAACATCTTCGTCTTGAATTCGATTGATTTTAAATTGTCTAAATTCGGGTAAAGCACTGTTATGTTGCTGTTTCAAATGCCATTTATCTCTTCCGGTGATCTGAGGTTGTGAATGCCCAGGTACTGAATTAATATGAGCCAGCATTGAATCCTTTTTAGACAGTTGTTGCTGAATGAAAGGAAGACCAGGTTCTTTGAATATTCTATTTAAGGCATGAGAGAAATCATTATCGTCGAATTTTGATTAAATGCACAAAATTAAGGGGCAAATGAAATATTCTTTTTTAAGTTCTATTAAGGTGATTGATCGCAATGAAGGTATTTATTTACCTGTAGAACCCATGATTTGAGTAGGAAGCGATTGTATGTCTTTTGGATATATCCTTCTTCAACTACATAAACAAATTATATGCATTTATGTTAGGCTTGATATGCAAAGTTACAGATGCATGCAAGAGAAAATTGAAAATTAACCTGAATAAACTCAACTCACAGAAAAGCTTGTATAACTTACATCCAAAGCATCTACTGCTGCTACTGATACTGGGGGTAAAATAGACTGATAAAGCATAAGCACCACGTAGACTTTTTTTGTAAAATACTGATGAGAGAAAGAAATAGGGAAAAGAAGCTGAACAGGCTGCTAATTATCTGAAAGCCTAAATGATTTGATTTTAGAGCATGCAGTTAATTAGTTGATTGCTGTTTTTAATTTCAATTTGAGACAGAAAAAAAGTTTGTGAAACGTTGTTGAAGATCACAGAGAAGTCATTGATGATAAAAGCATAAGAAAAGACTCATACCAGCTACAGACTCTACATTAGAATTCTACTGAAAGATTTTTTTGCTTCCTTAAAAAAACCTATCGATTCACTGTACTAGTTTTATTATACGAGCATACTTCAATTGTCCAGATCAAAATTTGAAGAAATACACGAGTTCGAGTGCGTGTTTTCTAATTTATTTCATCAAGCAACTCTGTCCCATTTCATTTAACACCTCTTTTCTACTGCGATGCAGAGGGAACAATTTGAAAGAAAAAGTGAGCATAAAGGAGAAGTTGAACAAGAAGCTGAGGTGAAAGATTCTTATGAACGAAGGCAAGGCTAGCACCAACGCTTGAAGATTTCAATGTATGCTATTTGAAATTGGGTTGGTCTTTTTAGGTTGTTTTCCAATCATTAGTCGGTCATATGGTAGTTGTTTATCTCACTTAGCTAGAGAGAAAAGCTGCTGTTCAAAGCAAAGCTGGCAAATGAGAAGTGAATCGCCAACGATGGCAATCACCTGTTCGAGCTTAAACCTATGTCGTTCATGTAGATAGCTGTAACACTCGACCGCTATCTATATTCGCATTTTGCATTGATCACTGTTAGATTATCGATGAAACAATACCTTTTTTGACAGTGATCTAGCGTACTCATCAGCTATCTTCGAACAGATTGTTTAAAGCATTTAAGGGCTTATCGTGTGAACAATATGAAATGTGCTCTCAAATACATATACAACATGCAAAAACAGTTTTATTGAATTCGTAGGTAGCAAGACTTTATGTGGCTTACTGGCCGTCTAGAAGAGTATTCCATGGGTCCATTTGGTGTTTTACTTTCCCCCCGGCCTTCCATTTGTGTTATAACATTGAAATGAAGTACAAGTATCCTTTTATGACTCCTCTGAGAGATATATTCTAGAGCACTTTTAGCAGAAGAGCACGCTTCTTGTTATTACGTTCTTATAAGCCGACAGTAGATGTAGGAATGACCCAATTGTTCGTCAGTTTGGACAGATCATTGGCAGAGCGAGTGGTAGGAAGTTATCAAATAATTACTGGATATTTAACTTCGCAGGTAAAAATCCTTTGCACACTCATACTTTTTTAAGTCGCTCCCTCCACGAATTCAATGAGACCATAGCGTATTGGCTATTGTTAAACCTCTTTATTTATTTATAGATAGAACTTCCGCGGAATTACTAAAGAGAAGGCAGTTTCTGTGACACTTTACTCTTTGTAAAAAAACGAACCATTTTTTTTAGTCTAAGCTGCCATGTATCCTCATTTTTGTAACTTTTCATTGATCTCAAATATAATCAGCTGTGACTGTAGATCATTGGTAACGTCTGTCATTTCAACATTAGAAGACACCCTTTGCAGCATTCAATATATTTTTAATAATGGTCGGCGAAACTGCATTTGTACGGTAGAAATGAACAAAGGAAGGGCGAAACTATCAAATGGAATTAAAGACCCTTCAACTACTGTCTACTAACTTATTTGATTTTACATAAACGATGATGTAGGCCCTTTCGCAAGTACCAATGTGTAGCGAGATGATATATGTTCTTACGGTCTCTAATACACGTTAATGAAAATACAAGAAGTATTGATAACAAATCCATTCCTGATTTGCATGTCAAACTCGTTTATTGAATAGCACTTATCAATAGTTGATCTCCAACACAACAATAACGGTACAGTGTTGATTATTGTCATGCACATTTTGTATATTCTCTGTTATGACGTACTTTTAACTTTGCCGATCAAAAAAATCAATTTGGAAAAGCAGAAACGATCTGAGTACGAAAACACGAACACTCTGCATAATATTATGCAAGCGAAGTGACCGTCTTACATGTTCAGAGGCTTTGCAAGGAGTATTCGTCCCCAAAGACTGAACGCGATAGAAGTTTTTTCATTTCTATCCCTTCTTTAGCTTTTTCAAACTTCTACAAACGCTCAAAAATGTCCGCCGAAGAAGCTTTTACCGACGATCTTATGGTTCTTGAAGAAGAAGCCATGAAGGTTTCCGAACAAGTTCAAGCCTACCACCGTAAGCTCATGGCCCCCATTTGGGAAAAGCGTCGTGAGATGGTCAAAAAGATTCCTAATTTCTGGAATCAAGTTGTAAATACACATAAAATTTCGCACATCATAGATCTGTAGTAATGCTTCAAACCATTAAGCATGTCTTATCTTCTATCATAAATTGTTTTGTAGTTCACTAACTCTACTTTGAGTGAGATGGATCCTACCGATAACGACATCGAAGCTATCGAAAATTTGGTTGATTTCCATGTCGAATATGATGATAACAAGCCCGACTACCGTAAGGTTACTGCTGTACGTATCTCATGTTATAAACTAACGCTAGTAGAACGTGAACATTTACTTTGTCAATGATTGTAGACCTTCAAAAAGAACAACGTTTTCAAAAACGAAACACTAGTCAAGGAATTCACCATTGACCCTGAGTCTGACGCAACTGTCATCTCAAAGTCTACCATTGACTATCATGAAAATAAAGCCCCCAACCAGAAGAAGCGTAAGGCTAACGATGACGACGATGATTTCGATGGAATGGAATTCCTTGATTGGTTCAGTAACGACGATGCTCGTATGGGCATTTTACTCACGTAAATGAAAATTTTAGATAGAAAGCTGTTTCGAAAAACTCAAGCTAAATATTTATCAATTATGCTCTCGATAGTGAGGATATTTTCCCTAACGCCCTTGATTATTATCAAGGCGATGAATCTGACGAAGATATTGACGAAGAAATCGAGCTTGGTTCTGACTCCGAAGGTAATAGAGTTGTGAATAGCAGTTTAGATTTCTACAATTGACTTACGCCTTGCTTTCGATTTGCATAGATGAAGAAGAAGAAGAATTAGCAAAGCATAAATCAAAGAAATCTAAGAAATAATTGAATTGAAGTCTTTTCATTTAGATTATTTTTTATATTCAAACCTTGAAGTCTATCCGTCCAGCCATTGTAACATTTTTCCTGGTTGAAGATCATTTAAAATGAATTATCAATCTAGGTTAGCTATTATTACAAGACTGTTATCTGTAAATAAACAATATCTAAGACAAAAAAAAAAGAAAGACATTTGCACTACATGCTTGCTCTAATTGTTATGAGCATCCTTAAGTGAAGGTCGTCAGATTTACTAGTTGAAAAACACAGCTGGAAACTTTTCGCTTCAAGAAAATTTTCAGAATTGCTGTGCAAGCTATTTTAAGGTGTTGAATATAGATTGATGTAAGCTAGAGTATTAATCGGCAAGTAGTGATAGTGGGAACGGGGTCAGTAGGTAATCTGTTAACCGTGATCAATACATTTATCATAACCCTGAACTATAAAGAAACAGTTAATTGATAATTGACGGTCTAACCCAACGGACCTTACGATCTGAGCGTTCAGTGAGTATTTGAATCTTTATTTCCCCTAACATAGCGAACCATAATCATGATCAAAGGAAGGCGATTCTATCTACAGTATTCTTTTCTATATCTACTGAATAACCTTGTATAAGCTGTTCTAAGAATTCATAAAGCTCTCCCTACAAAATCAAGAGCGGAGTTGAATGTTGTCTTCCTCACATGACAGAGGAATGTCTGTATTTCATCGTTAAAAACTTCTTCTGGTTATCGAGTTTTTCAAACATGATGACTCTTTCCGAATTGACAACAATTGGTCAGATCAAAAATGATGAAGACCGGTTACGTGCATATAAACAGACACTGCAGGCAAAATTGAACGATTTGAAGAGAGAATATCAAATTGCCAAAGAAAATGCTGCACGTAAATCAAAATCGTTAGATGATTGGAGACAAAGAGAACGACAGAATACGCAAGGTATATTGACACCTTATAAGAACTGCATGTCACTATGGCTTTCAGTTATTCAACTTTTTCTTACTATTTGTAGAGCGAAAAGCGCAGTTATTAGAGGAGATCGCGAAACGCAAGGCAAATGTAACCATAAAGCAAAAAGGTAAAAAATTGGAAAGCTTTACTCTATGTGATCACGCTACTAAAAACTTCCAATGGGTTAAAGAGTTAGAAAGTAGTGAGGATTCATCACTGATACAAAGGAAACAACAATTGGAAGCGAAACGTGCGCAGTTAGAGTCTGAAGAGGCTAGCGCGAATAAAGTTTGCGAACTGTTAGTGGAGAGATGTTCACAATTGCGAAAAGAACAGTTACGAAGGAATGAAGACGCAAAGATTGAGGCTACAGTACGGCAATTGGAGTTTGAAGCATTATCAAAAATTCTACAGTTAGAAATTATTATACCTTCTCGTAAGTGTTTGTTTCCCAACGAGCACTGGTAGTAATCTGTTTATTCACTGTCTTGACTGATATCATCTGTAGCCACAAGTCTACGGTTCCTTTTCAAATACATTGACATTACAGATCCTGAAAGGGTTTATTCATTGCAAGTCGGTATTGGCAATACTAATATATACACAGGTAAAATCATTCGGCGAAATTCTTGTGAAGTTGAAGACTCTGTTTTGCTGATTGTTGCCTTTTATTAGTATCTGATTGTGAACCACAAATACCCAATCTTGATTTTTTGCTCTCTCAATTGAACGAAGATCGAGATTTATTCAAATTCTTAAAGTTGGTTCGAAAAGCATTCAAAAAAGTGTGATTCATTGTGCATTCTATTAGGATCACTTTCTCCATAATCTCCATTATACATCTACCAGTTTCCAAGATCAATTAAAAGATTTCCCTTCTTTCTTATTACGTAAGCCATGAATTCACTCCCAAAAAGAAAACAAAAAAAATGACGTCTGAGCGAAGTTTGACAGAAAGAAATTCCAGGGCGCACTTCTTCCAAATCATTTACTCTTCGATTTTTCATACTTTTGTTATCCTAATTCTGAAACCATACTTTAAATAACTATACAATAATGGTAGAATTGACCCATGCTGAATTGCAATCGACAGCACATTAACGGTCCTTTTATTCATTGAACATAGGGTGCTGTTAAACGTTATCCTTATCCCAAAGAAGTTTGGTAGAGTGAAGTTCAACATCCCCGCACTTTCAAAGTTTGTCGGTTCTAACCTTCTGTCTTCATTGCATAGGTCACCTGCTGGTGGCTGGTGGGCACAACCCAGGAATTGGAAGGCAAATACGGCTGTAGCTGCTATTGGTATGGCAGTTACGTTGGGTGCTATTTGGAGTGTCTCTGCTGAGAAAGAAGTAAGTTAGCCTGACCGCAATAGCATTTCATACTGATACTGATACAGATTTTGTAAAGGTTCGATACCAACAACCTACTCGATGGATCCCATCAATGCTGGTAAGTGAACGGTTATAAAGATTTTGTAGTTAGAGTTCGATAACACTAACGAGATTTAATAGTGGGCTAAGCAATTCAAAGATGAACAACAATAATTTATTTAACCTTGCGAATGATACAACAGAAAAATAAACCACCTGTTAAGTGATTCTCACAAACTAAAACTGCCGTAAACTTCATATTCAAGCGTTTATTCACCAGAGAGTTGAAGAAATAAAATGTACAGATGATGCGGAAAAGATGAATTCATTGTTTAGGTTTCTATAACTACTACAACTCATCCTTCGTCTTCTCAACCTTATCAGTTTCTTTTACGACAGTAGCAGTAATTGTATCTGGTATAAGGAGAGGGCTTGCTTTGGAATTGTCAATTACGTTTATGTTAGATGCAGCTGTATCCACCATCTGTACAGAATCCGAGTTCACTGAGTTGATTATTGAGTGTTGATTGTTGGAGCTATCAATCATAGGTTGAAGATCCACAATGGACAGCACCCAAATCAACAATCCAGCTATAGCACAGGCTAATAGAACTGTATAGAGAGGATTAATTGTTACTTGCGATGAAAATTGAAGAGGAAGTGATACAATTCGACAACTGTTATCTGCTGAAGCACTGGCTAGAATTCGTCGATCCGGACTTATTGCGATAGAAGTAATTGAAAAACTGTGTGCATCTTTTATCTTGACTAATACCTAAGGAGGAAGAAGTATATACCTATGTAAACAGTATTTCTAGTGCACCCTATCGAAATTATTCTTGATCTCACCTTGAGTGCCTGAGCATCTAGCAGTGTTATACTTAGATCGGCACTTGCAATAGCAATCAAGGCACCGTCTTGACTGATAGTGAAGGATGTAATAGGCTTGTTGCTCACTTTAGTCATTTTCAATTTCTCGAATGAATAAGCATCAAATTTGATGATGTGACCACCAGGTTTTGTCACCGTATTTAACGCTGCATATCCATAGTCTTTTGTAAATTTGCGGCCGTATCTGATAACCAACAATTAGCCATAGGGAGCAATATTGTTACCCATCCACTTCATTGGGTTTACCTGAAAGCTCTGAAGTTAGATTTCATATTTTTGATCAGAGTTGAGCTGGGAATTGTTTGTACTGTTTGGCCTGTATTCTTGCCGCGTAGATTAATTAATTTTAACGCGTCCCTTAATACACAGATAAGCTTCTCTTTCTCAAGGTTGAAATCGACGTCTAAGATTTCATCATTTTCTACTACGTTGATACGCTGACAAAGCGATTCATACGATGGAAATTTAAACACATTCACATTCCCATCAGTGGTACCTGTTGCAAAAAGTGTACCGTCTTCACTGAAACGGACTACTTTCTGTGGCAAAATAGTCTTTAGATATGTAAGAAATTCGTAGGGCATTCATTACGGTACATACCTGATAGTCATCTGCCTTGCGACTTTCCAAGGTGCTCAATGACTTTTGATGTTCAAATCTTTCAAGCAGCTTAGTTAACAAATTATGCCAGTCTTTACTCTATCGTTAGTGTCTGCTACCTACTTGTCTTCCAAGATTTTGAACACTCGACAGTTTTTATTCATTCCAATTTTTATATTACTCTCTTGCTCATTGACACCAGTCACTGCAATCATTTCCTACGCACATTTTGATTGTCGATGAGCTGTATGAAGGGGTTATCGTAATCATCAAAAGTATTCGGTGTATTACAGTAGGATGGATATCTATGCACATGGGTGCATCTTCTTCGGATTCAAACTCAAATGTCGCGTCCTCTTCCAGGTCTTTGCGTCGTATGTCTATTTTATAAGAGGCCTATTTATTTGTCATCAGAAGTCGCACGTTATAAGGACGACTTGTATTTTCTTCTCTTCTACTTACCAACTTATTTTTGACACCTGAACGAGAGGCTCCTCCGCCACCACCAATGATCAATTGGTTATTTGAGGCAAATCCTAGCCCAAAAACTGGAATACCGATAGGAACATTGAAAGTGGGACAGCTCATACTTAATTTAGTTCAAGCATAAAGAAGAAGTAAAGCGCGAAAGTTTAATTTTTTTCTTTTTCGATATTGGCGTATTATTTTCATTCGCCGTCAATTACCATCTTTGAATGTGGAGTCGATGACGTAGGATGCCCGCCTATTGTGCCCCTTGCTCCCAGAAGCGAGAAACCAAAAAAGGTCCTCGAGTCGTTCATTCAAGTCCTGCGTGGTTTAAGCTGAGAAACAAGGGGATCCGCCTAAATCCAGCAGGAAAAAAAGTAAATTCCCCGTATTTTCAATTACACAACTCATATCAATCAAGTGTATCACTTTTGTATAGACAGACGTAAGGAGCTCCATTAGGGATAACGGCATTCATTGCGAAACCTTTTGTAAAATTTGGAATGACTTAGTATTTCTATTTCTAACTTATCCTTACTATTAGAATGGCTTTTCGTCTAATCTCAAAGAACGCTGCAGCTGGTAAGTCATCGAGTACAAATGGTCAAATTATGTATTATACTGACCCTACATTGCTTGAATAGCTGCTATCGCCACTCGTCCTACATTAGCAGCTACTGCTCGCCGATCTGTTGGTAGTACTGTCATCCGCCACTATACCACTCAAAAGCAAGGTTAGATAAGAAGCGAAAATAATGCTAGAATATTCATATCGCTTAACGCTTCTTTATATGTATTGATAGCTGATCCCAAAGAAAAGGCCAATAGTATCATCAACTCTTTGCCCGGCAACAGCCTTGTTTCTAAGACTGGTTTCCTCACCTTAGGTACCGGCCTTGCTACCTATATCATTTCAAAGGAAATCTATGTCGTCAATGAAGAGACTTTGGTATTGATTTCCACTGCTGGTTTGCTCGTGGTTCTTCTCAAATACTTAAGGGAACCTTTCAACAACATGGCAAACGAGCACATTAACCGTATCAAGAACGTTTTGATCCAAGCACGTGAAGATCATAAGACTGCTGTTAAGGAACGAATTGATGAAGTTGGACAAATGAAAGATCTGGTTGATGTAACTAAGGCACTTTTCGAATTGTCCCGTGAAACAGCCAAATTAGAAGCAGAAGCTTTCCAACTTAAGCAAAAAGTCGATGTTGCTCGCGAAGTCAAGACTACTTTGGATGCTTGGGTCCGCCACGAAGCTAATCTCCGTGAGCGTGAACAGAAGCAATTAGCAGCTTATTTGATGGAAAAGATTAACAAGGATCTACAAGACCCCAAGATTCAACAACAAATTCTCGATCAAGCTATTGCCGATGTACAAAGTAGGTTTAAACACATCAAGAGGATATAACGATAAAAGAAACTGTTTAAAGGGATGACTGACGTTTTTTTTTTTTTTTTTTGTGTCTCTGTATAGAAATTGCAAAGACACATTAACTGAAAATATTTATTTAAATCGGTTTTATCTCCCCCACATTGTCCTATTTCCAAATTAAACTGTAAAGCAAACAAAATAAAAGAAAAAACAGTTTTTTCTCCGTACACTACCATCAACTTAGTGCGCCGAGAGTCACGTTAATTGTTCCTTTTTGGTCCTGAAATTTTCCCAATTTTAGTTTGTTTTTTTTTCTTCTGACATCGATCTGAAATCTCACCAATGTCAAGTCAACTTGAAAAAGAAACAGTCATTGATAGCTTAGCAGCCGATAACGACAAAACAGGTGCTACTGATGCATCTTTAGCACAAAGTACTGCTGAGACATCACTTGAAAAAAAAGACGAACCGGATGCGAGTACAAATAGCCAGGCAGAAGAGAGAAAATCAAACATCCGTACCTGTCGTGGAAAGGAGTACGACATTACCGACCCACGTTTTAAGGGCCTCAGTAAAAACGCGATTAAGCGTCTAATTAAGGATGAACTATGGGAAGAACAGCGAGCCGAACGTACAAAAATGAAGCGTGAGAAACATAAGCGTAAGCGACAAGAACGACGACAACTGCAAGACGAGGGTGTCGTAGAACGACTTCCAAAGAAGCCCAGGGCGAAAGATATGACAGTGGGGAATATAGGCGCTGTACTGGACTGCTCCTTCTCCGACTACATGAATGATAAAGAAGTGAGCTCCTTACGACAGCAAATTATACGAACCTATAGTGCAAATGTGAGAGCGGGTAAAGAATCATTAAAGCTAGCTATTACTTCGTTCGACGACATATTGAAAAAACACATGGACGATAAAGCACCTGCATGGCAAAATTGGAAGAATATCAAAATTACGTCGAATACGTATTTGGATGAGTTTAAAAAGGAGGACTTGGTCTATCTCACAGCAGATTCTGATAATGTTATTCATGATTTGGAAGAAGGGAAAACGTATATTATCGGCGGTATTGTCGACAAAAATCGTTATAAAGTATGGAATGAATCGAAACTGAAATAACCTACGATAAAGGTCAACTAACTAGAGTTTTTACAACAGAATTTATGCAAAGATAAGGCAGACAAAGAAGGTATTACAACAGGACAGTTACCTATCGGCGACCACTTGCAAATGTCTACCAGAAAAGTCTTGACTGTGAATCAAGTTTTCGAAATTATGGTAAAGTGGGTAGAGCATCGTGATTGGGAAAAGGCTTTCTTAGAAGTCATCCCTGGAAGAAAGTTAAAAGATACTGTAGTACTCAATCAAGAGAATGAGGACGCTGAACAGGACGATAGCGAAAAAGATGAGCACGCAAATGAGAATAGTGCTTCAGAGAATCAAGGTAGTAGCAAGCTAGAATGACACGTATATTTTGATTCTCAGGCAGCACGAAAAAAAAAAACTTCCTTTTATTAGAAGCCACTAGATGCAATACATATTTTGTTGAAATGTTGAGACGAAATGGTTGGATATATTGTCTCAAATTGTCATTAATAAACCGCCATGATGAATGTTACGTGAATATTGAGCTAAACTTCTTCAAATTCCACGTCATCATCGTCATCATCTTCATCATCATCTACATCCATATGAGTCGCTGTAGCTTCTTCAACAGTCTCTTCTGCTTTGGCACTTGACTGCTGATCGGCAGGTACACTTGATGTCGTCTCTGCAGTTGCTGTAGCAGCTTGCTGATGGTCGGAGCTGCTTGGAGAGGATGTCGCATTGTCATTTGTAGCTGATGGTTCAAGGTCTGTTGCCGGTGGAGGTATAGCTACATGTGTAGCATCGAAATCTTGCCCATCTGTTCGTAGCGCTAGGGCTTTTCTAGCGTTTTTTAATATTATGGGTAGCTCTTCTTCCCACCTTTCAATTTTGGTAATATACTTTTCTATTGCCTTCCTTTTGATATCAATGTCTTCTCTCAGAAGTTTATTGGACTACCAGTTTTGCCGTGTCAATTAGATACAAATCGTAAGCAAACTCAAGAGCCGCTTTATAACTTGGCATTACCCTAAATTATTTTACCTCTATAGCAGATACTTCTTTGGTGCTTAATGCTTTTAAACGAATATCATTAATCCCTCGTTCGATTTCGTGGAATGTTGCTTTTAGGTTAGTGATTTGGGTATCTAAATCTTTACCATGGCACGTAAAAAGTTAGACGTGTCGTTTTCTTTTGCATATTGCGTGCCTATGAATGAGGTACCTTGAGGAGCTTTTTTATTGTTTTGTTGTAGCCGTTGCTCTTCTTGTTGTGTTGATGTAGATAAGATATTGCCCAGACAGGCTTCGAACGTTGTCGACAATTTGTTAGTGAGTTCTACTAAATTGGCCATCTCTTCAATATATCTCAGGATAGAGTTGAAGAAGGTTAGTTTTTCAAGCCCGATAAATTGCAGGAAAGTTGGATTGATGTTTAAGTCTCCGTGGCTTATGTCTTCATTGTGACCATATTTACTGCCGCTTATTTCAATTGTAATTTTGGGATCCTGCCAAAAAAAGTCCCACAATTCAAAGACTCTTCACTTTTGCTTAAGCGTTCTGAAATATGTCCAGAAAAACAGAAAGAGCTGCCAGAAAAGCCGCTAAAAAAGCTATTGAGAAAGTCGATAAAAGAAAGGAGGAAGAAATAGACGAGGAGGAAATACCTGATGCTGTTCCCATTGAAAGTGAAGAAGAACAGATCCCAAGTGACGTTGAAACAGCCAGCGAAAGCGGCAGTGATAACGAAGATCCCAAAGATCTAGTAGAAGAAAAGGAAGAAGAAGAAGCTTTAGTGCCAAAGCCGAAAATTAATGATGAGGTATGCTTGTAGAAAGTTGCATCTACGTTTGTTGTGTCCATGTTAGTCCATTAACTTACTTGATCTGTAAATCGTTGACCACATAGGCCGCCATGACTCGCATTACTGAAGAATTTAAACTGAAAAACTTACCTTGGATAGAAACAATGACCATTACATCCAAAGAACCTATTGTTGTTGAAGATGTGAATAATGATATGGAACGTGAACTAGCATTTTATAAACAAGCTTTGGAAGCAGCAAAGCTTGGAAAGAAATTAGTAGAGAAAGCAGATGTGCCTTTTTGGAAGCCTGACGACTATTTCGCTGAAATGGTGAAGAGTGATGAACATATGGCAAAGGTAAACAGCATTGAAAGATACCCATCTAGTGCCTTTTGTGTACGCAGTTGTTTTAACGCTCCAAATGATCTTCTGCTATATAGATCAATAAGAAATTGGCCAATGAAAAGGCAGCTATTAAGGCAGCTGAGGATGCTAAACGTCAACGTCAACTCAAAAAGTTTGGCAAGAAGGTTCAGATTGAGAAGCAATTAGAACGACAAAAACAAAAGACAGAAACACTAGAAAAGATCAAATTACTGAAAAGAAGTATGTTTACTATTATAATTTTGTAAGGAAAAGAATTATGCGTTTACTGATGTTATCTTACACTTTCAAAAACAGAGAGAAAGAGCGGTGAAGATTTAACTGTGGATGATAACTTTGACATTGCTTTAGAAAAGGCAGATACCAAACGCGCAAAGAAGGATAAGGACAAACCTACAAAGAGTTTGAAGAGAGTAATGAAGGATAAAAAGTATGGATCTGGAGGAAAGAAGGGACGCTTCGCTAAGTCAAATACTGCTGAATCATCTGCTGAACTTGGCGGATATAACAAGATGAAGGGCAAACCAATCTTTAAAGGAAAAGGCAGAAAAAGCTTCAAGAAATAAGCTTCTTCCTTAAGCAGATGTTACCTAACTAACCTATATATTACATATATAACTATTAGATCTTTCAATTCCTTTTTCTACCTTGCATGTATATATTTAACGTTATCAAAATGAAAACTAAAAAAAAGCCTTTGTCAGCGATAGTGATGACGGTGTGAGTCAGGGGCCTTTTCGCTGCTGCTGTATGAACGCTTCCAGCTAGCGTTTTAGCTTGTGTTACAGTAGTTGTCATATCGCCATTTGTCTCACTTTGCATTTAAGCGAGCAGAATACGGACAGAAAGATGTAGACAAATGGAGGTGTGAGTGTTGAATTTTTCTGCACGCGTGTATTCTATTGATCTCTCGCTGTTTCGTACGTTTTCCATTGTATGAAAATGCCGGGTTTATTGAAAATTAAAAATAATGATGAATATTGTTAAGCACATGTGCTACAAATGCGTTTGTGTAATGCTATGAATTGCGCATTTTCAAAGAGGGCAAATTAAGTAAGGAAGAATTAGTTAGTTAAGAAAATAAGGTTTTAAGGAGTAAGGAGTATATATAAAAGAACTAGGAAACAAAGGAGGAAGGTAGTCTAAAAAGAAAGAGGGCTGAAAACCTTGCGATAGTCGGGTGCACAAGGCATCAGTAGTTGTTCATGATGACAAAGGACTTCATACTAATTTAAGCTCGATTGTTCAACTCTGTTAAAATGACTACTTCTTGATGTTGTTTGATCTCCAATCTGGCTGGTTTGTCTCCGTTGACTCTCTGAAGGGCTCTTTCATTCAATTGAATCTCCGCGGGATGTGTTGTAACTATTTTATAGAAAAGAGAATTAGAATTAAGGATACATGTCTTTCCCTGAGTCTATAAATGAGAGCATACCCCAATGCACAAGCATACAGTCAATTGTGAGACACTATATTTGAAAAAAAGAATGAAGAAAGTTCCCAGTGATTAGTTCAGGTCGATACCAGTTGTAATACCGAGAAAAAACAATTTACCAAAGTGATTACGCTGGAAGCAACCAATCCACGTTCTTCTCCGCCTAAGCAAATTAGAAGCACATAGTTGATAGCTGATGTCAATAAAGTAGTAATGGCTGCAATAGTATTTCGTTTTGCCATCATGTGTAATGAAGAGGATTGATGGGCTGTTTGTTGAGCCGTATTTGGGAAATAATAGTACTTGACAAAGATGCCAATATATAAGGCAGATAAAAGGACATCATAACAGAGGGTAGCAGCAGTGGCTGGCAATCCATAACCGACTAAACAATGAAATGGATATTGATTGCGAATAATACTGAGGCGGTATATAACCTGCAGGACTACTACTGCAATTTGAGGAATCAAAAGGCCAAGGTTTACAAGGTATAAAGGTGATCTGAAGCGGGATGTCTTCGGAACCGATATGATATGGATCTAGAGGCAATTTTTGTAGAACACACGTTTGTAACTGCCTTACAATTTTGAGACAAGGCTGTTTCTACTCTTACCTTCTCAATGAAATAAAGAAATAAAAATATTTTCGTGATTGTATAGATGATGATACAATTGAAGTTGGTCAAGGTACATGATACGAGGTTGCCGTTATTCGTACTGGTTAACATACAGGCAATCAAACAGAAAGCCCAGGTTGCACCATAAATTAGCAGCAATAGAAGTCGAACGTAATGTAAAGGTCCATCAATACTAGCCACTTTTCTTCCGAATATCAGTGAAATGATAGTAATGCAAGTGACACTATTAATTTCGGAAAGAATTTCCCATTGATCTGGCGAGTACATTTTCTGCTTTTTTTTATTATAATGTATTTAGTGGCTTCCACGAAAAGAGATCCAATGCACTGATGAAAAGCTGCAAAATAGAAGTAGAAAAGGAAAAAGAAAGGAAGGAAACAAACAGAAAAACAAGGCTCTTTTACACAAAAGAGTACAACTGTGTGTGTCCTGTCGAATAGGGGGGATTATGGAAAGAAAAAATTTGTCGTTGAACTCTGTGTACACTTCAAAGTTGAAAGGAGAGGAGCTGTAAAAACAGATCAAGTTTCTTTGCTGGTAGTGTAACATTGCTGGGGCTGTATGAGGCCAACAACTGTAACTTTGCCTAACCTGAAAAGTACACAAAATTGCAAGGCAGAAAAGAAAAAACGATAGGAGAGGATCATACGAAAAAGGAGAGATCTAAGCGTTAGATTTAAGGCGCTTCATATAGTGATAAAGTATAAAAAACCGTATAGAAGAAATATTTCGTTGGTTCGATTGCTAGGATTAACACCTATTGGATAGTGCATCATACAGTGTTCATCATGCAATTGTTCCCTTTTTTGGCCTGGTTTTAACCCGTAAAAGGTTTCTGTTCCTATCTTTCCTCCTTAGACGTGTGCATCAGTTCTCAAGGACCATTTGGGTACCTTAAAATTCTTTGATTCGATTAAGGGTACCTACGTAGGAAAGCATGAACTTTTTTTTGCTTTTTATATATAACCTGTGTTCGACGGCGATCCTTCATTTAAAGCCAATCTTGTTGTGGAGATCCCTCCTTTTACTTGATAAGGAAAAGATAGGATGTAATTTTAAAGGTAAAATCATGCTCTTCATACTCAAGGCATAAGCAATGGTACACCATCCTGTTATAAACTTCAAACATAGGGAAGAATGAGCTTCGTCATACGGACAATATGAACCTCTGCAGTATGTTTAGAGTATTCACTATCTTCAAAACGAATGCTGATGATCGATATGGAAGTACTTATCAAAATTGTTGTTCTGTAGCAATGTTTGAGTTGTAACAAATGCAAAGAGAGCAGATAAACTTTTATACAGTTAAACTTCGTGTAAAGGCCATCCACTGACGAATTTGACTGAAGCTCGCTGATTATTCTAGCGGACGGGTCACAGATACAGTTTCTTCAACGCTAAATTTTTGGTTCGTTAGTCAAGCGGGTTACTGTTGCGTGGCTCGTTAGTTGAGTTTGCACTGGTATTCAAGTTATGATTTCCTTGAAAGCAATCGATTACCCATTGCACGATTAATTCTACTCGGTTTTCATGCTGTTCTTGTCCACTTTTGCGCGCCTTTTTCTTTTTTTCTTTTTGTTCACTCTTCCTTCCTCACACAGATTCAGCATGTATTCGAGTTAGCCTTTAGTTATTTTATTGAACCTTGTTTTCAGTATTACGCAATTGAATTTATATTAAATAAACTAGCCTAGTTTTGTGTCCATCTTTCTTCCTCCGTCCGTTCATCCTAACGCTTCAAAGGTCCAGTTGAGCTTTTGAAGCTCTATATACGTGTTCAATGAGGCGGACTCAGTTGATTAATTTGCTCGACCACCCCTTTCTGTTTATAGCAACAAATTATTTGAATTCTGACAGTCATGCGAGCTGATTGTGGGACAAACAGCCATAGTCTCCTGATTCTCCGCTTCATATAACGCGACTTCGCGTGTTGATTTTGACCAAAATTAACACGGACCTAATCAATTTCGTCAAAAGAAAGCACTTTCTGATCAGCATTGCTTAACATTGGATCAGCTTCCATTATTCAATCCACTTTCCTTTTTCTCATAACTGCATAACATGGAAGCTTATTTGGACAACGATGCTGCAGAAATACAGGCCACCAAATCCTACATTCTCAGTTTATGTTCAGCGATCGGTGGAATGGAAGAGATCAAGGAGGAAGATGGAACCATAACACAAACGTATATTATTGGTGACGAGGCTTTAGGTAGTTTTGACAGTATAAAAAAAGTTACTATAATATTTATGCCAACTAAAACAAAATAGCTTGTCTAAAGGATTTGAAAAAGGCTATTCGGTTAGATAGTCAGAATAATGAAAAGGTCGTTTTAAATGCACTTGTCGAGTATAATTTGATTGAGACAGATATCGTGCCTTTGATCCTGTCTTTCCGAAATCAAAAGACGGAAATAGCCCATCGGTTCATTCTTGCATGTGGTATGGAACTCTATGTTTCAATATAATTTCGAAGTTGTACTGGTTTTTCATTTTAAGCTTCCTCTTCTTATAGTTGAATTGTTGGTACCAATGACTTGGCCTGTCGAAAAGAAAGGCACAGGTGACGAAGAAGTGGATGAAGAGGAAGATCCTAATTTGTTGAACTGTTATCGAAATTATAAAAAGGGTTTGCTAAGACCAGGAATATTTGAAACCATTTTATCTATGGTCATGAAATCTGTTCGAATTCCTCAAAGGTAGAGTAACAAATAGTTCGGCTCTTTCTGTCACCAATATAATTTACAAGATTTGAATATATTACGATTAGAGACCGTTCACTTGTAGATAAGCAAATCATTCGTCTCGCTCTATATTTATTTCGAAATTTAACAGCCATTCCGGATCTGAACATGCCAGAAACCGCCACTTACGAACAATACGAGCTAACTCATTTGCAAGAGAATTTAGTGATACAATATTATGAAGCAGATGTTATTGAATTCTTATTGACGATCGCTTCAAATAGTGAAAAACAGCAAGATACAACTGATTACAACTTACTAGTTTTGGAGACTATTTATTACATCCTTAAACCGGTGGATCCAAAAGATGTTTTCTTATATAAATTTACAGGAGATGCAGTAAGTTTACGCGAAAGCAGTCTTCTGTTATTGCCTCTGTATGTGTAGCTTAATCCGTTGATTACGTTAGGATAAGGAAGAACTACGGACTATTACAAGTAGGTTATCCAATCTGTTAGGTGATGAAGCAAGAAAGCGACAAAAAACTAGTTATCCGCCTACCCGCCATAACCGATTTGGTGGAGCTTATGTGATTAATATCGTAAGGACAGACTGTAAGAAACCTAACAACAAACAACCGTTCGAATGCTCAAACCGCGTTTGTACTGTAATAGGATGGAAAGAGAAAAATCTCAACTAAACAGCAAGCAGCGTTTGCTGACCCTGCTGAGCTATTTGATGCGTCAAAGAAAGAAAACAGAGTCGGCACTAAACGTAAACTTGGTGATGGTATTCGAATTCAAAAAGTTTACCAAAACCGAAAATCCTTGATGTATCTCAAATTGACAGCTCAATCATTTCTTATCGCTTGTTTTAATGGTACGTTATCCAACCTTTGTTATGAACAGATCCAGTAGACGTTGGTTACTCACAAAGTTCGTATAGCATTTTATGGAAGTATTTTAAAAGATATGCAACGGGAAGACGACAGAATTACAAATGCTGATTATGTACGTTATCACTTTACGATGCATTGGTTTTTGGAGTACTTTGGATACGAGCAGAAGGCAACAGAACAAAGAAAAGCCGATGAATTTTATTTACCAACAGACAGTACGGATTCGCTTAGTAACCCCATACAACGCAATGATAAGGATTTTGATTTTGCTCTTATCGCCAGTGCTATCAATCTCAAATCTGTCCTATTCACCTTAAGACATATGCGTATCAAATTAGACGAGAAGGGATGGTTTGATGTACAAATGGCAGCCGAATGCTTCAAGCAGATGCTGTTGGTTATAAGCACTATGAATAAATCAGAGAATGAGGAATATCGTGATATTGCTGAGCATATTCAGCAAAATCTTTTCTACGAGCAAACCGCCTTTGATTTGTTTGTGGAAATTCTCAAATGTTACAAAGCACAATCCTATGGTTATCTGAAAGCAGTCATTCTATTGACACATGTACTGCTTAAAATGTTGGATAGCTATAGGCAAGGAAAGAAGATGTTGTTTGTCAGAAGAAGAAAGAATAGAGGAAAGAAGAAATCCGCATCAGCGTCAGGAACACCAGGGGGGAAAAATGGCGACGATGAAGAAGTGGGGATAGTGACTGACATACCTTCAGAAGATGAAGCAGAGCAAGTAATACAAGAACAGGAAGAGCAAGAGTACAAAGATGCCGTTTTTCAATTTTCTACATTCGAGCAGGTAAAAAAGCGAGTCTTGTTGAATTATCTTATACTATTGACTTTAACAGCAACGCCTTTTCAATGTTAGAAATATATCAATTGGGATGTTATAAACGCCTATCTTGCCCTGCTCGAAACATATGAAACTCTATCGCCTGAGTATTTCACATGTATAGCTAGTATG
Source organism: Mycotypha africana (assembly GCF_025528875.1). Lineage (NCBI taxonomy): Eukaryota > Fungi > Mucoromycota > Mucoromycetes > Mucorales > Mycotyphaceae > Mycotypha > Mycotypha africana. Next base: position 3,589,637 of record NW_026515725.1, on the reverse strand, counting down.
TTCCATAGGATTATGGTGAAACAAAATGTCGAGTACCTATTCTGGAAGGTAAACTCAAATTACTTACAAAAGTTTATTAAGATTGCATATATTAAGTTTGCTTTTTCTGCAGGCGCCTGTACTAGAGTTATTCAATCGTATCTTGATAAATGCCGCTAAAGTGCCGAGATCGGATGCTTTCGATCAGTTAAAGATATTTATTCGTTATGCAGTACGACAATTCTTCAAGGGTGTTGAGCAATATCCTTTATTAATAGTAGAAGCGTTCCTATTAAATGTGAAAACATCGCGAAAATGGTGGGAAGAAGAACCAGAATCACAAGAAGTACAATCCCAGCAAAATAGCGATAATGAATCAAACAACCGCAGTGATGATGATAGTGACAATCATCATACTGATGAAGAAGATGTAGTTGAGAGACAACAGTAGAAGGAACATGTAGAAAATGTAAACGATAATCGTACTTCAAATTACTAAATAACATCTTATGACCATATTTATTCAAAATAAATAATTTATTTTTCAAGTCAACGATGATGAGGATGAAGTTGCTTTTTACCCAAGTGCAACCGGTCGAAATTCGCCACCACCGTAGAAGAGAATTACCTGCTTTCATTTAGGCTTTAGCAAGCCTCAAATGTACTTATTTAACAATCATTTACATCATACACAGATAATTTCACAGCCATCATTTTTCAGCAAACAACATATTGATTAGTGATTTTAACGACCTGTCAAATATTCACAGATCCATACGCGCCGCGAGAAATAAAAACTTCATGAAAACCTTCGTTCTTCCTATGCCTGTTCATAGCAAATTAAGAATTCGAAAGCGTCGATAAGTTAAACAAATGCTCGACTAAAACATTTGAATTACTATGTCAGAGAAACAGAAACAAACATATATTATGGGATCTGAATACCGCAAGCAGGAGTAATCACTGCAGGTTTATTAATGCCATTATTTTTAGGAGCTTTACTACAATCGAAACCTGATCGTAACATTCCTATACCGTGGTTCCTGAATGTCAGTGAAAAGACGATTAAGGCTAAATAGGCTTACTACAGCAGTATACTGATAACATGACATTGTTACATTCGCCTTCAGACGACTATTAGAACCGTGAGTGCGTTCTAAGAAAAAGATTGACCCCTCAAAAATCTGATGAGGTAAAGTGCAATCCCGTAAGCTTGCTCACTTCAAATCTACAAGAATTGTTGAAATTGATACTTGCAATATTATTATTTCCAAAGAAAACCAAGTTATTGAAGGCAGTAGTCAAATTATGCAAATAGCTGCACATCATATCAGTGTATTTTTTATGAATTTCGGGCATATAACATACCACCTTCGCATATAATTTAATGGTTTACCCACAATGGCCCATATTATAACTGGTCGTTAAACAGCAGATATGCTTACTATATCTCGTCAAAGAGTTTTATAGCTATCTTCTACATTCTTTTAAGCTTTGCTTTACTTTTAAAGTCTTGAGGATATAAAGTAAGAGGAACACCAGATATTGTTTCTGACTCAAGTATTATCTTGTTCGAAGTAGCATGCGACAAACTCACCCACTAACTGCAAAATGACTTTGGATGCACTCTTTGAAGACTATTCTTTTATCCAGCTTCAACTTTCGTTTTGTTTGTTTCTTTTCTTTATGTACCAACGACTATAGAAAACGGGTAACTAAGTGACCATTCAGATGTAGAAAACCATCCATTATACACTTTCACTGCAGAAGAAGAAGGGAAAGGACTTCTTAATTGTGTGCAAATATTGCCAATCAGAAAGCTGGCGCTTGTCATTTTGGCGTCTTTTTTTCTAAGCACTCTCTACTGTCAGAGACGTGGAAAAGAGTGTAAAAGATTGAAAATTCAGCTAGAAAATCTTGCCATCGCTAAACGTGCCTTCAAAAACGTGAGCAAATTATTGTTTTGTTTGATGAAATTATATTACCTGGCCATACAATGATAGTAGATATGTTATAAGCCGACCATTTCGAAGAAGGATTAAGGCATAACAGCCTTGTGAAATTCTATAAATAAAAATATTACATTTGATGCTATTATTTGCACACAGGTTGGTGTTCGGGTGTTTTATTGTGAATTTGTATTCACGAATGGAGAAACAAAAAAACAAAGAAAAAGATATATGAATTATAATTTAATGTCTACTGGGGATTTTTTAAAAACTTTCGTGAAAACTACGACACCAACAATGACAGCACCTAATAAGCCAATGCTTGCTGGTAGAAACGGGCTCTGCCTTTTTCCCTTCGAGATTGCCCGTAACTCCTTCGAGTTTCGCCGTGTTGATGTCAACGTTGTATTTGCGCTTTTCTTATCTGATCGCATCGTTTCTTTTTCCTCCTTTAAGACATCCGGTGCTTCCACGACTGCTGCTTCAACTTTTCGAGGAAGATCGTTATCATTTTGAGATGATATTGAAATAGTAGGTACGAGCGACTTGTCTTGAGCAATCAATTTGACACGATTTTGGCCTGTTTTTACTGCTAGACGTACTGCGTCTGACACATCTTCATCGCATGTTATCAATATTTGATCATCCTCGTCATCAATGTAGAATAGAGTGAGCCATTCGTCCGATCCTACGTCGTCGTCGCCATGCTCAGGTAATAACTTTGTGCGAACTGCTTCAGATAATTCACTAAAATAGGGTCTACAAACGACACGATGTGTTTTTTGCCGTGCAGAGGTAAATTTAAAAGTAAAGGTATCCATTTGTTGTTGTTGCAGTGGTTGAAGATGCTGGCCCGAAGACGTGTGAGATTCACCAGCCGAAGATGGTTGGTTCACCATACTGGCGGATTCGTTGGGTGATATATCGGAGAAGCTCTTCAGATGTGAAAGTGAAGTAGATGGTTGTGGAGAGAGCATTGGATCGGAAATAAGAGAAAGGGATCTGGGGCGAGCAGCAGCAGAAGAATTATCTGATAATTGTGAAGTGTTTTCTAAGTGATCTAAAGTGCCAAAACTATCCCAAAATTTCCCCCATAAAGGACCGCCTAAATGACATATGATTAACGATAAGAGTCTAAAACGTCCTAAACAATCGCTACTAGTACTTTACCCTCGCCTTCCTGCCCTTCCATGCTCCGCATCTATGTATAAAGAACGAGAATATTAAAAAAGAAAAAGGTTAATGAGGGAGAAAAAAAAAAATAAAGAAGGTTAAGATTATCATTTTAGTGGAGTAGTTTTAATTACCTGTTCTAGCGTGACATAGGTCAATTTCAGCACGTCCACCATGCCAATAACAATACCTTTCTCGAGTATCGGAAGATTCAGATAGTGTCCCTCTGTGTTGAGACTAATAAGTTAGTTCACTCTAATGAATGCCACTCGCCTTGTGAAAAGAAAAAAGCATACCATTCATCAGCTTTAAAGCATCTAGTACAGTTGTGCTCGGTGCTGCTGTATCAGGGCTTGGTGTCATTACTCTCACGACTGTACAGTTTTCAGGGTTTAAACCTGCTGCAATAACACGGAGGACAATATCTTTTCTACGGAAATAGAACAATAAAAATCCCATTAAAATAAAAAACATTGAATAAACAGCTCGCAAAAATACTTACGATGTGAAAATACCAGCCAAATTATGATGTTTTGTTACTAGAACAGCAGTTGTATGTAGCTCTTTCATCATGACGGCAATATCTCTTACGTTCGTTTTATATTTCACTTCAGCAGGAGGTGTTCCATCTAATACGGATTCCAAGTTAGGGCAAGACATATGTTGGCGTAACGACTCCATATATTGATTCATCTGAACGGATGTTCCTGCCCACTCCTTTTCGACATTTTCCATCGCATCGTATAACTCTCGCGAGGAACCAAATGCTCTTTCCATCTTTTCCAAAGCACTGTATAGGCATTTTGTAATATCTAATAAGCCAAAAATGTCACCTTCTTCATTACATACAGGCTATGAATTTAAAGTTACAGTTAAGAATCAGATGCATAAAAATGGGACGAACAAATAAATCGAACGATTTTAAGAAAGATACACAGTTTTTAAACTTACTAAATGACGGAATCCTTTAGAAACCATCAGATTCAATGCTTCGGTAGCCGAAGTGTCTGAGGTAACACACATTGGGTTTTTTGTCATGATGTCGATGACGGGTGTCCTTCTACATGTATCAACAAATATAAAGTGGATTGTTTTTAATAGACAGAACAACAACTGAATCATTGGGTCCCATTACTTTGCATCGAGGTTTTCTGCCACAAGCCTGTAGGCTATATCTTTTGCCTAACACAAAATATCCCGTACAACGTTAGTCTTTTTCAACAAAAAGGATGCTTTTATTGTAAAGGATCGTGTACTTACGGTGAAAATGCCCGATAGTTGATCGTTATCATTGATAACCAAGACACAATCACATCTTTTGGCAGCCATGAGTTGAGTGGCTTCCATGACACGCATCGTCTCTTTTACTGTCAGTGCCTGTCCTACCCTTAAGGCAGATACTGTACCGGGTATCCGTCTATTTTTACCAAGAGTTCTGGATGCAGTGCTTCTCTTTTTGGAAAAATCTTGCTCTAATTTTTTACGTATAGCCTGGTAAATTCATATTGCAGTAGAATAAGTGATAGAAAGACCAGTGAAGGTGGTTATTTTTTTTTTTTTTGTTTAGTTTAAATGGTTGACATATCAAATTGAAAAAAAAAAAAAAAAAAGAAAAAATAAAAGAGTGCATCGGGTTATTAGAACGTTCTTTACTTCGTCTCTCTTCATTTGTCTTTGTCGACTTGTGGAATCACCACCATCAGTACTACTTTCGATCGGACGTGCTCTCGTCTGTCTTTTTGACATATTCTATCAGAGGACAAATTTAATTTGAAATAATAGAACAGAAATAAAGGGACCTGAAAAGAAATTATTACTGGCTCCCGAGTTTTTATTATGCTTCATGCTGCATTTCCTTCTGAAGTCACGACAGCCGATTGGCAGCGGCAGAGAAAAAAAAGAACTGGGGAAGCCCTTCGAGGAGCTGCCACTGAATGACCGACTTACCCTCATTGTTTTAAAGTCAGATGTTGGTCAGTAGGTGGGTTTTTTGTACTTCCCCTGGGGCCTGTCAGTTATTGCTTTCAGTTCCATATTTTCTTACTATTCTTACTGTGCAAGTGGCGGGGCAGCAAACGATCAATGTTGGTTACCAAAGTTTCATTCAACAGACTCATTGCGACAAGAACAGGATGGGCCCGATCGGTCACTCAACTTCGCTGGGCATCGCAGCAGTCTAGTGGTTCTTCTCCTGAGCAACAAGGATTAACAGGCGCTTTGATGACCAAAGAAACCACAACTACAACCAGCCCTTCAGGCGCTGTAAAAGAAAAATCAGAAACCATTGAAGCTACTGTATCTGCGAATACCAAACCCTCTGAAACAGCTGCTTTCAAGGGTATCATAAGCGCCATTGATTCAGACGGAAGTGAAAGCTTAACAGCTGGCATCTTTAAGGACCTTGGATCAGGCTCCTTTAGCAGAAATAACAACAGAAAGGCTTTTCCAGGTGCTAACATGAGCGAAGGCAGTAGCACGCCACTGTTTTTGGGTATGGATTTGTCTGAGTTTGATAGCACACCTTATCATATCCACGTCAATGTATCCCCCAATAATACAATTATCACGTTGACACGACCTAACGGTTCACCATTAATCACAACATCAGGTGGCTCGGCAGGATTTAAAAAGGCTGCACGATCTGGCTATGAAGCGGCTCACCAAGCCGCTTTACAATTACTAGAGAAAATCAATACAAAGAACATTAGAGTCAACAATGTCAATATCATTCTGAAAGGTTTTGGTCCAGGACGTGATGCTGCGTATAAAGCTTTAGCAACAGCTAATTGGAACATCAAACGTATAACAGATGCTACACCAGTACCTTTTGGCGGTTGTAGACCCAAGAAACAAAGACGACTTTAGAAGCCCTATTTATGATGAAGCTCGGTTTTTCGTACATTGCCTTTCCCTCTCTTTCCCTGGTTGTTTTTTTTTTTTTGTTTTTTTTTTTTTTTTTTGCCTTTTCGCATAAATTTGTATGATACAGTTGAAAGCAATTCTTTACTAGATCACATGTAAATGATACGCAGTAGCAATCCTACTACTACTCATAGTACTCATGTATATTCTGAAAAAAAAAAAAAAAAAGAAAACAGAAAATAACAAATTTATTTCAACAAAGCTATCACACCTGTGAAGGGGCGAGTGAGGAGATGTATTTTTTGTACAAAAGACTTGGGTTCAAAGAAACTAGCAATAGGAGCGGAAAAAGTGGGATATGGATTCATAAATAGTAGTAGCGTGGATTGATCATGGCTGGTTTTGGTTTTGGGTTTTTTCTTTTCTTTCTTCCTGTGTTTTTTTTTAAGATGATTCATCGTATACGTGTCTAGGCTGAAGCTACGGGTGGAGGTGCAGTGAGAGGAGCACCTCCCATACCGCCAAACATGGCATCCTTTTCATTTTTATAGAAAAACTGTAGCGAATACTGTTTGGCATCCGGATCCCAATGTGTCCAAAATTTACCAGGTGTCTCGTCTACTTTTAAGCTCTGAATCTTGAAGGCTACTGATTCGTAAGGTTCAGCTGCGATAATCAGATACTGGTAGTTGTTGTTGGGTGGCTCGATTTTCTGTTCGTAGGCGCCCATGAATCGATGACGAGGCTTGACCTCTTCGCCTATCTGAGGATACTGAACCTGGAATAAGAGGCCTAGCTGACGAGTGACAGGATCACGCACTTTCGTCACTCGATAACCGGGACGACCAATTTTAATGATGTTGCGGCGTGGTTGAATAATGGGTTTAGCGGGACCGACAGCGACTTGCACCAAGTTGGCTTCTTTGGCTTCTTTGGCTGCACGACGGGCCAGGTTGGTTTGATGCTTTTTACCCTGTGTGTGAGCCAAATAAGAGCCTTCACTGGTGTGAAGCGTAAGACAGAGTTTACATTCGTAGGAACCCAAGTGATTCTTCATAAAGTAAGGATCTTTGGCAATGTCGATGGTTTCCATGGCCAATTTACGAAGTCGTTCTCGACGATCCACATTCGATTCTGAGGCCGACGCTAAACCACCTCCTCTATGTTTGCTGCCGACACGATTTTGGAAATCCATTATTTATGCTGTGGATGGGAGTGTAATGTGGGTCCAGGGAAAGAAGCACGACGAATTGTTTTTTTTTCAAAGAAAAAAAATCAGGAAAAAAAAAAAGCTGCGAACCGAAAAAAGAAGGAGTGGGTTTACCATCAATGCAATTTTCCTCTCCCCATTCAGTCACGAGAGAGGAAGAGAGAGGAGCTAAAAAAAAGACACCCTTTTTTGATTTACTAGGAACAAACACCTTCCAGCAGTCATGTCTGACGCTAACGATAATACGGGTTCAGAAGAAGACAATGCACTTTCTTATGGACATAGAACAACACATGAAGAATTCCAAGAACGTTTACTGAGAGCACAAGAACAGACGAGGGACGAACAGCTTGTAAGGAACTTTTACGAATCCGCCACGATGAAGTGGGGACGAGGATCGATCCACTTTAAGGATCCATGGCCTTTTATACGATGAATGGCTAAACTATGATTCAACCCCTATTAGGATGTTACTGATGAGGCTTTTTTGACGTATGATGAAGAAAGCTTAAAAAAACAATTGGTAAAATACAAAGAACAAGTAGAACGTGTCGAAAAAAGGGTCCAAGGAATGGAGCAACGTTTATCTAAAATCCGAGCCAAAAGGGAGAAGGAGGCAGGCTTAACCAACATGACACCAGAGGAAAGAGCTGCTTATTTTGAAGAAGAAGAAAAAAGAGCGAAAAGAGAAGCAAGGAAAAGAGAAAAACAGAGAGAGAGACTAGAAGCGAAAACGTTGAAGAAGCAGGCAGCTTTGCAGCGCATGAACACGACTATGGAAGAGGACGCTTCTGATTCAGATGATGATGATGATGAAGAAGAGAGTGAACTGGAAGAGGACAATACAGAAAAGGAGCCCGATTGGGACGTCATTTAGTAAGATGAGGAGGAAATGCACTCTCAGCATCCCATGGACCCATGATATTGACTTGAATTCATCTTGCACACACAGTGAATATTTATTACTGCTACAGAGTACACCTGCAAATGATACAAACGTTTTAGGAGGAGCAGAATTCATTGACCCAGATTCAAAGCTTCGGCAGAGGGCGTATGTTCATGATGAGGTAAGCTTGTGGAAGGAAAGCCTATCTCGTCCGTTTGAAAGTGTCATTTTTGTTATTTTGTTTCTGAATGGACAGAGTCTCGCGCGTTTTTTAGGTCATTAGACAGACAGATTACTCATGTATAAAGATCACCAGCTCTAAAAATATCATAGAGAGTAATGCTGACAATAATGGTGAGTGAACAGCATACCGAATTTTCACAAGCCTATGTAGTCTCATTGGAAGGCAAAAATTTCACGGGAAATGTAGACGATATTCGACATTGCGAAATAGCTGGGACAACGTTTAACCAACAGTTTCAAGTTCGGTTCGATGTGATCGAGCCTAGTATGGTGATATCCAAACTAGACTTTGATGTGGATTTTCAGATGCAGCTTGATATAGACGATGTTCTGAATAGGTAAAAGACAAAAAAAGGCTTCGTATGGGACGACATGAAAGGGGATAAACTAAAATGAAAGGTTGGGGCTGTCGTTAGAGTTAAAAAAGAATGCAATATCATGGGTTTCTTCCGTTTACTTGTGCATTATGCAGCGATCAACCATCAAAGACAGATTACTTTAAAGAAACTGAAAGCCTATTTTCAAGATACCCCTATTGATGTAAACGACCTATCTGCAGCGCAATTAGAAATCAGTCATGTACTGTAAGTAACGATAAAAGCCTTAACTGTAGATGTGAATTGAATACAGTGAGTTAACGGGCCCACTATGGTAGTGACGATAAGATAAAGTTGTTATTCACTTGGCAGATTATACCCTGTAACTTGCAGTTTGAATATCTGGATGCGAACGTTGAAAATCATGTCGTCCCTGACTTATCAGTTGAAGTGGAGACGACAGACGAAGGTAGTAAAGTCGTCCTTTATTGACGGGGGGTAATTAGAGTATACTCATAAAATGATCTCTTTAGTGAAAAAGAAAGACGAGAGTCGCTTACTTGAACGGGTCAACGATATCTTTGTGCTTATGATTGAGCAACACGGTGTCTTCAACGCTACCGTTTTTGTCACGAAAAAGTTGTATGATATGCAGTAATAAACATTTTTTGAATTCAAGCAATGATTATTATTTTATTTTTTTTTATTCTTTACATGATATTAAATAAAAGAGATCTGTTCAGGAAAAAAAATAAGGTATTATTTTGCACTATAGATTACAAAAATACAAAAAGATAAAAGAGATATATAGATGGTAACGAAAGAAAAATAAGGATAATTTAGAGGGGAAGGACATTAATTTTGAGAAAATGATGGTGAATAATAATAATGCGAGGGTGTTGGGGTTTAGGGAAGGATGACAAACAGATACGTCTATGCTAAGTTGGTTTTTTTTTTTGGTTTTTTTTTTTTTTTGGTAGGTTTTTGCAAAGGTATCGTTCTTTTACACAGGACCCTTTTCAACTTCGTATTCGATAGTGGCCATCTTCTTTTGGTACTTTTCTCTTTCTGAATCATTACGACCAATGGCATCATCTTCAACATCTGTCTTATCATACTTGCGGTAGAGGACAAAGATAAGAACGGAGCAGATGAATGAAGCACAGCCGATACCGGTGTACATCCAAGTCAACTTGGGATCGACGGCAACAGAGACGAGAGCAAAACCGAGAATAGAGGCAATACAGTTGGTGAATAAGAAGAGAGCCATGACAATGGACTTCATGGATTCAGGGGCCTTCTTGTAAGCGTACTCGTTACCGGTGATAGAGGCAAAGACTTCAGAAATAGCGGTGAAGAAGTAAGAAGGAATCTGGTAGGCAGCAGAAATCCAGTTCTGACGGCCATCGGGGTGGTCATAGTAAGGGGCAGTTTGATACACCTTGGCTTGAATACCGGCACTGTAGCCCATGGCAACGGCAGCAAAGAAGAAACCAAGGGCAATACGGGTGATGGGACCCAAGTTGATACCGCAACGACGGAGACCAGGGAAGATGACACGATCAAACACGGGGATAGCGATAATCAGGGTAAGAGGATCGATGTTTTGCATGATATCGTTGGGAACATTACCCGTCAACATGGTACCGGCCATAGAAATCAAGTTGTTGGTCATTTGAGAGTAACAGAGCCAGAAGATGGGATACCAACAGAAGATGATACAGGCTCTGAGGGCACGTTTCAATTCATCCACAAAGACATCATCCCATGTAGCTTCATGGAGTAAATCAGGATGGTCGATGGCGAGGTTGGAAGGCTTACAGGCTTCAAGACCGTCTTTCACCTTGATCTTCATCATGAATAATTTTCCAACTTCTACAAAGATAGAGCCACGAGGTGGAGCTTGAATGTAGCGTTTACGTCCTATGAAGATAGTAGCGATACCGAACATGAACATGATGGTAGGCAAGAGGTAAGCAGGCCAGAAGCCGACGTTCTTTTCCAATTCTGTGGTGGCAATAGCAGACAAAGCACCGATGTTGATACCCCAGTAAAAGTAAGAAAAGATTTGTTGGTAGGTAGCTTGAGGACTGACAATCACGCGATTGCCTTTGTTATCGGTACGGATGTAAGGAGATCTACTTTGATATTGTTCGGCGACCAAGGGAGCTACGTTGGATTTGATACCACCGGTACCAAGACCAATGATGATGATAGACACAATGAAACCGGGGAAAGCAGCACCACTTTCGATAGCAGGTGGGATGGACGTCAAGGTGAGGATGATCAAACCAATAAAGTAAATGATGGAGAATAACAGAATGGCACGGTATTTACCGAGATATTGATCAGCGATAACGGCGCCAATAATGGGAGTAATATAACACCAGAATTGGAAAAATGTAGTCAAAGCAGTAGCTGTTTGCTGCCCTTTACCCATAGCACCAGCCTTTTCAGCAGGATCTGTAGGCATAATGACAAAAGAAAAAGAAGGAGATGAGTTCATTTGTTCATATCAAATCATGGCTGTCCTAGTAGGATAATCATGCATTCCTCAATGATGATTTACGTACAGCTTGCGGGAGCAGGGTTTTGAATATAATTTTGAAATGGGCCACTCAAACCGTAGTAAGTAAATCTCTCACAAAATTCGATAATGATGACGAGAAAAGCGGAGAAGGGAATCTTGTCAGGCACCTGTCTCAAGGTCTTCCAATCCTCTTCTGTTGGTGCCTCGAATCCTTCATAGCTGACATAAACATCGCTTGGCTCAGCCTTGTCATGATATGACACAACATCGGCCGTTTTTTCGTGTGCTGACTTTTCTGTCATAACGTTGCAAAACGAGACTTTACTGAGTGATTATGTAAAAGTAGTGACAAGTAAAGAAAGGAAAAAAAAAAAAAAGAAAAAAAAGGGATAGAGTCGTTTAATAGACAATCAAGTAAAAGAGAGAATAGAGGTTGATTTCTTCCTTTTTCTACCTTTCACTTTTAACTCTGCTTTATATATTTGGCTCTTTTTGCTTGATTTGAAATTCCAAACTAACAAGTAACACGAACCTTATCTCACCCACAATTATTATTTTTTTACACAGAAAATCTGACAAAAAGAACAAAAGAGGCTAATTTCCCCGCCGTTGATAACAGACCAATCATTTTGTGTAGCAGAATTATGATTGGACGAATACAGTTTAAAACGATTACAATTTTGAGAGCCATAAAGATAAGAAAATCTAATTGCCGCTTCCAAAAAAAAAAACAAAAACAAGATGAGGTACAACAATAGGGACGTGAATGAGTAGACATAGAAAGTGATGCCCGCGTCCACTCCACACTTCACATAGTCATTAAGAAAGGAGAGTATGTAGCGTGTATCAGTTACTTTCATTGTGCCGTCATTTCGAAGCAAAAAGGTTTTAGTTTTTTTATAGCCAGGTACGAATGAGGTCAGCTTCTCTTTGTAAAATGGATTTTCTATTTAAGTATATTTTGTCAAAAAAAAAAAAAAAAAAAAAAAAAAAAGATTTGGGTTTCTCCAGACTCCCATAAAAGGGAATAATCTATGTACCGTCCTCATGGGGCACATGTACACAAAACAATATTCTCACATAATAATGTCCGCTTCAACCTATCATTTTCTCTCACGCTAAGATCAGAACAGTATGTTAGGTGCTAACTGTTTTCAATTTTGAGACATTATTGCGTCTTTTGAGAAATGAAAAGAGAATACGTGCAAGACGACTTATTATTGGTGTAGATCATTAAGTTCAAAGCAACAAAGACTCCTAACAGATAGAGTGGCCATTTTTGTCAGTCTACTCGCTTTTGAAATATCACACTATGATGTGCCTCAGTTATCTATTGTCAATTTGTACAGATACCGTCGTCTCAAAATATACTGTTTTCTTGTCCCAACTTGAGTAGAAAATTTCATGAGACCCTGCGCTATCGTTGTAACATTGGTGGAGGGGATGGGCGCAGTTTCATTGCAATATCTGACCCTATTGTCAGAAACTTTAGTAACAACATGGCTATCTTTTTATGAAAAGCTTGTCCATCGGCTAGTGTAAGTCTAAACGCAATGCAGGCAAGCTATAGGTACCTATGCACGACGACCGTTCTTTTTCAGTCATTGCACTACATCTAACGAACACTTAAATGCACCCCGCAACAAAAGAAGACAAATATTCTACTTTTGATAGTTTATTGACTTGCTGGAATTGTTACGATCAGGCAGACGATACGAAAACGCAATTCTTTCTGGGTAACCTTTTACAGCTGGTTACGTTCTTCATTAATTGAAAATTTCCGTTGTATTGCCGTAACACAACGCAGTAAAAGAACGCCTCTTACATATATAAGAGTTTGCTGTTTTCGTTATCTTGCCTTACTCGAGCTATTTGCATTTGATCTGCGAACAATGCTGAAAGGGGATGTCTCAGAGATAGAGAACGCACTTCTTTTTATGACCAATTTTTCCATAACGGAAACTGTATTGGGCAATGGGTTTCCCGGTCTGGTTCTTCTGTAGATCCCGACACTGGATGCGTAATCGAGATATATGGGGTTGATACAACTTGTAGTTGGGAAACAGTGAGGGTGGAAAACAAAAACGGAGAAACAAAAAAAAAAACCAAGGTCCGGATGTGCCTTTGTCATTGTGCATTCAACCAGTGAACGTCCGCTAATATCGATGACTCAACCTAATTATCAATCGCTTTTCCCGACGAGCGCCTTTTGAGTATTGAGTCTATCGCGATTCGCGTGCAAAAGAAGAGACACATTGTAATGCCTCTTTTGCATTCACTTTAGCATAAAAACAGTGTTTTTAAGGGTCCTGCAAAAAAAAAAAAACAGAAAAAACCCTGTTGTCTCACACTGTTCAACAAATGCAAGAAAGAAGGTTTTTGGCTATGAAAGATAAGGTTTTCACAGAGTAAATAAAGGCCACTATCCTGGTAGAAACTTGGGATTTCTTTTTTTCTTTCTTTTTAGACTTTCATACTCCTCCTATTTTCACAGCTAAGTAAGCTTTGACATTGGATGACTTAAGATCGTTACGCAAACATTGAAAGTAGCTTTTTGACGGCATAGGTATCTTCACTCTTATTTTCAGCATTGACTACAATATGAATTGACCAATGGGTTGAGAACTTGGCTTAAGTCATGAGATTTTTAAAGATGTTCGTCCTGTGAGAACGCCTCCATGTAGGATCTCAATGCTCAGAGTAGTATGGTTATACTGTATGATGTATAATACAGCATTTCTTTCAGGTTATGAACAATACAAACAGCTTAGTAGGTGGAGATGGACGTAGGGAGTAAAGTTTGAAACCATCTTTTATTATAGGCGAATGATTTAAAACTTTCTCATGGCCTTCAATGCTCAATTGGATAAAAAGCGTCCCACTGACGTACTTTATTTGCACACCAACCGCAATACCTATAGTATCATTATTCCTCCTTCTGTTCCTATTAACCAAGCGAAAAGACAATCTGATAATAGAAAGCATCTAGTACTATGTTCTGTTTTTCAATCTCCCAAAGTTAGCTAAGTGATTACTGTTTCTAAACGTTAAATTCCCCTCCGTCGTGCAATATCGGTGAAATGTACATATAATTAGCTCTTTTTCCGAGTCTAGTAGGCGTCGTAATGCATCCCATTATTACAAAGAATAAGCACTCCACTGTCCTATCTATAGCATCTTTATGAAATAGTGATTCATAGAAATAGTGTACAGTTCTCTGACCGCCTTTTCGTGATATCTGTATACTTGATCACAGTGTACTTTCTCTTTGTAATTACACCCATCAAGAAGTGTATGATAAGCGGCTTGATCTTTTCGTATTTATCCTTTCTTCCACTTTATACCATCATCTTGTACTGAACAGATGAGTACAGCAGAGATCAGATATAGTATTTGAAAAAGCTGTAAACATACACACTCACTGTAATTTACTTTCTTTGACCATTGAGCTACCTTTACTGACCTATTTGTCAAAAAACTTACGGCCTTGGTAGTCAGTGATTGAATGATGGTATCGTGAATAATACACTCACCACTGTCGATATACTCTACTTTTATACTTACTTGTATGTTATCCTATCAGACAAGCAAACGTGCAAGGAAAAACGATCGGCCCGAAGAATACGATTAGATTCAAATAGCCATTTCGGACGTTTTTTTTTGATTTTTTTTCAAGTCGGTTTATTTTCGTGACAAAAAGTGAGGGTATGAAGAGAATGTTAATTTTGTTGGTGTTATGAAATGTAAAGAAAGAGGTCAAAAAAAAAAAAAAAAATAGACGATAAGTACTATACAAAAAGTGATATAAGATAATATATATATGTATATAATGATGATAAAAGCAATAATAACTTAAAAAACTTAAATAAGAAAGAAGAATTCTATGGCAATCTAACGTCCGTACATTTCTTCAAAGTAAGGTGCTAAGCGGCTGCGATCAACAGTGGCAATATAATAATTTCCACCGTTATTCGTCCAGCTAACTGCTTCTGAGAAATATTCAAATTCTTCTACACGTAAAATCGACTCTGGCATATTGAGTGTACGTTGGTTGATTTTGTGATGCTTAGGCACAAACGATTTCAATGAAATAATCTTGGTGCCTTCTTTCAAATCTAAAAATAGCTGAGCCAGCGCTTGATTGGTCGCTGCGTCAAATGCGTAGTTATTGACCAACAGAACATCAGATCTCTTTAGCGTAGAATATAAATCGTTGGCTGCTACGTCTAAGAAGTCGCCATGTCTAAAATGAATTTTGCCAGTGGGAAGTTTCCAAGCCCTGTAAAGGTGAAAAACGATCACATCAGTAAAAGAGTAACTTAAGGAGTCATCTTCCTCTTCTCCTTTCTCAAGCAATGAAAAAGACTTACTTCATTCGTCGCGCGTATTCTCTCAGTTGGCGCTTGGCCATTCTACAAGGAGTTTCCATGATCTCGATGCCGTAAGCTTCACATCCTGTTTGTGCAGCGACCTGTAGCACCACGTTACCAATACCACATCCCATATCCATGAAAACGCTACGAGAATTGATCCCGGTCTTGGCAATAAACTCTTTTACCAAAATAGGATTAATCTCACCGTACACATTATTTGAAAACGCTAGAAAAGATACGAAACAGCTCCATGTTAGTTTCATTTACTCCCCACTTCGTTGCCTTCTCCCCCCTGCTCACACACACACACACTCCTTGATGGAAACTACAAGTAAGTACCTGCATAATTGTTCAGCTGGTCTGCTTGAGGTGCCACTGTACGGCTGTAGACCTGAAATAGAATATGGCAAGCTAAATCGTAACTGGGATGGCACATATCACTAGCGTTCTTTGCTAAACTGCCGTCTTGTTTGAACTGCTTGATAACTCTGTTGAAATCCTTTAACGCTTGAGCGAATCCAGCTCCATTACGACGATTGCGGTACTTGGTCAGATTACGCATGATGCCTTGCGATTGATCACCCAATTTCTTTTGTTGCTCAGGAGTGAGGTAACAATCATAAATGAACTCGGCTGTCCTCATGAGGTCGTTGATGGGGTTATATTCATCTTTATCTTCTTCTTCAGAATCGGCATTACGTGCACTCGAGGTTTTTAGGACAGGCTTCAGCAAAAGGAATCTGGACATAAAGACGATGAATAACAGGTCCACGCACTAACCAAGGGAAACTATCCAATAACGAAAAACAAACAATGAACTTACCGTTCAGGTTCTACGGGCCCGGGGTACTCAAGTTCAACTAGAAGATTCTTCTCTTCCTCGCTCAATGTTGAGTCAGAATCACCGTCAACTTCAGTAAAGTAAGGTCTGTAGTTACTGATCTCGGCTTGAACAATTCGTTCGGAATGAGTGATTGTTCTCGCTGCCTTCGCAGGAGCCGGTCTATGGTTGTTGCTGCTGCTGCTGCTGTTGTCGTTGACATTATTGTTACTATTGGTGCTCATCATGGCTCTCTTCTCTTTACTACTTTCTATTGTGGTGGAAGGCCTTCTTTTTGACGTACTGTTTCCAGTTCCAAATGATTCAGCATGACTGGGAGTGCTTTTTTGAGCCTCCCCATTGGGTCTACTGATGTCTTCTTTTCCGACTGAAGCAGAAGCCATTTTGAAACTGGTGGTAGTGGTGGTAGCGGTGGACCTTTCTGTTGTCATTGTTGTCATTATTCTAGAGTTCGTCATAGTAGCAGTACTGCTGGTTAACTTTTTGCTATTCGACGCAGCTCTTTCTGCTGCATGAACTTTATTTGCCATAAGCTTTTTGGGAGGCAGAGCAATATTTTGTCTATTCTGATCCTGCTCAAGGAGAAGGTGACCTCTATCCTCTTTCTTGGTAGTGGAATCTATCTTGGTCATAATCATTTAATAATACAGAAAACTGGTAATAAGGATAGAAAGGCAAGGAGAGAAGGGGAATAGAAACAAAAAAAAAAAAAAAAAAAAAAAAAAAAAAAAAAAAAGTGAATAAGGAAAGGGCAAATTTTTAAAAAAAAAAAAGCTGCTCATTCTGGCTCAGTAACGTGCTAAAACCTCCGCCCAATAATCTTCCTTTTTGCCAAAATCGGAACCAACATTCATTCGGAAGGGGAGAGTGATGTAAGCATCAGCTTCATTAGCGATCCAGTCAGTTACTGAGATAGATAATTACTGCCGTTCATCATATAGATTGTCTAACGCAGGTCAAACACCTCCCCCGCCCCTCTTGAATGATTACTTTTATTTTTTACCAGCTACTTCTTACGCTAAGTTTGCCTTCAATGTTTTGCCTTTAAGATCTAAAAAAAAAATAAATTATATCCTAGATTGGATCAGCCAATCAAGAAATTTCTCTATATTCTTTAGCTTGCCAATCAAATAAAAAAAATTGTATGTATCTAAAAAATGTCAGTTTAAAGGTATAACACGGCCTTTCCACACGAAAAACGGTGGCCGCGCCGGAGGATATGAAAATATCTATCTCCGAAAATTAAATAAACGTAACAGTACTTAATATAGAGCAGCAAGGTAGGTTAAGAAAGGATCTGTGTGTTACTACCTTTGATGTATAGAAGAAGAAGAAGAAGGGGTTTTACTGTTTGTGCTGGTTTATATGAAATTGTAACACTAGGAAGCAACTTAGTTGCGTACACTGTAGATGATATACAGAATAATTATCAGCATACGCTCTATCTGCCTACTCATTCACTCTTATTAATATTTCTCCTTAAGCATAATGACGTATTTAGTGAGAAAACAACTACAATATTCGACTATGTACAACCAAGTAGAAAATGCATTCTACCACAGTCTATCTATATTGCATCTAATACAGGCTATGTACAAGTGCATAACAAGAGAGTGGCCTAAGATCGAATAATTCATCTGAACCTGAAAGTAGTGACTACCCTACGCGTCCGCGTCCCCACAATAACATGATTCCAACAGATCTTACAATTCAAACAATGCTTCTCCTTCCCTCTGAAGAGTTATGAAGACGCTAAGTTCATAGTCATCGATTCAACTACAAATATCTCGGGCATCAAGCGTAAGTCTGTCTAGATGAGAACGTAGGAGGCATTATTTATCCATATGCATGCGTTATTGATTACAACGATTGTAGGCTATAATGAAATCAGCATTGATGCAAGAAATAGCTCTTGAACAAGATGAGCGTTTTCAGATGAACTCAACGACAACTGCAGCTGCAAATAACAAACAGATCTGTTCAGATGTGAGTGGAAGGGAAGTTGAACTAGAAGAAATTGAACCAAAGTGTATCTGGCAAAACTGGAAGGAGTTCAAGACTATCTTACCCCTCTCAGGTATTAGCCATAGGAATGCTCATTTTTTCAATCATAAAAACTAACAACATAGTTCAGAAAAGCATGGTGTAATTTGGTACGGGGCTGATCCACGCCGCCGTTCAGAAGATTTTTGATACTCGGCTGAAGTACGAAACTGCAGCGACCAAGAATATAATCCATCTTCAACTACACGAAAACTGTGTTTGGGCTACTTGCTGTATCAAGGACTCTCACCTGAAAAAACCATTACGGGTCCTTGAAAACAGTAAAAAGGATCAAGTTTCACTTCATTCACGTTTGTGGTAGGTAGAGTAATGTTGCTCAAAATGCATACATTAATAGCAGCTGAATGGTTTCAATTTCTAGGCCATACGGTGAAATTCTGGACGACCGGAATCCGGATCCTATATTATGACAAGGGAAAAGAAGGGTACCATTTCTGTAAACATCAAGGGCATGGCTGAAGATTTGCTCGGCTTCATTCATTTTCATCTGAACTTGCTAGTAGGATAAGATTTTCTAGTCTACATCAATTGGAATGACCACTGACTAAAGGAGCTATCACCTCTGCAACCGCTACTGTCACGTCCATTGCTGTTGATCGACGATATTTCGAGCTAGACAGCTGTCCTGGCGTGCTGAAATCACCCACTCGGGCATACTGGAACAACAACGATGTAACGAAGGAACAACCAAGGTTCATACACCCAAGGGTCTTACGATCCATAACATACTTCCACTGAGACGCTTTCTTACTACTAACTCCTCAATGCATGCATAACGATAAGAACCTTATTGCAGTCTCGTTAATTTTCTATTTCTGTTTGCTATTCTAATAAGATATACAATACAACAATAAAAAAAATATTTGCGGTCATTGCTACGTAGTGTGAAAAAAAAAGGATAGTGTTGTGGACAGTGTCCACTTAGTGTAAAAAGGACTGGACAAACAATACTGCTGCGTTAAACGCAATGTTAAACAATTCACTTTACAAGTTTTTGCTGAACAAGCGTACGATCGTACAGCTTAGTGAGGCCGTTGGCAACTTGCCAAATGCCCATTGGCGATGCTAACAAAGGCTACTCTAGTGCTTACAATACCTGAATGTGATTATCACTTTGATATATCAGCATTATCATCCGTTGGTAGAACACACCGCATTACCTACACATGCGGCAAGCAACAGCACAACTTTTTAGTACGAAGTATTCCTCTGAATCACAAAAAATGGCCATGTTAATGCTGAATACTGTGAAGTCTGGAGTCTTATGTACGGTTGAAAAGCGGTGATGTTTACAGAGAGCATTCTGAGATTGACAACATACTTCCTATGTTGTTAATGCCGCCCATTCACGCAAGTCCACATACGTTGTCCATATTATACATTCACTCCCTAGTGAAGTTTGATAATGGCAGAAGTTCCGTCGCCGGAATATTCAGAATTGCTGCAGTTCAAGTTTTGCTGAACACAGAATTGATCCAAAATATCTGCCAAGCAGCAGCAATACATCAATCAACAAGGTGCTCGAGCGGAACCCAACGGTTGCGTCCGACGGCTTTCTGGAATCCATCAAATATGCCTGTCTTCGATACCCCCTCACGCACACTATCTCTTGTCTCAGCATGCATGCATGCTTATATCTATCGTCCACCATATCCCATCCTCTTTCTTTCATTTTGAATTGTCTGCCCACCGCTCCAACTATGGTATTACTGATGGCCGGCTGTTTATCTATTACTTTTTGAACTTGCCAGCTGCAACGCCAGCAAAAGCCTTCCTCCCCTCCACTACTAGATCAAACATTTCTTGACGGGTTACCTCTTTTTCTCTCAACACCGCTATAGATCCTTTTTTACCCTTAAGCCCGAAAGGAGCAGATAACTCTTATACATTTGGATTTTCTCTGGGCAATGTAAATAAGGTTGATATATCGTGTCCACTGGGCTTTAGAAAATTTCAATTATTTGTAATAAAAGTTTGTTTGAACGTACTAAAAATACTCCTCTCATGCCTTTCATGAGGGTATTTTGGTCCTTTTTCATACCCTTATCCGGGCAATTTTAGACATGTGTTATATTGATATCGTGCTCATATGGGTAAAAAATTATTTGTCTTAAAACATACTAAAAAATTCTTAGTTTTTTGCCACAGGTTCTTAATCTAAACTTTTCTTTATAATACGGTAAAAAATGCTGATTTACAGATTAAGGGGTTTTATGATATGTATAGTTTTTATATCTTTTTGTTGGTAAAAGATATCAAGATTTTACAAAGAGTTTTCGCTTATCACTGTCGTGCGGATAATAGCTATAGATCCATCAAATTATTGTACACAGTGTCATTGGCATGCATAGGACTGTGTTGGTGCTGACGCTGCTGTAGATGCTGCGCTTTCTGTTGTTGTAACTGCATCAATTGTTGTTGCAATGCTTGCGGCGATTGCTGCTGCTGCTGTCGTTGATGATGATGTGGAGACACTGAAGCTTGCTGAGAGTTCAGTAACATAGCAGGATTCGTTCCCGCCACCATCTGCTGCTGAAGTTGTGCGGGAGTGATACTATTGGCAATGATCGTAGCGGAATTACCTCGTTCTGTAATCTTTTGGTATATAGAGGTTATCTTTTGCTTGAAAGATATTTGTTCCAACCCGATTTGACGCTGCTCTTTCTCAAATCGTCGTTTTTGCTCTTCAACGATAATCTCCAGTTTTTCAAAATTCAATACACGTTGTTTGTAAGATTCTAGCTTTTGTCCAAAAAGTGTGGCTGTAAGGTTGCATAAATGTTTGTCGTCATTCATCGACATAGTTGGTTGTTCTTCAGTTTCATTTGCTTTACTCTCATCTTTGTGGTCTACATCAGATTTCCCTTCTGAAATATGCATTTCTGTCGTATAGTTTTCCTTTTTTGTTTTTCCTTCCTCCTCTTTTTTGATATTCACCATTTCAATGTCGGCTGCGGCTGCGGCTACTTCTGGCTGCACTGTGGATGCTAGAAAAGCTATACCAGACATAATTGGATTTCTGTCATAATTTAGACTACTGTAGCTAATGAGACCGAGTTTTTCGATCTCAATGTCATGTATAGGATCATTATAGGGTAGCTTTAAGAAGTGTAATAGGCATTCGTCCGGAGTACGTGTCCCCACGTAATCAGAAATCCTTGACCAATCGTTATAGAACTTCACTAACCCTTCTTTGAGTAATGTCTCCTCTTCTTTTGTCCACTTTTCTTCATCTTCTTCGATGGATTGTTCTTCCTCTTTAACTTCTGCTTCGTTATGCTTCCCTGTTCTTTTACAAAGTTTTTCCAATACAAAACATCGCGGACTTTGTGTTGAAGGATATTTTCCTTCTAAATAGCATTGACGGCAAAGATAGAAATTCGGCTGGGTTGTGCTACAAAATTGTTCAGCCTTACACTCGGACCCACATGATGAACACTTTTCTGGTTTTTTCTCCTTATCAAAGTTGTAAGTTTTGATAACAGGTTTCTCCACTTCTTCCTTTATTTTTTCATCGATTTGATTTCCATTCCCTTTATTGTTGTCCTTCACTTGCTGTTCGGATTCCTCTGGTTCTGTTGGCTCCTCTTCTTTCATTATTACCACCTTAAATTGACTATCGAAGGGTGGGCTGACAGAAGATGGTTTAGAATCATGATCGACCTTTTGTATTTTTTTACAAAAGAAAAAATAAACCAAACAAAAAACAAAGAGTTTAGCAAATATGAAGTATATAAAATACAAACAGATTAATGAGCAAAAAAGTAAAAGAAAAGGATTCTTTACCTGGTAATTGATGAGCCCCCATTGCTCTAAAAAGGAATGAACGCGAAGGATTGCGCAAACATCGCCTGTCAGATTGCGTCTACAAGCTGTGATGCTAAGATATTCTACGGGATTCATACGGTAAGTATTGATCATAAAATCTCGGTATGTTCTGTAGGTAGTGGGGTTTTTTGATTTGTTGCGATCGTTAAAGAATTCGGGCAAAGAGCGTATTTCATTTGGGTGAATATTCTTAAAATCAAACCAAGATGCGTAAGATGGTATAACAATATCATGTGCTTGTATAGTCAGATAGCGATTGGGATCATTGTTAGCTGTGGGTATAGCAGAAATATCTGCTGGTAAAAGTGGTTGTGTGGACATAGTTATACTATCAGTAGTGTGAGTATCATTTATAGTAGCGGCGTCGATTTTGGCTGCATCTGATTCAGATGCTTTGCTTTCTGTTGGGTTGTGTCCTGTTGTTTGATTTTCTTCTGCTTTTAGTATAGGTGCATCTGAAATATCTGTCGTCGAACCTGTAATTTTGTTTGTGTTATTCTGCTCCGTATTTCTATTGTTAACCTGCATTCGCATCATCTGTGAGGATGTTACAGGTGTTTTTGGCTTTTTAGCAGGACTACTATCATCCTCACTCACAGGTACCTCTTCTCCTGTTCTTTTTAAATGTGATCGATTCGTTTTCTTATCCGGAAAATCGTAATCTATAGGTTTCATCCACTCATTGAATTTGTAACTATCTAAAATCCATGTTGCTCGTATGTGCCAAGGACTGGACAATTCAGGTTTAGATATTTGGTTCTCATCCAATTCCTCAACTAGTCTATCATAGGATTCTGGTAAACCGACATAATGAATCAATGATTTCCCATTCTGCTCCTCTTCAACGTAATATAAGCGCCTTTCTGGAATGAAGACTCTGTCTGTATTGTTATATATTATATGTGTAGCAGACGGAAGGATATCTACAACTTTGCCTGAAGGTGAAAGAGTGAAGAATCATGATTGGCTTCCTGTCTCCACGTATGGCATTCAATTTTTGTTTTGGCTAAGGAACTTACCACCTAATGCATTAACCATTTTTGTCCACTTATCCATATCTTCACCTTTGTTGACACTTTCGTCAAATGCGACTACTGGTGGCACATAAAATCCATCTTGCACAAGTTGCTTTGTAATTGTTCTGATCATCTCAAGGTATAGTGCTCTCTCCTCGGGCGCGTCAAATTGCCAGTCCCCCATGTCATTGTCCGACTGGAAGGTATAAGCTGACTGAAGAATGGTATATAACGGTGAAGGCTTTGCTAAAGTCTCTACGTTGAAAAAGCGCACTGGTATACGAGCTGGCAAATCTTTCTCTTTATTATACTCATTTGTGTGATTTAAGTCGACGGAATGGGAAGAAAGAAATTGTGCTTGGAATTTCAGTAAGCGTGCGGTAAAATAGGCTAATTCAGGTGCGTTGATTGATGTGTCGGCTCCAATGGCAGCCAAATCATTCTTTAAATCGTTTAAAATATTTTCAAAGTACGAGATTGTACTTGGCTGTTCATATAACTCCAAATCAAGTTTTGGTTGCTCGAGTTGCTGATGCTCTGTTGTCATGGTTCCTTTCGTTAAAATGTGGGGAAAATATACTTTTACACAAAGACAATGTAGTAAAGTCTGACGGTGACAAACTGATCGCTACACGCTATTGAATGGCAAAAATTTCAGTTGGAAACGGGTGACTCTCTTGTAATTGTCGCGTTTAGATAAAAGGTAGTCAGCAAAGCTGAGAATTGGAGAAGCAGAGAGAAGCACAAGCAAACAGGAGTCAAAAGGTGAATAAGAATAAGTGGAAGCCGAACTGTGACGCCATCATTCACGTGATAAGAACAAAAACTTTTATCCAATTAATCCCCTAATTGTCGCTTGATGAATCACGTGACCAATAAATTTTACACATCTGAATTAATTACAAAATTTTGTCACAAATAGCTTCTATGGCGCAATTGGCTAGCGCGTCTGACTGTTAATCAGGAGGTTGGTGGTTCGAGCCCACCTAGGAGCGTTTTTTTACTCCTTTTGATATTTCGTGAGACGTTTTTACTGTTTGCAGCTTTTTTTGGTTTTATGTCCTATGGTATATTGTAATTAGTTTGTAATATTGTGGAAACTCTTTGGCAATATCATTGGTATGTAGCCATCAACAATGAAGCCTGGTCCACAGCGAATGCATTACAGAGACTCCAATCCTCTATAACTTTAAGTATCACGTTACAGAATGTTGAAAACGTGTCCCCACCAGACATTACTTAAACACTGCGATGAGTACTGTTCATAATGTGCCGCTCATGTGCCTCTTCTAGCCCGCCCGCCCTTATTTTTTTCTCCTCTTATACCACTTGTCTTCATCTCTAATTTTTATCCTATGTCTTTCTGTTCAAATAAATCGCACATGAATTTAAAAAAAAAATTGTATACGATCGGGTGCATCCTCAATATTTCAGACTGCTTTTGTCACGGTTCAACTTTTCTCCTCATCTTATCTCAGCACTAATGTCCTTATTTTTCTCAACGGCTACTCTGTTTCAATTAATGGTGTCTGCGAAAGCCTTTATTACAAGGACGTGGACGACGCTAAAGAGACCCCTTGTCGCCTCTGCTTTTCAATCTGATGTTCGAACCATTTCTACGTACTATTTTGGCCTCTTCTCTTAACGGAGTGTCACTGTCACCTTTCTCAACAAGCATCTCTTTAACGGCCAATTCTCCAATCATTCGGCATCGGAATATGGAGCAGATGAGAGCCCTATCCAATGGTACCATCCACTGATCTTCAAATTACCAAGCTACGCTGACGATTTGGAAGTTTTTCTATCCTCACTTAATGAATTGCCCATACTAGAACAACTGTTGACCATGTACGGAGACGCCAGTAATGCCGAAGTTAACATCAAAAAGACCGTCATTGTCTCTCTATCTGGGGATTGCTGTCCACCCTGGGCCGCTATAGCCCAAACGAAGGGGATTAAATACCATACGAAGCAAAGTACATCGATTGTTCGTTATTTAGGATATCCCCTCTACTCATCACCGAAGCAGCTGAAATCTTATCTTCGCGTATTACAAATATCATTAAAATGCATTGCAATAAGTTGAAAGATCGAGGTCTCTCCGTTCGCGGTTTGTCATTGATAGTAAATTCTCAAGTTCTCAGTAAAATTTGGCATTTATTGAGAGTAGTACCAGTGCCAAAGACATGTTTGAACAACATTCGTACTGTCGGGCGCAAGTTTGTTCTACCTTTTCGTCCAGCTCCTTGTTGGCGTTCTATCTGTCTCCGCAAGTGTTTTGGCGGCTTGGGCATCATTGATATACATCAGCAACATCTAGTATTGCAGCTTATCTTTGTTCACCGTATTCTTCACCCTAAATGCAACAGTGATTTCGTTACTCCCTTGATCGGCCATTGCGTATACATATGTACTGGTCACCATTCCTTTCTGCCATGGCTGCAGCATCCTCGGGCCTTCTTACCTCTCTTTAAAGGGCTCCCTACGTTATCTATTTTAACACAGCTTCTAATGGAGCTATCAGCACTAATGGGACATACTAGCTGGCCTGGACGCTGGTACGCAGATACACCATTCCGTTTTGCTTTGGTACCAGTCAACCCCGCGAACAATGAGGACGCCTATGACCAGTTTCAAATACCCTTGCGCTATACTGTGGCAAATGCAATTTCTTGGTCCTATTCATATAACATGTTCACTAATTACCTTCGCTTAGATCTCCCTAATCTTAATAAGGTAGGTGAAATACTCCCGCTGCTTAGAAAAGATAACCCTCCCATTTACTGGCGCCCTACACTCAAAAAGTTCATGCCGCGTGATTTCCGCTTCGATGTATTTTCGCCGACATGGCCATGTCAGAATGCCGATCAGCGAGCAACACCAATTGTCACCCTTGACGCGTCTTCATGGGTTCCTCGGTGTGATCACTGGGGGATTCAAGTTGGTGATAAGACCATTCCAATTGCTAAGTTGACTCCGGGACTATTACGACAATATTGGCCTCAGCGATATCTTCAAGAAAAACTACCGGGTTCATTCTCTATGCAGGGCATCCCACAAGTACCTTATATCGGCCCACCCGGTTTTTGCCATCCTCGTATTTGGAAACTCTTCTAATCGTTACGATTGCCACACAAGGTCTTTACCTGCTGGTGGCGGTTGCTGCGCGCATCATTAAGTTCAAGGTTATCTTTGCATAATCAACGCCCTCAGCGCTGGCCATCATACGAATGTCCACTATGTGTAGCACCCATTGAAGATGACTTCCACTTTGTCGTTGGCTGCCCTATCAAATGGTCCTTTTGGTCCGCAGCTTTCGTTTACCTATCTCTCTCTGATGTTCTCCGGTCTCAAGATGAAGTCTGGCATGTTCTCCTCCAGTCAAAGCTTCCAACAAATACATACACTGAGAATTACACTTAAGATTAGTGGGTAACATTTTGGAAACCCTCTGGCAATTTATGTGATATGTAGTCATCAACAAGAAGCCTGGTCCACAGCGAATGCATTAAAGCAACTTCAACTGTGGACGAGCATACAAAGTATTGAAATAGAACTCATTGTACTACACTTGCTTGCTTATGCTGTAACATACTAACATCAGTGTTGGACACAGCTCTCGGGAGATATATCGTCCAAGAGGTAATACGAAAACAAGAGCAGTAACATACTGAAAAGGACATGCAAAAATTGTAGCACTATCCTCCTCATGGTTGACTCCAAGTTAAGGGTATCCCCTCGTTAAAAGTACCTCTCCTGCAAAAAAAAAAAAAACTGCGTTTGCATCGTAATAGAGGCTAACCATTAATGCACTGAATTTCTTCGTTGATGTACGACAGTCATTATCAGTTTATGTAATATTATTTTTGTAGAATTCGAATACATGAAAAAAAGCAAAAGTGAGAATTTGGAAATCAAATCTTTGTCAGGCTCCAATTCCAATTTATAGCCGTACCATGAGTATGTGCATGTATTTTTTTTTTTTTTTTTTTGTTCATCTTGACTCGTACAATTATTGAGAAGTTTTAAATAATCCTTGGGTGAGACCTCGTCAAAACATATGCTCCTTAGTTGTAACTACAGATCTTTTCCTTTTCTTTATAGATATTCTAATTTATTTAAAACGTTGCGTTTTGGCAACATGATACGCTGCGTAAAAAGATCGTCAGCCCAACCAATAGAACTAGAACAAGTGATATTCGGGCTCGGTGCTTGACAATGGCTTGTTTGTGCGGAGATTAGAATAGAATAAATAAATAGATGACGAGTACGCTTTTTTGTAAATGATCTTTTTTTTTCGTATAACAATCTTATATTTTTATCATGAGACAGATTGACAACAAAATTTATATTGGAAAAATAACCATAGTTATTCCATGGACTACTTCTTCTAACTTGTTAACAGTTGTTGGAAAAGGGACCGTCGGGTCTATATCCAAGGACAAAGTCTTGTGGACATGAATGGTTCACCCCACGCCGATATGGAACCAACGCCGAAATGGAACCATTTCTTTCCATCACTTTTCGTTGGCAACATTGAATGATAATTGCAACAGTTATTTCAGAAGAGAGTGCCAAGTCTTCATGTTCTGAGGACTTTTGGCGTTTTTAAGTGGGTCTGACGCTTTGCGAAGGATAAACAATTGCTCTATCGTCAAAGCCATACATATTTTTAAATTGGAACAAAATGGGTACGTAAAAAAGCAAAAAAAGCTGCGTAAAAACCTAGAATTAACTTCCTACTTGATTACAGATACGCACATCTTCATTTCGAGAATCAGAACGACGCTAGTAAGTTCTATTTCACATATGCTGTGAATTTGAATATCCTTTGTCCGTTCTTCACCATTGATGTTAAACCTGCTTTAACGAAAGGTGAATTTGTACGCTACGTAAGTTATGCTTTTGCTCAAACACGTGAAAAGCTGTAATACATTGTACTAATAACGCTTTTTAGTCTCCAGGCGCTGAGGACATGCCAAAAAACAAAAAGTTATGCGACTGTCCTGCTGCCACTACAGACCCACCCACAACCCCAGTTACCACAACCACAGGTGACATTTCTGGTTGTTTTATAATTTAGTGAACGCGGCTTAAAGTGAAATGAGTCTCCTTGGTCCTTTTATTGTACACTGAAAATCAGAGAGGAGAGCGTTCACGGCAAATTGAATGTTTGTATTGACAACAAAACAAAAATAAAAAAAAAAGTGTTTGAGTTGAGTGAACAGTTATTATAAATGATGATCACAGCCTATTATCTTGCAATCATTCTTTATGCTGAAGGCAGAGAATAGTACTTATAACCTATTATACCTTGGTGTTGAATCAATATATCCTGCATGTCCATATATTAATTCTACTATATATCCTATGTCATATAGAAGCGTCTTACAGTAAAATAAGTAAACTATATATCCTAAATGACAACCTGTTCAGCCTTATACGAAGTAGCTAATCTCGTATAAGAATCTTCACTTATTCTATATTCGTTTCTTATTCTACTTTATATTATTTCAGCAATAATGAGGTGTGAGGATCTTGTATAATTTACATACGAGTTCTCCACATCTCATATGATGCTGTCAACTAAACACAACACTTAATTCACGGTACTCATATATTAGAGTTTATGTAGTTTCTAATTATTTCTGGTTTGCAATATTGTATAATTCATCTTTATCCTTCATAAAATGAGTTATATATATGTATATCATCTACCCTCAAATACGAGAGTAGCAACACCTATAAAGGACATACAAGGATTGTATCACTATCCTCATCATGGTTGACTTTAAAGTTACGCCGTTAAAAGTACCTCTTCTGCAAAATAACTGCCTTTTACACCCTAACAAAGACTAATCATTGATACACTGAATTTCTTCGTTGATGTACGACAGTCGCCTCAATAATCAGTTAATGTAATAGCATTTTTGTAGAATTCACATACATAAAAAAAAAGCAAATTTGTGAATCTGTCAGCTGTTACGTGAAGTATGACTATTGACATAACAATTTGTGCGAGGGGAATGCACATTGGGCGATAAAAGGAAATCGAGCATTAATTGATCTTTCAGGGGAAACCAGAACGAAAATGAAAACTCTGTGACCTTTTTTTTTCAAAAAAAAGAAAAATCAGAAGAAAAAGAGATAGATGGGTGAATTTTTTGGCGTTTACAAACGACTCTAATCTAGTTAATGTTCATACTCTCCGAATTAGAAGACACAGTTAAAATACTGCCAAATGATTTTAGAAAAGACGACAATACAGCAATTACCGATGTACTAAATGAGAAATATGCAAATAAAGTGGTGCAAGAAGTAGGTCTTTGCATCTGCGTTCATGACATCTTGCACGCTTCGGAGGGTCTTATCCTTTATGGTGACGGATGCAGTTATAAGAAGGGTAACAAAAATAAATTTGATAGCTACTATTTCTTGATTCTTGACGATTGTACTTATATGCTGCTATTCAGTGACATTTCGCCTTGTTGTCTTTAGGCCTTTCGTAGGCGAAATTTTGACAGGCAGAGTGAAAAGTTGTTCACCAGTCGGAGTAGTAGGTAATTTATATAGGATATTATTCTAGTAAAGGCTTGTCGGATAAGCGTACTGATCTTGTTGCGTCAATTTGATAGTAACGATGGGCTTTTTCGACGATATTCTTATTCCAGCAGTAGCATTACAACCCGGATCAAAATTGTAATTATAGTGCAAATTAAAGACGTGATTATTGTCGAACTTTTAACTAATCACAATGGCTGCGTATGCACTTGATTCATCTCTCCCCTCTTCTACATTTAGTGATCCAGCAGAGCAAGTTTGGGTTTGGAATTATGAAGGTGAAAAGTTGTTCATGGATATCGAAGAACCTATACGATTTAAAGTATACCGAGAATCATTCACAGACACTACTCCTACAAATCATCCGACATCCAGTACACCACGAAGAAGACAATCCATTGCCGATGCCACAGCAAACAATGAACTTGCTGCAAACTCTACGAAAGTACCACCATATTCTCTAACCGTAAGTGTCTATTGTTATGATAATTGAGTGCAATTTGAACGTGAAGAGCAATCATTTAAGGTTTTTGTCTCCATCGACAGTGTACTATCAATGAAGATGGTTTAGGTCTCTTGTCGTGGTGGGGAAGTTAATCCGATTTATCTATTAAAGCAGAGGAGAAGAAGTCAATGTCCCAAACTGCTATTAATTAAACAGCAATTCACAATTTCAAGCATCATCTCTTTTTAAACAGCTCGTTTTTAAAATGTATCAGCAATGCAAATATTTTAGAGAAGGAGGCTGGGCTAAAAGTTGTCAAGCCTGCAATAAGCCCAAGAACAACTATCTATTATCGAAACTCCACTTGTATATATCACAAAGCGCATTATCACAAACACGTACCCGCACATGCACCTTTTGCCAAAATGCTGTCGCAAATAATGAATAAACTAAAAGTGTCATATATTTTCAGAGAAGAGTGTCGTACAATTAGGACAAAAGGATGTATAAGGAAAAATAGTGTCGTGCCTTTCAAAGAAAGAAAAAAGATGTTGCATATGTAACTATTTATTAGATAAGATAGCCTGCAAGACAGTCAGCGAAATGGTTAACATAGCGTGCAAATCGTTAAAAGATAGCTGGGCATCTTAATTGCTAGTATCAACAATTATTTGAGGAATAGTGTGATGTCCTCTATAATTACCTAGGCCAAATATATGTAATTATTCACCTAAACAACACTACATGTATTTTCTTATCTGCCCATATTTATTTACAAGGTCTCAGACTTCCTCTTCTCCTTACCATTTTACCTTTTGTCCATTAAAAGAGTGTTAGTTCCATAACAGCAACTGAAACTGGCCAGAGCAGACCCATTGAGTTAAAGACATTACGTGCTCACAGGTCATCAAATTTTATTCAATAAAAAAGACAAGTTTTCCAAAGTCCGAATTTGTTGAATGATGAAGTTCGAATATTTTTTTCAAGGAGTCTGGCGGTGTGTAGCTGTGAATAGCTTTACTATGATTATTCTTCTTTACTTGTTTTTGATCTATGAATATTTCTAACAAATATTATCCCCAATGGTCCGTGTGTTCAGTGGTATGTCCTTTCCTTATACTCTAACTAAAAATTATTCCTAAGTATCCACGGTAACCAAATGTATACATCTTTAATTAAAAATAAAAATAGCTAAAAGACTCTGAAAGTAAAAATATATGTATAAAAAATTGTTATCCTTTTTGTTGAAAAGTTTAATTTAATAGTATAAACAAAGAGTTAAAGTGTGTACCGTTCCTGAGCGACCAGTCCGACACACACCTATTTACCATTTATGGTATCATACGAGAACTCCACTTCGGATAATACATTATCCCTGTCAAATCGAATTATAATCCATCCTTCCTATGTATCATGCTCCCACCACAGAATTCGACTGTTTGATGACACTACTGTTGTCTTCTATCAATCCATGCTTTAAACCTGAATACATGTAAGTTGGATATCCATGATTGTTATAAAGAAGGGGTAAACGATGATGTATATATATAAACAAATATGAACTACTATATAATATGGAAGGAGAGATGACAGAAAATATAGTTAAAAGTGTAATGAGAAGGGTTTATTTTACTCTGCTCTGTGTCTTCCATTTTTTTTTTTTTGGTTTTTTTTTTTGTGGTTACCGCCGTTGATATCGTTAGTTAGTGACCGATCAGTCTAGACAACGGGTCTGCCGGGTTGTCTTTAACTCTTCCAAGTCCATTGAACTCTACAAAGCAATATTTGTAATCGTCCAGGATAGCTAAAAACTCATCGTCTATTCTTTCGTTGCCACTGCCAATCTTTTCCATTAACTCGTCTTTGTCAATAGTGTCTTTGGTATAATTTTATAGAAGATGATCATTATGCACTTTTTCTTTGCTCTTCTTTCCTACCATATTAGTATTATAAATTTCTCCTTTTTTTTCATCTTCTATAAATCTGTACAGAGTAGAGGAGACTTCCCCATTGGGTTAAAAAATTATTCCATGTTTTATCTTTTTTCTTTTTACTAATTCCCTTTTTGGGGTTTTTAATTCCATCACGTATTTTAA
Organism: Mycotypha africana; assembly: GCF_025528875.1. Classification (NCBI taxonomy): domain Eukaryota; kingdom Fungi; phylum Mucoromycota; class Mucoromycetes; order Mucorales; family Mycotyphaceae; genus Mycotypha; species Mycotypha africana. The sequence continues at coordinate 3,557,264 of NW_026515725.1, read as the reverse complement.
CCTGTTCTAGGCAATTTCCGTATTTTGACCTGTTCTAGGCAATTTCTGATACAGTATGTAGTAGTCTTTCTAATAAATCAAGTTTAATCGTATTTGAAAACTTGAAATTCTTATCTGTGACCTGTGAGAAAACCTACGTTTATTTATACAAGTATTTCTTCAAAACGCAAAACTTCCTATTTCTTTCCATCAACGACTTCCTATTTCTTCCCATGAACGGCAATATGGAAAATATCTGCAGCTCTTGTTGGAAACGCGAAAACCATGTATACATACAAGGTGAATTTGTACGCTACGTAAGTTATGCTTTTGCTCAAACACGTAAAAAGCTGTAATACATTGTACTAATAACACTTTTTAGTCTCCAAGCGCTGAGGACATGCCAAAAAACAAAAAGTTATGCGACTGTCCTGCTGCTGCCACTACTGCTGCCACTGCTACCACTGCTGCTACTACTACTTCTGCGGCAGTGGCAGTATCAGTAGGGGCAGGAGTAGCCACTGATACTGCCGCTGATGCTGCCACTGCCGCTGCTGATACTGCCACTGATACTGCCACTGACACTGCCACTGACACTGATACTGCCACTGACACTGCCACTGACACTGATACTGCACTGCCACGGAGTGTCGGTGGCAGGTAAATTTAAAAAGGACGCTTGAAGCCCTTAGCCACGATATAAAGAAAAAAGAAAAAGAAATTCTTATTTTAAAAAAAAAGGTTAAAACATTGAAAAAACAATTTTAAGCTTAAAAGTCATAATCAATAAACATTTTATTATTGCTTCTATACTATTTCTACGCTTCATCCAATAAGAAATTTGTTGCTCTTATGAGATCGTGATCATTCTTTTCTAAAGCATCTACAGCTTGGATACGCGTGAAACCCATGTGGATCAATTCATTGATCAAATGCTCATTTGGTAAAGCTGGTTGAGCCGGTGGTAGAGGAGGCAATGGCGGCGGTATAGGTGATGCATTACCACTGCTAACAGCTGATTTGAATTCATTAATCAGTGCAGCAGGAGGAGGCGCAGGAGGGGAGACGATTGGTGAAGAAGTAGAAGAGCTAGGAGTAGGTGATCCACTGCTGAATAATTTTGGTGGCAGAGCGGGTACTGAGTTAGCGTGTAGTTGTTGAGTGTGTTTCGGCGGTTGTTGTATGTGGTGTGGAGAAGGAGTAAGCTGTGGTGGGTATGGACTAGCAACTTTATTGTTGTTGCTGCTGTCACTGCTCTTACCAATATTCATGATCGTATTCTGAGGAATATTCCAGTATACTAAACTCATAAAAAAACTTCAGATAGGGCCATTCATGCATTAGGCAGTTGAGAAAAAAGAGTTACCTCCTTCGTTCTTTTGTTGATAATGCCTTGGTAGTGGCATTTGTGGTTGCTGTCTATGTGGTGGGTTACTTGGAGAATATTGAGGCGGAGGGTATGATGATGGACTAGTGGATGTACGCTTGATATTATTATCTTGATCTATGCTTGGACTGCAACCCAAAATCGATCGCAATGCTACTAAATCATTTTCCGGTGTGTCCCAAGGATCTGCCGGTGCTAACCCTTGCTCAAATCTATGGTAATCAAAATGCTAGTGATATGAAGATTCAGCATCAAAATCAGACAAAATATGTAATATTTTCCGCATAGCTGCTATACCTTTTCATGGCTGATCTCAAGTGGTACTGTATCTGCTTCTGCACCACTATTATTATTTGGCGCTGACGTTGTCTTTGGCTGCAACATTTTCGGTGAAGTCGTCAGACTGTAATTACCTTCATCCTTCTTATTCTCCTTTGAACTGTTATCGTTATCACTATTGGGTGCCGAATATGTTTGTTGCGGTTGTAAAATTCGTGTATCTGTATCTAGAAATCCAGGAGCAATTTTCCTTGCTGCCTGCTTTTGTTTCTTAATCTTTTCTTCCTCATACTGCTTTCGTTTTTGCGCAAATGCTTCTTCAGCCTCTGTTGTTTGTTTTCTAGACGCTTCCACGTGAGCAATCGTCTCTCGCTCGATTGAGAAAGGATACACTGGCTAGAAAGGTCCCAGGAATATTTCTCAGTAAACCATTTCAAATATACGAGCAAAAGAACTACTTACTAACTTTGCGACATCGTCAATGACCATCTTGAGCTCAGAGGCCACAAAAACCTGACAAGTTACAATATGCCATTAGTGTGTGTTTAGGTTCAGACATATATGAAAGATGCTATTGTTTATCCATACCTTCTTCGGTAATGTGTACAAGGGCGAAACCATCACTGGCACACCTTGAAGTATCGTATACATTGAACCTACCAATGAGTATATTGGTTTAGCTTTCAGCCTCTAGACTTTCTTGTGCATTTTATTAATGACCTTGGTCTGTCATGTACTTTCTGTGAAATCAACTTAAAAAGGTTGAAAAGTAGAAGCGGCTTCTCTGGGAAAAGAAGGAAGGTGCAAGGAGATTGAAAATTCGATGCTACCATTTTAATGTTATCATGCACGCCGTCTGCAGGCATTAAAATGTATGTGAGGGGCTCACTAACATTTACAGGCCGACATCAAGAAAAAAGGAAATGCGCCAACTTCTGACCCATTACTTTATAGTACCATCTGAAAGCACTACTTGGCAATGGGGATATATAAACACGTATGAAGATTCATAGTAACCGGAACTGAGCCACTTAAGTATAGTCTCAATGGAAACTCCTCACACTCCAGAGCTAAAATTTGAAGTGAAAGAGCTGGCTACAGGGATGATACAATAGTACCTAAGGCTGCTTCTCGTCTGAAAGCTTCCAACCCGACAAAGGCAATTCTTTGCTGTGCATAGGGTAGTTACTGCAAACAAGGTTAGAACATGGTTATCTACACTTTAACGACGGTCATAGGTGTGCCTCTATTATTGAAGATCCATTGGAAGAGAGCAAAGTAGTTGGTTAGACAAAGCTCCTAACAATTTTGCTAGGTGGTGAGATGATTAAAGAAATATGTTCCTGATCGCCCAGATTTGCCATTATGGAAAGAACAACAAAGCCGCATGGTAGGACATACGTAGCAAGTAGAGATAAAAGAACTGCATTCATCATGTGATCCCTTCATGCTTTGCTGTTCTGTCTACACATTTCAATAATAATCCTTTGTTATCATTATCTTTACCCTTTTTCTTCCCCCTTTCTCCTTTTTTTTTTTTTTCATTAATCGATTTATTGCAGTAAAAAACTTCTTTTTTTCCACATCCGTTTTCCATAATATACTTTGTTCACAGCGACAGCAAATAGTTGTGCCTTACATACTTACCATGACTACTACAACAGTAACGACAGTGGCATCCGTGGTGGGAAATAAATTTGGTAGTTCCTACAGATTAGGTGCAAAAATAGGATCAGGTTCTTTCGGGGAGATACATTTGGGTATGAGATAAGAATCACAGTAGCTTGCCACAAAAAGCTTCCCACTAGCTTTTCATATATTAAAAACTATAAACTAAATTGAACAAGAGATAGAAAAATAAACAAAACGCGCATTACTCTTCTTATTGTTACTTAGGTATAGAAGAGGCATCTGGAGAAGAGGTTGCAATAAAGCTCGAGAAAACAACAGCAAAGCATCCTCAACTTGAATATGAATACAATGTTTACAGAGCTATTGCAGGCGGAATCGGCATTCCAAGGGTGCGACTGTTTTCAAAAGAAGCAAGCTATCATGGTCTTGTTATGGAGAAACTAGGGCGTAAGTTGAAAAAACGTGCCAAGTGAGCAAAATACCAGAGGAGATCCCCTAATATGGTTACTCATAGCCTCTTTGGAGGAGCTTTTCAATCATTGCAAAAGAAAATTTTCAATGAAGACAGTTTTAATGCTTGCTGAACAAATGGTTAGTGGGAATAACTCATAAGGACAATGTACAGTTGTTATTAACAATGGTGATGAATTTTAGCTTGCAAGAATTGAATATTTGCATACAAAAAGATATATCCATCGAGATATCAAGCCAGACAACTTTCTGATGGGCTTGAATTCATCCAATTATTTGGTTAATTTAATTGATTTTGGACTAGCAAAAAGATATAGAGACAATAAGAACGCACATATTCCACCCAAAGAAGGTAAAAGCCTGACAGGGACAGCAAGGTATGCTAGTGTTCATACGCACTTGGGAAAAGGTAAGTACCGCTGTCACCATTGCAACAAACGGCTTTCATCCTTTTGTTGTGGCGCTCATCATTGTTGTGCTTTGATTCATTCCTCTGACAGAACAGTCGCGAAGGGACGATTTGGAGTCTCTTGGTTACGTGCTTATTTACTTCTACCAAGGACAACTACCCTGGCAAGGCCTTAAAGCGAAAACGAAAAAGCAGAAATACGAAATGATCAGTGAACTAAAGCGATCTATACCTTTAGAAGAACTATGCAAAAATATGCCTCGCGAATTTGTCATTTATATTGATTACACGCGAAAACTTACCTTCGAAGGACAACCAAACTACAATTTTTTGCGCGACTTATTCAGAACAATATCATTGAGAGAAGGCATCAAGCTTGATTTGGTTTACGACTGGACTACAAGAAATAACGGCAATGGTAGTGGTTACAGATATAGAAATGGTGTAAATAACAGCCATCACGCTCGACCATGACAGAAGATACTTTTTACAACTCTTGCTACTTAGGTTATGAGAGCATCTTTTTTTTTTGTTAGTACTGTTAAAGCATGTCATCTTTCTTGCGATCTACAAATATACATAAACAAATGTTAAAAAAGTTATAAACTGTCTCCGCTCAAGCACCTACAGTTCTTCCAGATCATCCAAATCGATAGGTGCGCTTATTCTTTTTTTCATTTCTCCTTCTCCTACATTCCATTGCAATATTGCTCGAATAAACACTATAGCAATTACATTCTCTTGTATATCTCAAACATTTGATATTCATGTACACTTCTCCCATCATACGGAATCAAAACTCTTTAACAAAAGAAACATATTTACAAAGATTTATAAAGTAACTAACTCATGGGCAAATGAATAATAAAAAAAAAAGTACGAATAGAAGTGATGCTAAGCTACATTGGCGGATACCACTGCGGTATGATGAGGTTCATTGTTTCTTGTAGTTGTAGTTTTCATTTCTACAACATCATGTTCGCTGCTATTGTTGTATACCTCATCGTCGTCGTCCAAGAAAGCTGAAGAAGCGCTGAGGATAGCATCGCCATTATACACTTCGGCATACCCTCTATTTTGTTTAGCTGAATCACCATAGTCCGTTAAATATTCCCAAAGATAGATCAAAGAGAATGCAGCAGTAAATACAACAAATCCAAAAGTTAAGAGGACGTTACTATAAGACATCACGTCTACACCGATAACATTCAGTAAATTGAGCTGTTCTTCTGTAGAGCCCATGAATAACAGTCCTGATAACATTAACGTCTATTGTAAAAAGGAAAAAAAAGTTCGGTAAACATTTCAAAATATGTATATACATCAGCAAGGTCATGTCAATATTTACTAGTGGTGGTAGGTATTGGAAGGGTGCTATGTCCCGAACATTATTTTCCTTCCAAACAAAACAAATTTCAATAATCCTACTCAATCCACCTGCGGCCAGCATATATCCAAAGTATGAATGAATAATGCCACTGTTGGGTACATGTTGAGCATGCCCTTGGAATGAAACCGCGGTCAAGATGATTAATACAGAGGGTATCACACTTCGTTTACCATTGCGACTAAGAACAATGCCCAATAATCCTGCTGCCCACCATATAATACCCATAGATGTGTGTTGATAATCCCCATGATTCCATGGCTGTCCCCATCTGTATAACCGTATTAATTTCCCAAAAATACATCCATCTTTTCTTGCATTAGTCCAAACTTCTCTAATTACCTGTGCTCGGTGAATGTATTCACAATACCCCATAGCATAATAACCCAGCTGTCATACCATTCTTGACTTTTGCCATTCCTCAAGAGCCATGGTCCACCTACGCGCAACATCATTAATAATAAAATTCCATAAGCCACAAACGAAGAACCCATTATAAAGTGTGCTAAACATTGCCCAGTATGATCTGTGGTTACAGTGAATAAAGAATCAGTAATGATCCACAAACGACGTCCTGTTGATATTAGAATCTTTACCCCCATAACAAAATCCAACGGAAGCAATAACTCCTAATACAATCTGTACGTAGCCTATAACAGGTATTGATGCCCCCATTACTTTATGAATTTTACTTATCACTGGCCGTATTTTTCCGTAAATGCCTCGTTCAAGGTGCAGTTTCAAAAATGCGCCTATTACAACTTGCAGGATGACTGTCCAAATGACAATATTGGCAAACCAACGATGAGCAATATGCGGTTCCTATAATATACATGGAGAAGAGTTAGTTATTTATGGGTTGAAAAAGAAATCACCCGAGTTGTAAGGTCAAAGCGTTTACTGTACATAATTGCGACCATTATGTGCGTGCGCTAGAAATAGTCCAATGACAAATAAAGCGGTTCCTAATACTTGAACGGGTACATGCCATCGATTCTTGGCTAAACCAAGTACCATACCCAGTGGATATAAAATTCCAAATGCTGTTTCTCCAAAGGAAAAAAAAAAAAGGGTAGAAAGGCAGGTTTGATAATCAATCATTTGTTCAGTAAGGGCTCGCTCCAACAATAGAGACTATCTGAATACAATGGTCATACCTGTCACCATAAAGGTAATATGAAGTGCCATAATAAGCCCTATAGGCTCGTCTGTAGCGGCATAGCTGTTAAATAGAGAAGGGTCCAAATTATGGCTATGACCCATTCCCGATGAGTGTTCATCTTCGGACTTGTTCATGCCCTAATCAACAATACAAAAAATTCGAAATACGGAACAAAAAGTAGAGAAGAAGGTTTGTGACATATGTAAATATTTGTTTTAGTGGCCTTTACCACTTTTATTCTCCAAGGGGAAAAAAAAGAAAAAGCTAGGCCACTGATGGCCGATCTATTTATCCGTCTAATACTTTTCCAGAGATAGGATGCATTCAGTGTAACTTTAAACCAGAAAGCGAACTTTTTGCACGACTTTCAAAGTCATGAACATGCAATGTAAAATCACGACTCAACCGCACTATCTTGATTTCCAGTATAGACGGACATGGTTGCTCTCAATTTGCTGTCGAACTACATTTTAGGAAAAATCTGGGGTAGACCACATCAGGTCTGAGTCTGTAGCTTGCATTAAAAAAAGATCAGTTTCTATGATGAAATGGCCACGGCTGTTACGCCAGCTTGTTACTATCGCCGTTCGTTTTTTGCCTTTATTTTCGTAACAGTTTATTGCTATAGTCATTCTTTTTTTTAAAGGTATCCTTCCGAAAAAAAGGGCATTTAAGAATGACAATATTATGACTTACTAAAACAACATTGACTGGTCAACTGGCTTCATGCCATGTAATTTTTAAATGATTTGTCAACTTATCTTGTGCTTTCAACGGGAGAGTTTAACAATCAGTTCCTAAAGCATGAATATAACTCTAGTAAAACAGAAAGTATAAGTAAGAAATTGACCAGCAATAGTAAAAGGATCAATATATGCCTAAAGCGAAGAAGAATAGAATTAGCCATTATTTGCAGCAATGATAGGATATCTTGCTCATAATCTGTCTTTAATTAGAGCTCAAATACATTGAAAGATATGGAAAGGAGGTGTATAAGACAGCTTCTTCCTTGTATGCCACTGTAAGTAAAATATGTATGTGCATCCGTGCCAAATAAAAGCTTTCCAAGTCACGGCCTGTAAAACGCCCAGCCACAATTTTTTTTATTTTCATTTTTTTTTTCTGCTCCTCAATTGTGTGGTAAAAGTAAATTTCACATTTAAATTTTGGCTTTTTTTCTCCCTCTTAAACCTCATCGTACAATAACATTATGGTTCAGCTTGACAGATTAAACGACTTGTCTGATCGTATTGCCCATGATGCTCAGATTTTTGATGATTTATTGAGACTTATACCCGCCAAGTTTTATGTTTCTGAGAAAAATGATGACGAAAATATGCATAGCAAGTTTCAACATAATAAACGTAAAAAGACACCTAAGCAAGCCATCAAAGAAGCAACAAAAAAGGCGAAAAAGCTGAAACTGGATCCCGAAAACGCCAAGACAATAACAGATATTCAAACTGAAAAGGCACAGCAGTTACAGCAACAGCAAGAAAAAGAAGAAGACAGTAGCGATGCATCCGACGATGACAGTGGAGCTATGAGAAACAATGACGATGACGATCAAGAAATGGATGTTGATTCGGGTGCGTTTAGTGGAATGAGTGATAAAGACTCTGTCACAACAACTACATCTATCAATACAGCAACAACAACAGATACAAACGGAAATGGCGCTGATTCAGGTAAATGTTTAGTCACCCGTTTTTTCTAATGGCAGCCATTCGCAGCAAGTGTTAATATGTTTTTGCTCTCTTTTACATGTCACGCATTTTGTACCTAACAGTTGATGTTCAACCTATGGAAAGGAGTGATATTTCAGAACTTCGTGTACGTCTTCAAGAAAGAATCAATGAATTACGTAAAAAGCGTAATGCTGCCAATGATACCGAGAAGAAAGCTAGAAGTCGCGCTGAAATCTTAGCTGCTAGAAATAAAAAGAAGGAAGATAGAAAGAAAGCGATAAAAGCACAAAAAGAGAAGGGTAACAAAGCCGCTTCAGAAGAACTTGTTGTGCCTGATCACCAGAAGGTAACAACAACACTTGAGATGAAAGCATGCAATAATACAGTAGGTAGATGGCTCACTCATCTCTTTATCTTCCTTAGCCCGCTGTTGACAAATCTAAACCTTCAGCTGATTCCATCAAGATGGATGGTGCTGTATACTTTGGTAAACTTGCTGTAGGCAAAGAACAGCCTAAAAAGAAGGGACCCTCTGATGCAAAGACACAACTCAAGATGCTGGAGCAAAAGAAGGAAAAGATTGAAAAGTTGAAGGATGAAGATAAATCTAAAGCTGATCAGTTATTAGAAAAGGAAGAATGGAATAAGGTCTTATCTTTAGCGACTGGTGAAAAGCCTAAAGACAATGTCAAATTACTGAAAAAGACGATCAAACGACAGGAGAAGCAAAAGGGCAAGAGTGCTCAAGAATGGAATAAGCGTTTGGATAAGGTCAAGATGGAAGAAAAGAAGAAGATCCAAAAGAGAGAAGAGAATATTAAAGCTAAAATTGAGGAGAAAAAGAATAGAAAACGTGGTATTAAAAAGCCTAAAGCTCGTCCAGGTTTTGAAGGAATCAAACGCGGTAAAGGTGGTAAAGTGACAAAACCTACTCCTCCTACTCACAAGCATAAGAAATAGAGAAACTTCAATATTCCAAAACTGCGCATACAAACCTTTTTCTTTTATTTTAATCTATAATTATTGTATTTCCTGTTTTCCATTTTGTAAAATAAATCTCGTCGAAATTCCCCAAATGCCCCCCCCTCTTGTGACTTGCCTGTGACGATTTTGTGCCTACTACTAAGGATGGACAAACTTGAGTGTGAATTTCCAACATTTTCTCTTTGATTTATTCATACCACATTATTTAGAATGGCACAGCAGAATAAGAAAAACAAACAAGAAGAGACTAAAAGGGTCAATCAAAAGTTAATTAGGCGACAAAAAGAGAAGGATACCTTAGCACAACTGGAAGAAAAGGCTAGCCATCCCGTAAGTATAATGGACTGATTACCTCATCGGTAGATCTGTTTACTTTTTTTTTTTGATCGATCCAGCTATTGATCCATTCCGATTTCTTTCTGTAGGAAAATTATGAAGATGCACAGCTCTTTAGCGAATTACCCCTTTCTGAAAAGACGCAAAAGGGTTTGGCTCAAGCCAACTTTAAGCAAATGACAGAAATTCAAAAGAAAGGTATTCCACTTGCTTTGGCCAAGCGAGATGTCCTTGGTGCTGCAAAGACCGGTAGTGGTAAAACTCTCAGTTTCTTGATACCAGTAAATTTCATTATCTGATGATTGAAAAAAAAAAAGAAGCAAACAACTGTGAAAGTTAACAATAGGCTAATGTTTATTTCACGAATGACTTTTACAGGTTCTCGAATTATTGTTCAGACAGCAATGGAATGCAGCTGATGGATTGGGTGCCGTCATCATCTCTCCTACCCGTGAACTCGCTGTCCAGATCTTTGAAGTGCTTAAAAAAATTGGTAGATTCCACACCTTCTCAGCTGGTTTGATTATTGGTGGCAAGGAATTCAAAGTTGAACAGGAGCGTATTTCTCGAATGAACATTTTAGTGTGCACACCGGGTCGTCTTTTACAACACATGGATCAATCAGCTGGATTCACCTGCGACAATTTACAGATGCTTATTTTAGATGAAGCTGATCGCATTATGGATATGGGTTTCCAAAATACCATGAACGCCATTATCGAAAATTTACCTCCTCAACGTCAAACGCTCATGTTTTCAGCTACTCAAACTCGTTCAGTAAAAGACCTTGCTCGATTGTCTTTGAAAGACCCTGAATATGTGGCTGTTCACGAAAAGGCCGAACACAGTACTCCTAAAACTCTCTCTCAACACTATGTTGTCACTGAGCTTCCCAACAAATTGGATATTCTCTATTCCTTCATTAAATCTCACTTGAAATGCAAAACCATCGTATTCTTGAGCAGTTGTAAGCAAACTCGATTTGTGTACGAATCATTCTGTAAATTGCAACCTGGTGTTCCCATCATGCATTTACACGGCAAGCAAAAGCAAACAAAACGAGTGGATATTTTCAGAAAGTTCACTTCCACTCAGCATGCTGTTCTATTATGTACGGATATTGCAGCTCGTGGTTTAGATTTCCCTGCTGTGGATTGGGTGCTTCAACTGGATTGCCCTGAAGATGCTGAAACTTATATCCATCGTGTCGGTCGTACTGCTCGTTTCGATGCGGACGGTCATGCTTTGCTCATTTTAGTGCCTTCTGAAGTGGAGGGTATGATTGAAGAACTAAAAAAGAAACGCGTGCCAATTGAAGAAATCAAAATCAAGAGTAGTAAGCAGCAAAGTATCCAAAAGCAGTTACAAAGCTTTTGTTTCCAAAATCCCGAGATCAAGTACTTGGCGCAACGTGCTTTTGTGGCGTACATGCGATCTATCTATCTGCAGAAGAATAAGCAGATTTTTAATGTCACAGCTTTACCAGCAGAGGAATTCGCGCATGCTCTTGGTTTGGCAGGTGCACCCAAGATCAAGTTTGTGAAGAAGGCAGAGAAGAAGTTAATGGGCGCTCAACCCGCGAAGAAGGCCGACACAGAAGATGAATCAGAGAATGAGACAGCAGCAGCAGCAGCAGAGGAGGAGTCTAAAGATGAGAAAGAGGAACAAGCGAAAGGACAAAAAACCAAATATGATCGTATGTTCCAGAGAAAGAATCAGGATATTCTTTCAGAACATTATAACAAACTGGTCGATTTTGAGGGTGATAAGGTGACATTAGGCGGTGGTATGGATGAGGACGATGATGAAGATTTCTTAACTCTCCAAAGAGTCAATCATGAAATTGAAAGTGATGAAGACGATGAAGAAGGAGAGGAGGATAAAGACGAAGGAGATATTAAAGACTTGGATGATGAAAATATATCCAAGCGTAAATTAAAGATGACAAAGAAACACAAAATCAAGAATATGCCAAAGGGTGAGAAGGTTATTTTCGATGAAGAGGGTAATGCTCATGCCGAATACGAGTTTATAAATGAAGAAGACTTCTTAAAGGCCGGTGATGCCAAGACACAGATCAAGGCCTTTATTGACGAAAAGAGTACTGCAATGGAAACCGCAGATAAAGAAGATAAAGAAATTGTTAGACAAAAGAGATTAGAAAAGAAAATTAAAAGAAAGGAAAGAGAGAGAGCTGTAAGTATTATAGCAATATCCGTACTCTATCGATTTGTTGGTCTCTTATTGAACTTCATCTTTCACTCATTAGGCATTACAGGAAGCAGAAGGTTACTCGGGTGAAGAATCTGATGTTGCCTCTGATGAGGATAATGTGTCAGCTATGTCAGAAGACGAATCCGAGAGTGAAGAAGAAGAAGAAGAAGAAGAAAAGGCTGACAGAAAGAGAAAATGGTACGAAGAGCAAGAAAGCGAATCTGAAGCAGAAGATACCAAGAAACAAAAAGTTATCGATGTTGCCGAACCTCAAACATTGGAAGATCAAGAAGCTCTTGCACTCAAGCTTTTGGGTGCTGCTTAAATGCCTCTTTCTTTTCCGTACATTGTATAATTATATTTAAATTTTGTAGAATGACAAATATTCAGTCTATGCATTTTTTCTGTTATATATCATTAAATTTATCGTTTTCCCTATTTTTACCAAAGCAAAATGTACTTGTTCCCTTGTACTTATATCTGATTGATTTCTCTTGGAATTATGATGATTCAATGTCTCTTTCAAATAATCAACCAATCTGCAACTGTAATTAATCACTTCAGAAAGTGGCAAGCATGCAGTGGCAGTTTAAATTCAGAAGGCACTTTTTGATAATTTATTTTAAAACAATTCAGTCATTTCTTCTCTGATCGGTGTGGATTCAACACACAGGAGGAGAATAGAATGAGCAGCGATGATGACACAAACTCAAGATCCGAAGTGATTCCTTTAAAGCAACATAAAATACCACTAGAACTACGAACAGATCCCATCAAAGGTCGTGGTGTCTTTGCAACTGAGCCGATCGAAAAGAATACTTTGGTCGAGATCTCACCCATTCTTTTTTTCAAAAGCGATGAATACAAACAGCATGGCCAATATACCATACTTGATCATTACACTTACTGCTGGAAAGAAGGTGGATACGCGCTGGCGCTCGGATTGGGTTCGATGTTCAACCATCATAGTAACCCTAACATGGGTTTTATTAGAGATGTACCCAATCAGCTAATTAGATACGTGACGTTACGCCGTATTGAAAGGGATGAAGAGTTATGTATATCCTATGGCAACCATTTGTGGTTTGAGGACTCTACTGCTGCAGATACTGCGAAGTCAGAGTCTGAAGACGAGCCATTTCCTTTTGGTAGCACCAGTATCGAAGATGAGGAGTAATGAACGAAAAGCATTCAAAGACTGTTCACAGTTTATGTAATCTAGAACAAAAAAAAATACACCTTTATGTCCTTTTTGCCCCATCTATTCTTTGCTATTCAGTCTACTGACTATGGAACACGCCAACTTTTTTGAGCGTATGCACGTCATAAAATTGCATAAGAACCTTATTATGAATAAAGCCATTAGAGGCTTTGTATTTATTTAACTGATCATGATGGTGTAGTATTATTAAGTCATCCATGGGTAACATTACATTGTCTTGTGCAATTTATGTTGGTTCGCAATAAGCGTTTTACCATTCACAGCATCCACATTCAACTTTTTTTCTTTTTTTCTTTTTTTGATCTGGACAAAAATGGTAATTATCAATTCATATGAGTTTTTTAAGATTGTTGGGCTCTTTTTTTTTTTTTTTTTTTTTTTTTATTGTTTTCGCACTTTAAAAAATCAAACAGGTCGTTCAAGTGCGACAAAAGAGAGGTGTTCGATATAAAAAAACTGCCAAGCTATAATTTTGCAATTTCCACGGGTTTCCTCATCTTTTCTTCTTTCTTCCTTGGTTAGCCTGTTTTTATCACCATCTTTCATTCCCGAACCACTTTTGTATTTTATGTTAACTACTACAACAGATTCAACAGCAACAATGAAATCGTCTTTCAAAGTTGGTAAAGTAAACAACAATGCCCGCAAGAAATTGTCTGCATCCTCACGAAGTAAAAGTAGTCCCGCTTTGATGGTACAGAATAGCAACATCAATCATCCCAGCGGCAAAAGAAAGCTTAATCAACTCCCACATTGTCACACAGTTATTGATTTGACGTAAGCTATATAGAATAGCGGTATTTAGCTTCATTTTTTTCCAAATGTATGTTGAGAGATGAGGTATATTTTTGACAGCATCTCTTATTATTAGGGTCCTTAAAGGAAATACACTCATCAAAGCTGTTCAAACACTCATCAGCAATCTTTTTCAACTTCATGTGAGACATATTCACCTGGACAGAGTGAGTGGAGCACTCACCAACGCTGTATTTTTCGTCACCATCAATCACACTCAAAAAATGTTACTTCGTGTCTACGGTGTAGGATGCGATCAGCTCTTGGATCGAAACAAAGAACTCAACTGGTTGAGTCATTTATCACAATTGAATATTGGGCCAAAGATGCTAGCCACATTTGGGAACGGTCGTTTGGAAGAGTATCTACCTTCTACTACATTAACAAGTCAGGATATTCGTAATACAAGGATTTCTGCTCAGATCGCCTCACGTCTTCATCAGTTACATTCCATTGTCCAGATATTCCCGCCTGATGAAGCATTCGACGAGCCTTTAAATGTATGGACAATGATTGAAAAATGGTACACAACGTTAGTGGATATTTTGCCTCAGCTGAATTCAATCTATCCAGAATTAAACTTGGATTTAATCGAGTTACGTGAAAAGATCGATGCTTGTAAAACCTTCTTGAGTAAATCAGACAGTCCTATTGTATTTGCCCATAATGACGTAAGTAGACAAATTGAGACACACGAATAGAACGGAAACTGACTCAGATGATATTTATTATATTCAGGCACAATATGGTAACATATTAAAGATCGAGGGTAGTAACGAACTTGTCGTGATTGACTTTGAATATGCCGGCTACAATCCAAGAGCCTATGATATTGTGAATCATTTTTGTGAATGGATGTATGATTACCATAGCACAACACATCCCACCTGCCAAATGATCGAAGAGAGATACCCTACCAAAGAAGAGCAGTTGAACTTCTTATCCTCTTATTTAAACCATACCCAAAATCAAGAAGAGATTGAAGCTGCGTATGAAGAAGTGAACCAATGGAGAATGACAAGTCATCTGTTCTGGAGTTTGTGGGGTTTTGTTCAAGCAAGTCAAAGCGAGATAGAGTTCGATTATTATGCTTATTCTAAGCAACGTTTGGCTGCCTTTGAAAAAGATCTTGCTTCTTATGTCTCTGTATCTTTAACGAAATAAAAAAGAAAAAAACTGTCATGATGTCCTGCTGAACGAACCCAACAAAGTTCTATTGATCTTTTTTTGGGCTTCATGTGTGTGGTTTTCTTTCATTTGGTTCCAGATTTTTTTTATTTTTTTTATTTAATTTTAGAAACTGAAAAAAGTGTGAAGATCTTTTGACTTTACTTTCTTTAATTATTATATATTTTACATATTTTATTTTATTTTTTTTCTTTATTGTTTCCCTTTCTGAATTATGAACAACGATCCAACCAAACAAATCATTGTCGAAAATAAGCCAGCAAGTCTTGAAGCGTAAAATAACTCATCCCATCCCCTTGATTCGCCTCTTTTATTAATAGTACGCTGTAAACTAATTGATTCATTGTTTCAATATTAGAGTACCCGAATTCGCCAAAAAGCCAGTCTTAGGTTTCTCTACCTGGTCCTCTCAATTATTAGACAGTGTTCCTGGTTATGGTGGCAAACATATTACTCCATGGTAAATGAACAATAGATAGCTGATGATTCATGATGCAATCATACTTAATTCTTTTTCTTCTTGTTGTGTTACAACTTCGGCGACAGGTTCGACGAACAGCAGATTAAGGAGATCTCGGACGTCATGAAGGAAAAGATGCCAGAGTACAAGTACATCAACATTGACTCAGGATGGTAAAGTTCATATGATTGAGGCGAGATAAGGATATTTATAAAACTAGAGAAAACAATACGGACATTAGGGAAGGGGCAAAAAGATAGCTTGTATTCCTGATCTAACGCTTCGTTCGGATGTTTATGCAATTTTTTTCTCAGGTGTAACGAATGTGACGAATTTGGTCGTTGGACAATTCGTAAAGATGTCTTCCCTAACGGTCTCAAGCCTATCTCAGACCACCTGAAGAAGAACGGCCATCGTCTCGGTATCTACATTTTGCCTGGTATTCGTAGGGACAGTGTGGAAAAGAAATGCCTCATCAAAGGCACCAACCGCACCGTAGACGAACTCGTTCCTTCTCGTAAAGAAGGTTGTGGTTTTAAGGGCACCACCTATATGCCAGACGAGCATAACGATTTAGTACAAAAATACTACGATTCCATTGCTGAATTATTCCACGAATGGGGTATCGGTTTTGTTAAATTGGATGCTGTGGGCCCTGGTGGCGGTAGCGAATATTATCCTTATACTGGTCCCGATAACCGTGCTTGTACTCAAATGCTGTACAATGCTTTGAAGAAATACGATATTTGGCTGGAGATTTCATGGCAGATCGATTCCTCTTACGCTGATGAATGGGCACATATCTCGAATGGTGCACGTATCTACACCGACATTGAATCCTATTCCACAAAGACAATGACATCGACCCACCGTGTCATGCAACGTATCACACCGTGCGAGAAGTGGGTCAATACCTGTGTCGTCGGTAGTGATTATGGCTTTTATGTTGATTTGGATGTTGTCTTGGTCGGTATGACTGTCAATGATAAATGTGTGGATGGTTTGGATAACGATGATGTTCGTCAAACCTACATCAGTTTTTGGGCTATGGTCTCTTCCGTTTTCTGTACTGGTGCAGATCCTCGTAAGATACCTGACAAATATCTGGCCATGTACAACCATAAGGAAATCCTGGAGATTCATCAAAGTGGTGTCATGGCACGTCCCATCGGTTCCGGCAATGTCTGGCAAAATAGAAAGCAAATCTGGTGGAAAAAGCTGAAGGATGGTCGAATCTATGCTTGTTTGATAAACGCTCATACTTATTTCTTCATGCTTGGTTTAAGTCATGAAATCACTCTTAATTTTGCTGACATTGGCTTGCAGAAAGCCAATTTGAAGGACGTTTGGACAGGCGAAGAACTTGGCGTTTATGACCAGAAATACAGCATTGTTTTACGTCCTGCTCAATGTCAAGTTTTACTCATCACACCTGCATAACAATCCGATTTAATCTCCCTTTCCCTTTTACCTCTACATCATTTTCTCTTATTACATTCCTATATAATGTTTTAAACAATAATTTCTGCATCTATCTTTATTACATATATACATTATCAGTTTACACTATATTATCTTTGTTTTTTGTACTTTCTAGACAATTTAATTTTTTATATTTTTTTTTGCCCATTTTAGCTTTCCATCAGTCATGCAAATAAATCTGTTTAACCAAAAATGCTGCAACGTCCAAATCCTACATAGATAGATCACTTAGTTACAAATATATCCGCGATACCGAAAGATAGAATTGACATTTGATTTACCTGCCAGTACTGCATGTGCGCACTGAATGCACTTAAATACGGATTTTCCAAGAAACCTTCTTGCAGACAATAATCCACTCGTCCAGTGGCATTCAGCATTTTTAATCTCTCTGCTCCTTTTAGAGCCACAACAGACTGTGTATTTGCTGCTGTTGCTGCTGGGGAAGCTACTTTTAGCGATGCAACTGTCGGTGTAGCAGCAGGTGAACTACTTCGTAGTACATTGCCTGTCGACTTTTTCTTTTGCAAACTTTCTTTACCAATGCTGCTGTTACTGCTACTGTTACTAGCACTGATATTGCTGAAAGGATCGCTGTTGGATCTCACCCTCGTCAATTTATGTAAGCGATGATGATTGTCATCAGTACTAATTCCGTTCGTAAAAATGATACCCTCAGTAACATCGACAGCAGCATGAGTAGTAGTGGCCGTTGATGTCGTAACTATTCCATCCTCAGTCTCTTCAAACTCTTGTAGTTTATCTGCCATTGTATTCTGATGACTCGTAGTAGCTTTTTCTGGATGCATATCTTCATAAATCTGTTGCCTTGATAAACCCAAACCACGCATGAACAGATTAGTTGTTAAGCCCATCTTCAGTGATTCGTACATGGCACCCGCTCTTGTGGCAATACCAGTGCCCACATTAAAACTGGCATCAAGGACGCCCTTCAGTCCGCCCTTCATGTAGGGTATAGGCTCAGGTTTCAATTTGGCTGTGTAATGACGTGCGATCAAAGGTTCTAAACGGTAAGCAACGGGATCAGACTAGTAGAACGTTGAGCTTAATTTTTACTGTACGAATTATCTTCAAAGAACAATCTTTTGTAATTGTCAAACTTTTTTGGCTTTCTTTTTTTCTGTTTACCTTATGAAAAATATTATACAGGTTCTCTACAGCTGGATAGCAATAATTAATCGATGTCGGTGACGGTGACTTCACGTCTGCAAGAAAGTCATCGTTTGTTATATTGGAGGAATCGAGCGTTTTACGAGACGCTATCTTGAAACCTCTCAAGAGTAATATGACGCCTAATGGTGAACCTGCAGCAAAGAAGTTTTCAACTTTGAATTGCAGTGGTGGTAGTGAGGCTTTACGAGAAGTTCTTTTTGGTTGTTCACTGTTGATTCGACTGCTTTCATTCATGCCGGATAGAGAGGCTGGATTGAACGGCTGTAAAGAAAGCATATCAAATGCAAGTAACGACTATCATTTTGGATTCATGTAAGTGATCCGCTTCCCCCGCATTATCCGACTTTAACTTTGTTCAATCTTACCCCTAGTGAATGGCCAAATATAGATACCTTGCCCTGTTCCAGGAACTCAGGATTCCGATCGATGAAGAGTTTAAAGACTCGGTTGATTTCGGTCGAGATGATCTGGGTCATCATTTCACGATATCGTGGCGTCATATACAAAGGGACTATTCATATGAACCAATGTATACATTAATTTTCGCAAAGAGTTTTACACTGAATTTGTAACGTTCGCTCCTTACTATCCATTAGGACGTCAGAGACCACTGTCCTTAAATTAGGAACACCATCCAATGTCAGTTCATCCAATGTAGGACGACCATCTTCTGTTCCGACCGTACCTAGATCAGCTTCTGTCCCTTCTTCTTCATCATCTGCTGCCATACCGAATTTGATGTCCTGTCTCCACATGATGGGTAATACTTGGATACCGTTGGGTTTATTCGGTGTGGATGTTGTAGATATCGCTGCATTATAAACTGTTTTAATCGTTTTCCTCATTACATTTACATCTGTGACAATAAATAAATTAAGATTTTTGTACATTCTATTTGAATCCTGTCTTTCTTACCGTGGACAAATGTTTGTCCTGTTCTTTCTGTCATTTTTTGACCAATGCTAATGAGTTGAAAGTAGTTTCAACAGATATTCAATACAACGGAAACACATTTAAACATATATGTCAGATAGTTACCCATGGATAACAAACATAAGATGATCGATCTTTCTGACTTCTTCCTCACTATACTCATTCTCATAATCGTTAACTTCATTCTCTTCTAACTGATGTTTTTCGTTTTCTTTAAGGTGAGCGGTCGCTGCTTCTCCATCATCATCATCAGAGGATGCTGAGGACGACACTTGAGTCTGCGTGTTTAGTCCAGTAGAAGATTGAACATGAGTAGGTTCCTCCCCAGAGGGTGTATTTGGTAAAGACGAAGATGATCCTGACGATGAACGCTGGTGATGACTCTTTTTCTTTGATAGCTTTGTAATGGACTTTTTGGAGATATATTCTTCCACAGCCGGGTATCCTCTAACCAATTTCGTTCCTCTCACATTTTGTTTGCTTGTAAAGCGGGTGATAATGCTCTGTGCAAACTTACTGCTTGTACTGTTACTATATGAAAAAAAAAATAAAGGTTTTTAAGCTGTCTAAAGTATTACCTTTTTATCGTTTAAAATACTTACGATAATAAATGGGCTGCGTCTTTGCTAGTGTATACAACATATTGACCCAAGTAAGGCCCCAATAAATTCCAATGCTTGTCTAATGGTTGCTTTGTTATTTCTTCTAATTTCCCTTCTGACTCTGTGGTATTCGCAGTTGGTGTATCATCTGATGAAGCAACGTTACTTGTGCCTGATGCTGTAACGTTGTTACTCAGATAAGGCTTATGCTTGCTATATTTACAGATTCAGTAAGCCCAGGTCAACACGAGAGGCGCAGTAGCAATTTCAAGTGTATACTTTACTAGTAGCCCAATTCAAGTTGCTCAGCAAGGCTTTCCTCACAGGGTATCCAGCCATCTGACTGCATAAACCAAGTCGCTCTTCTCACTTCGTATGTCGGTCCTTCCCAATAAACTGGGCTGATGGTACGTTCAGTAACATCTACCTCAAATAAGTGGTCTTCATTGACGGGAACTTTGGCTCTTACGTCATGGTCCTATTATGTCATTGTCGTTGTTACATCCAATGTCAAAGTGACAAAGTCAGGTCGAGTATAAAATAAACATACTGGCAAACAGGAGGAAACAGACAATTCACGCTCCTCCATTGATGAAGTTAATATTACTCACTTGATAAGCTTTTTCAAGTGCTATTGAATCTCGTTTGGAAAAAGCTACCCATTTTGAAGCCGTTGAAGATGTTGTTTTGTTGTGTAGTTTAGGTGACGAGGAGCTTTTGCGTAATGATGGATTACTCTTTGCTCGCCTTATAGAGACTGGATCAATGATTGGATTGTCAATGGCATGAAACCTAAAGATAATGTTAATCAAGAATAGATGAAGAGTTATTAACAAACAGTTTTATAGTGGCATTTGTTTCCTTATCGCTTTACCAGCGTGGTATCAAAGGAGGCACGTCAAGATCGGGTATCAAATTAATAGGTCGAGGATTACGTCTTCCTTTAGCTGCTATATCCCTCTGTTTCGAGTCTGGCTCTAACATGGAGTATTTCAAATGAACGAGGCGTAGTGTATAAATGGGACTACGGCTTGTAATAGAGGATAATTAAAGAAGAACTGAGAAAAAAGTAAAAGAGGAAAGGGAAGAATTCATTTTCCAGAAAATTTATACACAACCAAGACAAATGAAATGCAAAAAAAAAAAGCAGCGACAGAGAGCGACACACAGCATGAAAATGTTACCGTCACAGTTGTGAATTAATAAAAAAAGAAATCTAACCCAAACTCTTTCTTATCTACTTTTCTTTTTGTAAAAGATGGGTAAATGGACTGACAAGTTGTACATTACACATTCGGAATGGAGCGGTGAAGTGGGTCAGCATTCCGCTGCAGGAGGTATCACAGGGAAACGTACTTCTTCAGGTTTCAAAAAGTTACCATTCTACTGCTGCTCACTGTCTCTACAACCGTTTGAACATCCCGTTTGTACACCTGACGGCATTATATTTGACCTTGTCAATATTATTCCTTATATTAAGCAGTACGGAACGAATCCTGTCACAGGCGAGAAACTAGAAACGAAACAGCTGATAAAACTGAAATTTTTTAAAAATGATAAAGACGAGTACTACTGTCCGGTTACTTACAAAGTGTTTACCGATCACACCACGATCGCTGCAATTAAAACCACCGGCAACGTCTACGCCTACGATACCATTGAAAAGTTGAATATCAAAGCGAAACATTGGAAAGATTTACTGACAGACGAAAGTTTTACGAGAAAGGATATCATCATGCTGCAGGATCCTCATAATTTAGAAAAGCGAGACATGTCCAATTTTGATTATCTGAAAATGAACAAAAAAGTCATCAATAAAAAGGAAGAATTGGAGAAGCAAAAGACAAGTTATCATATCAATGTGGAAGGCATGGGAAATGCAAAAAAGGTATTTGAAGCGTTAGAGGCAAAGAATAAGCAACAAGAAGAACCAACGACAGCAGAAGAAGGCGACAGTAACAATAATAAACCAGTCATACCTGTATCCTTTCATCAGAAGAAAAAAGCTTTGCCTTACAATGCAGCACATTATACAACCGGCGAAGCGGCAGAGTCATTTACATCAACAGCAATGGGAGCTTATACGCAGGCTACAAGAGCATTAATTGATGAGGATGAATTCATGTATAAAAAGATCAAGTCGAAATCATACGCTAGAATTAACACAAATTATGGCAATATCAACATTGAGCTATTTAGCGACAAAGTAAAGTGTGATGGTGGACCTCTTGAATATTTATGTTTAATAAGCCTTTAATTGCTAACTTGCTAACTTTTCGATATAGGTACCACGAACATGTCATAATTTTGTTCAACTCGCAAAGAGTGGTTATTACAATGGTGTCATCTTTCATAGAAATATAAAAAATTTTATGGTGAGTCCACTCTTTACTGAACGAAAAAATCATAATTATGCAAAGTCGTTGACGCTTCACGCCTTTAGATTCAAGGAGGCGATCCAACTGGCACTGGGAGAGGAGGCGAATCCATTTGGAAACGTGATTTTCCTGATGAGATCAAGAGTACATTAAAACATGATGCAAGAGGTGTACTGAGCATGGCTAATAAAGGAAAGGATACCAACAGCTCACAATTGTACGTGGAAAGCAGCATTGAGGTCAATGAACTATTCTTGAACATCAGCTTATTCATTTTTTTTTCTTTCTTGATTAGCTTTATTACCTATTGCCCTACTCCAGAATTAGATGGAAAGCATACTGTTTTTGGTAAGGTGGTTGGTGGTATGGACGTCTTGAGGAAACTTGAAGCTGTTCCTGTTGATAAAAATGACAGGCCTGAGAGGGAAATAGTGATGAAGCAAGTTGAAGTATTTGTCGATCCATTCGCAGAATATCAAGCAAGATTGAAGAGGAAGTTAGAGCATGAAGCAAATAAAGACAGAGAAGATGAGGAAGAGAGGAGGAAACGAGAAAAAGAGGAAAAGATGGGCTGGTTTGGTCCTAGTGTGCCAAAGAGCAGTACGACTGAAGGAAGCCCAACAGGACCTTCAATCGGCAAGTATTTGAAAGCTTCAGCCTCTGAGCAGCAAAAGAAAAGAAAAACCGACTCTTCTTCTTCTTCTTCACCGGTTAAAGAAGATTTAGTAATCAAGAAACCGAAAACTGCGTCAGCAAAATCTACCTACGGCAATTTTGATAATTTCTGATAATATTCGGTTCTTTTTCTTTTCTTTTTTTTTTAATTAAGCAATCAATAAACATTTGATCGAGATATACCGATTAAACCATAAAGTTTTTCTTTTTCATTACTGCTGTTGAGAAACCGTATTTCGTGCTACGAATTTGAACCGCAATAATTTTTTCTTACAGACCACAAACCTTGAAGGTGACCTCACAAAGACCTGTTCAACTTTAACAACAAAAGTTATATAAGGAGTAGCTCTGAAATAGTTCTTTATAAACCATACCGTTCAGGAACATCCTCCTTTATTAGGTCAGATCCACCGTTATACTATCTCTGTTTATTGTATAGACTTTTTTTTTTTTTTTTTTTTTTTTTTTGTAGGGCAAAATACGAATTGCTATAATATAATAGTTTTGGTATGCCATTGTTGTATGAGCTTATTACTAGAAGCAATCTGAAGTAAAAAAATGTATACTACCCATATCATTGTTGCTCAACCGATCAATCCAAACATTCTTTTAACTACTTCATCTTGTCCACTATGTGATATCTTCTAGCTAATACTAGCATCAGTATTTAACTCCAGTCTTTGTCTTTCTTTGTCAACAATATTTAAGGGTAAAGCGTAAATCCTATCCGTAAAGCAGCACTCCACAGTCAGACGAAAAGCAAATATTGAAAGGGCATCCAAAAGATTCCATAATCAATAAAGAAGTATTCTCTTACCTTCGCTCCTGTTAGTCATTTGCATCAGGAATACAGTATTTTGTTAATCATTTAGAAGCATAGTGAAAAACTGACCCTCGCTTAATCAACTACTTATAAATTTGATTGCCTGGTCCTTGCATTTTTGATTGCGTTTAGGCCTCGGTTTGGGCCTCCATAAAAATGCATAAAAATGGTACTTTTCCTCCAGTTTAAGAGCTTCTACAGTTTTATAACATATATAAATATATTTTCTTAAATTAGATTGAAATGTATAGGCTGGCTTGAACGCCACCCCAAGATGCTCGCAAGCACCTTTTTTTTTGCCATAACCGGTCCACCAACCGCCTCATAATGAAGCGACTACGAGAATATAATGTGAAACCGCCGTTGCTCTCACATCTCTTGGGCCAAGTACTCATAGATTCTACAGTGTAACTTCATTTTACATCAATAGATTGCGGGCAGGCTCTTCTATAGCTACCAACGACCCAGATAAGCATTAGAAACATCACTACTACGACGATTGATCAACAATACCCTTTGGCGTTATTATTCTGCTTCAACGTTTAGGCTTTATCCTAACACGCAAATACAACAAGTAGCAGATATAGGGGTAGCTCCCAAACGAATGTTCAATCTGTTTTGGTCCCTTCCTTTGTTTCTTCAGGCTCGTGAACTAAGCTATCGCAATCATGATACCGACACGTTTGACCATTCCACAACTAGTTGCCCTCCACGCTGGCTGATATGGCAAGAAGGCCTCGCGGCATATTTCCCGTCCTTCTGCTTTAATCCTCAAAGCATCTCTGCCTCTCTACGATTACACCCGCCACCATCACTACCATCGTCTGAACAAGCTCAATTTTTCACCGTCTGCTTTAGTTTCCATTGGATTATCTGAACGTCATTCTTCCGAATGATATTCCATGACATTCCTTTTCATCCCCCATCCGTCTTTAGTAAAGCACACAATATTATTTCCTTGAGCCTGTTTTCCTCGCAGCTCTTGCGGGAAGCGGCTGCCTTACATTAATTATCCATCATAGAAATTGTCTTTTCCTCTCTATGTCCCACCCCTCAGCGATGTTTGACTAATTTATTAACTTTAAATAAGATAATCTACAAATGTATTTTTTTTATTTTTTTTTTTTTTTTTTTTTTTTGTAGATTATAAATTTTCGAGTGTATGTGATTGGCAGAGTTCCCTTCTACATCTTGGTATATGGCAGTGATCTATTGAGT
Source organism: Mycotypha africana (assembly GCF_025528875.1). Classification (NCBI taxonomy): domain Eukaryota; kingdom Fungi; phylum Mucoromycota; class Mucoromycetes; order Mucorales; family Mycotyphaceae; genus Mycotypha; species Mycotypha africana. The sequence goes on along the minus strand of NW_026515725.1, from coordinate 3,532,366 downwards.
TGTCGGCTAAAAGATCCTTGCTCAGAACAAGGCTAGATGCGGTGTTAAATACTCTGTGAACAAGTAACTGGATTAACGCTTGAATAATGAGATTTATTAGACGTAAGAATACAAGATATTGTTATCAGAAGAACAGAATCAAAAAACTACTGAACAGCACGACTATGGATTAGTGACTAAGATTCATACGTGCTACGTCTGAAACGCAGCCAACGAGACAGATGGTTAAATACTTTGATTTTCTTTTATTAGAATACGGCTTTCAAGTTCCTTCTCCAGGATCTCTGTCTTCAATGCTTCAATGGACCTCTTGAGGTTTATTTTCTAAGCAGCTTTTTCATCAGCAGTGGCAGCAGCAAGACATGTGCATAATTTTTTCCTTCTTGGGACATCGTCATCAGCCGGAGGCTAAAAATGTTTTTAGTATAATGTAATACAGCTTATTCACGTGTTTGAGTAGCATAACTTACGTAAGACACAACTTGTCCAAAGGACAAAGCCGGCTTTATCTCAAACGAGAAAAAAGGGCAAAAGATATTCTTGTTTACTTCATACGTATTGTAAAATTTGCCAGCCTGGGTACTGTCCTCGAAATGAAGATGGGTATACCTGTAATCTAGTTGAAAGTTAATTCCAAGTTTTTACACAGCCTTTTTCGCTTTTTTTTTACGCACCCCCTTTCTTGATCTTTGAAAACGTGGAGAACTTTAACTGTCGAACATTGGTTGATTCTATCCTTTACATCTGTTCGACTTAAGTTCAACAAATCTTCTCCTTGGATGAAGACGTGGCATTCCCGTTTCCAACAAGAACTACAAATATCTTCCATGTTGCCGTTGATGGAAAAAAATAGGAAGTTTTGCGTTTTGGCGTGGAGTTGAACCATTCATGCCCACCAAACGTATTCCTTGGACGTAAATGTGACACTCCCGTTCCCTTAACACGTTAGAAGTAGTAGTCCGTGGAATAACTGATGGTTGAATATTCATATTGATTTTGCTGTCAATTTATCTTGAATTAAATATAAGATTGTTATATGAAAGAAAGAGTATTTACAAAAAAGTGTCTTCGACACTTATTTATCTATTTTATTATAACCTCTGCACATTCAAACTGGTTCTATCGGGATCTGAATGTTTTTATAGTGATCTATAAAACTTCCTTCTATCTTGATTATAGTCATAAAAAATCCTAAACTCTACCGGATAACTACTAGTATGTAAAACTTTGTGGGAAAAGGCACACACTTTTATTCAAGTAATAGAATCTTAACACTTTATATTAGGTGGAAGGTGGCACTCATTCTTAATAACCTCCCACAAGCTTCATAACCACTAAGCCATCTACTGTTCTACTGGCAATTAATCTACTATTATCACGCTTTTGAAAATTTACAAGTATAACCACCGCCTGCTACTACTATATCTCAAAATTGAGCTGACCTTTTGCCACGCGCGGAATTCCTTCTGACAAACTAAATTGTAAACGTCTGCGCCCCGTCCTCGTCTTAGAAAAGATCGGTAGTCGAGCCTTTAGACTGGCATTGCCTACAGCAATAAAATTTCACCCAGCCTTTCATGTTCCTTGCTCACACCAGCCCGCTGCAAGGACATTACAGGATGTCTAATCATCGGCAATCCACCTGTAATAGTAGCTAACGAAGAGAATACGAAGTAAAAGAAATCTTAGGCAACAAAAATATTCGAAAGAGATTCCAGTACCTAGTCAAATGGAAAAACTACCGTAATCCGGCTGAAAATACTACGAAGATGCCGGGTAGCTCAAGAATGCTCCAGACCTCGTCAAAGCTTTTCATCAACGTTATTCAGATAAAACTTCTCCTCGCCCTGTTTGCCCTTTGAGAGAGAGGTAATGTAATGAGTCGATTGCTTCTTTATTAGAGAGGCTTCACTTGGTAAACATATAAACACGGTCACCCTTTCAATCATAATATCTTAGTCTTTATTATCTTGATGGAACTTTTGTTCAGAGCTAGAAGTAGCACCAACCTCCCATCGCGTTTATCTTGAGTGATTCTTCTGTCAACTAATAGATCACTGCCCTTTACGCTTGTCAACCTTTATGGACAATTGTTAGTCGAAGGAACTGTTAAGCTTCACCCTTTTCTTCAAAGATACCTCAACGGATCATCTGTCCCCAAGAATACTCTAGTTACAGTTTTGGAAGTTGCCCTTCACAATCAATTGAACCAAAAGCTCACTTTGGCGTGATTATTCTGCGCCAACCTTTAGCTTACACCATACCCAGAAGCGCCACCAAGTTCAAGCTCTACGCCTAATGTCTAAATGGTTATTTAACTTGCCTTGATCATTACGTTTGTTTCTTCCCGCCCGAGATCTAGGATACCGAACCATTATGAAAAGACTTCCATGTATGATGGTTTTACAAGTGCCATCTCTTCAACTACATGTCGACTATGTCATAATGAATCCGATATCTTTGAGCATTTCGTAACCGGCTGTTCCTACAGATGGGAGGTACGGCAAGAAATCTTAGCTGTTCCATCAAGATCTTCCACTATCAAAGATATTCAGGCTGCTCTTGTATTAGACGTCATTCCCGCTTTCACTTCCTTTGAGCAAATAAAGTTTCTCGTCATATGTTTTGGTACACATTGGATAATTTGGACATCATTCTTTCGAATGATCTATTATAATATTCCTTTTTATTCCTCTAACGGTCATCCGTAATGCTCAACATGTCATTTCTGTCAGTCTGTCTTCTGCGCAGTTATTGCGGGAAGTAAAAGCATACAAAAGTATTGAGCCAAAAAACCAATGGAAACCGACGACTTAGCCATTTAGTACGGTGAATTAGAAACACTTGTCGGCATGCCACAGCCAAGTTTTCACATAGACATTAGTATTTCGTGCCAGCATGATTGGAAAATGGCGAGCGTGGTCTAAAGTAGGTACGCCTGCAAGTGTCAAAGTCAGAACACAGCGAAGGATAAATGTCAGCATTATCGGTTGTACATGGCCAGAGGGGTACATAAGTGACCAACCTTTCTAATGCGCAAGTGCTGCACGAACCCTAAAGCTTTCACAAAGGTCAACCCTTTCAAGGCAGGCGACCTTGGAAATTCTGTAGAAGCAGTATTCTGTTGAGCCTCACTTATTTCTGATGATTGTAAAGGTTGGATTAGGCTAGCTGAAGCTTACTGGGACAGATGCATGCAAAAAAGAAATCGGTTTGAGATTGCTTCGTAAAGAGTCTCAATCTAACAATTGATCTGTCCAAAAAATTTCCTCTGATCAGTACGAACATTTTCTTTCAAAGAGTCTGAATTTGAACCGAAATATGATATAAATAGGGCCCCCTTTGAGGGTTTATCAATTCCATCACATATTTTGACCTCCTGATACGTAGTTCATCTGTATACATAAGGCTCTCCTTCAAAGAAAACGATTTTGCAGGTTTTCCCACAAGTCACAGATTGATTTTGAAGTTTTTGAATATAAATAGGGCTCTTTTTTTTTCAAAGGGTTGGGTTCTTCATCTTTTATTCCTCTTTGCGGGGTTTACATCCTTTATTCCTCCTTGCGGGGTTTACATCCTTTATTACAGTATTTTAACTAATATTTTAGATGAAATACATTTTTTTTTGGACGATTAATATTTTCATTTTAGATGAGTTGCAATTGTGTTGTAGACCAAAATATAAACCGTTTAAACAATGATTCAAATTCCAAAAACTTGTTAGCAGTGCGAAACAAAAAAAAAAAAAAAGAAAAAAAAAACCGTACTATTCCTCACCTGTAATGATCTAAATCCTTGAAATACAAGGAAAACCGTGTTTATTACGGCGATTATTTCTTCTTCTTCGCTGGCTTGAAAATGTCGGGTCTTCCCGCTCCAGACCAAACTGCTTGGGATATAGTCATCATGTTGATAGCGGCGTTAATGTCTCTCTGCCATAGCTTTAGACATTGCTTGCAATGAAGAACGCCGGTACCCTTGAATCCAGGGGTATTAACAATTTGCATATCATCATAGAAACAGAGGCTGCATGTTTTAGAGGTTTTGAATTCATCGATTGTGACAACAATCAATTGACCTTCAGCTTCACGTTTCTTCAGAGTTGCAAAAAGTTTACCGACAACACCACATCTTTGCCCTTTCAATTTTACTACATCTTTTCCAAACATTCCAGCACCAAAGACAATCAATGGTACCCTTCTAGGGAATCCTGAGTACTTATCAGCCTTCCACTTCTTGTCACTTCTAAAAATTATCAATCAGCGCGTAAGCTAAACGATGAACATGTAATTCATTGATACTCACTTGATTGGCGGCTGTTTGTCAACATTCTTTCCTTTCTTCTTCTTCTTCTTCTGCTGTTTTTTCCTCTTCCTTGCCTTGCTTCTCTTTTTGCGATTGTACTTGGCCGTTCCATGAGTCAACATGTTGGCCATAGTTTCGGGTGCTCTTTGCCTTCCTTGGTACAACGTAAACCGGTCCTTTGCTGTTTCATGTCCATAAAAACTAAAGAGAGCGTCTAAGTTATTGAGCATATAACTGGTGAACGCCTCATATACTCCTAGACGAGAGGTCTTTGACGAGGGGATTTGACTTTCTACTAGACCTATTCCTGTAACAGCTTTTATACTGTTCAATTTCTTACAATATTTCGTTGACCCTGCCATATGATAGTATTCGGATGTAGTGCATCTTCGCACTTGTCTGTTATATTCAAGGCCAATAGCAGCAGTAAAAACAGACTTTCTTCCGGGATCCAGGGTAATAGGTAAATAAGTATTGTCAACTTCATCCAGAGAGAAATCATCAAGAGTGAGGTCAAATTTTTGGAACGAGGCACCATGGCCAGATTGTTGTCTTTTATAAAAAAGAAAGTCAACTGAAAACCCATCTGTTCTGACAATATTACCAAAGAGCTCTTTGTTATCACCATTCGGTGTTAGTTCAGAGATACTACAAGTGCCCAAGAAGTTAAAGCTCATACATTATACTCGACTGTATACCGTATTAACTGTATGCTTACCTTTTGTACCGGAGTTTCTTGAAATCAAAGACATGGAAAAACAGCTCTAATTGGCTTTGGTAATTGCGGGGTAAAGAACGTTTCACAAAAGAAGACAGAGCGTTCACGCTCAAGGTAATGAACCTCCATTGAACGGAAACCTTTGGCAGTAAGGATAGCAATTTTGGAAGAGGACGTCGTCGTACGTCAAATGGTTTATGATCATCGTGTTCGCTCTCAAATTCTGCGTTCAAAGATAACAAAAAGGGTACGAAAGACCCAGGATCAGCAGATAATGTCTTCATGTTCACTTTCTTCCCCAGCTTCTTCTTCCAAGGTTCACAAAAGGTTTGGATCTTTGCTTTTATATCTTTGGTAAGGTAGTCATCAGTTGGCCATTTAGGTTTTCCTTGGCATATCTCTTGATAGCAGAAATCACTTGTGACCTTTTTGACAAGCTTCCAAGGCATACACTACGCAAGATGAGAGCTTTTTTTAAAATTCATGTAAGACCCCAAGTAATATTGAGTTGCAACTTACCACAAATGCCGTTTGTATTTTATATATCAAAAAATAGAGAAGTTTCTCCTCAAAATTTTCCACTATACTGTTCGTATAGGAAGTAGCAATTTCGGTGCATGCTTCTGTAATGGCTTGACTAAGTCCAGGAAAGAGCTTGACAGGGAAGACAATCTTAGGGTAAGTCGTTTTAAAAGAATCAAACGAGCTCAATAATTGTTCTGATACCATCCTACTATTTGTTGGTCTTTGTCCATTCATCAGTTGTATCATAGAGTACCAGAAATTTTGTGTAAAGATACATTTAATACACTTTGGCTCAGCAAGAGTGGCATTTTTCAAGACGTAATAATTCACGAAGAGCTTGGCTCTAAGAACCAAGTTGCGGATAACAGAACAAGCTTCAACAACTTTTGACTTGAATGTGTTGCGATAGTCACCAAAAACGCAGTTATCAAGAGGCAACCTTCTTGTAAACGCCTTGTAATTACTTCCCAAATGATGTTGAAAGACCTCTGCCTTTGATAATACATGTTGAGGACACAGAGGAGAACGCACCGATTTATGTCCTGGTTGCTTGCATTTGGTACAACACGCATTGTCTTTATCCGGTTCTTCATTATTCTCTTTCCTTGCTTTCTTCTTTTCCTTCTTGATTTCAAAGTTCTGTTTGCGTTTTCTGCCTATCGAACCAACTATAGGTACAGTGAGGTCGCTTACTAACGATGAATTTACCAACTTTTGAAGCCACATGAGGTGCTTACCTTGATCTGCAGTTTCTGTCTCATACAATTGACATTTAAAGTATTGTTGGGTGTAATGACCCCCTTTACCGCAATCAATACACGTTACATCTAACAGTACACGATGATTAATCTCTACGTATATATATGATCAGGTATATAGGCTTTCAAAAGGCAAGTTACCATTAACAGCACTTGATTTTTTCTTTTCAAAAATTTGCTTTTTCTTTTCATAAATTATTGTTTTGAACATGGGTCATAGTATGTATCTTAAAAACGTGAAATAAAAGTGAAAGAGACAACATTTGACTCTAAGAGAGCAATATATTTTATAGTGCTTATCTTTGAAAGTCACCCATGAACGCATACAAAAACATTGACAACAGTTAATATAACCATCCCATTCCGCTATGGTATCTGTTATACTATGACCATCAGCCCTCTATCAATGGTTTGATGTCAATCAATTCAAAGTTAACTTTTTTTGGAATTCTTGTCCAAAAAAGGCACCAACGAATATCTTGTTGGTCTCGGAACACATCGTCATTTAGTAAAAAAGTTGTCAAGCTTTTTGTAGTTTGTCCTATTGCAAGATAACATCAATAAAACCATTATTGGCGACTTTCTTACTGATAGAGACTAATTTCTAGGGTTCGATTGTATGTCATCCTTAATGCTGCTTGAATATCACTGAATAATTGAGTATCCAAATATCCAAATACTATGGACTTTTCTAAAAATATTTTTTACTAAATCTAAAATTAAAATGTATATTGTCCATTAAAAATTGTAAATCGTCTAAAATATAAGGTAAAATACTGTATTGCAATATTTTTTATTCCTCCTTGTGGGGTTTACTTGCAAAGAAAAAAAGAAAATGAAAAATCTGTTATAAAGCTGTACATGCTGCCAATAATATATCCTCAACCAAGGAAAGATAAAAAACTTGACTCGTAACAATTACTGAACACTTTTAAATGATCCTTGAGATGAGACCACATCAAAACATTAACTTCTTGGTTGTAAATCAAAGCATTTCCTTTTCTCTACAGAGATTCTAATTTATTGACGGCACTGGTTTCTTTAATTGTGCGTTTTCATTTTCAATTGTCAAGAAGTCTTATAAAGAAGTTCTTCAGCTCACTCCATATCTTTATGAATGTCACTAGATCTACAATACGAGATGAACGGAAAAACTAAAGAATACACATGCACATGCACATGGTACTGCTTAAATCGGAATTGAAGCCTGACAAAGATTTGGTTTCCTTTGTAAGTTCAATGCTCGTGTGAACTGCTTTAATGAACAATAAAAACTACAGTTATGAATAGAAGAAAATAGGGATTAAGTTTATGTGTGCCGTATATTATAAACAACTTGAGAAGGATATTTCAGTGCACAAAGCTGATAATTGAAAATGTATCAGTACTTGTTCTTGTATATCGTAATAAGAGAAACTGAGATACGTTTCTGCACAGTCCAAATAGAACAATTTTGGGCCTGTTGTATTCGTGAGAGTTTATATTCAAAAGAGATACATCAAATAATTGTTGATACTAGCAATTAAGATGCCCAGTTATCTTTTGAACAATTTGCACGCTATTCTGTTAACCGTTTCGCTGACTGTCTTGCAGGCTATCTTATCTAATAAATAGTTACATATGCAACATCTTTTTTCTTTCTTTGAAAGGCACGACACTATTTTTCCTTATACATCCTTTTGTCCTAATTGTGCGACACTCTTCTCTGAAAATATATGACACTTTATTTTATTCATCGTAAATAATTATAAAGTCTTCCTGAATTCCTTGCGAAGCTATTTCAGTGATATCGAATTGGTGCATGAAGCACAACATAAACTACTTACAATCAAGCAAGGTGATTGTCCTGCCTCTGACTATGTGATCAAATTCCAGAATTAAGCTCTCATTTCTCAAGTCAAGGAACCTGCCCTTACAAAACGAATTGGTTATCAAAGACCTACTTGAATGTTTAACACCGTACAATCAATAAGGTTATCTCTTTTGATAACAAGTTTCGCGAACAGATTCGTTTTCCAAAAACTGGTTTGTTTAACTCCCAACGCTCGTTTCAACAATCGTCAACCATCCCATTTAACTCGACGTCAACAACAGTCATTTGCCCTACAACATAACCATGATGTATGGTCGTCAACTTTCTTTTGAAGAGAAACTTCGTCGAATCAACAACAAATCTATGCTTATATTGTGGTGGTGAAGACAATCATGCCTATAAATGCCCCCAAGAAGTTTAGGAACCTGCGTCCCTCTTCTGCCTCCTCTTCAGATATCAGATAGTCATAAGCTTGCCCACGCCGCTATCTTTACTTACCAGGAATTTCATCGGGTTCAATGTCGAGAGAACGAACGATGTTGAGTGATAATTCAAAAAGTCCATCAAACTATCTGTTTGTCGTGTGCAGTTGCAACTTTTTTGATCATCGCAAACACTTCATCCAATGAACATCTCATCGCTGATGTTCGCCTCTGCCAACCCCCAAAACACCTTGACTTTGTTGTTAAGTAGACTCTGATGCTATGTCAAACTTTATGAATAAGGATTTCGCTACCTCCAACGGGTTTACACTCATTGAAAAGACAAGCCCCGTAAATGTGATCACTGTTGACCCCCCCCCCCTATTAGCTCTGGTACGATAACACATGAGGTCCTTACTTCGATCTGTATGGACCCTCATACAAAAATACTTACGCTTGATATTACATCTTTTGGCCAGTATCCAATCATTTTCGGTATTCCATGGCTACAGAAGCATGACCCTGAGATAGTTTGATCTCACCATGCCATAGTCTTCAATTCGCAGCAATGCATTTAAGACTGTCTACCAAAAGCTCATAGCAACTCAAAAATCAGTACTTTCAATATATATATAAATCCTGAACTTTCCAGTAAAACTACCGGTCATTCATCCGCTTATTCTGACCCGCCTACTGCAAATATTGACATTAAACTTGTGTTTGATATCATGATTCATATACAAGATTATTTTTTTTGTAGATTATTTTATTTAAGAATAATAAATTAGTCACACATCGCTGAGGGGTGGGACATGGAGAGTAAAAGACAAGTTCTATGATGGATAATTAATCTAAGGCAGCCGCTTCCCGAAAGAGCTGCGAGGAAGACAGATTCAAAAAAATAACATTGTGGGCTTTACTAATGACGGATGGGGATGAAAAGGAATGTCATGGAATATCATAACGGTTTATCTTTTCGTCAACAACACAATTGAAATTCGTCTAACATCTAACATATTAGTTAAAACTATAAATTTGGGCCTCTAAAACTTGTCCCTGACGGATCTTAAATAAAAAAAAAAACTTCCCCACTTTTTTTTCATTGTTTATCAAAATTTTTTCTTTTTGCTTATTACGGCCTACATTACGAAGCTTTTCACTACCGTTTTTTTTGAATATGGATATCTCTGAAAAGGGCCTATCAAACGTGGAGACTATGAGCCTCGAAGCAAAAAGGCAAGTACAATTACAAACAACGTACGCAGCTCGGCTCTCAGATACGGCAGAAGTCGTTCGTGAAGTCTCGAAGAAAATAGGTATTTTAGGATTGTTGGATAGCAAAAATTGACCCAAATTCGTTGCTAACACATATATTCTATTGAAATCGAATAAAATTATAGGAAAGACAAAAGTTAAGTGGGATAACCCAAAGACAGTGATGGTCATTACAAAACCTGGCGATCTTTCGTTGGTGCACATGACGAGAGATCTCGCACTCTGGTTTATAACTACTTCCAAAGCCTGTCAGGGTGTCAAAGTGTAAGTTACATTTTCAATAACAGACACTATAATAGAGTTCAATTATCGATGCCTTTTCATATCTCAAATTATAGTTATGTTGATGAGAAATTGAAAACCGCAAAGAGTTTCAAATATGAGCGAATCTTGGATGTCTTTCCGCAAACCAAAGAAAGACTCGGCTTCTGGAATCCGGAATTGTGTGCTACTCAACCCAAGATGTTTGATTTTATAGTGACAGTAAGGGAATAAGTCAATCCTTCAGAATGTCTAAAAAGTGTAAATCTGAGATTGATGTGATAGTTAGGTGGTGACGGGACTGTTCTCTTTGCTTCATGGCTATTCCAAAACTATGTACCACCTGTCATTCCATTCAATTTGGGTTCTCTGGGATTTTTGACACCGTTTGATTTCGACAAATTTGAACTATATCTGACAAGAATCATGGAGAGTGGGATGCGAGTCAACCTTAGGGGAAGATTGACATGTACAGTGTACAGACGAGTCAATCAACTAGACAGCTCAACAGACAGTGGGCAGAAAAGTACAAATCATTCAATTAAATTGCGTAATGTTTTACGTAATCCTATCACAGGAAAGATCAAGATAGGCGATTGGTGTGCATCAAGGCCTTTGACAGACAATAATAAACAACAGGAACAAAAAGAAGGAGAGTCGATAAACCATTCACTGAAGAAATTTGGGGAGGTAGATGGAGAAGATTTTGGCACAGAGGAAGATGAAGCTTTCCTTTTCGATGAAGTAGATGAAAAAGACATCAGTGAATTTGAGGAAAAACGCCAAATACCATGCTTCACTACCATCCCGGTAGAAAAGCACCAAGTAATAAACGACCTAGTTGTTGACCGAGGTCCCAGTCCATACATGAGCTTGTTAGAATTATTTGGCGATAACAAACATCTAACAACTGTTCAAGCTGACGGTTTAGCAATATCAACGCCTACGGGAAGCACAGCATATTCTGTAAGTTAAATGATTATTGTGTACGAACATGAATTTCGAACGCTTGAGCATGGCCTAATGTTTTGTTCGCAACGGAAAAAAAAAAGTTATCAGCGAACGGCTCCTTGACACATCCTGAGATTCATGCAACTTTAATTACGCCAATATGTCCACATACGTTGTCGTTCAGACCTACATTGGTTCCTGATTCAATGGAGCTTCGCATTTGCGTCCCGTTCAACTCAAGAAATACTGCTTGGGTCAGTTTTGACGGAAGAGGGAGAATCGAACTGAAGCGTAAATGCAAAATATCATCGTTTATCTGTGCTACTTACATCTAACTAATGTCTTTGTGACCTTTCTAAAGAGGGTGATCATGTAAAAGTGACAGCCTCAAGATATTCTTTTCCAACTGTCTGCAAAGCAGACCAGGCAACAGATTGGTTCAACTCACTACAAAAGTGTTTACATTGGAACAAACGAGACCGACAAAAATCATTTGCTATAGTGGAATCCAATCGAGGCGCACTAAGATCACCAACAACCAGCAGGAACAATGGCTCTTCATCCTCATTATCTAAAGGCAGCAGCCTGAATCGACAAGAATATTTCTCGTCGAAAAATACAAGAAATGGGTCTTCTTCGCCACCGTTTGTAGGCACTATCAATACGTCCAATGCCAATAAGCAACAAGAAAAAAATCATTCCATCGATTCAGCTTCCTCTCAAGGCTCTACAGTTGTGGACAGTAGTGGAATCGCGCCTACAGACGAAGTGTTTGCTATGTTTATTGAGGATGATTACCGTTCATCATCCAGTGGTAGAACCCAACAAGACGGGCATCCAACAGTTGAAAGTAGTTTTACAATCTTCTACGAGTCCGATGATGAGTCTCCTGAAGAATTTGGCTTCAATGGATGGACTGATGCAGAAATTATTGAAGCTCGTAGAAATACTAAGCAAGTGGCAGGAAGCATGCTTAATCAATAGGCTTTGTTTGCTATGCCAACGTAGACGTCTAATATACAGTTGTTCCTTCATCGTAAGTTTATTTATTTATTTTTTCTTTTTTGTAACAGATACTCCCCGTTTTTATATACGGACTACACATATACCACAGAAGACGTTAGTGATTCTTACATTTTAATTCAAGTTGTCACTTTTGCTTTCAAAACTTATGTCACCTAAAATAAGCTTTTTTATTGACTGACTGATTGCACTCTTCCATAAAAAAAGGTTATTTGTATGCATTTAGTGTATCAAGGGACATGCCTGATGCATTTATTAATAAGTTCAAATTACACATAAAATGCTATCACTAGCTTTATAATACATATTCATTGCATAGGAAGGAAAAATGAGACTATAATAATGAATGATTTGATATGCTACGTTTACATCATGCTTAAAAGAAATTACAATAATACAATGTGAAGAATCATGAACTGTTATATCATGACTACTTACTATAACCACTGAATTTACCGTCTAATACCATAACACCAGTTACCCAGCCACTAGCAATTTTGAAAACTGTTGTTGAACCTTGCTGCTTAGAGAATCTCAAACTGATTTTATCCAATCTTTTTTTATAGTTAGCTTCGATCGTAATAGTGAACAAAGCCATACCTTCTTTCTGCTTTCTTTTCTGACTCTGTTGATGATGATGCTGAAGGTCAAAAGGTGAAATAACTGTTTCTTCCATTGAATGTCGTGGTTTGCTACGACCAAAAAAAGACGTTGTCATTGAGGACGTTAAGTGTGATAATAGCGGTAATGAAAGTCGCTTGTAAGATCTCGAAGTGGGATCATCTGTTAGTAACCCTCCAATGTTTGTTCCAAGGCTGCTTGTCTGACTTTGTTTACGGCTTTGTCTGGATGTTGATGATGTAGTTTGCTGCTGAGTGTTGTTGGTATTAGCGATTGGGCATGCGGGTGAAGAGGGTGAGGTCGGTGTGGAGGGCGCGTTCAATGTGGTAGCGGATGAAGTACTGTTGGACTTTTTAGACGCACTTCTCAAAGTCAACACACATTGAAGTGTAGTAGATGTATCATGCATATAAGTAATTCCCATCAACTGACATGTCTGTTTTAACAAAGCCATCACTTCACGGAGGTGTTTCTTATTGGAGTCTGCATTAAAGATGGTGGTAGTGGCCAAAGCAGAGTCATCAATGATACTGCTGGAGATAGATGAAGTGCTGATAGAAGAAGAGAGGGAAGGCGGACGAGAACCTTGGGAATAATTTTTTAGCTGTATATTGGAGAAGTGAAAATGATAAACCTGGTCTTTGGCGATACGATGAACAACTTCAGAAATAGATCTACTATTATTGTTATTGTCTTTCTTTATTTGCTGAGGGTTGAGTGCTGATAAAAATAATTTGAGACCAGATGACCGAAGCTCCCAGCGGTCTGCAGGTTTGATGCCTAAACGTCGAGCACGCGATCTTACAGACTGCAACAATTCGGATCTAAGTGACTCTACGCTTTCCATTTGCCCTGCTGCATTTTTGGTCATGTTCATCATTTGGCACGGCTCTGTCTTTGAAGTGTAATAAATAGAAGGATTGAGAGGGTGATATATAATGGTTTTTTTCACCTTATGCATATTGGTATTTGAGTCTTGCTCATCCCGCAAAAACTGTCTACGCGTCCTTTCATCTCGATTTCCTGCTTTTTCATAATTATCAGCAGCCACCATGGCTTCTTCAAACAATGTTTTGGGGGCATTTGATATAGGACATGGAAGCTCTCCAAAGTTCGTTAACCATGGATCGTCTTTCAAAGCTTGGCGTACTGTCATCCTTTTCCGTTTATCTACTTGAAGACATTTCCGAATGGTTGTTTGTAGCTCTGGACTTAATGTGCTTGGCATCGGGAAGTTGCCTTTGCATACATCGCTTTTCAACTCTCCCACAGCTACGGAGAAAAAAAGAAGATTTTCAATGTGAATAAAATGCACTTATATATATTGAGGGAGGGCTTCATTGAGATTTACTATGAGCATGAGCGAATGGTTCAAACCCTGCTGTCATACGAAACAATGTGATTCCAAGACACCAACAGTCGACTTCAGGGCCATAATATTTCTGGCCCGTGATGATTTCAGGACTGTAATATAACATTGAGCCACATATCGTCCGCAATCGCTGCAAGCCATATCGATTACCTAAGCCAAAATCAGCCAATTTAACTGAACCATCTGGTGTGATTAAAATATTTGGAGTCTAATTGTATGATATGCATGCAAGAGATAAGACGAACAAAGAGTAGATCAGTATAGAGTATTCATAACATAGATTTTGTAGATGATGTATATTTTTCAATAACAACTACAACATACCTTCAAATCTCTGTGAACAACCCAATTTCTGTGGCAATAATCAACTGCAGTAACTAATTGCCGAAATAAATGTCGGGCTTCATGTTCATCTAAAGCGCCATCCTTCTTTTTCTGGAGATATTCGTCTAAATTAAATCCAGGAACATATTCCATAACCAAGTAAAGTGAATCGCAACTTTCGAACGTTTCATACAATTTCACTATAGAGTCATGCTGAATTAACTCCATAATGGTGATCTCTCGTACCAATCTCGACATGACTCTGTAATCGTGAGCCTGTTTGTCTATAATCTATTATTATTTTGTCTCTGAGTCAATTTTTATTGTTTCCTTGTTTCGTACAGAAACTGTTCTCCTGAACTATTTACCTTGATAGCCACTTGTTGCTTCGTTTCTAAATGATGTGCTAATAACACTCTACTAAACTTTCCATTGCCTAACGGCCTCAGGAATTCATAAGGACCTATACCATTTAATTGACTGTCCTGATTATTGGCAATAAGTGTTGAAGTCGTATTTGCTGTGGATCGCCGTTCTACTGAAGGTTTTCGCTTATGTTTTGTTAATGTATCTTTTTCTATCAAAGTTATCTTTTTCTGTACAAGCTTGTCGGCTGCGGCTGATTTATTTTTTTTGCTGAATAGTAAAGTCATCCTCCTTCCTTTTTAGACTTCAATATATGTCCAAGTTACAGATAATGTGGCAGAAGCGATACTTATACGAATAAGTATTATAAGTGTGGTAACGGTGGTTATGGTAATGAAAGAAGGTTCAGAAAGGCAGAAAGAGCAGAGAAAGGGGGAAAAAAAAGAAGAAGGTTTGTGATGTTTATATACAGATTTGGTCAAAAATGAATATAGTCTTTCTGATGATTCAAACAAAAGGAGGTAAGTTTCATACATGAACAATATGCAACGCAGTTACAAAACGTGATAAATAAACAATGTTGATCCGTCCGGCATTTTATGTACGGTTTTTTTTTTTTACTATGAAAAGACGTTCTTTTACTGCTATTTTAACTGTATAAACGATCTTCAATTCTTCAATCTCTAAATAATTTTCTTGGATCAGCAGCCATTTAAACGTGCTTTTGATGTCGATGGTGATTTACGAAGGAGTCAAAACTATAAACGATATCTTCTTTTTCTTGCAAAATACAATAATCAAACAAGTTCATACAAGTTACAAACTTAAAAGACTTTTGACTTAATTCAAATTTTTCAGCTTTCCATTTCACGATTATATCATTTGAACAGTTTTCTTGATTGATTTTTGTGGATGTGGTAAAACACTTTAAAAACTCAACGGTGCGAATCAGTTGGCATATGTGAATAACCAAATTTAAGCTTTTTTTTTTTTCTCGAGATTGCACACGATTTGATTATTCGTTGTTCATCCGTTAATCCAGGCAAAACTATTGTGTAAAGTACTAACTCCTTATATTATCTCTCCTCTAATATGCTAGGCCATTTATGTATGTGAGTTTGGAGAACCCAACAGAATGTGAGGTTTTTGGCTTGTTTTGAGAGTACCGAATAAGTCGAAGTCTATTATTTGTTTCGGTTACAAAATCTGCATGTAATACAGGCTGGCTCTTTTTCGCGTTTTCGCTTTCGATCAACAATTTGAAGTGCGCTACTTTTAAGGAACAATAAAATTGATAGACCGTCTACATTTAGACCTATCACTTTACATTATATACAAGCATGGTATGTCTTCATCAGTTTCGAAATATGCATGCACTCGACTTCATAACACAACCTTTTGAACATGTATGAATAAGGTGTGGCAAAAAATGATAGGCAACTTTCTCCTTCTTTGATATTATAGACTCCTCTTTGAAGATATGTGTCAAGAACATTGGAATCAAACAATCCCTTATTTATTATTCAAAATTCTCCTTAAACAGATCGCGTGTATGTTTAAGCAGGTGCTTTAAATTTATGATACCTGTTGAGACGTTATGTATATTATACGTTTAATGATTCTTTAGCAAAGATAATGCTTCAACATTTATTTTGAAAAGTATTTTTAATTCATCCCATATAAGTAACTATCTTATTGCGATTTTGCTTAATGGACATATCAACGAACAATGTATCCCGACTAATTCCATCCGCTGCCATCAACTGTTACGTGCAAAAATACGCCACTTTATTAGAAATGGATTAAGTAAATAATAGTACAATCGTCGAAACGGATCATTATTGCCCTTTTCGATTCGCTCTATTGCTGTTATAGGTAAAGAAAGTTAAAGTTTATGTAAATTGTTCTTAGTATTCAAACTATATTGCTCAATTAGCAGCCCATTGATGGGCTTCTGGAATATTCGACGTATATGCATTAACGCACCCTGATGTACCTGGTCCTTTGCTTTAAAGTGTAACAGCAACAGCGGCAATTGCACCTAATGCAAGAGCCATTACATTAACTGAATTAGAGGAATAGCCTTCAGAAGTTGCATTAGCAGATGCAGCAGCTGCGCCGACTGGTTTACTAACATCAGCGCCCTTAGTAGCTGCGGGAGTAGCAGTAGGAGTAACATTGGTTGCACCCTTAGCAGGAGTAGTAACAGTAGGAGCAGGAGCAGGAGCATTAGCAGCGCCGGCAGCAGCAACGCCAGATGGATTAGCGGCAATGGCTAGTGATACAAATTGAGAGTTTCAGTAAGATTGTGTAACTGATTAGAGAATATCCATTTGTGAGCGATTTTATTTGCTCTGAATACTTACAGACAGGACTCGCGGTTCCGTTACCTTTGAATTGGAAGGCAGAGGAATAAGACCAAGTGCCAGTTGAAGCTTGTCCGATACGAACCCAGTATGTACCTGAAGCAAAATCATTCAAAGGATGCATCTATTTTTGCACAATCATGCAAGCCATATACCAAATTAATATTGTGCCTTTGCCAACAATACGACGAACCGTTGTTCGAATATGAAATTCGCTTACATCGTATCTTCCAATCGAACAATCAACAGGAGTTGAGGGATCAGTAATTTGAGCGACAATACTATACATGAATATTAGGTCAATTATGACAATGGTAAGTAGGTCGTAGGACACCATGCATCAAGGGTTGATTTTGATAGATAAGAAAGGGGCGAGGTACAATTATCAAGCCCTTTCATCCGTGAAAACAATAAAAATAATAATATACGTTACTTTGAGTTTTTGAAGTCACCGTTAAGCAAATACATATCACACTTCAAACCAGCATCAGAGGCAGTAGTCGTCCAAGTGATGTTACCATGACCACCAGCAGTCTATTTGCGCAGTGTACGAACAAAACTTATATTAGAGATCTCTCTTGTCAAGATAATCACTTGCAATCGAATTCAATACTCACCCAAACAGTTTGGGCCCAAGGGGTTACGATCTATGAAAATGCAATTGCAATCAAACAACTTTCTTAGTACCTTTCTTCTTTGATAACCAACCACCAGGTAGAACTTTGCTATATCGTCGTACTTACAGTAACAGCAGCGACATTAGAAACTGCTGTAAGAAGACCAGTAACAGTGAAGAAAGCAAATTTCATTTTTTTAGAAGATATATTAGCAGTAGTGCTGTTTAAAGGTTATATTAAAGGAATGGAAAGGGCAAAGAGCCTGCAATGACAATAGAAAGGAAAGTAAGATAGGGATATATACCGTGTAAGAAGGAAAGTAACGCTGAAGAAGAAGGAAAAAAAGTGTAAAAGAGAAGTTGTGAACTTGAAGTCCACACTTTTCAGGCTTGTGGGACATTAGAAACACGTTGTAGAATGTCTGAAAAAGAACTGTTCCCAACCTCTTCAGTTAGTGTTTCCAGTAATTTGCTGCACTCCTGTTGTGTAGGCTCTAGAAATGCCAATTGATCTAGTCTATAAGATGAGGCTCCATTTCCCTAAAGATTACAATAAACAATCAATTCAAGGTTTAAAAATATTGGAAACAGATTGGCTGTATTTGGCCATTTCAGCATTGAAGATGATCGTTTCCCTCCATTTTTTATTTTTGGAAAATGTCGCACAAACTGAATTACAATACTTACAGAGAGTGTACACCGAATCGAAACACCTATGACACTGTTCAATAAACGAATTTGCGATTGTTGAGACATGTTACGAAAATGGTGAGCAGTAATATTCATTAAAAACTATATTGTTGAAAAATTCAGTTGTTTAATGAAAAAGTAAGTATAGTAATCTAATGTTACTCCTTAATTGACCCAAGGGACGCTTTTACTCACTTCTTCTCCTCCATAGATATTACAGCTGCTGGTTCCATCATCAAATCTCCATTCGATCCAGCCTTCCCATTCTTCTCCGCTTTTTTTAGGATGGGTTGGTCTTGGTCTGAAGACCAAGACATGATTATTCTGTACGGGTACTCCACAGAAGTCGCAATGTGCCTCATGGTGTTTTTTTAACGGCAACAAGCAATTCGTATCTACGACAGATGTAGAAATAGGAGCAATTAGACGTCAATAATATGTAGTAAATTTCTTACTTTCTTACGTGCAGTTGCTGTTATTCGGTCACCCATTGAGTGCTCCAAAAAGTCAACTTTTGGAAACATCTTTGCAGGAGGTTCGGTGTATTCATCACACAAGACATAATTATCATGTCCTGAAGAACGTAAATGGAGTTTCCACCCAATGATAACTCCCTCCGCTTGAAATTGGTCACTTTTCGTTTCTTTAGCATGCCATAAGGGTATAATTGAGCGAAAGGATGAACTGGATAATAGACTGCTCAAGGTCGAGACTAAAATAGGATTATTAAAGGAGAAAGACAAAGCATAATGAGAGCATTGTGGTTTCTTACGTGCAATACTTACTGTTATAAAGTTTTGTGCCACAGACAGCGCTTCCATTAACGTACCAAATGTTTCTTGATTTATGCCTATCAGATGTGACTAAACGATCAAGTAGAATATACTGACCCAATCTCAACTTTCTGGACTCTCGACCAGCATCTTCCCATAACGTTACATCCATTACACCTTTTTCATAATGCATAATGTTGATAGCAACAACAATGAATATAGAGTCATGTGTAGAGGATAAGGTAGTTCTTCTTAATTACCTGTATTATCTGCAATTCGTAACGCATACCTGTCCATTTTCTTTGTTTCTCCCGAAGACGATTTTTTTATATAAGGGTTCTTAACACGAAAGAATTATTTATGAGTACTTGTTGATTACCAAAAGTTTGAAGTATATTGCAAAGACTATAGGGTGCTTGAGATAACTTACATTATTGGCGAGACCGATTACCTTCCCCAACAGTGTAACGTTTAGCATACGATGAACTAAATCTTTGACGTAAATTCTAGGCATGTAGCTGGAACAGTCCATGAAACCCTAAAATATATAAAAGTAGACAAGTCAACACAGAAAAGTTACTACGATCTTCGGGCTGCGACAAAATACCTCTTCATCACGTTCAGTGATCTCGTTCTTGGGATCTGTTTTTACTGTTCCTTGACTTTCATCGATTATTTGTGTTGCCAAATTAACCTTGGCTAGATTTGCGTCTTGTGCCTCCTTTTCAGGCATCAAAAATATAACGGTTTCACCTCCAAGCTCGAGAATAACCTCTTGCGGTTGACTACTAGGGATATCTGACTGTTGCTGTTGCTGATTCTGCATAACAGGACGGTATATTCCAATGTAATCATTTCTTTTGAAAATCGAAGCTAACTGAGTCTGGTCATCAAACAAAGATAGCACTACCGGCATGCAATCACTACTCATATCTATAAGATATAAATCGGTCCTTTGCGCTTTGGTCATTCGTCCATCGTCATTGCTTGCTAAAAGTAGATTTGGTGTGGGGTTTTGATGGACAACCACTTCAACATGAATGATTTTTAGCCAAAGAGACAAACCTGCTTCAAATGACTTATTATTCGACAGATCCGGGTCATAGATATGCTTGATTTTATGCGGGAATTCTTTTAGCACAAATTCTTTGTCGTTTCGGTTAAGCATAATAAGAAGTAGTTCAGTAGGGGGTATCAGTGCTACACGGTATCGGCGAGGAAGAGTTGTATCTTCATATCTATTAATAACAGGCGAGTTGGCTTTTGGTGGGCATATCATTCTAATTTTACGGTCCTTAAAGAATAATAATTGACTATGATTCTCTTGCTGTCCGCATTCAACTCTATAAGTGATCCAACGATTGTATTTTGGATGCATGTATAGATCTAAATCACGCATATTTGAGTCATCAGTTACTGTTAGTTGATGTATAAAATAGAGGAAGAGAGAGAAAGAGTTAAGGAAACAATAAAATAGACTACAGTTATTAGTGTGATGTTTCAATGTTTTCAATTCAAGCTGAAAAGGATATAAGTATCGGAACCACTGCTCTTCTCCCATGACTTTGTCTTTACTTCTAAGAGGAAATATTCAGCTGCAGTGCTATCATAAACGGCTTGTATTGAACTGAAACCTTTGTTGTTACAATACGTTAAACTTATGACAGACCGAGAGATAAACATTTTTTAAAATTGCATCCTCCTTACTTTTATCAAATCCTTTAAATTTCTTAATGAACGTCTTCTCCCACTATTTATATCATACAGTAAATGAATAAACAATGTTTCTACTTAAGTTGTTTCCTATGCAAATGTTTGTACCTTCAATTCCAATATTGACAATAAAACGGTCATTGTTATTCCTGTAGGATATTGCGACAATGTCTCTGCAACATTAACTGCTACCCATGACCTGCAATTCAAAGCAAAGATTGTAAATGTCAGTTTTTCAAAGATTATTGTGACAAGATCGATCAAGTCTAGAAAAAAAAGATACCAAGGAATTCTGGCTGCTGTAACCAAAGCATTCTTTCCTGGATTATAGTCTGCTTTTCTCAAAAATATATTGTGCAAACGACTCTGAATATCCCTCACAAGTGTGTCGAAAGCCTTCGCCATTGAAGAATAATGGAGCTTAGCTTGTTGACTATTTCTGTCTCCTGTTGGAAACACGATCTTTTCCAAAAAAAAAAAAAACCGAAAAAGAGTGCCTTAATAATTTTCGCGTATGAACGGAGTAACAATCCTTGCTAACGATTAAACATGATTTTTACTAACCCAATGGGCAAACAGACTCATCAGAAAATTACCCTGGGAATGTCAAAATATGTATTGGAATTGGAAAACCCTAAAAGAGGACTAGGGAAAAAAGATAGTGGATTACAATGCAGACTAGGTAAAAACGGGACAATCAAGTAATGATGGTAATGACGCATAGAGCCAGTCTAGCAGTCTAGCAAGGGCTGTCCTAATGTTTCTGATGGGGTAGGGGGCATTTTTTTGTTCTGAAGGTAATCGACCTCATGAAGAAGCATTTGGACAATTGGTCAAGATATACTTCAGTTGACCGGGGGATTGGCACGATGTTTTATGGGTCGAGTGGCGAGTTGGTTTAGCAAGTGAGAAATGAGGTCAACGACAGTTGTCGGAAGTTGCAGACGGTTATGCACTTGTAGGCATTCAATAGCGTGGGCTTTAGTGAGAGTGCATAGGGGTTGGAATAGGCAATGGGCTGAGTAGCAGCTGTTGGGGAGCCAGGCCGCATCTTGATTATACGTTTAAAAAAATCTTTTATTACAATATTAAAAACCCAATGAGCACCAAAAATTGCCCGGGGCAGATCCTAATGTTTCTATAGTATAAACTATATATTGCTAAAAACCCCTTTGGGAACAAGTGTAAAAAAGGATTTTAATCAGTTGTTACTATGTGAGGGCTGGGTCAACCATTGTAATAGGGCGTAGCCTAGTGAGGGGTCTGGTGGAGGTGGATCCAATCCATGAAACAAATGATCGGGTTCATAAAGAATGTGGCAAATGGCCGACCAACGGATGTTCCATGATTGGCGAGTGGCGGCTGATCGAGTATCCCATAAAGTATGGATTTTGCGATATTTTTAGGATCAGCTTTGACTTTAACCTTAGATTTCTTAGTAAACCAGTAAGTTTAGAGCACAGGAACTATATTATTGGAAAGCTGGCAATTAGCTCCATTACATGTACAGCTTCAAGTAAAATATATCGACAAACGAAATCACGTCATCATATTAGTATTGTGTAATAAGAGTAATCGTCAGCTTTTCGATAGGTATAAGTCTCCTCGCTTTCAAAAGTAATTTTCTTATAAAAAAAACCCACAATTGAAATCGAATTTTCGAGTGTATGTGATTGGCAGAGTTCCCTTTTACATCTTAATAAAATGGCAGTGATTTATTGAGTTGTTGGCTAAAAGATCCTTGCTCAGAACAAGACTAGATGTGGTGTTAAACATACTTTAAACAAGTAAGTTACAACAAGGCGGACTGGATTAACGCTTGAATAATGAGATTTAATAGACGTAATAATACAAGATATTGCTATCAGAAGAACAGAATCAAAAAACTACTGAACAGCACGACTATGGATTAGTGACTAAGATTCATACGTGCTATATCTGAAACGCAGCCAACAAGACAGATGGTCATTACACTAAAACTAAATTCTTTTCAAATACTTTGATTTTCTTTTATTAGAATACGGGTTTCAAGTTCCTTCTCCAGGATCTCTGTCTGAGGTTTACTTTTCAAGAAGCTTGTTTTTTGTTCGAGGCATTGGTATTAGCAGCAGGAGAGGCATTAGCAGTAGCAGGCGGGGGATCAGAAAACTCCAGACGTTTGCATAACTTTTTCATTTTTGGGATGCCATCATCGGCCGAAGACTAAATAGCGTTATTAGTACAACGTATTATAGCTTATTCACGTGTTTGAGTAGCATAACTTACGTAGGACACAACTTGTCCAAAGGACAAAGCCGGCTTTATCTCAAACGAGAAAAAAGGGCAGAAAATATTGCTGTGAACTCCAATATTCTCTGACCAAAGTAAACCTACTTGCCTCGGTACTATCTTCGAAATGAAGATGGGCATACCTGTAATCAAGTTGAAAGTTAATTCTAAGTTTTACGCAGTTTCTGTCGCTTTTCCTACGTACCCTTTTGTCTTTGATTTTGTAAATGTGAATCGCTTTGAAAAGAGTGAACAAATTAACGAGCGAACAATTGTTCACTCTTTTCAAAGCTTCATCAGCATTTAAAAAGACTAAAGGCTCTCCTTGGATAGAGACCTGACGGTCCCTTCTCCAATAACTGTTGACACGTTAGAAGAAGTAGTCCATGGGATAACTATGGTTGATTTTCCAATATAAATTTTGTTGTCAATTTGTCCCATGATAAAAATATAAGATTGTTATATGAAAGAAAGAGCATTTACAAAAAAGTGTCTTCGACACTTATTTATCTATTTTATTATAACCTCCGCACATTCAAACCGGTATCTGAATATATCGTGTAGTCTATAAACTTCCTTTCGATTGACTCAATAGATTTACCTTGTCTGAGTATGAGTAAGCCGCACATTTGGCATTGATGTTTGGGACATGGAGAGGAAAAGACAAGTCCTATGATGGATAATTAATGTAAGGCAGCCGCTTCCCGCAAGAGCTGTGAGGAAAACAGATTCAAGGAAATAATATTGTGTGCTTTACTAAGGACGGATGGGATTTGAAAAGGAATGTCATGGAGTATCATTCAAAAGAATGAAGTCCAGATAGCCCAATGGATACTAAAGCAGACGGTGAAAAATTGAGCTTGTTCAGACGAAGGTAGGGATGGTGGCAGGTGTAATCGTAGAGTGGCAGAAATGCTTTAGGATCAAAGCAGAAGGACGGGAAATATACCGCGAGGCCTTCTTGCCATATCAGCCAGCGTGGAGGGCAACTAGTTGTGAAATGGTCAGACGTGTCGGTATCATGCTTACAAAGTCTGCAGGTAGCCGATGAAACTACCCCCCCACGGCTTGTAAGACTGAAAAGCATGGTAATTTTTTCATGCGAAAATCAAGCGGAAAAACAGTGCACGCTCAAGTTTACTCGGGATTGTTATTCCATGTTGATGCTTGATTTACTTGAAGTTCATAGATTGAAGCATTCTCATCTGACAATAATATAGACAACCTGAATTCCAACATTATTCTTCGCTAGCCCCATCTACTATGTCGTTATGGAAAAGAACCCATATTACAATATCAAATGTTTATTTTCGTTTATCCATATTCAAATCTAGAGATATCAGATTAAAAAGAAGTATATACATTACAAATAAAAAGGAAAGAAAAGGTATCAACCATGTCAATGCTGGACAAATCCCATATTGTCAGAGATAAAAGAGTCGAAGCAGTCAGTTGGAGTGAATTAAAATTTGTTGGTGCCCTTTTTGCCCTTCTTCTTCTTCTCCCTTAACTTTCTAGCATGTCTATTACTACGAGGACCACTGGTTGATATCTTTTTCGTTGTTGTCTGTTCTGCCTCATCTGTCACCATAGCAACTGCACCGCTAGTGGAAGTGGTATCTGTAGGGTTGGTTGTGACTGAGTTATCTTTTGTTGTATCTTCCATGTAGTCACCTACAGAAGGTTTTGTGACAGCTTCAGCTTGTGCTTTTGCTAATCGTTCAAGACGAGCATCTTCAACCGGTTTAAAAACTTGTTGTCTTTTTATAGCTACATCATTTGAATGTTTTTCAATGCTTAAAATCTTAATTCAATACATCCTCAACAACAACAAACAACTCTTACCTCTGGTTCGCTTCTTTTGCTGTGATCTCAAACTTTTACCCATCCTTTACAAAAATCTATTGTATAAACTGGCAAAAAACACTAGGTATATGAAGGAATCTCGATTTTATGGCAAAAAAAAAAAAAGCAAATCAACGACAGCCACAAAGCAGTCATGCTCTCGATGCAAAATGAGCTTTTTTGAGGTCCTTTTATGCAAAAATAGGGGGTAAGAGGAAGGAGAGGTTTGATAGTACTTCAAACCAATGGGTCATTCGCTCCTAGGTATGAGTGCTTCAGCAGGTTGCTGTAATATCTCCTTTAGAATTTCGTTCCTAAAGTAATAGGATGTTACTAAGCGGCTCTTACAACTGGAGCTCTCTTCTTTACCTATTCCTGAAATTGAAAAGAACTTCTTTCAAATGATCCATATTTCGAATAGGTTGGTTTCCTTCTTCTATGATATCATGACTATCTCGAAATTAGCTTTGTTTAAGTTATGAATGAAACTGAAATTATTTAGCTTACATCCTTGGTGCAGCAGTTCCTTCAATTGTTAAATTCACAAGTGGTACGTCATGGTCAAATTGGTCACTCATTTGCCCTTGTTCTACTATACATTCTGTCACTTGAAAATGCGGGCTATAACTATTAACACTCTTTAAGTGTGTTGCTGTTGAATCCAAATCAACTAGAATGAGTTTGTCTTTTGGTACTATTGGAAACTCTTCATCTTCAAAAGCATAATGCACCACAGGGTGTTTGTAAGTGTTATTGACTTGGTCATGAATGACAACGAACTGAGGTATTTCTAGTAATTGCAGTTGACTTGCAGGTGTCGCTGTTGTTGGTGTAGCCGTAGTTGATATAGTGGTTGGGTCCATGAAGGGTTATTTTAGTAGGCTTTTTACCCAATGGAGAAGAGATAAGCGAAGGGCTTTTGCCAGATGATATTACCAAAATAATTTTTATTCAGGCTTTTATGATTGGTTGGCTGTGCATAAAATCCGGCTTTTCTTGACTTGAGTGTAAAAAAGAGTCGTTTTTTTTTTTGTTAAATGTGGGGGGTTGGGTTGGGTTGCCCAGTTTGCTCGTCTCTTTCTTCTTTTCCCATCATCTTTGCAGCAACGTAACTGGCCTATTCGCAAAGTCATGTCTCTCCAACACTCTACTTTTGTCTTCAGCATTTTGAAACGAAGAGTTGCTTCTCAAAGCCATGTGACTGCAAGAAGAATGCAATGTGTTCGTTACAACTCTTCTATCAATAATAAAATTGCATCAAATAACTCTACAACTACAACGAGGACAGTTGGAAAGGACAAAGCTGACACACCTACTACTACTAGTACTTCTAATGCAACTGCTTCAGTTACAGCAGCATCACTCAATAACACTAATGATACCGAAGAAAAGAGTGAAAAGATCAAGCCAGCCACCATTGAGAAATTACCCTTTGTGCCAGTTATCAATATTCCCAAAACAGAATTTGCATACCATTCCTTCTTTTCGCTGCATAGACCTTTCTTTGGACTGGCAGATGATAGCGATCGACCTTTTTTTTCAAACAGAACCATAGAAGAAGAGGCACAAGATAAATGTAAGCTTTTGGTCAGAAGAATTTCTCAGGATAAACTTATTAATTAACATTTTTGTTAAAACAGTCGATGATGCATTAGCTGATTGTATGAAGGACTTACAACCCTTTGTACCACCAGAAGACATGAAGTACAAAGCCTCCAGCGAACAAATGAAAATGAACCATAACGATAAATTTGATTTTGGAGAAGATATCGACGATGCCATCCATGATGAGGATTTACTGTTCTATTCAGAGTTCAATCGGAAGTCAAGCCTACCGATTCATCATATGCCAGACAGTTCAGAAGTTATTGACTTTTTATCTGATGTTGAATCAAAGATGAAGTTAGAAGAAGAGGAGGCAGCAGAGATAGAGCAGAGATTGCAGACGATAAATAAGGCGAAGAAAGCCAAAAGACGATATCAACCGTTAAAATCAAACAAGAGACCTTAGGATCCATATTTAAATCATGATGAAAAGCCTTAGAAGGCTTCGTATTTATTTATTCATTTTTGTTATGTTGCTTTTTATTCTCCAGCTTCTACATTTATATATTTCATTACAAGTCATGTTATCATATAGAACACTATTTTCCTGTAAATTCACTTTTCTTTTGTTACTCAAAATTGCGTGGACAACTTAGGCCAGATAATGATATGAACGTCTAACGAATAATAATGGACGATTAAACCAATAAATAAGCGGACAAGATAATCTTATCTGATTTTTTGTTTCACATCAATTTTTTTTACCTGTCTTCTGCGTCTCTTTCCAAATATTCCCTATCGATAAGCGCTTCGATACGTTTCTTTATCATCACAGGGCTTGGTATAAATCGCGAACTCAACTGTTTCGTCGCTTCTGCGATTAATAAATTATGTTCCATAGTCTTTCTGTCCTTCATAATGCGGACGATACAGGCTTCAATCTGATGTTTACGTTCTTCATCTACTTTATCCTGTGTTTGTTTTCTTTCGTTATCCGATTCAACTTTGGACACGAAAGCTTGTATTTTGATACGAGCCATATTACTGGTAAATCCAGCATTGAACGTAAAAGTATAGTTGGAGGCATTGCTCTTTTTGCTTTCCCTTTCCTCTTCACTGGCTGTTGACTTTCTCGTTAAAAGCTTATATTTTCCTGCTGACAAAGACTGCAGAGTTCTCTTCAGATCTTGTTCTGGTATTTGGGTATTGTGAAGGATTTCGTCAAATGTTAAAGAATCATTTTCATTGAAGAGTAAGAGAACAATCATGGCGTATGTAGAGACGTTCAATAGATGCTTTGATTTGCTAAATTGGGCCCGTAAATCTGCTGAACCCATTTGTGGCTGCCATGTCAATCTTCTTCCGCTATGCCGGTCAAAATAAAATCGTTCGAAAGATTGACAAGCTTGTAATAGATTGGCAGGTAAAGTACATTTTGGCGAAGCTGATAAATTAAGAGGCCAGAATGTGGACGTTAATACTGTAACAGAAGTGTCAAATAATTTGTCTGCATCCGTTGTAGACCGTTTTTCCAAGTAATCTTTGAATTGTGAATTCATTTCTGCCGATAATTTCATATCATTAAACATTCCTTCTAATTTGTTTGTAAATTGATAGCCACATTCTCTCTGTAAAATAATACAGTGAGCAAACCTGCCATTCCATTTTATCATGATGCTTACTATGCAATTCTGTGTGATGCTGCCCCCTACCTTTAGTTTAGATAACATGCCTCTTTCTGCATCATCAGATACGCTTCTATTAAACAATAGACGCTTGGCTAAGTGCTGCTTATAATATCGTTCAAATACATCTTTATCCTGCAAATATCTGAACAATGTAATCGTTTTATCCAGGATGTCATCCACTTCATCTTCTGATTTCTAAACCAAAATGCTTAAAGTTTAGATCAATATTGTCTCTATTGTACTCTCAGTTCTAACTTACTCCTTTCAATCCTTTTTTGAGATTCTCGTCAATAAATAAGGATATAAATTCCGCTGATTTTTGGTTTTCATTGATGAAATGCTCAAACGCTTCATTGAAAATGGTTTGGAATGATTTGTCATTATTGGCTGCTTGTTCTAGCAATTTGTCAAACTTCTCTTGCAAAGATAAAACTTGTAATACCCAATTGATAGCAGCGTTGGAACCCTTCTCCTGTTGTCGGTGTTCTTTCAAATCAGTTGTTGTATTTTGATTGATCTGGCTTCCTAAATCCAAAATATATTGACTCATAAAGGTTCTCATTTCGTTCAGTCCAGCTGGAACGCGTGCAAAGAGGTTGTACATGCGCAGGAGGTCAGTATATTTATCCGCATCCAACATACTTTTCAGACCAGAGTTTGTCATCTATGCAGAAATAGAGGTGAATAAAATAAAGTTCTTAAAGTTGCTCTTTCCATATCCTACCTCCATCAGTGTTTTCAGATTCTTAGCTATCAATTGTGTTTCCACTATATTTCTTATTTTGGGTTCTGTGGACATTGACAAACAGTGAACTGTTCTTTCATATTCCTCGTCTAATCGTTTTTCCACCTAACAAAGGATTTACAGAATTTATCAGAACCACTTCGAATCTCAAAGAAACCATTAAAAATCTCTTACTCTCCGCATAAATTCTGGCGCATCGCATTCTGATATCAAGGTTTGGCTTTCGATCTGATAAAATGATGTACTGGTCTCTAAATACTTTGATTCAAAATCCGTAGCATAAACAGTGGTCTGCGTTGATGGATCAGCTAATTTGACCAGCATATCTACCGCTGATTGTAAAGCACTTCTATCAATAACATCGCCTGTTCTTTCCAATTGAATTTGCCGTAACATAGCAGATATCAGGTTTTGCTGGATTGGGTATTTATTTGAATGTATAATTCTGTCACGAAATAAGTTTAAACCCATATCGTAAATGCCTGGTAAATTATACTTTGGCAACCTTTCATTCTACAAAAGCTATCTATTAGATAAATGTAATGTTATACATGGCCTGCATCATGAAGAACTTTACCAGATAGTACAAAACCTGCAATATTAAATCGATGGCTGCTGTATAATCATCCCATACTTTTTTAATAGTGTTCAAAAATAACGCACCTTCGTCGGCAGTTGCATTTGACGCGATAAATTCATCAGCTGAGGCTGTGTTGGTAAAGGCAGGTACGACTTGTTGTTCAGCAATTGTCTCCAAATAAGTTGCAATCACCTTTTCTACATCGTGGTAAAGTCTTTCGCCAAATTGCCGAATAGTTAAATTGTAGGCGGTGCGGTATAACAATTCATAAGACAACTCTCGTGCTTGTTTTTTAAATATAACCATCATAGCATTGCTTAATATCTCAAATCCTTCATCGTACTCTTGTGTATGGGTAGGCTGAGTTAAGAATTCATAAATGAGAAACTAATCTAGATTGGCATAACACATAACCGAAACCCAAAATGCACTTTCTACTTACCATACGCTTTACTGGTCTGATTCTACCTTTTTTTAAAGACATTATTATAATGTAGAGTAGTAATATAAAATGGAATAGTAGCTCTAATGCGTGATATGCAAAATTGGGAAACAAGAGAGGGAAAATTATGCCGTTACTTTTTTTATGTGCTGTGCAGTTTTGGGACACTCCGTTTTTTAGGTCGCCCTAACTTTTGCCCTTGTTTTTGCATGATTATTTTCCGGTTTTCCTTGACAGCGGTTTCCAAGTTGACAGTAAAATGAAGACTTCAACGACTACCAAGAATAATATTCAGCAATTGGCTAAAGGAGTTAGCTCTTGTTCTATGCAAGCTACAGCTTATGGACAGTGTATTTTGGCAAGTTACAAAGACGTTCATGTCAACATGTGCCAGAGTGAATTCCAGGCATTCAAAGACTGTGTTCAACGAAGTGTAAAGATAAGAAGATAGTTTAAGAAGTTCAGAATGTTGTTTTAACCAACTCTTGGTAATCTATGATTAGTTAAAAAGGAAATGGTAGAAATGCTCCAACACATTGTCAATAGAGTAAATGACAACAATATTACAGACGTATGAATACCCTTATTAGACCTTCAACGCATCCCCAAATAAAAAAGGAAAGAAAACCAGGTGAAACGAAGTTTTAATAGTAAATTCAGAAAGTACAGAAGATACAGTTACGCCATTACTGCACACAAGACTGTTGTATTTCGCTTCTTTAGACAAAGCTTATCAGTTGTGGGCACTGGGCATTTCACATCTTTCTGTTTGTCCTTTTGTTTACTTCTAGCCTAAATATACTTCTATTATCGAAACATCTGAATTATATCCTGAATCTATTCCTCAGTGATTCGAGAGGCAAAAACTTTAGTATCTGTTCAGAACTGCAAGGTAAACCAGGAAGAGCATTTCACTGCTTCTTAAACCTACGGAATCTGTCCAAAAAGCAATTCTATATAAGTAATTTATTGTATAATCGACAAAAAAGTAAGCTCTACGTTCTTCATGACCTACTTTTGATATATTATCCTTTTTCAATTTTTTTCATGAGACCGTCTGAATGCTGAAGTTCTTTGCCGGAGAAGAGGAAATCAATGGTCACCATCACCGTTTATAGATTACTCGTAGAGATTATCACTTTTGAAGATGAACCATATGCTCTAAAGCGGTAGAGTTGGCGAATCAGCAAAAATAGAGACGGCCGTAAAGTTTCCGTACAAGCGGCCCCCTCTACTCGATTTGAGGCTTCAGTTAAGCAACTTAATATCAGCAGTAGTAATGTCTCTACCATTCAGGAAGAGGCAGAGGTTAAACTGATGGAAATAAAACAGTCTGCTTTGGGCAAGGAAAAATGCTGGATTAGAAAAGTCGACCGGTGGTGACCTCTTTGAGCCAGAATCCTTCAAAGGCTGTAAGAAGTTGACATTCAATTGAAGTGGAAGTCAAATGAACTGGGTGGGGATAAAGCGGTAATGAGAACTAATACTGCAGTCATGGAGGCACCTCCTGACGTTAAAAGTGATGAATACTTTACTCTGCCTACGTTTAGAGAGCGTAAAACTCTTAGTCCATAAGCAGCATATTAAAGTTACTTTGGTAATGTTGCTCTAATGAACGCACTGGTTCGCAAATGTATCTACTGGTCGAGCTTAAAGCCAAACTCGATTCAGCTGATAATAGGCTTGTAGCCATATAAGGTCAGCGTCAAAATATAATTCAAAAAGGGGTACAATTTATTATGACCTGTGTTAGCCACTCTTCTTGGCGACAGTGGAATTTTGACCTAACCGGTCTGTTTGTTACTTCAAACGTTGTAATGAATATCTTTTAGCTGTGATACCATACGAGTAAGTTTTACGTACCAAAGAGCAACGTTGAATAAGTTTGCTGCTACATGCAGTTGCTGTTGAGACACTTGGCCTGAATTGTACCTTTAAATCCATCCGTAAGCTTTGGAGTAGGCATGATATGCACTGAAATTGTACATAAAAAATCGATATATTTGGTTTATTAATCCACAATGACTTCATTTTTATAAGTTTTTCAAAGAGGTGGAATATTATTTGGAGGAGACCTTATTGAGATGATAAGAATATGTGTAGTGATATATAAAGAATATGGTATAAAGGATGCACCATTCTTCTCTTCTTTTTGCGTGGTAGAAAAAGGAGCGAATGCCTTCAACTGTGGAGAATCGCATGCAAAGACTTTTTTTCCTGTGCTAGCTGCAGACAAAGTTTCCAATTCATCTTTCCAGCGTTTTCCTTGCGGTTTTTGATAATGAATTCAAAAACATCTTGCGAGTTGAGATCTTCTGATGCCGTTGCTTTAAGACTGTAGCTTGAAAGAGGTTCCAAAGACGAGTCAGAGTCATCTAAAGTCATGTACTTCTTTTAGCCGACTGATTGAATTTTTATTGTTGGAACAAATCACATCAACAATATCCACAAAACCTTGCTCTTTTTCATTCTCTACTTCAATGGACTCCAAGGAGAAGACCTATTCTTTTACGGAAACTTCCGACTCGCTAAGTATTATCAATTATAACGCATTGGTGTCAGCTATAGATCTCGATACACAAATTTCGTAGACAGCAAACAGTATAATTCTTTATTAATAGCAGTAATATTAATTTTCTTTTTTTTTTTTTTTTTTTTTTTTCCCTTCTTTAGTTTGTTTTTGAAAGAGAAATAAAGATGTCCCTTCTTTAGTTTGTTTTTGAAAGAGAAATAAAGATGGTGCTTTGATTTCATTAAGCTTTCTGTTTACTTTCTCATGTGCTATTTTATTTTCAATCCGAAATAGAATCAGCGAATACCATACACTAAGTTCATAGTCATCAAGTTATAACAGTTATCAATTACCAGCACTTACGCAAATATCTCAGATACAATGTATATAGCGGCTCTACGCCCGAAGTTTGCTTCCCAATTTACAAGCTTTAAACAAGGTGCAGAATGTCATATTGGATGGAAGGGTGTTTGTGTAAAACCTGCACTGCTGCAATGTTAAAAAGCACAGCAGACTATAAAATATAATTCAGAAGACCAACGCTATCATCGACATCGGTAGCTTTACGAAAAATGCACGAAAGCAATGCATTCAGGAGCAGATCCCTTCATTAAATATCAATTCTGCGTACCGAGCACAGCGTTCTCACAAGGAACAGATTGTGTTTAATATGGGCTTTTGCTAGGAACCTAACGTACACTGCAGTTTTATTGTTCATGTCAATTAGCCAATTGAAAAAGAAATGCAATGAAACAAATAATAGGGAGTTAATACAAATAATTCATAAATAAAGATAGATGTTGAGATTAATATTGAGTAGTCCAAGTTGAAGTGGTAGGTATGAACTTGGAAATCAAATTTTTGAAAGAGGAATAAAACTATACAAATTTATATATTACAAGTTTGCTTATTTCGTTGATTGCTTTTGTGTCTTTTTAAAGCATCCAATCTACAACGAATTACAAAATATATCAGTTACACACGAACATATGGACTCATATGCAATAAGCACTTTTGGTAAAGCATACCTTGAAAAACTCTTTTGACAGCCTTCACATCTATAAGGTTTATCACCACCATGTATCTTTGAATGCCTTTTGAGATCATGATTACGACTAAACGCTGCTGAGCATGCACTACATACAAATGGCCGATCATCTGTGTGCGTCTTTGAATGACTTTTCAAATTATACAGTCGTGCAAAAGTTTTACCGCAATTAGGAAATAAGCAAGGATAGACGGTTTGTGTTTGGTTGTTAATGGTAGTAGTGATAGGTTCAGAAGAAGCATAAATACTCATTGCAGCACTTTGAGTATCAGCTAAAGCTGGATCTGAACGTCGTCGTTTATGTCCTGCTACTGCTGTGGATGGTGTTGATCTTGTTGACGCTAGATTTGTATTAAGATTGTTCGTAGGAATACGGGGATGCAGGGCAGTAAGCTGAGGAGTAGAGGCAGGTGTAGCAGATGTAGATTGAGATGATGGCTTAAAGTTAGTATGTGAGTCCGTTAAGGATTGTCGTTGCGAATGTGGCTGTTGATTATGTTGTTGTTGCTGTTGTTGTTGCTGTGCTGCCATAGCAGACAAAGCTGCTGATATTGCTGCTACTGCACTATTGCTTGCAGAACTGGTATGATCGAAAGGATTGGTAGTTGGTAAGAAATAATGATTGGTTAAATCACTAGTACCCGTACTAGTGTTTTGATTAGCGGCGTGTTGTGATAATTGAGCTGCATATAAAGCCAACGCAGCTGCGTCAGCATAATCAAGAGTAGATGTATTATTTACGTCTGATGCTTGTCGTGTAAAGTTGAAAAGTTCATCGTGCGCTAAATTAGCTGATTCAATGGCAGTTGGTGTAGTAGGAGCGGACGAATGAATAAGTGCGGCTTGTGTTTGCGCTGGAGATGAAGTAATGCTATGAGCTGTAGGAGTAACAGGGGTTGAATGAACAACATTAGCAGTACTGGCTGTTTCAACATTAGTAATAGTAGAATTATGCCCTGTTACGGTGCCTAATAGTGCTTGAGATAGAAGCGTTTCAATTGCATGTTGATCACCTTCCTTTGCTTTCTCATTCACTTTCAAAGCAATATCTGTCCACTCCGTCGTTTCCAGGAATTTGGAGTCCTTATCATCATGCGACTGAGCCGAAACTTGAGATGTAACTGCCTGCTGTTGCTGTTGATGCTGCTGTTCATCTTTAATTTTGCTTCTTAACCATTCTTGATCGACATATTTCGCCGCTAATGTGTTGTCCCATCTTTGCTTTAACTGCTTTCCTTTTCTTCCAGGTATCGTGGAGGCTATTTCTTTCCATCTTCCATATCCAAATTTCTTTATACCTGCCAACAGTAAATCATCCTCCTCTTTGGTCCATGTTCCCTTCTTATAGTCTTGGTGGAGCGTTTCTTCCTGGCTTCCGGTAATCAGTCCCGTCGCATGTTTATCGTGAGTAATTAATTCCGAATCATTGTTATGCAATAATCCCAACGATTGTGTTGCTGTTGCTGTTACTGCTGTTTGATCTTTTGAACCATGTGCTTCATGTTCGTTAATGGATCGCTCGGTATTTATAGCATGATGTTGCCCTTGTTGTAATAACGCTGCGGTCAATTGGCTGGTCAAAGTAGATGCTGCCGCCGCCGCCGCCGCTGCCGCTGCCGCTGATTCATCATTATTGCTATCTTTTGTGCTTGCTCGTTCTACTGACGTCGATAATGCTTCATTTGCCGAGGACGGCGAAGCAATAGCATCCACATTCAATGTATCGTTGCCTTCTATGGTTGAGCGTTGCTGAAGCCGTTGTGAAGGAGTAGCAATAGCTGGCTCTGTCGTCACAGCAATGGTTTTATTAATGGTATCATCATTGAAGCTGTTCGAGCTATTATTATTAATAATCAACGATGGTACCGGCGGTTCTTCCACTTTCATATCAGGCAAAGCAGGCGACTGCCGACGCTTACCGCTACTGTGTGCATAAGCAGTTGACGTGAAAAGATGAACACGAGCCATCGCTTGAAAATGAGAGTCGGGTGATGATGTCCAGTAAGTATCGCTGGTCTGGTCTTTTTCTCTTATGCAGCTAGTCTACTATGCACGATATTTCTATTTATGCAACTTATTTTGCGTTCCTTGATTTTTCGCCTATATTATGCCTCCTTTTCTTTCGCCTTCCTAGTATTGTTCTGTTCTGACCGG
Source organism: Mycotypha africana (assembly GCF_025528875.1). NCBI lineage: Eukaryota > Fungi > Mucoromycota > Mucoromycetes > Mucorales > Mycotyphaceae > Mycotypha > Mycotypha africana. The sequence goes on along the minus strand of NW_026515725.1, from coordinate 3,496,647 downwards.
AGTTCTGCTTTAGCTAAGAGGAAAAGCAAGAGTATAGAACCAAGCCTTCAGCCAAGCCTCGTTTTTTTGAGTATGAGGAAGGAAAAGGAAAAATTGAAAGGATAAAATTGCGGAAGAGAAAATTTTGCAAGAGCTTCCACAACTCCACCTATCAACGGACGGCATTTGTATGAGTCTCAAACAGCAATTCTACAGCCGAGACATTTTCTTATTCGTCAGACATGTGAAATCCAAGTAAAGAAAATTCAAAGTTTGCTGTTTTGAACGTAGTAAAATGAAACCTGACATAAGGAACTACGCCTTCATGGTTCAGTATGCCAGTAGGGAAAAGGCATGATATAGGCGGCGGTAAAATGGTTGTTCTGAAGAATTGATCAATTGAGTAATTACAATTGGCAGGATAGAGCTTTCCCGCATCCCTACCTCGAAACCATGCTTTTGTATATTCTCTTTTCACTTGCTGTCTTTGATACTGATTCTCAAAATATTCGATAAAATAACTATCACATATTCATATTGGAAAAGGAGTACTTTTCTTTTATATTCAATTTAAGGGCTTTATTGATGGAAATGAAACAGCAGGCCTAGTTAATTCAGCTGCTACCGCTACTTCTTCGAGATGGTATAGGAATTGATTCATATTTATAAGAATTATAATGAGTTTTTGAAAAGTTATCATCATCATTAGTCAGCAAAGCTTCGGTTTTTCTATCAAAGTTATCCGGTATAGGTATACGATGCTTGTTTAGCAGATATCGTTGCATTCGCAGCTGCTCTTGCAGCTCCTGTAACTGTTTCTGTTGATTTTTATGTACCATCAGAGCCGCTATTGTATCTAATGGCAACTGTCCGTTAGTGGAATCAGTAGCCAGCATATTCTGCTCTGTGTGTTTGGCTTGTTGTTTTCTAAGCCAATATGAATTGCTTGCATTGTTAAGCCAATATTGCCCTTGTAGCAGAGCATCTTCCATTTGAAATGCGGAAGCTGTTGTAGTAGCAGTAACAATAGCCGACTTCTTCACAAGGCTCAACCGTAATTGTAGCCTTGCTATCCGATCCCGCAAATATTGATTGCGTTTACCAAGGTATTTGATGTAATCTACTGCTTTAAACAAGATAGCGCTTTTCGAGTTATTAGTGTTGCGTAGAATTGGTATGATATCCGTTAGATCTTTGAATCCTGAGCGAATGACATTCCTTCGTTTTTGTTCGGAAGCAATATGGCTCAATTTGTTGATCTTCTTTTCTTTGTTTCCACTGAGAGCAGTAGGTTTTGTTGGAAGCAGTTTGATTACTATAGGCTCAATACTACGTTCCAGAGTTGTTGTGTTTTGAGCTCTATCTAAAGCTGAACTGTTGGCAGTTGTTTCTTTGCGAATAAAAGCAGGCGCATTCAGTTGCGTTTCGTTTAGTGCGTTCGCTGATTTAGCAAAGGACGTGCAATTTTGCTGTGAGTCTTCTATAGCATGAATACCCGTTTCATTGCTCTCTGATTGGTCGTGCTCGTTACTGTTGAATGGTTGATATGCAGATGGACTTAATTGCTCACCGTGAATAACAGAAAATGATGCCGTGAATTCATTATTCGTAGTGCCTTTGTGGGAGCTGATTGCCTGACTTGTACTCAGTTTTTCGTGTCGGACCAAGTTCTATTTGAAGAACGCACAAAAATAAAGTCGGTTTAAAGGGATGCAAAGTATAATAATCAAAGAAAGGAAAAAAAAAAAGTTGCCTTCACATCAGCTTGACAGTGATTGTTGCAGACTGTGAAAAGGTCTTTTTTTGTACTAAGGTCTTTCGCACTATGGAATTTAAAACTGTCACCATAGCCATCGCAGAAATAATCAGCCAACACTGGTAATTGCGCCATCGTGCTGTTGTTTCTATCTTCATAGGCCTGCTGTTGCAAAAGCTTTGGATCCGTAATACTTTCTTTATCATGGACGGGTATGGCGGTAAAGTCTAACACAAAAATGTGATCAGAAAGAAACAGATTATAAAGTATTACAATATATAATCACTCACTGGATGGAGAATACCTATTGGTATCCAAAGTGAAGGCCGGCGGTGCATCATTATTATGATGATTATAATCGTTAAAAAGCATTGAAAACAATGTAGATTCAGCTGAAGGAGGCAGTTGTTCCCAACTTGTATTACTACTACTTGTACTTGTTGTGCTAGTTATACTAGACGCTTTATGTGCAGGATCATACTCCATAGTATCTCTTAATGGGATTGTCGAAGAAAAGAGAAAAACTTAAAATAAAAGATTGGAAAAGGATGTTGATAAGACAATTTTATCTCGCAACATTACAATATAAGAAATTAAGATTTCCCTTCATTTAATTGGAAAGAGTCAGCAAAAATGTGGGGTACCTTTTTGTACCTCCTTCTTCCTACAGCTTGTAAGTTAATGCGTAAAGCAGTAGCCAAAAAAAAAAAAAAAAAAAAAAAAAAAAAAAAGAAGAAAGGCAAGCGATTTTGCTGCTTTAAGGTCTCGCGTTTCCTACAAAAAAATAAAAAAATAATACCTTATGCTTTTCTAGCTGAATAAATTTTTATTGTATATGTTTAAAGAGTAACATACTATTTCATTCCACTTCTATGTTTGAGAGAAAAGAAAAGCTTGTGATAATCATTGTAATAAAAAGGTCCCTGACTTTTATCAATAACACAACAGCGTATGTTGTAGCTCACATGGTTTCACATGATGAAACACATAGTGACGGCATAGAAAGAAAATAAAACATAATTGTAAAAATAGCATACTGAGAGTTTATATGAAAAAAGAAGACAAATATGTAACCATAAGGATATAATTATCTAATACTCGTCTTTATGAGAAGCAGCAGCAGAGATAGATAGGGTGTTAACAGCCATAGCATGGTCAATATTTTGAAGCATCGTCGTTGTACGAGTCAAGAGGAAAGTCAAATTGTTAAATTCGCGTTTCAGTTCGTTACGATGAGCTTTCAATACTTTATGAGTATGCTTGGGATCTTTGCTAATGGGGTGGGACAATAAAGGAGAGTCCAAGTCTGCTGTCGGAGGTGGTGAAGGGCCGGTATCATCGTGTGTCAACATAGGTGGAGATGGCAGTCCAGGTAAGTTTCGTTCATGCTTCTTTATATCAGGATTCAAAAGGCAAGCAATGTTCGTATTGTTGTTGTTGCGAGTTTTAGTAGGCTTCATTGGAGGGGAAGGTAGATATCGAAAATGCTGCTGAGAAACGTCGGGTTCTATGGGATCAGGACCAGGAACTCCAGGATAGGAAGGGATGTTATCTTTAGTAGATCTTATATATGATGGTGAAAGCAAAGGCAATAAAGGGCGCAACTGTGGATCTGTAGGATGCAACGTGCTTTTGCTGAGACTGCTGTTCGTTTCATTGTTGCGGTTGGGCTGTTGTTGCTGTTTGATAGGGTAAGATTTCAAATGAGGATATTGCTGAATAATAACAGGATGTCTACGCTGAGTGGCAATAGTAGCAGCTGTAACTCTCTTTCTTCGTTTGATAGTGGAGCGTTTCATTGTGATAGGTCGATGAATGCTGTGTAGCTTGAAATAAAGACCACATGCATTGCAAATTGGCTGACCAAATTCATCGCGCCGCCATAAAGGAGTGGTCGAGGTATGACAATTGATGCAACTAAGTGTGGTGTCAGTTGTTGTAGTGCTATCTGGCGTAGACGATACTGTAGAGTCGAAGGAGTTTTTGATGGGTTCAGTAAAATGTTGCTGTTGTGGTGGCATTTGAGTGTCTTTTTCCTGATTTCTGTTGGTCTTTATTGCTAGTAATAAGATAGGGTCTTTAGCAGTATTACTAGGCGCAGGAGCCAAAAGAGGAGGCGATCGTATAATACGAGGTGCAATAGGACATGTTTTGAATGAGCGTTTTGTTAATGCAGTTGTGTTTTTCTTCAACCAGACAGGGCGGGAAGTATTGCGTGCTTTGTAGTATAAACCGCAAGCATTACAGATAATTTCCCCAAGCGGAGATCTTCTCCATAGAGGCGTAGAAGTAATGCCGCAGTTCGAACAGGAGGTGGCAACTGTACTTCCAATATCCATTTTCGCAACACTGGAGTTGCATGGTTCAACAATGACAGAGGATGCAGTATGAATCTTGTTATTGTTGGTGGAAGGAACGAAAACCATCGACTGATCGACGCCAGTATTAACTGTAGATACAGTTTTAGACTGGTCTTTTTCAGGTAAGAATAATAAACCACTTGTCTTTCTAAAATTAGCTGACAGTTGAGTTGTCGACGGTTGCGACGGGCATTTATGACAAGAATCAACACTTGTTAGTGTCGAAGGTTTATTATAAAAAGGAGACTTCACAGTCATGTTGTGCTGTTTTTAATAAACTGCTTAGATTACGAAGGGAGAAGAAGAAGAAAAGGACAGTAGCAGCACGCCCTGATCTTTTATATAAACAGCCAAATTAGCTTTTTGTCCAAGCAAGCTTTTTTACTTTATCATAAAAGAAGGTAGAGACGCAATAACGTTGATTGGCCAGTGATAGCAAAATCCAAGAGCAGAATTAAAAATATCGGAAGAGATAGCGTCCAATCAATCAAATAACAATGAGTTTATCTTTCACTTTGATTAATATAAAAATCTCTCATTTTATCTCTTGTCTGACCCCTTAAATCAACTGCAGTTCTAAACACCATACCGCGGAACAGCACCTCTTTTTTTACAATGGACGTTCCAAGGAATAAAATATCACAACTGGAACTGCAAACTATACGAAGATATACCATTTATACATGTCGCAATAAGTTGCCTTTAGACAATTCGAACGATTTTGTAGTAAGAATTGGCAGAATCTCATAAACAATAATAGATATCTTATGAATTCACTAATCATCTGTAAAAGGCGAAAACAGATAATATTCGATCTTATCTTTTATCAATTTCTTTCCTTGTTCAAGTTGAAAAAGCTTGAACGTGTGTGTGCTACAAAAAAAAAAAAAAAAAAAAAAAAAATATTTACATGCATCATATCTGTATATATAAATATATACATAGCAGCAAATGTAGGTGTGTACTCCTGACATGATCTACTTCAGCAATAAGCGATCATCGTTAATTCATAGCACGCTGAGTGAGACTATTCCATACAGATAATGCCTTCTGTTTATAGTGTGTTGTATCTTTTAGGCCATTCACTTTCAAAAAATTTGTTTTATATTTTAGATATCATACAATAGCTTGAAAAGGCGTGTTGTTACTTGGAGTATGGACGATTAGCGGCCTGAAATAAAACAATTGGCTGCAGCGCTTATCTAGTCGTTGCCCTATGGAATAGAATAGAGTATATTATCACAATCAATCTCTCATGCCTTTTCGTAATTGAAATAGGAACGTCTCCAAGACAGCTAAATAAGACTTTGTCTTGCTTGCTGTATCACCAATATTGACATTTGCAAAATGAAAAAACTAGACGTATTTTGTACACTAGAAGAGGGGTTAATAAAATAGTCTTTGATTGGACGAGAAACAATAAATGGAAATTTATCAGTTTTCGCTTGGTCTGATTTGTTTTTCTCTCAATTTTTTCCCCATTTTTACTACTTTTTAATAGTATCATATAGTTCGAAGAAGTTCATGTCTAATATCGAAGAGCTCAACGCCCCTTTTGGTAAACGACAGATCTTAAAAGGCGTTTGTAATATTAAATACAGCTTATTAAAAGTCATTGTTGGGCTCTGTTTGACTAGATCCGTTTGCTGATGTTGAAGAGAACAAGCAACAAAACGCAAACAATATTCGTAAGTAATTGTTTGAAGAAGACGAAAAGAACATCAAGCGTTCTTTGGTTTTTAAGTGAAAACTCACTCGGCTATTCTAGACTTGCGTATACAACAAAGAAACGGTAGAAAGACTTTGACCACTCTCGAAGGACTTCCTAAGGAATATGATTCCAAGAAAATTCTAAAGACATTCAAAAAGGAATTTGCTTGCAACGGCACCATTGTTGAAGATGAAGTGCTTGGTTCCATTTTGCAATTAAGTGGCGATCAAAGAGTTAAAATTGCTGAATTCCTCGTCAAGGAAGGAATTGCTAAAAAAGCAGACGTCAAGATTCACGGTTTCTAGGCAAGGAAAAGTTTAGACATGATATTTATCTTTGTAAATACATTTTTTATCCCCCTCCAGCACTTGTACCTCTCCCTTAACCTACATTATACAGCTGCGTAAACTATCTTCTGTTACGTACTTTCGATCCTAAAATAAATAGCATTTGTAATGACCAAGTTTGAACCTTTAAGGAGGCACATTTTTTAGTGTACAACAGTGCAACTTGTAGTTCTTTTAGTTTCATGCTGCTGCGACGTTCAACATCTGCACTTCAATTCTTCCAATGATCGCGTAAAGATGACGAAGACTCTTTCAAAGTCAGAATGCATCTGTTGGTAACCACTCCGAATTTATCTAGGAAGATGGTTTGAGCTCGATACTGTATTATGGTACTTGTGAAGGTATCTATCAGTAGCTTAGCAGCATCCAAGTGGCTTGAAATAACTTTTAATGCTTTGCTCTGAAAACCTTATTTGATACTGCTTAATATAATTGCCAGAGAGTAAAATGCAACTGGTTTTCTGTGCTTGCGTTAAGGTACAAACACCATTAAATACATTTGTGTGGTACTACCTTCTCTTAGTATTGCAACCAAACAAGTATTAAACATCTTATGTGGGAATTCTAAAGTATAATAAAGTTTGATTGTATGGCAATTTAATGTTTGAAGTGAGGTACTCAAAGCAACACCTCCATTAAACCATCACTTGAAGATTCGAATCAATAGAGCTCGTCTCGGTGATTTAAAGTAGTCTTTTGTTAGCATCAAGTTGGCAACAAAAGAAGTTCACAGAAACCAATTCGAGTTGATTCTCTATTTCCAATTGCTGAATATCAAATTTACGACGATGCTCTCTTAGTTCAAGTTTCATAGCCCTGAAATGTTGATTTCCTCCTCCAAATTATTTATAGAGTAAGAATGTGTAACGATGTATTCCTGTATTCTCACCCGGGCCAGGCCCAATGTAGGGTGTGTGGTGATTCTCTGCCTGCGATACACTATTCTTTACGTCCGAATCTGCAAAATGATAATGATGGTTCAAATTTTGTCTTTATGGATATTTGACTTAGTTGATCACTATAATACCTGCAATATTGACAACTATCCAATGACGCCAAGGTGCAACTTTTTGGTCATGTCTTGATGGAGCGTCAGGATTCATCTATGTGATACATATCAATAAAATTCTACACAGCCCAGTAAATAGTCTATACGGCGAACTCAATATGTACAATACCATCACAAGCGTATAATAATCTGATTCACTTAACGCGATCAAGTTGATCGTAGGTTGCTCTTTTGTTTCTACTGATGTGAAGTTGTTTCCTAACAATACTTCTTTACCACTCTCTTTGAAGATAATCTGGAGCAACGTAGATGAAGTTACATCACTGAGTACTATACAGTATCGTGAGCTTTTTGACGTTTCTTTTCCACTATGTTACTTCTGAGCTTAAATGCTTACCGTCAGGTATAAGCTGCACTCTCTGAAGAGCAGCATTGATTTTTAAATCCGTAGTAGCGATACTCATTAAGATAATGATAATTATAATCTATAGAGGAAGAAAAACGATATGGGAAAAAAACACGGAGACAGAAGATCTTATAAGCATGGGATTCACCTTTTTGTAAACGCTTTGCTTACGTAGTGTTAGCGCGGGTTTATCGAATTTATCGGTAACGTATAGTTCTATCGCGAGTTACAATAAACATGGATCGTTACGTACAGTATATCCATCATTACGATTTTGTTTTTTTGTTCTGAAAAAGGCACTGTTATAGAGGCATCTATCTCACCGTGCTACGAACAATAGCAAAAAACCATCGTCATCCCCCCCGGAAAAGAACCTAATGTTTGATAGCAATATCCAAAAATACTTATTTTGAATACCAAAGCTCTAACTTCTATCCAGCAAACTAATCAGATCAGATTTATTTTTAAGCGAAATATTACACTTTAAGGTTGCAATAGAAGCTGATGCATTATGGAAGACGATGCTGATCAAAATATAAAAAACAACAGTATGTATAAAATCACACTATTTGAGACTCACGTACTCTTCTGCACATTTTTCACTATATATGGTCGAAAACTATGCGTGCCACTTTATGTTGTATAGAAGATTGAACAAGGAATGTAGGATACAAGGAAAGGTGAAAGGAAAGGCATCAAAATAGAAGTTGACTGCACATAACGCACTGAGGGAGCAAAGAGAGTTTGTTCTAAAAATGATTTATTTACTACTTTAGGTCGTTCGCTATATAAACATGCCGTCCTTTGTGGCTAAACATATTGTTGTAACCCTTTTTCTAATTGATTTGCACAGATACTCGAACTCTGGCTCCGAATATCAATAGGCAGAGGAATTGCATCGCGCTTTGGAAGGTAGTTGCCCATGAACAAGGTACAATAGCAAATGAATGAAATTGCTATAGCCAACGTATCAAACACATAGAATGCCCACTCTGCACTTGCAATTGCTCCATCCCAACCAGAGCCAAATTCAACCACGCGGTAAACAGAACGAATATACAGAAATGCAATTGTGATATAGAGACAATAAATCATCTTATTTTTCGCGTTGGTTTCCTCAATGACAGTGTATTGATATTTCGAGCTTCGATGAACATAAATAGTGATCAAGGCAAAGCAAGCAAAAAAGAACAATTGTATTGCCAAGCCTACGAGTGCAATCATTTTTCCTATATCAGCTTTTTTCATATCACCGCTTGCTTGGAGACCGCCACCAGATCCTTGTAATAAAAATGAGAATATGTCGCTTGAAAAGAAGAACCATGTTACAAATTTTGGTTGGAAGTAGAAGCGATCTGTAGGAACGTTGGATAGCCTGATTATTTCACCGACTGCTTTGTAATTGACCATAGCCAAAGCATTAGGGCTCAGCAATAAGCACATCATCATTACGACATAGTTGGGCAAAGTGCTGCCTTGTACGCGACATAGGATTCGCAAGAGATAGCCAAGCGCTTCGAATAAGGCTGTCCAAGGTAATACATACAAAAATTGACGGCTTTTGGATCGACTGATTCGAATGAATAAGAAAACTGAAAAAAAGGCATAAACTACCAGTGCTACAATTGCAAGTGGCAGGTTGGGCATATAATGGAAGTAGCGAAGAGTCCTGAAATCATCTTCTACAGACATACTGAATCAAATTGAAATTGCACTGTTGATTTTGTGAGTGAACAGTATTGAATAGTAAATGAAACAGAGAAAAAGGCATCTTACTACTTATTTTTATACAGAGTTCCTTATCTTTAATGTAACCATGTGTTAAGAGTCCGTTAACATTCAATGTCTTCTTTGGTTCATGTAATAACATTATCAATTGATATTTCATTTATGAACAAGCAAGATGAATTGTGATGCAATGGAGTACTATTTAAAAAAACGGACAAGAAGACTTATCGTGCAACTCATTTTGGTTGAACCTTCTTTTTGACTAAGTCCCATTGATAAAGACTCTTTACCCCTCTTCAAGAGACCAGCCATGAATGGAAGAGGCGACACATCCGCATTCTGATTTTACAAAAAGAATATTTGGAATTTTTTTTATCCAAATTGTCTTGGCAATGTTATCAATTTACGGCGTTTTTTGTTATGTCTGTAGCCTTTTCTGTTGCCATGTTAGACAAAGTTGCATTTGTCCCAATGAAATGATTTTAATCGTGATTCTGTAATACTGTAGTCCCAACAACCTACTCAGCCCATTGCCTATTTCCCCGATGCACTCTCACTAAAGCCCACGCCATTGAATGCCTACAAATGCATAACCGCTTGCAACTTCCGACAACTGTCGTTGACCTCATTTCTCACTTGCTAAACCAACTCGTCACTCGACCCAAAAAACATTGTGCCAATCCCCCGGTCAACTGAAGTATATCTTGACCAATTGTCCAAATGCTTCTTCATGAGGTCGATTACCTTCAGAACGAAAAAATGCTCCCTACCCCATCAGAAACATTAGGACAGCCCTTGCTAGACTGCTAGACTGGCTCTATGCGTCATTACCATCATTACTTGATTGTCCCGTTTTTACCTAGTCTGCATTGTAATCCACTATCTTTTTTCCCTAGTCCTCTTTTAGGGTTTTCCAATTCCAATACATATTTTGACCTGTCCTGGGCAATTTTCTGATCTAGTGACCTGTGTGCCCATTGGTTTTAGAATTAGCTAATAAAAATCATGTTTAATCATAGTCCATCAGTGAAAGCTAAGAGAGCGGAGAAAGAAAAGGTCAATTCAAATGTTACCATAATAGATAGACAATACATTAGCAAAGGTAAATAAGGAAGCACTTGAGATGCAGAGAACTGTAGTGAGTTCTGTGACTCAAAACCAAGAAAAACTGCTAATTATAGATGTGATGTCGAAGGAATGTATATCATGGAACGCAAAAAGCCCAGTAGATAAACTATACTTTAAGAGAATACAACATAATACCGCTTTTCATACAAAAAGTTATGTCATTGGATAATTCTGAAGAAGAGATGTAAGGTCGTAATGTATAAACTTTGATGTGTAGATATTGAAGATATTGAATTGAAGGATCTTATACAGCACTACAATGATGGATAGTATTGAGTCGAACGAGTTAGCTTTTTTCATAAAAAGCGATATCATGCTATATGAGCTTAAAGTCTTGCGTCTTCTACGAATAAGCTCTATTGACGAGATAGTAGAGTGAAATTTGTTTGCAAATTAGTTCGCCGTTGTCGCAATAAATTTCATAATAAGTTTTTATCGGGGGAATCAAGCAATACTTTTGAACTTCAGGGATTGTTGTTGATGAGTGGTTTGTTATATGCAGAACCAGAATTAACATTAGAATTACTGATAATTATAACAGACCTTTGGAGTGGAAGTCAAATTCTCTTGAAGTAGCTTATTATTTAGTTCTGAAAGTAAGAGTATTCTTAATCCTTTTGTTCTCGCCCTTCGAATCCACTGAAAACATTTGAATTCTTTCGTACTATCAACTTTTCACACTCGAAAATGTTACTCAGCTTATCGCTTCAATCATTGCTCTCAATTGTCGATGATTTGCAAAGTATCGTTAAAAATACTTGCAGCAGCCGTATTAATGTCTGGATTGATATTGTCATTCCATTTACTGATATTTTTCAAGGAGAGCTTAAACGACATAGTTGCTAGGAGATCTAAAATTTTCTACATTGAGTTTGACTTTATACTGTTAATGTGAATATTCTACTGAAGGTTAGTCGTTTCTGTATTACCGACTGTTTGTGGTTCTGACTACACCTGCTGGTCTCTTTTAGACAGAAACGCGTAAGCACCACTTACTCTTTATTCTGACATAAAAATTCAACAACGCAATTAATGGATGATAACCGAAGACAAATATAGACTGTAGCAGTTCCTGTATGCAATTGTGCACATCGTCTATCACAAACGCCCAACGGCATTATGGTATTTCTAGCTTACTTTATTTTGACAAAATGTTAACCAGCAGCAACGCAAAATGATGAAAAGAGATCCCCATCACGTCCAATTTGGCGATTGTGTCACTGAAAGAAGAATGACAAAAAGGGGTCAAGTACATTTACAATTCTATCGTCATATAACCTTGGGGTAGCAGTGTATAAGATTTATTGACTGTTTTTATCATTTACATGTGATTCTTGAATTAAATTCAGGCACCACCACATCATTTTGTGAATTCCAATTTTCGCATGGCATGTGACATCTAAAAGCCGTTTTTAGTTTGATCAAGCTGACAAAAATATTTTGTGTTCTCTACAATATATAAATTCACTGACGATTCATTAGCCCCTTTGTTTATATTTTTCTTTTAGTTTTATTTTAAACGAAAAAAAATCCTCCCATCCACTCAAATAATATGTCTGATATCGTCGTTCCTGGATTCAAGAGTTCTGAACTTATTGATGCGTTAAATAGAGCCTTTGAAAACTTCACTCCTGAAGAAAAAGCCAAGCTTATCAAGCAAGTTAACGGTGTTTTCCAATTCGTAATCAAGAATGACGAAGGAAAGGAAGAAATTTTCACAGTTGATGTCAAGAAGGAAGGCAAGGTGACTCGGGGTAAAGGAAGTGCTAAGGCTGATGCTATCTTATCCTTGAAGGACAATGACTTTGTTGATTTGGCTACTGGTAAACTGAATGGACAAAAGGCATATATGAGTGGTAAGCTCAAGATTAAGGGACAAATTATGCTTGCTATGAAGCTGGATAACGTCTTCAAGAGCATCAACCCTACTGCCAAGCTTTAAACCTTGCAGGCTCAAGCACATCAATATACACTTTATATCATTTCACCCATTACTCCCGACCTCTGATTGATATTCAATGCAAGAAAAAAAGGGGTTTGCTACTCATCTCATCTTGACATTAATTGATTGACACCATCAATTTTTAAGGTTAATAAACCGCTATGCTACTTATACAATATCATTAAGTCTTCAAAGGTCTTCTATAATAGTCTTCCTCTTCCTTTTCAAATGTACTCACCAAATTAGCTGATGCTTCATTGCTCTTCACAAAGTAAACCAGTCAGGCCTTACCTTACTGGATACGCGAGATCATCTTTTCTCTCAAGATCAGCTCAACTTAAGTTCAAGGGGCAGTCATATGTCGAGTGCAACGCGTAAGCTATGTATTCATGAGGAGGAAAGGGTAGGGAAGGCCTATTTTATCTAGTTAGAAAGTAGGTAGTATGTGGTTGAATTGCGTCAAATGTGAGGTTTTTTTTTGTGAAGCCAGCTAATTTAAAATGAAGCTGTAATATTTGCTGCATTGCTGAAAAGCTTCAAAGGTGACTGAATCATTGTGTCTTACGTGCAGTTGACAATAATGTTTACTTCTTGTAGGGTTACAATGAAGTGTTCAACAGCGGTTAACTTCCTTTAACAGTCTGTTAGAAAACTTGCCGTCATCAATATAACAAACAGCACAAATTTATTTTAAAATGACATATGATTATATAATTACACTTAATGAAGGCAGCAAACAGGATAGTGTAAAAAATTCACTCAGAGATTTGTTTAAGGCTTCAGTAAACAAGTACTATTCATGTATTTCATCGTTCTTGTTAATTAAGTTGAAGAAGTTTTCAATTTAATATATAACATTGACTGGTAGAGCATGCAAAAGAACTGCATGGTGATATTTATCATTAAGGAAGAGTCCGCATCCTTCTTTAAAGATAGCTGGATCTCTTGAAAAAAACCAGCGACCATACGGTGCAATAAACATAGTTGATGCAAATTTAGTAGCCAATATGATTCATCCGTCATGGTTTCGTTCATGGTTAGGTAAGCTATGTCAACCTAAAATAGAGTGGCAATTTCAATGAATTCCCTCCTCGTCTTACTGGTTTGAACATATATTGTTGATTTGTTGAATCAAAAAATTGCGCTTCATTATTATTGTTATCGTGGGGACTCATTCTTTCGAATTCATTGTATTATGCTCAACTCCCATGATTTTTTTTATTTTTTTTTCTCATAGTTTCTGCTTTTCTATCTTTAATAGCCTGTCATTCTTCCTGTTCAATTTCAGTACTATCATACTCCCTTTTCCTTACCCCTCATAAAAAAGTCATCTGATGACGGGATTCAGGTTTACAGAACTGTCAGCAGAAGATCGAGAGATGCTTATCAATACTCACAATTCTATGGACGATTGGAAATATGAAATGAGAAGAGAGATTCAAGAAATTGTGGTAAGCAACCGAAATCCGCATAGGTATGAATAAGGCTTGATTAATGTGTTCAAATCAAAGCCTGGCGTTTTCTTAGGACCGTTTGCAGCATGTCGAAATGTTGAGAACTTAAAGGCAAAAGGCATTACAAATATCTTGTGTATAGTTGATCCCAGCGAAGCAAGGCTATTGCGTATAGAACACCTATCACAAGCGTTCCTCTATAAGCAATTCATCGTCAACGATTCCAACTTGCAAAATCTGATCCAGATCTTCCCTACTACTTCTCAGCATATACGGGATGTACTTCAACAAGGTGGTAAAATAGTGGTTTGCTGTAATGGAGGCATGTCTCGTAGTCCTACCTTTGTTATAGCCTATATTATGGAGATTTTTGATACAGACGCCTCAACAGCTTATCATTTTGTGCAAGCAAAGCGTCTTTGCATCAATCCTAATGATGGCTTTAAAAGTCAGCTTAAAGTAAGTATAGAAATGGCATAGCATAAAGCGATGGATCAAAACAAGAGAGCCAATTCAGTTCATACCTTTGATTAACTATTTCCATTATCTTAGGAGTATGAACCTATTTACAAAGCACGTAAAGTCAACTCAGCAATGGACGTACCTGAAGCTGGCAACCAACAAAGAAGACGCCGTAGATCTGGGACGGATGACGATGAATATATGGTCGATAAAGACCAACAACTCCGAGTGGAAACAAAGAGATTTCTTGGCGATGAAGCACAACAGCAAAATGGAGCCAATGCTAATGTAAATGCTGGGTATTCATCCATGCTATTATAGTTGTTGTGTACAAAGCAGTGTACTTATCTCTTCTATTCACGATCCAAATTCTTGTGTATCATATTCCCTTGCTTCTTCAATCATAGTACAGCATATCTATTCTTTATATTTAATTACAATCATGCATAATAAATTCCAAAAGCGCCTTGAAAAGTTTGCATCATAATACTTGTTAAATTGCACTTTCAATGATAGACAATTGAGGCGTGGAGTGACGAGAGAAATGATAGTTTATTATTTACAGTAATGATGCTATGAAAGATTTCAAAGTTAAGTGTTGTAATGCAGGTTTAAATGAGATGATTACAATGGTTTCGATCGAATAAAGGATGAGGGGGTATCTTAGTTATGCTTTACTATTCCAATTATGTTTGAGGTTATTTTCCACTTCCTGGGCATTTGATTTCGTCGCAAGCTCAATAGCTTCATCGTAGCCATTTATTGTTTCTTGTTCTACCATATCATGCAATAATGGGATATCTTGCTGGTCAGATACTTGTTCCATATTCGTTATCGACACCGCTTTCTCATTTTGTAACATGAAGAAGACAGCTGTCATAGCTGCTATTACAAGGATCACTAAAAAAATACTAATGGTAAATCCTTTGTCTGCGTGATTGAAAAAAAGGGAAAGAAAGCTTTGATTTAATTCGATAGAAAAGGAAAATGTTGTATTCAAATCTTTGTACTTACGAAAGTAAGGTGCGTCCGTTACTGGCCATATAAACAATGATGTACATGTCCAAAATAATGTCGAAGACGTATTCATTATGGCAATAGCCATGGCCCTAATTTCACTGTTTGCAGAAATAGTTTCACTTGCCCAGGTCATGATTACCTACAATTTCAATTGAAGATGTTTTGTCAGTCTCTCGATATCGTGTATCCAACAAAGTCGGTACGTACCGATGTAGTGCAGCCTATTCCAGAATGCATTAATAAGAAGGCTATATACAGTATTGCAAAAGGCTGAACGAATGCAGATAGCATTATCATTCCTAAAAGACTTGCACAAAGTGGCCATAAAATACACCGATATCTTGATTTATATCTATCGCTTATAAACCCATTGCTGACACCAGCAATCATTGTGATGAGTGTATCGGGCTATAGAAGTCCGATAGCACAAATGAAGTCAGTTTTCATTATTCAGAAAACACTCTTTCTAAATAGTATATATTGCTTTTTACCGTTGTCAAGAGATTTGAAGTGACAGAATCAAAGCCTAGTTTTTTTGTCAATATACCAAGAACATGAGCGCCTCCCAGAGCGGTGTTGATGACTGCCCAGCCAATGACAAAAGCATATAGAAATTTGTTTTTCATTAACAATTTGAGCTTTTCAATCTTTGTTAAATTTGTGCTTGTACGATCATGCTGCGGTTTATCCTTCATCGATCTTTCAACGGCTAGCTCAGTTTCTTTTTCATTCAACCATGTAGTATTGTCGGGGTAATCTGGTAAATATCGATAACCCACGATGCCTAGTATGAGAGTAAGAAAGGAATCAAATGCAAACATCCAACGCCATCTATAACATATAGTAAAATGTTATTATGTTGTGTTCTTTCTATGCTAAAGTAACAACAAACACGTCCAGTTTGATTTACCCGCTTATGCCAAATGCACCATCCATTGTTTTCAGCATGATGGCCTGAATGACTCCACTCAAACCACCACCAAATGACCCACAAATAGTCAGTAATGCTAGTCGTTTTCCTAACTCTTTCTTTGTATACCATGTGCCAATTAAGAAAATAAACTATACACAAATTTAAAATTAGATATGTAAAGATGTTGATATCAAACAACAATGACTATTCTTAGCAGTTCAAGTGATTTTTTTACCCCAGGTAAAAAGCCTGCTTCTGCTATTCCAAGGATGAAACGAATAACATAGATACTGTGTACGGATTTGACACATGCCATGGCAAATGTTAAGATACTCCATATGAACTCCAGCATTGGAAGATACTTGGATGGCCTCAAATTTGACAGTAGTATATTGGAAGGTATCTGCATACTATGCACATATATGTACGTAAATCAATAGGTAAATTCAGTAATATAGAGGTAGAATAAATAAGATTCAGTATAAGCTAATAGTTGAAAGTAATACAAATTGTAAATGAGGGAAACAACTCCCTCTTCATTACCTTAGGTATCCAAACATGAATAACAGTCCCATCCAGTTGTATTGTACGCCTTGAACATGCAGTTCTTCTTCTAAACCACTAATATATGCATTAGCTTTTTCGAAATGATGAGAAGGTCGTGTAAAGCGAATAAGTACCCCATCTGACAAATCAAGAATGATGACCATTCCTTTCTCTTTTTTCCCCCTTATTTACCCAAGTTGGCATTATCCAAATTTTTCACCAAGTTACCAAACATGGCAAGCAAAAGCAATCGTCTATCTAGTTTATGTACAAGTTCTTGTTCTCGTATACGATCAACGGATGAGGCTAGTGAAGCCATTTCAACTCGATCAGGACTTGTTTCTACAGAGGGTTCATCGTAATGCTGGGTAGCTGATAATTCTTTCATTGATTATGTTCTATTGAGACAGGTTATTGTGCTCTTCTTCTCTCGTATTGAGAAAAAAGAGATCAAAATATACAATATAGTATCTCTCCCTTCCAAATAAATTGCTCAAATCCAAAGGAGATATAGAACAAGCTTCCTGCATGAGAATACAGCATTAACATCACGCTTTTTGCTGTTTCTCAAAAGTTCCAATGTTGGTATCTCCGACCGCGCCGAATACTACAATTACTCCTTTTTGACTATTCATCGTACAGCTGTGCAATTAGGCAGAGACAGAGAAAAAAGCTGAAACCCGCAAACCCGCATACATTATGTATAACATTTTTTGGTCAAACAAGATTTCAGTTTTTCCTTATCAAATAAAAAGTTTTAAAGTTTTATGAAACTTTAGTTAGAACCCCACTTTTTTTAAATATAATTAGCTATCCATATGATGTTGTTTATTTCTAAATATCTTTGACATACAACACATATGTGCTCAAGCCGAAAAGTATAAAACTAGACTACATAATGATTATATGCAACATTTCTTCCTTCTCTACTTCATTTCTTTTTCGAGTACTATAACATGCCTTATCCAGTCAAGCCTGTCAATCTATCGGGAGGTCAATGGTAAGGGAGAGAAGAATAAACAAACACGCAGATCTTTAATAAATGATTAACACCACTGTTATGTGTAATAGTGAACATTGCGGACAAGTGAGTGCCCCCAAATACTAACACCCCCAGCTCCTCCTTCTGAAATACACATACAATTATATACTTGAGCTAGGATTCTAACTTGAAAGTTTCTTAGTATGGACATGAAAAGAAAACATGTAGCTTATTGAAGTCAAAGTAGAAGATAGCAAGCACCTTATGTACCTCTACGCGACACTCAACGTCTCCCAGAACAGAGCACGCATTTCATACTGAAGTTCTTTTCTTTTTAGCGACCTCCAAGACTACATGTTTAGCTTTAGCTGCTTTCTTAGAGTTTACCAGTCTCTCAGTATCCAAAGTATATTTTTGTTTTACAACAACTCTGTTCCAGTTCTTACAGTACTACTATTAGTAAAGATCATCGTTATATTTGTGCGGTTATTGATTTAGTGTACATTTAAGAGCAACAAAAACTGCTTTTAGACGTACAAAATTACTATTGTATTTGAACCAATATATATTATGGATATAGACTAAGGTGTGGAAGGACCTAGTTAGGGTTTCCTTTTTTCTATTTACTGCTCTGATACATAATTAAATTAATTCCATATAACGCTTCAATTCCCAATCCGTTACCGCATTCTTCCACAAGTTACATTCATGCTTTCTTGTGGCAACATAATGATCTACAAATGCGTCTCCCAAAACGGTACGCGCAACGGAATCCTTCTTATTCATTTCAAGAGTAGCTTCTTCCAATGTTCTTGCCAATCTTTGGTTTTGGCGGACGTCTGCTGCAGTAGCACTGGCCTCACAAGGAAGTTCTTGTTGAGTTTTGATGCCCCAACATCCACATTTCAATACTGCTGCTAGTGCTAAATATGGATTGATGTCGGCTCCTGGTACTCTCTATAAAATGGTATATCAAAAAATACAAAAATTAGGTTTGTTAGACACAAGCGTACAGTTATCTGTGCACACACACATATACAAACAAGTTTATATCACGAGGAAATGGGTAGCAGTTATTACAATAACAAAGCTACGCCCATCTGCGCATTCACTATGTGTATTTATGTATATGTGTGTATATATTTCCTTTCCAGCTAATACTATCCTCACAGACATAACTTACCACTTCCATCCTGGTAGAACTTTCCGTGGCTGTTGGTGGTGCAATAACTCTAATAGCTGTGTGGCGTGAATCAACACCCCATGAAACGCTAACAGGGGCCCAATAATTCTCTACTAATCTTTTGTAGCTGTTGTGAGGAGTTTGTTGTGCGTTAGTAAAACAAAGATGTCATATTGTCACCACCTCCTCTTCCTTTTTTTCCCTGTACCTATTAATGGTTGGTGCTAAAATTGCTAAAATACTTGGTAATCCCTTCAACACACCGGCCAAAAACCAAACTGCAGCTTTCGTTAAATGAGGGATATGCTCATGCATTTTGCCTACAGCAAAGGCATTCTCTCCTTCTGCATTTTTTAAGCTAAAATGCATATGACCCGAGCATCCTGGTTGATCGGCATAAGGTTTGGCCATAAAGGACGGCATAACATTATGTTTTAAACCTATCTGTTTCACGGCTGATTTAAACAATGCTGCTCTATCGCCACTTTCTTTAGCATCTGTATACAATAGGGCTGCCTCAAACACGCCCGGTCCTGTCTCTGTATGCCAGCTTTCTATGTCAATTTTGAATTGCTTTAACCAGTCAAATGTATTGTAATAAAATTCTTGATTCTGAAGAGGACGCAATAAAGAATAGCCGCACATGCCTACAGTCAATGGTGTCAAATGACTATACTTTTTTGCGTCCAAGCTTTCAGCATTTTCTATTGTTGGGGGGGGGGGGAAAAACCAAGAACATCGATTAGAATGGCTTTCATGGATTCGACTTTATTTGGTCGTTTTGAGTGTAACATCTTGTGACAAAGGATGAAGATAATGGGACGAAGAGAGTTTCTCTTTCTAGTATGCATGATGTAAACCTTACCTTTAAAACAGAAAAATTCAAATTCTACACCACAGTAGGCAGTATAACCCAATTGATCCAAATCATCTACCGCGCCTTTCAGTACGTTACGAGAACAACAGTATAAAGGCTTACCAGTGGTAGGATGATACAGATAGACAAGGAAGAAGGGAATATTGTCTTCCCAAGGAATACGACGGAAGGATGACAGATCGATTTTAGCCAACAGATCAAAATATTGACATTCCTCTCCAGAAAATTCACCAGGCTCTGTATAATTCTTGTCGAGTATGTCCCAACCAAAGATAACTGAGCAAAAGCCTTTTGTTTGGAATTGTTAGAGTCCTTTTAAGGTTAATTATCTACATTTTCATCGATAACATGTGTTTGAGGTTGTTGCGAATCTCTCACCAAAACCTGTCTTGACGACATGTAAGAACTTGTCTTTGTGCATTATCTTGCCACGTAAGAGTCCATCGATATCCACTGCAGCGACTTTAACTTTAGTATCATCCTTCAAGAACTCTGCAATATTATCTTCGGTCAAGCCGGTTTTAGTCATTTTTTTAAGGAGATTAAGAAAGAAAATACAGAAATAAAAAAAAAAAGAACAAAATATGCCGGAAAATGAGGTTCTTTGTACTTGTAATCCGGACGCAGGAGAGTTACATCATCCTTGTTTTTTCTTTCTAAAGTATTCAATTAATGCAGAAACCAGCGTTGATCATGTCCGTTTACCCTAGGTTTATTCTAGCGGCGGAAACAAAAATAGAAAACCGCAAATAGACCAGGTAAGAACAAATATAAATTCATACATGTACTTAAACAATATAGCAAGGATAGGAGGCTTTCTTTATGAAAGGAAAGAAAAAGCTGGCTGCATAAAATCTTTGTTTTCGATGGATGCCAAACTCAGCAATGTGTAGTTTCTTTGCAGCACCAGATGGTGTTCCTTCAGTCTTCTTTGAGAGGTGGTTCCCAATCTTCAAGGAAAAGCTTACGATCAACTGTTTTAAGCTGCATGTCCCATGTGATGCATTTATGACAACGCGTTTAAATAGAAGTGTTAGTAGTGGAAGTATAACGATGACAGGAATACAAAGATGGTAAATTTGAGATTACTACCAAAAAAAACTAAGCTGAATGGATAGGGTAATAATTCGGCCCTGAATTAATATTCAACGTGACACAATGACAATATGAAACTTGGGAGGGGCGGCCCATGGGTGTCCAATCCAATGAGCTGACTAGTAATGTTATTGTCCTCTTTACCCCGCCCTGATAAATCTCGTTTGTTCCTTTTTTTTTGTCTTGTTTTCTCCATTGTTTACTGTCAACTTACACTAAAGACACCTTTTTCCCTTCAAGCACCCATTTTCTAATAAGCAATGACTACTGCTGCTACTGCTACTACTGACGCTGGCTTGGCTGTTTATTCTTCGGATGATGTGTCCAAGCACAACACAAAAAATGATTTGTGGATGACTATTCACGATAAAGTGTATAATGTTACTGAATTCATTTGGGAGGTATTCAACGAAAAACTAAAAGTTAATTGATGTCCTCCTACTGGTGATTAATCTCTCAATCTCTTTTCCGTATCTATAGCATCCTGGTGGTAAGTTATTATAAAACAGAAATTGTTTACAAGAGGGGTCAGCCATCATCTGACAACCCTTCTCCTGGAATATAGGCGAGGAAGTATTAGTTGATGAAGCAGGCAAAGATGCAACTGAGGCATTTGAAGATATTGGACACTCTGATGAAGCTAGAGAAATTTTGAAAAAATATTTGATTGGCACTTTGGACGAAGAAGTAAGAGAAACAGCAAAAGCTTGTTAGTGAGTAACTGTGTATACGCACTGTTCTTTAATACTGTATATAAATGATTTAGTCTAAGAAGCGGACTCATAAATTTAATGTTATCCGTGCTGGAGAGCTTCCCGAAGAAAAGAAGTCGACAGGATCGTAAGTAGCAGTAGTCACATCTACCTTTGTTTTCGAACAAAAGCTATAACATTAAATCTTTCATTTAGTGTTTTACGTGTCATTTTGCCTGCTCTTGCGGTGGCTGGTATCTTGGTTTACAAGTTTGTTCTTGCACCTCAACGCCATTAGGATGTAATTCCGTCACACTATTTATTGTATCTATTGAAGAAGGGATGAAAAATCAATAAACAAACCAAAACGAGATGCTTGTTGTTGGAGTCTTAAATAGGACGATCACAAAGATAGGCTCTTGCCCGTGTATTTCTAAAATATTTCTCTTCTCTCCTGACTAACAACATGTGTGGTTAGAAAGGGCTGAAAAAGTATAAAATAGGATTGCTGCAGCTATATTTTGATTCATTAACGTAACTCTTTACTTTTGTTTCTCTGTTTTATTATCGTTTTCTTTTCACACTTCCTTTGTCCTTTATCACTGTGCAATTTTGAAATAGCAAATCCACACGAAGGACCAAGCAATATGCAGAACAGTAGCCATGGTCCCTCAGATAATAAACATGATATGCTTCACATCACACTTCATCAAATAAGTTTTCTTATAACAGGCTTATGCACAACATTGGGGATGCAATGGTTGTTTTATAAAGGCGCTGCAAGTAAGAAGAATATTGTTAGAGGTAGAAGTGTAGGGTATTCATTATTTCTTTCTCGTTTAATGATGATACAAAATATATAATAGCTTCCATGAGTTTATTGCCTCAATTGTCGAGCTACACAGGGATGCTATTAATAGGCGCATTCATCCCTTTCTTAATCCGAAGAAAAAGCAGAAGGAAATCCATGCAATATAATATGCTACCATCGACCAGTGCAACTGAAGATCATCCCATGAATTTGCTGGAGCAACAGGTATGCAATCATCCAATCTATTCTCTAACTTATCTACACATTCATTCCCCACTGAAATGGATAAGTTTCTGTTGCTTTATTACTCTTACAGCTACTTTCAGCAGATACACTCAGCTTATCACTAACAGCACTAAATGTAGAAAGTAAAGAGGAAACAAAGGGATTTGAGGACCAAGACCTGTCTTTGGACACTAGTTGTTATGAAGAGCAATCAACAGCAGCAAAAGAAGAACAGGATTCAATACATGCACCTGTTCCTCATTTGAAAATAATAAAATTAGCAACATTGGAATTGTTCTCAAGCGTTACGTTGACGATAGGGTTTTCCATCATCGGCAGTGGGGTAAGAGGAGGAAGAATGCTCGAGAGGTAACTGGTTTAACGAATAGGCTAATGTCTTTCTTTCTATTACTATTTACTTGTAGATGTACCAAGTCATCTACAGTAGTGTGGTCATTTGGTGTGCTATTTTGACGTGGATATTTATGAAACAATCCTTGTCGAAAATACAATGGTTAGCCATTATCGGCACCAGCATTGGCTTGGGTATCTGTTCATTCGATAATTTCAGAGCCCCGCCACTGCAACAAACATCATTAGATTTAGAGTTACCAATGACGTTTAATGATAATACAAGTCAGGTCAGTAGTCATACAGGTAAAGTATAGTGTATTGGTACATAAACTGCTCAGTAGTTCGCTCTCGATATCAACTGCTTTAATTATTCGATTTGATAGCATTTAATAAGAGTTTATGGAATGGCACTTTAGTCACATTGGGCGGTACGCTTATTTCTGGTGAGTATCAACTATGAAATGAGTGTGTGTGTGTTGGGGAGGGATGGATGTCAGAAGTAAATCTTTTTCCATACAAATCATTCACATGTCTGAATAATTAGCGTGTATATATGTGTATTCTGACAAGGTCCTGTCAAGCAGCAACGATAAAGGTAAACAGCCTTTACCCGCTAAAATATGCTGCTGGATGGGTGTCTACACCTCATGCTATACATGGATTTGGATGTTCATTTATACCTTACCAAGATTTGCTGACATTATTCACATTGACGCGAACACAACAACTTTCGAGGTGACACTCGCTTACACTATTGTGACAGTGGCACATACATTACATTCCTATAATTATTACGAACTTATTGATCGTACCGGCAACGTTGCTACTGGCATTTTACAAGGTTTACGCGCCATTCTCGTCTATGCTATTAGCCATGCTTCCTTTTGTCAAAACGACTCGGCACAGTGTAAAAAGATATTTTTTGAGAAAATGAGACAGTACATACATCTTTTTTCTTATTAACAACGTTGCCATTTCCTTTTCTCTATGATAGGCTTTACAGCATCGAAAGGTTTTGGCTCACTCGTTGTTATTGGTTGTGTCTTACTATTCACGTTAGGTAGAAGAAATTTAAATATAAAAAATTAAAAAAAAATGTGCAGCCTATTGGAGACCCTGGATGGTGGAGCAATTTATAAACACCCAATGTACTATGATGACCTACGGGGAATTTAACCTTCCTCCGTCTTGCATTAGTCCACAATTAAGACAAGGAAAATGGGCAAAAACAAAGAGAAAGAAAAACTCTTTCTCAAAATCTACATGAACATTTTGTGGTGAATGCATCTTTTTCATAGTCGCTCCTTTGACAGAGCGGGATAGAAATACAATACAATCAATTCATGTCCCGAAAATTTCCATCTCAATCGCACACTTTGTCTCAAATTTCGTATATTAAAATTGAGATTTACTTTTGACAATAAAACGCCAAGTTGTGGTATAAATTCCTAAGCAAAAAAAGCAAAGGCTGTTTTCCCATCATCATCATCGAAAGTAGGATAATCAGCGTAGAGAGATGGTGTGAATGGCAAATGAAAGAACCTGTACATATCTGGATGAATGACAAACCCTAAAAAAAGAAAAAGTCAAATGTACAAAGCAACAGGCGCTATTTGTGCATGGGTCGTTTTTTATATCTTCGGCTTAAAATTGCCTATCTCAAAAACCATGATAGATAAGTATGTTTAAAGGCTTATGGGTGTATTTTATCAACCTCGGATAGATGATTGCTCTTGTCTTCTTTTGTTTAGAAAGAAAGTATAGAGTGCATTTATGCATCAATTTCTTTCCAGTGAGTGTCAGAGTATAAAGGCTTTACAGTCGAAAGCCGCTGCCGTTTTCAATTGCTATAATGTTGCACAATAAGGTGGTTTTTTTTTTCCGCCTGTCATGAAAATGTTACAAACAGTTCCATTACCGATAATGGGCTCGTTTTCTGAAACCCAAGGGGTGCTCTTTTAATGTTGTGGGGGGGCGGCGGGAACAATAAATAACCTTAATCAAAAATGAAAAATAGTAATCTCAAAATGCAGAAGACGAAAGAAAAAAAAAAGCATTAAAGAAAATAAAAAAAAAAAAGTAGGACATTTACACACTCTTTTATTCTTTTATTCAGTTTATCTCTTTTTAACATTATGTCGATATCCAAGCCTACCATTACTACTGCTACAACAATTGCAATAGAGAGCGCATCTACTACTGCTTTTGGTAAATAGGGGAGGAAAAGAGTTTCCTAACCTTACATAATGCATTGGACTAACTTTATACATATATGACGGGTTAGTAGGAGCGACTGGAATAAAAGAAGAGCTTCAACAAAGCCAAGCACCGACCCTATTGGATCAGCATTACAGTGAAGATGAAGATACAGCAACCGACACAGGTAGAACGTTCAGCACTTTAGCAGAGCCTGCAGCTCCATTGCTCCATACTACCTTCCAACATCATCAAGACGAAGAAGAGGAAGAAGAAGAGGAAACACCTTTCATGTATTTCAAAAATATCATGAAGGATGCACAGAATAGTAACAGAGTATCTCGGTATCAAAATACTTATTTCATGGATGGAGGCCATCGATTTATTTCTGTAAGTTTTCTTCTCTTAATTTTTTGTACTTATCAAAACCGATATGTTTGTGTTTGAGGTTTCTTACATAATACACACCCTTAGTTGCCAACATTGGGCAGCTCTTCTAAAGCAGCATCACACATTTCGCGAATTTTTGAGGATTGGTTACAAGCCAAACTATACCACCAAAACACAATTCTTTATGACGGTATTTTGGATGATCGCTTACCCATCCTGGAAGACTCTGTCGAGCTCATAGCCGAAGACATCATCAACAAATTAAAATCACGCAGCTCTATACGTGGACTGGCAGGGCTTTCACGTATATATATGAAGATAAGAACAGGTCATGTGTACACATATCACCAGTCCGATGACGGACAACCACTCATCACGGCGGATATGGAAGATTTCTTTCAGCAATTTCCCTTATTTGTAGAGATCATCATTGATATCATGCCTCGAGACTACTCTTCTCAACGTTTTACAGGCTGTGATGATGTAGAAGTCTTATTGTCATTGGAGAACATTACGATTAATCCCTCTGAACCGTATTATATAAAAGAGAGTATTCCTTTGATTGTTTGAATCGAGCTATTTTATGAGCTTCCTTGAAATACCCTTTCCCCTTTTGAAATCTTTTATCCTTTCTTCTTCGATTTATTTATATAGTCTGTTCGTCAAACTCTGTATTATTAGTGTTTCTCTTTTTGTTTGCATATGTACATAATTATCGATAATAAATCTTTTTACTACAAGTATATTGTATTTTCGAGAAAGATAAGCATCCATTGTTGATGTTGCTTTTACGCTGGCATCAGATTAAATGATTAGAGTTGAATTAAACTAGTCGGTATCGGTATCAGAATCGGTATACAAGACTAAAGTAGTCGACAAGTGACTGGTAGCCGTGCTGTCGTTAGTCTTTTGTCTTTTTGTCACGCCTATAGTCTTATCACCATGTATTTCTTTGTCATGACTAATGCTCCTATCTTTGTCTCGGTGATCGTTCTTCGGCCGTCCCTCTTTTCCCTTTTTTAGTTTTGTAAATGGTTTCGTGGTATTATAAAAAGGATCTAATTTAGCCCTTGTATGTAATTTGGCGACTGTGCTCAATTTAGTCAACTGCTCTGCTGCTGCTGTTGGTGTTGCTGTGGATGTTGATGTTAATGATGGTTTTGTTCCTTTTCTGTTTGAGTTTGTCGTAAAGAGCGGTGCAACCGCTTTATTTAACTTTTGTTTTTCAATTAGCTCTGTTGATCGAAAGTCAACTGTTTTAGCCTCTATCAAATCTTTGTCTGATTCCGGAAGCACATTGATATTGAGTTGGAATTTGTCTCGAATCGTCTCCGCTTCTTTGATTTTCTTTTTATCTTCTCGTAAGCGTTTTCTTAATTGCTGAGACCTTGTATAAGGGTCTGACCATTGTGTGTTATTCAGCTCTTGTAACTGTGTTAGATGCGGTGTCGCCTCACTGATCACTTGCTTATCTTTTATTCCATGCTCTAATCGATACATCGGATCAGATTCTAACTTTTCCTTTTCATCAGCATCTAAAAGGTGTGCAAGTATATCGTGATATCAGCGAGATAAGTTAATTGTAAAAATAAAAGATATGGAAGGCAAATATACCTTGTATCTTCAAAACCTCATTCTCTTCTGGCTCCCATTCTTCCACTTTCTTGCGAGCACCACTAGCCACAACATACTGAGTATTCTTGGGATCTGTCTGTATTTCTATCCAGTTATCACATAAATGACATTTCATCCGAAACTGTAGGATGGGCGTACTATAGTATTTGCCGATCTGTTTCTTTTGAGCGTTGTATCTAACGCCTATGGAGTAAACATTGCCAAATCAGATTTAGCATTACAATGACACAAACCCTGAGGAAGCGAATGAGGAGAAAAAGAGTTACCTTGACCGATGTGATTGTCACAACCATTACACCAAATGTTGAAAGGCAATTCAAATCTGATAGAGTTACCATTATCAGTAAAGGTAAAGCTTTTTTTTTTTCTTCTTTTTTCTGTCTTGGGAGCTCATTTAAACGATAATAGCTTACTGTCGTTGAAAGGTTTTTACCTTACGATGAGGATGCCTTCATCCAATTTTCGGGCTCTATCTCCCAGAGCATGTTTACCCTGATACTTATTGATAGATCCCTACACTCACAAGTAAAGATTTGTAAATATCCATTTACTATGCCTCTTTAATGGCCAATACTATCAAAGCTCATACTTTATCAGGTGTCCAATCTGGAGGGTAATATTTATTGAAAGGTTGCATTTCACTAAGTAACCGAAAGAAGAAGTCTTGGAAAAAAGGAAGTGGACTATTTTTTTGAAAATAATGCAAAGAATCCCAATTTTTTTTTTATTGCATAAAATGGTCTTATTGCTTCTTTACGATAATACTGTCTTGCATTCCAGCATATTCGGTCCAGCTACCATCATAAACTGCTAAATGACGAGCGCCGATTCTCTCCAGTGCAAGGTAGAGAATAGATGCTGTAATACCACTTCCTACACAGATGAACAAAGAGAATTCAATTTTCTTCTTTTCTCTCCTATACCGGGGTTTGCTCAGCCTTACCACAACTCGTAATAATATCCTTAGAAATATCTACACCTTTCGCTTCAAAAACCTCCCTCAGTTTATTCTCATCCAACAACTTCCCATCTTGGATCACCTCGTTGAAGGGGACGCTAATAGATCCCGGCATATGTCCCGAGCTCAATCCTTCTCGAGGTTCAGGGGCTTCACCCGTGAACCGAGCATAAGGACGCGCGTCCAATACCTGAGCACCGTTCTGAGCACCATTTTGGATATTTCGTGCATTCTCCAAAACAGCCTGATAATCTCTTACAAGGCTTCTGTCAATTGTGGGCACTTTGTATGTCTTTGGTTCGACAGGAGCCGGTGTTGTGTTCGTTTCAATGGGTCCTGCAATATCTTCCCAAGCCGGTAAACCGCCATTTAAGACTGAAATAGATTGATGACCAAACACTTTGAAAGTCCAATAGACTCTGCAGGCTGAAAATACACCAGCAGTGTCATAAACAACAACATGATCATTTTCGTCAATTCCCATTTTACCTAGAAGGGTCGTTTTTTTTTTTTTTTTCAAGAAATCAAGTTGGTTATCGTTTTACATTCTTGTATGTGTGGCTGTGGGTGTCATGAGTAAGATTGAAACGGTTACGCGTACCTACAGCAGTTGAGAATTTCTCTGGCGAAGGCAACATATGTGGCAAATCGGTGGAAGTATCTTTAATGGTATCTATACCGAAAAATTGACTACCAGCTATCCTCTTTTGCAAAAACTCTTGATAAGGATCACGGTTCGTGTTTGGCATATGCCAGGAACCATCCAAAATCTTGACGCTGCCTAAAGCAGTTTTAAGATCTTTTGCTGAAACCAAACTACCAAAAAGTCGTTGTTGTTGAAGCTGTTGCTGTTGCTGAAAATTCATAGAGTCTTTTGAGAAAAGAAAAAGTGATAAGTATGAAGAAAAAAGCAAAAAAGAAGTAGAAATGCTTTATGCACACAAACAAATCGTTTTGGCATGTATACCATTGAAAAGACCTACATTTCTTCAAAGTTGGGATAGTTTGGCGAAACATATTTTCGATTCAAATTGAAAAGAAAAAAGAAAAACAGAAGAAATAAGTGCACACAAGGTGCAACGGCAGCAAGCCCTTTTTTATAAATGAGTCAGACTTTCTATAATCCATTACATTTTCCATTTTGATGACGCTGAATTTGGGCTTTTTACATTACAAGTAAAAAGCCATTCTTGTTATTTCTTATTTACCGTTTCACAACTGTCCATCTTGTGAACGCGCCCTATCTGAGAAGAAAAGGTCGATTTCACTAAAGAAAATATCCACCCAAATGGAAACAATACAAAGTAGATTATACAGATGAAAATCCCAAAGCATGCATGCAATATTTACCTCATTAATAGCGTTATACCTTGCACTCACGTCTCAATAACATAGCTTTAAGTCGACGTAATGCTTGTTATATGGATGAAAATTATAGTAAATGTGTTAGCGAAGGTATGCTATTGAGTTGTGTAGCAAATCAATACACAACTCAATAGCGCAATCACATACACTTATTATTAGGGGAAAAAGGGATGGAGTAACGAAGAATATGCTTATAAAAATGTAGTAAATGATAAGTTAATTGATATTGTTCCCCAGATAATTACAATTGATCGACATTTCAAGAAGCAAATGTTACATTAAAGACGACATGTTTTCAAAGAGTCCTAAATGCCTCGCTTAAAAATGCCTGCCCCTCTAATTCTTAGAATGCCTACTCCATCCTGAGCACGGTATGGTGGGACGTAGTGCCTTTTTCTCAAAGGGTCTGAGGACTGCTGCAGCCCCTCTCATTATGAATCAGATGCTCCTGTTCCAAATGAAATCATATTTTTTAATTGTAAAAATCCGTTGCTCAAGCCCATATAAAGCTTAGAGCCTTAGAATTAGTTGAATAGTAGATCAGTTTCATTAAAAAAAAAAAACCTTGCTGATTGGCGGGCAGTGGCTTCTTTAATTTGGCTTGCTAGTGACTGCGTTGACGGTTCTGCTTTGCTTCATTTTTGTGCTGTTGGCCGTTTGATCAAAAAATTTTCTCTTTTTATCTTTAATCAAAGAAAGAATTATAAAAAAATGGTAAGACTCTACATGCGAAAGCATACGACTCTATATAATGTTTGACGATAGCTGACGTGTGTCTCTATTTTGTTTTTTAATTTCAGTCTGCTGCAGTCAACCCTAAGGCCTTCCCTCTCGCCGATGCCGCTTTAACCAGCACCATTCTCGATTTAGTTCAACAAGCTTCTCATTACAAGCAACTCAAGAAGGGTGCCAACGAAACCACAAAGACCCTTAACAGAGGTATCTCTGAATTCATTGTTATGGCTGGTAAGTCCGCATTTACTACTTACGTATTGAACTTTGGAACCTCTTGGAATCTCTTCTAACTTATTGTTCATTCAAACAAAATCTAGCTGACACCGAACCTTTGGAAATTCTTCTCCATCTCCCTCTTTTGTGTGAAGATAAGAACGTTCCTTATGTTTTCGTTCCCTCCAAGACTGCCTTGGGTCGTGCTTGTGGTGTTTCTCGTGCTGTTATCTCTTGCTCCATCACCACCAACGAAGCTTCTGACTTGAAGCCTCAAATCTTGAACATCAAGACTCAAATTGAAAAGCTCCTTATTTAAGTGTATATGTGTATATCCCCACCAACCATCACAACAAATTGCAATATTCAAAAGCAACAAAACTGAATTTGTTGAAACAACTGTATATATCATCATTTTAGATCTACGTTTTTCTTGATGATCATCGTTAGTGCTGAGGGCTTACACATATGTATTTCTAATTGTATGGATTAATCTTTTCGTATTATTCTTTGTTCAAATGATGCACTGGCAGTGAAAGAAAATAGTTTTTTTTTTCTACTGTAAATAGCGCTTACAATAAAACTTAATGAATCAAATATATAAGGGATCAAAGAATAGTTAGTAAATTTCTTAAAGGTGGGCTTGAAAAGAGGATCAGACGTTGTATGTTGTGATAATGCGTGTTTTAGGGAGATCCGGCATAAACCTAAACTTACATAATCCAGACATAAAGGATCTCCCATCCCTGCCTGCCTTGCCTAGAACAGAGTCTGTTACATTAAATTTTGTTCCTTCAACGTCGATGGACAGTCATGTTTCTATTTATTGTCGATCCCTGCAGCGTTACATATCTTGTATTCTTATAACATTTTAGTTTATTTTTAACTTTGAAACAAGGTTAGGTTACTTTTGTGTACATGGCTTGAGGCTGGCTCTTTCCTTTAATAATAGGAGATCTTCTCAAAGGTATATCTTGACTATAAAATGGGGAACCTTCTAATCTAGCATTCATTTTGCTCTTCTTTCTTATTTTCAAAACAATTTTTGGCCCTTTGACAACATCCATCCACAAATAAATAAACAAAATGAGATCTACATTGGCTTTAACACTTATTGCAACCCTTGCTTTCCAACAAATTGCTTTCGCTCAAGATGGTATTGTACAGGCTGAATCAAGTGGGGCAGGGGCAAAAGTCAAAACATAAAATAGTATCGTGCTGTTGTTTTTTCCTTAAAATACTTACTATATTTGATATACTGACAGATAATGAAGGTTCTGGTAATGATATTCCCGCTTTACCTACTCCAGTTACTGATATTTACTGGTGGAAGACCCTTTTGAAAGATGATGAACTGAAAAATTACTTAACAGGTCCCGCTACTGAAGCTGCTACCGAAGCTGCCACAGTTGCTACTGCTACCGAAGCCGCTAGTGAACTTGCCACTCCAACTCCTGATAGCACAGCTACACCTACTACAGCTACAAATGAAAATGCAACTCCCAGTGATTCAGAAAGCGAAACCATTTCTGCTAGTGCAACTGCTAAGACTTCTGCCAGCGAAAGCGCTTCTGAAAGCGATGTCGCTTCTATTTTAAGTCATACGGTTTCTGGTTTGTCTTCTATATCTGCTTCTGGTATTTCTACGGTATCTGCAGGTAAATTGAGACATTATAATATAGTCGCACAAAAAGAAACCACTAGAATCCTCTTCTCCTTGTTTTTCTTTGTTGTTTTTCTTACCATTATTGTTGTATAGTGTCCTCTGCTGTCAGAAGTACTCCATCCGTCATTGCATGGTCTAGCTCCTCCTCGGCCTTATTGCCATCTGCAAGTAGCATACCTGCTGTTTCTGCAATTCCCTCTTCGGTTGCTAAGCCTAGCGGATCTATCATTCCTCCTGCTACTACAAGCAATTCTTCTTCAGCCAATTCCAATACAATGGCTGATCTTGCTTCCATCCTAATTTCCGTAACCGCTGCTTTAGTGTTTGGAAAGATTTTGAATTAGTAGTAGAGAATGAAACAACCATAATGAATGCTTGCATATACTCAACCATACTCCTTCTGTTCACCTCCTCTTTCCCTTTTTTCCAAAATCTGGTTCAAACCACAACATCGTAATATTAATCGAATATTAGAAGAAGGCACTTGTCTTTATTCTTTCTTACAGAGTAACTGACATGAATTTTATAATCTTATTAACTTATCAATAAAGTATATTTAGTCATTGAATAATGAATGGATGTATGTGCTTTTGTGTAATCCTAACGTAGCGAGTATCACAGAGCGATAAAAAGGGGTCGGAAGGAGGGCCTCTGATCTACACGCATTACCGTTGTTTCTATGTTCAACAGATAGCGAGGCATTGAAACTCCCCCTGTTGACAGATGTACTTAAGGATTACACATGTTGATTTATCTGTTCTTTTTTCCCTTTTCTTTTCTGTCCCCCTATTTTTATAGACTTTCTACTTCTTCAACCACTCTCTCTTTCTTTTCTTTCTTCACATTTACAGTCCATTCATACTCGCCTTTTCAACCCTTTCTGATTGGTCTAAAAAAAAATATCGATAATGAGATTCTTTGCAGCAATTTCAGGAATCGCCTTGATGATCTCAAGTGTTGTTGGACAGTTAACTGCACCTATGCAGAACTATAATGTGACAAGCCCTGTAGCAAACGGTCCCTACGTTGTCGGTCAGGTTCTACCCTGCACCATTGTTCTTTTCGAGAATATCGTATCAGGTTCGTCTCCATGTCTGCTCTATTGACTCTAAGCAATATAAGTGAGGAAAATTTAAAGGATGAAGCCAAACTAATGAAAAAAACTTTCTATCATGGCATTTAGATATTAGTCTCTCTATTACACTTCAATCTGCTGCTGCAGGCTCTAATGTCTCACTGCCGGTCGCTACATCTGTCGACACATCCAAAACGCCTGCCAGTGCTAAGCAAAATGGCAACGTTACTTATTATGAACATTCTGTAAACTACAATATCCCTACCACAGTTACTCCTGGCCAGTACAAAGTTGTATTCTTAGATTCCAAGACTAATACTCATCTCGATGTTCCTATTAATGTTCTTCCTGCCGCCTCTGCTTCTGTTATCAATTCTGCATCCGCAACAGGCGGTGCTTCTGCTTCATCTACTTCCTCTGGTTCTATTTTTAAGAGTGAAGGCAATAGTCAACTGGCTTCTACTCAACATAAGGTTATCACCTCCGTTGCCATCTTTGCTGCTGCTGCTCTATTTTGCATGCTGTAAAAAGAGATTGAAGCAATTAAGTTTGATTTGCTACTGCTGCTGCAATCTGTTTGATGCATTGCTTCACGAAGGTTGAATACATAGTACATGCAATTCAATTTTTTTTTTTCTATCCAATACACGTGCATATAATATTTACTCTCTTTTTTGCTGATTTGTATAACTGTAATTCTTTGTCTAACCCACTTTCAACATAATAATGAATAAAGGTCCTATATAAGGAAAGTGTATAATGAAAGTTCACAATTACTTGTCAAAAGTGAGCATTACAATGCCTTTCTTTCTTAAAAAGTGTATAATTATCTTTAATTCGAACCAACGACCATCGCTCTGCCTTCATTTCATCCGCTTTTCTCATGTTGAGGGCAGAAGATACAGTGGTTCCAAGAAGCAATGTCGCAACCAATCAGAATTAGTGTTGCACACCAGTCAGGTTTTTGGGTATACTTCCTGTTCTATTTAAAGCCCTTCATATGTTGCATTGAGGGAAGCGAAAGACTGAAAGGGAAAAAATATATAAATAGGACAAAGGAGTAGGGTAGGACGAAACGATCCAGCATTATAATAGTCGGTAGATAAAAGACTCATTACTGACGACTGCAAAAGTGCCATCGGCATACGCTAGGATTTTCACTTAGAAGGTAAAGCAGTCTTTAGCAGTATTTGAATTTTTTTGACAGTGATAGTCAAAGTTGATAGTGCTTGATGATGGTGGGAATGCAGGTTAGTGAATACTTCAAAAAGATTACCGTACCATCCAAGGTTGCTTAAGGACGCTGTTTCATGTTGAAAATTGAACCCTTGATATTCCGGGCTTTTGGTGGATTAAACAAATGAAAGAGTCGAAAGCAATGTCGAAGAGTAGCGGGCCAAAGGAGTTTCCTTGACGAAGGCTGCGTTGTTGACGGATGGTGGCTGAAATAATATGGTTATTGAGATTGAGGGCTACTTCAGTAGAGAAAAAAAGATGCATGACAAGTTGTACCATAGGCACGCAACACTTGCGCTAAGTATTTAGGATGAACGCGATCATAAGCTTTTTCCTGGCCATGTAATAACGCGATAGTATTGGAGTCCTGAGTATGAGCAATCATTTTCCAAAGCTGCAGCGTAGGAGTATGGTTTGCTACGAAGCGGCTTGACATAAATCCGAGTTGCATTGAACTAATACGGAAGAAAGGCATAAAATTAGCAGGCGAGTGAACGTCTTTTCATCGGTGCTGATCAAGGAAAAGGGGTATCAATTTCATTAGCATTAGAAATAAGTTAAATATACTTATCCCTTTATAAGTCGCGGAAGGTATTGCATTTTGTTAAGATTACTATCAAACTTTCGAAATATATTTGTTTTTCTTGTTACAAGTGTGCATCATAAGTTACCGTTCATTATACAGAGCTCAGCTCTTTTTGACCCTTCATACATAGACTATCATGCTGTGACTATCTAGCGCAACGAAGTTTAAGCTGGCTTTCCATTCATCTGGTAGCTTTTTTCATTGAGTCATTCATGGTTATTTTTAACATTTCTATCGGTTTGGTTTATGAGATATGCTTCACTTATAAAAAGCTAAGGTTAGACGTCTATATAAAAGTGTCAACAGTCATATTCCATTCTCATTGCTAGCATCAGATCAATATTTTTGGGTCAATTTAATGGCATTCAACAAAGGAAATGGCCCAAATTTTTATCATTCTACTGAAATAAATAAAGTATATTTCTTTTATTGCAGCTCCCTTTTAGAAATTGAAGCAATATGAGATTTTATGTTGGTGGCAGTTTCTATATTACGGTCAACAGTAAACATATATAAATAGAGTGAGCTTGACTATGGATAACTGTGTACATTTGAATAGAAATACTATGCGTCGGCGGATTATGGTGCGAAATTGTTGTAGCTGGTGATGACTGAAGCTGCCAAACGCTTCATCTCAAATAGGAAGATTCTTTCTACTCTTTCTTAGGGTATACCCATTGACCGGGAGGAATAGGTACCTCAAGTGGTTCCCAAGGCTTCCATTCTTCTACTTTCTTAGCAAGTCCTAACTCATCCTCTGCTTGCTCGATGATTTCTTCAATTTGGCCAACGTTGATCTTGGTTTCGATTTCTTCAATGTTCTCTGTTGATTCTACAACAGCCAATCTGTGTTTTGTTATTGCTTCAGTTGTTTGTCGATAAACAGCTGTGGTAGGAAGACGACTGCATACTTCGAGAGTGCTGTTGTATGTTTGAATTAAATGAGGACGGGGATTACGGTGAACCTTGAGACCTGCAATGCCTGTCGAAGGCTGCAATACAAAGGACGTGAAATCATAAGTCATTTGTAAACACGATGTCCAAAATTTTTTGTTTCAGGGCACTACAAGTATTTGTGAAGCCTATCTTTGTGAGTACCAGAACTTACCTTGGTAACTGCTTGGAAAAGGGTGCGAGTAAAACGCATTATTCTTTTATAATTTTAATGTAAGGCTGAAGGTGAATCAGAAAGAAATAAGAAATAAGTTGGCACTCTGGTCTATGCCTTCTGTCAATACAAATTTAGCTCACCCTGCAAAATGAGTGGGCCTTTGAGGTTAACGTCACTCTCCCCCGCAATTTCCTAACTTTGCCTCTTGAGTTTAATCGGAGCACGACGCTGCATAAATATGGGGAGGATGATAAAAACCAGGTACCAAAAGTGCAACAGTTTATTAGACAGATTCATTCAATAAACTACTACAAACATGCCGAATTTCAAGCTTCAACAGCGTTTATCGTACGATGAAATAAATTAACAAACGTTCTAAGCCTTGAATTTGTCAGGAATTACTCCCTCAGCCTTTTTCTTTGATTTGTCGTTGCTATTGCCTCGTTTTTGCTTATTTTTACTTTCGTTGTTGGCAATGTTTCTCTTTTTTTGCACAGTAGTCTCTGTTGCTGAAGTGGCGATATCTTCTTTCTTTTTAGCATTTCCATTAAAGTCAGGAAGAGTGGCTAAAATGTACTCATCTTGAGAGATGAACCTATCACGGTTCAGGTCCATTTTTTCGTACACCTTCTCGATAATCATTTGGACATGTTGTGCGTTTGGATCAATATCACGCTCTAATCCGTACATAGAGCGTAACTCATTCTCATCCCAAAATCCATCTTTATTTAGATCGTGTATTTTGAAAAATGCGACTTCGTCATTTATTTCTATTTGGTGAGCCTCGTGCATATGCCTGTGAGTATACATTTACAGTAGTAGTCCAAATCGTTAATCTTGGTCAAATATACCAACAAGAAGGATCAATTTCATGGGCTTACCGTCGCTCAAAATCTCTGTTAACTTCTGCTAAGGTGTTATGAACAATTAGGCTTAGCAGTACCGAGACTATACTCTTCAATTTCATTATTAGACTGTTGGAAAATAAAAATTAAGGAGAAATGTAAAAAGAAAAAGATACACTATTCTGCTCAGAGTCATACTTTTGGCTTACCTTTATCCCTATCCCTTTTTCTTTGTTTTTCTCGCACAGGAGCATTCCATTCTTTGTGTCTTCGTCACATTAGCGCATGGCAGCATAAAGCTTTCGTATCTTGGGCCACTCTTTTCTCTTTTCTTCTGCCTTTCTTCCATCCACCCTTGAATTCGGGCCTCACCAACATAGATTTTAAACTATTGGTGACCATGATTATATGACCATCAGAAGGAATTTTATTCATGTATTGTGTTACCTGCTTTCAAGGAAGTCTTCTATCTCCTCATCGATAATAACACAACCCACCACTGGCTCCTTATTCTGATTTCACGAAACTGGATCCTTGATGTGACTGATCCAAAGTCATGGCATACATCATTCTTTTGAATCATGACATCTTTGTAAAAAAGAAACAAGAAAGGTCGTTCTATACGTCAAATCATAAGTAGTAAACTTTGAGGCAGCTATATCGCTGGAACATTTGACTTGTAGCTTTTTTCCTTTAGGGGATTTCATTGAGATACATCGACATCAGATGAATTTGAATGGCTTTAGCACGACACGAATAATCTATGCTATGTCCACTACATGATAACATACCATACATATCTGTCGAATCAATTCATTCATTGTCCCATACATTTACAAACATAGATTGTTTACGACGATCTCACAAGAATGCGTAAATATTGAATATTGAGAGTGCATGCTCAATTCCTCGTTATAATTTTATCAATTTCATAAATCTACAATCAAAGATAGTATCACCTCCACTTTTAAAGGACGATTATCTATGTGGACGGAAGTAATGACATGTTTGGTGAGATAACAACTAATAATACTGGAGTACGTACAACCAAAAAAAGAATACGTTCTACCACAGTCTATCTATATTGTATATAATATAGGTTACGTACATTATATAACAAGATAAAAGCACAAGTATAAATGGTTACCCATGAAGCATCAGGACCTGAAATTAGTGACTAGCATACGCGTCCCCGCAATAATGAAACTTCCCATCAGACCTACAAGGTAAATAATCTTTCTACTTCATCGAAAGATGAATAAAGATACGTAAGAGTCATAGTCTAATAACAGTTATCAATCTCGCAACATAAGTAAACACCACAACAACGATATTACGAGGAACACCTTTAGCGCCATCATCTACTGAAACATTAACTTCATTTTCTCAGCCAAATATCTGATTCGATAGACAACTTTTGGACGCATTAGTCAAACTAACAAATCTAGTCAATTTGTAGTAAACATATTTATCAACAAAAACAGTAAAATAAAAATCAGTGATCACCAATTCCTTTGCTCCTGCTGATTGCCGTACTTCCTTGAAAGCGAATCAATGCAACGCCACTTTTATTAAATTGCGCTCTTGTCACATGTCAACAGCTATAATGTGGACCATGCTAAATTTCGAGTGCTCTCGTCGCCCTCTTGAGTGTTCAAACCAAATCTACCTTTCGCTTCACTCAGCTTTCCTAAGCTGTTCATGGCTTCGTGTACGTTTTCTTTTGTTGTAGCTTTTGTTGGAGGATAAGAACAAACCATTATAATCAGCAAAGGGCAAAGAATAAGAATATGACTAGTATAATAAGTATATTACCAGAAAACTTGGCTCTGAACACTTGATTCATTATTATTACCCTTCTACTTCACATAAGGTAAACAATTCTCAATAACTGCAAACCAAATATTTTCGTCTTTTCTATCGAATGTAACCAAAGACATATAGTCCACTCCTTTTTCAGCATTTTGCAAATGTTGCGTTGAACGTATCTTCGGACTGGATTCTAGCTGCACAGTAGATCAGATGGATTTAAAAGGCTGTTAAGAATTGTTTCTTTTTTAGTTCTTCACATTTCGTCGGATAGGTCAGATCTGCCGTCGGGCAGGCGGGAATAAACAGCTGACCAATGACCGAGGGCGGTTCCAAAAGGTGCTGGTATGTATAAAGAAAAACAATTTCTACTTTCTTCCATGATTTCATCTTTTTCTTCTTTATTTGTGAACTTTCTTCTTTTTTTCTTTCCTAGGAGGACAACTCTTTAGTTTACGGCCAAGAAAAGAAGAGAAGGCGCAACTCACAAAAACAAGCAATTCCTATTCATCGGCACTTGTAACTTAGCATCTCGCAGCAGCATTTCTACCAGCATCTTCAAATTTTATTCTTGCAAATCAACTACTGCACATTTTCATTATCATTCGTTTAGTCATTTCAAAGCCTTTCTGTAAATACTCTGTTATATTTTCATTCAACCCATACCAATAACATGACAACTGCAATTCCTTTCCCTTTGCGTGATCCTCAACTGAAGGAGGAAAAACCCAAACAATTTCAACCCAACCTCAATGTGAGGTTAATTTGCCCGGATTGTAGAATTGAACCTCCACATATTGTTGAGGAATTCGCATCTGGTGATCTTGTTTGTGGTGATTGTGGTCTAGTCCTTGGTGATCGTATTATCGATACGAGATCTGAGTGGAGAACTTTCGCAAATGACGAAGGCGATGTATGTTCTTCGACATGTTGTTTTCTGCAGTTGCTAAAACATTATTTATCATTATTTTTTCCTATAACTATTAGGATCCTTCTCGTGTAGGTGCTGCGGCAAATCCATTATTAGACGGTAATCAACTGGATACAGTAATTTCGAGAAGAGATGGTGGTAGTGGCACAGCAAAGGATTTGAACAAAGTTCATGGCCGTGCAACTGCTGTTAAAGGCGAACGGAATCTTGTCCAAGCCTACAAAGAGATCAGTGCAATGTGTGATTCCATTTCACTGTCTAAGATTGTCAGTGATACAGCTAAACAATTATATAAACGAGTGGAAGACGAGAAATTACTGCGGGGCAAATCAAGTGATGCTATTATTGCTGCCTGTATTTTCATAGCATGTCGTCAAGAAAAAGTCGGCCGTACCTTTCGAGAAATATGCGCTCTTACTCGTGTGCCAAAGAAAGAAATTGGTCGCTGTTATAAGTCACTCCAATCGAAGTTACAAACTAATACCTCCATTATGAATTCTGAAGATCTTATGCTTCGTTTCTGCTCTAATCTTCAGTTACCAAACTATGTGCAAAAGGCTGGTATTGATTTAGTGAAACGGGCAAAAGAATTGGGTACGTTAGCAGGGAAGTCGCCTATTTCAGTTGCTGCTGCTTGCATCTATCTCGTATCTTACCTGTTTCGTCAACCTAAATCAACTCGTGATATTGCCAATGTTGCTGGTGTCTCTGAAGTGACTATTAAGAGCGCTTATAAATCGCTTTATGCTGAA
This sequence comes from Mycotypha africana, assembly GCF_025528875.1. Classification (NCBI taxonomy): domain Eukaryota; kingdom Fungi; phylum Mucoromycota; class Mucoromycetes; order Mucorales; family Mycotyphaceae; genus Mycotypha; species Mycotypha africana. The sequence continues at coordinate 3,456,164 of NW_026515725.1, read as the reverse complement.
CGATATAACCTGGTTGACCTTGAAGAATTGAAGAAGACTGAAAATGGCAAGAATTTGAGTTTTGAAGATCTTGCTTTACCGTAAAACCTTCTTCAAAAGTCTTTAGGGTCGTTTAACAGTATGTATCGTGGACGTAGAATAGGAAAGCAAAGAAATAGCGACATTGTTAGTGTCCTTACATTTGCATCTTCGTTATTTCGCGAAAATGCAAATGGAACTCTCAATAAAATATTTTTCTTGAAAAGCTACTTCTACTACCACATAAGAAACGTCTGCGTAAAGAATGCATGGAAGCTTTCTTGATGTATAATTATTCCATCATATTATTAAATGATAAAGTAAATATTTAACCACGATAAACCTTGCCAGTATCGATAAGGGCAACATGAGAAACATAAAGAACTGTTTTTAAGGATTCATTGCTATGTTAATGACTTGGCTTGCTGTCGTCAACTAATTACGTTATCGTTTATGTGGTCTGACTTAATTCTGGACCAAAGTGTATAAAGTAGGCATACACTTACGAATACATACCATTGCCGATTATAAGCGAAAATACGACATAAGGTTTCTCTATACTGAAAGCAGTTTATGTTGAACGCTGGTAAGCAGAAAGAAGGTAGCAGTGCTACAAGTTTATAGGACCCTGAGGTAAAAATCTATTTCCGAACCAAAGCAAAATCGTGAAAAAATCCAAAAGAAAAGAGTTTTGCCTGGCTTTCTTCTTTTTTCACGATTTTGCCCTGAAGCTACTCAGGCTACAAAAGTTTCTTTTAACACGCATTTAAGATTCGTCTTTTACAGACAAGCGTAGGCAACCATTTCCTCAAACATGTATAAACAACTGAATTGAGAACAACTACTAGAATAATATATTTTACAAAAAGCAATGTAAAAAATATCGTATGAAGGAACAACAGCTCTCAAAGGCGATACTGTGCAATGCAATAGCTATGGTTTATTTATTAAGATTGTTCCCTTTCTATTACAAGAACTATGAATTTTACAAGCAGAACTTTCTTTTGTACAATGTATATGTTGGTGACAGCTCCTCTGTTGATGTAGAACGTGTATCTCCTAGTTCTGGTATCTGACAGCAGTACTCTTCTTTTTTGACAAGAGCTGTATCAGTTGAATTATTGTAATTAAGGGGGTTAGTAGAATTACACATAGTACATTCGTCAAGAACAGCACCTGTTGGAGAAGGTAGAGGGGTACAATTATTTGATAAATTGTCTTCTGCGCGTGCATTCGTGTCTCTTTTAAAATCGTATGTTAGAGAGGATATTTTGATAGGAAGCAGTTTCTTGTTTCGCCTGGCTAGTAACGAAGTAGATGTTGAAGTTATAGTTTTGTTATGGATGGAGATTGTACTTTTTGTGTTGGAAACAATTTTGCTATTGGTAGAAGGATTTATGCATCGAAGAGGGGCAGTTGGTGAACGATAGAAATCAGATGAAACAATAAAGATGGCAGTATTATCAAGGTCTTCACTAGCATCGGATTTTGAGCGCTTATGTGCAGGAAGCTCATCCGTAGGTGTATTAGGTGAAGGCAAAGGGGAATATTTTATGATTCTTATACTGATAGCGGACATCCAGTGCTGCTTATCCAGTTCTGATTTGCAATTAATTACCCATGGCTTGCTATTACGATTATTTATGAAAGAAGGTCGTTGAATGCTAGAGCGTTTTGTTTCGTTGACTTCTAGCGGCTCAAGGCGGAAAGAATAGGGGTATTGTGAGCTGCCAGCGGGGATGACTCGGCTTATCTCACGTAAGTTAAGAATTTGTGCTGGCGTATCAAAGTGCTATTAACATTATAATAGGCTGATATGTAAGTAACACTTTTCCATATCGGCTCACTTTTTATCTGATGCTATTACCTCATCTTTATAATAACGTAGTTCGGAATCCAGTAAAACAAAATATCTGGACACCCATCTGCTTCTACCAAACGGCAACGCTATCATTTTAGATAACCAGCCAGCGACAGGAGCATGACAATCGAAATTGGGAGAAGTAGGTGTAGCGAGCATGAGGTTTCTATGTGCAGGTGCAAACGAGCGTAAAGAGAATCGGGGAAAAAAAATCACAAAAGTGAAGAGTAGAAAAGAAACAAAACGCCAAAAGGGATGGTAAATAAGTCTGTTTGTATTTTTATACAGGTCTGAATAACAGATTCATGCTTTTAAATTTTCCAAATTGAGTATTTTTACGCCCATCCTCAAATAAGCTTAGATTGGTTTGATTTTTGGCCCTTTCAGGGGCATTTTCAAACTATTCATGCGAGACTAATTATTTATATTAGCATATGATGTTGTGTAAGGGCGTCAGTTTTCAGGTTACATTCATGCTGCATATGGATGATAAGGGGCAACCGTTTGCCAAAACAAAAAACAAAAAAAAAAAGGCGAAGCGTACGAGCCGATGGGTAAAGGATACTCCATATATTTTAAGCTTTTGTATGTTTAATTGTCCATGATGGTGTAAGTTTGTGTAGATAGGTATATAGTTGTTATAATCTGTAAATGAAGTCCAATCTATTATTTCCTTCATGCTCGTTTTTTTCTAGGTATTTTTGTCTCTCGTTATCATTTAAATTGTTCCATCTTTTCTGTCTCCACTTGTTCACAAAGACATATCTTGTTCTTTGAAGAAGGAATAAGGCTATGGTAGCAATCAGCAGGCCAATAATGATTTGATTGCCCTTTCTAAACCTTGGTGCATCAGCCGCCTCTACATGTCCAAGAGAATAATAAGACTTTTTGTTCATAAAGAAGTATCTTTACCATAAAACGATCTAACTTACGATATAATTGCGACCCAGGTACACCATTTATGTTAGCAAATGCTATTACAGCAGCCAATGCAATTGACCGCTTTCCATTAGGCGCCAAATTTGCAGACATCCAAGCGATTTGCATTCCGTGCCAAGAGGGCGCTGAGGCTGCAAATAGAGCTGCGCCATATAAACTCCATCGGTCAGCCGTATCAGGCAAAAATTCCAATAAGCAGACGCCAAGTAGGGCCCAAGCGCTACCGATGATAGCATGCAAAGCAACATTTCCGCGTTTGTCAGAATTATGAGCGATAATTACGGAGAAAATGAGATTGATGATATAAGCAGGGGCTGCTAAGAGGTTAGCCGTTGTAGTTGCAAATCCTGAATCTTTAATGATGGAAGGTAAATAGCTATAAATGGGAGTTTCATGCATTTGACTGCAATAGAAAGAGAAGTTAGTAAGATGAAAAAAAAAGGGAAAAGTTCAAATATGGACTTGCGAAAATAAGTTACTGACTCACCCTAAAAATGTAATAATAAGATGTACCCACAAATTGGTATCCGTGGCTGCCTGTAGTATATCCTTAAGGCTAACATGCTTATCGCCGCTTCTCTTTGTTTCATCATCTCGAAAGATTCTTAACGTAGCTATCCTGCTCTGCCTCTCTGTCAACCAGCCTTTCTTTCCTCTTAGCTTACCAGCCGTTCGCATTGGCGACGAAGGCACGTAAAAGCTATGAATGGTCAAATGTAAAGCATTCTGAGATGACACTTGTGGAAGCTGATATAGCTACTTCTGCTATAAAAATGCTGTATTACTTACAATGCCATAAATCCAACGACATGAGTAATTATACCATCAACAATGAAAAGCCATTTCCAACCTTCAAGGCCCAATGTACCTTCTAAACGGAAGACACCGAACGCAATCAAGCCCGAGGATGCTGAGGCAAGGTTTTGAGCCGCCCAAAAACATGCTAATCTTGTGGCCATTTCTGTTGTTTTATACCATCTAGTCATATATGTTAGACAAGTAGGAATGAAACCTCCCTCTGTAGCCGCAATTAAAATTCTAACAGTCAGAAAACCAGCGAAATTCTAATTGTGTGAAAAGCAATGTGTTATTACATTTACAGTCTATCAAAATGTGACCAATTACTTTAAACGCTAGGCGGTGCTATTGTTTGCAGCAAAAGTATATAACAAATGCTTACGTGAACAAGGCAATGCGCCCAAGTGACAATAGCCCAAGAGGTCATCAAAATTGGAATCCAAAGATGAGTACCGACTGCCTTTCCGATTGTGCTCGAGATAAATGCACTGACGGTGAATACTACAAAGTAGACCAGGATACTTAAGTTAACACCATCATTAGTAAACCCCAGATCCGCTGCTAAATCATCTGATATTGCGTTGGCTTTTTTTTTTTTTTGGGCATAATAAATAGGAAACAAATGTAAGGTATTAATGGATTACTATCTACGAACGCGGTTGTTATATAAGGCAATGCGGCTTTTTTCAATTTTTGGTTGTTGCTATTTCCACTCACATAAATTTGTTCTGTCCATGTTTAAAACGAAACTCATTATCAATATAAAAACCAGCAAGCGTCTATCCAGCTTTTTCACAATTTCTTTCTCCTCCTCGTTTGTCCATTCCATGTCTTCATCCAAATATTGTAAGGATGGAAGGTCACTGATTTTATCATCGGACTGTAACGATATCTCACTCTTTTCGATTACAAGATGCTTGTCTGATTGTTTTATACTGGTAGCCTGATACATTTGAGTATTCGCTTGACACTTCTAGAAAAACACTTAAGTTAAAGGAACAAAGACAAGCAAAGTAAGATAAGAACAGAAAGAAAAAAGTTCTTATAATACTTAAGTGTATAAGGAGAAAGTACACAATAGTTACGTATAATGGAAAGTAGATTGTATATATATTGATTATTCAGGAAGTAAAATTATTCGCGATTATTGCGAAAATGCCAAAATTATAATATTTCTGATCTCTTTCATTAGCCTAAATTGTACGTTGTTACAATATGCTAGATTCATGTTATGTGTTTAATATCCTTGTAAGTCGAAGATCTCTTTTTTTCCCTAAAAAATAAGTAAAATAATGGTTGATGGTGCTAGAATGTTTAGTAATGGCATCATTTAATACACCGAGTAACTTCATATAAAGATGGCACAAAGTCGAAGCACGTCATTTACTTTATTCGAATGTCATCTACCAAAGCCAGTTGTAAAACGCACACACAGACTCGCACAAACATTTCGCAATTCATTTTTTTTTTTTTTTAATTTGTGCCCAAATGTCAGCTCGCAGATTTATTGTACTCTGACGATTTGATGTACTTGACAGACAAATTTATGATTCACATTGTGTACTCAGGTCAAAGCATGCTTTTCATCTTGTTTCAAGGAATACAGATAATAGCCTAAGTTATGTGATTTATTACTATATTCTGTCTGAATCATATTAAGTATAAAGAACAGAATCTACACCTGAGCTACGTCTAACTTGCAATACTGCCAAGACTTCTTTGATAGCTTCTTCAAGGATAACAACGTTATTTAACAGCATCGATAAGCTAATTTCTGTGTTTCCGTCGGGCCATTGTCTGCGTTCATCATCTAATCCAGTAGTGTTTACCGCTAGAGTGCTTCCTACTTCATCAAAATGTGAAATAGTTTCAACAGTCTCACCGATAGTATTAACTTCACTGAAATGAGAAGGTACTAAGGGCTGTATGAGCGTGTGTGCTGTTTTCCTTACATGTAATGAAAGCGGAGATACAGTATCGTTGAGAACCGTGCTTATATTGACGGTTGAGGGTGTAGTAGGTAATTTTTGTGTGTTGCCTTGTGTTCGAATACTTGATGTTGTCTGTGCTGACAATGAGGAAATGTTTATTGAGGGGGTAATTCGAGATGATGAGAATGTTGAGGAAAATGGTTGATGATTGAAAAACGAAGATTTTGTAAAACTGGCAGCAAAGGATGATGGGTTAAGACCTCCTGTTCTTAAACTGTTTAAAGGTGTTGTGGTCTTCTTATTGCGAAAGGCGGGGCCATGTTCATTTTTTAAATAGTTCTGTCCAGTCAGCAGTGCTTTACGTCTTTCTCTCAGTAAATTATCGAAATCTGCAATTTCTGTGCGATAAAAAGCATTTACTTGCTGTATAAGTGTATGGAATACGGTGAAAAATGTAGGATAGGAATTAAAGGTAGTGGGTATTGTCTTTTCATCCGCCTTCCTTTCAGTTTCATAGTCGACAGAACAATCATCTTCTTCATCACTGTCAGTGAAGACAGGTAGTTTGCTGTTACAATTGATTGAGGTAACACCGTTGGAACCTGTTCTTTTTGCTTGACTGATAACAATTTGATTATCTGATATCGAGCGTAAAGTATCATCCTGACTGATTCTGTCAGTTTCACTGAAGGAAATCCACCCTTCTAAACTTCGATAGGGGCAAAGAGCAAGCGCGCTAATGACTCCTGTCAAGGCTACGTTCAATTCTATACTTTGCGTAAAGAAATGTGCAAGCAGGTTTAGCAGAATCTGTAAGAGTGGTTCGGACGGACGGAAACGATGTCTTATAGGTACTTTATCAGGTAATTTCGCTGTATACTCTTTTTCGTTTTGTTGTTGTTGCTCAACAGTCGAATGGCGTTGTCCGTACTTGAAGCTTCGTCTGTTTATAGAGGATTGCTTTTGTGGTCTGCTTTCATCTGAGCTGGCGTACGTACTACCTGTGGTACGTTTTCTACTTTTAGAACAACTGTCGTTTTCGATAGTAAACTCAGAATCGTGCAAGTACTCTCCATAGCCTTGAGACAGAATCTTTGACGCTTGTTGATTGTCAATTGTACTAATAAGTGAGTAGTACAACTCCACTTCGCGTAAGTGTTGAGAAATAGGTATTTGGTTTTTATTTACATCTGGACAAGTTGATATTAAGCCATTTGCATGTACGCAGTGTTTCCTCAATAATGTCCTCAGCAATTTTAGCGTAGCAATGACGGTAGGCTGTGCTTTAGACTTCAAGCGACTGAAGATTAAATCTTTCAACGTAAAATGAGCTTTTGATGTTCTTCTTATCTCGCTATTTTTTTCTAGAATGTCTATCTGCTCCATAGCGGTAGATAGATCCAACTGCTGTTGCTCATCATCCATCAGAAGCTCTACAAGCATTTTTGATAGTTCACTTTGCTCTACTGTCTGTAACATTAAATCAATATAGGTTATCACTGCCACCGTAGAGCCATCCAAATCGGAACATTCCAGGATAGACGGATAGAGTATGTTTTCCAAAAATACGCTACGTACATCCTTTAGCAGTGAACGGCATATGTTTGCGTTAGGACAACGCGAAATGACATCCTGACAAAATTCTAGTGTTTTCAAAAACGAGTCCAGCTGACATCTGAAAACAAAAGAGTTGGAATCTTCTGCACCGATGCTTTTAGGGTTATTCGTATTGTTGCCATTGCTATCAAATTGCTGACTTAAAAGATAACTGGTAACATTTGTATAAATGTCGTCCATTTTACCGTTTACTATCAGTTTCCTTGGTAATTGTGAATATAAAGCACCAAGTCCGGCAGCCAGAACAGTTGTAAAATCAGAACTTAGGATAAAATCACCTAACTGACCCTTTGCCATCTCTATGATGAATAATAATCCTGTACGAGCATAATCGCCTGTTTTTCCTTCACAATGAGCAAATCGAAGCAGATAAGTGAAGAGCAAAAACTCATAATCAGGTGGGCGACTAGTGCCGAATAAACTGGGGCATTGCTGTAACATGCCGTCATCAACTGCTGCTGCTTCCTTACACCCATTGCTATGTGGTTTGTTAACGGCTTCCGTTTTCTCATCAATGCTGCTTTTGGGGAAAGCATGCTTCTTTTTTTGCGGGGTTGTCAGCCAGTTCTTATCAAAGAAAAAAATGTTCAACAACGCCGGATATCCTTGTATTTTCGAGCATATAGCATACATTAGATCCACTAACTCATCAGTGTACATTCCCTTTTGATCGTCTTGTAGCACGCAAAATCTCAACAGTTTGACAATTGGCGTATGCACAGCATTATGCACTAGGAATCGGTCATTTAAACAATTGATCATGCTTGCCACTATTTGAATAATTTCTCCACGAAGACCAATTGGATAATCTTCTTTTTCTGCTGCATCAACCAAATATTGCAATATACTGTTTTTAAGAAAATACTCCATACAAGGGCCTGTTGTATTTTCATCTTCGCGTGCTTCCTCATCTACCAGTAGATCTGCCATCTGTCGTAAAGTGCTCGAAATGTCAGTTTGCTGAACATAAATTTTGGCTTTTCTCTCTTCTACCAAACAGACGCGCTAAAAATTCGTTGATTCATCGGATATGAATCTAAGGATTTCAGCTATCACTGCTGTACAACCTAAAGCTTTCTTCTGGCATTTCCTTCTTACATGAATATATTCCCAGCTTCTATGGAACCGCGCCAATTGTGCCGCGCTTGTTGGAGGCCTTTTTTTAACTTTAGCAAAATAATCCATCGCTTCCTACTTGCTATTGTCAGAGAAAAAGGGCCAATGCATATATATGAGGACAGTCGCACTCAAAAAAATGCAGACAACTGTAAAAAGCGAGAAAGATTGAATTTAATTATAGTAATATACAGAGTCCATTAAGTCTTTTATCCCGAAAAGGTTGATTCAAATCCAGGTTTTAATTTTCCTTTTTTGCAAAACACAGAGGCTTAAGAAAGTACAGGTAACGACGGCAAGTTATTTTAACGTACAAATGACTGATTCCTTCTAAGGAACTAGTAGGGTGTCAGGTATCTTCAAAAAGTGGAGCCTTTGACAAAGTGTTATCAGCTAAACGCGACTGTAGAATTCTACACGCTTTTTTTACTGTCAAACCAACATGTACACCAATTGACGAGTTTTAAAAAGAAACGCAAAAAAAAGTTGTTTTATTCCACAAGCGCATCACCAAATAAAAATCATACGGGCATCTACTATGTTACCACCATATTTTGTTGCTGTTGTTGTTGCTGTTGCTGTTGATCATTATATAAGACTGTATTTACTGCTCCTAAAATGAAACTGGCCAGATCTTCATCTTCAAAGCTCCACTTAATGCACATAGACTGAGAATTCAATAACCACAAAGTTACACTGCGGATTACAATACTTGTTGTTCGTCGTTCGATCGAACACTTCCTTCCTACAGTTTTCACTAGGGCTACTTGCAATAAATCCAGCATCCTCTTCTGTACATCGTCTACAGTTGTATTGGTATGTGCCATATCTGACAACAATGACGATACTTCGAAAGATTTCTCCACTTGAAAATACAATTGTTTTCGTTGCTTTGACAAGTACTTATCGTCAGTGATTTCGGATGACTGTACAATGTCTATTGTGGGAGCTGTCGAGCGTTCTATGGCATTATTATTATTATTGTCAAAATGCATTAATAAGGTAGCATTGATGGGAACAGATGTAATTGGTTGATGAGATATTGTATGTTCATGATCAGTATTGGCGTGATTGTATGGCACTCGAGATGTTGCCGACTGAAATATCGCTTTCAACAGGTCTGTACTAATTCTAGCATCGAGGGCTTTTGTTGTCTCCATCTTGATACTACAACCGTTTGCTGGCATATAGCACGGTATACCGAATTCTTTCATAATGTTGCTCCTTAAAAATTCCATTTTACCTTTTTCTCCATGCACAAGAACAACATTCCTGGGCTCGCACATACGAATCAATTGCATAATACCCTTAGCATCTGCATGCGCACTGAATGATAAATTCTTCACTTGCAAATTGACTTGGATTTTTGTGAACTTATCAACTTCGATCAACTTCTGCCCCAATAAGACTTTTGCTCCCACTGTACCCGTCACACAATATCCAGGCATGATGACCATATTCTTTGGATCCGGTGCCCATTTTTGAAAGGCTTGTAACGAAGTACCTGCATTAAGCATGCCAGGTGTAGCAAACAAAACCATCGGGCCTGGCAATTCTAAATAGGCTTTGTCCCAGGTTTTGATATGTTTGAAATCAAATGCATTTCTTTGCGCAAAGGTCGACTTAATTTTCTGATTTGTCCAATTGATGAACAATTTATAATACTCAGTCGCCCTTTCCGTCAAGCCTGTAGAGAAGTATACCGGTACATCCAATCCCATTCTCTCCCAGTAAGATTCGACCAAAATACACAACTCTTGTGCTCTTCCCAAAGCAAATACAGGAATAAGCACATTGCCACCATTTGAAATACAATCATGCACTTTGGTCAAAAAGTCACGTTCACGAGAGCGCTTTGAGTCTCGAATTGTCGTGGCATAAGTACTTTCAGTGATTAAAACATCTGGCCGCACTTTATCAATCCATGCACTGCCCAAATGTCGATCTGGTGTCATATTATAATCGCCCGTATAAACTACAGACTCTTGTCCAACACGTACATAAATCATAGCTGCCCCCAACACATGACCTGCATAATAAACTTTTATCTCCATATCATTGCCGAGCTTGACGGTTTGATGGAGATTGATAGGTGTTACTTTCTTCATACAATTTTTGATCATTGCTGATGTGAAAAAGTTACTCTCTCCTTTTCTCTCTACAGTGATTTTACGATAATCTTCCAGTAAAATTGGACAAATAGCTTTAGTGGGGTGGGTCATATAAATAGGGCCGTCATATCCACACATTTCAGTGAAAAAAGGAAGCGCTCCACAATGGTCCAAATGAAAGTGAGAAATAATTACACAATCGAGAATATCTGTGAAGTTTCCAGTTTTTGAAATGTAACTGAAGTCAGGGAACCGTCGTCTATCCTGATAACCCATATGCATGCCTTAATATTATAGGGAGAATATCATTCAGAGCTTTAATCTAAAATTGAATTGAGAAGTGTAGGCGTAAAATTACCACAATCAAACATAATGTTCTTGCTGCCGATCGTCACAAGAATACAGCTTCTGCCGACATCTTGACCTGTTTCAGCTGAAGGTTAGTCCTGTTCGTATTCTCTTTTTGAATACTAAGAAGTTGAATCTTTACCAGCCCCCAACGGTACAACTTCGATCGGCATATCTAACGCAAAACAGAGATGTTCTATGAGAGAAGCTCACTTGGATATGCTTAGTCTCTTAACAAACTCAATTTCTACTCTTAAGCGGAGTCTAAACAGCTTTAAAAGCCAAAGTACACATTGAACCACTATGCTAGTGCTGCTAGATGTACGAGCGACAAATGTCAGGTATAGCGACAACCAGGACAAGGACAACTTAACCAAGTCAGATGTAGAATCAAATTCTTGAAGCAACTATCTCGTTAGCATCATTGATGAGGAGTAACGAGTTCTTTTCATGGAAACAGAAAATAAGAAAATTCCTTCACTTGATATCAATACTTGGTTACGTTTTAACCCTCTTTACTTTTCCAAACTGTCACCAACTTACGGATACGATTGAACACCTAACAGTTACATTATAAAAGTCAAGGAAGCTATCTACCAAGCAAGTACATATCGTTGAATGATAACGTTGTAATAATTTTCGTCAAAATTGTTTACATGCGTATGATTAAACATGCTGCTTTCTGTGACATTTCCCGCATACCAATCAATAGAATATCTCTTTGTTCAGATTTGAAAGATTTAATATTGTATCGAAAGTGAGGTCGTAATGTGTCTTGCATCTATTGCATTTTATAACTGTATTGAATTAGGGATTGATGTTTCTTCTTCTCAAAAGTGATACGCTATAGTAGAGGAGCCAAACATCCTTGAACTATAAAGAGAAAAGTAATATATTTCTTGTAGCAACGGAAGACCCAGTATCCCCATTGGAATATTCACTGTGAAAATCTTCAAACTAGGTAGCAAACATCCGCTGCTGTAGGTACGGGAAGAACAAACAGCCTTCCAAACGACCTACAAGTTCAGGAAATGGCTCAGATGAGTAAGTAACTTCCGACATAGCATGTGTTACCAAAAATAAGTGACCAAAGTTAACTCATAAAGTAAAACTTACTAATATTGGTTTAATTCTGATTTTGTCAAAGAAGCAGCCACTTACTATTGAAAAGAACTATCTTGAACCAAGTAGAGTGTATTCTTAAGGACTATCATAACAATCACAGTTAACGGTTTCATGCCGAGACTTCCAACAAAGACATTTCAAATGTAAATAAAGCCTTACTTTGGACAAAACGAGAGAGTACATGGATTTTACGTAACTCAAATTTTCACAGAATAAGAAACACTTCGGTGGTCCATGCTCGACCTTGGAGGATTGTCAGCCTGTGTTCACATAGTAGGTACCTCGAAGATTTTATGCGTTTCATTCAAGAATCTCGAGAAGATTACATAAGGTAAAGCTGTTACATAGTCAAAGGATCTTACATAATTCTGTACTCGTTCATTCATTAGGATTGGTTTTATGCTTTTGCATTACGCATTATGTGCACTGCTTATGGCCATGAACGACTGCCTTTTTGCGTAGCTCACGTTGGTTCTTTCATTAAATATACGCATATAAGTAAGCTCAACAGTTTAAGGAAGAGAAGATATATGAAAAACCTACCGGTAATACGGTTAATAGTTTTGAAAAGCTTTATTGACCAAGTATAAGGACAAACTGGAAGATTAAATTAAATATCCTCACTGTATTCTTCTTACAACTTTTTAACGAATCTATATTTTATGTTTCATCCGGTAACACTCATATCTGAAGGAAAATTATTGCGTATAATCTTGAATAAGAAAATCCAACTCTATCATGTGTTTTTGTCTTCATTTCTTTGAAACGGAATGGCCAACTTTTGCTAAACAAACGAACCAGGGTTGTGTAAAACGTGAAGACCAATTATAAACGAAGTTGCAAAGAGAAAATAGAGGTAGCGTAATACACAGAGATGAGGGATTGCGAATTAAAGGTAATACTTTTGTAAAACAAGAATTGCTTGGAATAGATTTATTGTACGATGTATAATGGCTGTTTTTGCACGATACATTTGAGTTGACAAAATTGTATTGCGACTGCACCTTTAAAGTGTCTGCCCGATAAGCCTAAATGTAGGATATGAAAAGTTAAGATTTTTTCAACAACAAGTTTCAGTGGAAACTTGCTTATCAGGTGGAAAGTTATTCCCATCCTCAGAGAAGCATTCTATAACAAAAGTACAAAATAGATATTTTAGGAAAAACGAACCTATTATGTAACAATGCCTCCAACTAGACTTTTATTCGCACACACAACTTCTCCCAAACTCCCAAAAATCTATGAAATCAAAGTTGACAATTCAAGCTTTCTGTTATTATCTTATCCTTAATTATGACATGAATGATATTATTGAAATAAGGAACCTGCCGTCTAATATTAGGTCTCTCGTTCGGTATTTCCTCTCTTTCATCTCTTTAAACTTTTCTGCCCTTTTTCTCAAATACCATCTCCTAACTTTCGGATACAGATCGATCGAAATTATATCCCTTTTTTACAGCCAACTATGACGACTAACTTAGCAGATCTGCAAAATGAGATTTACTCTTACGATTTATGGCGTCAGCAATCAATTACATCTGCAAAAAGCTATGCAACAAGCTCTAGTGAAAAAGAAAGTCTTAAATCCTACGACTCTAGCGAAAAGGATCCCTATTTCCTTGTTCGTTCTCCTGCATATTTTGATTCTTATGACACGAATTATTTGTCTCAGTTATTGGATGATCTTTCCATAATTGATGAAGTATACCAGGCCTTCAACGACGAAACAGATACTGGGCCTTATGGTAAATAATTAGAACGTTGATAAATTACTGTGTATGTCAGGTATCAACCATAGCGTTTGCAAATTTTTAAACGTAGAGACGCAATTTGTGAATGCAGCAAAGAACGTGGCACAAAAACAATTTATCATTCAACAAATGTGTCTCACCGAAGATAAATATATCATCGATTTAGAGAACTTTCTATTTTATTATCTCGAACCTATAGAGCATTGGATCTGCGAATCATCACAAAACCACGATATTTTCCACAAGTATTCAGATGTTTGCTCCAAGCAGTCCCTCATTGATCAGTTTGAAATAACAAAAGACATCACAAAGGCACAAGAAGTATTTTACCGCGGATCAAAAGAGAGGTAACAAGAAAAGCAGAGCAAAGGTTGTGGCGAAAGAAAACTAAAATTACATATGCAGGCTTGAAATGTGGGGCCCAACGCAGTTTATTTCTGATATTTTTGCAGAATTTGTAAGTTCTATAATTTTGACTGAACTGACTCGGTCCCATCGACTGATCAAATTTTCCAGTACGACAAATTGTCTGCCTATAGACGATATGTCGACAATTTCCCTAGTGTAATATTAACTTTAGATATTTTATATAAAAGATCTACATCTTTTTGTAAAATGATAGATGTATGTACAAAACAAAGTACGTATATTATAGCACTATGACCAAACGCTAATTCTCAGGTTCGTTCAATTTAGGAATGCGCGTCAAAAACTCAATCAACCAATCTGAAGGACTTCTTCACCTACCTTAAACTTCCTATGCAAAAGTTCTCTCAATACGAACCGTATATAAACCAACTTGTTCAAGCAACAGAAGCTGCGCATCCAGATTACAGATCTTTAGTGAAGATACAGGAAAAATATACCGAGATCGTGAAGCAGATGGAACAAGCGTGAGTATCATCAATTCGATGTTGTTAAAATCATTGCAGCATGCAAAGGAAAAACCCGACTCATCATACAGCATTTCTTATGTGTTCTATGAGAGACAGTATCGCAGATAGAATAAGTCATCTTCGTGTTCTAGAAGTATCTCGGTTCATCCACGATGTTCCTATTCATGTGTCACCTACGCGTCGATTGTATATTTCTGGCCTGCTCACGAAAGTGGATCAGTCAAATCCACATTCTTTAACAGACACAAGAACTTATTTTTTATACAGTGATGCTCTCATTTATTGTCAAAAGATCAAAGTAACCAGTCATCAGGATGCAATTACGACAACTTCTCCAACAAAATTGCATTATAAAGGGTCGATTCGTTTGAAAAAGGCAGAGATAATGCCACTATCACCTAAGACTGTAGCAAAGATAACCTCAGAGGTTAAGAAGCCATTCGCATTCAGGATACGCAAAGCATCATTAGAGACAAAACCAACATCAGAGCAACGACAAAATAGTATTGCTGCAACCACACCAACAGTATATGGATTTGAAATTTGCACTTGTGAATATTTTGTAGAAGGCGGTGGTGCAGGCTTGTGGAGCGACAACACTATTGCCCTTCACCACAATGGTAGTGGGAGCACTAAGCGAGTATATACAATGAGAACACGAACTGAAGCAGAGCAAAACGCATGGATTGGCTTATTAAGGAGAACTATAAACAATCTCAGCATCAAAAAATAGGTCCAACTGTCTTCCTTTATCGTCATTCATAAGAAGGCCTGGGTATCTCTATGTATCAGAAAATTTATTTCTTTTCATGAAACTTATAAATAAAAAAAGTATAAACTAATGCACTGTAAAGCAGCTGCGTAGAGACCGGCATTTGTATTTAATGTTGTGACCATTGAATAGACTTGAGGTCAATACCCTCTTGAACCTAATACAGAAAACGGAATTAGATAGCTGTTCGCAAGTAATTTCTAGATTTAATACAACGTGCTTCTTACCATTTCCCAAAGAGGAGACATCTCTCTTAATCTGTCAACGTGTTGAGTGACCTTGTTAACAACAAAATCGATTTCTTGTTCAGTGGTGAACCTGCCAATACCGAAACGAATAGAACTGTGGGCCATTTCATCATCAGCACCCAATGCGCGAAGTACGTAAGAAGGTTCAAGCGATGCTGAAGTACATGCAGAGCCAGAAGACAATGCAATATCCTTCAAGGCCATTAGTAATGATTCACCTTCAACGTAAGCGAAGGACAAGTTAACGCAACCAGGATAGCCGTATTCAGGGTCGCCATTGCGATGAACATTATCTACTTTAGAAACAATGCCTTCAATCAAACGCTTTGATAACCTGGAAATTCTTTCATGATCATACTATAATTTTGTAAAAAGAAAGAGAGATTAGTAACCTAAATCCTTCATCATCTACAAGTGAGGATGTCATATGTAAGGAAGGAAATGTAGCCTCAGAACCCCTGCACACAAATCATGGTGAAAACCTTACTACCAGACTCCTCGCTTTCAACGAAGGCGAAGAATAAGGCTTGATCAATAATAAACCAATCGTAACTATTCACTCTGTTTCAATTTCAAGCGGTACCCAGTTAAGGTCCGACTCATCCTGGGCTCTTCCATTCCTTCCTCTACATATGACATATTTACTAAAAGGGCAGATTTTTACCGGCATCTCCTCCTTGGCCACTTTACAAGCTTCACCGAAGCCCACGACGAGAGGAGCTGGTACAGTACCGCTTCTCAAACCTCTTTCCTGGCCACCGCCACTTTGGACAGGTTCCAAACGCACTCTTGGTCTTCTGCGAATATACACAGCGCCAATACCCTTTGGACCGTACAGCTTGTGACCAGATATACTCATCAAGTCAATGTTCATAGCGTTGACATCCAATGGCACTTTACCGGCAGCTTGAGCGCAATCGGTATGGAAAAATACCTTCTTCGATCGACACAATTTACCAATTTCTGCAATAGGCTGCATGATACCGATTTCGTTGTTGACAGCCATTACAGATACAAGTGCTGTATCAGGTCGAATAGCTTCTTCTAATGTCTTCAGATCAACACGACCGTTTTCTTGAACAGGCAAATAAGTGACATCAAATCCTTCTTCTTGTAAAACTCTGCAAGAATCTAAAACACATTTATGTTCCTGATATTTATTTATTTTATCAGATGGATCAGATTAGTAATCAGATAACTTTTTTTTTTTTTTGGCTGAAGAGAATGATAAAATAGATGACAATACTTACAGTTTGTAAAGTGATAATATGCTTCTTCTTATTTTTATAGAATCTAGCAACACCCTTTATGCTGATATTGTTGGATTCAGTTGCACCAGAAGTGAAAATGATCTCTTTGGGATCAGCATTAATCAATTTTGCAACGTGCTGTATAATGCCGACAAAGAATAAGGGAGAAGAAATGTATGAGTAAGCAAGCCAATTCTCTAGCAAGGGTTTCCCAATGATATAAATGTCATTTTATTGTAAAAACCTACTTCACGAGCGTTTTCAACTGCTTTTTCCGATTCCCAACCATATTGATGTGTTCTAGAATGAGGATTTCCATATATTTCAGTCATATAAGGAAGCATAGCATCTAAAACTCTGGGATCCATGGGACTTGTTGCTTGCATGTCAAGATAGATTGGCTTTTTGTAATCTCTTACAGTTGAAGTAGTAGTAGGATCTATAACGAGTGGTTTGATTACAAATCAAAAAATGGTAAGAGGATGTAAAGGAATTAGTAAGAAATGATTATAGAAGAAACTGTTTCCTCAAGAAAAGCAAAACGCATTGTAAGAGGATTCAATCATACCTATTTTGCTTTGCACAGTTTCAACGCTTTGTGCCTGGTTCTGTTGCTGTTGCGTAGTGTGAACAGAAAAGCATCTGCGAGAACACAATGGGGCTGTTTTGAAGGCTGTTTGGAACAAATTAGCCCTTGTTAAGTTCTTTTGCAACGTTCTTCTCAACATGATATATCTTATATTTCCAATGGATAGAGAAATCCTTTAGTTTAGAAGAATATACGGTTTTAAAAAAGTAAAAGTAAAATTAAGAAAAAAAAAGAGGGTTGCTTTGAATAAACATGTCAAAATTCTCATCTCAAGCTTCCCACTTAGAAGAATAACAAATTAAGTCACAACGCTTTATCTGATTTGAACCAATCATATATTGGGCGCTTATTGGCTGCTGTTCATTATCCTCTTTAGTAACCATTCAGCGACCGTTTATCCAATGATATTTGAGTGAGGAGGTGTGACACTTTCGGCTATGCGAGTGCGGGGCCGAGCGGACACGACAAGAAGGTCCGACTTTTAGGCGTAGACCTGTATATAACTGGACAAAAGCTTAGATGGATGACAACCTTAAGTGCCTCTATTAGCCTAACAATGAACAAATAGAATAGACTCAACCATTGTAATATTGTTATCTTTAGTTTGGGTGCTACAAGCCTTTCTCGCCATCCTCATTAAGTTTTGCAACCATACCCTCTTTTCAAAACCACCGAGAATATTAAGCTGCGCTTCAGATATTGACAATAGAGCCTACTACTGGCATACGCGGTATTTTGAAGAACAATGAATAACATTTCAGAATGCTTAATTGGACTTGCTTACGAAAGGAACTATGTGGGAATTACTAATCTAAGCTCTAAGAGCCTCATTGTCTTTTGCAATATCGCATAGGTAAGGCACAATAAGTTTTTCTAATGGATGGAGGAAAGTATAATGCGGCTTGTCTACTTGGCTGGACATCGTTTTGGTTTGAAATGCTTGTGGATAGGACATGAGTACATGGCCATGCTAAGCTGGGGGATAACGACTATAGATAAAGCCGTTACGGTAATGTCACTTAAGCGCTGGAATGTTGAGGAAAATAGGAATGGGAATGATTCCTGGTTGCTGCTGTATCATTGCTGAGTGTAAAGTCTGGGAGTCCGTCTCAGGAACCACTTTTTTTTTTATTTTATTTTTTTTTTGTCAGTCTTTTCGGTTCAGTTTCGGACAGCATTGAGGTGATTTTCAGATTAAAGAACAAAGAATTGGGATTCTGAGTACAATATTTTTGGATATATTATTGATAAGATGTATACTCGCGTTTAGTCTCTGAAGATCCTACTCTATCATTTATCAATGATATTTGGTTTCCTGCTGATTACCCATTGTAAATATGGGACAAAATCTCGGTATATTACTTAGATCCGATACATTATCGGAACTTTATTTGGAAGCGTGGTAGATTTCAAAAAAAAAAAGAATGTCTGTTTTGCACGTTTCTTACCTTTAACAACGCTGTCGCAATCTTTGGTTTTTTGGCCTAATACAATATTTACAGTATATTGTAAGTTTTCAGTAGACATAAGCAATACTAGGAATTCATACTTCTCAATCTTCTTTCAACTTTCGGCAGTTTCATCATCGAGAGCAGCTAGCTTTGTTTTCTTCTTTTCATGAATGAGAGCTTCAGCTTCAGCATAGAGCTTATGCCGTGTCATAAGAGTGTACGAATCTAAGTAACTTTTAAGAAAAAAAGAAAAAGATGAATAAACCAAAAAAAAGGAGATAAAAGTGAGAGTAGTATAGATGACAACAATTATCACTCTATTACTCTTTGATGTATTGGAATGGCGTAAAAGTTATCTGTTTCCGTATGCTCAACAGAATGTGCAAACAGAGCTTTACATTCAATAAGGTCTATATTTTGGCTCTTCAAAAGGAGCTTTAAGACGAAAATATGTAAAAGAAGGGTTATGTAGGCTATGCTGCCACTCCTAAAGGTGCTTTAAGCTGAACAGCTGCCATAAGTCCCATTTAATTCTAGTAGTGCTTAAAACAAATCGCCAAATTTGTCCAATTTATCTAATGAAAGAGTCTTATTTCTTTTTGAAAATAGTTCGAATCTGAAGCGAAAAAACAATAATGCAAAAAATTAATTTCGTGAGACGCAAAAAAAGAAATATTAATAAACCAGAAATTTTCATTCCTGGAGATAGGTCTTGGTGTCAAAAAGGAACCAGAGCCTACTTGACATACATCCAACTACTACTATGCACATACAGTTATGATCTTATTACAGTTTTTGATAGACACGATCGGATGGTGCAACAGACAAATTCTTTAAAACTCCCCGCATTGACACTTCGCTAGGTGTTTCCCTTTTTTCTCCAGAAATTTATGCTGTTGTCCACCCCATGTATTTTCTTTTCAGTTATAAAACCCCTCAGAAATAAAATATGTCATCACCTTCCGAAGGTCAACCTGGCTATATCGATGCCTTGAAGGTATAGCATCGAAAGAGAAAAGTTCGGAAAAGCTTCAACCAAAGATAGTAATTCATCACGTTGAGAAAGAAACCCGCCAGCTCACTCTTTACCCGTCCTATTTCAATCAACTTAATAGACTGTCAAGCTCGACGATTTCAAAGAGATCAACAAGATCCCATGTGCACGCAACTCCTTACTTTATGGCATAGGTACTGATGGAGGAGAGAAGAAGAAGAAAGGAAATGTGATACAAAATTGTTGGCAGTGCTTCATCTAATGCTATTTTACTTGACCGACATAGTGGGCGGCGTAACTATGGGTGCCATCCGTTTCGCATTGAAGCGCTCTGTCCCTACATCTGCTAACTGGGCAGTTGGTTCCTTTTGTGGTATTTCAGTAGTCACATTTGAAGCCTGCAATATGGATAGAAAGCGCAAACTAGAAAAGTTAAAGTTGATTGTAAAGGCTACAGACTCTTCAAAACCTCTTAGAATGGATGAAAAGGTCGTTGTTACTGAAAGAGGCAAAAACGGTGCATTCAATGTCATGATTGAAACACCACCTGTTGTCAATGACCAACTCGGCAACGACAATGAAGCGAATTAAAGAAAGAAAATCAGCACGTTGGAGGTTTGCAGGCAGGAATGCTATCGGTATACTTGAACCCTATGAGTTTACGATACGATAACTGCCCTTCAAGAGGGTCTTTTTTATGCACTAAGAGATGCACGAAAAAACAAAAAAAAAAAAAAAAAAAAAAAAACGCACAGGAAAAAAAAATAGTCGTGATCCTATTTATATATATATATATATATATATTTTTTTTCTTCTTTATAAACGAAAAAAAAAAAAAAAAAAGAAAAGCGAAAAGTGATAATGATAAAGAAAAGCATCACGAGCAATGAAAATAAATGCAAAACATATTACTATATAATAATATATAGCATAATTGATAGTTGTAGTTGTTTTAATTTTTAGACACAAAGTAAGAGCTGGACAGCTATTTTAACGTATAAAATGAAAGGGTATGAGAGAAACGTATAGGCAGAGATATCCAAATATAAAGTGTGCTACCAACTACTTATGTCATGTTTACCTTATGGATGCACAAGTCAGTCGCAAATATCCAGTTTACAACAGCCTGCTATACTGGGTAAAATTCCCTATCTTATTGTGTCTTGACCTTCTGGCTCATTTCATAATGGTTATAAGAATGGCTCAAATAAGCTTGACCTTTTTCCTTGCCCTGGTTGATGTAGGTCAGAATCGTAGAAGTAAGGTTGTTAAATAAAGGCGCGATTTGTTGTTGAAGACCAGATTTGAGGAAGCCGACCTTTTCTGTGTAACTGATATCTTTTCTAGCAATTTCGTCTTGTAAGGCTTTCAACTGTTGAGCCGTCGTCTCAAGGGTGGCCTGAATTCTTTTCTTTAACCAGTTAGGTACTGCAGCATCTGCAGCGGAATAGGTAGAAGCCGTTGTTGTGGTTTTCACATGGTGAACAAATTTTTCCATAGATTTACGCAGACCAGTCATCAGAGCATTTGTGTATTCGAAGGAAGAGCTCATCCCATCAGGTAAGCGTTCCTGAGCATTGCTACTGTAGAATCGGATGATATTAGTAAAGGTATCTTGAGCGTATTTGATTTGATCGGCTAATCTGCGCAAATAAGGATGTCCCTCTGAGGCGGCAACGGCAACGGCGGCATTCTTCTTTTCCAATAAAGCAGACGTGTCGTCGCGTGAAGGAGAATATTGTTGGATGAAAAGGACGAGATCGCTTTTGGAGCGTTGAACTTGTTGTGAAATACGAGAAGGAATTTGCTTCATAATGTCGTAGAGTCGTCTCATTTGATTCTGTTCAACAGCAAGAGTGCCATTCAATAAATTACGGTTGGAGCCATCGTAATGCTGTTGCTGCTGCTGCTGCTCATGCTTTTGTTGTGCAGCTGCTTCACTCTTTTCATTGTTTTCGTCGTTACTGTTGTTGTGGGCTGAGGAAGGAGGTAAATAGTTGTCTATCACGCCCTCCACATTATCCACCACGAATGTGATTTTCTTGTTTGCAGTTTTGGCCAAGTGGTATACAGGATGGGTAACAGTACCAATCGTGTTATCCAATTTAACTTTGATGCCGTCGATAATTTTAGAAGAAGGTTCTTTTACCACCACATAAATAATGTGTGAGCTGGGTTCATTGATAAGAGGCACTTTGGCTTTTACATAGTCTAACGACTGACAACCCAAGGAGTCGGCCTTCTCTACATGGGGCTGAATATAATCTTGGTAATAACGTTGAATCGGTTGGCTTTTTGAGGCATAGCGAGTGAGCGTGGTGAGCGTGGTGTTGGCTGAATTCATAGCAAAGCGTCCCAAAAAGGTCTTGTTGGCGAATGTTTGAGCTGTATCAACACTTTCTTTGACGAGGGGAAGAGATACAACACGCTCCACGAAATGATGATGTTGATGCTCCTGCTGTTGCTGTTTGATTTGTTCATCTTGTTTCGTTGGCGTCTTCTGTCTTATGGTAGGATCTACAGCGAAGGCGTCACCATTTGTCTGGTTAGATTGCTTGTAACCATTAGGTTGATCTTTCATTATTTATTTATTTTTCCCAGCAGAGCGTAGAGGTAGAGAAGGTATGTTAGAGAAACCGTTAATGTGAAAAAAAAAGAAGAAAGTAAAAAGAAGAAAAAGATAAAGACTAATAATAACAAATAAATACAAAACCAACTCTAAATCCTGCTTATCTTTTCCTTTTTTTTTTTTTTTTTTGCCTTTTCACGTTATGTACTCTCTCTTTGGTTATGATTCCGTGATTGGCTGCAAATGTTTACTCTTTTTTTTTTCATACAATTTACCATTTTCTGCTGCTGCTACTTCAATGATGAAAGACTGACTGCTGATGGTGTTGCTCATTCATAATATCCATTGTTTGAACGGCTTTCTGAACGGTTTGATTTTTGAGAAAAGATGACATGAAATAGGAAAAGCAACAGACAGGTGTCAAAAAGAGCTCACTGAGCGATAAACAGAAAGGAAGATCGTATTCGTAAATAAACTCTACGGAACACGAGTGTCGTTTTTCTCAGATAAGGAGGCCTTGATTTATTCGATGTCATAGCTGTATTCACCTCTTAAAGAAAGTTAGACAGAATAAAAAAAAAGCATCCAGATAAATGCTAACTGATAGAAAACTGGGCTTCTTTAATGAAAGTTCCTTGTGAACAATTGTACATGGCTGAATGATGGTCATCATGTTGAATGATATCAAAGCAATATCTTTGCATCAGTAATAAGGCTAACTGTACTTATTTATAACTGACAGCTTTTATCCTTCTTTCATATGATATGAAGAATGGCTTTGCTCAAAAGGGACTACATGTGGACGATTCAAGGAAATATGTCTCGCAAAATGACTGTCAAAACAAAAGATTATCGTTGATTTTCACGTGTTAGAATAAATGGGTCGGCTAAAGCATAATAGACTTGTTCGTTATTTACGGAGGTCATTTTTAGATTTGCCTTATTTTGATTCCGTATTTATTCTTGCCCCCCAATACAATAACACAATCAAACATAGACGCATAGAATAGAAGTTCTGGTCGAAATGAACGAATGAATAATGTGATATATTATGTAATGTAATGATACTATACAATATATTCTGAATAACTACATCTGCTAAGGATGAATGTAGCAGAACTCTAGAAATAAAGGGCTAAGCTATACTTGAAGAATAAAAAGAAAAAGAAAAAACGCTCTGCCTTTTTCTTTTTCTTTGATGAGCTGATATTATGTCTCTAAGTGTATATGTACGTTCGATTGGTATAGATGATGAATGAAATGACTCTCGTTTTGTAGGATATCACGCTAAAAGATGAGTAGCGAGGTATATCTTTGATTCACTTTCAGCGTTATTGCGAGGAGAAGACTGACTTGAACAATCTCTTTTTATAGATTGCCAGCGTGACGACGACTATACAGAGGACAGACGATAAAATGCCTGTCCAGAACAATTTCTCATAGCAGACGATGCCATAACAGACACCGGGTGTATTTTGACGCTCAGACTCATATTCGTAAAATACGCCGGAGAGAACATTATACAATTGACTTCCAATCGAAGGAGCAAATAATAACCAACCCCAATTACGAGCAAATGTCTAGCGTGCAGAAGAAAAGAAATAGCTTGTTGTTAGATACAGTCGATTGACAGAGCTTGAAAACAGCAAAAAAACAAACAAAAAAAACGTTTCTTCGTTTCTCTTACCTTTGTACCAAATTCACTGACTGTGGCAGGAGCTACACCAAATGCTATACCATACATGACAGCTATTGAAATAGTCGGTAGAATCAAGTCATTGGGGGTCGAGACGCAAGTGGTAAGGAGCACCATCGATATCATCAGACCTACTGACGCAACCCAAAAGAACCAAAGGCGATGGATACCTGCTTTTCTCTGAAAAATATCACTTAATGTGCCGAAAATAGCTCTTGAGGCACAGTTTGCCAAACTGAAAATCGAAACATGGAGGTTACGTAAATGCTGTGCCTGACCGAGTGATAAATCGGCAGATGATAAGGACAGGACAAGCTGTCCCAAGTTGGTCAGATAAACATAGCCCATACCAAGGATAACCAACATGGCAACGGCAAGTGACAATCCAATGGGGTTACTGAAAAATGCTATCCCCGAAATAGCAGGCTCCTCTGCTTCTTCCATTGTGACAGTCGCATCATTTGTTGTTGTTGTTGTTGCTGCTGCTGCACCTAAGGGTGGTGGAGGAAAGGGTGCAGTCATGTTTCTGATCATGCAAATATTGTCAGCAGATTTTACAATGGTATTGGACAGTAATGGTTTATCCTCTCCTTCACCGTCCATGACTGGGTCATCTTCATAGCGTGTGGAGGAGGTGCTGAAACTGCAGATACTTTGTGTATAATAATGAGCGGATGGATAATGCTGAGGTGGGGCGAGATCGGGTTGCGTCGATGGTGGTGGTTGTGACTGTATGCACGCACGGGTAGGCTCTATTATGTCTTGTATGGGGGCAGGGTGAGGTTGCTGATGTGCTACGGGGCCCAGCACGAAGGCACCGATCAACGTGATGAACAAGGCACAAGTTCCAACAAAGATCAAGAAATGAAAGGTGCTATTGTCCTCTTCGTTTCGTTCGGCTTGTGACTGGAAAAATCGATCATTGATTTGTGAGAATACTAAACCGCTGAGACCCAAGGAGGCACTAGTAAACCCCATACTCATTCCTCGATGCGATTTAAAATTATGTGCCTTTTGTATATTTTATTACGTGACAATGACATGAATGAGTGATAGAACTTTTTTCAACCCCCATGAAAAAGGGACTAGCCCACAATTTAATTTTACCTGAGAATCCAAAGCACAAAGATAAGATGCTGCGCCAGCGAAACCTATACATATGAGATACAGAGAACAAAGGATAGGACTGCTCGATAAATAGCCTGCATATGTTTCTGCTAATAAAAATAATCCAGCAAAAGCGGTCAAAGAAGACAACAACAAAGTCCTGACATGTGTTTCATATCGTAGCAAAATGATAGGTTGGTTATTCTCTTTTCAAATTGCGTTAGGATTGAACGAGGAGGGGTGCTATACCTTTTGAATCCATAATTTTCTATTAACCAAGCACATAGAGGGCCAGAAAATGACACACCGACAAATGCTGCTGTACTAACCATACTATTTTCGATGCCATTCCAATGAAATCGATTCTTCAATGATGTGCCATACGTAGGAAAGACATACTGAGGCCCAGAAACGTTGGCCACAGCCAGTGCTACGAGGAATGAAAAGATCAACCTTTTGTTTGTCACAAAATCCTTCATTATTTGAGATGAATTGATTGAATAAAGAAGAAATTGTGATGTGATGTGGTTGTGTTGTTTGTGAAGAAATCAAGAAAGACAAGAATAGGGCGCACAAAGAAAGGAAATATTTAAATAGTCATCTTTGATGCCTTAAAGCTGATAGGCTGTGCCTAGCCTTTTTTTTTTTGGGCCCACTGTCTATTTTCTTCATGTCATTGGGTCTATTGTCAATGCTTACTTCCATATTTGTTAGTTTTGTTAAGAATAAGAAATATTACTGAACAACCTTTCTTTTTTTCCTTTGCCCTTTTGCTCGTGATGACATGCTGATATCATTTTTTTTTTTTCCTCGTTTTTTTTTTTTTTTTTTAGAAAAAAGGTCTATATATCAATGGTTGATGGTTGAGGGAAACCCCTGATGCTTTTTCTTGTTTCTAAAAGTAAAAATAAATAGAGCAAAATGTACCAGTATCATGAAGGTGTTATAGCATGCGTGATCGAGTGAGATACATGTCAAGACGCTCTCTGTCTGTCTGTCTGTCTGTCTCTCTCTCTCTCTCTTCAATCTATGTTTTAACGGAACTCTTTCAAAGCTAATTAGATTATCTAAATTTTAATATTCGCTTCCCACCCCTTCTCCCTTGTTCAAGATGAAAAGCTCACTATGCCTCCTGATTTTATACAACCTTTTTTTTTAACGCATATGATTTCTCAGAGACAGAAGAAGGAGGTCTGCTTCATGTGATGTGGAGATCAAACAAAAAAAAACTTGTCAACAAACAAGTAAGTAGTAATGATCATCTACACTGAAGCAGATCAGAATGAAAGATCAGAATAAAGAAAAACATTGTGTGGCTGCTACAATTCGATCTTTATTGTTTGTGCATACAGATAAATATTAAACAGATTGGATGGTAAGAAAATAGGTACATTGTGTGGCTGCTACAATTCGATCTTTATTGTTTGTGCATACAGATAAATATTAAACAGATTGGATGGTAAGAAAATAGGTAAAAGAAAAGAAAACAGTAAAGGTGTAGATAGAGGATAGTTAAAGAAATATATAATAAAAAAGTGATGGGTTAAGAGACAAAGGATTATTTTTTTTTTTCTGAAAAAAAAAAAAGCAGAAAAAGGTATTCGTAGTGAATATTAAATATATAGATGAAAATAGCAGATGAAGGTAGGGTAAGATGGAGTGGCGGGGAGCTATTATAGGCTTCGCTCCCTCTCCCATTTTTTTTTTTTTTTTTTTTTTCTCTGTTTCTTATTGCGCTGCAAGTTTG
Source organism: Mycotypha africana (assembly GCF_025528875.1). NCBI lineage: Eukaryota > Fungi > Mucoromycota > Mucoromycetes > Mucorales > Mycotyphaceae > Mycotypha > Mycotypha africana. The sequence continues at coordinate 3,429,230 of NW_026515725.1, read as the reverse complement.
AAAGCAGCAATGATCTGATAAGCATCCACAGGGTCTATAATCTTGGTCCAAGCCGTTTCCAGACGTTCTCTTTGTTCAGCTTGCTTTTCACGGTCAGACAACTTGGCGCGACGCTTGGGAGTAGGAGCCAACTTGGCAGTAAGAGCAAAGTTCCATCTTCTAAACATCCACACCTTGATGAGATCAAGGAACATAAAGTAGACAAGAGAGATGCCCAAAACGGACATACCCCATCCCCAACCACAAGGAGCGACTTTTTCACGTTCACCAAAGACACCATAGACAGAGAAGAACAAGGCGAGGACTTGGGTAGCCAGGATGATGACTGTGAAAAGCCAGTGAGGCATGTTCTTCCACCAATGGCCAGGGACACGAGTAGAGAAGATGACAAAGTGAGGTGCTGAAGAGATATGCAGATACATGATAGAATGCAGTACGTAAGGGTGGACGTGGAAAACGAGCTTGGCGATGTAGAAGTGAGCAAAGGACAGAGCAGTAAGACAGATAGCCAATATAAATGACAAAGTAAGGAGTTGACCGATTCTCCATTTATCGGGACGTTCAGAAATTTCGGTATTGTCAACAGAAATGACCAAGGTAGCAGCATCATTCTATAAGAGGGGGAAAAGGAGGATGTTAGATCATCACACGTAGTATCATTATATAATAGAGTTATCCCACACGAGAGTGGATAGAAAAAAAAAAAAAAAAAATCACAACGCACGGCTTTCCCCCCCCCTCACTTGCCCCCACTCATTGTAGGCCAGCCCCTCTATTGAATTCAACTTACCAATACACAGATCATGATGAGCAGAATAGCCGGCATCGTCCAATTCTCCACCAAAGTAATGATAAACATGAACATCAAGAAATGAATGGTAGAAGTGATACGATAAAGAGCATAGGAACGAAGACGTTGGAAGATGGCACGAGAAGTCTTGACACCATCAATGATGGTGGACAGACCAGGAGCCAACAAGACGATATCAGCAGCCGTACGAGCAGCATCGGTACATCCTTCGACAGCAATACCAACATTGGCCTTTTTCAAAGCAGGGGCATCATTGACACCATCGCCAGTCATACCGACCAAATAACCCTTGTTTTGCAGCAATTCGACGACACGGTACTTGTGTTCCGGAATGACTTGAGCGAAACCATCGGCACGACGACAATGTTCAGTGACTTCTTCTTCCGACTTGGTAGGATCGACCAAATGGTTAGCATCCAAAATGACACGACCCATACCGAGACGAGCACCGACTTCCTTGGCAATAATCAATTGATCACCGGTAATCATCTTGACATCGACACCGAGAAGGTTACAATCACGGATGGTGGCGGCTGAGTCAGGACGAGGAGGATCCAACAGAGAAATCATACCGACCAATTCGAACTTTGACAGATCACCGGGCACGGTCTTGGCAACACCCAGAGCACGAAGACCACGACGAGCGAGCGAGTTGACAGCATTGACAGCATCATTGTTACCACCGGCCAATTTCGTAATGACTTGAGGAGCGCCCTTGGCGACACGGAACGATTGGTTGGTGGCCAAATCCTTGATGGTGGCTTCGGTCATCTTGGTGACGGGGTTGAAAGGTTGGAAAGCAGTAACTTTGTAGCCAGGCACATCCAAAGTTTTCGCAGGACGATTCTTCAAGATTTCAAGAGAGCCTTCAGCAGCACGACGGACAGCCATTTCGATAGGATCGTTGGCACCTTGTTCAGCAGCGAGGTAGGAGTAGAGCAGGATGTCATCGGCGGTATAGCCATTCGTTAACCAAGGTTCGTCAAAGGTCAATTCGTTCAAAGTCAGGGTACCGGTCTTGTCAGAACAGAGAACAGAGACAGAGGCCAATTCTTCCACAGCCGTCAAACGCTTGACGATGACTTTCTTGGAAGCCAATTGTTTCGCACCTAAAGCCATGGTGACAGACATGACGGTAGGCAAACCGACAGGAATAGCAGCGACGGTCAAGACAAGACAGTTGATGAGGACCTCCTTCCAGTCACCGGCGGGAGTACCACGGAACTTGACCAATTGGTAAACCAAGATGATGACGACCAAGACGACAGTGGACCAGATGAGTACGTTACCAATCTTGCCAATGATCTTTTGGAAATGACCTTCTTCGTTGGTGATGGCAATCAAATTAGCGGCACGGCCGATGAAAGTGTTGATACCGGTTTTTGTAACGACAGCCAAGTTTTGACCTTGTTTGACGATAGACGAGGAATACACAGTGCTGCCCTTCTTCTTGTGTACAGGCAAGGATTCACCGGTCAGAGCACTTTGATCAATGTGGAGTTCGGTTTCATTGACTTCGCCGTTGACGCCAAGGCCTAGAAGACGTGCATCGGCAGGAACGATGTCACCGATACGAAGAACGATAATGTCACCGGGCACCAAATCCTTGACATCGACTTCGATCAACTCACCGTTTCTCCAGCTTCTTGTCTTTAAGGCCAATGTTTGACGAAGGGCATCCAAAGCGGATTCAGCCTTTGCTTCTTCGATAAAACCGATCAAAGCATTGATAAATAACAAAGCCAAGACAATACCGAAATCAAGCCAGTCACCGACCACAGCAGCGATGATACAAGCAATTTCAATCAGGTAAGAGATAGGACCGGTAAAATAGAGCAAGAACTTGATGACAGGATTTCGTTTCTTTTCTGGTAGTTCATTGTAGCCGAACTTTGCTCTGCGCTCTTCTACTTCAGCACTGGAAAGACCCACGGAGGGATCTGTATGTAGCAGTAGCTCAAGCTCAGGAGAGATTTCATCCTCGTGTTCAACATGTTCATGATCTTCGAACTGAGCGTCTTCTTTCTTTTCGCTGCTTCCCTGAAGATCAGCGACTGGTCGAACGTTAGTCTTTTCCTCTTCAATGGACATTCTAAGGGTGATGATTAATAGTGTCTGAAATCAAATTTGGAAGAAAAATGGCTATGTATTTCCTCTGCAAAAATGGATCCGCACTTTGTGTGTGTGTGTGTGTTAAAGAAAAAAAAAAATGAATAGAAAAGAGAGAGAGAGAGAGAGAGAGAGAGAGAGAGAGAGTATTAAAAGGATATTTAATGAAAAAGGGGAAGATATGAAAAAGAATTAAAAGAGAGTAAGAAAGAAAGAAAGAAAGAAGAAGAAAAAAGAAATAAAAAAGTTAAAATAAAAAAAGAATCTGTTGGATTAAATAGTCTCTCGTTCCCAGTGAGCGAGTTCAGCGAAGTGAGTCCCGTAAGTGTCTTATGTGGGTGCATGGTATGTGTGTGTGGGTGTGTGGGGTGTGTCTGTGTGCAGCATCTCTGGGTAATCGTGTGTGTGCATGTGTCCAAGTCGAAAAAAAGAAAAAAAAAAGTGAAATTTGCGGAAAAATAGCAGATTTGATGTTGCCTAACACAATTCCAAATCGTCTGATTAGTAGTACATCCAGTAACGTTTTTTTTTGCGTTTGGTGGTTTATTGATCGAAATATGGAATACCAAACCAGAATTCTTTCTGTACGATTAAAATCAGTCTTACTGCTTTTTATTGACCGCTGCAAAAAAAAAAAAAAAAAAAAAAAGCGCATAAGGTGCGGAGACGATCCATGCATTTGTGCAGTAACGAGCCGGTTAAGATAAGCAAAGGTAGAAAAAAAAAAAAACCCTATGACTCTCGAGTAAGTAACCCACAAGACCCTCCCATCTCTATTTTCATAGAGACACACACACTCTCTCTCAAATGATAAAAACAATCCATGTTTATACTCTTATGGGAAAAATCAACAAATTTGGATATTACGAAATTCGACATCTTTCAGAAAAATTTGAACGAAAAAAATTAGGGAGGGAGCAGGGTGGGGGAGGGAGGAGGGAAACCCTTCTTTTCCTAGTCTTCCGCTTGTTCCATCTAGGTTAATCCAAAGCCTGCAGAAAAATGCTATAACCTATTTTCCATTCATTATCGTCTTGGGTTTTACTTTGACGGGGGTGCGGGGGAGGGCCAGTGAGAGAGGTCTGTTTTAAACGATTTCAAATCAATTGTAAAACTAGCAGGCATTGGATTTCATGCTTCTATTTCCCGTCAACACTCATCTATCTTTTTTTTTTATTTCCATCAGATCATTTGCATATTCATTTCCATGAAATGAAAAAAAAAAAAAGTTTAGATACGCGTGCATAGGTTTTTTCTTGTTTGCTTTTGTTGTTAAGTTTGTAGTACTCCATATCACATGTTGCCATTTTTTTTAATTTTTTTAAATGATTCATTCGGTGGTTGCTTTTTGAGTGAGACTTGATTGAATCAGAGTAGTATTCACTTTTCCATATCCGTCGAACTGATATTTGGTGAGAAAAAGTGGGTTGGAGGGGATCTCCAGTTTGTTTCGTTTTTTTTCCTTCTCTTTTAGGAATTTGGCGGAACTCAGAAGAATAGTATTTTTTTTTTCCAGTTACGTGGGGTAGTAAAAATCAGGTAAAAATGTGTAAAAGAACGGTTGGAAAATAAGGAGAAATGTCTTTTTTTCTTTTTTACTGTTTACCGTTTTTGTTCACTTTTTTTTTCTCAAAAAAAACTCTTTGTCATTGTATACATGTTGAATTCTCAATTCATTACTTTCTTTTGTCTAAAATATAAAGAAAAGCATTATGAATAACATTGTTTCTTTTATTTTCTGGTTTTTTTTTTGTTTTTCTTTTTCCTTTCGATTTTTCTGATCTGCATGAATTTCTTTTTTCTTTTGTTTCAACTTTAAAAAATTTCAGTTCAAGATTTCAGACTCAATTTACAGAAAGAGACGCACCCAGAAACAAAATAAAGAGAGCCCACTGGAGAGGAAGAGTCAGGACCGGGGTAACACGAAATCACGAAACGTATAAAGTAGGACTTTTTCTCTTTTTTTTTTATACACCCTTACAAAAATAGAGAAAGCTCAGCAAAATGGAAAAGATTCATTGATTCAGGCAACATCTCATGATTCTACCTATTTCAAATGGAAAGCCTCATTAGAACAAAAATAATAAAAAAAAGCAGTTTTTTCTTTTTCATTTTTTTTCCATCTAAACCGCCGTTTTTACGTTCTTTTTCCACGTACAAAAAGTAAACAAAAACAAATCCCTTGTCAATCCTTCTTTAACAAATGAAAATGAAATAAAATGTTTTTGAAGCCTTAGAAACCGAAAAAACGAAAAAAAGTTAGGGAAACACGGACCCAAGTCTCACGAGAACAAAGTTTTTTTTTTTTTTTTATTTGATAGTGTACAAAAGATGCAATTGTATTACGCGCCTAAATTTTTTTTTCTAATGACCGCTTATTAACAACGAACATGTTATTATACGAAATAAACTTGTGTGTGTGTTTCTATTGAATGTCTTGTGTCTATGTGGAACAGAAAACGATATTTGGGAATAGGGTTACAGGAGATGATACTACCTGCATCAGAAATAGACTTATTTACAAGCTTTTTTTTTTTTTGGGATGATGACGTTGGGTCAAAATGGGATGAAAGTCCATGTTAATTGTTTTCCTGATTTCCAAGGTAGATAGAAAAGAGTTTTAAAAGTAGTGCATCAAAAGGTAAAATACGTATAGGATATCTATACTTAGTACGATGGTAACAGGAAAAAAAAAAAAAACGCTACTATATAAGTTTGTCTTTTTTTGGTTTTTTACCGCAAACAAAGACGTGACCAAGAGAAACTGTATTTAGTTCTTTTTGTAATCACTCTTGTGTGGAGGAAGTACGGGTATATTATCAGGAACAGAGGATCTTGTCTGCTGCTGCTGCTGCTGCTGCTGCTGTGTGGTGTCAGTAATGCCATTTGTAGATTCACGATGATGAGGTGCTGGATCAGACCATAGTGCACGATTGAAACGGTCAGTTAGGATAAGATCATTGTTGTTGTTGTTGTTGTTGTTGTTGTTATTATTATGATTGCTATAAGCAGCTGATGTGGATGACAGTAAAGGTGACATAAAGGTCATTGTGTGTTGTTGTTCTTGATGTTTTGGTGGACTCTCATTACTATTATCCATGCTTGTACTGGCCTCATTCTTCCTACCTCTGTCGTTCAATGACATGTCGGCCTCCCCTCCATCCAATCCTTCGTCTTCATACTCTATACCAGAATGGGTGAGTGCTGCATTATAACTTGCACGAGTCCTGTAAGAGGAGGGTAGCAGATGGGACGAGTCTTGCGAATCTGTTCTCTGCATCAATGTGAGAGGGATATCGGGGCCTACCGATGAGGAGGAAGAATCTTCACCACTCGACATCAGCGGTGACGTCTTTTTTTGCACCCTCAATTCATGGACGAGAGTCTCCCCATTCTCATCGTCGTGGAAGCGAGAGTGAGGGTGCGGTGATGACGGCGTGCTTGAATAATGAAGATGTCGCGTAGGAGGAAGAGGTTTGTCATGATGCAAAGCAACCGCTTGCGTTAAAGGAACCTCGCTTTCATGAGAGCCATCAGAGCCTGTCTTACTACTTCGCTTTCTAAACATCTTGGATTCACGAAAGACGTCCATGCTGCCCCTCGGTCTCTCCACAAATCGTGGCACAGGCATATTGCGTTCCATTGCTTCCTTGACCCTTCTCTCTTTCTCATACTCACTCCACTTCTTCATGGTCACAGCACTGCTATCGAATTCTCCTTCCTTGTCTGCATGTCCTCCTTTTGTGTCCGCTTTTGCGCCAGCCACCTTTCTCGTATCACCCCAAGAAAAGTCATCAAAGTGCCAATAAGCGTAACTGGGTAAAACGAAATTCCATATAGGTAAACTGAACAGATAGATGAGCATCCAGCCCACATACACCACTTTTCGGCTGGTCATGACAATCAACACAGCTGGTAGCCCAAGAATCAGAGCCAGTAGAATCAATGGAATAATCGCTGGCTGACCGAGACACGCCATCACAATCAAATAAAACGTAAACGAAATGGCTGCCGGAAGTGCCAATGTACCCACAAGTTCCATAAAAACTACAAACTGCATCGAAAAACAGAATGTACCACAGAGGTCATGAACAAATAATAGTTCCATCAGATTGTGGATCGTCGAATTAATCCATCGTCTTCGTTGTGACAGTAACACCTTGAACGTGTCTGGCACGACCGTTTTACATCTAAAGGCGTTTTTTTTTTTTTCCAATCCAACATAAGAAGGTACATGTCAGTACGGTTTCCCTTACACTCGCATACGTGATCTATTTCTTTTTTTCTTTTTTTTTTGTGGTTTTTTCCAACTACTTACACTGCCTGTGGAACAAACATCATTTTCCGATTCGGGAAGGTACGAAGCATCAGCGTCGACAAATAACGATCTTCACCCAAAAGCAACAGATTCTTTTTATGCAACGTATCCACCACATTTTCAGAATACCTCTCGACAATATCAGGGTTGGCAAGGATAGGTACCCAGTATCCATCCGGTCCTTTGGGCGCTTTGATTCGATACATACAAAAGCACCCTGGCAAACAAGTGACACCGCCAAAGATGGATTCAAACGCCTTGGATTGGTGATGGGAAATGTAGTATTCAAACACCTGAATCATCGTCACCCAGCTATCCGTTTTATTCGCAATCTTGGTTTCACCACATAACCCGCAAATTTCAGGGTCTTTGACTGCGCAAGAAATCAGTCGGGAAAGCGCATCGGGAAAGAGTTTCGTATCGGCATCCACCATCAACACAATCTCATACGCATCAGGCGCTACCCCTGTCACACGCCATAAGCTGTTGAAAAACTCGTATTCCATCGTCGTCATACGTTCATCAAACATCACCTTCTGCATAAACTGCATCAGAATAATCTGCGAGTCGCGTTTGCCACGGTTACCAGCCTTTCCCCCTTTGGCTTGCTCCTCAGGTGTGCCGCATTTCACAATCGTAATCATCGGTACGCGCTGTTGATGCGCTTTGTCCACCGTCGTATCGTCGTACTTGTAAAATCCCGCATACACCTTGGCCATGTTGTGTCGCTTCGCTCCGTCCGCGAGCGCGAGATAAGAGTACGCCTGCACTTGTTCCGCCGGTACTATCAAATTGCGCATCATGCCGACACAAATCTCTGGCGTCGACTTGCATTCCCCCGAACCCGTAATCAATCCGTCACAGATCACCAAAAGCAACTTGTGGCTGTTGGGGTAGTCGCTGGTCGCAATCGAGTCGAGTGTAATACGGATGCCTGCCTCGCCTTCGGAATAACAAGTGACCAGACAAATCGTCTGAGCAAGAGGAAAGTGGAAAGGCATGTAATCGGACGCCGGTTGTCGAACAGCGTGCCGCGACACCGGTAAGGGGCACATGGGCCCCGTGGAATGCGTGTCGGTCGTACTCGCTAGATCAGATGAGGTGATCGACGACCGACGAGGAGGATGAAGCTCACTGTGACCCAGAAATCGAGCCGATACAGACGGTGTACTATAAAAGACGGAGGCTCTACTCGCGTTGTATAGGTCAGGTGTTCCCATCGTGACCGTAGAATAACGATTCGCTCCATCCATGCCAAATAGGGTGGAGTGGCGATAAACATGGTTTTCTAACGCACTGTAGATAGATAGGATTATCATCGGATCATGTCAATCTCTTGAGAAACAACCCACCCTTCCTTCCACCCCCGCCCCCCCCCCTCACCCTCCCCCATCTCATCCTCGATGGGCTCACCTACCTGTTCGGTGTCTTCCATACAGAAGATACGGTGCCACTTTTCTCTGTATCAAAACGTGTAGAGCCATGCATGGGTTGTGTAAAACGAGACGTTTGGGGAAACAAGCTTTTCCGTTTCGCATGGCTACCGCCTCCAAAGAGCATGGACTGGTTGCGGGCTTTGGTCAAAGGAGCGCCTGCTTGCATGTTACTTGTCCAATTCTCAATTTCTGCCTCACGTTTCATTCTCGCTGCATACGAGGCTCCTTCTTTGAAATTACCCAATTTCCACGACAAAAACCACCCAAACACCACTGCCAACGCAAATTTGACAATAATCACACCTAAAATAACCACGAGTGAGGCATAAAGGACAATGTTGGAGGCCATGCATCCAATGCTGATCGTATCTAATGATCCCACTTTGATCGTCTGTGATAGACATTTCGCTTCTTGTTCCCACTGCCCTTTTTTGGCTCGGTTGGCGTTAATCGTTCTTGTGATGTCTTTTCCTACAAATTGCGTGATATTTGCATGGATGGCCGCGATCAATCCATCGGGTGGTGTTCTAAAGTGGGTAGTGGGTAAGGACGACAGTAACCTCAAATTGAGTACATACCTATAAGTCATAAGGGGGTTGAGGGGGTGATAGAGCAGAGGAGGCGGGCAAAGCGTGAGGAATCAAAAAAAAAAAAAAAGAAAAAAGGAAAACGGTCAGAATAAGGTTTCGTCATGGACTATGAGCGTTTCTTTTTTTTTTTTTTTTTTTTTGCGCGATAGTCAATAGGTACGCGCGCTCCCTTAAACTTTACCCATTATAAACAGTAAGAAATTGCTCTGCTTTGATATCGTTCCAGTCATAGTAAATACGGGCCGCCTTGTCGAATCCACCCCTTGATTTAGGTACGCCTTGCGTTTGAAAGGTGTTGTAGAGACTGTGTGCATTGGCAGATAAATGACAGCTTGTTCTATTCATAAATTGAGAAGCGTCAGGTGGTACGGTCGAATTGGGATTGAAGAGCTGGCAAGGAAAATAGATGGGCTGATCCCCTTGTGTTGGTATAAACACAGATGCGCACTCTGGTTGAACCGTCTGGAATAAGAAACTGGCATCCATGCCTCCAGCATCCACTGGAGGATACAGAATATTGGTGCTTTCATTGGTACCACTCACCCCAGCAGGATGCTGCCATTCCGCAAGCATGTAGGCCCATCCTGAAATGACAAGATAACCTGGACTCACTTGTCCACCACGCACACTCATGGGGGGAATGGGACACACGGCTTGAGTGAATCCAAAAGTGAGAAAACCCACACAAGCCATGATAAACAGGATAAAAGAGACCAAGCCAATTTTTTCTCGCCATGCCATTTGCGCTGGTCCATCCGGTATACCTTTTTTGTTTGGATTTTTTTTTTTTTTTGGGGGTGGGTTAATTTCATATTGACAAAATGACTCGAAATTCATTGATAAAATAGCCTTAAAAAACTAAAGTTTACCTGTACATCTTAAAACCTGCTTTGGAATACAACACGTTAATAGACGGCAGTAAGTGAGCCATGGCTGAAAGTCTGAACACCAGCCTTGGTTTCTTTTCATACCATAGTCAATGGCTCCACCCAGACTGTCATCGTAGTCATCGTCATCGTCATCATTGTATTTTTCTTCTCGACCTAAAATACTTTTGCCTCGTCGTAATAATTGTTCACGAGTTGTTGGCCGTCTTTCTAAACCTTTTGGAGCCATTGTTTGCTGCATTGAATGTTGTTGTTGTTGCTGTTGTTGCTGTTGTTGCTGTTGTTGCTGTTGCTGTTGCTGCTGCTGTTGTTGTTGTTGTTGTTGTTGTTGTGAATGGGACGATTGATGCGACTTTCGTGTAGGCTCTTTGGTAGATATCAAATTACCCGTCGTACTCGGGGCAAAGTTATTTGAATCAGTATCTTGCCGTTGTTCAGCTCTCTGTCGATAATGATATAACCGATTATTTGGATAATTCCTTTCACGCTCTGGTCTGACTAATGATTTTTGTCTCCGTGGTCTGTTTGGATTTGAATGTGATGAGTTAGATGCATTCCGAAGCAGTGAAGTTGAACGAGCAGCAGTAGCTGGAGCCATGTTACTCGTGGTGGCGGCGGTAGGCCGAAGTGGCTCATTATTGTTACTCATGGGATATCAGTCTTTTCTGCTTCCTATTGCTCTTTTATTAAATCTCAAACTCTTTTATCTTGGATGTCTGAATGTGTATGTGTAAAAGTGTATGTATGTGTGTGTATGTGTATGTGGTAAGAAGATGTTGCAAGATAGGCTGCTCTTTTCAATTAGCACAACCAAGCCTTATAGATAGACCACCAATGGTTTCAGCACGTCGTAAGAAGGATGAACAGAAAAAAGGATTTGTGAATGGCTTTGAAGCAAAGAAGAAAAGAAACAAAGAACAAGAAATAAAGGAAACAAGTTGAAGGGAAAAGAGCAAATAAAATGGTTGTAGTACCAATCTGATTGCCCGTTAAAAAAAATATTCAAGCCAATGTTATTAAAATTTTGCATCACACGACTTGCTCTAAAAATATGGAGAAAATACAATTGACTCGTTGTCAACGCACATTTGCTGTATTCAATTGTGCATCTTGTTTGTATCTGTAGTTTACAACGGAAAGCAAAGATGTGTTCATTGGCAAAATGGCTAGCATTATCTTTCGATTTCACTCTTCGCATAACAATAGCCTTGTTGATACGATTGAATCAAATATGCGTCATCCAGACTGCCGTTTATAAATGATGGCCTGTTGCACAAGTTACATGAAATATGTAGAAAGATCAGAGTAGCATAGGCTGCCGTCTTATTGAAAATTTGACATGTAAAATCAGAAAGTAGAACACCTTTGGAGAGCTTAAAAAAGCTTTACAAGAGACTGTATCTGATTCTTATTCATTCAGTATCCGTCGCTATTGTTGTTGTATGAATTATTTGTTTCTCTTCCCCACAAAAAGGTACCAAGATTGATTCGACCGGCGACCACAGGAACAGGAAATATAAAGTCATAGGCGGAGTTCTTGCTTTTTTTCAATTTAAAAGATCGACATCTTTTGTGTTTGGAAAACATTTGAAGAGTAAATTTTCCAAGCTTGGTTGGTTTTTTTTTGTGTAAACTAGTTATTTGAAATGAGAAAATAAAAAAAAAAAAAAAAAAAAATTATGAAAAACAAAAAATTGAATGGCTAATATGAGGTATAACTTACTTTACCGAGAAAACATATAGGAGCTCTAAAAACAAAAGCTAGACTCCGGTTACTGCCAAAGCGGTTTGCAAGCAGGAAGTTTATTAGACCTTGCTTCAGACAATATCCTTCTGAATTTAAAGACGTTGTGAGCAAGATGGCCACTGATCCGTGATCTGTCTAAAAGACAGCACACGTTGTTCAGTGAGATAAATACATATTTGAGAAATTGCTGCATGGAAGCTCAAGTCGATGCTGCAAGTATAATCTGATTGAGAATACTACCAATAGTTACAGCCAGCCAAAAGTGTGCTGTTGGACAAATATGCGCGCCGGGTGTAGCTTTCAGGAGTAAGCGTAGGGAGTAGTCTCTTTTCGTAATGACATTATTCATAAGGATGCGGTATGCTGTGGCACAACCAGACATGAATGCTGCGAAAGATACTATTATATTCGTCACATAGTACTACTGAAGAGAAGCCATCCTGTTATTTTTATCAAGAGCATCAAGAAATCCTAAAGTATGACAATTGAAAATTCTCGATTGACAATCTACACGAAAAAGATATAACAGCATATCTTTTTTCTGAAAGTTAATTTTTGACACGATCGCTTGGTTCATATACATTAAAATAGAAAAATATTACATTTATGAGTCTCAATATGCTTTTTATCAAAAGTCGAGTTCAAATCTCGTCAATTGCTATCTATAAGCACACACCTATATCCATAACGTCTTTAAAAACTCCCAAACATCGTTAAATAAGTTTACCAACTTCATTTCATTTATTTCAGACCCAGTCTTGTTACAGAGACAGCGAATTTGATGGGCGGCTAAAAATAAGTTCCAATTGCCTTTCTTTCCATCACTTGCCAATAATAACCAACCAACTGTGTAATACTTAAATATACTCTATTCTTTCCTAAATGGGTCCATATTGTGTTATCTTACTATTGTGAACCAGCCTTAATCACATCACATTCAATTAGTTTCATCACAATGCAGCCTTTTTTTTCATTGCATTTCTTTTATCATTCCAATTGTACTGTACACTTCTTCACGGTATGACTGTCGAAAAGCCAGCCGTTCTTGTCTTAGGTGGAGCCGGCTTTATCGGTAGACATTTCGTTCATTATCTTTTAAATAGCAATGTAGCCGCGGATATCCGTGTGATCGATAAGCTTATCCCGCAAACAGCTTATCTTTCAAAAAAGTTTACTGCTGATTTTGCAAAAGTTGACTTCAAACAGGCCAATTTGACAAATAAAGGTAAGATGGAATACCTGCCAAATACTTTGAGAGCTTTTCTACTTACATCCCTTATCATTTCGCATAAAACTGAATAGTGTCGATTGCTTCGTGCTTTACCAGAGACGACGGAAAGGAGTTTGACTACGTCTTCAACTTTGCAGCAGAGACCAAAGGATCCCAAGCGCCTGAGCTATATCAAGAACGTATTTTTAATTTGTCTGTCAACTGTGCCAAAGAAGCAGCGAGCAGGAAGGTGAAAGTCTTCATCGAAATGTCAACTGCAGAAGTCTATCACAGTGATGAGGTAAGCATATACGCGAGTGTTACTCTTCATGAATGCAGATGTTAATGTGAACAAAGTAAATCCTTTACTGATGTATGGCAACTATGTGGCATGTAGAAAGCTGCTACTGAGACTTCAAAGATAAAGCCTTTGACAATTATCGCAAAAAACAAATATAGAGTTGAAGAAGAATTAAGAAAGATTCCAGGGTTTGTAAATATTGACGAGAGACTGTACAGTAGTTTATCCGGTAGAGCTAATAACAATGCTAAACTTTTACATCATATTATAGCCTTAACTTGATCATCTTGCGTCCTGCGATTGTTTATGGTCCAGGCGCCATCAATGGTTTAAGTAACTATTCTCCTTACGTAATGGTTGTTGATTATACATCATATGAAGTAGACCATAATGTCTTCTTTTTTTTTCTTTTTAATTCTCATTACAGCACAACGTTTAGTGATCGGACGAATTTATCAATATTTAGGCGAAGAGTTGAAGCTGTTGTGGTCGAAAGATTTGAAGTTAAACACAGTTCATGTCAAAGACGTCACAAGAGCATGCTGGCATATAGCTGAATGGTATGTTCATAACGAAATTGCTCAGAGAAATGAAGTTCAGATCTTTAATTTAGCTGACAAGCAGAATACAGGTATTGATATGTTGGTGTATAACCTGTTGAAAAAAATTCAAACCAGACCATTCAATGTACATACTTATCGTCATGTTATTATCTTCTAGATCAAGAAACTATCAATGAACATTTACAGGCCATTTTCAACATAAAAACCGGATATCATGGTGCTATGATTTCATCTTTCGCTAAGGTGAGGTATCCTACAAAAAGTTTAGATTACGAAGAGATAGTATTTGAATTATTAATTTTTTGGGCGATGGGTTGCGTGGGTGGGCTGGCTTTCTTTCAATTTATACCTAGGCCAATGATGACACCACCGTACACGCCATCAATGAAAAACATTTAGTGCCATGGACCGATTTATTGAGCGCAAACGGTATCCATGTTACACCGTTAACACCTTACATTAATAAGGAACTCTTAACAAATAATGGTCTAACGGTGGATGGTTCCAAAATTGAAAGAGAGACTCACTTTACTTATGAAGTACCGCTATTAATACGAGATAAAGTCAATGAAATTATAAAAGATTTTCAATCAATAAATGTATGGCCCACTTTGGATGCCATGAAATAAATAGTCAATTGTAAACTTTAATACCATAAAAGATACCTGTCATGATTGACTATCAGATGAAACAATGGTGAGCATAACTTTAGTCTTCTTTTGTTTTATTACTCGCAATAATATACGTAGTCATTAGGGAATGTAACAGTTTCAAGTGAATGGGAAGGATTTAGGCTTCAATCCGAAAAAAGGAAGTCTCGAAGGCTTAGGTTTGTTATTGTCGGTATCAGGGATTGGTATATTTGTAAATATTTACAGCTTGCATGAGCATAATGAAAGCGAATCTCCATTTTAAAGCGTTTTATTTGAGGGTCGTGAAGTCGTCGTCAAGGGTTTGTTGTCCTGGGCATAATCCATTGCCACAGCTAAGCCCGTCAAAATCTTCAAAGCCAAATCTAATTCTGTGTAACTTGGATTTGATCGCTGCGTATACTTTTGTAAATCTAAAAGCAAATTATCAGCTTAATAAGCAACGTGGCACACTACCATGATTCTCGGTTTGCCATATTTACCTTTTATTAGCAAACAATATCTCGGTATGCGTTGGATAGGTGCAATCAGATAATCCGACATTCCTAGCCGATTCGTATCTCGTTTCGAAAGGTTTTCCTACAGGTAAATATTTTTAGAAAAGAAAAAACTTGTCAGAAACCATTCAACTTATGCAGACATTAATGCTATATTGAAAATTTGCCAAGACCATGCTTACCCGATCTATCTTTACGAACAATACATTATTGCATGCTTTTCGGATTGTCTTTAGGTTTGTTCTATAATGCATGGCATATTTCAAAAATACGACCAACTTGGCTTCCAGTGAGCAAAATGTATGCCCAATGTTATCACTTGTTTGCAGATCACGTAGTAATTTATCAGACACACGAATAAGTTCTGGTAAATGATTGAATAATACGGGAATGTCTGTACTTTTTACGAGTGGATCTTTTAGTTTAGAAGCAGCAACCATTGGTCGCATATATTTCTGCACATTAAGAAAAAGAAAAAAGCAAACTTGTCAGTATGCCTTGCTGCATGCATTTGTAATTAAAACTGTAAGCTGACATACGTTTCTTATTAAATAGAGTAATTGGTTATAGGTTCTTTCTGTTTCTAACATTTCATTTAGTATAAATTTTATCATGGTGAGGTCTTTTGATGTAGATGATGTTGCCGCAATTGAAGGTCGCACAAATCTTTGTTGTTCTAAGGTATAATCCGGCTGTGTTTTTTTGTATTTTTAGTGTCAAAAGACGAGGCGGATTCATAAGATAGCGTTGATTGCAGATATTTATGCATTTTTTTTTTTAAAAAAAAAAGGTATGAAGCGGTTAGACGGTCAACTTTTTAAACTTTGAATGCGATATTTGCCTCATTTTAATGTTGATATATACGTTACAATAAAAAAAGGATGGGATAATATGTCACAGAATTCTTGTTTTGAATTGTTTTCAATATGGTTAGTAGCTGTCAAAATTGTATCATCATCATTATGTTTCTCTTCCTCATCCAACGTATCTAAGAGTAATTGTGATATCGTCTTTCTCCAAACATGGATAGCTCGAGATTCTTTGCTTTTTGCTGTGTCAAACCCGAAAGCTGTTCGTGCTCGTGAAACATTGACTACACCTGATAGTCTCTTTTCTTTGATTTGTTGTGAAATTGAACGAGAAAGACCCATCTGTGATGGTTTGTTATTATTTGTTACTGCTATTGACTTAATGTATGCGGGCTCAAGTGATGATGAGGAAAATGTTATGTCAGATTGTATGCTTGGAAGAGAAGGGGTGAAAGTGTTCTTTTCTTTATCGTTTCCTTCGATTTCTTGTTCCATCAACATGTGAGCCTGCTCCTCTGCTATATAAGATGAAGTGACAGTTTTTAAAGAAGATGAGCGTGACGAATTGTGTGTTGATGATATGGAAGGAGTTATGATAGAAATGTCTGGTGAAAAGTTGTTATGGTGTGATAAATTTACTGGGATTCCTCGTTGTTGATAGCTGATATAATCAAGTGCAATGCTATGCCTCTGCGGCGGCCTATAATTTGTTTGTTGTTGTTTTTGCTGCTTTATTTCTTGTGAAAGCGTATATTGCTCAGCAACCAATTTTTCGGTTAGCAACAACCCTTTATTAACGCTTTCTCCGTTTGGAACAACTTCTTCTTCTTCAATGGAACAAAAGAACTGTGAAAATGGTCTAGCTGAAAAGGAAGGCTCCAAGCTTGAGGATGGCTTTCGTTTGATGGCCTGCGTCTCTTTTTTACTATTTCGTGCATCCAGCTCAAAATTATTTGTTTTTGGTTCCTTTACTGCTCTCAAAGGTGTTGTGGTTGTTGATGGTGGTGGGTTCGTTGCTTCATTATTCTTTGCTTTTCTTTTAGAAACAGATGCTAGAAGCGTTAGTCCAACTGATTGAATTTTGCTAAAGGAGGATGACAGCTGAGCCTTGCTGTTGTTTTTGGTAATGTCAGATGTAGGGGATACTGATGAATTGTCAACTTTGGATTGTCGAAGCTTGGCTTTTTTCAAAAAGATGGATGAGGAACATTTCTTTGCAGCCTTATCGACACAAATGTCAGTGGACATGAAGAAAAAGGATTGCTTTGTTTAATCAAAGATTTGAATGAACGGAAGATAAGAAAGAGAGAGAGGAAAGAACTTGGAAAAATTAAGCTTTTGTTTAAGCATTTTCTATCGCGCTGCACTCCCTATTTTTATAATTTTTGAAGGCTCATTGAGCTCTGTTCCTGTTCCCTTTGTTGCACATCCCATCAGTTTACCACACGGAAAAGGAACAAAAAAAAAAGCCCATTAAAACACCGCAATAAACTTTTTTGGGATTTGTATTTAAGGAGATCAACACGTCTATTTTATTCAGGTAGCTCCTGTATCCTTTCTTTATTCTTCTTTGGCATGAGTTCGCATTGCACAGTTGCTTCTGCACCTGGTAAAGTTCTTCTTGCCGGTGGTTATCTGGTTTTAGAACAAGCTTATAGCGGTGTTGTGGTAGGCACTTCAGCAAGATTCTATACCGTCATCCGATCGGAAAAGTCGCTAGAACCTGCAGGCACCATTACCGTTCAATCGCCTCAATTCAACGCGGCTACTTGGAAATACAACGCAATCGCAGACAAAGAAAAAGTAAACTTTCAGTCAATGTAGGATTTATAGAGATATAGACATCCGTATTCAGCCGAAAACTATACTGAATGACTTGACATTTGCCTTTTGAATGAAATAGTACAACAGAATCCCGAAATAAGTTTGTTGAGACTTGTTTATGCTTCACCTTGAATATAATAGCCGCGAAGACAGGCTTAGAACAATTCAATAGCTTTTTAAACAATGGAATTGAGGTTACAATTGTTGGTGATAATGACTTTTATTCACAAAGAGCTCAGGTAAAGGGACAGAAATAGACAGTAAAGAAATTCTTGTACGCAACAGTCCCCTCATGATCGGATTTTATGTCTCCACAGTTAGAATCGAAAGGGTTACCAAATACCGCCAGTGCATTAGCCTCTCTTAAACCTTTTTGCAAAACTGGTACCACATTATCTGCAGTTCACAAAACTGGTTTAGGGAGTTCAGCAGCCCTTACAGTATCTCTCGTAGCCGCTTTATTACTTCACTTCAAAGTGATTACTCCAACACTGAATACGACAGAAAAGACATTGGCTCATAATGTTGCTCAATTCGTTCATTGTTTCGCCCAAGGAAAAGTGGGTAGTGGATTTGATGTATCATCTGCAATTTGGGGAAGCCATCGCTATAAGAGATTCAATCCCTCCATATTATCACCGCTGATGGTAAATCATTCGTTTAGCGAGAGGCATCAATGCACACATATCAATGTATCATCTGCTTAATTTTTAGGATGAAAATGTTGATCCCAAGGTCCTATCTAAAGCACTTGATGCAGATAACCAGAGGTAATTTCTTTTACAAACGCATGCTCGGTTTGAAATACAAAATTGACGCCGGCTGATTGATCTGTAACATTAGTTGGGATAATGAAGTTGATCCATTCAAACTACCACCTGGGTTCGATTTAATGTTAGCAGACATAGATGCAGGAAGCCATACACCCACTCTCGTTGGAAAAGTTCTAGCATGGAAAAAATTGAATCCTGATGAAGGTAAACGCGAGAAAAACTACTCTCATCAACAGTGACTTTTTCTATTTTACTTGGACTCACCTTGTGGATATATTCTGTTAGCCAATGCTTTATGGACTGAATTGGGATCATACAATTCCAAAGTTGAACAGCATTTCCGCCGATTAAACGAGCTATATGTGAAAGATACACATATTTACAATGACACTATCGATAAGTGCACAAATCTGAACTCTACAGACTGGAATGCAGTGCCTGGCCCCGTTGCTGAAGAATTGGTCGCCCTAGTCAATGATTTTAGCGTTGTTCGTCGACTTTTACAAAAGATGAGTGAATTAGCAGATGTGCCAATTGAACCTAAAGAGCAGACTAAGCTCTTAGATGCATGTACAAACATACCAGGCGTTGTTATGGCTGGTGTTCCCGGAGGTAAATTGAAGTGAGAAAATGTCCAGCTATCTGATGTATTTGACTTTTCGACTAACCCATCTTTCCTAACACTAGCCGGCGGCTATGATGCTATATTTTGTATTGTACTATCGAACAAATCCAAAAAACAAATTTTTGAGCTTTGGGAGTCGTGGAAGGAGCTCACTGTCGGACCACTGCTTTCACGATCGGATTCAGATGGCCTTACTACTGTTGACATAGATACAGTTCCCTGTTTATCTACGATTCTTTGAGCATATCAAAAGAAAATTTGTTTGTTTTTCGCTCATTCAATTTGTTTTTATAGGAATAAAGTTTACCTTTTGAACTAAATTGTGATATGCTTAATTAAACTGTCCGATAATTATAATTCTTATGATTTCATGGCAATTATAAACGTAGAGTGCTTACTATCAGTTTTCATGCTTTATAAACATGCTTATGACAAATGGGGACTCACAAAAATTCATTCCTTATTATTATAAACAAAAAGAAAAGAAAGAGAGAAAGCATCAAGCATTTAAGTTAAATCAGTACGGCATTGCCTTTCCTGAATAGCGGTAGGGTTGTAACAGTTATAGTTAGTGTCGGTGTTTGGCAATAATAAAGAAGGTTCTCAAACGAAACTCTAAACTTCATATATCTTTGCAACAGCGTGTTATCATCTACCGCCAACATAACGAATCGTTTCGAAGGCTAAAAACTTTGATAGGCGGGACCGTGTAGATAGATGATCAACAAGAATCATATGCTTTCCGTTTTATTGTGTGCTATAGATGATGAAGACGTTTGATTTATTTAAAACCCTAATTGGAATATATTCAATTTTTTTCTGCAAAAGTTAAAAAACAAGGCTTGTTGTAGCAATTACAAATTGTTCATCAACCTGTAAACTTAAGCACGGGCCATTGCCAATAAGGAACATTTTAATCTGTTGATATAATGTCGCTGCACAGAGATTAGACTCACGCAGTGTGGTTTCTTCTTACTTTCATCGGCAGCAGATAGTAATTAGAGTCCAGAAATCACAATTTTTGCATAGAATCTGTCATGCAACCTTCTGTTCGCATTTCTAAGGCCACATCCTTTAACGAATAGAAGTTCAAATAATGTAAAACTTATTGGCATATTCTTACCTCGGGATTCCAAGCAACCGTCTCTTAAAAAATAGAATTATCAGATATGGTAGAGGTTTATGCCTTTTCTTTTTTTTTTTTTTTTTTTTTTTGTTCCTACTTTTACTGTAAACAAATAAGAGAAGCAATGCAGCTCCGCGGCTCCTGCTACTCATTTCTTTTTTTGGAAAAAATTTTGGTAATGAAAAAAGGTTCTTTTTTTGTTCCCTTTGCTCTTGGCTGAAAGCATATTAAAGAAGGATGAATATTCGAGAATATTCATTGGATGATCAAGAAAAATTCAAGCAATTCTTCTATGCAGTTGAAGGCGCAAAAAAGAAGAAGCGAGTTATGCAATCGTTGAAGCATAATTCGGCTGCCAAAGTTATGTTGGAAGCAGGCATTGCAGGAATTCTGGGCATTCAAGCACCCAAACTTATGAAAATGACAGCCTTGCTCAGAGATACCGCCCTCACCTTGATTGGAATGACATTATGGGGTGCAGGTGTTGGCATTTTGTGGTACTATCTATTATGCCGAGAATATTCTAACGACTTGACAAAAGCGACTGAACGAGCAGTGAGCGATTTAAGGAACATTCGAAGCAATGAGAAAAGTAATGCCTGGGTTATGGAAAAAGACGATAAAATTGTTGGCACTGTTGCTTTGAAGTACGAAAACGGGGAAGGCAAAGTCGGCTATCTCACAGCTTCTAAACCAGAAGATCGCTTGAATCTGATTCAGACAGCATTTAAATTTGGTCGAACAAATAAGATCAAAGTAATCAGCAATTGGAAGAATGATTGGAAATGGTCCGAGAATACTCTGTAGTGTCAGCAGCAAGAGCAGCAGATAGACGTAAATTAACAAACATTTGGAAGCAACGTTAAGAGCTTAATAATATTTTACTTTTTATATTTGTTATTTAAGCATTTACAGATATTGAACCAGTTGTTGGTAGTTCCCTTCTCTTTTCTTTTTCGTTTCGCCAGATTCTACCTCTATTACCATTTACTACTATTATAATTCACTATTCCATCTTAAGAACGCTTACAGTTCTATACCTTATTCATTCAGTATTTCTTACACTTTAACATCTAGCGTACTTTATACAACATTAAATCTCATTCACATAACATAAGCGTAGTGTAGAAATTAACAGTCTACCATGTGTAGCCATTTCAACATAAAGAACCTATCAAGGTCTATTGACCAGTTCCCCTTGCACCACCTATTTTCACTTACGACTGTGGACAATGATCTAACATATATCGACAAAACATATTATGCGCCAAATAAAACCAATGAAGCAGAATTAAAAATCCCACCGTTAAAGCCTTTATTGCATTTGCAATCGATGATATTCAACAATGGTCTGATTGGTACTTCAACAATAACTCGGTTGAACCTGTAAGTACCGTATCTATATTATTAGTATGATATATTTATACTTTCCTCCATACTAATGAAAAGACGAAAAGCCGCCAGACTGGCCTTCAAGTTATTCCCGTACAATTAGCAGCATTGACTCAACTAACATTTCTGGATCTATCCCGTAACAAAATACAAAAAGTACCATCATTCATAGAATTTTTAAAGCAGTTGAAGCACCTCAACCTATCTCACAATCTTTTGGAAGAATTACCGACGAACCTGTATTCGTTGACAAGACTAGCATACCTTAATTTATCATCAAATCCTCTTGCTACTTTATCACCCAACTTGGCTCAGTTAACCAGTTTAAACATACTTGATTTATCTAGGACAAGCATCAGTTCTCTACCTGCAGAATTACTTAGATTATCAACAACCACCATAAAAACGGAGAATTGTCAACGGTTTATTGATCGATCATTCGAACTCACGCAAGAATTAGCTCATGACCCGATTAGCTTAGTAGAAACTTGTGCTCGGCAACTGCTGCATCCCGTCTTACAACAGATTCTAGATAGCAATCGTAAATTAACAAAGAGGGAACTGCAGAAGCTTAAGAAACGGCATCGACTGTATTTTGAAGAGTTACCAAATCATCTGGTACGCTTTATATCACAACCTAAAGCATGCTCTTCTTGTGGTGGTGTTTATTTCCGATCCTACGTGGTGCGGTACCGTATTGTACAGAGACAACAAGACGATAATTGGATTCCTATAGAATATCGCCTTTGTACGGCCCATTGGAATACAGAAGAGGAAAGGCTATGTAGGTTGTTTTCGGATATACCGAAGACCTCCTTGCCATTTTCTGAAAAGTTGGGGCATTTAGGAATACTACCACGTCCTTCTAGTTGGTTTGGTATTTGATACCGTTTCTGTCCTTAGTTCTATTTCTTTTATAAAGTGAATGGGGTTCCTTTAATAAAGTCTATAACCATATAGTGGGAAGTCAAAACAGTAACTAAGCACAATATATTCTACTGCAGAGTTCACGGGAGCGCTATCGTTGGGTTAATCCAAATCCTTTACCCTTGCTGACCCATTCTTGAAGGTTGCATTATCTTTGTAGGTTTTCAAAGTATAGTTGTGATTCTAGGCAAATAAAGCAAGCGCCTTTGTTCGAAAGTCGTAATGCTATAGTTATCAGAGCCAGATCATGAGGTAAATCTCGTGATTTGACTCCCAACCACTGGCGTTCGAAATGACATCGTTCTGGCGTCTGTGGATGGCCTCTATTTTTTAAAAAATAGCTTGTTTTCGAGCTTACTAAACGCGTTTATTTAACCTTGCAGTCTTTTTTCAACAGTCTTATGGTCTAGACATTACGTAACACTTCACATTAATTCCAATTTGTTTCAAATCTAACGGTCGCGTATGGTCCAGTTTGAGAATTTTCTGTCCTCCATTATACGGACGAGCGAGATTACAGATTAAAGCAGACCCTTGATAACTTTATAGCATTAGATCAATTGGTTCAACAACGAAGTAGTTTGGCTTCTTCGCCTTTTTTTAATTGCTACTCTTTTCTACATTGGATTCAAAAAATAAAGCAAAAGATGCCTTTGTCGAAGGTTTTGTACTATTTCTATTCATTGGTCGCTCTATTATGCCAGTTAGCATTCGTCCATGCCGATAAAACCGTCATGGTACAAAATAATTGCAACAAAGTTGTTTCAGTTGGTGTATTGACAAACGGTGGAGGTGGAACCGATCAAACTTTTGATTTAACACCTTCAGCAAGTAACAGTTTCAGCAAACCTGATCAATGGGGAGGTCGTGTTTGGGGACGTTATCAATGTTCAGGAGATTCAGGTAAAGATCCCAATTCGTGTGGGACACCTGGTGCAACCAACCCTGCCAGTTTGGCAGAGTTTTTCTTCAAAGGAACAGGCGGACAAGATTATTACGATATCAGTCTGGTAGACGGATATAACTTGCCCTTATCCATAGAACCCAGTGGCGGTGGCCCCTCTAATGGCTATTCTTGCGGCGCACCTAAATGTGATATTGGAGCCTGCGCTGATCAATTTGCAGTTAAAGATGCTACCGGAAATGTTGTTTCGTGTATGAGCGACTGTTCCAAAACAGGTTCTTCTGCGGATTGCTGCACAGGCGAAAATGCTGAACGTGGTAAATGCCAAGCTGGACAGCAAGCCCAGACTACGAAACAAAAATGCCCTGATGCTTATAGTTACGCGCATGACGATCAATCATCCACCTTCGAATGTGCAGCTACTGGATATACTGTGAAATTTTGTTAATGGGTGTTGAATGTATTACATATGGAATAATATTAGATATAATGTGATGCTGTAAATAATATCTAAACTGTACATAATTATTTGATAAGGTTTAAAATAAATATAATAAAATTGAAGCTATACGGCACTCATTCTAGAATGGACAATACACAACTCGTCTGCATATTCTGCAGAACTTCTCCTTTCTTTACTTTCTGGTTTAGACGTAGGTTCAGCATTGATGTTGCTTTCAAAGCCTGTACCAGTCCTCTTTTCAAAATCCGTCCTCCATTTTCTTCCAAAAATCATTACAGCCACAACAGTAAGACAATTAGCTACATTGATTGCAGCCAGGATCGTATACAGAATTCCTGGGCCCGCTGCTTCAACAGCACTACTTGAAAAAATAGTCGAAATAGCGCCAACGATGGAACGGACACAATTATTGATGGCAACAGCACTAGCAGACCTGCCCGGTTTTGAGTCTACCAGATAAACAGAAGTTGGGGTAAAAGCACACATTTGTCCTAAAGCATCTGTAGTGAAACAAATTGATCAGGGGTGTATCCTAAATGAAACTTGTAATGTTACTATACAACAACTTACAGATATAAAGACCAATTAAGGGTCCATAAACGCCAACACCTTTTTCTGCTGTCCAGGCATAAATTAAATAACCGATAGGAATCAAAACAAATGCTGGGAAAGTTGCTCGTAGTCTTAGTTCAGGATAGATATTTTCTGGTCCCTTCTTTTCGCGTAATTTCTTGACCAAAAAGTCTGAATATCGACCGCTCAAGACAGAGCCACACATGAGACCGAAACCGAAAACAAGATAGCAAAGACCTACAATGGTAGAAGTGTAACCATAAAGTTTTTCAAATGTTTCCGAAATGGTAGGTGTCTAAGAGAAGATGATTAGCATGAAATGCCTATACAATAGCAGGTTGTTATCCCCCACTTACAAGAAAGTATAGGCAAGCAAAAATAATGGTATTATAGATTGTAATAACAACAACTGTTGGGTCACCAAGCATAACCAACATTGGTGCAAAAGCGGCTTTTAAATTTTCAAGTGCTTTAAACCTTTCTTTCTTGACAACCACTTGACCAACTTCGTCCGGAGCAATTTCGACCTGCTTTCTACGGAGTGTTTCAGGAAGGCAGAATAAGATCAAAAGCAAAAGAACCACTGAAAGAATAGCTATAAAGTAAAAGGTTGAACGCCAGCCCAAGTATTGACAAAGGACACCCTACAATAAAGATAGGTCTTCAATTAGAAAATCTGTTTTCGCAACCTCAAGACTTTAGTAAGTTGCACTTACACCTATAGTAGGTCCAATTACAGGGCCTAATAAGGGTCTGTTGGAACAAACGAGTAGTGCGAATGATTAGCAACGTACGTACATTTGAAAAGAAAAATGCGAGCAATTAGAATTTACCCTATATAGAAGATACCGTAAGCTTTGCCACGATCTTGAGGAGCGATTGTATCAGCAATTACACCAGCACCAAGCGTTTGGCCCGATGAACTGCCACAAGCTTGAACAGCACGGAAGACGATAAGCATACCAATGTTAGTGGATACAGCACAAAGAATAGCTGCAACAACACTAATGATCAAGCTATAAATATACATGGGCTTTCTTCCATAGGCGTCCGACATGCTAGCCCAAAATAGCGGCTATTGAATGAAACAAACGATGATCGGACGAATTTAAAAACAAAGAGCTGAACATCAATTGATTGCTGAATACTTACTGCAATGCCCATGCAAATTACATACGCAGAAACTGTACCGTTAATAGCCGTCATCGGTGTATTCAAATCTCTTGAAACTGTAACTAGACCAGGCATGTAGATCATACTACCGATGGGGCCACTGATGCCGCCCAAAGCGACAATGAAGATAATCAGATTTTTCCTTAATTTTGAGTAACTGTGTGGATCATCGTTGGCATATATATCGCCCATTACTTTTGACCACCATTTTGAAAACACTTTTGATCTCGACTCTTCTCTATGAATAGCTGTGGAAGTTACTGAGAGTTGATCAGCTTTTGAGTGAATCGAATAATTATCCTCCGTTGTAGCTTTCTTGGCAGTGAATCGTCTCTCTACGGAGGATTGGTCTAAAAGTTCGGCTGGGTAAGATTTGTTATTGTGAGCATCCAAGTATTTCTCATTTGAAAGCGTGGTACTGCTCATTGTTTGTACTGATAGAAAGGTAATAGCTGCAGTATGAAGTTGACGTTTTCCTCTTTTAAAAAATAGTTTCGATTTGACGTGACCAGAGTAAGGTAAATTCCATTGCTTTATGCAAATAAAAAATAAGATTTTCTTGTAACAGTAAAAGAAAATTTATAAAAAAGGAGAAATTAGGGGAAAACCAATACCCTTTGTTTTCAACCTGATCTGTCAAAAGTTTTTTTTTTAGTCAAGAAAATTTTTCGGGATCGACTATCGGTCATTTACCATATTTGGATATTACAAATTCAGTGTCATTAACTGTAAAGGATGCAGATAAATGAGGGAAAAAACTGCACCCATAAAGAGTAGGTTTTTTTTTTTTTACGAAGAGCGTCAAAAATGACTGTCCAATATCACTTGTTTGATGAAATTACATTGCTTATGATGACTCTATATTGAAGCAGGTATAACCACTAATCAAAGTGTTTGGAAGCGCCAAGATTATACTAACTGTCATACCAGGTAGATGACGGGAATATGGACTTTTCCAAATAGAATATTGTCAGGTTAGTAGTGCAGCTTGCTAGAAACTCTTACCCTTTGAAAGAAGCTCGCTTAATGCTTCACGATGAATGTCTACTTTGCGGATAAGGCACCGTAATAGATGGTTCAAACAACCATTAATTGGATCGAAAATCTATTTTTGAAGGTTTATATCATATGCTAAAGGTTAATTGTTGCTAAAGCTTAGAGCACAGTAGCTATTTCATACAGAATCTCAGAATGAAAAACTCAAAACAATGCTAGGAAAGTTATGTAGTGCTTAAAAACCAAAAGCAACACTCTGAAACTACTGGTTTGTACAGCATTACAGCATTTGGCATCTGCTTTGCGTCTTTTGAAATGCAAGCTTTGTTCTTTACTCTTCAGCTTTACAGTCATTAACAAGTACTTTGCAATAGAGTTACAAGCACAATCAAAGTGTTATCGAAGAGATACATATTCATATGCCGACATAACAATAAAGGCACAAGAAGAATCCTCGAATCTGTATTGGTTCTCACAGCAATGTAGCTTAAATACTAACATATTTCTTTCTGTTAAACTCTTATCTTTTACAACAAATATAATTTATCTTTTATTGCTTTTGCATTCATGATCTTCAGTTTAGGGGCGATTAGTTGCTTGTACAATGAAATATGGTTGGCATGTTTCACATTCTCATTTCGATGCAAAGCGAGAGTTACTTCGATCAAAAGCTTCTTTGCTGTTGAGAGATCTCTGATTTTCTTTGACAGTTTTCTCCTATTTTGCTCTGCTAGGATTGAGCTAGTTATGGGCTGAAGTCAATTTATGACAATCAATAATAACGAACAAACATGCAAGCAAGTCAACTCCTCCTCTATCTGTATTAAGATAAAAAAATAGGTTTCCCTTGCTTTTATTAAAAAGTTGAAACATAACTTGTAACAATCTGAATATAAGACGTCCCTTGTCTCTGTACTCAAAGAGAATAACCGTTGACTGCATATCGGGTGACAAACTGCTAAATAACAGTGACATAAAAGAAGGTCTCATGGCATACAATATCAGACCGAAACGTCAACTGAACGGGAAAAAGCACACGAAGCCTTGAAACAACCCCTCTCAAAGAATACTGTGTTTCGCTACAACTGTTGCATATTCATACAGCCAGCCTTGTTTTCTGCATTATACGCATTAATTCTGATCTCATTTGACAGCAAAGCATTCCCATGTTTATAAAAGCTGTGCCATTCCTTACAATATATTCTAGTTTATCATAAAAATAAATAGAACGTGTGACAACGGGAGTACTCATTCAGGGATGGAACAATTTAAAAACCATGCACTGCTTGATGATGCATTAGACAAGCACCTTTTCTTTCTTCCTTCTTCCAAAAAGCCCAAATTCTGTTATGACTCAAGTTAATCAATTAATTAGCGAACCAAATCCTAGCAACTGGGACCTTCGAAGCATTCTAAGAGATTAAGAAAAAGAGAGTCCTCTAAGTTCTACCCGCGATTTACTAAGAGATCTTAAAAGACTTCTGAAAGAAGTCGTACAACAAGGAAATGAGCAGCAGAGACTTATATAGATACACTTATTAGTCTAAGATAGAAGGGGGATCTGAATATTTATGCTGTCATTCAATGTTGATTACCTGTTTGACGCGCTTTTACTGATACAGGGGCTCTAATGACCAGCAGTTGACCATTAGCTTCATCAGCATCCACCGTATTGTAAGCTTGAATAAATTCTTGAACCAGATGACGGCCATTATTGGGGGTCTGGTGTTACTTGGCTACTTGGAAGAAAAGACGTGATGCAATAGGCCATCTTATAGCAAGCTGGGGCGGAGGCAGACAGTAGAACTCAACAAGCAGAAGCTGTACTATAACAATATCGGTTGCCATAGGTTAGACCTTCTGTGGTGCTCGCAACTGATCGCACTATGAAAGAAAAAGTTTCAAAAATAAGACCTTAGGCGTAACATCCTTATTACATTTCAACGTAGCATCAGCAGAAGCAATCTCTATATTACTCCTTTGGGATTTGGTTCACACTTTATAGATTAGGGACAGTATGTAAGCACTCTGTTGTTAGGGCAACCGTAAAGCTCATAGATGCAAATCTGCTGGAAATGGCATTTATAAGCATGGATATAACCTCATTTACACCTTCATACCCGCATTTTTTAATCATTTTTTTACTGTCGAAAGATTGTTCAATACATCGGAGGTCAGCAGTTGATTTCAAAGAAATTAAAAGGGAGTGATTTACAGCATTCGGATCCAGGAAACTTGCATAATAATAATCCAGGATCGAACATTTGCGAAAATTCACTACAATAGCTGCCTATACGAATAGTGGGTGAACCGACTATATCATGGTTGTACCTACCATACGATGAATCCTTAAATTAATCTGTAACCTGTTCAACAGAAAAACTTCAACTTATCTTTGGTCTAACAGTGTAAGCCGACATTTAAAGTTGTAAATTGTTTACAATAGAGGTGAACTGTTCAGTACACTCGCTCAAGTCATAAGCAAAGAGATGGTTGGCAATTAAAGAAACATACTTCATGATTTACTTTCGTAATAGCTTGATATCCGCCAGATGGAAGCTTCATAGAAAAAAAGGACACATCAACCTCATTATTAACCTCTTGCGTAATACTCACATTGCGTTCATCAACGAATTCTGAGTGATAGCATCAGGTCTCTTAACGTATTGCTTTCATTGGTTTTCTGAGTACTTTCTTTGCTCGTCAATTGATTTGGGTGTAGTCGATTTGGCTTTCTCCAGAACTCTAGCTCACCTTTGGCAGAGGAGTCAGACCAGCGAGAGAGAACCTGTCATATACTTTCACTTAAATTGAAAACGTCATTGACACGTATATAAATGTTTCCTTAATTTACCAGCGATCATTTGGTGACCAATGGTCCACACTTCTTATTATTAGCCTTACTTGTTTCCATCCTTCATGAATGAAAACAGTTTAATTTCCAATTACTTAAAATCCAAGCTACTTTATAATCCTATCACGAAAAGCCGAATCAAGCGCTATGAAGTAAGCCTAGCAGCACCTATCCCTTTTATCCAGCTTTTTTTTATATTCGATTGACCATTACCCTTTGATAAACAACAATATCCACCAACCAGACCGTATCACGGTCGCCGTTACCTGTTCAACATCATCACGGGCATCACCACTGTTGTCTCTTTACTTATCAGCTATGACTGTCTGTACGGATTGATAACGGTTCTTCAAGCAGGTTCCAAATTCAATGCTTAAAAGAAGATGCCTGCTGCCAAAAGTGATATAGCCTCTTACTTGCCTATGGAAGAGTGCTGCCTAAAGATGCAAAAAGCTCGCAGAATGGAATGGCTGTTTCGTGCTTTAAAAATCTATAGAAGCAGGTATCACCACCGTTACAACTTTCAATAAACAGTATGAAAGTATTGTATGTAAGATTGTATATAAATAAAGCAGTAGTTATGGATATAGTAACTAGAAGCGTGCAAAAAGCAAAATTTATTTATATACATAGGGAAGGAAGAACATTATGGATATGTAAGTGTAAAATGATTAGTGAAGATTAAAATCAAGTACGTTTTCTTGGTATATTGTTAGGAACAGCGCAAGAATCTGATCGTTTTCGCTTCCATTCAACTACGGTCGGTTTCTTCTGCGATCCAAGATTCTGCGGTTCTTGTACGCTGGCACCGTTAATATTCTTTTCTTGTTTCACATCTTCATCGCCTACAACAATCTCGAATCGACCTTTATGGATAACGTTTTGCTTTTTTCTAGTTCGAGACAAGATGGGGGTATTATATGGTTGTATAGGATCGGATGGTTCTTGCTGCTGTGATAGCTGCTGATTTCGTTGATTTTTAATATTATCCTCCTTCAGAGTTTGTGCTTCTTTTGTCGGAAGAGAAGAGCCTTCTTTATCAGATTGCCAGAAAACAGAGTCCCAAATGTGAGGTTGCTGTTGAATACTCTTTGTTGAAAAAGCTGTTCTGGTTGAGTAGGTTGTCATAGTTGTCATCATTGTAGTTGTAGGCAATACGCTGCTTGTTGTGGTATATTGTTGTTGTTGTTGTTCCAATTCGAAATCATGCGCTGATTTAATTTTTATTCCCGCCATTTGGGCAAATTCTTTAGCTGTCAAGTTCCCGCACTGAACATCATTGCTGCTGGAGGGAGAAACAGTAGTAACGTCAGCAGAAGCATTACTGGTATTTACAGTAGTAGTAGTAGTAGTAGTAGTAGTAGTGGTAGAGGCAGTAGTTGCAGTTGTTGTTGTAATGGCTTGGTGATGGAATTGCTGGATATTAGAAAATGATTTAATGGTATAATAACTAGTACTGCTGTTGTCGAAGTGTACGCTGTGAGTTGTAGGTGCATGGTCAATATGATGCTGGTAATTGCTATCGTTGGTGTTCACATGACATAGTACTTTCTCGGTTGCCGCAGCTGCTACTAAAAGTTGGTCATCTAGATGGTGATGATACAATTTGTGATGGTGTAGATACTTCATTTTACTTTCTTGGTATTTTGTAGACAGAACAGCTAAGCCCTTTTTCCATTTGCTGCTGTTCGTGCTACTGCTGGAGACCGACACTGCTGTTGTTGTTGTTGGACTAAAGACAGGTGTGTTATTGGGTGTTGTATTGTGATAATAGATAGCGATTAACGGCATATGCTGCGATTTGTTTATATTGAAACTTTAAATTGATTTGAGTTGAATCTGTTGTTATTGTGGTAGCAGTAGAAGGATCGAGGTTTACCCATTAAACTACTACTGCTTGCTTTATATAGTGAAAATATCAAACTGTTCGACAAAAAGGGAAGAAAACGAAAGGCAGAATTGAGCGAGGATAGCGTGTGTTTGTAATATTTAAGGTGCTTCGTGCAAAAGGTATAAAATTCCCCGTGGCAAGGAGAGTATAGGAAAGAAAAGAAAAGCTCCTTTCCCTTATCGTTGCAATATATCTTGCGAAAAAAAAAAGAGAGACCTCATGTGCGTATAACAAAAAAAAAAAACCAGCAGATTTGCCGCAATGAAAAAGAAAATAAAATCATCCGCAGACAGAATGATTGAAACACACAGTAGCCAAATTTGTTAATTGAACATTCAAACCCCAGGTTACGCTTTTTATCAACCCCGCTTTGCAGTTTGATAAAACGAGATATAGGCTGAACCACACTCGGGCTTGAGTTAGATTTTCTCTTTTATTCTATTGGACCAAAGGTAAGACACTTGTGGAATGTAAGAATGTTAAACCTGCTATTGCTAGTATAGTTTGGCAGCAGAATTAGCATCAACGTCAATGTATAGAGTATCACTTTCTTTAAACCATACGAGCAATATTTTGATTCATAACCGCTGCTTTCTCTTCTATATTAAAGGCCTCATTATACTGCAATATCAAATTCTGCATTTTATTAATGTAGAATATATACACAAACATTGCAAAGTTACAACGCTTTGTAAACTCGCCTAGCAATAATAATGGCAGAATTTTCCGCCCTGAACCCTAGACCAATCAAAAACTTTCTTGCACTTCTTTGATTTGTGCCGCTCGTGACATAACGTATCAGTATGTCGACAGACGAGCCACCCGTAAGTGTTTAACTGATGGTGATTGAAAAACCTTTTTTATTCCTATAATCCAAGTAATTTTTCAGAGTAGTGCAAGCAATAGCAGCTTTTTGTTCATGGTTGTTTAGCATTTTCCACACAATTCAAAGTATGCTTAACATCACAAAGTAATCTTTATCGTTATCCTAAAAAGTCGCCATGCTAGTTTTGATAGATAGCGTGCTCTTCTCTATTGTTCGCTCCATTGTTCAACATGTCTATTGAGTTTCAAAATTGTTATTTACCCGCTTTTCCCTTACACATACAATAAATATAACAATCAGTTTCCTGTTTTACTGCCTCAGTCTTTCTCAGAGGAAAGGTAATACGATATCCTTCTTCCATTGCCGGTAACTTTACATTGCTACCAAACAATAACAAAAAAAAGCACGATTACTTCGTCAATAATACTTGCCTCTTTGACATAAGTACCATCAGACTAGCTATGAGATTCTTTATGGCTATTTGAGAAGAGACCCGACCCAAAAAACTTCCTTGTTTACGTAATCATCGCTACAGGCTGATTAATTATATTTGTTGATGGATGCAGAAGGATAGTGGCAGATTTGGGATTCTGTATCATATAAAGCTGCTTGCTTTCCTCTTCAATTATATTCCGCCTGCAGGTGCGCTAGTTGATGGCTTACTGTTTTTGAATGAGGTTTATACGATCCTATACTGAATTAGCCGTTTGGAACCGTTGAAATATGCATACTTAAGAGTCGTCTTGCCAGAAAAAAAAAAAAAAAAAAAAGCCAACCAAAAATACCCAATAACGGGAGTTATACTTAATTATAGTATGTGAAAGCTATAATAAACGTTTATTAACATTCAGCTTTAGTTAGAATGGTTCGATTCTCATTAAAAAGAAGGTTAGATTGGTATAGTAAAGTAAACAATACATGCACAGATGAAGGTTAAACGTTAACGTTGGGCTTTTTTACCCTATTCTTAGGTGAAAACACTTTGCAAGTATTATTCAAAAAATCCCGTTTTCTGACATTTGGGACTTTACGAAGCTAATTGTCAAGGAGATATCAAAAAGTTCAATACATAGGGATTGATTATTGTCTTCTGTAAAGAAAGCTAATTTCAATTGAGCAGCGGGCATAAATAAAAATTTACTATGCACATCTTTCCCACTAACATCAAACGATCGGGATAAGCACACAAATACAATGAATCTTTTCTGAAATTGGCGATTCAGTACGTCCACTAGCCAAAAAGTGGAAACTATAAGCTGTAAACTGCGGTGGCCTGCAGGAAACTTAACGCACAGCTGTAAAGATTGAAGATGTGCATAATGCCTTAAGAGCATAAGTATGCACTGTTCATAAAGAATTTTCTCGCAAGATTGCACTTATTGTGCTCACACTTTAGTTTACCTCTATTTATATGAATGGAATGTTCCCTGATGGCATAGTTTCCACCTATCAAGTACCACTATCCTAACCAAGATCATTTTTGTCCTTCAGTGTCGTAATTCATGCGGCAAATCGTTCTTCCTGAATGAGAAAGGCGGAGATGATGGCTTGAGAAAAATTGCAACAATCTTCCATAAACACAGTCTATGCTACTGCTGTCATCATTAATCCTTTTTTTTGGTATCCTGCTAAAATAAACATTCAAATTCAACACCGATAACAAAACAGCTTATATAGAGCATACTCCTAATGATAGAGGTGGCCACAAAGAAATCAACAACTCTTAACGATAAGGATACAATAACCAAATTACCCAATATTGTCAAACAGTCGAATCAGTACAGTGTTTTTGATCGTAAGCGTCTTCAAAATCGAAATTCGTATTTTCAAATGTGCTAATCTCACTTATTTTGAACGTATAGATGACAAAGTTTTACCTTCAGTTTTACCTATTTTCAAAGAATTAGAAGAAATTGATCTTCAAATTCATCACTGGGAAATTGATGACTGGACTTCCCTGAGTAATCGTTGTCATGGACCGATATTCAAAGCAGCAGGTTATGAATGGTAAGAACGCTTGTGCTTGTGCTGAACACCACGACGTTTACTAACTCTCTCTATTGTGCAGGCGCGTTTTATTATTTCCAAAAGGAAATGGAGGGCAGCATGATATGGTCTCCATCTACTTGGAAGTGGTCAGAGACAACATCAACCACAATAATAAGAACAACACTTTGTCTTCTTCCTCTTCCTCGACCTCCTCTGCAGCTTCATCATCGAATGACAAAAATTGGTCCGTTTGCGCTCAATTCGCCATTGTCATTTCTAATCCTGATAATCCGAAGCATTATTTTTCTAATAGTAACGTTATATTTTTTCTTCAATATATGTTTGCATAAATAGTCGGCTCACTTTATTTGTTTTGTTTATAGACGCTCATCATCGCTTTTGTCAAGAGGAAATTGATTGGGGCTTCACTCGCTTTTACGAACTCAAACAGCTACTCTATGGCAAACACCCATATATCAATCATCAGAACAGAACCACCATTTCTATCTTTTTGCGAGTCGTCAAAGATGAAACAGGCGTTCTTTGGCATAATCTTATCAATTACGATTCGCGCAAAGAAACAGGTTATGTCGGTATCAAGAATCAGGGCGCCACCTGCTATATGAACTCATTGATTCAGTCCCTCTATTTTACCAACGTTTTCAGGAGGGCCGTGTATAAAATCCCCACAGAAAAGGAAGATCCGAATAATAGTGTAGCTCTGGCATTACAACGCTGCTTCTATAATCTGCAATTTTCAGACGAAGCAGTAGGCACAACAGAACTTACAAAGTCCTTTGGGTGGGATTCATTGGACTCCTTCATGCAGCATGATGTGCAAGAATTCAGTCGAGTGTTACAAGATAGTTTAGAGGCCAGAATGAAAAATATACCAGCAGTGGACGGAGCTGTCAATCATATATTTATGGGCAAAATGAAAAGTTACATTAAATGTATAAATGTCGATTACGAATCATCAAGAGTAGAAGATTTTTATGGTAAGCCTAATTTGTGTGCTGAGGCATTCATCAGGTTTCGTCATTTATAGGAAAGAACTTACGTAATGATTTGCGTTTTAGATATACAATTAAATGTGAAAGGCTGCAAAGATTTGCACGAATCTTTTCAAAAATATGTGGATGTAGAAATATTGGACGGAGAGAATAAATATATGGCAGAGGGACATGGGTTACAAGATGCTAAGAAAGGCGTTTCGTTTGAAAGTTTTCCACCAGTATTGCATTTACAATTAAAAAGATTTGAATATGATATGTATAGAGATACAATGGTGAAGGTAAAGAACAGTCGCATAAAACACGTGAATTCGTTGCTAGCGAATATTCTATTTAATCTTATGCTCGGTTACGTATTACAATAGATTAATGATCGCCACGTGTTCCCTGATCAAATCAATTTGAACGAATTTTGCTCTGTACAAAGCGAAGACCCAAAAGAAAGGAATTATGTACTCCACGGGTAAAGTATATAAATATATATTTATATACATATCGTGCATTCAATAGTTTGATCTACGAGTCAGTTAATTTATTTCAAACTATAACTTAGAGTACTAGTGCATAGCGGCGATATTGATGGTGGGCATTACTTCGCCTTACTAAAGCCTGAAAAGAATGGTAAATGGTATAGATTTGATGACGATAGGGTAACGCCGGTTGCCTTAAGAGAAGTATTTGAAGATAATTATGGCGACGATCCTTATACTTCTGATGAAGATGAGGACACTGAAGATAATAAAAATCAACATAAAGGAGATAAACAGCTCAGATGCACAAATATACGAGAGTTGAAACGGTTCACCAATGCTTATATGCTGGTTTATTTTCAAGAAACAAGGTTAGACGAGATATTGCAACCGATTGACGAAAACGAAGATATACCAAAACATTTGAGACACACGTCTTCTAGACCTAGCTTACGAGATAATGCAAAAGCTTTTAAAAATGAAGTTCTGAATAACTTGCTGCCTACATCATCACCGCCTCATTCGCCTTTATCGCAACAACTTCAGCAACAACATGACATGCAGCAAGGTACATTTCAAAATAGTAATAATAAAAATACGCAGATTCGAATGAAGAAGTCATCGCCCTCACCAACCGCTTCCAGAAAGCATTCGAACCAGCATGCAATATCATCACCAACGTCACCAACAACTACAACCACATCAGATAAAAAATGTTGTATCATGTAATATTTATTCTATGTACTGCTACATTACCATTACTCATATTCTTCCTTCCCATCATATTTACTGTCATGCTCATCGTTATTTGATAAGATTCCCTTTCTGTCTGATTCAATCTCATCTTCTTCTTTTGGATACATCAAGTTACCAAATTCTGTACTCCCCCTCATAATTTTTCTCGCTTCCTCTAAACTTATATTCTTGTTCTTCTCATTGTAATCTTGTTGAATTAAACGAAGACCACATTCTGGTACCAACACTTGTTGTAAAACTTCAATAGCAGTCAAAGGTTTGAAAGAACTATGCTTCACTTTCCCAGTTTGAAGATACAATTCATTCAACACATCTAAAATAACTTCAGACCCTTTATGACCATAATAACCAGGCTAATCATTGTGGAAAACGACGTTGGATCGATTGAGTGGCCTTATCGAGGTTTTAAGATGTCTAGCAATTGTTGTTCTCTTACCAAATAATCCTGAAATTGCTCAATCGCGTATTCTGGTCTTCTCGCTTTCTCCCCCAATTCTTTGAACCGTGCTAGAGCCCTCTCCAAGTAATCACTTTCAAGCTTTCTGCTTATGATCTGATCTAAATCTTTTTGACACACTTCTTTTACCCTTTTAGGTAATACTTCAAAATCAATAAACTCTGGATAGCCTCTCTCTTTGCCCAAGGGCTTGAGTTCATACTCCAATTTATGAATGTGACAAATCTTTCGTTTTAAAGCATCTTGTATAACAAATGGTTGTAGCATGAAGGGCATAATGTGAGTATCATCGCCCTCTTCTTTTTTGCGTTGTTCAACCTGCTGTGCATAAGCGACGCGCATGGATTGTTCATAGTTGAGTTTTTGTTGGTTTAAGTCATCCATGGCAAGTTGAAGAGAGCGTGGATAGGGTGGCTTCACTTGAGCAGCACAACTAGGGCACTCAAAGACTATTAAAATGAAATAGTATGATGGAATTGAAAAAAAGTCATTATAGTGCTTTTTTCTTTATACATTATATTGTTGCTTTTACAACATTTACACTCCTCTTTGCTGGCTTCTTCATCTCTATCTTTTTTCTCTTTCAATTCAGTCAAGGTTTCGATATGCTTTGCTTCACTTGCTGTTGTACTTGCTTGTTTTCTTCTAGGTGGCGGTCGAACGAACTTTTTAAGTCTCCCTTTACCAACAGATGGTGTATCGTTGATTATTTTCATTTTTTTCATATCATTATTTTGTTTCTGTATTTCATCCCGACGTTTTGTCAAAGCGCTGCTCATACTAGAAGTTATGTAAACGCAAGAAGTTTTTATTAAAAAGAGAAAAGGAGACGTACCTATACACTAAGTAGGTCAATTCTGGTTCAATATCATGATTTCATATTCCGCACGGTGACTGCATTAACCGTTTAATGTAAGAGTAACATGAAGAAGCCATTCCCAATTTAAAATGCCTGGTTTTTTCTTTCCTCGTTTTTTTTTTTTTTTTTTAGCCTTCTTGTCATATTAATATAAATAACAGAACGCGTTCTTGCAAGAAAAATTTGTCAAGCCATGAGTTATAATAACAGAGGAGGCTATCGACCACGCTATGAAGGTTTCAAAGAAATAAATATATCAAATACGAAAGTTAACTATGTTCTGACCTCACCGATCTTTGTACCGTTCACGTAGGTGGTGGTAATCGTTACAGAAATAGTGGAGGAGGAGGCGGACCTAACCGCTACAGAGGTAAGCATTTGTTACAGAAGCTTAACTTAAACCAAATCATTCTTCAAAACGTTATATTTAAGCTTTTTAATTTCGATCAATAATGTGATTAGACAATAGAAGAAATTACAACAATGGTGGAGGATATGCCCACCATCAACGTCGTCCTTACGATCGACCCCCTCCTCCTCCATCGCGTGAGGAGGATGACTTAGAGGATATTGAAATCCGTTTGAAAGGTCTAATTATCAAAATTGGCGATAAGGTAAGGGTGTTGTAAATGGTGGAATTAATTACTTTGACGATGACTCACCCAGCGCTTCAATGGCTATAGATCAAAACCGACTTGCAAGTCAATTTGAAGAAAATGAGAAACATTTTAGATAAAGATTATTCTAAATATCCAGAAACTGTCACTAATACCTTAACAGCATGGTAAACCTCCTTTTATCAACAAACAGAGATCGGACAACAACTAATTCAAACCTGGTTTACTTTAGCGTCACTGAGTTACCTACCAAAGCACCAGTTTATGGTACTTTGATCGGTCTACTCAACATTACCAGCCACGATATTGTCAGTAAGCTCATGATCGAATTCAATAAAACCTTTGAACAAGCTTTACAATCTTTTCAATGGTTTAAAGTCAAACAACTTTTACGATTTTATGGAGAACTTGTGAACGCCAATGTTATTCTACCCACCACTTATTGTAATTTACTCAATGATTTGTTAAGTGTTTTGGACCAACCCAACCAGCAACCACGTCAACGGTTAGACTGTATTGTTTATATTATCTTGGCCACTTTACCTTGGGCCGGTAAAGAATTAAGCGAACGTTGTGCGACAGAGCTGGATGAGCAAGTATTGAAGAAGATTGAGATTTACATGCAAAGGAGAGGGTCTATACCCAAATTGCAAATTCTAAAGGCATATCACGATGACAAATTCAACAGCGAAAATGATGATGTAAGAAATAAACATGAGAAAAGTGATTGAAATTCAACATGGAAATAACAGGAATAATCAATCCCTTAGATGCTCACGCATATTTGGACCTTAATTCAAGACCTTAAAAATAACGCCTGGGAGGTAGGCAGAAGAAAAAAAAAAAAAAAAAAAAAAAAAGCTTAAGTGATCAACCTATTGAAGACCTGAACTAATTGTTATTTCTCTTTTGATCAAAAAGCTCCCACTTATTCCTAAATTATATCGCTGGTTCGACAAAGATCTTACATCAGCTCTTCAGCATGATTTACCACGATTCATGGTTCCACCACATACCGATAAAACTACATATATTCACCCTATGTTCACCATGAAAATTCTTGTCAATGATGAAGATGGACAATCTTTCGACATAATTCCTGAGCATCAATCGATGGACTATTTTATCTTGCAAGAAATCATCTTTGATGTCTTACACTTGTACGAAGTCAACCGAAAAGACTGTGCAAAATATCTGTTGAGTATTCCTAATAGTTTCAATTCCAAGTTGTTCAAAGCACCATCCTTAACGGAGAAGCAACAACAAGAAGAAGATAGTGTAATCAAAACCGAAGAAATGGACACGTCAGCTACAGAAGAGGAAGAGGGTAAATGGAGCATATCCGACTTGCTCGTCGAAAATATCTTTTCACATATGTTCCAACTGCCCACCCCTACTATTCGCCAAATCTTCTACTCTTGTGTTTTTATTGAACTTTGCAGAGCCGAAAGCGCTACATTTCCCATGGCTCTTGGCCGAGGCATCAAAACCCTCTTCAACCGTCTCAATGTTATGGATGCTGAATGTATTGCCCGATTTTGGAACTGGTTCTCTCATCACTTAAGTAATTTTGGCTTCCAGTGGGATTGGAAGTTCTGGGAACCTACAGTCTTACCCTTGGTCCAACAACAACCTAACCATCCTCAAGTGTGTTTCTTGAGAGAAACACTCGAAAAAGTTATTCGCTTATCTTATTATGAACGTATCAAGGCAATCTTACCAGAAGAATTGTATCCCTTGATTTCCCCTCAAGCGCCCGCTCCTGAATTTGCGTTTAAGGACCCCAACGATCCCTTACACGCTACAGCCAAGACTATCATTGAAAGTTTAAGAGCGAAGAAGACTGTAGATGAACTCCAACAACTATTGGAAGAATACGCTAATCGTATGAAAGAAGAAGTCATGTCTGATCGTGATGATCAACAGCAGCAGCTACAATTAGATCATTTGAAACGTATCATGTTTATTCAATGCTTATTGTGGGTTGGTTCGAAGAGTTTCTCTCACATTTTGAATGTTGTGGAGCGTTATTTAGAAATGTTGAGAAGCTTGAATAGTACGCCCGATGCGAGAGTGCATACCGTTCAAATTGTAGCGTCGTTCTGGAAGAATAATACACAGTTCTTGGGTATTTTACTGGATAAGTTATTAAACTATCGTGTGATTGATCCTACTTCTGTTATAACGTGGATATTCGAGAAGGAACAATTACAATTTACCGGAAGGGCCTTTTTATGGGAAATCTTGAAGAACACTTTAAGTAAAGTGAATTCAAGAGTTGTACAAGTCAAGGCAAAATTGGAAAATTTCCAGTCGCTGCATGAAACGAATAAGGCTCAAAGAGCAGCTCAAGATGAACAAACAGAAGGTAAAAATGAGTAGCGTTGCATCTTTAAAGGAATTGGATGTTTCTTGTGAGTGCTTAACATAATTTTTTATTGATGTTAATAGCTGCTCAAGCCGAAGATCAGCAAGAATTGAATTCTTTACGTTTAGTGGAGAACTCTTTAGCCAATGTTACAAGAGATCAAAAAGAAGTATTCATGCTTGTGTATCAGAAATTCACTCAGGTCCTTCAAGAACTGATTAATAATGCTACATCTAATGGGGAAGAACCTGAGTCTAATTTCGAATACAGATGGGTATTTGGATGGTATAAAGAGATTTTGAGAGTGGTAAGTTATTTTTCATAGGACTAGAAAAAGAGCATAGACTGAGTAATATCCTTCTATTATTATAGTATCATAAAGAATGTGGTGGTTTCATGGTGACGCTTGAGACATTAGTTTTTACTCCCGAATTGGATAAACGTATTAACGAGGTTTTTAATGAAGTTAAAACCTTTAAGCAAGAAATTGATTTGCTGGTGTAAATGACATTCTCTTTCTGAAGTGAAAAACAAGAGAAATAAATACAACAAAAAAAAAAGAATATTCAAACTTAATAAATTTGGCAATAAAAAGCCTCGAAACTCATGCTTAAATGAGAAAGTAAATGTCTAGGTTTAACAATAAAAAGTTTACAATGTTGGTCGTTTTGCTAAGTCGTTGCCAAACAAAGGTTTTCAAGGAACGACAAATTCAATCTGCGACTAAAAATTGCCAACGTTTTATCGTTGGATTTTTCCTTAGTTCCTTTTTCTCTTACTTTCTCCCTTCTTGTCGTAGGAAGAACGTAGTAACGGTTTAAAAAGATCATGGGAGCCGCAAAACCGACCGATCTCAGTTTTTATTCCGAAGCTGAGAGGGTAAATAATAGTATTCACTCCACAATTTAGTGCTCCTGGTAGCTAAGCAATCATTTGTATATATTTACTCTACGTAGGCAATCCTCCAACGTCAGTTTGAACGATCACGTTTTTACCAAATACAACATCAGTTACCCATAGAGAAACAGCATCAGCCAAAAATTCTAAATATCTTTGACTTTGATTCTACACTCTTTCTTTCACCTTTGCTCAGTCCAAACCTTTGGGATATGTCGCTAATCAACGCTCTCACAACTGAAAATCTTATTGGACCTGGCTGGTGGAGAGATCTTCGTAGCCTGCAAGTATTATCAGAAACCTCCCACGATGACACTGATACTTGTAAGCAACAACCACAACAAAAGACATACCCTGATTACAGTCATTTTTGGAACGAAGATATTGTTAAGGAAGTTGAGCGATCTTTCGAGGACCCGGACTGTATGACTGTCCTTCTCACTGGTCGTCGTTACCACCCTTTTCATAAACTGATAAAAGAAATTCTTGCATCCAGAGGTTTGGACAAATTCGATGTAGTAGGCCTACGGCCTGATCCAATAGATATCACGCCTCATTCGAACCCCATCATTGCCGATGGGCTCAGATACAATTTTGAACCCAATGTATTCAAGAACACTATGAGTTTTAAGAGCGCTTTCATCATAAATCTGCTCAAAGCGGTTCCCAGTCTTAAGAATATTACAATGTGGGATGATAGAACCAAACATGTCGATGAATTTAGAGCTTACCTGAAACAATTGACGCTGGAAGGACTTATTGAAAAAGGACTAATAGTTTATGTGAGCCCGGTGAAGCCAAAATACCATCCAAATTGGGAACTCAAAACCATAGAGAATATGCTGAACAGTCATAATAGAGCAGTGAACGAGTTCAGAAAGAGTTATAATAAAAGCCAGCCTCCCATCAACAGTAATCATATTAATCGGACGAAACTTCTTGATAAACGACAACGGAAAGC
The DNA here is from genome assembly GCF_025528875.1 of Mycotypha africana. NCBI lineage: Eukaryota > Fungi > Mucoromycota > Mucoromycetes > Mucorales > Mycotyphaceae > Mycotypha > Mycotypha africana. The sequence continues at coordinate 3,386,568 of NW_026515725.1, read as the reverse complement.
ATTCGGAGGTCCCTTAGTCTCTTTACATATACATGGACAAAGGATTTGCTCTTATAATTTAGTCAGTCTACGCCGCGTCGAGCGCTATGTTGTGTTAAAGCTCTCTCAAAATACAGTGACTCACCTGCATGAACAATTCTGTGATTACTATGAAAAAGAACTGAAAGCCGCTGGCGACGGGAAATCTTGGGAGAGAATGTACGCTGAAACACCAGTCTTCTTTGGTAATGAAATCTTTTTGTCAGGCCCTAAGCCGAAACAACGAATCAAATTCGTTCAGCAGGAGACGAGTAAAATCCAATTTACAATAGTAGGGATGAGCCAAGTTTCATTTGAACAAGGATTTGCTTTGAAAGTTAAACTTGTGAATGGAAATGTGGTTGAAAAAGGGTCGCCTACCTACAATTTACCCTTATGGTCCAAGCCCTCGAATTACCACAATATACTGATGAAAAAATATAGTCTGGCTCCCAATAAACCCGATATAGAGGAAGAGTTTAAGCTAAACAAGAATTTATTAAATGGAACGATCGGCTATAATACATCATGGACTTTAAATAATCTGGATACCAATTAGAGCACCAACGTGTATTAGCCATCAGCTACAAAATAAAAAAAAAAACCCCCAAAAAAAAAACCAGAGGATTGGGATAAGTTGTGCCAGTTGGAGAAACTTAGGAGAAAAAGTAACTATCAATTCATTGTTTAAATACACAAGCAGCATCAGTATACCCCAGAATTACGACATATCATCAAGCAATCAGTTTATTGATGTTAAGCACTTTTAACAATAGTGAATACACCATTTATCTCTTAGTAGCGAGCAATAAAGGGACCAGTGGGAAGGTCATCGACGCTCGTTCAAAAGTAAAAACGCCAAGCCAAATGAAGAGCGAGGATTAGATGTTGTTCCCGTTATTTTTGGGAACAAAACAGAAGTGCTGCTACACAATCCTGGTCGTTCACGACCTCTGTTTGTCTTAAGTAACAAACGAATACAAACAAGTATGTGCATACTTTAAGATACCAATAAAGATAAAGATGCCGTCTTATGAGGGAATGATAATAAATCTGTTGTATGGGACGCTATGGAAGGTGATTGAGGCTTCCCAACCATTTTCATGTATTCTTCATGCAGCATTGTATTTTTACAATTTATCATCCGTTTATACCAACTTCTTCGTGAGAGTTGGTGTGAAAGTGCGCTTAAAGACTGTCTTGCTTACATATTTTACTTGGGCTAGTATAAAGGAGCTTTATAAGATGTATTTCACGTCTGTTGGGTTTACATTGTGGTTTGTGGTGGCTTATTTTTTATTTTACTTTTTGGAGACTCTCGGTTTGCATGAAGTTAATAATTTTTTGAATTTTTAAATATTTCATTTAAATCATCTATTTCTGAACTCATAGTATTTGTTCTTCATGTCACAATCAACGTCAGATTCAGAAGAAGGTTTTGCTGCCGACTTATTTGGCGTAAGATCCCGTTCACTTATTTCTGTGATTTTCTCTTTTACTGGGTTGTTGTTTATTCCCTCACCTTTCCCTTTGTGTTAATCATTGAAAGCATGCGTTTTTATAGAGTGATGAAGAGAGTATACCTGAAGTAGAGCCTACGTTCGAAATCTACTCAAGAGATTCAGTATCTGAAAGTAAAGCAGAAATTAGACCAATGAAGTTGACGAAGAGTAATAACTTTACTAATTCATTGAATTTATTTACAGATGACGCTCATAAAAAAATTACCATAAAGTTAGTGGGATCGCATCCCTTATGGGCTCACCATTTGTGGAACGCTTCTAAAGTCTTTGCTTCTCTGTTTGACAAGTTTCCTCAGTTGGTACAAAACAAAACTGTTTTGGAGTTGGGAGCAGGCGGTGCTCTACCCAGTATTGTCGCTACTCTGAATGGCGCTAAAAAAGTTGTAGTTACAGATTATCCTGATAAGGAGTTAATTGATAACATTCAATACAATGTCGATAAAAACTTGGAAGGGTTTGACAATATCATAGTGGAAGGATATGTATGGGGAACCAATACTGAGAAATTAGTAAACCAGTTATTGCCAGCCTCGTTTGAAGCAACCCAACAACAACAACAACAACAACAACAACAACAGCCTTTGACCTACGACGTTATCATTTTAAGTGACCTTGTTTTTAATCACTCTCAGCATCATGCTATGCTTAAAACTTGCCGTCAGTTACTCACACCCAAAACTGGACGCGTTTATGTATTTTATACGCATCATCGACCCCATTTAGCTGATAGAGATCTTCAGTTTTTCGAAATAGCGAAAAGACCCGTTATGCCCGACATAGAAGAAGAGGATAAAGAACGACTAGGATATGGCTTTAAAGTGGATTATTTTTGGATAGAGAAGATGAATGTTATGTTTGAAGAAGATCCAGGAGATGAAGAAGTAAGAGCTACAGTTCATGGATGGCAATTATGGTTGGAAGATTTATAGAAGCTATACTATTAATGAGAGGTTTAAAAAAATATCAACAGCGATCTCTACGAATAAATGTTTCATTTGAAAGTGCATGGAAATTTTCAATATTTATAAATGTCTAACAGAACAGCGTTAATAATACATTCAAATGACCTTCGAAACCTTCCGTTATCTGTTTGGAGTATTAATTGTTACTTAGGCCCTCATTTATGGCACTGACATTTCTTAGCCTTCCCTTCTTCTATTATTATACGTGAAGTCATAATCCATAAGCTATTACAAGAATAGCAATTTTCAACGGGCAAATGGTATAAAGAACAACCGTCAATGTAAAAGTTGGAAACGTTGTTGGAAGTCAAACGTTACTTTTTAGCTTTCTAATGATGACACAAAACTGAAAGCGCAACTTATATACAGTGTCTGGTAAAATGATGTTTGACTACATACAATCACATAGTACTTAAAGCTAACTAAGTTCTATCTATATTGCATCTAACATAGCGTATGCACAATATATGATAAGATCAAGGCCGAAGCATGAATAGTAACATGTGAAGTATCCGGGCCTCTTAGTGATTAGCATAGATACGCCATCTTCATACTAAGATTTTCTAGTAAAAATTCTTCCTACTTCCTCTAAAAGTATTAAAGGCGCTGAATCTATGATTATCGACTCAGTACACAGAAACTTCTTTAGGAAGACCATCAAACTTAATTCAAATACCAGAAACCGCAAGTTTTTTTTTTAATAAAAACTGTCGTATTTGAGGGTAGATGATATACAAATATTAAAGATATAATTCACTTTATGAAGGATAAAGATGAATTATACAATATTGCAAACCAGAAATAATTAGAAACTACATAAACTCTAATATATGAGTACCGTGAATTAAGTGTTGTGTTTAGTTGACAGCATCATATGAGATGTGGAGAACTCGTATACAAATTATACAAGATCCTCACACCTCATTACTGCTGAAATAATATAAAGCAGAGTAGGAAACGAATATAGAATAAGTGATGATTCTTATACGAGATTAGCTACCTCGTAGAAGGCTGAACAGGTTGTCATTTAGGATATATAGTTTACTTATTTTGCTATAATACGTTACTATATGACATAGGATATATAGTAGAATTAATATATGGACATGCAGGATATATTGATTCAACACCAAGGTATAATAGGTTATAAGTACTATTCTCTGCCTTCGGCATAAAGAATGACCACAAGATAATAGTTTGTGATCATCCTTTACAATAACTGTTCACTCAACTCAAACATCACGCACGAATACTATTTTCCTAATTAATTCTATTTTCCTGCAAGCAGTGCTACATATTGGTAGCACGGGAAAATAGGTTAGTTGCATGATCACTAGATCAAGCCATGGATACGTTTACAAGTCCACCCGCTCCGGGTAGATGCGTAATCTCCTCAAGGGAGAATTCTATTCTTTTACGGTTCAGAAGACGTACGTCTTCTTTGAGTAGAATAACTCAGCTGTTAGTTTCTAGGTTCCGCAATATGAAGAAGATATTTAAATTTTTGCAGTAGATTTTTTTCTTCTTTTTGAACTTAACTTGATTCAAAATAAAACCTACTAGTTTGATCTCGTTAACTTTTTATTGTTTTAATTAAGTGATATTTAACTCTACAAGTCGTCAAATACCACAAAAACTACGCGAACGACTGGTCATTTCCGAATCTCTTAAGATGGACAAATAGTATACCAAAAGTCTTGAGAAATGAAATACATGTAAGCAAAGTTGAAAATCATTGCAAAAGATGTAAGACTTTAACAAACCACTTGAAGCCCGTATTGGGTACTTTCAATTAACCAGTTGTATAACATATACGTTTCTTCCTTTTTAAAGACAAGCCTAAAATATTCATTATTATAATTCTCAGTAGTGAACTAAATAATTTACTCTTCAAAAGGGTACGTCTCTAAATTCCTATTAGAATATCTAAGCAAAGTATTGATTTTGCAAATAATGACTTAAGTATTGGTACCAACAAAAATATGTTCGAAGCTTTCACTTTAAAAAATCAGTTGGAAATAGATACATATTACACACCATGGATCTTTCTAATAAAAGAATATATTAGAAAGCGTAGTTTTTTTGCCGATCATCATTTTGCATATTTTAAGCCAGCAAATTAAAATATGTAACCTAGCTTCTATGGTTGTTGCCAGGAATGGCAAATTCGGGATTCTTCATTTATCACTCTGCATTGTGTTTTCTTTGCTGTATTGTCGCTTTAAACTACATTGGCACTTCAACTTGAATTTTTAATTTTGCCCTTCATTACTATAGGCGCCGCTTTTCAATATCGATCAGTTGTTTCAGTAACAGCAAAACGAATGGCTTTGCCCCACGGCTACCTTTGAAACTAACCTTTCCACTTCACTAAGAACTCTCGGTTACCTTTTCTACTTTATAATAATCATCAGTACTACCTTCTTCAATGTTTACAATTTGCAATTTAGAAGGAGCAAGATTTCAAGGTAACAACTCGGTAGTCTTGCTTCAGTTTGAAGGTCCATCTCGATTTTCTTGTTCGTCAGGAAGGTTCCTAATTGCGCAAACATCAATAAAAAGGGCGCAATCATTATTTTTTACATTTATCTGATTGCACAGGGTTATACAATCTGTAAATCCTAATTGTGCAGTAATCAATGATCATTTTCTTTAATGAAGCTAGAAGATCGTACAATATACGTAACATGCCCACTACTTGAGCTTACATTGCAACATTATACGGTTACTTATTATGCAAATTTATTGCAAAGTTCTCTTATTGGCTGTTTTGATTATAAGCAGAATAATCAGTTTAGACGAGCTACAATCAGCAACAATTTGTACACATGCTTATCAACGACATCAGCATGCTATAATTTATAAGAAAGAGTTGTGAAATCACAGTATACATCCACACGGCATTTAGTATATAGACATATCTGTCGAACGAGGGTTAAAAAGATCTACAAGATCCATGTTATATAATGGAAAGATTTAACACTAACTATGTTAGTGATATGATAATAATCTCCTAGAATGATGTCAAAAAACTGCTACAATATTATACTTTGTCTTCGAAAGGGTAACCATCCACAAAAATTTGCCCAATATTAGAAGTCCTTTTCTTCGGAAATCATCATTATGTAATCTAATTACAGGGTCCTGAAATCAGGAACAAAAAGGCTATGCTTATGCAAATGCCGGTGATCGGAATATTTTGACACAGGTGACATGACTATATGTATTAGAAGGCAATACAGCTGTAAATTATGCTTGCAAGCGATTGACAATGCGGTTTTACTTGAGTGAATTGCCAGCTAAGGCCTGCTGCGTTATTTTGCATGAGATGGAATATCTCATTTTCTGTATTTGCATTAACACTCTATAAGTTTCATTGAACAATCGAGCAACAACTGCATTGGCTCCATTACTGCAGCGTTTGTCGTTTATTTCTTGAGAATAAGAGAGTCAGCAAAGTTGACGAATAGTTTGTATTTTCAATGGTCACAAGACAGCAGCACCAAGGTTCATCAACATGATTCAGCTACTCCAAGTCGACGTTGTTAGATGAATCTGCGAATTTATGTGCTGTAATAGTAGCTTGAACAATTGTAGTGGTCATAGACAGAAGTGATTGCTGGGGCTCGATTTATACACTTGATGAGTCAAGATATGGTACGCACGTCGTTTCCATCTATATTACGCTGGGAGAGGACCCACGCATAATAACTTGCAGTGATCCAACAGAGGAAATTTCGTAGATCAAGCCATATATCGTTACACCCTCAAATAAACTAAACCATTTTTTACCTAGTGCAGACGAACTGTGATAATTTATTGTGTAACATTGAACATGATTGAGGCATTATTGTAGAGGAAGAATCATTTGATGTCTCATTTTACCGAATGGGAAACGAGCTTAATTCAAAGAAAAGACACACACTTTCAGTTGCTCCCGTGAGGAAGAAAGAGATCGTCATGCTCTCGCCCAGTAATTAGTTCCATTCTTCTCGACAAATGGTGTCTGATATTCCCGTGTTAGAAATAGTCTTGGCTTTTTTTTTTTTTTGTTCCTTTCTTTCTTTTCTCTTCTCTCCTTTCTAGAGAAACTTTCTATCTCCTATTACCACAACTTCGTAACCTTTCTCACATCAAGACAAACCAAATGGGAAACCATCATTCAAAACATAAACTACGCACTATCCAGAAATCAGCGTCTCGAGGACTGGCGAATAATAGTAAAGAGTCTTTCCCAGAACAATATAATAATAGCATACAGCCAAACAATGGCCACTATAGCGACAGATATCAGCATTATCAACACCCTGCTCCAGCTAGCACAATTACAGCGACAGATATATATTATACTTCGAAAGGCAGCAACCGATATTCAACAGAAAGTGACGAATATGAAGAATATGACACATCTAAAAGCAACGTCAGTAACAACGTATTATCACAGCAGCAGCAAGAACAATTCAACGTTGATTCTTGTATTGAACGACTTAGCGCCGTGGGATTGAAGAGAAGCATAAAAAGACAACTGTGCTTAAGCCAAAGCGAAGTGATAATACTATGTCAATATTGTTTCGATTTATTTTTGAGTCAACCAGTAAAGTGGACCTATGAGCACTGTGTATCAGATGTCTATCAGTATATACTTATTAACCACGTTATGCTGTTTGCTATTAAACTCAAATTAGGCCTTATTAGAGCTAGAAGCAGGCGTCAAAATAGTAGGAGACGTATGTTTAAATTCTTGAGAAGATTGTACCATAATATTTGTAGATTTCTGATCAACTGATATACTACACACAAATAGATTCACGGGCAGTACTATGATTTAATGCGTTTATTTCAAATGAGTGGGTTCCCACCATCTGCAAATTATCTGTTTCTTGGCGATTATGTGGACCGCGGAATGTACAGCTTGGAAACCATCTTACTATTGCTCTGTTTTAAGCTGAAATATCCCAACAATTTCTTTTTATTAAGAGGCAATCATGAGAGTGCAGATGTGACAAGAGGTAGCGTATGTAATTTTACTCGACAAGATACAGAAGATTCTACACACAGAACAGTAGTATACTAATACATATGAACCTTTTTTGCTAAAACAAAGTCTACGGATTTTATGATGAATGTAAAAGACGTTTCAATGGCGGCGTAAAAATATGGAGACATTTTGTTGATGTTTTCAATTCAATGCCTATCGCTGCCGTAGTAGGAGGTCGCATCTTTTGTGTTCATGGAGGGCTATCACCTTACTTGAATTCCATGCAACAGATTAATTCAATACAACGACCAATAGATATACCAGAGGAAGGACTTCTCAATGATTTACTCTGGTCCGATCCAAGTGACGCCTTTTCGGACTGGAGTGAAAATGATCGAGGTGTATCTGTTTGTTTTGGCGCAAGAAATGTTGATCAATTCTTGAATAGATTTGACCTAGATTTGATATGTCGGGCGCACATGGTACAGTAAAATACTATATTGCCTACTGAGCTTGTAAACATTAAATTAACTTGTTACGGACCTCAATATCGTAGGTTGTAGAAGATGGTTATGAGTTTTTTAATAATAGAAAGCTAGTAACAATCTTCAGTGCGCCAAACTACTGCGGCGATTTTGATAACTATGGCGCTGTTATGACAATAGCACCAGATCTACTATGTAGCTTTGAACTGTTACCGCCAGAAGATAAATTAATGACAGAGGAGCAGAAACAGAAGCGAATCAGTGCTTACAATTCATCAGTGAAATTATGAATCATAAAAACAGTAGTATTGCCATTTTTTAATGGAAACAAATAAAATAACCTGAAGGTCCTGTCCCAGGTAGATTTGAATGAAAAATGTAAAGGGATACAGAAAGTTAATATAAACATTACAGCTTTGAAAAAAGAAAAAGAAAGATTAATTAAAGTGTTAGAATGGTCAAAAATCGTTATTAATTAAAAGTAATGGCGTTTCTACTTGATCAGTTCTGCTTTCTCTTTCCTTTCTGTTGTTCATCGTGTTAAAGATGCACTTACCGAATACGAATTATAATTCTTCCTCTTATAATAACAACAACAATGATTCACCGAACCTCACTCCCCTAATTACAAGTAACGTTTGTTCTTACTGCTACATTCAACAACACCCTCAACAGCAATTGGCAATGTTTTGTCGTCGACAGCATTATTTTTGTCCCTTTTGTATAAATTCATTACTCCAATGTCTGCCTGCTATTTGCCCATTGTGTATTTTGGAGGTAAGGGCAAAACGATAACATTATTGAACCTGCCCGTAACAGCAACTTACCACTTAATCTATTTCAAATTGATATGTGTAAATAAGACAAGGAAAACTGATGCCATAAATTCGGAAGAGAATGCATACCAACCACCTTTTATTGCCACAATTTCAGCCAATATCACTCCCAATACTAATGGCACGATAGCATCACCAAACAGTAACGATTACTTCTACGCTGATTCAACAGCATGCACGCGTTCATCAACGCAAACATATCCCCCTCCTAGCGTATATCTGCCAACAACAAACATATATCAGCCGCAGCAGATGAATCATGATTCATACTATCTCGTTAACAACAGCAATAGCATTGTGCCGCTGAATTTCAGTTATGCTTGTGTCAAATTATCCAACGTAAGCCAATCTGACAAGGCTATAATAAATTAATTATTTCCCTATTTACACTTTATTTTACTGTTGCGTATTAGATACCTTGGGATATATCACAGAAGGATGTTCGAAGCTTCTTTGGCAATTGCCATTTTCCTTCCGCAACAGATTGTATTCAATCTATCCACGTATGTATAAAATGTTGTGAAACCTGCTCTAAAAAATGATACAAATAGCTTTGGTAACTCATTATGAGGATCTAGATTATGATGGATAGAAACACAGGAAAGACATTATCAGATGCTTATATAGAATTTACAAGTATAGCCGATATGCGACGAGCCATGCATACCAGAAATCAGCGACCATTAAAAGGCCGTATCATTTCTGTTGTAGAGTCAAGCCAGGAAGAAATTCTGAAAGCAATATTTCCAAAGTGGAGAGGACAATTTGACGGGACCAATGCCATCCCACCTCCGGAAGAGGTTGTGAGAACAATGTCAACAGCAGCAGGCGGTGGTACGTCGGCCTGTCCACCTTTTATCACCCGCGAGGAAATCAATTCAATAGTGGTTGTTTGTAAAAATTATAAGGTAAAAGAAGGACTAAACTCTTACTGTGCAACTACCATATACTAAAGGTGTCAAGGAGCAATTATCAGTTGCACTTTTCCAGGAAATGTGCTGAACGGCCTTTTGAAAACATTATTAGTATTATAGCCAAATATCCTTGGCATCAAGCACATCTTATCACTAATCTCCAAAGAGATCATCTTTACGAAATGTTGAAAACGGCAATAGGTAAATTTATCAAACATTACAATATCAAGGCAGCTAAGCTTGCAATTAACCTTTTCATCTCTCCTCCTTCGAAACAAATGTAACTATTAACACAAAATCAACAGAAGCACTCAAAACACATCTTTTCAAAGAATGTGTTCAAATAGACCCTACTTTGATGGTAAGATTGGTTCGGGCAGGCGTTATGTGCCCTGCCTTCACAGCACGACAGAAAACAACTCTTTTGCAAACAGCGCGAATGCAATGCCCGCAAGATATAGTGCATCGTATGCTGACAGATTTTTATCCAGTTCATTCTGGAACAGCTACATCTTTAACAAATCATGCGATATCCAATATCGCTGGCAGCCTATACTCCGGAGAAGAAGCCGTAAATAGTAGTTCTGATTTTTATGGATGTGCATACCCGTCAACTCCCCAGCCGTTGTCAAACCATAATTGCCAGCTACCACCAGCAGCGCCGTTAGCGCCCTATTATCAAAGCACAGCTGCATTTTATCAATCTGTTGCATCAAAGATAAAGCCAGTTACGACACGCCACGATGGTTATGAAACAATTACTGATCAGCAGAGCATAGCTGACGCAGCAACAACGGACCGATCAACACCATTTGTTGAAAGAAAGGGAAACCAACCAAATCATTATACAAATAGCAGGAGAAGCACCAATGGCAATGGTGCACAAGAAGAGCAAAAAGCAATACGACAAGAAAACTGTAGCGGCAATTACGAACCTGATAATTTACCATTTGCATCCCTGATTATAGATATTCAAAAGTGTTCATCGTATTCTACGGACGACAATTATTATATAGACTGCCATGATGACGATCTGAAGGAAGGTGATAGGAAAACTGACCAAGATAAAAATAGCATCAAAAATAGTCGGAATGACCTTTTTATAAGACCCTCTCATTCATCTTCTATAATACCAACGCCCACGTTTGAAACCGCCGATTGGACGCTACCGCCTTCCTTTGTTCCTCATACACCTGTTGAAGCAGCAAAAATTGTTGATTCGTCTAGTTCACGTCTGCAGAATGTATCAGATAATCGAGGCTTACCAGTAATGTTCACGAATTCTAGAATAGCAAGCTCTTATAGTACTTCAATTTTGCAAAAGCCATGTAGTAAAAGACCATCAACTGTGCTGGCACCTTGGAAATCAGGTTTTAATCAATCTAAGTTTACCGGCAGCGATATTTGGAGAGTGGCACCTTCATATAATACAAGCACTAGTGATACGGCCAGGAATGAAATAGAACTCAATTGTCCATCTCGCTCGAAAAGCTTACTTGCGGCTCAATGATTCACCATCACTTTTTTACTCCAGATAACCCGCTATTATTCATAATGATTTGCGTCTATATCTTTGAAATAAATTCACATAACTGTATACGCTTGTATATCAATACAGACCTTTATCCGCGTAATACAAAGTGAATAAACGGCTCAGCTTTATGTACCTCTCAGTGTAACCGAATACGTGCTCTTTCAAGTACATTAATAATAAACAATACAAGTGACAAAAAAAAAAACCAAAAAAAACAAAAAAACATTGCCTCTCCGAAGAGCAAGCGTTATTCCGCTTTTCAAACCTTCTATATTTACTGAATGTATGATTACATAAAGTCGATTGTTATGTCTAAAAGTTGTGTATCATATGCCATAATAATTAAGTTCTACTTTCAAAAAAAGAGTTCTCCTTAGGAATAATAACCGGGTAAAATGTATTCTAATTTACGAACAGTCTCAGGGTTTCTCTTTTCAGGTGCGGTCATACCAGCGTACTTCATGGATCCCTTATAGTTAGGCATCAAAGTACCTGCATTCACTGCTTGTTCAATATCAGGCAAAATAGCATGTAACAAATTCTTTGCATTCTTGCCATTATTGCCCATATTCTGCATCACTGTCTCGACTGTTACCACTTCCTCATTTTCTCTCCAACAATCATAATCAGTCGACATACAGACCATCTGATAGGCAATTTCTGCTTCACGAGCCAACTTGGCTTCGGGCAACGCACTCATGTTGATGATATCACCACCCCAGCTGCGATACATGTGAGATTCAGCACGAGTGGAGAAGGCAGGACCTTCCATACAAACAGCAGTCTTATTACGGTGAAGCTTTGCACCGAATTCTAGTACCTTTTCATGTTGTGCAATGATATCAGCGAGACCGGCGTGGAAGGGATCAGCAAAGACGGCATGAGCGACCATACCTTCACCGAAGAAAGTGGAGGGGCGTAAACCACGGGTACGATCAATAAGTTGATCAGGTAAAACAAAATCGCAAGGAGGAATTTCTTCCCGCAAAGAACCAACAGCAGAAAAGGCAATGATGGCTTCGACACCGAGTGATTTGAGAGCAGCAATGTTGGCTCGCACAGGGACTTCAGTGGGTGTCAAGTAGTGACCACGACCATGGCGAGCCAAGAATGCTACCTTGTTGCCACTGGGAAGACGACAGATGATGATTTTATCACTAGGAAAACCCCAAGGCTAAGATACATTGAAATGGCAAGCAACGAAGTTAGCAAAAAAAAGTGTGTATAAATGACTGTAGCTGTCAGAGATACTTTACAGTTTCAGGGTTGACTTCTTCAACCACTTCCAAACCTTCGAGATTGTAAAGACCTGAACCACCGATAACGGCGATCTTGACATCATCACTGTTGACCATTGCTGCTCTTTAATAAATTTGAAAAAAAGGGGAAGAAAATAAGACTATCTACGGGCTTTCTTTTCAACCAAATCAAAATTTTGAGGATGATCAAAATTAAGAGCTGTCACTGGATCAAAGCAGCTAGCGGAGTAAGTGGTGGCTAAAATCCTATGGTGAATCATTGGTAAGATTTCGCGAAAGGTACATGACAATTCAGAAGTGGACAAGTAAGTCCATAAATGGTAGTATACATAATGTCCAACTGGAGTATGGTTTCAATACGAAGTGATGCGCAACTTCTTGTGCATGTCTGCCCAATGATTCAAAGATATAGTTGATCTGCAATCTAACAAATACCCAGCCTTATAAAGTAAAGTTCGCAGCTTCTGTTAAACTTGAAGCACGTATACAACACCATTTAACTGAAGAAGGGAAGATTAGTTTTATAGACAAGAGAAACTAGCGTGCCTGTTACTTGACATTCATGCCGTCATCAAAATCAGCAAAAAGGGAAAATTTGCGGTTTGCGAGCGGCCTTTATAAAAAGTTTCCAGCTTTTTCTTTAGACGCGTGAGCCATAAAGTCAAAACAAAGCTGTATTCTTCTCTTTTCTTTCTTTTTCTTTAGTCTTTTTCTAATTGATTTGATATAAAATGCCTCTTCATCCTACCGTTCTCTGGGCTCAAAGAGCCGATGTAGTTTATTTAACTGTTGAAATTTCTGATATTAAGGTAGTGTAATTAGTTCCAATACTGAATGGAACTGCAAGTCTGATAAATGTTAAAGAAAAGGTAAAGAACGAGCATGAGAGGCTAATACAATATTTCTTTTCGTTAACAAAGGATCCAAAAATCGACTTAAATGAAAGCAAGATTAACTTCACTGGAAAAGGTGAAAAGGAACAGAACGATTACGAATTCGAAATCGAATTTTACGGAAATGTGGATCCCGAGGTAAAGCATGAGGATCTATTTTGTCAAGCTATACTCCAAAGGTATCGAAGAGAGGGAAGTAATAGGGTGCTAATACGAAACCGGTTTTTTTCATTTTCTATTGGGGGTATCGCATTAGAAATCTAAGAAGCACTTAACAGCACGTAATTTAACTATGGTCATTTATAAGAAGGAAGCCAGTTACTGGCCCAAACTTCAGAAGGGCAACAAGCTCAATTTTGTTAAGGTTGATTTCCAAAAATGGAAGGATGAAGATGAGGAAGACGACGAGGGACCAGCTGGTGATCCTATGGCAGGTATAGATTTCCAACAATTAATGGCCCAAGCAGGAGCTGCTGGCGGCGGATTAAGTAATGTGAACATGGATAGTATGTTGGTAAGTTAGCATGACTATTTAAATCAGTTCCTTTATTTTTGGGTCCTTTTCTGATCTGAATTTCACTTTGATAGCCTGAAGGTGATGATAGCGATGATGATGAAGAGGAAGAAGTTAAAGATGGAGAGACCAACGCTTCAAACTGATCACTATGAGTTTAGAAAGAAAGAAGCGTTTCACATACAGTAGAGTGCACTACTTTAAAGAAATACAAATAAATTCGCCTTTTTAAATTGGCTGCACTAAAAACAGGAAAAAAAAAAATTGTTCGATGCGTGGTACTTTATTGTTAGCAACTGTACGTACAGTTTTGTGTGTGTGTGTGTGTGTGCGTGTGTGTGCGTGTGTGCGTGTTGGTATATACATTTAAAGAAAAGGCGTGTTCCGGTTTGAAAGGACTCCCTTTTCTTTTTTGACTGTCTTCTGTTCTTTATTGACCTTGTTACCGTGTTATTCACGAAAAAGAACGACGAATTGAAACATTTTCTCAATTTCCTTTTTCTTTTGACTTTTTTTTTTCTTTACTTTCTTCTTTTTCGTTTATCTGTCTTTGTATATCTTTCCCTGGCCAAAAGCAAAAAAAAAAAAAAAAAAATTAAAAAATGGCAGAAGGTAGGCTTAGACTCTATCTTTGATTTGCACGAAAATGCAAGTACTCACAAGTCATTGTATAGACGCTAAAACGAAACTCAAGTTGGACGACCTAAAAAAGAGATATAGAGAAGTGGAAACTGTAGGCATACAAACATTATCATTGAATACTAAGTGCACCGTAGTTGACACTTATTTCTTCCATGAATAGGAAAATGACTTACTTCAAGAAAAATTGCATAAAGCTCGTAAAAATATCAAAAGGCTACGCTTGGAAAGAAGGTAAGTCGAAGGAGCTATAGGTATATTAACAAATGGTTGGCTGATAGCATATCATTTTAAATACATAGCTTATTATTAGAAAGACTGGAGAAGGGCTACACCCTAAGTAGTAACAATGAAGACTCTGATACGAATTCAGATGAGTTTTTAGAGTCAGGTTCTCACCATCATCATAAGGTGGTAAGTCGATGAAATATCGTAGCCTATCACATGCAGTATGCTTAAACCTTACCTTGATTTTATATTTCATAGCATCACTATAGTTTGTTGAACAACAAACCCAACGCCAACAATATTAAACCTAATTCAGCATCATCTTCAGTATTATACAGCAGTAACAACAGTAAACCAACAACTACCACTGTTATCAAGCCACCTAAGAAAAAGAAGGATCCAAACGCCCCTAAAGGCCCAGGCAATGTATTTTTCTTGTACTGTAGATTCGAACGTGATAAAATTAAGGATGAAAATCCAGACGAAAGTGTTGGTGATGTAACCAAGATATTGGCCCATAAATGGAGAGCATTACCTAAAGAAGAAAAAAAGTTCTATTATGACATTTTCAATAAGGAGATGAGAGAATATGAAGAAGCAATGAAAACTTATAAACTGACAGGTGTAAATATCATGGACAATAATAACGCTAGTACTCAACAACAGCCACAGCCACAGCAACATTCTGCTAGTATTGATAACAGTAAAGCAGCTGTGGAGTTATCCAGTGTCTCTTCTCCCGTAACGTCAACTGTTGGTTCACCAGAAGCGGATTCCAGTATTCTAAATCACGATGAAGAAGATGAGGACCAAATTGTTGATGACGATATGGATGATGTTTATACCAGTACACATAACCCTTCTATTATGACTGATGCAACACCAGCAAATACTCAATAACTTCTTACTGTTCTCAAAGAATACGAATAATTTAATATAAATTTTGTAAATCGACATATCTCTGGTTCGTTGGGTACTTGATTAACCAGTTAATCGAAACTTTTTCCCTGTATTCTTTTATACTCTTCTCAATAAAAACGTAAACTCATCAGAATAACGCGTTTCCTATCGGTTCATAGTAGACCTCGTTATACCGCTTGCACTAACAACAATTTGTCTGCGGCACGAAACAAAGCACACATAGCTTTTGTTTTTTTTGTTTTTTTTTTTTTGGAGGAATGGCTGCTGTTAACAGGAACGCCCGTTAGGACAGGGACAAAGGTATGAAGAGATTATCTCTTATGAAAAATACCCACCCTACTCTTGATACTAACGCCTTGCATCGTAAAACACCTTTATCAACCGACATCAATTCCAGTATGCAGGCTGTTAAAGTTGCTCATTGTTTGTCCATATTATATACTTATAACTCTGTCAATCCACCTTGACTTATTCTCGTTTAATTTAATACTTGTCTCGAAAATCATACCTTTTGAATTATAGAAGTGAATACTAACAACAGTTTACAGTTATCTGTTGTTGCAACAGATGGTTGGTATCAATTTCCTGTTTTGGCACCACAATTTGGCGGTGATAAATCACATCCAAGACCTGACAATTGGACTGGGCAGCTGATCAGATTCTTTGGACCGGGGCGCTCTCTGTGCGGCGAGCGCCCCTAAAGCTTGACAGTGTTACTCGCTAATTTTGTTTGCTTTGAGTTGGTTTGAGTGTCAAATCAAGTTGAGATTAGGATAGAATGTCTTAATGCCTATCTGTTGTCTTTCATTTTCCAAAAAATGGCAGAGGGCTGGTGATTCTGACAGTTTTAATAATGATCATATACATCTCTATTAAATAAGAAAGAAAAAGTTACAGGAAAGAATTACTTCTAAATTACCTAATAGATGACCAAATCTACGTAGATTAATCCACTCGGTTAATTACATACTTTTTATACTCGCATTAAAAAATTCTGAGATGCTTTTATTTCTTTGACTTTTGTTAAAATTTGTGAAACCTTGATTAGCTGTTAAACAATGATGAGCCCTTCTTCCTTTCTAACCATATATGAAAAGAGAGTCGAATTTCCTATCTACGGCGTTGATTTTACAGCGGACGGTATACTGGTCTTGATTGGAGGAGGAGGAGCAAACCATCCAGGCGTTAACAATCATTTGGTAAGTTGTCGTATTAGCTAAATCGTTTCTGTCTTGAGCGCGATCACTTAATGTACTACCTGCTATGATAACTTAGACTTGCTTAGAAGTCTCTGAGGACGAAAAAGAGTTAAGAGAAATCCGTACCATAAACTGGTCCGAGACCGAAGACTGTCCCATGTCGCTGTCCAGTCATCCTAATGTAAGTTCATCCTATTCATCTCGTTAATAGAAAATGCAAAGTCCGAAGTAAGAGTAACTTATTCCAAAAAAGTAGGTATCAGTAACAGCAGTAGGCATGAACAGCAATGAGAACGATATCAAAGAAGCAAATAATCTTAGCTGTAGACTGTTTGATATAACGAAGGATGGGTAACTAAATGAGTGCGATTATTGTAAAGTGCAAGAGGCAAATACTGATAAGCAGGCATTTATCACAGAGACATCAACCTGAAAATCAAAATAAAAGCAAGTAACTGTACGTCCTCTGATATATATCAGAAAGTAACTGTGTTCAGCCAAACATCAGGGAAATATTTGGCTACTGGTTTTAGTGATGGTAGACTGACAGTAATGAAAGAGAATGATTTCGGATGGCACCTATGCTTTCCCTCTGTGAAATTTAATCAATCTATTCAAGATATTGATTTCGACGCAAATGAAGAATATATGGTTATTACTACAACTACTGCTCTGATCATATTATGTGTTCACGATGGAAGTGGGGATATTGTGCAAGTCATTGACAGCCCCAAGTTGAACAAGAATATAAAATGTGAATTTATAGCGAGTCGGTAAGCTCAATTGCAAACAACCATTTGAAAACAATTATATGCATTTGTTAATGGACGTTCTACAGTTATGGTATCAAAAATGGACAACAAGTATTGTATGCAGCTGTTAATCCAATACAGAGAAATAATAAAAGCGCCTACATCACAGCTTGGACACTACGCTCGTCCTCATCACTTGCATACCCTTTGAATTCAAAAACGGCAAAAACAGTTGGTATAGGTCGAAAGAAGATTACCCATTTACGTGTTAGGTTAGTCGAATTTGATTTTATTTGGGCATGCTCTTTGTGTATTAAAAAGTGTACTTTTACTCGCAGTCCAAAGGGTAATATACTAGCTTATGCATCTTCCGATCATAGTATTGGTTTTGTTGATGCAGCGACATTAAAGGTATTGAAAGTTTGGGATCACAATTGTAGAGTCTTTTATTAATCTGTATAATGAACTAGCCACTGTACAAACTAAAAAAGGAGCATAGTTCCACTATTACAGCTTTTAATTTTAGTAAAAACGGTAAGTACTTGGCAAGTGCCAGTGCTGATAGAGCTTGTAAAGTGTTGGTTCTACCAGATAATTTCAAGCAGTTGAAACCAGGTAAATGCAGCAGAGTTATGCATTCATCCTTTGAGAAATCAAAAACGCTCACTGATACTTTTGTCCTCTACGTAGTTGCTGACGATATGTTGATTACTTCTATCATTGCAGTCGTAAATATGATTCTATTCGCGCTTTTAGTGCATATAGTTGTTGAAATGACCGATCAAGGCACATTGTTTGGGACTGCTTAAAGTTCTTTCACTTCGATCCACAGCTTTATTTAGTGCACTCAAATTCCTACGTACTCTAATCAATCCAGGCTTTAGAAATTATCTTTTGAGTTTCTCATTCAATGTTATGACAATGATTAAACTTGCGTAAAATAGTAATCAGTAGTGATCTATTCTTCCTACCAATTTATGAACAGATGTTTAAAGAAATATTTAATTTCTACGATACGGCAGTTACCAATGACTTTGGTTTTTTATTTCCTACTTTTGTTGATGTACTCAGGATATACTTCGCTTGATGAAAATCTAATGTAGGTTGTTAATATATTTTGACAATACCCTTATGCAATTTATTCATATTATTCAATAATAGTCATATTAATTGATCCCTGAATTGGTCTTTTTCAATGTCTCACCGTAGCACTCATTGAAATCATATTTTTCTCCAAAAAAAAAAGGAAGAGAAAAAGAGTGCAACATCAATTACTGTTGGAACCACAGTAAAGGGATCAACAAAGTTGCAATAGATACTTATCCAAAATCAATAATTGATAAGCCAAACTATTTATTAGTTGAAGTAAACCTAGAATACTTGAAGATGCGGTTCATCAAAAGTTGTATGTATATGCACATACAATGCCCGAAATAAAAATTATACGGTTACTAGCCCCATGTACTAATATTCAAAATATAGATATGCATATGCGCATGGAACCGTTGGCAAAATTCTGTGTACTTGTGAGTTTGGACCCTGATATTCATTGTGCAATTTACTGGTGCTGCTTCACTTGTATCTATAGAGTCAAGTAGGCAATAACTCGAAGTTCTTGAGTATAATACTGTTCGAACAATTAAATTACAGTAATAAATACTTCATCTTTCAAAAAGTGCCCTATCACTTATATGGATTTTTCACTTTCTTTATTAAAATTACCTGCAACAAACGGATTTAATTCCATACCCTCCGAACAGCACGTCAAGCGATCCATTAATTTCAAAACTGCTTGGTCAATTCATAACCCTCTATAATATATTTTGAAGTCGCACCTTAAAAGACATTATAAGGGCAAAGTAGGCGTCAATACAAGAGGTACAGATCTCAATGGAAAAGTCACGCGATTGACAAAACTGTATTGGCGCATTGATTTTTCTTATTTCACTTTTCTATATTAAAAGTGACGTATGATAGAAGGGAAATCACTCTTTTTCGGAACAAAATAGTCTAATTTTTCAATAGCTTAATCCTAAGTCTACATCTCTTTTTCCTTTCATAATTCAAAACTTTTATTTCTCATTAAAGGAATATAAAATTACATTGCCTGTCTATCTAAACAAGAATTCTCTGTACAGTGTTTCACTGCTAACGATTGATTTCCACGATTTTTCATCACGAAAAAGATAATGAACACAAATGACTCATTCAGTAAGGTCAATTGCGAGTCAAACTCCAACAACATTCCTCCAGCACAGTTCAACAGTAACAACGTACCGCCTGAGCTTTTATCAATAATCTACAACACATTTTCGGATGTTGGAAACAAATTTTTGAACAACCTTATGCGGGAAATAACCATACAAACCAAGATACAATCAGCCATTCTCTTGCAACTACTTACATTGGATGATTACAAAGAACTGACAAAGATATACAAGAAAAATGAGAAGGCAAGACTTCATATTATTTCTTCGTCTGTATCCAATTCAAGTTCCCCTGAAATCCAGCCATCATCCAGTGATCCATCACCGCAACACCTATCGTCCGTATCTGCTGATTCAAAATCCGATATGCTACAGAACAGATTCTTATTGATCAGATCAAGCTTTTTAAATAATGGTACCTCAAGGTCCCCCACAAGGTAAAGTATTTTAGGCCCACATTGGAAAGGTTTTGTTGTATTGTTAACATCCACTCGTTTTATAATCCGAAAGTTTCACGAATACAGTTATCCCGCTGTCACAGCTGAATCCTTCATCACCTTACATTAAAGCTCTATTGAACGAAGACAAAACCATCCATATTATTAATCAGCACACTGAAATAGAAGAGGAGGAGATTGAAAGAGGCGTATACCCAGCTTATCAGCACGTTGTATTGATGAAACTCGATTCAACGCATAAAAAGAATGCGACGGTGAACGGAATGCTATGTTTGACAGCCAGCAATGAAATTGATACTGCCAAACTTGAAAACATGACGACAATTCTGAATGCCGTCAATATGCGATGTGTTAACGAGCTACTAGCAATAAATTATCAGGAACAGTTGATTATTGCCAGAGATTTGGCTGTATTGGATGCCGAGAATAAACTAAAGTTCTTAGCTGACATGAGTCATGAGATAAGGTAGACATACAGTAATGATGAAGCAGGATGGATTCCGATAGATACTTACATTTTTTCCTTCTGATTACAGGACGCCTATGAATGCAGTCATTGCATTAACAGATTTACTACTGCAGGAACGATCCAGTTTGAACCTGGAGCAAGTAGAGCATTTAGAGGTTATACAAACGAGTGGCAGTCATTTATTAACTGTAAAGTCATCATATTTACATAGCTCCTTCTGGAAATCTTGTACTAAAATGATCGTATTTTTCTTAGATCATAAATGACATTTTGAATATATCTAAATTAAATCACGATCCAAAATTCAAGCTTGAGAATAGACGATTCAGTTTAAGGAAATGCCTAAAAGGTAAAAACGTCTGTCTTCATTTATCAAACGATTAATCGCTCATATATTATGACATTATTCTTGCAGATACTTTAAACATGGCTCGTCATCAAGCCTCCATGAGCCAGCAGAACAAAGTCGTATATGTGATCGAATATCCACCGGACAAAGACGATAATATCCCATTGCCTGAACTTATTGTACAGTTGGAAGATAAGGGCATTCTTCTTAGACCTCTGATGCATAAGAAAGGTAAAACTGTACTACCAATTATATGGAAGATTGATTCCGACGTACCTGATCACCTGGTTGGCGATACAATGCGCTTGACACAAATTTTGCTGAATCTTTGCTCTAATGCTGTCAAGGTATGTTTGAAGATGCAAAACTACCTCCTATTTGTTTAAGAGGCTTTTTCATCGAAAGTTTGTACTGACCCATTCGAATCCTAGTTTACCAAAGAAGGCGGTATCCATGTACGAATTAAACGATCTACTCCGACTCCACTTCGTACTAGTGCTTCTTCTCAAACGCGTAATACAGAAAGATGTATGACATTTAAAGAAAGATACGATGCCAAAATAGAGACAATATGGAATCAGGCTAGAGAAAAGTCAAATTCTTACAACCCTAATGTTTCTCCTGGATCTTCAGGCGCTTCTTCAGCGGGTGGTCTCACCACGGCTGCCTCTGAAGACTCTGAGAATGCAGACTATTTTACCGAAAAGGCTATATTAGAAGTATCTGTAACGGACACCGGCATTGGCATACCTGCTGACCGTCTGCCTAAATTATTCAAATCATTTTCTCAAATCGACATCTCCACAGCACGAAGATACGGTGGTACCGGTTTGGGTCTGGCTATTTCCAGTACTCTAGTCAACCGTATGGGTGGATGCTTGTGGGTAGAATCTGAGGAGAATGTAGGCTCACGATTTGCCCTGACTTTACCATTTACCGTAGCCCCCCGGGGTAGAAAATATAGCAGTGACACCGCACCTTTGGGTTTTGCAGGCTCACCGTCGTCTCCTTGTTCGACGGCGTCTGATAGTAACAGTAGTGTACATTCGGCAGCGGGTAATAGCGCTAATAACAACGATTTAGTATCACCAGTCACATCTTCAGTATATACTTTTGCTACACCAGCGTTGAATAGTAACTTAACTAGTTCAGGCTACTTTCCAACCGCTTCTTCAACGACAAATTCGACAAACTTTCCGCAGTTGCATACCCAACAACAACAACAACAACAGCAACAGCAACAGCAACAGCAACAGCCACAGCCACAGCCACAGCCACAGCAACAGCAACAACAGATACGACAGTCTGTGCCCCCACCCTATCAGCAACATCAACCATATACCCTTCGCCCTACTTTATCACGAACTTGTCACTCACAACCCTATTTGCCTAATGGGTATAATGTACGCTCAGATAATTCGTTCACTTCTCAGCTTTTGCAAAATTGCAAATCAAGTGAAAGAGGAATGGCGACAAGCGTACCTGATAACACCTCGATGAATACTATTGCATCATTTGCAAGCAGTACACCTGAAGAAGGTAGACAAGCGGGTGCAAATGTAAATAGCGGCTTGTTAGAGGGCAATGCTAAAGCGCCATTGCGGAGTAGCAGCAGCAGAAAAGCACTTAATGATGGTTTTTCACCAGCTAGTCGAAACTCGCGTATCGGTATAACAAAACAGTACTTTAACCGAAAACCGCAAAGCAAAGAAGAAAATTTGGCAAAAGTTTATCCTTTAAGGATTCTTTTGGCAGAGGATAATATATGTGAGTTATTTCATTATTTTCCGACCCCTTAATGTTCTTATAAAATGGACGGTCGCTAATGGTTTTTTCTTGCTATTACTCTCTGTAACCAGTGAATCAGAAGATTGCAATAAGTATTTTAAAGCGCTTAGGATATGTAGATGTTGAAATAGCCAATAATGGAAAAGAAGTGTTGACATTGATGAAGTCATCCGTTTTTGACGTAATATTCGTAAGTGAACGATATACAGTATTGAATTTCTAATTAACATTATATACTCACAATGCTGAATTATTTAGATGGATCTTTATATGCCTGAAATGGATGGTTTAGAAGTAACTCGAGAGATTATCAGAGAGCGAGAACGAGGTAATACTGACAGCATGGACTTAACAACATCTTCTGAAGACCATGCTGATAATATAGCTCAACAATCGAATACGACGAGTGCTACCAACTTTGTAAAGCTTGGTCTTCTTAATGCCACGGAGGTATATATTATTGCTCTCACGGCTTCAGCCTCGCGTGAAGACCGACAAATTTGCATTGATTCAGGAATGGATGATTTTATCAGTAAACCATTCACAATGACAGAAATGAAGCAAGCATTGAAGACGTGTGCGAATAAGCGTAAAAAACGGAGAAAATTAATGCAAAAGCAAACAGGATTTAAGATTGAGGAAGAAGGTGTCCATAACATGAGTGGCAGCACGAATACTTCTCCTTCGACAAGTGTCGGTGATAATGATACTGCGACTACCGCTGACGATCCCATGCTGGACGTTCAGGCTTCACCTACGGAATCTTAATAGTTTGATCCTATTATACACTTATATGCATACCCTCAACTTCTATTTTATCATGTCGTTTTATCCTTTTTTCCTCTATTTATTCTTATATTATTACTACAAAGTTTTGTTCCCCCTCGCCGTAATAGCCTGTCTTATTCGTGTATATACATCTTGAAAATATGGATTATGTTTCCAGGTTTCCTGTGTACTATTTATATAAAAGGGTTGTGCCTTTTCAGTATTGCATTACTGTAACTGTTGATACCATCTTAATAAGCTTCACACATTTGTAGCCAAGGTTTTTGTAAATTGTTTACTGCATTAAATTGTGGGTAACTTTTTGACGTTTAAATCAATTCTAAAAGATATATATGAGTATATTATGGGTAATAAATGTAGATACTCTTTAAGGCTAAAGGAGAAGGAAAGAATATTACAAAGTATGGAGTCGTGTATTGGCAGATTTGAAAGTATCTTTAATGATAGAAACAAGACTCCTTTTCTGATTCTCATCGTCAAACTCGTCCATTGCTTCGTCTTCTTTAGCCGAAATATTCTTATCCAATCGTAACTTAAGGTTAGCCATACTTAAGATATGTTCTTCAATAGAATCTTTGGCTATGAGCTTATAAATTGTCACATCCTTGGTTTGGCCAACGCCTAATAATATTTAGAGTAGGGAAAAAGAACAGACAAAGAGAAGATAATACAGTTAGCTCCATCGTGGTTTGCTTGAAAATATACTCATATTAAACACCTACGGTGTGCTCGATCTTCAGCCTGTTTATCATTTTGCGGATTAAAATCTAGATCATAGAGAATAACAATGCTAACGAAAACAGTCAATGAGTCGCTCTGAAACCGCCCCAACCCACACCTCTCTAACTGCATCGACGTTGTAGACTTACTTTGCTGAAGTAAGGTTGATGCCGAAACCGCCAGCTTTCGTACTCAATAAAAACACATCAATATCTTTGCTATTATTGAATTGGTCAATCAATGCTTGGCGCTCCATAACATTCGTCGAACCATCCAATCGCACGTACGAAGTGCCCATTGTATTCAAGCACATTTCAAGAATATTCAGCATGGTAGTAAACTGACTAAAGATCAATACTTTGTTTCCGTCTTTTTTGAATTTTGGTAAAAGGGTTTGCAACTTCTTCACTTTGCCTGAATCCATCCATTCTTCATTCTGTAGCATATAGCGCTTGATTTTCTATCATATATATATATATATATCATATACATCAAAAATCAGTCAACAGATAACATCCTGCAGATCGGCTCTGTATTTGTTTACCTTTTCCTCTAAACATAGGTTGTGCAACTCAAAATCAGTCATAATAGTCATATCTTCGTAAATTAGATCTTCGTCAGAATCCCAATATTTTACATCGCTTTTGAGCTCTTTAGCCATTTTCCTCAGTAGATTATCTGTATAATGGTTCCTAAACAATAACGGATGATCTGCTGCCTTTCGTAAATGCATTACAACATTTGACATAGTCTCAAAATCACTTGATTTTGCTTTTGTATCTTTCTCTAACTCTTCCGCCGTTTTTTCGTAATTGGCCTTGTTCCTTAATAATATTTCTGAGTAGACTGTATTTTGCGATGGCGTCATTTCACAGTATTCGATAAGTTGATGCTTCTTCGGCAGATCCTTGAGCACATCCTCCTTTTTCCGACGAAGTACAAAAGGTGTCATCATACGTTTAGCACGTGAAATCCTTTCTTTGGATAGCAATTGGACCGAGGTCTCTGCATTCGTGCTGCTCTTTGTTGATTCTTCTTTTGCGCTAGCTTTTCTAATTTTGAAGATCGAGCGGAGTTCTTCTTCAAAGTTAGAGAAGGTTTCTGGCATGATGAAAGTCAACAAAGAGACAAGCTCTTGAAGATTATTTTGCAAAGGTGTGCCGGTTAACAACAGACGAAAAGGAGCCTTGATAGACATTAAGGATTTGTAACGTGCACTATTACAGTTTTTGACCATATGCCCTTCATCGAGAATCATGGAGCGGCACCGTAACTTTCTGAGGAAATTCCTGTCGTCAGCATGACCAGAGGCTAATTGGTAAGTGGTCAGAATCACTTGAAACTCTTTCTGTTTATTCTCATATCTCAACTCATCACGTAGTTCAGCGCGGGATTGCTGGCTACCATGATAAAGGCGAATTTCCAAGGTAGGTACGAAGCGTTCAAATTCGCGCGCCCAATTCTCAATGGTGGATGAAGGTACAACAATTAAATGAGGTCCATAGTCACCGAGTTCGTACAAGCGACCAAGAAAAGTGATAACCTGAGCCGTTTTGCCCAAACCCATTTCGTCGGCCAAAATACCTGATATACCTTTGCGGTATAGAAGTAGCATCCAATTGATGCCGAGTATTTGATAATCTTTCAAAGTGAATTCTGAATTGACACATTTTGGCTGTGCTGTGAGATAACCTTGCAAGGCATCTTTATACTTCGGATTTGATTTATACTTTTCCACATCAGCGTCGATACTAGTCATGTTCATTCCTGGTTGATCATCTTCATCCTTATCAGTTGGAGAACTTGCTCGATTGGAGATAGATTTGTGTGAGCCTAGGCGTTCCCAAATGCTGAAAATATCCCGTAGTTCTGTTCCCAAATTCTCTATACTTTCGATAATCTCATCTACAGCTGTATAGCCTTCCATCATTTCTCGACATATGTTGATAAAGCGGACACCGGCACCTTTGGTTTGCTTTAATTTTTCTTCCAAATCATCAAGATCGGGAAATGGCCTTAGTTCGTTCACAACCAATTTGGCAACGTCCTCTTTACAACCGGTGATTTCCTGCAGATCTTTTGGTGTACACGTGTTGAAGTACCTGAGGACAAGACGCTCGCGTTGAATTTCAGAAAGCCTTTGACGTTGTTTTTCTTGTAATTCTTCCTCGTCCATCAGGCGAGGTCGTTTTGCTGCCTTAGGGATCACAACATTTTCGCGCATTAACAGTCGACAAGCGCCCACAACACTGCCGGCATGACGCACGGCGTCTCTTATTTGCTCCAGCGTTTTGTCTGGATGAATTCGTTGGACACGTTCGATATTTGCCTTCTCAGCTGCGTCAATCAAAGATACGTCTATTTTCTTATTTTGATCGACATAAGCGTCGTCCACAGCGTCATCCTCTATCACATCGTCCTCTTCATCTGAATCCAGTATTCTACGCTTTCTTACATTTACTCTCGTCGCTGATGCATTTGTGGTATCTGTATTTGAATTTTCCTTCTGATTTCCTTCAGTGTCATTTTCCGATTCCTCCGCCTCTTCTTCCTCGTCCGAAGAGAAGATGTACGTATTTATCCTTTTTGCTGGTTTTCTTTGACGCAGCTTACGTTTATAAGTTACAGCGTCTTCCTCTTGATCGCTTTCCTCTGAATTGTCCTCGTCGGAGAGCGATCGTCGTTGTGTTAATCGTCGGGTAGGTGTTGTCAGATCGATGAGTGGTTTTTGTTCAGGTGAAGCGAATCGAAACCTTGATAAATGTTCTGCCAGGTTTTCAGTACTACTACCATAACCGCTGTTCGTCCTTGAAAGAGAGATACGGCTGCTGCTGCTGCTGCTGCTTCTGCTGTACGTGGTACTGCTACTGCTACTTCTTCCTTGTTTAGTAAGATTGAAAACAAACGACTTTGAAGTCAAGGTAGGTAGGTTGCTGCTCTTCAATGTCTTCTTGACGACGACTTTCGGACTCGAGTCACTCTCATCCATCTTCTTTACCGGTTTAAAAAATGAACTTATGGTTCCGTTCTGACTGGAAGAAGTAGATGACATGGTCGAACAAAGATTGCGATGAGGCTGATCTAAAATTGAGGCGATTCTGATCTGTTGGTTAAGAAAGAGGAAAAAATTTTATTTCCCCGTTTGTAATTATTTCGAAACATAAAAGCGAAATCTGCATGAAATTGGCGACTGGCGCTTATTTTCATAGGAAAACAGAAAAGAAAAATATTCATCAAAGAAACCTACATTTTAGTAGTATGTCACAAAGGCATGTGTTATATCAAGGGTTTCAATGTCACTCAACAGTGATTACTTTCTAATGATCGTGTTTGTGTATCCGGTGCGTACCTGACGCGTAAGTTCCGTTTATTATAATGAGTAAGTTTGCTCATTTTGGCTATTTCAAATCTTTTACAAAAGGTATGGCAACAGTAGATTTCGTGTTTATTTTTGCTACCTTTGATTTACAGGAGCGGTGAATGCATAGAAAATCATTTGAATGGTATTTGATTTTCCCTCTTTATCTGTTTGTTTCAAAATTACCGTTGCGACAACAAACATATAAGAAAGTGTATTAGTCTGAAGCTCGACACTTGAGTAGACAGCTAGTTCTTTGTCATCTCAAAATACGCGTCAAAGCATTTGAAAAAGGGAGTCACAAAGTATATAGTATACATCACATGACCTTTCTTTTCTCGGTTTGACCAGAAGGCCCTAGATTGTCTCACAGCTTCATTCTAGAGATCTCCTATATTAGCCACTATTTTATTGTTAAGCAAATGTGTAGCTGAAAAGTCCAATGATACAAATGCAAGCTTATCATTGGACGCAGTTCAATAGTTTATTTACCATAGAATGCAGTGCTGCTTCTATTTTCATCAGCAAGCACTTGATAACATGAAACCGTTTCTACAAACAACGAACTAAGCAGAGTCTATTTTGTTTGAAAAGTACAGTACCTTTTTAGATCAAGTTATTTTTAAATTCTTGTTACCAAGCATTTAAATATATCTTTTATTTTTAATCTGCTGGAATCTGTATAAAAAAAAAAGCAGTGATGAGCACTATACAAACAAACAAAAATCATAAAAGATAGTCTTATTGGCGTTGTTTATTCGTTCTATTCTCGTTTGCCATAATAAGCTTGTATTCACTATACGGGCGCACCAGATCTTT
This sequence comes from Mycotypha africana, assembly GCF_025528875.1. Taxonomy (NCBI): domain Eukaryota; kingdom Fungi; phylum Mucoromycota; class Mucoromycetes; order Mucorales; family Mycotyphaceae; genus Mycotypha; species Mycotypha africana. Next base: position 3,357,956 of record NW_026515725.1, on the reverse strand, counting down.
GCTAGTTAACTGTTCATGCAGCAAGTTCCTTTTTCTACAAGCACTAAAACCAACTGGAAGCGCGCGCGTCTAGATGCAAATATACACAGTCTATTTCATTTTGGAAGGCTTGTATTGATATGCCTATTCAAAGCATGTTTACACGTGGTTTCATCCTCAAATAATGGAGATGTTTATTAAACGTTGATATCCCTGTGCATCTCTTTCAAAGCATATGTAAAAAACGTTATTCATTATTGACAGAGAAAGCTACTTGAAACAAAGGAAAATGAAATTCGTATTTAGTACTTTACTAATCAATTTTTTTTTTTTTGTTTTGATTTAAATCCTATCAAGATCGAATCAACCGCAGCCTTTCGGTAAAAGATCTCTTCCACCCCGGAATGTAAGGCGCCACCTCATTGGTTTTATAAATTTAACGATGTTTTAAAATTTGATTTCTAAATTTATACACGCTGAATAAAGAGGTCAAAATGAAAAAGTATGGCCTATTGTGTTGGCAAGAAAGATAAAGTCGTGTCTGGCCGAAAAGTAGCGTAATCAATTTTTTTCTTGACTTATAACAGTCATATGAATATATCGTTTCACTTGTGCATTTCTTAAAGCTTATAGAAAAAGACAAATAAAGTGGTTTAATAAGGAAAAGTGCGGGGAGGGGCTCTTCAACGTACATTTCGACGAACTTTTTCACGTGTAGTATATCATTGGCTGTAGAGTAGCAATATAAATTGAAACCATGGAAGTTCAAACTTGAAGATTTTGTTCGGTTGATCAAAAATGCCTACAAATTTCTAAGCAAAAGAATAAAGAGACCAGAATAGCACGCAAATCAGCGCCGCTTATTCACCATAAAAAGAAAAGTAAGAAAGATTTATGCTTTTTGTGTAGTACATTAGATAAGAATAGAGTAATATGGAGGCTTTGCTAAGACAGCTTGCCTGTTTGCCTGCCTGCCAACCAATAATTTGCAAAACTTTGCTATTTTAGTATCTATTTTAGGGTCTGCTGTCTTTCTATTCGCTACATGTGAGGTCGTGTGAGCTGTTAACTCCACCCCCGGAGACACCCAATCAGCTCTATAATTGGGTGCAATAAATTTTGATGATAAAACCTATCTCCGGTTAAAGACTTTACACGCCGATCTTTCATATATAATCAGCCTTACCAAACAAAAAAGAAATACTTTTTTTTAAGACCCAAAAAAAAACTTTGATAGACCCCTCTCACTGTAAACCAACCTCTTCCAAATATCTCTTTTTTTTTATTGTCTGCTTTCTATTAAAGCGTAATGAGGTTCTCACAGACATTGCAGTTAAACGCAGTGCCAGATTGGATTGACAATTACGTTAAGTGAGTAACATCGACTTTTTTTTTTTTTGTATTTCTTATTTTCCTTTTTTGAACTGTCAAATCTATTCATATTGTACTCACACACGCCTTGTTTTTTCTTAGCTATGAATCTTTAAAAAAACTTATCTTTCAGTTAGAAAAAGAACGTGTCGACTATCTTAACGCTCAACATTTTGGTGATCCTGAAAAGGCTGTTGATCTTCAAACTGAGGGTGAAGCAAAGTTTTTATCAGCTCTCGACGCTCAACTTGATAAAGTCGTTGAATTTTATACAGAAAAAGAAAGTGAACTCTACAGCACACTTGATGAATTAGAGACTGAAGTCCAAGGCAGTGGCTATTACAACGGCAACATTGATTATTCTGACGGCAAAAATCATTTATCACCTCTTGAAAACCTGGACTCCACATTTGAGCATCCTAACTCAATTGCACCCATCGACAAGAATGATTATCCCAAATTTGACTCGCATAGACGTCGAGGCTCTAGAGCCTCCCGTATTTCTCGTATCGGCTCCCGACAGTCCTTTGAATCGCGTTTATCTATTGATCAAGATGAGGAAGGCTTATTAGTTGAACGTTTGTCTGATTTAAGATCTCAACTTATCTTGCTCTATATTTCGTTATCAGAACTCGAATCCTATGTTGATCTCAACCGTACAGCATTCGAAAAAATCTTGAAGAAACACGACAAGGTGCTCGAAGGCAATCTCAAAAGCCAATATATCAACAAAATGGTCATGGATAGTAGGCCTTTCAGTCCTGAAACACAAAATGTTCTCAAGAGTCAACTTAATCGTGTAGAGACTATCTTTGCGAATACCTTCTGTAATGGAAACCGCACTCTCGCTCTTCGTCAAATGAAGACTCATCTACGCGATCAAGTTACCTTTGAACGTAACACCGTTTGGAAGGATATGGTCCGTCATGAACGCAAAACTCAAGATACCAAGTTAGTTGAACCCAAGGTCGTCAAATCATACAAGATTCCATTTACCAACTATCGAGTCGCAGCAAGCTCTCTGCGTCAAATATTCTGTATTGCACTATCGATTATTGTTCTCATCATCTTGCTCTGTGTCGATTGTTTCGGTAGTCGTCAAGAAAATTATTGTTTTGCTCTTCTCATTTTCTCTGCCATCATGTGGGCTACCGAAGCTATTCCTCTTTACGCTACCTCTTGTCTTATCCCCTTCATGATTGTACCTATGGGTATCATGCGTAACCCTGACGGCTCTGTCATGGCTGCTAAAGCAGCTGCTAAGGCTACCTTCTCTTCTATGTTCAGTGGTACGATTATGATGCTGCTGGGTGGCTTTGCGCTTGCTGCTGCACTTTCAAAGTACGGTATTGCGAAAGCTTTCGCTTCACATGTATTGAGTCGTGCTGGTACGCGTCCTATGTGGGTTTTGTTAGCTATCATGTTGGTCTCTGGTGTTCTCAGTATGTTCATCTCCAATGTGGCTACCCCTGTGCTTTGTTTCTCGTTGATTGATCCTATTCTTCGTACACTCCCCGATAAGTCCCGCGTCGGTCCTTGCTTGATTCTTGGTATTGCTTTGTCCAGTTGTATTGGTGGTATGACATCTCCTATCTCCTCTCCTCAAAACATTGTTACCCTTCAGTATATGGATCCTAATCCAGGATGGGGTCTTTGGTTCGCTGTTGCTTTACCTGTGGCTATTATAACTGTCTTTGTCTGTTGGGGTCTCTTATTAGCTGTCTACAAACCTGCTAGAGACACTCCTCATTTGAACAAGATCAAACCTACCAAAGGAAAGATCACTCTCTCCCAAATTTTCATCGTTTTGGTCTGTATTGCCACTATCATTCTCTGGTGCGTTGAAAGTAATCTGGAATATGCTCTGGGTGATACCGGCGTCATTGCCGCCATCCCTCTCTTTGTTTTCTTCGGTACTGGTATTTTGGGTAAGGAAGATCTCAACAACTTTTTGTGGTCCGTTGTTGTCCTTGCACAGGGCGGTATGGCTCTTGGTAACGCTGTCACTTCCTCCGGCTTATTGCAAGATATTGCCATTCGTCTCAAGGACGGTATTTCCCATTTGCCGCTTATTGCCATTTTGGCCATCTTTTGTTTCCTTATTTTGGTTTTCGCCACCTTCGTTTCGCATACCGTTGCCGCTTTGATTATTGTTCCGATTGTCAAAGAAGTCGGTGAAAACTTGCCCATTCCCCATCCCAACTTGTTGGTAATGGGTGCTGGTTTGGCATGTTCTGCTGGTATGGGTCTCCCTGTGTCTGGTTTCCCTAACATGTCAGCTATTATGCTGGAAGATCCAGCTGGTAAACCTTATCTTTCTGGTAAAGATTTCATCATTACCGGTATTCCTACTAGTGTCTTCAATACTATCTTGATCTTTACTCTTGGTTACGGTATTATGGCAGCCATTGGTTATTAACGACAAATATCCCCTGTACTTGAAATTTTTCTTTTCTCTCTTCACATTTTTATATTACACGCTTTTATCTATGTATATACAAAACACACTCACCCTATCATTCACCTTCGTCATCTGCGCCATATTCCATCCATCTTTAGCTTACTTTTTGCAATTTTATTCATGCTTATAAGCAACCTGTCCCATACCTATTGTAATTTCATTTGTATAATCGTTTTTATTTGCTTCAAATAAATTAATTTGTTTTTTGTTTTTATTTTCATTACTATCTAAACCTCATGACTCAAGCAACTAATTCATTTTTTTTCTCTCCTTTGAAAATGGTAACGTTGGAACACTCTCTTACTTGGTCCTATTTTAGTCCACTGCATGGCTTGCTCTATCAGACAGTGCTGCGAAAAATGTGGAGGCAGTGACTGTAAAATTTTTTTTTTGCAGCTGTGATAGAAAAAAAAAGAAAGAACAAAGCTATCAAAACTTTTCTCAAAAGGTCAGCTTTCAACTTCCAGCGACATTAGCCCAAATAACGACGATGGGAACTCCAGCAATACAGCCTTCAGAACTAAAAAATAAAGATAAAAGGACAAAACTTTATCAAAAGTTAAAGTTAGAGAAGCAAAAGGCTAAATCAGCCAAGCGAAAAGCGCAAGCCAAAGCAGAAGAGAAAGATCCTGAATTGAAAAAGGTAGATCTATTTGCTAATTCTTTATGACCTTGCAAAACCATTCTTCGCACTCACAAAAGTGACATGGTCTTCTATTCACTCACTCGTGTTTAGAAACGACTAGAGAAAAATGTGCCAAAAACATTAGACAATACAAGAGAAGCAGATGAAACTATGGTTGAGCAAGACGATGAAGTCGCTGAAGACGAAACCATGGATGAATTTCTCAAATATTTCAGTGGAGAGACACCAAAGATACTAATCACCTCTAGCAAAAATCCTTCCCCTAACTGTTACGATTTCTGTGCGGAATTGGTATCCATGTTTCCCAATGCACAATTTGCCAAACGTGGAGCCAAGCATGAGTTGAGACAAGTGATCAAAATCGCAAAGGAGAAGGAATTTACAGATCTACTGATCGTGAACGAGGATCGCAAAGTTCCGAGTGAGTACCGTTGATTTGTGAACAGCTGAACTATTAGCTCATTCATCCTCTGTCCGTTTAGATGCCATCACTTTAATACACTTGCCAGATGGACCCTCTGCGTATTTCAAGTTATCGAGCTTTGTACCGTCCAAGAAGATTTCTGTAAGTAGATCACTCTGGAAGTTTTTTTTTTTTCTTTTTTGGAACGGCAATTGTTGCAGTAGACTGACACACATTGATTGACGTACCCCTTATAGAATCATGGCCGTGTTACAGCACATAATCCAGAATTAATTCTCAACAACTTTAATACGAGATTAGGCCACACTGTCGGTCGTATGTTCCAAGCGTTGGTACCTCAAGTGCCAGAGTTCCAAGGTAGACAAGTCATCACTTTTCACAATCAGCGTGATTTCATCTTTGTGCGACGACACCGTTATGTTTTTAAGGATACAGAGAAAGTGGGGCTGCAAGAGTTGGGACCCAAGTTCACTTTGAAACTGCGTTGGTTGCAGAAAGGTGTTTACCAGCGTGATGGTGAATATGAATGGATCTTTAAACCCGAGATGGAAACAAGTCGTAAAAGATTCTTTTTGTAAATATTTATTATCCTTTCATTCATTCTTTCAGCTATTTTTTTTGTATTTTGAAGGCATCATCATCCACTCACCGTAGCAGTCATTATGCATCTATTCTATACAGCTTTCTCTTTACTTATATATCTCCTCAAAAATATACTTTTTTTAAAATGCCATCGATCTTTTTTTGTGTAGAAACCAGGAAAAAAACGAACCATTTAGAACACAAGACAGTTACAAAATCCTTTGGACATATTTTGCTTTAATAAAGTCTATTACAAAAAAAAAAAAGTCTACATACAAAATTTCAAAAGCAAAATAGAATAAAATGAGGCTGGGTTGTGAGAGGTTTTACATGATTAACAAGTAAAGGGTAAATCAAACCGTATGATTAATAATAATATGAATATAAATAGGGAAAATGGAAAAAAAATAGAAGGTAGTAGTCATGAAGATAAACGATGAATATGCGTATAAACTAGAAGGCGCCCTTTAAGGCTTGTTGAATATCGGCAATCAAATCTTCCTTGTTTTCGATACCAATGGACATACGAACCAAAGTATCAGTGATACCTAAAGCAGCACGATCTTCAGGGCTAACAGAACCATGAGTCATGATAGCGGGAACTTCAACCAAAGATTCAACACCACCCAAGGATTCTGCCAAAGTAATATGTTCCAGACGGCTCAAAAACTTGTTAACGTTATCCAAAGTACCCTTAAGACGGAAAGAGATCATACCACCAAAGCCTCTTTGTTGTCTCTTGGCCAATTCATGGTTGGGATGGGAGGTAAGACCAGGGTAAATGACTTCTTCAATGTGTTCGTTCTCTTGCAAAGCTTCAGCAACAGCTTGAGCATTTTCAGCATGACGTTGCATACGGACTTCGAGAGTCATGAGACCACGACGAGCCATGAAACAGTCGAAAGCGGAAGGAACAGCACCAAGAGAGTTTTGCATAAAGGCCAACTTCTTGTGCCAATCTTCGTTGGAAGTGACAGCAACGCCCATGACAACATCAGAGTGACCGTTAATATACTTGGTAACAGAGTGGACGACAATATCAGCGCCTAAAGCAAGAGGGTTTTGGAAATAAGGGGACATGAAAGTGTTATCGACAACCAAGGTAGCACCGTGAGCATGAGCACGTTCAGCAATGGCTTGAATATCAATGACACGAAGTGTGGGATTGGTGGGAGTTTCAAGCCAAACGAGCTTGGTATTTGGCTTGAAGTAAGCTTCAATATTAGCGGGTTCGCTCAAGTTGACAAAAGTGGTTTCGATGCCAAGGTTGACAGCAACTTTGGTGAAATAACGGTAGGTACCACCGTAAACATCATTGACAGAAATCAAGTGAGAACCGCTTTCTAAAGAGTTGACAATAGTAGCAGTCGTAGCAGAACCAGAAGCAAAAGCAAGACCATATTTGCCGCCTTCAAGGGCAGCAATGGCTTCTTCAAAGTTATTACGGTTGGGATTGCCAGATCGAGAATATTCGAAGCCCTGAATTGAAACACAAGTTATACAGTTAGTATCGGTCGAAGCTATACCCCTTGGATGCAAGACATCCAGAATAATCTTCAAAACGCTTCTGCACTCATGTTCCTCATCCCTAGGAACCCTTAGATTGCAACAGATACTTACTGTATGAACACCAGCTGCAGACTGCTTGTATGTAGTAGAAAGAGAGAGGGCAGGAATAACAGCACCAGTTGTAGGATCAGGTCTTTGAGCAGCGTGCACAGCACGAGTACCGAATCCTGATGTAACAGTCATTGTCTGTATAGCTAGTTAGTATATAGAAGGGTTGAAGCTTTTATTAAAAAGAAACAATCAAGATAAAAAAAGTTTTTTTTTTCATTTTATAGCTAAAATCCGCTTTGTGACGGGTGAGCTGCACAACCAGCTGTCAAGAGTTCAAAAAAAAAAAAAAAAAAAAAAAAAAAAACCTAAAAAAAAGCCTGTTTTCCTGACAAATTCCGATACACCAGCACGCAATTTATTTGGTTTAGAGTATCACGATTGGTGGAAGATGGCGACATTATTGAAACTGCACTACTTGTAGGTTCCTGCCGGCGAATTAAAGTAGAAATTAAAAAGAGCAAATCTTTTGGTTTGATGAGTGTGGAGGAAGTTTTAGTTTTTTGCTTAGAAATCAGACAGTTTTTTAACAAGATGCAAACATGCAAAAGTGCGATTAAAACGAAAATACAGAGGTGATACATCATAGTACCCTGGGAAAAACTGAGCATTCTGTGCTACGACTGTTCGTTGATAGCCACCACGCAGAACGTTGCGCTTAAGTGCATTAAGGGCGAGGAGTTAGTAACCTTGAGCTTTCGTTATGAGCGACTTTTTTGCAAACAATGCTGCCTTGTAGATAGTCAGCAGATCAAATCAGATCAAACAATTCGGTTTATGGTTCTAGCAGATCGAATACGTTAGGACTTTACTTGTTTGGTTTCAGATAAACAAATCCAAGCTATTCGTTAGTATATAAAAAATAGTGGCTATAATTTAACCAACATTAGCACTATACGAGGCAGAACAATGTGGTTGTGCTTTTCTATGAATGTTTGTACGGTTTCGAATAAAGACGCTACATTTTCAGAATTCGCTGCTTCATAGTAATTTTGATCTAACTTCCTGACCCAGCTTGTCCGCTTGATCGTTTACAGCGACTACTACGCACGTCACAGCTGCAGAATTTTGCACGACTATCACCCTTGCCTGAGTTACATGAATGCTACCGACACATGCGCGTTTAACCAGTTCGCAAGATACTGCATCGAACAGGCATACATTGAGTAATTGCATTAGGAAACTAGATATATTTATTATTCTATCTCCTTTTCCTTTACTTTTTACATCATTTTTGTTGTATAAAATGCTGGTAACAATCAATATGGATGTGTGAGGATGGGGGAATAATGACGTAGAAAGGTTAAAGAAAAGAATATGTGCATAAAAAAATAAAAGGAAATGTTGTACATCTACAAATATAATGGTTGGGACGAAAAGAGGACCCAGCCAGTAAACCAAAAATAAAATAAAATAAGGGTGTTAAATAAGTTGATTGCATGTGTAAAATGTAACGAGAAAAGGACCTCTTCTTTAAGCATTAAATAAATATAACTTATATATTGTAATGCTTCAAAATGAAAGCTGCTGGTGTGTTCACTTTTTTATATTCTGGATTTTTTTTCTTTTTTTTTTTTTTTGTTGTTTTTTCTTGTTGTTACATGTTTTCTTTTAAGCATAGAGAAATGCCTAAAATATTTTGATTAGAAAGCCTTTGTTTGCTGGTATTGATGTGTTGTATCTAATGTAAGGTTCCTCCTTCTAATTCATGCCATCAGATAGGTTGAGTAAAAGTTGACCAAGACAACGTTTTGTAGCAAGGTCATCCTTTAAAATCTGATGAAAAGTCGTGTCTCTAAGTGGCTCTGGGAGGCATTGACGTAAAGCTTCACGTGCTCTAATATGATAAGGAATGATGAAAAGTTTCTTTAAGTACTCTACGCTCTTCATGTGTATTCTTCCACCCTGCATTTATTTCTTACCGTGGGTTTTCTGACAATCTCAAGTAACAACGGATGACATGCTTCAACAGACGCATAGCTTGATTTTCGACGAGCTGATTGACCATGTTGTGTAAGACTGTAGCTACAGCATAGAATCGCTCGTATGTTTGACAAATGTAATACTGTTTGAGAGAATAGCAGAAATGCTATTAGCAAACCGAAACTTTTACTTCATTTCCCATTTTCTACTTACCAAGCCAGTATCGTCTAACAAAATCTTTTGCACAACAAATATAGCAACTGTCTTTGAAAGTTCGCTTCCGGTTTCCATGATACGAAGACACAGTGGAATGATCTCGGTGGATAAGAGAAAGCTAATGACTTCGGGATTATCGTTCTGATACACAGTGAAAGGTATATGAGTTCTACGGTTCAAAAGCGTTAAATTCAGTCAAATTTACGTTCTTACCTTGACTAAAGCTCCAATAACGCCCAAGCTCGTTAATCTCAAATATTCAAAAGGACGAGTTTTGCTGGTTGTGTTCAAAAAAGGATAAAGATAAAGGGGAATATGCGCTATATATAACAAAATAGACAATTTAGCACAAAACGTCCCTATTCGAAGCTTGTACAGAATTTCCTTATATTTCTTACCTTGGAGAAATAAACTTCTGGTTTCATTGTGATTTGCAACACATTGAAGAAGCGCAAGTGCATTGCAGACCCTGTTCGAAGCGCCTCCGCTCAAGGTGGGAGGTGTTAGTAAGGAATAAACTGTAACAATTTCTTGCAATAATACAGGAATGACGCCTAGCAATAGAAATGTAGTTTTTAAGGTTAATGTTCCTCTTTGCATGCTGTAAACACTGCAGTCTCAAAGCACTTACCATAGGAGTACCATAAAACGAGAGCCAAGTCTTCATATTGTTCTCTTTTTTTACTTAAATCCAATAAGGCTTGTTCTCTGGTAGAGGGATTCAATAAATCCAACACAAGCCCGTAAATTTTCTCTTCATCTAATTGTTGCATTTTCTGTTGATGGTCCTGCTGTTGTTGTTGAACATGGGAAGGTTGTTGCTGTTGTGCTTGAGAAGGATGCTGCTGTTGTTGTTGCATGAGGTAGTTGCTTGGCATAGGCATGCCTTGTGGTCCGAGATTGTTGTTCATCATTTGTGCGTACATAAATGGATCAGCTGTGTTCAAACCACCAGCACCACCGGCACTTGATACACCCGCTGCGACATTGCGATTCATTGCCGAAAAATGTTGAGATAACGCGTTAAGGTTATTGCTAGCATTAGTTGTGGGCTGTAAGGCAGAGGTTAACGGGTTACCAGCAGTAGCAGCATTGCCACCGCCGCCGCCAATTCCTGTTGTCCCGGCATTCGTCAAAGAAGATTGCTGCAAATACTGGTGAAGATTAGGGTGCATAGAAGTAATAGTGTTGAAAGAAAAAGAAAAAAAAAAAGGAATAAAAAATAACAGAAAGGGCTATTAAAGAAAAGAAAAACTCAAAAAAAATAGCAATAGTAATAATAGAATAAATAGGAAAATACAATATTGAAATATAAAGAAAACACAGAGGAAAGTGAAATGCAGCCTTGCTGACTGATAAGTGCAAACACACAAACTTAGTAAATCCAGTCTTACATTTCTGAGCCTTATTTTTTTTTTTTTTTTTTTTTTTTTTTTTGCCTCCCCTTTTTTTTTCATATCCTTAAAAGACAAAAGGCATTTCATAAAAAAAAATCTCTTTTACACTTGTCTCTCACTTGAAAAAGGAAGGGGATTGATACCACTCTCTTCCCTGCTTTTTCAGTCTTGTGTACTTTATTTAAAGAAAGACCATTCAGTTATAAATCATAAAGACGCTTGTCCCCTCTCCTTCCCCTAACCCCTTTCTTTTTGTTCAGCTTTTTTGCAACTCACTATTTTGTCTACCCAGAAAATCTCTAAATTTCTCTCAGCTTTAACGATGTTGGTCTTGCCATTGTGTTAAGAAGACCATTTGCGACCCAATCATTACAGAAAGCACATACAAGTTGAATTTTAAACGTAGAGAAGAAAGCAGCAAAACAACCATTTCATTTAACAGCAAATCCCAAATCCACTCTACACCCATTTTCTATTTGAGTATCTATCTATTAAGTGACCTAAAGAAATGAATACACCAGCTATATTAGCGGAATCCAAGGATGAAGACACTGTAGATTCTGGCGTCTTTAGCCCGACGGCATCGAACGATAGCTTTGATAGCACTACCACGGTCTCTTCATCCGTCAACTATGATACAGCCAATGATTCGGAAGACAGCATAGAACAGCTTAAACAGCAACAACAACAACAACAACAAGAAGAAGAAGAAGAAGGCGAGGACGCTGCTGCAGTAACTGAAGAGCAAGCACAAGATACAGCTGGTTCTCTATCACTCGTTCGACAGCTAGCTGCACAATTCCCTGAATATGAAAAGCAATCTCATATGGAGCCCTTTGGAGGTGTTTGGATGAATCCCAATACAGAAATTGAGAAACTCGATACCGAAAGAGTACTTGAACTGTCTAATAATGGAAGATATGCTAAGTTAAATACTTTTCTCGGAAAGGGCGCCTTCAAATGTGTTTACAAAGCCATTGATAGAGAAGAAGGATATGAAGTAGCTTGGAATGTGATACAGGTTAGAGTTAAAGTTTTATTGCGGAAAATGACGGTGTTTATTGAAAAAAAAAATTCGACGTTGATAGGTCACTAGGCAAGAAGTGAAAGCTTTTGCCCATGAAATTGAAATTCTCAAGTCTGTTCGACACCCTAACATTATCACATTTCATGACGCTTGGTATAACGATACAGAATTCGTCTTTATTACTGAACTCATGACGTCAGGTACGCTTCGTGAATATATACGCAAACTGACACCCTTACCCAATATGAAGATTGTCAAAAGATGGTGTCGTCAAATTTTAAAAGGGCTCGTTTATTTACACGGCCACCAACCCACCATCATTCATCGTGATATCAAATGTGATAACATCTTTATCAATGGCGCACATGGAGAAATCAAAATCGGTGATATGGGTACAGCAGAAATGAAAATTGATAAGAAATATACAGTTATCGGTACACCTGAGTTTATGGCTCCAGAAATGTACGAGGAAAAAGGCTACAGTGAAAAGGTCGATATCTATGCTTTCGGTATGTGTTTGTTGGAAATGGTAACTGGTGAATATCCTTATAATGAATGCACCAATGCAGCTCAAGTATATAAGAAGGTCACTCAAACCATCCGACCGAAGTGCCTATCCAGAGTACAGGATCCTGAAGTCTTGGCTTTGATCAATAGCTGCCTTGCACCAGAGCATGAACGTCCATCTGCGCAAGATATTCTAGAGCATTCATTTTTAGCCGTAGAACCGGAGGTAGTTGTACTCGCAACAGATGTCGCTATGAAACAACTCACATTACAGGTTGTATTTAAGGGCATGGATAAACTGTCTGTCAAATTTGAGTTCAATGCGGACACTGACACAGCTGAAGAGGTTGTAGCAGAAATGATTGAAGAGCAAGTATTACCTGAGAGATACCAACAATTAATTACAGGTGATATAAACAGACTATTACGTGATTTGAATAAACAGCAACTCTCGGCTCAAAGCGACGACGATGACAGCAATAAACTCCTCTTAGAGAATGAACGTTTGGTATGGAGGAGAGAGAATGATATTCGGTCCGAACTGGAACGTGCAAAATCAGAACTAAAGGCAACAATGACTAAAATTATGGATATGGAAAGCAAATGTGACAACTACAGTCAAAGGATTCAGTTTGCTGAACAAAAATATAAAGACACCATTCTTGCTATAGAACAGTTTAGGTTCTCTTCTTCAGGCTCTTCCGCAACTACTCCTACAATTACTTCGTCATCCCCTACTGATCTACAATACAATCATCATCATTCACAACAACAACAAGCTTACCATTACCCTTCAACACAATTATTACAACAAGAAGACTCAAATACCGTATCATCCACTGCGTCGTCTTCTTCCATATCCTCTTCTTCTGCATCAACTGCTTCTTTGGATACACCAGAATACTCCAACGAAACCAGTATAGAAACGTTCGTATTGGAAACTGCTGCAGCCGCAGGTCGCAACAAAGACAAAGCAATTGAATGGGTCAGAAAATTACAGAATCAAGATATTATGACAGTAGGTGACCTCAGAGACCTACATGATGAAGATTGGGCTGGCATTGGTCTCACTGTGTTCGCTCTACGTGCCCTGAAAAATATGTTGTATGGAATGTGCAGTAAAAAGTCACAGCATCAACAACGATCAAGAACAACCTCAATAGGAACAAGTACACCTGTTGATGAACAAGAACAATTTTTATAGATTTTGGAATGGTAGCGTAGTATCATAGATCATTCATTGTATATCTTTGCCTTTCCATTGTATTTTTAACTATATTTTTTATACACTGCAACTATCAAAGCATGAAATGCCTTCAATGCAAATAAAACACCTCTTCTAGATTCCCCTTAATTCGTGGCTTTTAAAACGGACTGCTTTTCGGATTGAAATTCAGTTTAACGGTGGAAGTTGAAATAGCCAGAACTTACTGCTTTTAATTCAACTGAGCAGTAACTTCTGGTTCTCCTTCATATAATATATCCTTCATTAGCAAACTATTGTAATATGGCTCGCAATAAAAGCAAAACAAAAATAGATAATAAGAAGAGTTCAACTGAGAAAAAACCCGCCTTCAAATTACCCAAAGGGAAAAGAATGGCCGAATATGATGAACCGGTTGAGAATGAAGAGAAGTATTTGCGTGCAGCTCCTGCTACTTCAGAAATCAAAGTAAAGTGTTTGTACCATCGCCCCTTTTTCAGCATTTTTGCCGATAATAAGAAGGCTTTTGTATTGATATTCTGATATCCTTTACTTCATCTTTGTAGAAAATATCAGATAAAAAGCTACGAGCTAAACTATTGCAGCAGGAAAAAAATAGCCGTGATGCCGCACGAGCTGCAGCCAGAGCAGAACTTTTATTGCAAGAGGACGCAGGTTATTTAGAAGCAGAAGGAATAGAAAAGACTTTCAAATTTAGACAAGATCAGTTAGCACCTAGTCTTGATGTCAATACTGTCAGCAAGGTGAGTGCTTTATTACTTGTTCATCGTAGATCCTTTTTATAGATCAATTGTTCGGCTAATCAATACTATATTGTTAGATTTTCACACTTGACCTGCCTCAATATGGTCCTTATTCCATAGATTATACCCGCAATGGCCGACATTTATTGATTGGCGGACATAAAGGTCATATAGCAGCGTTTGATTGGCAAACAGGACATCTTCATTTTGAAACACATGTTAATGAGGCTGTGCGTGATGTTACGTAAGTTTAGCATTGTAGAACCATTTATTTATACATGATATTTTCTATTTTACTGAGATACTATGGCATGAATTCTATTTAAATTGCAGATGGCTACATAACGAGACATTATTAGCGGTTGCTCAGAAGAAATATGTCTACATCTACGATAAATCCGGCATGGAAATCCATCGTTTGACACGCCACACCTACGTCGACAGGCTGGAATTTTTGCCTTACCACTATCTACTTGTCTCAGTTGGTAGTAACGGCTACCTCAAGTATCAAGATACATCTACTGGAGAAATTGTTGCCGAAAGACGTACAGGACTTGGTCCATGCAACACAATGACACAAAATAGATATAATGCAGTAATCAACTTAGGACATCAAAACGGTACAGTGACACTTTGGGCTCCCTCCATGCCTGCACCACTTGTAAAAATGCAATGTCATCGGGGTCCTGTCAAAGCCATTGCTATCGACAGAGGAGGACATTATATGGCTACATCTGGCGCTGACGGACAAATGAAATTATGGGATATTAGAACTTACGGACTTTTACAAGAATACTATACAACTCGTATAGCAACCTCACTCGACATTTCTGATACCGGGTTATTAGGTGTAGGTTGCGGTGCACATGTACAAGTGTGGAAAGATGCGTTCAAAACAAAACAAAATTCACCCTACATGTCTCATCTGGAAGGTGGCTCCATCATCGAAGATCTTAGGTTTGTGCCATTTGAAGATGTGTTAGGCTTCGGACATAGTAAAGGTATCTCCAGCATTGTCATACCAGGCGCTGGTGAGGCCAACTTTGATTCATTTGAAGCCAATCCTTATCAAACTAAACGTCAACGCCAAGAAACCGAAGTACACTCTCTGTTGGATAAATTGCAGCCAGATATGATTATGTTGGATCCCACACAAATTGGTGGAGTGAATAAACAAACAAAGGCGGACATTTTGAAGAAACGAGCTGCAGAAGAAGAAGCGGCGGAACGAAGTGAGGAAGTAGACGATGGCAGATCTGTCAAAGAAAAGAAGAAAATGAGAGGCAGAAATTCTGCATTGAAGAGATATCAGCGCAAACAGGCAAAGAGAAATGTAATTGATCATAAGCGGTTGGATGCGGAAGAAAAACTCGCCGCTGAAAAAGCCAGAAAACAGAAGGAACAAGATAAAGATAAACCATTCACTACACTGGACATTTTTAATTAGAAACATCGCCCAGAGTTTTTGGTTCCATTTGTATATAGTATTATATTATGTAAATTTCTTTCAAAAAGTACTAAATTATTACTTGAAGCATCGCTATATATTGGCTTTTATATATAGTTATGATCAGTAAACACATTTTGAGATGCCAAACTATCAATTGTTGGCGCCTCTGATGGCATGCTTGAGGTTGATAAAAGCTGCTGCTGATCATTTTCGGGAGGAAGGAAGAACGCGTTGCTATAATCATTCGACAATGCTACGCCAATTTTAGTGTTGTTTGAAAAATTTAAGGGAAGGGTGGTGTTATTAGGTAAATAATCGTCACTCAGAAAGCCAAAGTCTCTAAGGGGTATCTGCTGTTGGTACAAAGGTTGCTGTGAATGGTTTGGTACTAATTGGTTAAATTGAGACGTCGTAGCTGTTGCCAGCTCTGGATACAGTAACGAAAAATCTTGCTGAAATGATGCTTGATTAAAAGTTGTTGATGAAGCTCTGGTCAGGCCATTTTGTATGCTGTGATGATTGGGAAAGGATATCGAAGCATCTACAATATTTGAGCTTTTAGAATGATAGGCATTGGACGCGAGATGATGAAAAGAATAAGAACTCAAAGTGCCAGCGGTAAAACCTCTTATCTGTGGATATTCATCGACGGGAAGTTGATATGGTTGTACGGGCTCTTCTGCAGACGAGGAGGATACTGGTGCGGCTGTATTTTGTCTACCAGATTCAGGGAGTACAGGTGCTGGCAGTTTCTCTTGATGTGTTTGAACAATATCATGTTGTTTGACGGAATATGATAGTGTGCCACTTGTTTTGATTTTCTGAACTGAACCTGAGGTTGTTGTCGCTGGTAAAGATGCGTGTCTGACATGCTTTGTTTTGGACTTTTTCTTTTTCCGTCCTACACTCTCTATTCTATTTGTATAATCCTTTATTTTAATAGGTATGCGAGTGTTGCTCAAGCTCGTCTGCTCTACAATATTAGCATTGCTTTTAACTAATTGTGAAAAGGGTAAATTAGCACCGGTAGTAGTTGCAGGCTTTTCAATAGTATTTGGAGAGAAAACAATCTGTGCTGCCGTAATCACTTGTTGTTTTACTTTTGAAGTAGACTGGGCATGTTGGTCATTCTCTTCTTCATTTGATAAACCAGTATATCGGTGATGATATTTATATTCTAAAGCTTGTATAGAATCGTACAACATTGATGTCGTATCTCGCGACTGAGGTAACTTGCTTAATATACAAATGCTCAAATCGAAATTCCTTTTAGCGTTGAACTTTTCAGGGTTCGAGCTTGAAGCATTCATAATATGTATACGTACAGCCATTATTAAAGCATAAGCCAGGATAGGTAATGTAGAATGGTATGACAAATCACTCGTATCAAGCTTGCTTGCTAAGTCGGTTATGATAATCGCTGCATACGAACAAATATCGTACGAGGGCCTGTTATTGGTATTTCTCTTCGATAGAATGTCACTGACGTAAGGTCGATGCAGTAAGATCAAATTAGTGTACAAAAATAACCGTTTTTGCGTTTGGAGTCGCCTTGCGGTAGGCGTTTCTTCTGTCACTATGTTCGGAACACTTGAGAAAGGTGATTCTGGTTCCTCTGATGGATGCATAATGTCGATTAACCAAGAGTCAACACTTACAAGAAAGGCATTGTGTCTCTATACATTATATAAATTAAAGCTTATTGATATACTTGTAACAGGTCAAATGGCTTACGTAACTTACATACCTTGATAGGACCCTGAATGATGAAGGGTGGTGGGGGACAATAATTAAATCTGATAACTCTTGAAGTCACTTTGCTTGAAGCGATCAATGTACCAAGACTATCAATCCAGACAGAAACATAACTATCATCATTTTCAAGTTTTTTTGGGTATGTCACATCGCTAATAAAGGTTGTATAGTTGCATTGGACATAAAATAGAATCATTACTTTAAGATAATTATAAATAGACATTATAACTTTAAAACAGAAAATTTATCACTTACAGTACTTTTTCCTCAGTGGCTAAAGGACGTCCATACACCATACTAATTGTGCAGTCTGTCACGTAAGCAAGCCAAAAAGTGCGGATACAGAGCTGATCAAAAGGGCCTTCTTCATTTGTTACAAAGGACCGATGAATACCTAAATCTAGTGCCATTCGGAATGCTTCGCCCACCCATAGCCAAACTTTAGTCAGATCTTCGAGTTTTTTTTTCTGCTCTAAATGATTTGCCAAGATGATAAGTGCTAAGATTGTACTGATTCGTGGTTTGTCTCTATAACCATCAATGAGAAGCGAAGAATATTTCAGACACTCTTCACCAAGGTCTGTATAAGCTTTATTGTCTGCAGTAAGTCGTTGTTGAGGGGTGTGCTGCAATTGAGCGGCTCGCGCAAAAAGGGCATAATAGAATAACGGTGATAAATAGCTTTCTTTGTTAGCAAACACGTACTCCAGCTGTTTTACAATCTCTTCTTTATTGATCAAAGGATAGAATGGGTTTAAATTCTCGTAATAAATATCAATCAGATAAAGTTGATCTGATTTGGAAATGTTTGGTTCTTTTGGTATTGCTTTCATTATTGGATAATTCGATTCAAAGGTGACAAGGGATGGTTGGTTTTGAGAGAAGAGATCTTCGCAGAACGAGGTTTCACCTGTGAAGTGACCTGACTTCGACAGACCAGGTTTGCGGAACACAGTTGTTGACGGTGCTGTTTCATGTTGATTAAAAATGGCATTATTATTGTTATTATTGTTATTATGTTGTCGCTGTGTATTGGATTTAGGATCTATAATAGTTGCATGAGTGTTCGGCCCTATCTGTTGCTGTTGTATTATATTTATATCATCAATAGTATTTTTATTCTTATTGATATTAACTCGATGGTGAAGGCATTGGCAATTTGTCTTTGTACATCGCTCATTTCGAGAGGCGTTGATATCACATCGAATCTTCTTTTTCTTACATACTTCACAAGCTTTACTGCCTGATCTTGTTCTTTTTTTCTTATCAGATATCGCTGAGGAAAAATCAGGATCGAATATTTTGAACTCTACGTCTGGAGTAGTTGAGGTTTTCTGTACTTTCAATATGTCTACTGCAACAGTTTTTAAAGTCTGTAAAGACGGAAATGGTAAAGGTGGAGGCTCTTCATACATAATACTGCGAAGAAGTGAAGCAAGCGAAAGAGACAAGCGAAAAAAATGGAAAATCTCTCGGAGCGAAAAAGAAAAAACTTGTATCATCTCCCAAATACACATTCGTCTTGCTTCATCACGTTCCCGTCTGTCTTTTAAGTTTTACAGTTGTATGTTACTCAAGCATCGAGTTAAAGATCCTGATCTGCTAACGTAGGATATTTGTAGAATGGGAACTGTCTTACTGTTTGCTTTGATAGCAATGCCTTATGCAAAGGTTTTGAAAGTTAAAATTTCCCAAGTAAGAGCCATACTGCTTAACAAAATTAAGATACATAAGAATTACAGCGAGAATATCCTCTCAGTAATTTCTATGACACTCAAAAAGAGCATTGAGTTGTAAAATAACAAATCCTTGTAACCAAACACGTAACCGAGAGTTAATGATAGATAATACTAGCCATAATAATTCTATATTGTCATTATTCCAAAAATAAAAAGCTTACGAATATGCATTTTCTTTATTTGGTTGCGGTTTATCATAATGTTAGCGAGCTTTATCGAGAAGTTGAACTGTTTTTAAATGAAGATAATATACAGAGCAGATACCTTGAATCTGTTTTCGTTTTTCTTTCTTTTCTAGGCAGGTTGGCGACTTCATCATAACTCAAAAGAAAATATATATATATATATATATAGTTCCTAAACAGTGAATCTATTTTCACCTGACTTGTTTGACGAATCACTATGAGGAGTAAATTCAACTGTTAAGTTGCTGTTCAGATTTAAGAATTCCTTTAATTGACGGCTACATAAAAGAAATAGATTAATACTGTATTGGTCGTTTAAAATTCTACCTTTTGTATAGTCTCATCTGAACCTACCCAATGGTTTCAATCTTTTCATTTCTTTCTGAGCTCTTAATCCAAAGTGCTACTCTGTAAAATACTTTACGCACTGATACGACTGCACCACAAATCTCGTCTTCATATTGAAACTGTTCGCCCAGCATGGCAAGGATCTATATATCAGAAGAATTTGAGTCGTTAATCACGTCTGTTTCTTCATAATCCCAATCCATTCTATTCGAAACAATATGAGCGTCTTTACCAAATTAAGCCAGTAATCATTAATGGCCTCGCCTGTTCTATTCCTGGGAAACTGAATACTGAATTTTCCACCACTGGCATTAACGGGATCTTCCCATTCAGGTCGTACCCCCTTCTTAAATATATGATAGTTGGAACTGATTTCAAGATGATTTACTTTGACAATATTATTATGAACTCTAAAATCGTTACCAATGTAATTAGCATGCTGGTAAAACAAAAAAAAAAAGAATAACAATATGTAGTCTCTTAGTCTTTTTCTTCGATTGACACACGTACCCCCAGAAATCTTCGACTGTATTGACATCAACGATTTCCTTCAAGTTTTGAGACCAGTTTGTAGCGCTAGCTTTTTTACCAGGGTTATCGAACCATAAAGTCCAGGTATTTTGAAGAGGATGTTTGACGTTGTAGTTTTTGGGATCTTCGAAAACTGTAATGGGTCTGTCTTCCTTTGTTGTATCTTCTTGCACTGGTGTAGCAGCCAAAACTTCTTGTTCAGTCATATTCTTTTGTATTCTAGTGTTTTCGCGAAAAGAAGAAGAAAGAATTAGCATATTCAAATTTCAATGTCTTTCAATTTTTTTGACAATATACTACAGTGGAGAGTTGTCAGCAATTTTTAAAATATTTACCGTTTGTAATAGTCTACTTAACAAATAAATACTGAAAGCTAGTTCCATTACCACATAAAAAAAAAATCTTTTGGATGACAACGCACAGCTAGGTAAAATTCACGTTTCGGGCCAGAATACAGAAAAGGAAACCCCTCGAAACGTGACGCTTCAATTCCGGAATTCAGGCCGGAGCAGCGTTGTTTGTCTGCCATTTTGGTTTTCGAAAGGGCGATGAGTGAAGGAAGAGTTACATCGAAGAGGAAAGAACAAACATATAGATCCTCCTCTCTATCTGCGGTATGAAGGTCCGTACTCAACACTTATCAATTATGCATAACACATCATCATTTCAACAGAAGGATTATAGAAAATGGATGGATGATGTTTACGGATTACGGATTATTTACCTTTGCAACTTTCTTTTCTGTTTCTCATGTCAATAGTTGAACATTGCCAACCCAGCCACCGGCTGTCAAAAGTTGATTGAAATTGAAGACGAACGTCGTCTGTAAGTGTCTCTTCAGTCCATTCGTTATTGCGAAAGAGCAAATGAAGAATAGCCGAGGAGACCATCAGCAACGTGAACAACTGGTTGTTTTTTTCTGATGATCAGCTAGTCCAACATTACTTTGAAAACCGAAGTGCAGAAACACATATGTTTGTCATACGCAGCTCAACGATAAGGCTACATTATTTGTGCCTCCTATATTCTTTAGACAGCTCAACAACTCGGCCATTCTACATTTGCTTTTTTGCAGTTTGAATGTTGAAATAATTAGATCGATTTCAAAGATACTAATGGTAGCAATTAACTTTGATATAGTCGTGGCTTCTACGATAAGCGTATGGCCCAAGAAGTCTCTGGTGATTCCCTCGGTGACGAATTCAAGGGTTACGTTTTCCGCATTACCGGTGGTAACGACAAGCAAGGTTTCCCCATGAAGCAAGGTGTCCTCTTACCTCACCGTGTTAAGCTCTTGATGTCCAAGGGTCACTCCTGTTACCGTCCCCGTCGTACTGGTGAACGTAAGAGAAAGTCCGTCCGTGGTTGTATCGTTGGTTCTGACCTCTCTGTCTTGTCTCTTGTTGTTGTCAAGCAAGGTGAACAAGATATTCCCGGCTTGACTGATACCACTGTTCCCAAGCGTCTCGGTCCCAAGCGTGCTTCCAAGATCAGAAAGTTCTTCGTAAGTTATATGATTTTTCTATTATGATCTTTTTGGAGAAGATTTGATTTAATAAGGCTTCCTCCACTTACGCTCTTATAGAACTTGTCCAAGGAAGATGATGTCCGCAAGTACGTCATTCGTCGCGAAGTTCAACCCAAGACTGAGGGTAAGAAGCCTTACACCAAGGCTCCTAAGATCCAACGTCTTGTCACTCCTCTTACTCTCCAACGTAAGAGACATAGACAAGCCATTAAGCGTAGAAGAGCTGAAGCTTCCCGTGAAGCTGAAGCTGAATATAAGCAATTGCTCGCTAAGCGTGTCAAGGAACAAAAGCAAGAAAAGGCCGAACGTCGCCGTACCTCTTCTATGCAAAAGTCTGCTTCTGCTTAAATTATTGGATTTATATATGAAGATATTTTAAGTCAATTTTCAAAAATTAAAATCACTTTGTAGTTAGGAAAAACAATTGTTGCCATGAATGTATGTTTCGATGTGGATGTGGATGTGCCAAATTGTTGAGAGATTATGTGCCGATATGAACGATTTGCAACATAAGAAAATATTATTTTCATTTTCTTCGTGAACGTGAGTAAATGTACGTGCAGAAGTTACCAGCTGAAGTCATAGAATTGGAGACGGAAGTCAATAATAAGTTAGGGAAGGTGAAGTTTTATTTTCAGTTGTAATTTCATAGTTGTAAAATGATTATTTGTACTGAGAGTTTGGGTCACTGCCTACTACCTCACGTCTTTTACCAAAAGTCATTCCAGACTAGCGAAAACAATTGTTTCTGAGAATTTTTGATTTATCTGTTTCGATAAAATTTCTATAAGTACTTACTTGATTAGCACCGCCGGTATAGCCATATTGATATGTGTTATATGTTGCTGCTGCTGCTGCTGCTGCTTCTTTTGAATATGCAGCCTGTTGTTTATCTGCAAGCTTGGGTCCCAGATACTATATATCAAACATCGGCAAAATATAACAAGTTATAATTTGATCCAGCAATTCGTATTCAACTTGTTATCGTAGCGTTAATAACTCACATCCGGTGAGGTTCCTGCCTTATATCCATATCTAGATAATGAAAATATCGCGTCCACCACTTGTGTCATGTTTTTCTTCTCGTATAAATCAATGGTTTGGAAAAGATCATGCTTTGGTACTCCTAGGGCTTCTGCACCTCGCAAAAATATAGAAATATTTTCCATCTAATTCGGTAGAACTCCAAACAATTATTAACATATCTTCTGGAAGCTTATTGTTCAGATGCTTACCTGAACAAAAGGTAGTCTCGACTGTTTGAATTTACCGGATCCAGGTTTTAGCTTTTCAATGACTCTATGAGAATTCAATCTGAGCGAAACTGTCGGCCTGAAGTCCATCGAATTTTTCTCAAACATACTTGCACAATATAGTACCGTCTTTCAAACTTTCAGCGAAATCTTCTGAAGGAAACTTCTCGCCGATGAGATCTTCAATCCATTGGCGTGCTTCCTTTTCCCGTTCTACAGAATACTTTGCATCAATTCTAGCGTGAATCTCTTGAGAGCGACAAGGTAATATTAGCGCTAGCTTTTCAATGTAATTCCACTTCCCTTTCGTTTATATTTACCTTTGTCGATACCGTACAAAGGCGTTTCTTCGTCTTCCATCGTATTTTTGAAGGGCTGTTTGTTACAGTTAGCAGAACCCCCAAACGGATTTATTTTTCTAAAAATTCAAAAGGGCTGGTTTCTCAAAGGGCGGCGTTTCTTTTTAGGAAAGTTTAAATGAAAACGCGTATCTTTTTTAATGAATGCAATTTCTGCCACAGGTTTAAGTAATGTTGCGAGTTGCAAAGCGAGTGATGAGACAGATGATTATAGCACTGGAACAGTAACAAAACATTATGAAGTTTTTTAGATCTACTCTTGATGAAATTGACAAGTATCCAGAAATGAAAAGACATTATCTTGTCATGGATAATGCCCCTACTCATGGCGCAACTGATATAAGAAAATACATTCACTCTCAAGGATATCGTTATGCTTACCTTCCTCCGTATTCTCCTAAACTCAATCCAAATGAACAATTTTAGTCAGTTGTCAAGAGTAAAAACAAACAAAAAAAAACTCCTGAAAGAGAAATCATTAATGACAAGAATTAGTGAGGCATGCGATAAGTTGTATTTAAATGATTTTCAAAGGCATAATTCTCATTCTGCTAAATGTTTCGGTAAATGTCTCAACAAGAAGAGATTAAAAAAAAACACAAAATACAAAAAATAAAAAAAAAAAGAAATCATGGCCAGTAACCTGACCCAGGACGAAAGATTACACAAATGTAAGCAACAAGCAAATGGAATGATGTCTTTTGGTATGAATGATAATACTCTTTAATTGAAACAACCATCAAAGATGGGAAAGGTGGAGGTATGTGGGAGAGCATTAACGGAATATTCAGGATTCGTCAAATGGATGGCGGTCCGCAGTGATTTCAGTATGGGTGCCCAAACTTGAGTGATGAAATCATACTCTGTCACGCGGGCCGAGTTTCAGAGTTGAGCAGAAATGCGTTGGTTTCAACGACCGTGATCCGCGCGACGAGTGCTGCAAGCAGCCGTTCTGTGTCAAGGCAGCTTGTTTTGATTTGCTGAATGTACAAGATGGCCTGCTTGACATTGTGTTCATGTCACGTTCTAACATCTAAATCATAAAAACAATCGAAGAAACAATCCAGATTTTCAGCCTTGACCAATTATGGTGTACTGGAACAAATAGGATTTCATCAGGCACATTTCAGCCTTACTAGTAAGCCAGATATCTCGCAGTGGCGTTGTACAATTCATTAACAGGAACAATATTATTCGGTTGTCACTGCTACTTTCTTAATTTCACTATAAGCTCACTTCTACCTCGCATTCATATAAAAGACCATCCAAATTCTGAATCAAAACTAAACCATAGCCTAGTCTGTTTTTGTCAAATCCAAGATGGAAAACAACCCACAGGCCATCCAATGCAATTCTTGGTCTAATAGGGGCAGGTCGTTCTTCCACTTGCAATAGATACTGATTGATTTTGCTTGATAATCGTGCCAAGGGTCGAATTTTTGAAAGCAAGACCATCGGCCTCAGTCAATGTCATGTATTCGGCACATTCTTTCAGTACTTTGTTTTTTAAATTTATAGAACAAGATTGCTCAGCCAGCAGAAATTTTTTCACAGAATGTAAGCCTATACAAACACCTGTTTAGCTTAATAGACGGGGGGGATACAGAGAGGATGAGGGTCACATTGGTATATTCACGAGTTTGGACGGAATGTTGACAACTTTTTTATCAAATGAATGGCAGGCAATTCACAACGGGCAGTAGGAGGTTCATTTCTAGGACTCCAGCATAACTTGAGCTCAAAATATGAATGAAAGAGGCCAATTGATCAGCTTTTTTGTACACAGTAATTCTCCTCAAGAACGACAAAAAAAGAGAGAAAACAGGTGCGGAAAGCACATTCTAACTCAAAAAAAAGGTGAATCAATAAGTTATAAAGTAGGTGAAATCAAACCTGCCCGTTCTGCAAAGCAATGTTGCAGTGTACCGCAGTGGAGATAATGCTTGTCAGTTGGCCACGAAGGAGTCCCTGATGGTACATTTATGCTTTTCTCTCTTTCCGTCTGACCTTGAAGCAATCGTCCTGCCTATGCGTCAGCCCATATTTAAGAGAAAATATTGCTTTTTGGAACCAGCTGTGTGTTGGTTGCTCAAAGAAGAGGATTTCGTAACAATGTGCGACGTACGGACAGAGCTTAGAAACAACCAATGTAAACCTTGCAGTTTCCTTCTTCACCTCATAGCTTCCATCTCCAAGCGAGAGAAGAGATACTATTGCGTGGCCACACAACTGTGTTGAAGGAGAAACTAAAAGAAAGAAGAAAACAATATTCTGTGAAATCTGAAAAAAAAAAAAATACAAATAAACAAATAAACAATTTGAGCCCCTATAAATTAATTGACGTCACCTTCCATAGGCGAGTGAACTCAGTTTTTGTATTCTGTCAACTTTCACCCCGGATTGACGGCAAAGATCAATTGAGCTTCTCCACTTTTTTCTTACCAATAATACAATATTTTAATTCAATGTTTTCGTCTGCTCTTAAGAGAAGTGTAAGCGCTTATGGCATAGTTAGCAGAGACAATCGTCGAGTTCTTAAACTTTCAATTTTATTGTTGTAGCTGGCTACAGCGGCTGTAGGTAGTGTCTTGATCGCTAACGCTGCACCTGTGCTTGCAGAGGAAAAACGAACCAAAGTAAGCAATACGCAAAAATATACCCGAAAATTCATCATTGCTAATATGAAGATCAATAGCTAAGCATTTACGATGAGCCTGAACCAAAAGTTGTCATTGTTGAATCGCCTACGAAATTAGAGGAGCAAGTACACTATGCCCAAAAATATGCCCACCAGACGTTACAGCAAGGAAAGGTAGCGTAGGGTCAATTTTTAAACTCGACTTCATATTTGTCGTAACAAACTTACAAGCTATATACTGCTGTATAAATTTTTTTAGTCACATGTGGATACTTGGGTCAATAAATACAAAACTGTAGAGAATGATTTGAAAACAGATATTGATAACATCATTGATAAAAACGAAGAAATTATGCCCAACATTCTATATGTGGGTGTAGCAGCCTTGGCCGGTACAGTTATTGCACGTAGACGCAACATTGTTCTTCGATTCTTAACTTCCACAACATTGGCTATTGGCACTTCTTATTATTTATTACCCAAAACTACCTGCAATGTGGGACACAAACTTCAAAAACTCGAAAATAGATATCCTCAATTGAAATCCATTCATCAGCAGGTTGACCATGCTATTACGGATGCTCGTAAACAAGCGGATGAAACAGTTAGGAAGTTACGGGGTACAGTCGATGAAAATACCTCTTTTCTCCGCAAAAAAGTTGAGCAAAATGTAGATAAAGTAAGAAGCCAAGTCAACCAAACAACTCAAGAAACAAAAGAAAAAGTCGATGATAAGTTTGATGAAGTGAAGAAGAACGTTGAAAGCATGTATTCGACCAGAGCAAAGGTAACAACATAGAAAGAACATCGCGTTGAAAATACTTCATTTAACTAAAACCCAACTATCTGTCATAGCCTGCCGTTGAAGAAACTTTGAAAAAATCAAGAGATTAATTTATTCTTCTGTCCAATATGTTTATAGTTTCAGTTGACTTTAATAAAAAGCGTGTAGTAGTAAATATGGGGGTTAAAAAAGAAAAACCACACGCTTATTTTGATACCGAAACCCCGTATGGCTAAAATTGTTTGCAATTCCTTCTATGGAACAGTGACCTTTGGCTTATTTGCTGTTTCAATATCAAGAAATAGTATCAACTGAAAAAAATATCCCAAGGCCTCGATCTGTGCAATCTGCTCAAAAACCGCTCACTGAGTAGTGTTTTTCAGTTTATTAATACTCTCCATACAAACCAACAGGCTTCAACGCTTGCTAAGCAATTGCAAAATTTGCCATTCAATACATCCCTTAAAGCATGCTCTAAACTTTCAAACTAAAATATTCGTATATTGACCTCCAGTTCAGTTAAGAAAACTGTTCTACACTCAATTATTGTATTGAGAGTTAGAGCTGATCAATAACTTTCATTCTGTTATGATTCGCTTCATATCAGAGAAGTATTTAAGGTAAGTTAACGAATTGGAGTGCGCAAAAAGAAAAAAAAGAAAAAGGATCTGGAGAAAACTGTAAATGCGTCTGAGTATACGAACTGAAAGTAGATGACGTCGGACTCCACACTATGCTGGCATGGGGAAACAACCGAACTTTGTGCCTGAGCTGAAAAAGTGGTTTGTCTATCCTGGCATAATCTAGTCTGAGTATAACCCACACAATATATTTTTTGCTGTTTCTCTAGGATTTTAATTCTCTTGCTACAACACTCAATCAACAAACAACCACCCTTCTCATCATGCTTAGAAACGTTGCTCGTATTGCTCGTCCCGCATTGAACCGCAGTGTATTACCCGCTGTATGTATTTTCTCAGTGTCAATTTTGATACCAACCTTATTGTCTAAAACGGCATGACTATGGGAATGACAAACAAAACTAACCCCACCTTTTTAAATAGGCTCGCCTCAATCTCGGTGCCGTTGCTACCATGGCTCGTACTTACGCTTCTGCCAAGCCTTCTACTTCTGAAGTCTCTTCCATCCTTGAACAACGTATTTTGGGTGCTAACTCTGAAGTTGACCTTCAAGAAACTGGTCGTGTCTTGTCCATTGGTGATGGTATTGCCCGTGTTTATGGTTTGAAGAACTGTCAAGCTGAAGAAATGGTTGAATTCTCCAGTGGTCTTAAGGTACTTTCTAACTTTTTTATTCCCGTTTTGTGAGGATACAAAACAGGACCAACAAAAAGTAGAATGTGGATGGTTGAACGCATATTAACCAATTTAAAACACTTTTATTGAATGATTCATTATAGGGTATGGCCCTTAACTTGGAACCCGATAACGTCGGTATCGTCGTTTTCGGTAACGATCGTTTGATCAAAGAAGGTGATACCGTCAAGCGTACCGGAGCCATTGTCGACGTTCCTGTCGGTCCCGGTATTTTAGGCCGTGTCGTCGATGCCCTTGGTAACCCCATTGATGGTAAGGGTCCTCTTCAAACTGAAGGTCGTTCTCGTGTCCAAGTCAAGGCTCCTGGTATTTTGCCTCGTCACTCTGTCAATGAGCCTATGCAAACTGGTATCAAATCTGTTGATTCTATGGTTCCTATCGGTCGTGGTCAACGTGAATTGATTATCGGTGATCGTCAAACTGGTAAGACTGCCGTTGCTCTCGATACCATTTTGAATCAAAAGAACTGGAACAATGGTAGTGATGAATCCAAGAAGTTATACTGTATCTACGTTGCTGTTGGTCAAAAGCGTTCCACTGTTGCTCAGCTTGTTAGAACTTTGGAAGAAAATGGTAAGTCTCAATCGTTGAATTACAGTCAATTGAAAACTAAAAAATAATATGCGCCAGTAAATGAATACAATACTCAAGGAATACTATTCGTATGAAATTCCTAGATGCCATGAAGTACTCCATCGTTGTTGCTGCTACTGCCTCTGAAGCCGCTCCTCTTCAATACCTCGCTCCTTTCTCAGGTGCTGCCATTGGTGAATGGTTCCGTGACAATGGTCGTCACTCCTTGATCATCTATGACGATTTGTCCAAGCAAGCTGTTGCTTACCGTCAAATGTCTCTCTTGCTTCGTCGTCCTCCTGGTCGTGAAGCCTATCCTGGTGATGTCTTCTACCTTCACTCTCGTCTTTTAGAACGTGCCGCTAAAATGAATAAGAACTTTGGTTATGGTTCCATGACTGCTCTTCCCATTATCGAAACTCAAGGTGGTGATGTCTCTGCTTATATTCCCACTAATGTCATTTCCATTACCGATGGTCAAATTTTCTTGGAAGCCGAACTCTTCTTCAAGGGTATCCGTCCTGCTATTAACGTCGGTCTTTCCGTCTCTCGTGTCGGTTCTGCTGCTCAAACCAAGGCCATGAAACAAGTTGCTGGTTCTATGAAGCTTTTCTTGGCTCAATACCGTGAAGTTGCTGCCTTTGCCCAATTCGGTTCTGATTTGGATGCTTCCACTCAATTCTTGTTGAACCGTGGTGCTCGTCTCACTGAATTATTGAAGCAACCTCAATACTCTCCTCTTTCTATTCAAGCTCAAGTTCCTATCATCTTTGCTGGTGTTAATGGTTATCTCGATAAGATTCCCGTCAACAAGGTTACTGAATGGGAAAAGGACTTCATTAGCCACGTTGCCACTCAACACAAGGACGTCCTTGAAGAAATTCGCGCCCAAGGTGTCCTTTCGAAGGACCTTGAAGCCAAGCTTCGTGAAGTTTGTGAGAATCACACCAAGCAATTCTATTAGGTGCAGTAATAATGGATGTCTGAACACGACCACAACAGCTTGAAAAAATAACCAACCTGCTAGAAATATTGGAAAGAAAATAACATAAAACAATTTCAGTTTAGAATAGCCCGTACTTTCCTTAATCTTGGTGTCTATACACTATGAATTCAAACCTTTCATTTTTTTGTTATTGTGACATTATGTTGGCTTAAATGCCAGGATTCTTTATAATTCTATTTATTCTTAACTCTTTTAAAGTTATTTCTTCTCATTATTAAAAGTTTGTATTATTCCTGAACATTTTTATTTTACTGTTGAGCCTAATTGAAATCAGCCGTGATACGAATAGCAAATAATTCGAAATAGAGAACAGTAGGTTGGTCATTAGTTGTTAGTATAAAAGTGAAGGGTATATCTATTGCTGAATAGCTGTGAAAAACTGTTTTATGCAAATTCTTCAGGTTTAGGCATTTCACATAAGAGAGCCTCCAACGCCTTCCATGTTTCAACTGATCTACGAGCATATTGTAATTGTTCGTGTACAAAACTTTGATAGAGTATCGCTACGAATGCTTGCTGCTTGTGCAGGTAAGATAATTCATTTGCAACACAATAGCGAATATATGTATTTCTTCTTTGCTGATATATCATTTTTTCTGTATCCTGATATTAATTGAGCTGGTTAATCTCCTGCTTTATGAACAACAAACCGTAATTATATACTTACAGCTTTTATAGCATCATCTAGCCTTGCAACCTCTGCTTCGAGACTGGGGACACCACGGTTTTGATTCACTTTTGCTGTATTAGCTGATATCCTACGATACAGAGCATTAATTGTGTTCAACTCTAACTGTGCCTTCCTATCTAACATTTCCAAGAAGGAAGCGCATATTTCACGATGACTTTTGAGTTTTTCAAGTACGCCCAATGCAGATGTGGCAGCTTCAGCCTCCATAATGGTACTTTTTTGGTCTATGTAAGTACCCACACTGTCATACGCTTGGACAACCTTTTTACAAGCATTACAGTCGGTAACAAAACAAACATGTTCGATGTCACTCAATTCCCTTAAACAGCCAGTTAGAATAGATCATCTCATTAGACTTTTTGCGCTAATCGCATCATTACCTTAAATTATCTTTATATTGTTTCATTTTTTTCGCACGCGCCTCTTTCAAGTGGATCATATTTTCCATTATGCTGCATAATGCATCGTACTTTTCAATTGTTTTTGGTAATCTCTCTTTCACTTGCTTGATTCGCTCGTCAAGGTCTTTTGGTATAAAGCCTTCCAATTCTTCTGTTTGGGGATGGAGGCGTTCAAAATCTTCGCGTAGGTCTGGCAATTTAGCCTTTCTCCAAGCGGCAAAATCCTGTCAATTTATACATAAGTTGTATTTTCTTCAGACATTGAAAAGGATAAAACTACTCAACTTACTGATTGTTCAGTTAGAAATATGATCACTTCTTCGTCGTTTTTAAGCACAGGATGACGAACGATATGATTAATAAATCGAGTTAAACCTTGTATCCTTCTCTCCAAAAAGATCTTATCCTCTATACATCGTCAAGAAGGATATATGAGTATCTATTTTTGATTAATACTGTTTTCCTTCTTCCATCATGACAACACGTTACTGTTCGACATTTTCTTTGGCGGCAAATTCGGGATCACTCTGAAGGGATAACGTTTCAATAATGTTTCCCAAAACCAGTAAAAATCACTATAACGCCGTCTAACAGAGGTTTGTCTTTGCATACTTTGTACCCAATAGTTGATGTGTGTGAACAAGAATCCTTCTTTCTCGGCTACAGAAACTGTAATCTGATCCAAATCTAAGAACCATTGGTAGCTTTCTGTTGAGGCTTTCACAAGAGCCTGTGTAGAAGCCTTGTCGGTGATAAGAGTAACTGGTACAGTATGGCTTGGAATCTCCGTAGTCGTCACGGTGTTTGTCGTTTCTGCAAATTGATCCTCTGATATAACTGCATCTTCTGTTGTTGTTGCTGTGGCACCGTTGCTGGCATCCATCACAGCCAGAGTTTTCTCGTTCTTGTTTGTTATACCACTGCTAATTGAAGTGTAGGCTGCGACAAGTCCGTCTCCATTCATGGTTGGCGAGTTAGACGGTATTCTCCAGGGATCATCGTCAAATGTTTGGTGTCGTTTAGGCTTGAGAGATACAGTGAATAATGGGTTGGCTCGCTTGATAGAAACATATTCAAGGCCTGGTAAGGATGTTGTAGGTAACTCTAAGTATTTCGATGCGTTTTATTTAGTGTGAATATATGATCCTTTCAGCTTTCATAGATGTGCATACCATTTCTATGCTGATAGACTGTAAGTAACGAAAGTTCTAGAAAAAATACAGACCGATATGTCAGCTATTTATGCTTCATCATTTGAGATACTTATACTTTGAATGTTATTTCTAACCCATATTCTTCTGAGCAAATCCAAGCAAAGCCATAGCACAATTAAATTCGTTCCTGGTGATATACATAGCACCTGAAGGCACAGTCAAAGCTACAATCTAAGAATATATAAGTCGTATGTAAATGTTAACGTCAATAAACATTCGGCAAAATCAAATTCGCAAAACTTTTAAACTTATTACCTACTTGCTCAGTTATTTTCGGTCCAAGACCACCTAGGCTTACAATTGTTTCCACAGCCTCTACACTGACTCTATCACCAATAGGACTTGCACGAATATAAGCTGTGTCAAATATTTCAGGCACATCTACTCCGACTTTGTCAAAAAAAAGGAACGTGTTTCGTAAATTAATATGGTATAAAGCTCAGGTTGATTACGCTACGTAGCCTTACCTAAAACATTGGATGCTGCTAGACCATCAGAAACTAAACTATCGCTTATATTCTGAGACTGATTAAAAGGCTGCCTGATTTCATCGACTGGTTCAAAAGTAACGCTGCTCCAGGGGTCTTCTTCTTCAACTGCGTAAGAAATAGATCTTGAGTTTGGCAAGAAGTAATTGTTAGAGGATGGAGTAAATGAAGAAGTAGGAAGATCTTCTGTCATTAGGAAAAATAAGCTGTTTTGCTGAGCACTTTATCGGTTTGTTACTAAAATGCTAGCCTCTCAAAAAAAAAAAAAAAAAAAAAAAAAACGGAAGAAAAACAAATTGAGAAAAAAAATAGAAGGGAACACTTGAAAAAAAAAAAAGGAATATTGCACAAAGGCATCAAAGTTTCGATAAAAGGCTCAGTTCTCTTTTTATTTATAATGGCGATGACGTGGTTTTCACAACATTTGATGAAGCATAGCGAACAACCTTGCCTGATATGTGAATGCACAGAATGAGTTTCGCTGATAAGTTGACACTATTGTCGGGAGGTCGTTATGAACGTGATGAACTTTCTTTTTTACCAATCGAAGTCTAACTCAACTCAGGCACAAGTTATTTCAGAAGTTCCGCTTGAAATTACATGTGAGTGATGAAAATGTTGAAGACTAAGTACAGTACTATCGTAGGTTACTTTTTTCATTCCACAGCACGTTCAAATTCGATCATAAATAGGAGTTGAGTTTTTTGAGGGAATGAATCTATAATCATTGCCTTTGAGGGTTTGAATGGCTTCCCTAGGAACTTGCTACTTAAAGGCCGGCATAAACTTTTGAAGTCATCCATGTGCTTCTTGGGATCGAAGCTCAAGTAAATGATCTTTTGAAGTCGATCTGCTGAGCGTAAAGCTGCTATGAGAGAATTATCCATTCCCTCCTGTGAAGCCTTTATAACAGCAATAATATCCTTTTCCTCCAAGTTGAGTGAACGCAACTTATTTTCTATTTCGCCAACACAGTATGTCACATTGTGTACGTCTAATAATTAAGTTCCGGTCAGCTTCGTCGATATTTATCACCTTCTCATAGTTTTAAAAGAACTTTACTGTTGATTTTTGCATTCACAACTGCATCTTTTAGAGCTTCAGTTGATTCGTCTACACCAAACACTTCATCCATCGACTTTGCTAATAGGTTACTGATTATTCCCACTCCACATCCAAAATTTAGTAGTGCAGTAGGCCGCACGCTTCGTCCGCACCATTCTTTTATATTGTTAAGAATAGTCTCCACAACATAAATATTGCCCAAAAAGTCATCAGTTGTATTTGCAGAGATACGGAATTTCTGCTTCTGTATTTCTTCATAGACGTATCCCTTGCCCCTCAGGATGTCTGTTGACTGTATTTTAAAACCTGAAAATATATTCTCTGTGTCGTCTTTCTGTACCGTTTGTAATAAAAGTGTCATTGCTGCGTTCTTATCATCACGTTCCCATTTCTCCCAGTAAGATTGTAATTTTTGTTTTTCTTCTGCTAACTCCTCTTGAGTAAGCTGATTAGCGTACATGTTTACAGAAATCATCACTAAACAAACCACGGTAAGCAGCCTAGAAACGCTAAAATTGCTACAAATGCATAATGATTTTAACAAATAGTTACCATCACCGGTAGACTGCGTTCTTACAGCTACCGAATGCCAAAGACCTTTTTTCTTTATCGGATCATAGACGTCATATTTCGATTCTTTTATATAAGTCTATGGCATTGGTAAGCGAGTTGATTACTGAATTTGCTGCTTCTTAAATATGGCTGCAATTTAAACTTATCCTACCTTTAAAACGTCTGCTATTTCTTTTGCCTTCTTGGTTATATCCGGACACTTATCAGGTTGAATCACACCAAATTCACCGTTTTTGTCAGGGCCCAACAAAAATCCTACCGAAACGTTGTCTTGTAAATCTCTACCAATTGTGAACGTGCAGTCCGTTTTGTACTCTGCCAGTAATGGTGACGGGCTAATGCCAAGAAAAGGACAACTATATTACGAAAGTAAATAAATCAAGCTATCGCTGACCCTTTGTGGAACTAAAAAATGGATGACTTACGGTTCATTAACCCAAGCTATTTGTGCTCTTCCCTTCTCATCCAATCCTGGCCTTAAAACACTTATACTCTTGATCAGTTGCGTTAAATATTTTTGACCAAATCTCTCCTTGCGCTCTAACTGTTTTGAGTAGGGCCGCCTAATATAGCAAAAAGTGCGTTGATAATCTCAATATCTAACGATAGCAATTTTTGAACACTTACTGATGCATTGGAGCAATACTTTGAGCTATACGTATTTTGGGATCAATTTTATTTATAACAGTTTGGTAACGGTTCTGTTGCACTTTCCGTGTACTGTTCTTATCCTTCTTTGACTTTTGAAGATACGCTTTGCGAAATTCACTTTGGGATAGCTTTGTGTATTCTGTTGATAAAGTCCATTTGTTTTGAAACTTTATACCTTCCAATTCTTGCATAACGAGTTTAGCAGCTTGCTCGCTATCACAATTGACATATGCGCTTGTAGCATTGAGATCTTTATGGAACCTTCTGAAACTCTTATCTTTAAAAAAGTCGATTATCTCTCTCAAATGACCTTGCGGAAGATTGTTCACTTTCACTTGGTAAACAAATGCTTTGCTATCCAACGTTGCGTACAGTCGTGTTGTTGTAGCCGGGGTCATCACTTTCTTCCATTGCAAAACTAGACAAAATATGATGGGTAAGGGGACAATGAGGACTGTTGGCCAACTTTTCTTGAGTGTAACAGAGCAAGTATCTTTTTACAATTCACTTGCTTAGGCTTCAACATGTTGTTGTCTTATAAAATTTTCTCTACCAATTACGATTATTGTGAACTAAAGGAACCGTCCTACAGCGTGTTAAGCACGGATCCTCCACAAACAGCAACATCGTATTTGCGGGGTCTTTTTATTGCTCTCCGGTTAAAAGTTTTCTCCTTTTAGAAAGAGACCAACTCCTTCTATCCCGCGATTCTCACAGCGGGTGTCGATGTCACATTGGATGGAAAGGTTTTCCATTTTCTTTGTGTGTCCATAATCTTCTCCCCCGCATTTTAATTTATTCTTATCGATAAACTTTCCTTTTTCTTACACCTTTTTCTTTTTTATTCTGAATAATTGCATTTAATCCTTTTTCTTCTGTACACCCCACTCTGACGATACTCTTTTTCTTTTAATCCTAATGTTGGCTACTCGCTCAATCTTACGAACAGTTGCTCAAAGTAAGTTATATGCTCATCTCTCCTCATTACCACTCTTTCCACTATTCAAGAAAGACAAAAGAGGCCTTGAAATTAAACGAAGTTCAGACCCTGTTGCTTTTAGGAACTCTATTGCTACTGTACACTCCTACGGTGTGAGGTAACTTTTCAAATATTAGTCAAGTCTTCCATTATAACGTCGTGTTAATCAGAAAAGACAATCCTTTTATGTATTGTAGACATTTTAACGCTACACCAAGAAGAGACGAACAATGTGCCGCTGCAGAATCCGAGCTCTTACGTGAGCAACGTAAGCGTAGACCAGTTTCACCACATTTGCAAATCTATCAACCACAACTTACTTGGTATATGTCCGGAGCGCACAGAGTGACTGGTGCTGCCCTTGGTGGATGTACAGTATATATATATATGATTTGTTTCTAGGTTAAAAATCGAAAGTAATGGAGACACTTATCGTTTGGCTTATTTTCTATAGTATTTTACTTAAGCGCTATGGCCTACGTTGCTGCACCTGCATTTGGTGTTACCATTGACACCGCTAGCATCATTTCGTCAGTAGCTGCTGCACCTTTTGCTGCCAAATTCGCCGCAAAGACTATTGTTGGCTTCCCTTTCGTTTTCCATTGTCTCAATGGTATTAGACACTTGGTAAGTTCTCATTATATTAGTTTGTCAGTATGGAATCAATCACGTAGTAGTAATATCTCATCATTTGTCAATTGAAGGTCTGGGATGCCACAAAGATGTTGGATATCAAGGATGTGTATAGAAGTGGTTATGCTGTTTTGGGTGCAACCGCTGTTGGAACTATAGCCCTTGCTGCTATGTAGACACGATATATCATTTGTTGCATTTTACCTTTCTACGTGAATAGTATACTTAATATTTTATCAATAAATACAGAGACAAAATTTGGCTATTATACCTTCATAACAAACGTAAAAAGATTGTGTTGCCAATTCAACAGGGTTTCCGCACAGAAAGAACACAATCAAAGTTTGCTTTTTTGTTTCTTTTCTCTCTTCCTTACTTTTTGTTATTTTCACTAAAAATGCTCCCGTCCAAAAAGCGTGCAAGGGCATATAATGGTGACGATATCACAGCAACTACTACAACCACCAGCAGTAATAGCAGCAATAGTAACAGTGATTCGTCCTTAATACACCAGAATTCGCAACTACCTTTCTCGCTATACAGCAGCAATAACAGTAGCAATAGCTCCTCATTCTCGACAACGTTTATGGCCAGTACATATGTTTCGTCTCAATTGCCTTCTGTGGCAAATTTTGAAGGTTCTCTTTCTTTAAATAGTGCGGATACGCAAAGTAGCAATAACTTATATAGAAAACAAAGAACGAGTGTAAAACAAGTGTTCGCTAATGTTCCTGAAAGCAAAAGTATGGAGTTGATACCTCTCTCTTCAGTTTTGCCCTTCACTTGCAGCATTACGTGTAACCAGCATATTTCCTACCAGCTACTACAATGGGATTTAGGACAACAAGAGAAAAATTTTCGACAATCTGAATTGGATAAACTGGACACTGTACTTAATCAAAACAGTACGTTGAGTATAACTTGTGTTTTCTTGATGAATGGCTTAAACAACATACTAGAATATCCTGATTGGATCACGGATAACCTAGCAAAGGTTAGTTTAAAGACATCCTTTTTTTTGGATTCCTTTTTTTTTTGCAGTTCATTGCTATATCAGTAAAATTCTTGTATGGTCTGCTGACGAAGGACATTTGTTTCTACTGCAACAGTTGATGGAAAATTGCGGTTTCTCTTTAGTAGAAAAAAACAGTTCCGATGTTGAGCAACACCTGCAACAAACCAGTATTTTTAAAATTGGGAAGGCCTTTGTTACAACTCCTCTCTCATACATTTTGGATAGACAAGCTCCTCACGCTGTACTGAACAAGCTCGAAATTGTCTTTGACTTTGGCAGTAACGGTCAATCGAAGGAGTTTGTAACAAATTGGAAACGAAAGTTCCATGTTGATACAATATCTGAGTATATGGAATATGCACTGAATTTAATACTCCTCAAAAAGACATTCTACATGTATCCGCTGATTTTCAGTAGTTTTTATGCCAAGGTGAACATCAAACATGGGTCATATATATACAACTTAAGTCGCACTCACTCATTTTTTCTTTCTGCCTTCTTTTGTAAAAGAAATTGTCCCAAACCTCAGCTTATCTACCTCATATCGCTCAATCTCTGCAAAAAATTTATATCACGTCGAAATCGACAATGTCCGTCAGTAACCATGAGTTCAGCGAATCTATGTTGCAAAAACTTAAGGTAGGTGACAGAGTTTTTAAGCTGCTCAACGGCTCTAATTATGCTCATTCCAATACCGTTTCACCTCAAACAGGTTATCCGGAAGAATGTAGAGATAATGTGTCCATCGCAAAGCATGGTCGATTCTGTCAGTAGCACAGATAGCGACGAAGAGGACAAAACGGAGGACATTGATAGTTTAGAGAAACAAAACAACTCCCCACAGATGACCGAGAATATGTTCTCAACCTATCTAACATTAGCTATGTATCAATCGATTAAGAAGGAGAATAAGCCGGTAAGGAAAATCAATCTCATGTTTATTGAGACCCTCACCTTCACATTCAGTTTTACTTACTTTCTCCATATTAAAAAAGAAAATGTCGACAGCCAAAATATATTCATATGAGCCACCAAATGCTCTTTGTACTATTGCTCAATTATGGTCAGTGACTTGTTCAACAACTTCGTCTTCTGACTGATGCTTGCATGTACACGCTTTTTCCGTTTCATCAAGGAAAAATGGCTGTATAAAAAAGCAACCTTTTTTGATTGGCACCAATTGGTCTTCAGCTAAAATCTATTATGCATTTGGTTTTTGTCTGTGTGGCTCTTCTTTTTCGATTGCTTAACTCTACTCACTGTGTATTAATTGTTCCTTAATAAACGGTAGACTACTATGAGGTGACTAATTGATTTCTGATCCAGCATTGAATTTTTAAAATATTCATTTTTCCCGTTCGTTTAATAGTTCGTCTGCGTCTAAGGGTAGTGGCTATGTGTTCGAACAACAAAACGATGTGCGATTAAACGATCTCAGTTCCAAAATTTCAGCCATTAAGAATGTACGTCAACACGATTGGTTGTGATGCTTAGCTTGTATGTTCATTCACTTTTTCGTACAACATAATAGATTACAATTGACATTCATCAGGATGTTTCGGATCAAGATAGATTACTAGACGAGTCAGTAAGTAGCGCTCCCTCAACTCTTCGATTTTTAACGAGCTAAAATAATTGAACTTACCACATTATCTTTGTAAAACATGAAAGCATGATTCATTTAGTGGTTTGAATCATCGGCTTCGTAACTCCTTTGGCAGAATGAATAGAATGATATCCAAGCGTCATCAACGACAGCTTTGTTTTTATGTCACAATGGCGATATGTGTTTTTTTCATCATTTATTTTGGAGCACCAATTGCCAAAAGCTTTTTCGGACCCAGCAATTCTGATAACAATAATGCAGAAGCTCATAATGATATTACGACAAACCCAAATGTTTGAATGTCCAAAACTCTTGAACAATATATCATACTTTATCATAAGAGTAAATTCATAAAAACCATGTAGATATAAAAGCTTGAAAGAAACATACAATTCCAACTTTCAAATACTTGAAAAAATAACACTTTATAGTAATTGATTTGAAGTTTCTGATTCACTAGAACCAAAGGTATGAGTTTGTCATCGGTCGGTTGTTCAATAATCGATAGATAGACCAAACGTATTGAGCATTATTATTGGATGTAATAACATACTACACGCCTAGCAATACACTATTATCTTAAGACGTTACTCCATCTTGAATGTAAAATAGTACCTTCGTATATTTATTCACTCGTAAGTGAGTTTTCGTGTGTTGAGAAAAGTTCGGTTTACTGAGATGTAGATGGAAATCTTTCTCCAAATTCTCAAAGTATCGCCAAAAACTGAATGAAACGTGTAATGTCCGAAGTATCTGGCTATTGGGGTCTCGACGTTTTACTGTTGAGCTTTCACCAGTTGGCGAGGGTCTGTGGGACTTGATTCATTCATTATTATTGTCAAAATTTTTAATGTGCATCGTATATGGTGCATGTGAAACCTCAAATGTATCCTCACACGAACTTGTCCAGAGCGTAGACGCGCAGAGATCGTTTTTATGGTGTTTAGTATAATATGTGTTTTCAAGCTCATCTGTATGAAGACGGAGCAATCAAAATTGCCGCATTATTAAAAGCGAGACTGGCATTTCTGTGTTTAAATAACAAATCGTGCCGTTTGCGGTATGCAGTTCGGAATCGCGCTAATGCCCCTCTGCAATCAGATTTGTCGCAAGCAGACAATACATTCCCCTCTTAGTTAGGGGTTTCATTTTTGTCACACTTGGCTTACT
Organism: Mycotypha africana; assembly: GCF_025528875.1. Lineage (NCBI taxonomy): Eukaryota > Fungi > Mucoromycota > Mucoromycetes > Mucorales > Mycotyphaceae > Mycotypha > Mycotypha africana. The sequence continues at coordinate 3,317,866 of NW_026515725.1, read as the reverse complement.
GCTAGTATTTCAGAATGTGCAAAAGATAATATGTGGGATTCCATCAACATTATCAAAAAATGACATAACAATGAGGATTGGAAACGGACAGCATCTTTTCTTTTTTTTTTGTATATAAATACCTCTCCTGTGATTTCCATAACTTCTCTTTTCTGCACGACAGTCAAATAACTTGCCAAATCGTTATTTAATTTTCAATCAACATGCCTAAGAATCCTAACTCTAACCCTAATACTGGAAACCAAGGTTTCGCTTCTATGGATCCTGATAAACAACGTGAAATCGCTTCCCAGGGAGGTAAAGCCTCTTCCGGCTCTTTCGAAAAAGGTAGCCAACGTGCCAAAGAAGCAGGTCGTAAAGGCGGCAAGGCTTCTGGTAACACTGATCAGAACAATCGTGATGATGACTACTAAGCTTAAAAAGTCGCGCTTAAAAAGTCGCGTTACAAATCTATCTTCTTCTGTAATAATCTACTCTCGATTTTTTTTGTAAATATTTTCATAAAGTTGTTTCTATACTGTAAATAAAATTCTATTCAACTAGCAAGCTTTCTTTTGAATAAAGCATTTCTTGAATAAAACATATGTGTGTGCTGAATTTAGTGACTGAAATTCCTCCGTGCATTTGAGTATCTTATCTGTTTACCTGTTTGGATCATTAAGCGTGATGCGCCTATTCTTTATTTGATACAAAGTATACCCTATCAGTTGGCTAGTAATTAATATAGCTCTGACTAACATAAATTCTTGGGAAACATTGTGCTTCTTCGCTCAACGATGTATAGATCTACTCTGCTAGGACAAGTCTCCCGGCAATGTGAAAGCCTTATCACCTTTAGATACTTGTTGAACACTCAATCTTGGTTGGCAAGTTGTAACATAAGTTGCTAGCTTGTCCGATCCTTTTAGCATAACAAATTGAACTTTGTGTTATTAAAAAAGGGACAATCGGCGAAAATTAACGTGGCGTATAGTAACTTATAGCCAGCCATGTATATTTTTAGTGTAAAGCAACGGAGATCTTCCAAGTTTTCAATTTGCTCGGACAATAAAGTCTAATCAACTACATAGATGCAAGAATTGCGTTGTTACTTTACTCTGTTTGTGACTGATATCAGGAATGAAGTCAAATCAGAAAATTCCTATGTGAAAGCGGTACAGTTTTAAATATCAGGTACTATGCGACCTAATCGACATAGTTATAATATGTCAATCTTGAAAACAATGAAGAGCAAAGTAGGAATATATAGAAACTTTGAATCGATAATGAGAAGGAGACGATTTGAAACTTCAAGTAAATATCGATTGATGCATCGAAATAGCTGGATTTACAAGTTGACAAATAATTGTCAATGAAAAATGGAACACTGCTATCGGATATAGCACTTATTCTGTTCTTTTAATAGGTTGCCTGATTGCTTCTTTCCCTTGATGTAACGGTATCGATAAAAGTACAAATATGTGCACTATATTTTACATACATCTCGCCGCCAAGCTCTAAAAGCTGATCCATTTGTTAAAACTGTCCATAAGCTCATTTGGCAAAGATTCTCTTTCATCTAAACCAAATATTGACACAGAAAATTCTGCCTTCAGAATTTCCTAGGTTTTGTTGAAGAAATTGAAATACATGATAGTGCCGCCTCTGCATATATGCTTGTGTTGCCTTTAAAAGATAAATGATAGAACATTACTACCAGGACGAGCAGATTTTGGTTGTCATAGCTCAAGGGTAGTGTATCAATTCAACATAAGGAAAGCACTCGTTACGAGTAGCACACGATACTTAACGATAATTTGTATATAATATTGTGAAAGAGTCATACATCTCTCTAAAACGCAACCAGCTCGAAACTGCCAACTGATTGAACAAATTACGCTCGTCATTTCCAGGTGTGCTCTAAAGACAGTCAGCGCTACAGTACTAATTATTGAAAAACTGTAATCAGAAATTCCTCAACGACGAAAACCACAAATAAAAGAGATCCAACCCAATTGAAGAATTGCAAAAGGTGTTTGTACTGTTATCACTATTATGGCCGATCCGCCGTCTCATCAAGCATTGAATGGGTTACAGGCTGCAAGTTGAAAAAAAAAAGGTTAAACTTCAGCCGAAAATCCATAGAATAGCATTAAAATTGAAAGGTTTCATGTAGTAGTAGTCCTTGTTAGTCTATTCAGTATGCAGTTGTGTCCCTATGGATTGATTTTCAGCGACCGCCTTTGAACGATTGCAGGTTCAATGTAATTATCTTTTTCTATAGACAGCTTTCATCTACTTTGAAGGACGATCTTTTTACTACACAGCGTCTATTGCCAGCCCTGTGTCTGAAGATTTGCCGCATCATACAAGAAGTCAAGAGTTGTACATAATACTTATTCATTATCTCAATGTCTTACAAATGTCCCATGACAGCTTGTCCTACCTCCAAAAAACATCTGCTGAGAATTCTCATTGAGATAGTAAAAATAAAGAAATTCTGCAAGTATTGTATGATAGAAGCAAAAGGAAGCCATAGAACAAATTGAGTAAAGGATTTCTCGAACCATTTTTACATGGACCAAAGGCAGAGGTATATATGGTCAAGCTGAACAAAAAGCTGTATGTTGAGCGACTTTATTGCAATTGCAATTGCAAACTCAACTATTCGTAAAGTAGTAGTAGAAGGACTTCCTTCAAATAGTTCTTGCGTATTCATACAAGTTTATTACTAACTTTTCATTGGGTAAGAAATAGTTTTATTTTAATATTACTTGATGCATGCAAATGCAATTGTATTAAATAGCTCCATGTATTCGAGGCTTATTGTTTATTTTATTTCTTATTCTACCATGCTGGCACATGCAAGAAAGTAATTTTTGTCTAAGAACTATAACCTTACTTTAACAAATAGTTTTCTTGTGTTATGGTAATATAGAGTCTACTCTAGCAACAAATAAGAGATAGAAAAGCAGATAGGTAAAAAAAGGGGCGATGAGTAACGTGTCTTGTCTGAATAGTATGAAGGTGATGACGGCATGAACAAGTTTTAGATGCTTGCTAAACTTATTAGTAGCAGATCAAAAGGTTGCAGTAGTATTAGAGTTCAAGCGGAGTGCTCATCTTTTTCTGTAAGTGAGTACGTTGTCTTCCTTTTGTGCAACTGCTATTCTTCGAATCGACAGCAGAGGAAACCCTTTTTTTTTTTTATTTGCAGATGAGAAAAGGAGCCCTTAATCCTTTCGATTCCGCTTTCTCTTTTCTTTACTTTTACATTTTATCATTTTTCTCAATTTTATTGTGGTGGATCTCTACTTAACGTCTGCCTCTCAATACCTTTACGATTGCTATTACTACTATTAAGCTTATCTGTATATATATACCAACGAGAATATCATTATTTTAATTTTAATCTTTCCTCCTTTCCCTTCTGTACATCTTTTCTTTCTGTTTTTATCCTACTTTGAAACCAATTACAAAATATACCTTATTCTATATCAATTATAAAGAACAATGGCAACCACAATCCAGCATTCTAATCCTGTTTTATTACAACAACAACGACAGCAACAGACCACAAAAGATCAAGAAGATGAAGATATCGTTTTGGCTAGCTATCTATCCAACTCTTTAAGATTTGACCAGGTAAAGTATACATCTCCTTTTTTTTATTTTCTTACTCGTCTTCTCTCCTTTTCAATGGCTTTACTTCCATAATACACTGTTGTTTTGGCGCCTTTGAAAGAAAAAGGGGATCAACAAGTTACACAATGGCCTATTTTTGGTTATTCAGTTTATTTATAAATAATTTCTTCATGCACAATTTTACCATTGGTTTTGAAGTCCAAATTTGTTAATTTCTTTTTTTATATTGTAATAACATGTTAGACACAAGATATTTGGCAGCAGCAACAGCAGCAATTACAGCAGTTACAACAGCAACAAGCTTTTTACAACACAGGTAATTTCTATTACTACCCCCAGCCAGCCTATCCTGTAAAACAAACACTACCGGCACAACAGCAGCACCAGCGTTCAAACAGGGTTCGTCAACGAGTATCAAGTAATAACACCGTCAGTAGTAATACATCACTGAACCATCATTTACCATCCAAACATCAATCTCCCAAGAAGTCCTCTTCAACGTCTGCTCTGCCGAAAACAAGCAATTTATCGTCAACATCCGCATCATCATCACCTACTACATCATTCATTTCTACTACTACTGCACGTCCAAAAATGAAACAAGCTCCCTCCTCCTCTGGATCGTCTACTACTTCCGCCAGTCAATCCGTAAATAGCAATAGGCGTCGTTCCATCACAACCATGAATACCTTACAGCAGCAATTGCAGAGGGACCGTCGTCCTTCCATTAGTGAATCTATTATCTCTAGTTCTGCTGCTTCAATCACTTCGGAAATGTCTACCAGCTCAAAACTATCGCTTTCTAAAAAGCTTCGAAAAGTTTTTAGTATGAACAACATGAAGTCAACCATAGCCTCACATGATCTGAATACATTGAAAAAAAGAAACGGGTCCAATTCCTCCGTGGTTTCATCCATCGCCAGTGTAGCTCGTTCTTCAACATCTTCAATAGAGACGACATCATCAACAAAGAGCTCTTTTAGACGTAGATCTATCGCTTCACTATCAGCTTTATTTTCCAGAAACTCCATAGCTTCTACCTCTACAACGTCCTCAACCACAATGTCAACAGTATCTGAGGTAGCAGAAGATAATTCTACTTCTTCAGCGACATCGAACATCAACAAAAAGAATACAACAGCGACAAGAAAACATTCAACAGGCGATCTGCGTCATCTCGTAAAAAAGGACAAAAAAAAGACTCTCCATGGTGATACTGTTAGTTCAGGCAATACTCAGCTTCGCGTAGATACAACAGCACGAAAAGGGGTGTTAAAAGGTAAACATTGAAAATAGATAAACCAGTGATGAAGATCTTTTTATTTTATTCTGACATATTTCTTGATTTGCTTTTGCTATAATTAGTTCGAACGTCCTCCTCAACCTCTAGTGTTGCTCCCGAGTCGCCCAATTCTGCAATTTCAACACGATCATCTATTTCCACAAGGCATGCTACCGCCACTAATACTGCTCGTACATTCATTCAATTACCTGATCCTGGTTTACCTTCACCTACACCCTCTACAAGCTCTTCATCAAAGGTTGATAATCATCATAACAATGAAGACTCTACTAATGCCATCACTAAGCCCAATGTAGGCTTCCATTATGGATTTGGATTGCACAATAGCTCACCCAGATTGAGGCCCACTGCTAATTCCTCTACCAGCTCACTGGCAATCGTTCAAACGCCTATCAATGAAGAAGAACAAAAGAGATTAATTAGAAAGATACGCTTCGACCCTACAATTACAGTTCATGAAACTTTCCATGCTTCTGAGTACGACCGTCGCTGTGATAATAATGCTACTTGTCAAAAACTGACACCAGCTCTTGCTTTGAAACTCAAGCAAGAGTTGAATGAATATAAATTGATGGAAATGGAAGTTCATGTGGAAAGCAGACAATATACTCAATTCTTCTTGTAATATTAACTTATCTCTAACTAAAAAACATCCTTTTCAATATCATTATTTACTACTTATCAAAGCAAACTTTTTCGGTTTTTACGAGCTTTAAATACAGTCATTCACTTAATAACTTTCAATGTCTCTCTATTTTATTTTATTTTACTTTTATATATATATATATATATATAGAATGAATGTACGCTTGAAACAAATAATAATTTTAAAGCCTTTTTTTTTGTTATTATTGTCATTTAATGTTGTGGCCATCTTCATTGAACAGGATAACTCATTTCTGATCTGCCATAGACATTTTGCGTACCTGGTTTTTTTTTTTTTTTGTGAAAGTGAGCACCCCATTTTCTTTCAGCACGCTACTCAAAAGTCACGGTTTCTTGAGTTCAACGAATTCAGCCAGGCCCTCCCCACAAAAAGAAACTGAAGAAACCCGCAACTCACGGACTTTATCTGCTATATTAGGGGTTTTTTGATTTTATTTTTGTTTGTTCCTACCCCCCTCTTGATAAGTGTGCATAATAATGATGTCAACCCTGGTCAAGCAATCTCTTCTAAGGGTTCGTTGTACTGCTCGATGGAATGTAAGTGCAGATTTGTCGATATGGTTGTTTCACTCATTATGTTGTATTTCATATTCATGCTGAAATCCACCCTTGTCAATCGGTATGGTTGAAATTGTAGGTTACACGTCAGGCCTCTTCTTCCACAGCATCAGCAACAGCTGCAGCACGTCTAGCTTACGAGGAAGCTATTAATTTAATCCAAGTAGATAAAAAGGAACGTCTTCAAATGTTGAACCGTGTGGAGAAGGAGATCGCCCGTATTGCGAAAAGTGCCACACCAGCTCAATTAAAAGCACTCAATGCTCTAAAGTATGATTTGGAAGTGAAGTCAGAACTCAACGAACCAGAGGTTCAAAGAAATTTCAAACTTCGAAATAGTAAGTTAAGGACAAAATCCAACTGTACTGTTAGTGATTGTCTTAACGAAACAATAAACAAAAATGTAGTTGACATGTCAAAGCCTGTGTATCGTTATATGCGACAAAAAGAATTCGAGAAACAACCTAAAGCTATACTAATGCAGCGTATTACTCAAATGAATGTTATACCTGACCTTTTGAATACAGATATGAATCCAACTGTTCAAGTAAATATCAAACTACCTGAACAAGGTACAATAGAGCCTGGCATTTTCATCAAATCTGAAGAAGTAAGTTGTAAAGACCGATTAAATCCATTCAAATTATGGTCATTTATAGAAATATTATGAACGTTTATAGAGTGTTAAGCTACCTGAAATCGAAGTGGTGAACTTCCACGATGAACCTAGATTATATACTTTGATGATGATTGACCCAGGTAAGTAACAATAATGTTGCTAAGTATGCTTTTTTTGTCCAAGTAAATACCGTAAACTAAAACTAGATACTTTTCACTCTAGATTCGCCTGATGTTGAAAATAAAACATATCAACAACGTTGTCATTGGTTAATGTATGTACAAAAGATGGCTATTGATCTATAGAGGAAGAAAAGCTAAAAATTGTTCTTTTTTTTAAATTACCAGATCGAATGTCAGTCTATCAGCTACTTCACCTATCGTTAAAGAAGGTGATATCGTCCTCGATTATATTCCACCTCATCCTGAAAAGGGCACTAAATATCATCGATATACTGTTATTGCTTACGAACAACCGAACGAAGGCAAGGACAGAGTGGAACTCAAAGTAGAAAGTAGAAATCGTATGAACGTCAAAAATATAGCTGATCAACATGGATTAAAACCAACTGGTGTCAGTTTCTTCCGCGAGGTGTGGGATGAACATGTGCCAACAATTTATAAAGATATTCTTAAAGAACACGAGCCTGTTTATGGCAAACCCCCTAGAGTTCAACCTATCATTAAACGAGCTGTATATTACTCATAAAAGCAATACTAGTCTTGACCACTATGTATACATAAAATTGTAAATGAAGAATAAAATTATGTGTATTATACCTACGTCTGGTAGAGCTTTATCCCGTCAAGTAGCGGTCTCTTCTGGCGTGAAGATAGCATTAGTATTAAGTATTAGACAAGCCCTATATCGCTCTTGAAAAATCCATATTTACATACTTTTATTCAAACTGCCTATGATGTGACTAAGCATATTTGGTGGTTGTAGTTCTCAGCTTACAATGCGGCCAAACACTCAGTCTTAACTCTACTTTCCGGAATACTGCAGAACTGTCAGGACACTATGTAATATTACTGGCTTTTCTTTTTACATTTATTCACGCCCCTGTCAGATTTGGTAAACCTCTTTTTCTCTTATTCATCGTTAACCCATTTAGGCTGAAGTCGGCATGTTGATCATTTCACCCATTTTAAGGAAACAAGCTCTCATTTCCAAACGACAACAAGCTTCTAGCATATTACAACCACTTCGAAGATGGAATCATACAAACACTTCTGCTGCTGTTACTACTACGACGGATATCGTACCAGACGACCCTATTCATAGGGTTGATTTAAGGGTAGGAAAAATCGTGGATATCAAAGACCATCCCGAAGCAAAACATTTATTTATCGAACAAGGTCAGCTTTATGAGCAAATCTATGGCATAGCACAATGTATGAAGAGTAAAGCAGTGTTATAACACCCTTTATTTCGTTATTTCAGTCGATTTGAATTCTGAATCTACAGAAAATATGCCAAATCCACGTACTATTGTCAGCGGCCTTGCACCTTTCATGCAAAAAGAATCATTACTAGTAAGGGAATAAAGATATACATCAAAGGCTAAATAGCAGACGATGTGATAATAATAACCTTTGTGGTTTCGTCTTATGTAGAACAAGCTAGTAGTTGTTGTGAGTAATCTGAAGCCAAGCCGATTTCGGGGTGTACTATCACAAGGTATGCTACTGGCTACATCATCCAAAGATGGTAAGGTGGTTCGACTGCTTTCTCCACCTGAGGGCACCAAAGTTGGTGAGAGACTTGCCTTAGAAGGGGTGGAGTGGCAAGGTGAAGTGGACCCTGTTTTAAGGCCTAAGCAGAAAGTATTTGAAAGTGTGGCTCCCTTTCTAAAGACAAATGAACAGGGCATTGCCACTTACAAGAACATAAAGTTAATGACAGAAAAAGGGCCGATCATATGTGAAATCAAAGACGGTCAGATCTCATAAAAAGCAAATGAAGAGAATAAGTGTTTATTCTTGTAAGCCTGAAATAAATAGAAGATTTGATGTAATCATATCATTATTATACAGTTGGAAAGTTCCGTCTGTTTAGTAATACAGCTTTCAAACTACGAATATCACTCTTCAAACCAGATAAAGCAGGTGAATCCATATTGGAATTATGACGCATGTAGTAAGGTGTATAGCTGTAAGTGTTGGAGGAAGATAAGTCTACGCCTGACGTATGTGTCGCTAATGTATCCTTAAAACTGTCAATGTTTGCAATAAGAGCGTTGTAAGGTTTTTGTTTTTCGTTGAACAGAGCAGTGATACGATCTTTTAAAGTTGTACGTAGTGTATCCAATTTGATAGGTAATTCTGTTTGACTCTTGATTAAAGCATCAGATACTGTCTTTTCCTCTCCTTGGTCAATGAGTGCATCCAAATCATCGTTTTCAGTGTTGAAAGCTGTTAAAAGGTCTAATAGTTTATCAGCCATTTCTCTTCGTTGAACATATCTTGTACGCTGATAATCTGCAATACGGTTAAAGATAGGACCAATGAATTGCTATAAAAAGTAGATATTGCATATAAAGATAAAGCTTTTAGCAGAACGAAAAAAAAAGGATCCCCATCCTTTCAAACTCTAAAAATGTATCTCTTCTTTACCTTTAATAAACCAATAATGCCTGCTGTTGCTCCAACAGCACCCATACCCATCATCATTGCTAACGCAAACACTCTCTCTGTTGGTACAGGTGGTGGCGAAGGTAAAGGGTAATATACAATTTGGGGCTGCGTATAAGCTCTCGGCGGTAACACAGGTGGCAATGGAGGTCGTTGTTGTTGAGAAGAAACAGCTGTAGTCGTAGTGGTTGGTGTAGCCATCTATACACCATCAATTACAGAATATATATCAAAAGCTGCATCTACCATAACTATCTCAATTTTGAATACTTACATTTTCCAAATTCGAAGTGCTGGGTACAGTGTTACCACTGTCTACTCTCTTAAACGATTCATCAATTTCAGCCTGGGTCAAACCCTTATTGCGTAAAAATGCAATTTTCTTGTCCTTATCAGCAGAACGCACTTTAAGTGAAGAAAGGAAAGAAACAGCTTGTTTAATCATGTCTTCTCGGAGGGGTGCGGTATTGGAATTATTATCGGTATTAGCATTGGCCTCAGCAGTAGAAATAGTACTGTTGGTGTTTGTATTCGATGAGGTCTGTGGTATGGGTGAAGTAGCAGCTGTAGACGGGTTGGATTTCGTTGAAGTTGAATTATTATCTTCAAGAGCCGGTGCTTGTTTTTCTACAGTTGTAGACGCTGGTGTTTCGTTTATCGTTGTTGTCGAAGGAGATGTATTTGAAAGTTCATTTATGAGATTTTTTACTAAAGAAGACGATGAAGAATTTGACATTGTTCAATCACGAAACGAAACAGAAAGCAAGAGGGACAGAATTTCACATGCTGACTCATTAAGCAAAAAGTATCACAACCAAGTACAGTTATAAAGATCTTTTATACCAATCAAATTCAATACTTCAAATTCAATCTTCAGCCAATCAAGGAGAACTTACCTTTCAAACGTAACAATCTCGGTTGCCTTTTTATTGTGAATTCCTTTGCCACAATAAAGGTTCCATAAACGTAAACGTTCATCTTTTTTAATATGCCGGTTTGTTAAAGCGGTTTGACAAGTATTAACGGCATCAGTTGAAAATATCTTCTTCGCTCAAACACTTATGAGACGGTTGTTCCGTTTCACTGGAAGTTGATAGCCAAAATATAAACAAATTAACATTAGCAAGCTATTGATGATGATCCCAAGTCTATCTTGAAAGTTTTGCTCATTGGAAAATTTAACCCAAAGCGATAAATGGTTGGCTGTGAGACTAGCCAAGATTTGAATAAACCTTATCCTAATTTATAAAGAAGCTCATAAAATGATGGTCGATCAAACAATTTAAGGCTAGCTTTTGCATGGAAGAATGCAGACCAATTATTGAATTTGAATTTAGTTGCCGTTACAGCATGAGTGGATTGTGTGATGAATAGAACAGTGAACCATTTTCAATGTTTCATTTTTCATTGACGTTTTGTTTATATTGGATTCGGAAGACTTTTGTTTTAGTTGAGTCAACAACGCATTTGAATATGTTCAGCGTTGTACCTTATGCCTTTCCATCTTAATCAACATGCACCCATACTGTCCCAAATTGTTACCTCGAATTAAATATAGAACAACCTCAGTATAAGGTCAGTATTCTGGTGCACACTTTGATGTTGCTTGTTATTATGGTCGTATTTCCTCAGTTACATTAATGGCTCAACAGCAGTTAACATCTAGGACATTCTCATAATGTAATTTCCTTCTCTGCTGTGCCAGAATTTACAATCTTAACCTATTTCAAAAGGCCGATAATCGTCTGAACTTTGCTGCAAAAATAACCGTAGTTAGGCTCGCTTGAAAATAAGACGTTGTTCACTGATTTTACAGCAACTGTATTGCAACTTGTCAGCACGCATGAAATAAATTTCCGCTACTCAGCAGAGGCGCATTTTCTCTTGTGGTGTCCTTTTTCACACCTTTTTATCTGACATCCCAAGAGCATCACTGACAACGTTGCAAATGAGTGAACTACCAACACGCCCTTCTACACAGTCATCCGTTTATAGCGATCAACGGTTAGCGCGTGCCAAAAGCATTTTAGAGAAGAATTTGAATAGAAGCAAAGGAGCGGAAGTATAGTGCACTCCACTACAGTTTAGCAATGAAGAAAAGTGCATCATCAAAGTGTACCTGTTCTTATTGTACTTTCAAATAGGTTAGCTTAAGTGGAATGACATTTTTGTTTTCTGAAATGTTACAATATGCACAGAAGAGAGTTAACGGTATTCAAGATTTGGAAAGAAAGTAAGGATATTCATCAACCTTTGTTTATTATTCTTATGTGGACTAAAGACGGAAACTTTACTCCTGAAGGCTCAATGAATTTGGATATCGTGTTGGTTATCGTTTACTTGAATTGTTAGCTTGGAGAGAGAAATCAGCAAAACGAGAAATAAAAGTCATCAATGTTCTCTATTTTATTCACAGTACAGTTTGGAAAGCATTATTCAACAAATCAGCAGATTCACTTGAAAAAAGCACTGAAAATGAAGATGAATGTAAAAGAATAATATCCTATAATGTCTACCCAAAAGTGAAATTCAAAACACTTGATAACCATTTTTTTTTTATTTACGCAATAGACATGATATCCGATAACGACCCGCTATTGACAAGATATATATCAGTGCCAAAAGAACTTTCACAGCTCAACTGTAATGCCTTTGTTGCTGGCATTGTGGAAGCTGTTCTGGATGGATGTCAATTTGTAAGCTTTATTTTTTTTGAATTGATTTTAAGCGAATGTTTCTGAAGAGAAATCGTACTTGTGCAATTAATTAGCCTGCCCGAGTTACTGCACATACTGTGCCCATTGATGGATTTCCACAACGAACGACAATCCTGATCAAACTGGATAAAGAGGTGTTGGAAAGAGAGGAATTTCTGAAATGAGCAGGAAGATTACTCTGCAATATACCAACTGAACACCTGATTAGTTTACTACTTTGCCTTTCCGCCTTTCTTTGTTGTCCTATCAAAGGTATCAATAAATTTCTTGGGGACGCCCTTGTTGATCATCAATTTAGTGATAAGTTTTATTTGAGGGCCTTGTACCATCAACTCCATCAAAGGGTTCTTAGGGCTAACGCCAGCGATAGGGTTATCTGAAGGATACAGCATATATTTGTTAATATTTGTGCTTTTAAAACGGTTATAATAAAATGTACATAGGACCTACATGTTGCGCTACTAGCACATAGGCGGGTCAATTCTTTAGAGAGTTCATCAACATCCAAGTCGAACGCTTCCATACCAGTAACCTTCGTAATTGTCTTTCTGCCTTGTCTGATTTCTTGAGTAATTTCTATAGGCTTTGGAGATCCTTTACGAAGAATGGGTTCTTTTCCTGGCAATTTAATTGTATGAAAGTGTTGCATCTTCGAGCATAGTCTATTTAATAACTGATCCCTGGCTAGTTTTTGGACAGAATGATATTCTTGCTTGGATAAAACTATATCACATAATGTGGGATTGATGTTGATCATCCTAAAAATGTGGTCATATGCTTTTAGATTGAATATAGCTTAGGATAAAGCGGCTAATAAGATAAATACTTACTTTTGGTTTTGGGAATCTGCCAAATTGTTGATTTTGATATAGTCGGTCAAAACCTGACGAACCTCAGGAATCGTATACATTTGGCCCGCGTCGTATTTAGCTTCCTCGAAAAACTTTGTTAAATGTTCACCCAATGGTTTGTATAACTCCTGGATCTCGGCTTGTTCAGGTTGCTGTGAATCTTTTTGGTGCGCAGTGCTTTTACTGGTGTTTTCAATGTCATTACGGTTTTCTTTTGAAGATGATTGTGATGCTGCTGTAGTCGCTGCTTCCATAGTTCGATATGGCTGCAAATTTTGTAAGCTTGGATGAGAATAGTTGATAGACGTAATCATCGTTTCTCCTCGCTGCTCTTTCGTTTTTAGCAAGCCTGCTTTTTCCATCGTTTTCAGAAACTTTTGCAACTTCTTCCAGCTAGATTTTTTGATATCCACTTCATTAACAAACTCTAATGGTCGGCATGGCATAATATAGCTTGAGTAGAGTGAGGAACCTGATAATGGTAATATATTGGAATGGCTATCTGCCTTGATTTTATGCACTAATGCATGGTAGAGTGATTTTTTGAGCCACTCGTCAATTTCTAAGGAGCAAATTATTTTATTAAGCTGAATTCAGAACAGTGATTATTATAATGGGATCTTACCATTTGTCTTTAATTCAGCTTTCGTATCCTGTTCCTTCGTTGCAGACTGTGCTATTTCTGTTGATTCTGTTGATGCAATTGCAACCTCAGAGTTTATAAGCTCGCTGTTTTCGGTGTTATTATCGTTGTTACTGATATCTTCTTGTTCTTCTTCTCCTTCTCCATCAGTGCCATCGTCTTCTACTTTTTTTAATTCTGGTGGTGCAGATTTATCACCCATAGCCCATAAATAGTCTTCATACACATGAATAATATGCACCGCTTTGCCCTTCATCCCTGAACGAGGTTTGATATCTGAGGTTGGTAGAGCCATTGTACCAACAGCAAGTGGATATCTATATGGTTAATATTGATGAGAGACTGTTTTAATTAGTGGACTTTTGAAAGACTCTACCAACTTACGCGTAACCCTTGATGGTAATGGCTACTAAGTCACCAGTTTCTAACTGCGGAAGGGTACCGTCCGGCCCAGGTACTAAACCGGGAATCATCAAATCTGCAAAGAAAAAGGACAAACCTCGAATGAGAACTAGGTAAAACATTACCTGACAAAAAGTATTCGAATATACTACCTGCACCCTCCATCAGCTTATTAATAACAGGATCCCAAGTATAGAGTTTCGGTAACATTGACGGGTATTGCCATAAAGTATACACTAACAGTTGAAAATTTTTGGTTACAAAGAGTGGTTTATATGTCACTGTAAGCGGTGGTGAGATGCAAAGCTAACCTGTTGGAATGGGTGGTAATTTTTCTAATGATATGAATAGAACTTGCTTCCCAGACATGTATATTTTGCCTGACGTTCCGCTATGAGATATAAACTTAGCCGATCTTAGATCGTCAGGCATCAAAGGTGAACCGCCCTCGGCAGTACATATCTCCTTGACGAGAGGATAAGCTTCATATGCCTCAGTTTGAAATCTTCGGCGATCGGAGGAACGTAAAGGACTGAATGTTTTCAAATTAGCTAAAGGCTTTTTGAACATTGTCGGAAGCTGTTGCGATTAAGCGAGAATGAAAGAAGAAACGATTACTTGCGAGGCGAAATGCATTTTATGCCTTCCTCGCATGACAGTCGTGGTGATTCAAAATTTGAACTCCACCACTCCACCATCTTTTACATAAAACCTATCGATGCTTCACTATCTTACTGTACTTTTAAAGTAGATAAAAATATGGGTAGAGAATAAACAATAAAATTTAGTGAATATGCTCAAACTAAAACTTAAGTAGAAGACTTTCAAAAGAATAGAAAAAATTGATCAAACTTTCAGCATTTCAGAACGCGTAGCTATCTTTAAGTCGTTGCTTCTGAAGATTTGGCAGCATGTTCTTTACGTTGGCCTCAATGAAAAATGACCGAACGACCATTTCCTCTGCACGTAGGCTTTAATTCTTAAGCAAAATTATTGAGCATCCTTGCCACAATATTGCGTCAATATTTTGATCCAGCTTATGTTTATGTCATTAGCGTTACTGATGATTTAATTGATTGGATCATAAAAGGGCTGAACAAGTATAGAAAATAATTGAAGAAGTTGCCTTCGAGCTGCAAATTCATCATGTTTACAACAGCTATCAGTGAACGTCTTTGACTTTAGGAAGCACCCTTTTACAAGTATCTTGTCACAGTCGTTGTATGGCACTTAAAGTCAATTCTGTTAGCAAAATTATTAAAGGATTCCCTATCCTTCTTACTATTATTGCTTTCAAGAAATTTTCAAGCAAATGTTCACCTGACGTTCAGTTTTTTTTACCATCCTTTTTCAGCGTCTTATTGTTCTGTGGTTCCTTTCTAGATAAATCTGCTTTCCACATGTATACCTTGCTTTGGAATATTTATTGCCATTGGCTATATTCTTTTAAGCCGTCTATTTCTGTTGGTTCTGTCGCTTCATCTGTCTCAATATTATATATTTCAGTTTCTGATTTTCTCTTTTTTTTTTTTTTTTTTTTTTTTTTCTAAGCTGTAAAAGTATCAAGAAAATATGATGAATTAAGAAAACGAAATACATGACGATTTTTAGCTATCTGCTACCATTGATGTACCAGTGATACAAGTATTGGCCCTTATGAGCCCTCTTAATATCAGCATTTAACAAATAGAGTGTGTTAGAAAATAGTTAATTCCTTCTTACTGCTTCTGTTTTCTCCTCAACCTTTTTAGATGCTTTTTATAAGATTTGAAAGCAACAAATAAGCTTTTACGTAATTCGTCGAATGTGTTCTTAAAAAGTAGAATAAATCGGAAGAGTAGGACGAAAGGAGGAAGCAATTACATTTTGAACAATTCATTGTTAGATGATAATAATGTACATCCTTTCAGAAGTAGCAGCAACTTATTAAGATCAGATATGTTGTTACGGCGTTTTCAACATTAGCGAATTTAAACGATTCAGGGGGAGGATGAGTTTATTATCATCCACAGGTTAAAACTACCAAAATACACATTAACATTGTCGACGGTGAATAACAATAATCATTCGCTAGCTTCTAAGTCAACAGTACAAAGAATACATTGCTATTACTATCACACGTTGATTGCTGCTTGTACTGTTGGTCACTATTTGCAACAATGTCTTTTGATTAACCCATTGTTGGGCAAGTTCTTATTTTTATTCCGTAATAACCTATAACGTAAGTCATTTTGTTCCTTCATTATGATAGACCTTCTTCCTCAGTTAATACAGTCTTTTATACAAATAAACGAGGTTCAATTGTTAAATTCTCTTACATGTTGGAAGTAAAAACGTAGTAAGGCAATGACCTTTTTTAGTCTCACGTTAAACACTATTGGGTTACTGGGTTTTAGACTTTCAAAATGGAGTAATCCAATAATTTCAGATTTTACATTTTCTTTTTCTTCCCTTCGTTTCTAAGCGTTTACAACAAAATCAAGCATATCATGGCGTGGCTAAAATCAAACACCTTGTTGATGTCGATTTCGTTGCTCCTTCTGCCGATTTTGCCATTGATTGGAATATTTTCATTGCCCTTTATTATTGCCTTTATAGGTAAAACAGCAGTAATCTACAATCAAATCTTGGACCTTCTTCAACTGAAATAGATCATTACTGTAGTCGCCCTGTATCTTTTTGCGTGGTATATGTTTTACGTACATGCACGCACAGACAATCCAAAATTCGAACTACCGTATGATCCGTCTACCATATTAAAGATCGACATGGTATTACTAAGTCATGCGCTTGAATGGCTTGGATACATACCGTTGATTGTATCCTATCTACATTGGCGTTATTGGCAATATAGCCCAAAAAGTTTCAAGCAATTCGTCAGGTGCGTAATTTATGCAGTGCCTTTTTTACTTTCAGCGCCTTAAATTGACTCTGATTCCATCATTCCGTTGAAAGTCTTGACATACCTTACAACGAGCATAGTAAATTAGATGTATATCATCCTAACAAAATTTCCAAGAATAAGTCAACAGCTCCGCCTATCATTATCTTTATTTATGGTGGCGGATGGGGCTCAGGCTCCAAGCTCATTTATTCGACACTTGCCAATACGCTTCGTGAAATGGGCTACGTTATTGTTCTGCCTGATTATCGCAAATATCCTGAAGTAAAAGTAGAACAGATGTATAAAGATGTTCGTGACACAGTTATATGGACTTATGAGCATGCTAAAGAAATTAATGGCGACCCTGAGCAGATATTTTTACTGGTACTGTATCAGCCAATGTAAGAATCAAGAGTACATGTATATCGTCTGTTGATGATCTAAATATTCGCAAACAAACAGGGGCATAGTGCAGGTGCTCACTTGGCTGCTTCCGTAATATTACGAGACCTCATCAGCCGTATTATTTATGAAAAAGCACCACATACAACAAGTAAAAGCGCAAACATTTCGCAAAATTTCTTGCCTCTTGTCGAAGGCCTCTTACTGTAAGCTTAACACGGTTCATTTATCCACACTAACATCAACTGACAAGCTATGTAACGATTATTATACGCTGATACAGATTCTCAGGTGTATACGATATAGCAGCCCATTTTGATCATGAAACTTCTCGCGGTATCGAGAAACTCTCTGCTATGGCACGAGCTATGGGTTCCAACCGCGAAGGATACATTGCAAATTCACCTCTGTACATGGTTCAAGAGAACCAGAATCTATTTACAAATGCTGCAGATTTACTACATATGATGCCAAGGATTCTGTTACTTCACGGTCAAAAAGATAGTACTGTCGGCATGGAACAATCGACTCGAATGTTTAATATGTTGGGTACGCTGTTTTCTTCAAAAGATCGCGAGCAGGTCGACGTAAGAATGAGACTCTACAAGCGTATGGGTCATAGTGAACCTGTTTTAGGTAAATTTTTGAATTTTCCGTCAGTGTTACATTTGAACTACTGATCAACCATGTCAGCAGCTTTAATGCGGAACTTATTTACAGAACGTCCAGAGCAAAAATTGCTTTTGAGAGATATTAAAGAATTCGTAGACGGCTCCTAACAACTGAACTGATGACATTGTGATTATAGCCAATGGCAAGTATCTTCTATAATATGGCACTTTTAGGATTGGAGATGCAGATGCGCACTCATTGCTCAAGCTACTCTATATTTATTTGTAACCATTCTGTCTTTTAGATAATAAATACTTTTTTTTTTCCCCGCAGATTCTAGCCGTAGACTAGCTTTTTGTATAATATATAGTACAATCTATGATATGCCGTTTTGATTAGGTCCCTCACATGAAGAAATGCCAGATTCGACTAAATCCTTCTCCTCCGCCAAAATACCATATGAGCATGCTAGAGCCTATAGCTGCGCTTATAAAGGTGTTATTGCTATTTTTTTTTGTATTATCATCTAGGGGGGGTATTTCTGTTTCTGATGCTGTAGGAGCCCTTATGACTTTTTTGTCTGCCATTGTTGTACTCCCGCTGGAAGATGCTGTTGATGACTTTGACGGGGATGGTGTACCAGCTTTGATTGATAACGTATCACCAACTTGATGACGTTGTCGCGCACCTCTCGACTCTACTTTCATTTCGAATGCCTTTACCCATTCTTGATCCATGTCAGCTAATTCTTGTAGATCAGATTGAGTCACATTGTCTGCGTTCACACTTGGAGCTGAGGGTACCTCATGGACAAGTATCGTATCAGATTGAGCAGATTTTGATTGTGCATCTGACGACGGCGGATGCTGGAGTGTTTTCTCCAGCTCTTTATTGATACCTATTTGCCTAGATGCTCTTTGTTCTTTGGAAGGCTTACTTAATGATGCAAATCGACTACTTCTTTGACCTAATTTTATGTCGAAAGCATTCACCCAGTCCATATCAATTGGTGTATCTTTGCCTTCTGAATCTCCCTTCCCCACATCATTTTTCTCTGTTGCTCCTTCTGTTGCTACTGATTTACGTTCTTGAATTTGGTGTTTGCTTTGAAGAAGCTTTTCTGCTTCCTTTCCACTATCTTTTTGTATGGTTTTCCGTATGCTATGTAATGTCGGCGTCGAAGTACCAACTATTTTGGCTGTTTGATGAGTGAGCAATTGAACGATCATATCGTTTTTTGTACCGCTTATTTTCAAGTGATTCTCTTTGGCTAATCGTAATAGATCGTTTTTCTTCATTTTATGAAGAGACGCTTTTGTCCATTGACTACGCTTCGCAAAGCTACTTTGTATATACTTCACTGACTGCTTTAGCCTTGGTTGAACTGAGAAAAGCATACTGTCTGGTATTAAATGATAAGTAAAGATAGTTTAGGGCTTGTATAAAGATAAAAGAAAGGGTTCCCCTTTTTTTGACAAGTGACTTGCGTTAATTATGCAAAAAGAAGTGGAGAGAAAGCCGGGGTTAAAATGCTTAATTGGCTGATGTGATTTGTTACAGAAACTGTATTCATGCAGAAGCAACAGCCCTACGGTATATCTTCTGAGTTTTCATGCTAAAGTAGAAAAGAAAGAGAAAGGGTTCTGCACCGGTTTCTGTCCTTTTTTAAACTTTTATTATCTTCTACTTTATCTTTTACCTTCAATTATAAACACTGACCCCATGTCGTCACAGAGTAACCTACAAACCACAACTGCTGAAGGTGGCGTCTCGAACAGAAGGGATTCCCTCGTTCATACGTACTCAGGAAATGACAATTTGAGCCGTGTCGTGCTTCTTTGCTTGGATCCTTTATCAGCTGAAGTTACCTACAAATGGGCTTTGGACAACTTTATTTCAATCGAAAAAGATTTGGTAGGGAGTGCTTGTCTATTAGACAATGTTGAGCATATTTATTGACATTATGTTATATGAAGGTTGTACTTGTTCATGTTCGACAAATTGATATACCCGTAGCCCCTTATATTAACTCTACTGGCTATATTGATGAAGTGAGTGAGGAGAGAAGAAATGAGAGCCATCACTTGTTGCGAACATTTGCCGAGGATTTGAACAAGAAAAAGGTTTGTATGCTTAATGAGCGCCTTGGGTTAAACTGAATGTCACTGATATCTCTCTGTAAAAGTTTGCTTGCAAAGCCATATCGATGGTTGGTGATCCAAAGCACGAAATTTTGCGAAAGGCCAAGGAAATTAGAGCCGATGTAGTAATTATGGGTGCCCGAAATATGGGCGCCATCAAAAGGTAAAATATGCCCCATATTTATAAGCTCAGTTATGCATTGATACATTATGTTTTGATTAACAATCTGTGTAATATACAGAACTCTTTTGGGAAGCGTCAGCGACTACATTGCACATAACTGTCCGTGCACGGTGGTTATTACAAAGCCCGAACAGGAAGCACAGCAAGAGCATCGCAGAAAGTCTATCATATCACTCACCTCAAGCAGGGATAACACCAAATAAAAGTTTTGAGAGCCGCGTTACTCTTGCAGAGACTCTATTTTTCTCCCCGTCTCTTCCCTGGATTGTCTTTATAAGGCAACTGCAAGAAAAATCTATGTGAAAGAAGCATCAACATGACATCATAATATCTTTACAAAAAGAATAAAAAGCCCCTTTAATTGACATAAAAAGCTGTTAGATCATAGACAAAATTAGTCTTTTTTTCCTTTTCCATCATTGCTATCAGCAAACAAAAGCAACATGTTAGACTGTGTATCAGAGCCAAACTTGGACAATAATTCTGATAATGTTCAATTAAGTAAAAAATTAGAGCCTGCAGTCAATAAATGTGAAGTTAGCTATAATTCTAATTTTAATCGAATCACAGGTAAGTAGTAGAATTATTCGTTTAACACTATCTCTTTTAAGGAATCTAATATGAGATAGTTATTGCCTTCATCAACAATAGAAAATGATTTTGCTTATCCACACACATCAAATATTACTCAATCTACGTCCTTCACAAACGACGAAGACGAGGATGATGCAATCCCTCGAACACCGCCGCCTCCGGATCACTCCTTTAGCAATAATTTAGATAGTAAAAGACCATCAGCGTATGTCACATCCAATGGGAAGATCGACCATTCTGTTAAGCTCAATGACACTATTTCAGAAGGCAAGCCCAGTGTTTACCTATTTATCTTCGTCAACCCACTTTCTGGCGATAAAAAAGGTGAAGATCTGATCAACTTACCTCTTCAACACTTCAGATTACGACGTTTTCCACAAGTGCAAGTGGAGGTGCATGATATCTTAAACGAAGAGGATGTGACAGATGGCGTCCGAAAAATCAAGCTTGTGGAAGCAAAATTGAAGCTCGGCCAAGTTCCACCGATATCTGATGGCGATGATGAAAAAGAAACCAGTGACAGAAATAGTGGAGAGAAAGCATCTCAATCATCATCATCTTCTTCCCATAGCGACAATAAAAAGGGTGTACTATCACAGGCAGCTCAACAGAGACAAATCCATGTGTGGAGTGCTGGTGGTGATGGGACAGTAATGAGCGTTTTTGAACTTTTAGTCAACTATAAGATCGACCTTGATTTAGTATACTTCTCTTGTAAGTTTTTCTAAAATGTTCGTCAAACATTTGAATCGTTAAGAAGTGTCACTTCAACATCAACCCTTTAAATATCTGTCGTTTTCTTTTACAGGTATCCCTTTTGGTACAGGCAATGACTTCAGTCAAGTTCTGGGTTGGGGCCGTACAATTCCTGACAAGGATCTTCTGGGATCTAGATTGCAAAACTTGGAAGAACTGATTGCTGAGCGATTAGAAAAGTCAGATGCTGCTCGCTTGGATATCTGGCAAATGACAATGACAGCATACCCGTCTGGATATGTTAGAGAAGCTGGCCCGAAAGAACGAAAAGATGGCCATGATGTTGCTGAAGTAAAAGGTCACACTTCTGATTGTGAGCATTCTATGGTTAGGAAGATGAGCAATTATGTTTCGATTGGTGTACAAGGTTTTGTAGGCAGCGGATTTGAGGCCCACCGGGCAGGTAATAGGCTTGCTAATAAGCTGGTATATGCTCAAGAAAGTTCGAAATGGGTATTCTGGCGAAGGTTCCCAGATCTGTCACACTTTATATCTGATTTTTCCCAACAGGACAATAAGGTATTAGAATGGCTGACGCCCTCAGAAAAGCGGGGCATAGGCATGCTTCCATCCGACATTTCACAAATGATGAAAAGTCCAATCGATTTAGTCATACAAAATATACCACATATTTGGTAAGGTGTTTTTTAAGCATATATATATATATATTATCATTGTATTTCGATAACTAACTGTCCTTTGCGACATATGAATGCAGGGGCAGAGAAGTGGATTTATGGGGAGAAGCGCAAACGGGTTTAGAATCAGTTCGAAATCGCTCTGGACCATGTGATCCTAACAATTGGAAGCCACAACGTGCCAATGACGGACGATTGGAAGTTATGAGTATCGAAAATATGACTAGTTATTTGAAAAAGCTAGCCAATATTCGCGGTCATGTCTCTCGCATAGGCCAATTTGATTCACCTTTTGACATCAATTTTCGTGAGCCTGAGCACCATGTAAAGGAAGTAAACAAATTAGACGGGAAAACTTCGACTTGGACAAAAGCCAAAGCTTTTCTTAAAGACAAGAAACGACATAAATACGAGAAAAAAAACATGATGTGTATCATGTGTGATGGAGAATTCTACGAAATGAAAGATCCGAAGTCTATCGAATTTAATAGGTTCGCACAAATTTGGACACTTGGTAAAAGCGACTCAAAGTCTCAAGGAAGACTTGTACTGGATGAGTTGGGCTCGAGAAATGATAGAGAACATTAAATATTTGTCTATTTCTTGTTTAAATGGAAAGATATTACCCTGCATATTACCTTATATTCACTTATACGTACATATATTGATTAGCTTAATATTGAACCAACATTTTAATTTTCATTTTTAAGCACCATATATTGTTTCTGGTTTATCTATTTTTAAAGCTACTCGAGGACGGCACATCGTTCATGTTGTGTTTCAAGCAAGATTTTATGTTTAAAAAGTGCAAGAATGATATCTTCCGTGCGTTAATTACTCCTTTCCTCTGCCATTTTGCGGATAATAGTAGTCGCTGCTATGGCTTTGAGTAAATTAAGAGCTCTTTCTTGGACAGAAAATAGCAAGAGAAGAGTTGTATTTAGTTAAGAGTAATGAGCACAACATTTTAAGCAAGCGAACCGTATAAAGAGAACAATAAAAAGGCAAAATAGACATAAAGTAGAAAAAGTTAAAATAAAATCAGAGACGAGATGCTTAGTTTTGAAATGAGTCCAAAGCAATAAAAATTGAACAACCTATTAAGATTAGGGAAACGAAGGCAGACGATAATAATCAGATATAGACGGGAACAAAAAAAGTATTAAAAGCTTTTCAAAGGTACTATTAACATTATATCTTATGTGTTCCGTTTATACATTTATGTCTTTTCGTAATGATGTGTCTAACTGATTTGTGTAGATATTTTGTGACAAAGCGTTCTTTTAAGTTCACTGACTTACGTATAGAAATTATTCGGGGAGGGGGGGGGGAATAGTATAAAATAACAGTCTATTGACGTAGATGTATGAAAGAAATAGTGATATTAGAGAAAATAATAGTCATTTAGCGAACAGAGACAGTCAACAGCATCTTTGACAGGAGAAGATCATATAGGTTATAAACTAAGATGATATGGGATAGTTCAAGTAAAGTGCGTCTAATATTGTATAAAGTCATTATACAGTGTGTAAAAGTACGTCTAATGGATTGCGTTTCCCACTTATGGTTCTGTAGGAGGGTTGAAAGCAAGAAATAGAAGTAGAGAAAAATATCGAACAGCAGGCCTTTAGTAACTAGACTTTTTTTCTAAGTCCTATAAGTAGAATGATACGATTAGATTTATTGTCTCTGGCTTGACAAATTACAGTAATCTGAGATGTATCTTCGTACAATCTGGTTATATTAAGGTTGCAATAGCTTCACAGTATATAATTAAAATGGTTGAGGTATACTTCATAGAAGTAGAAAGTGTATAAACACTGTTACACTTGTAAGTAGAGGAGTTAGAGTAATCGTGACTGAAATAAGAGATTTGCATTTTACCGAGATGGAGAAGTGTGAGGGCTTATATAATTTTCAGAGATAGGAATTAAATTAATTGATAGTAACATTTTTATAAAATCAAGATACATAGCTAACACCATCGTAACAACTAGTTGAATTGTATCTATATTTGGAGATGTCGGCTTGTAACAATACGCAAAGGATTACAATCAATACACTTAAATCTTGTGTTAAGAAATATTCGTATAGTAAGCCTAGGTACAGTAACAATATAGTATATAAAGAGACAATGCTTAAATAAAAAGTAATCAATTTTATTTTCCCTTCAAACATAATATCCATAATAATAAACAGAAAAAGACACACTATAATGGCACAAATGAGCACGATCAATCATAGCTAACTACAGTAAAATGCAGAAACGTATCACGAAAATCAGTAGTTTTATCAAAAAAGCCCAACGGGGGGCTCGAACCCCCAACCTTGAGATTAAGAGTCTCACGCTCTACCGATTGAGCTAGCTAGGCTTTTAGCTGTTTTTGAAGTAAGCTATATGAACCTTATTTATTAAATTCAATGTCAATCACATGATATAATTAAAATTTCTGGACCGGGTAAATATGAAATTCGGTTCTGTTGTGACCCGTACTTTAGCCGCATTAGGCTGAGTTGAAAACTTCGATAGTTTTTCACGTACCTCCTCTCCATAAATTATGCCTTTGACAACGAACTTTTATTTTGATCTTTACATTATCATTTAATACGTAATATACTTTCATCATTGATTCAGAGTTTGAGGCTGTATACATATATATTATATATAATATCATAAAAAAGTTATACATTTGGTTGCCGTTTCAACTCTGAATAATTACAGTTCAAGAATCAGAAAAAGAGAACTGAAAACACGGAACATTGGGGATCATATTTGATTGATAGAGGTCACTGAGGATACAGATCTTCTTCATGTTTTGTCTTGTGTTCTATTTGCTCTCTCCATCTTTCATACACAGCATCTAAATTCTGATCAGTATTCAATCATATCTTACGGACGCTGTTGTATCCAAAAAGCTGCCTCAAACTAACAACAGAACAGCCACAGTAATAATTACATAGTCTGGCGCACATTAGTATGATGCCGCTTATCACTATGATCGTTTTGCCTCAAATGAAATACTACAGCTTGTTTAGTAGCTCAGCACTGGTTAATTCCACTCATATTTAAAAGGTCACTGTCAACATTCTGAATAGAGTTAAAATGTTTGTTATGCCTGGCGCGGTTTATCGTCTACCTTAATCCATAGTTTAATATTGTTTGAAAGGAGTTCGATGTCTTTACTCTTTATCATTGACTAATAGTCAAACGCTTGGATTATGTTATATCCGTTCGGCTATCTTGGGAGCACAAGCTTGGCTTTTCCTAACATCGTCCAGATAAGGGCATCACAATGAACAGGAAGAACTGAGAAAGAAGAGGAGGTTGTTGGCTATTTCATAAAAAAAATGGAAATATAATAAAATAAGTCTGTTTAAAATCTGTAAAATCTGCATGTCACATGAGGAAAAGGAAATATTTATCTTATCGATTGAAAATGGTATATGAATGTAGGGAAAAAAAAAAAAAAAGAAAAATCATGCTAATTCCAGGTTGGTAAATTCCTCGGGCACGGCATCCAATTCGCCAACAATTTCTCTAAACTTATCAAGATCTATTATAAACAATTTCATATCAGTATTAGTTTGAATTTATCTAAAATAACAAGTATTCGGACTGTGACACGTACTAACTGGCTTTTTCTTCCTTACTAAATATTCAGTTACTTTCCATGGGTTCATTCTCTCTTCCTTATTGAATTTTGATCTGATTTGATTTCGGGTTCTGCCAGGCATCATCTTCGAGATAGTATTGAAGTCAGTCCCAAATTGCGATAGCAGATCATAAAATCCCTCAGTTTCTAATTCGTCCCATTTGGCTGACTTCTCTCTTCTACCATGTGTTGTGCTATTGACTTTTCTTGTCATAGCATTTTCTTCCACTACTTCCATAGCGTCACCGTTAAAGCCTTCATCATGGCGTCCTTGGTGTCTCTCTACCACTAGAGTGTCTGTGTCCAGAACAATTTCACCATTCACAATACGCACCTGAACGGCATTAGAACTAAGATTTATTATAAATTAAATCACAACCCACTTTTCAGTCGTATTACAATTCGCGTAGAGCGAGTAAATTACTTACGATTCAGTTAAAACTGGGCGTTCTGCTTCTCTTCTACGCCGTTCTTCATCTGCAGCTAACTTTTCCGCAGCTTTCATTTCTTCTTTTGCTCTCTTTTCCTCTTCCTCTTTTTTCCTCAACTCCTCCGCCTCTTCTGGTGACATTTTCAGTAAAGCCTCCTGCTTTTTTAATTCAGCTTGACGAGCTATTTCCATTTCTTTGTAGGTTTTTGATACAATTCCATCAATATCCTTGATGAAATACGACATAGGCTTTTCTAAATGTGATGCTTTATGTGGGGTTTCATCATTGGCGAGATCTTCTAGTGTCTTCATATTCTCCACAAGGCGGAAGTGATCCTTTGGTCGGCCTCGGCCTTTCCCTTTTGTCTTTCCTCTCATCGACTTTGCTCTCCTTCGTCTTCTTTCAAGGAAGGTATCTATATGATCACTATTCATCATACTCTCCAATTCATCAATCTCATCAATATCAATATCCTCGCTGTCGTTGTCTGCTCCATTGTGAGATTCGTCGCTATCATTTTGACCTCGCACTTCTTGAACTACGCGTCCATCAGAAACACTAGCAACAGTTGGTATACCGATAGCAACAGCAGGCGCCTGTCGAGGTCTTAAGCGAGAAGGCGGATCTACTGTTTCAGCGATGGATGGCTTTCTAGGGCGACTTGGAGTCTCAATTGATGTTGTTAGTTTCTTTGCAATATGCTTTCGCTTCTTTCTGTGTCTATTTGGAGCTTTCGTAGATGCTGATGTACTAGCGCCTGATTGTTCATCGTCATCAATATGATCCTCATCCCCGTCAATATCTATATCACGCTCGTGGTCCTCATCTACTTCACCGGATTCATCAATATTTTTCCGCTTATGCGCTTTTCTATTTATAGGAAGTGAAGGTTGTTCTTTTCCCCTTATTTTTTCATTATCAGTGGTATGTGTCGATACCATCGATGAAGAATTACGTCCGTTGATGGCCAATTCTTCCTCTGTTAAAGACTCCTCTGTGATAGTGTCTAAACTTGAAGTTATGACTGCTTGCGGTTTTAACTCTGATTTTATGCCTGCTAATTCGTGCACTTTGATAACAGAAGCTCCTTCGTTGTCTGAATCATCACCATTTTCAATCTTTAATTCTCTAATTCTAACAGACGTTGCTGCTGTTGTCGATGTGTTAGTACTTGTGCTGGATGATTGAACTGCTCTCTCAACTTCTTCAATGGAAGGTTTAGGTGATTCTACTTTTGGAATAACCATATCAGCTGTTTCATCTTGCAGATTAATATCATCATCTTCAACAAAGATGGCTGATTTATGGATAGCTTTCTCAACGGGGTTTCTAGGAGAATTGATAACATTATTTACAGTATTATCAGGCATATTGTCCGCTACTGAAGACGTCGCGGCAATAATCTTCACTGAAGGTGCAATACTCGTAGAGGCTTCAAGCTGTGACGAAGGAGAAAGGGCGGTTGTTATGCTCACATGCGTGCTATTTTTGTGATCTGTAACAGAAGATGAAGAGCTGATGACTGGTGCATCTTGTGTGAGAAGTTGAGTTTGTGTTTCGAAGGATTGCGAAAGATCTGTGGATTGTGTCAAGGATGGTACCGCCGGTAACGGTTCGGGTTCATTTCTTTGCGTTGATTTATTTGTTGCAGCTTTACTACGATCCTTGCGCCTTCCTGCATTAGGTGTAAAAGTCTTCTTATTTTTTTCTGAAATAAATAGGATAAGTGAACCCATAAAAATCAATGAGTTTAATCATAGAAAAAATATACTTACTAACACCAGTACTGATAAGAGAGGACATTTCAGTTGTTTCGATCTGACGATCAGCGCTGGTAAAAGTGCAAAGAAAAGGAGTTGAAGCAATGTATTCAGTTGAGAAAGAAATCGATACTTTTTCAAAATTTGTAATCTCCGATTGAAAAACGATTTTTTTCAAGCCTATGAGGTCTTGAGATTATTCAAAGAGTTAGCTTTGATATACTTCCATTCTCTGTAGCGCTTCACACGTATTGAAGCCCTTTAATGATAAATAAATGAAAAGGTGAAACTTTGATGTATCTTTATCTGTTTATATATATGATTTGGAGAGCCAAAATGCTACTCTTGCTTCTTGACAAATTGATCCAGACCACCAATTTTTCTTTGGCTTATCGATTGTATGACATAGGTTATAATACGTGTTTGCTTTTCTATACAGAGTAGAAATGGCATTGGAGTAAAGTGTACATCCCAATCTACTTGATATATCTTTTTAAACTTGAGTCCAAGGAACTTTTCTGTCCGTAATATTTGTTTATCCTTAAATGTTTCTCTTTTAACTATTTCTGTTCTGCTTGTTATACGTCGATTCGTGCCTTAAAACGGATTTCCCTTCAGTCTCTTTCTT
This sequence comes from Mycotypha africana, assembly GCF_025528875.1. Lineage (NCBI taxonomy): Eukaryota > Fungi > Mucoromycota > Mucoromycetes > Mucorales > Mycotyphaceae > Mycotypha > Mycotypha africana. The sequence continues at coordinate 3,289,167 of NW_026515725.1, read as the reverse complement.
CTATTCCAAACAGAACATAAACTCTACCAATTATGCATTGACTCCATCAGTAACTTTGCAGATGAAATGATTCAAATATGGAAATATAGCTGACGATTAGAAAGTACTCGCGGTAAACCTGAAAGTTGATATACAAAGTTTGAAGTGATTTCGAAAGGTGTTTAGGATGAGACTGTAGAGGAGAGAAGACACCCTACGAAGAAGCATCCTAAAACGGTTCGTTTGACAGTACGAACAGCTATAGTATGTGCTTAAAAATATGCAAAGGCAGCATCTTATGTTGTTACAAACAACAGCACTAAAGACAAAAGCAACGGAGAAACGCTAGATCAAATTGTAAGGACAAGAGGCAGAGATGTCTATGGTGCTACTTTTGGAATCTCTTTGATCTCTTTCTCTTCGGAAATGTGTAATAAAACTCATTTTATTTTGTTCATCAATTAATTTCATTAACAACACGTAAAATTGTTAGTCAAGAGTAGTATTTGGCTGCAGATATCGTTATACTTTTATCTTCAGCCGGCTGATGTCTGTTCCTACATTAAGTTGTGTCTAGCATGATAGTAACTGATTAGCCCTCCAACAAACCAAAGTACATGCATCTTACATATGCTCAAAAAATGGTTTTTTTTTTTTTTTTTTTTTTTTTTTTTTTCTATTTATTTATTTGGCATTGAACTGTTTCGAGCAAAAATGGTATATTCACAGAGAAAAGAAAAGAAAAGGATAGTAAATCTTTTCGTACAAGCTAGCCTTGCACGGTAGCATCGATGTTACTGCGGTAATAACCGTTTTCAATAATTCTTATCAATAGAAAATTCTCAGTATACCGCTGTAAATCTGAGCAAAAGCACCCAAGGATACTTCTCTTATGAACAATATGATTGATTTATCCTACGATAGCAGTTGTTTCATGATGCCCTTTATAGGGTCGATAATATAAATACAATCTGGGTGAGAATTCTAAACAAACACGATAAATTGGTATGAAGAATAGGCTGCTTCGATATGCATGTACATAAGTTCATCTTAAAGCAGAATACGACTAATACGATATTTAACCTATTATTTCGATCGTCCCTCTTCTTTTTAGACTGATATTGGAATGATGGAGGAAAATATAGCAATTATATAAGTTGCTGCAAATGGCTGAAACTTTCTTATAATACACAATCGAACTATTGTAGCAATATCTAATTTTGTTTTATACTTTATAATTGACCTTTGATATCAATTTTTTTGAACTTCTTTTGACTTTCTAGTAACCCTGCAAGAGCACCTTTGCAATCTAAATATCCATTCCCTTTCGTACTGTATACCTTTGCCTTTTGCTCAGATAAAAATTTCAGCATTTGTTCTTCTGTATCAAACGCAAGCTCATTCTGTATAAAGCTGAATGGAATATCTGGGCGGCAGCTATATAGACAATAAATCATAAATTTTATGTTGCCAGACTTTCATAAAGTTTCGCATATCAACTTACGCTTTGCATAATGTGATTAGAGATTGGACGCGTTCACGTTCACAAAAGTGATCCATTAAATAAGCGCCCATATTAGGCGCACATTTGTATAGATTGAAGAAACAGTGATAGTTGCCAGTAGCAAGTGAAGAGCGTACTTCTAATGCATGTTTTACAAATTCATTTTCTTTTTGCTCTGGTGTTAAATCGGCCATAACAGAGTTGACATCTACATACAATATATATAATGTTCGTTAAGAAAGATAGTAAAACTGAGAAATAATAGTGCATTTACCTCCCCAGTTTTGAGTATGTAAATAGTATAGAATTCGGTAAGCGGTAAACTCCATGTCATGGCCACAAATTCCTCTCGCATACAGATCTTTCAATTGCGTTTGACATTGATTATACTCCCCTAAATCGCTCTTTAATAAAGTTGACAAGGTTAATACATCAATTGAAGTTGAGTCTCTCCTACATGGGATATATACCTTCTCTAGTGCTATCCGTGCATGAATTTCATATACTTGAACGGTAAACTCATTCTTAATATGTTGAACCTGTTTGAAAGAGGACATATAACGGTAAGCGTCAAACGTTAATTCTATTTGAACCTAACCAACAGAACTTACTGTCAGATCCTGACGAACAGATTTAAATTGGTCACATATATAGGTGTAGTTTTGTTCTTTCTTCCATTTCTCTTTCAAAAGTTTTAATGTCTTCTTGAGTATTTCAAGCGGCCTTACTGTTGTTGGATCAGGCGCCTTCGAGTAAAAAAACAAATAGAAACAGTGTCAAACATAACATTCTGATTATTTAATAACTTCGTGAGAAGTAATGCTTACCGAAGTCAATCTTAAATAATTCTTCTCTAGTTTTGTGCATGTGCCTACAACGGGCTGATTTAAGTCTGGAGGTGCACCATCCTATAAGAAAAGGATACATACGCCGTAAGTAAGATGAGCTCCTTTTGAGTGACAGTGTAACTCTTGTTTTACCAAATGTATTGATTGTAGATTAGATGAAACATTCTCAGCACGATATTGTGCAGCATCTTCTTCGAACCTTCTCAATCGCTTCAATCTTTTGGCTTCTTCGTCTGCAGTCAAATTTGATGGCTGCTGTTGTTTCTGCTTCTTACTATTGATTTGAGAAAGGTAAGCTCAATGTACTTCAAGTTAAAGTGACCCTTTACATTTATCATTACCTTTTCTTTTTCTTTTTATTCTTTGCGGCTGTACTAGTGCATGCACTAACGATATTACAATTCCAGTTACTTCTATGGTCACATTCTCAAGTTCTATCTTCTCTGATATAATATTTACCTCGGTAGATCAACTTCACTCCAGTCCGTTGTTAATAACGTGCCTGCTCTATGACTTTCAATAATAAGATTCCGTAGCTGTTCCTGTGCTTCATCTCTTTTATCGGGTGAACAACAAGCAAATACGTCCTGTACATATTGTCTATAATGACATTAGAATACATTCAGCAGAAAAAACAAAAAATGATACACAAGACAATCTAACTCACTTTAACGATGGAGGCCAAGTTTCGACAGCCATTGCATTCTTTTCGTTATTTATCTCATTTTCTGATTGCTGTTGGGCACTTTGAGATTTAGTAGCTGCTGTGGCAGGGGGTATCGATTCTTTTGAAATAGATGTTGACGACGGAGCTGGATGTTGCTTATCCGTTGCTGATGGTTGTGCTGAACTATCTGGCTTTTTTGACCAAGGTGGAACCTTCAAAGGAGGCTCTATTATAACAAAAAAGAAAACAATAAGACGGATATCTTTACCAAGTCAATCATCATAACCTACTTATTGAAGCCACAGAAAAAGACGATACTGTTGTTGGAGGAGTGGTATCTGTTTTTTGTATTGCAGTTAAGGGCTGCTGCTGTCCACGAACAAATTGTGAAAGTGGAGCATTGTAGGACCTAATGCAATCGATGAATAAAATAAGTATGAATCAATTATACGGAAGTTGTTGCTACTGCTTTCATTTTCTATCTTACTTTTGTTGCGAAAATTGTTGTTGGGGCTGCTTTTGCTGTTGTTGTTGTTGTGCAGGAGGACTAGGACGCACAGCCGGTGCGGTGTAATGGCTGTGTTGTTGTGCCGTCGTTGAGATTGGTTGAGAATTCCATGAAGCTCGATCAATATTGTTATAGGGATAATTGTAGTTATATTGTAGCTGTTGAGCATAGGGAGTAGTGGTAGCGACACTATTGGTAGGCTGAGAATAATAACCTGAATATTGTGAATAGTCATAATTATTGTTAGGTGCTGTATGCATGTCTACGCCTGGTGGCCCTTCTACACCCGGAGGAGGCGGATTGCTATATGGTGATTGGTAATATTGCTGGTAATATGCTTGCTGATCAGCAGTCTGTGCTGGGTATTGTTGGTAGTAAGCTGCATAGTCTTGTTGCTGTTGTGGGGTAAGAGCTGCACCTGGCGCACCATATTGGGTGTACTGTTGCCAATTTTGCTGCTGTTGCGCACTGGTATTGCTTGACCTATAACAACCGACGTAATTAGTCAATTTCGTTACCATCCAAAGCGATCCGGTTCAGATCTGAGACTTTAATAATTTATCCATACCAAGGCTGGTTTGAAGATGAATTTTGTTGTGAGTACGACACTTTGATAACAAAATAAGGGTTATATAAATCCTTACTTTACGAGGAAGAAGTAGAAGAACGCAATAGTCAGTTGCATTTTTATATTTGTAGACGGTTTGCGAAAAAAAAATTGACTCAGTCGCTATTTCTTGATACATTTTCCATATTGCAAACATTATAATATGAGCATTGAACAAATAGATATTTCTGATTGTCGCTCAATCTGCTTAAGTACGAAAACAAACTGATACAGCACAATAGTCTCGTTCAGTACTGTTCGATAAATTCTTCTGCAACGGTTTATCTTATCCTTTGGTGGAAATGACATAAAAATTCTCAGTGTCATGCCTACCCAAATATTCTTAAAACTATTTCTAAAAGCTCTTCAATATAACAGCGCACAGTATTTTGGTCCAGCTATGTGATGGGTTACTGCTTGCTGATTTGGTTGGGCCTCACTTCCTTTCTAAACGAAGCATCAGTTTTATATCACAGCCACTATCTGTTGGTGCAAGCTGAGGTTCAAAATTAAGGGCCAAAAACTGTAGCTGATTTAACATACAAATAAGGTCCAACAATTTGTTTGTAACATAAAAAGTATATCATTCCTCAATATTCTACACTATAGTTTCTCTTTCCCTCTCAATATTATACAGCATCATCTTTTGTTCTCGAACTGACACAATAGTGCACTGTGACAGTTATGGAAGAAGTACATACATTCACAGAATTGCCAAGTGCAGAGAGAGATGTTGAGACAGCTCTTCAATCCCTTTCCTCTCGGAAAACAGCTGATCAGGTCTTGGACAGTTTACTGTCTAAAGTTGGATATGGATTATTTCAAAAAAAGTTACTTGTAAGACAACAAAGGAAACTTTCTACTTAATGAAATTTACTGATGGACGTCCCTCCTACTGCAACTATATTAGATATTATGTGGTTTAGGATGGTTAGCGGACAATGTAATTGTCGAATTTCAAGCTAATAAAAAGATGCAATTGTCAACGAAGAACTTAGTTAACATCACAGCTCAATTTTTTTTAAACTATTATAGATGTGGTTACAGGTAGATCAAATTTGAAGTAATACAACACTACAAGTAGAATTTGATTTTAACAATATTGATAGACAATTGCTATTATATTACCACGAGTACAAGGTACCTTACAGCCATAAAGCACCTTCGATTAGACTGATATATCAAATAATAATACATGTTTTTTTGTATGTAGAACATTATAGTGTATCTGACGAATGGATCGGTACGTTATCGAGTTCAATCTTTGCTGGTATGACGTTTGGTGCCTTTTTCTGGGGTACTTATTCAGATTCAAGAGGTAGAAAAGTACCCTATACGATGACATTGGCTATTACCTCCCTGTTTGGGCTTATCTCAACGTTTACATACAATTTTACTACTTTGTGTGTAATGTTATTCTTTCTTGGTTTTGGCGTTGGCGGAAATATGCCTACAGACGGTAAGAAGAAAAAGAAACTGTGAACACTATGGCAATACAATGTATGTTAATCAACCCTCTTCCTTGCAATAATACCTGGCTGAAAAAGGCGCCTTATTTCTCGAATTCTTACCCAAAGAGTTTCACTATTTATTAACGTTCATGTCTGTCTTTTTCTCTTTCGGTGCTGTTATTGCTTCTATTATTGCTTACATAGTTTTACCTCGATGGAGCTGCCCGCAAGACAGTAACATAGCGTGCGATATATCCACTCAAAATTTAGGATGGCGATTAATGTTGTTAAGCGTTTCTATCGTCACCATTCTCATGCTGGCCATGAGGACATTCTGGTTGAGATTACCAGAAACACCAAAGTTCTTGATGAGTCAAGATAAGCACGAAGAAACCATCATTGTATTACAAAATATAGCAAAAATCAATGGTGGGAACGTGCAAATTGATAAAAGTGAATTACCCATGTCTGAGGCATATGGAATTAGTATGCAAGAAAGAAGGAACACTACTGCAGTAGTAGAGAATCCATCTGATGAAGATGATGAAAGTGATACAATGATTGTTGATGATTCATCAGAACGGCACGTACTTCTATCTACTGGACGAAGAAGTATCGAAGAGATAAGCATAAACGAGAAAGACTCAGCAAAGGCGTTTCAGTTGTTGTTTGGGCCTAAATGGAGATTGACAACTGTTCTTGTATGGATTATTTGGACTTTTACAGCTGTTGCATATACTATGTTTAACGTGTTCTTACCGAAATACCTCGAAACGCTTGGATTTGAGGGTGAAGCTAAGGCTCCTTCTCACCAACAAGTATATTGGGATTACATGATTTACTCCATAGCAGGTGTACCGGGCTCAGTGGTAAGTCATATTTTCTTATGGAAACGGTATAAACAAGAACTGATCAAGCTGTTGTACAATATTAGATTGCTTCTTGGATGATTGAAACGAATCTTGGTAGAAAAGGCACCATGGCTATCTCAGCATTAGGCTCATCTGTCTGTTTATTCTTGTTTTCCATAATTACCTCGCGTCTTACTATGGTACTCTCATCCTCATCAGTCTCATTTTTGGTGACATTGTTGTATGCTGTCATCTACGGTTATACTCCCGAGGTGTTTGGTACCAATGTGAGAGGAACGGCTGTAGGTACAGCGTCAGGTCTCGGTAGAATAGCGGGTATTTTAAGTCCTATCATGACAGGCTTCTTACTGGCTATTAATCCCTCTTTACCGCTTTATCTGAGCGTGGTTGGCTTTACTATCGTTGGTATTTGTGCTTTACTTCTGCCTTATGAGACTCGAAAGAATGACAGCAATCATAACCCACCACCGCATTCTTATACATAAACAGTTATTCAAATATCATTCATCGATTCAAACACTCACTCTGTAATATACGTAGATACATATACAAACGCACAACACCCGCATATATACACTTTCCTATTTTAAACATCTTTTTCTCTCTACCATTTCTTGCATACACAATTAGCACTCATATAAATCATAATAATATAGATCAATTCCGTAACTGACAAGGATTTTTAGCCCTAGCAGAGTTGCATACTATACTGATATCATTTTTTCTACAAGCCTTTCCATTTTATTTAGGAAGTTTACTTTTTAACCATCCCCAATTCTTTAACTGTCTTGCTACAGCGGGTGTAATAGCTGCTGTAAGCGATAATCGAACAGGTAACAAGGCCGTTTTATGAATTCCGTAGGCCACGACAAAAACGGATGTTAGGGATGGTTTATGATCGTATAGTTGGCTTTTATCCAAAGGTGGATGCTCCATACCCACCCAACCTTTTACTTTACCCATCACGTAGTGTTCCATCTCCACGACTTTACCAGCTCCTTTGACATTGATGACTGCCATGGTGGCAGCCAAATCCAATGCACTAAGAGTGAGGTAAACGCCAATACCAACGTAGCCATACTTTTTCATAAATTGCTTAGTTTTTGAGACAGGTTTGTCTTCTATACTGTTGCTTGGTGGTTTAGGAATTGATGAGTGAGCAAAGAGTCTAGGTTGGTAACGGTAACAAGGTATAACCGGAAACCTAGCTCTTGCTGCGTCGGCATTTGTTCTGCTCGACTGCAAAAAAGATATTTTTTTAATACTGATTTTTGCCAACTGCACTAAAGACATAAGTTTTGAATGAGAACCTCAATAAGTCTGCTCATCCACTTGAAGTTCAACGAAGTCGTAAAAAAAAATAGCCAAAATCAATTATCATGATGTCATATGGCTATCAAACGTACAGCTGTCGGATGAACAGTTACTCCTGCCCTTCCCATTGTTCTTCTTTTGATTTACAGCACGAGGTGAGATCCAATCAAAACAGAGAAAAGGGCCTTTCAGCAATTACAGATTTAATTTACAATGCGGATTTTCATATTGTTTGCTTCCAGACGAACAGAATAATAGATTTAAGAAGTACTATAAATACTTTTTAGATTTTATTACTAACAGTTTGAGACGGATTTTTAGTTTTTTTTTTTCCTTTTTTCAGGGCACAACAAAACGAGGGAACAAGAGCAATCACCAGCGCGCTTAACTACCCTGTGTAATATGTTAAGCATACTATAACATCTAAAAGTTGAGGAGCAGGGACACGTCACTGTCTGTATATAGCAATGATTTTTAAAACTTTGGTGCATGTTGGTAAGAGCCATCACTTATTGACTGATGTTGTTAATGAAGCAGTTCTTTGACAACACGATACGTAGCAGAACATACACAATTTTGTGAACAGATCCTGAAAGTAGCAGCCTATACTTCAAAAGTTTTGTACTTGGGATCGCTGTTTGTCAACTATCTGTTCCTTAAGTTGCTTGAAATCAAAGATGCTGATGTTCCTGCTATTGAGCAAACTCTGTTCAGAAATGGTAAGAAGGCACCGGACTACATCAAAGAACATTTCAAGACCTTTTGTGACCTGACGACTTTAGACCCGCAGCTGTTAAAAAGTATAAACTACTCAAGCGTTCTTTCCATTGCGGTAAACAGTACGAAACACTCGCCAGGAACTACCTACATGAAACGTGTTGTCTGACAACAATTCTGTAAACTTCTGTAAAAATTTGACGGTAGCAGAACGAAAAAATTAGCACATTATGTCCATGGAAAGAAGCAGGGACCAAGCCCCTCATGGCCTGCCTCTCTCTCTCTAGAAGTGATGCTCTGGACAAGATAGTCGCCAATCTCACTGCCATATGGGAAAAGTATCAGCCAAGTGATTGAGACTCAAAAACACTGTATTCTAAGCCGCACTTATTCTTCAAGTGGTTCAACTTTCTCTCTAAGGAGGTTCAAAAGAAGGTTTTTATTATGGAGCCACAAGCAGCAAAAGTTGTATCAAAGGCTTACATTCGTCGAAAACTTTTTGAAATTCCATTTGCTGCTACGTTGAATAGGAAGAAGTTTAGTTCTCTGCTTGAGCAAACATTAGCAGCAGTCAATTCAGATAAGCCTTTAGTTTTTACTTCAATACTAATCAAATGGCAATTAGTAACGTCATGGTAACAGATGGCTATACAGTCTCCTTCTTATTCCAGCGTTTAAAAAAGCGTATCTGTTCTAACGATCATTCAAAAAAGCCTTCTGATTTCGCTGAAAAAAGCAGAAAGCTATCACAAAAATACGTCGACGTCTTGTAGGCAATAGCAGCAAGTGTCGACAAGGAAGTGTTACAGGCGTGAAACAGTCGACTGCCGGATCAGAACACCTCCCACAACCACCGCAAGATCCGATTATTCCGCCTAGTAAGACAATCATCGCATTCGGTAATGCAACTTTTGCGTCATCGATGAAGGGTAAACGAGCTGCGCCCGTAAAGTTGATAAAAAGGAAACTGCAGCAACTTCAAACAGAGACTGTGGAAATCTGCATCATCAATGAATATCCGACTAATCCGATATATAGTGTATGCAAACATCGAAGTTTGAAGAATGTTACAACAGCAGCACCAAAGCGAAGAGTACGTGCTGCATTGCAGTGTAAAAACTGTAATACAGTTGGAATCGCGACGTCAATGCTGCCAAAAAAACTATGATATTTTCATGTTTGCTGTAGTAAATGACAATCAAAGACCTGCAGTTTTCAAACGAGATTAGTTCCATTTTCATGTGTGATTGATATCACTCCTTCACACATTTCTACAGTGTAAGTTAGTAAGATATTCATAAAGTATAACCAAAGACTGAATGCTTACTGTTTCGACCTTATTTACTCAACTTACAATTCGGTAACAATTTGGTAATTTCTGGTAAGTACGTCTGAATTTATAATAGAATTTAGCAAAAATATGTAACTAATTTTTCCAAAGTTGCCTAGTAGTATTACCGATTTTAATCGAAAAAAACTGTATTTGTACAATAAAGTTCGTGAATTAAATACAAAAAAAAAAAAAAAAAAAAGAAAAAAAAAAACTGTATTTGTACCTGAATTTGAAACCGCAAAACAAAGAGCCCTTTTACATTTTCCTTTCTTATTGTTGCTGGCTAGTTTGTTCTATACAGCAGAATTGTATATGATTCGTACACTCAAAGTCAATAAGGTCAACCATCCCGTCACGCTAACACTCGATGAGCAAGGGCTTCGAATTGAAGGAGATTTGACAGCTGCTAAGCCTTGTAAGTGATTTCGGAAAAAAGAGGTGAATCGCACGATTCACACTTGTTCGCTATTTTGCTTTGGGAAACCTCTCATTAAGTCAATAATATTTCTGTAGCAAGAACCGTAAAAACCGTTTGTTGTGTTCCAGTACCGCCTAAAAAGGGGCCTGATCCAACTCTGTTACCTATCGATAATTTGTACATCATCAATGCTTCATATCATAAACGCACCCGCATGGTCAATATTTATTCCGTATTACCGGAAGACAGAACAGTCGAGGATTCTCTTTCAGATTTATACAAATTTTCATATTCGATAGAAGCAGATAGGGAGGAAGAAGCAGAATCATTCTGCAATGCGTTACTAAGTCAGGCTTACGAGCTTAATGGCGTACAATTCGGCAGAAAATTATTAGTACTCATAAATCCATTTGGTGGACAAGGAAAAGCGAAAGAAATTTTTGAATATCATGTACGGCCCGTTTTTGAAAGTGCCAAGTGTGCATTTGAAGTGAAGTGTAAAGCAGAAAAATGAACCAGTTGTGGTTGGTTGGAAGACGAGGGCTAACAAACGTTATTTTGTAAAGATACGGAACACCAAGGACATGCGTTGCAAATCGCTCAAGATTTGGACATTAATAATTATGATGTTGTAGTTACTGTCAGCGGTGACGGTGTTATACACGAAGTTTTAAATGGATTTTTGAAAAGGAAGGATGCAAGAGAAGCTATGAAAAAGATTTCCTTGGGAGTCATTCCTGGTGGTACCAGCAACTCGCTGAGTATCTCCTTGCTGGGAGAAAAGCGAGGATTTGATCCAACCTATACAGCATTGCAAGTCATCAAAGGTAAGAAAGAAGCGTAGCAGATTGAATAGATGCTTCGCATATACACATAGAAAACAAGAAACGCTCATTCGGCTATTCAAAAATAGGAAAGCAAATGGCATTAGACCTTTGTTCTGTCGTATACGATGATCACCGGTATTTTTCTTTCCTTTCACAAAATTATGGTATTACATCCTATGCAGATTTGGGGACAGAGCACATGCGTTGGATGGGGGATGCGCGAGTTGTGATCGGCATGTTCCAAGAGATATTCTCTCGCCATACTTATAAAATTGAAGCCGCCGTGCAAGTGGTGCAATCAGATAAAGAGAAAATCAAAAAGGATTACGTCTCCTCTTATGCTAGCGTTAGTAACAATACTATTGATCGCGTCCCTTTGAACGATTTAGAAGGCGAAGTGGAAGATACCATTCCTGATTTAAATCAACCAGTACCGAACGATTGGATAAAGATTGAGGATGATATATCTTTCTTTTTAACCAGTAAAGTACCACTATTATCTAGGGGCATGCTCAGCCATCCTTGTGCGTTGCCCAATGACGGAACCATCGACTTACTGTTGGTGCGCGGGTCAGCGAGTATTGCAAAACAACTGAATGTGTTTTCGAAGGTTGAGACTGGTAAACATATTGATAACAGTATTGTAAGTATTTAATAACCAAGAACAGCAATGCACGATCATTCATGACTAACAGATGAATTAACTGTAAACAGGTTGAATATATGAAGATTAAAGCCTTTAGATTGACACCAATACTAAAAAGTGGTCAGAAAGGCTACATAGCCATTGACGGTGAACATGCACCTGCCAAACCCTTCCAAGTAGAAGTACATGCTCGCTTGGCGTCAGTTTTAACCATAAATCCTTCCTTTATTCGTACCAACGTGTAAAACTTATCTCTCTTAGATCTTAATTATTTAATTTATCTTACTATATTCCATTCACTCAAGACATTGCTATTCCCATCTTTTTTTTTTTTTTAAAAAAAAAAAAAGATCATCTTACAGTCATGACAGACAAAAAGAAAAGAATATGAATACAGTTATTATTGTCATTATTATTGTATACAATTTATTTCGTGAACCTCATGTTTGAGAGATATATGATAAGGAATAATGTGATATTTACAGAATTAGAGTACGTCAGATCATTAAAAAGAAACGGGTTATTTATGAAGTGTTAGTAATGTACAAAAGAAAAAGAAGAAAAAAAAAGATTTAAATGAAATGGTAAATGTGATTTTAAGCTTTTAATTCAGGTAGTATAGCTTCATTGGTTGTGCTTGCTTCCTCAGAAGCATCCAATTGTAAAGTGACAGGAGGGATATAATCCTCTTCAAACTCTTCAAGATCTTTACCTTTTGATTCGGGAACCCAGAGAACAGTGACAATAAGACCCAAAAACATGACAGCCGCAAAGATACCAAGAGTTTGAGGCAAGAATGCATGTTGACCAGGAGCACCACCAATATCGACAAGTACGTTAAAAGCAAAGGATGCCAAAATAGCACCTGCTTTGCCAGAGGCAGCAGAAATACCGTGAGCAGAGGCACGAACTTTGGTAGGGAACACTTCACCAGGAATAATAAAAGTAGTAGCATTCGCACCAAAATTTTGGAAAAGTTGTGCTAAGGTAAAGAGGAAAATGAAAGCAGGCATAGATTTTTCAATCAAGATGTTATAACAACCAGCCATGATAGCGAACAAAATAGTGGTAGCAGTGAAACCCATGATTTGAATGGTACGACGACCAAGCTTTTCAACGGTGAAGACAGTAATATAATAACCAGGAACGGAGCCAAGACAAGTGATAATGATTTGACCAACAGTATTGGCCCAAAGAGTCTCAAAAGGTGTAGCTTTATGAGCAAAACCGATGGCTTGTAAAATAGCAGAATTATTGAGCCCGAGACCATAAAAAGCAACGTCGAGGAGGAACCAAGAGGCAGCAGTACCGATCAATACCCTAAGATGTTTCCATTGACCAAAGTAAGCTCTGAATTCCGCCCAGTGGTCGCGCTTTTCCTCTGTTTTAGTGTGTTGTTTGATAAGCTCTTCGCTGACTGTTTGACCTTTCGCTTGAGCGGCAGCTTCAACATCGCCTTGCACATTAAGAGAGTAGCGAGGTGATTCAGGCATAGTGAAACGCAAGTATATGGTAGCTACAGCAGGAACAGCACCAAGGCCAATACAGAGCCGCCAGACATAATCCAAATTCATCACATCAGCATTAATAGCACCTTTGAAAATAGCCAAAAGAATCAATGTAACAATAGCAGCAGACAAGTTACCAATACCCTGCATAGAAAAGATGAGGGCCATCATCATACCGCGTTTACCAGCAGCGGACCATTCAGAGGTAATAGTAGCAGACATAGGATAATCACCACCAACACCAATACCAAGAATCAGACGCCAAAATCCAAGAAATGCAATAGCATCCACACCACGAATAGCTGAAGCAGAAGTAGCACAATTGATCGTACCGATGATAATAATCAACAACTCAAAACCGTATATCTTACGACCAAGAATATCACCCAAGAAACCAAATAGAAGCTGACCAATAAAGGTACCCACCGAAGACATACCTTTCAAGATGCCTTCAATATTGGATGGAATTTTGTTGCCGTGTTGAGAATAGTAGACATAGCCAAGCATAGGTGTTACGAGATTAATAATAAAGACATCATACGAGTCGGTGAAGAAGCCGGCACCGGAAGTCAGTATGGTACGAAAAGTGAACCAATTCCATCCGCCAGCACCATTTGCATCATCCAACCTTTCAAGAGATTGGAGCCTTTTCTCAGCAGCAGCAAACCGTTCTTGCTCATGTTGAGAAGCAATATCTGTCATTGATGGAAGATGTGTTGTTGAAAGATACGAAGAATGGGGGGGGGAAAGAAAAAAGTGAAAAGTGAAAAAGAAAATGGTTCAACTAAGGCTGAAATTGCTTGTTTTTGTGAAGGAACAATAAAAAGTAAGACGTGTCGAAAAACATTTGATTCTTTTTATAATGGAATATCACAAAAAGCTTTGAACCTGGTGTCAAGTGAGGTCGTGTGAGTGCCTTCTATTGGTATTGATTGATATCTCTTACAAATGATTCTTGATTTTCCTAGAAGTTTTCAACCAATCAATTTACGATCTGCTCATCGCGTGGATGGATGCTTTTAACAAAGGCTTCAGCCTAAAATCGACCAAATTCATTTTTTTTTAAAGTTTCAATTGGATGCAAAATTGGTTACTATTTTTGCCGTTTACAGAGTTGACCCCAGATTTTATTCTAAACACCGTACACCGTTCATTTCTCAAACGTGGAAAAGCTATGGCACTGCCATTGGTGTATTTGTTGCTTACGATTATTAACTGTTATGATAGCAGTTGTAAAACTAGATTATTCTATAAAGATGTACAGCTATAAATACATCTTACTCCAGCTATCAAAAAATAAGTCAACCCCATTTTCAGGGAAATATACCATAACTGATCTATGCTTCGTGTCTATCTCCTCGGAATTAGTCCTGACTGTATCCAGTTGCTTTACTTAATGCCACTGAAAACTTTAATTCATTTTAAATAACAATGATCACATTGCACGAAATGGTATGCATAACTCCACAGCTGAACATAGCTTTAAAAAAAAATCTTCTAAGCTCTGTCAGTTATGGAGATTGCGTTTTCTCACTAATTATCACCGACACAAACAGCTGGGACACAGTATTATCTGTTTAAACGAACACATCCATCAATTGTTTTTCAACAATCCATTCAAAATAGGTCGAGGAATAATGCATGTGCTTAATGGGTTGATTGTCTATACGAGGCTGGTAATGCTATTTTTATAACGCTGCACCCAAGGAAAACAATACATGTTCCAAAGGTTGCCACTTTCTCCGATATAACTTGCTGCCGTGCTGTCTTTTACGTTGTGCACTTTAAAGTAGGTTAGAGTCCTACCACTTGAACAATTTTTATGCATCAAATAACCGCAGTATATAATTGCACCATTAATTATTGATGTTTTTACCGTGCAACGCCTATATGAATTGAAGCTTCGGTCATAAATTTTGTATTTCGAATGACAATTGAACAACGTAAAATCTCCGGCACTGATGGCTTTCTATCGTGATTTATCATAATTGTGCCATGAATAGGAATTCCCAAAAAAATCTACTTCTCGAAAATATGGATATCATTCTTTATTTTGTCACTCTTGTCATTCTGGATTTGAATGAGGCTGTTTGAATCAGCTGGTAGACTTGAGACGACCGTTCCGAACAAGCGGATGAAACAATATTATACTGCAGATTTTTTGTTCACAAAAGCACTCTAAGGTCGGAAGGTTTACCCAGAAATAGTAATGCTTACGGTCATTTGAGCTCGATAAATACAAAGTGAAGATCAAGTGTTGCTTAAAAAGAAAAAAAGAAAAAAAGAAAGAAAAACTGATAAAGCGCTGTGTAATATAGCTAAAGCAGAGTTAGTTAGTTCATTTGATGGCTATCAGCTTCTATCTCAAACGTACGCAATGCTACTATAATAGAGCTTTTTGCACTTCTTACACGATCTTGTTTAAAGGCTTTAGCAAGTATTACATCTACCGAGCATGAGCATTTTGTGCGTTCGACACGAAGCAAACGGCATGTAACCAATCAAAAATAAATAATTCCAATGTGCTTTAAAATGAACCACTTTTCATCAGCCCTCCCTTTTTTTTTTTTTCATCTCTGACATTATCCACTCCATCTCTGCTGTCTACTTCCTAATGAAACCTGTCTCAGACGCGTTGGCCATTCTATCTGCGCTTTTGTCCTCCTCCTGCTGTGTTATCCAGCTAATCCTAAATCTGTTCTCTGTTTCGTGCGCTGGCTTTTCTGTGTTTACACCTTATCGTACTATGCTCACTACCCTTACAGTCATCATACTCGGGTACAAGTTGTACAAACAACGACATTTGAATAACCGAAAAAGCGATGTTATTACAACGGTGATCGCCGTTCTTCTGATGATAAGCCCTGAAATAACGAAATGGGCAAATCAGACAAATATCGTGCATCAAGCAAAGGCTCTGCAAATTGAATACGTGTATAGGATCTTGGTTAGTGGTATGTCTTGTGAAGCATGCGCAAATAGAATCAAGAATAAATTCAATTCAATGGATTGGATATCAAATGCTCGCATTTTCTTCGAGAATTCAACTGCTATCCTACAGTCACCATTGTCAACTCTTAATGCAGAGACAATAATCGACACCCTGAAATCAATAGACACAAAGTACAGCGCTCAGGTACTTGATTCATGGACAAGCACAAGTACAACGGCATGAAGAGAGATACACTAATGATATAGCAAGTGTCACATTCCACTTGTTAAGGAAAAGTAATAAGTCTATAGAGCACAAAATTTTTTTTTGTAATATTGACAATGGGCAAACTAATTTATTCTAAGCGTACCCTTTTTGATATTGTGCAATAGACTGTACGACTTAAAGTTTCTACCATAGCTTGCTGCTCCTTATTTTTTTTTTTTTAAATGTTAATAAACTTTTAGCACTAGCAACCACCATCACTACCACCACTAAACTTCTTCTCTTTCCTCTCTTTATCAATTTTTCTACCTTTAGAACATTTTTATTTTTTCATTATTACCTCTCCTTTGCAGGAAAAAGGGCTCAACTTCTCTCCTTATTTTATTCTATCTGTAAGATAGCCCAACTATTAAGTATTTCCTCTTTCGCCTCTGTGATTAGATATCTTATAGAACAGGGAACATAGTATAGAATATGAATTCACCCATAAATCAGATCATTCTTTCATCGTCCGTTGTATTACTTGCGGTTAATTCAGTTGAAGCAATCCCCTTTATATGGAACGATTTGAATAAACGTGCAGCATCAAGCAGTGGTAAGATTCATAAGGGAAAACCAACATAATTTCAGTTAGTAATTGAATAATTGCCTTTTACTATTTCTTTACTCGAATAAAGATAATGAATCTACAAAAGAATTTCACAATGCAGATACTGCTACAGCTACAAAACATGCAACGAGCGCAAAGGTCACGTCAACTGTGAAGAAAGCAGCAATAACATCGACAACAACTAATACTGCTGCTGCTGCTAAAACGTCCAATAGCCCAAAACCGTCCGCATCAGCAGTGGATTCCTCAGCAGCGCCAACAGTTGTCGCTTCAAAAGGGATCAGCGAGACTTCTAGCAGTAATAATAACCTACCAACCAATTCGTTCGTACCACCGTTAGCAGTATCCTCTACTACCTCGCCAACTGCAACTACAGGCTTACCATTACCCTCGACGACAGCTGCCACAACCGCAGACCAGGAATCAAAAAACGAAGGAATATCAGGAGGCGCAATTGGTGGTATTGTCGCAGCTGTCGTGATCATTGTCGCAGGTATCGTTGCTTACCTTGTCCTTCGTCAGAAGAACAAGAAAAAGCAGATTAGTATGAATCCTCGGTTATCAAAACCTGATCCGTTCACGATGGGCTTTGGTAACGGTGACTCATATAATAATAATTTATACTCCCAACAGCAACAGCAACAGCAACAGCAACAGCAACAAATGCAGCAGAATAATCTGCAAATAAATACAGCCGTGGCACCAACATACCAACATCAATATGGCACACAACCTGAAGCTGCTCCTGTCGCTTCTCCTGTGTCACCTATTCCGCACGAACAATATGGAAATCAACCAGTTGTGGCTGGTACAAGTCCTTCGTCCCCAAAATCACCCTACGATAATAACAACAGCAAGGTGGATGCTACTCAATTTACAGCCGATGCAAACAACCATATCATAGTAGGATCGATGATGCCGGCTATTGTACCCGCTACCGCTACTACTAATGGTCAACAGGAGCAATATTACATGCAGCAGCAATATCAACCTCAAATTAATTTACCATACCAACCAGATACTACTTATCAGCAAGAAGGTGCAGCCACTGTTGCTCAGAAAACAGCTACAGCTGTTACGGCCATCTCTCCTCAACAACAGCAGTCAGATCCACTCGCACCTACCCAATCCAACTCGCTTGGAGTCTTCCATGTTATTGCGACGTATACACCTACCCTTAGTGATGAAATTGATATACAGCTAGGGGATCAAATAGAGGTTCTGGTTGAATATGACGATGGATGGTGCCAAGGTATCAATTTAACGCGCGGTCAAGCCAAGGGTGTCTTCCCTAGACACTGTGTTGATCATCAACCGCTTGGTGTTTCGACAACTGCAGTAGCCGGTGACACCAATAATATTTCAGCAAATCCTGCGCTTCAACAGCAGCAGAAAAATGAGGCTGATAAAATGAAGAGAGTCAGTTCAATGATCGCTTAAAGTTAATATGCTGATTATTAGCTAATCTTTATGTATAATGTACATTATCGCCACTCTACTTCATTACCCTCCCTCATTTTCATATCAATTTATGCATCTTCAATTATTTTAACCTGTATTTCTAACCAAACAATTAAATTTATTCCGTGAAATTATAAATCAATATTTCTTAGAGGAATGACTTCGTCATTATTGTTTCGTCGCCCTACAATCTGATTAAACATAGTTTCCTGACTTCGAGATCCAGTTTGAACATCTTCAATTGTAAAATGAAATTTAGTTACGAGGTATAAACCTTTATTACATGTATATATATATGTGTGTGTGTGTGAGTGAGAAAAGAATGGATATGTACAGGATTAAGATAGTGTAACTTTATAAAGGCAGCTCGAAAGCATGACAATTAATCTTCATCATTTGCCAAATCTTGTTCAATAAGTTTGGCATAGTCTTCGTAAGATGCAAAAGTGGGTAATTTGTCCTTCTTTGCCTTCTTTTTCTTGGGTTTACTGGGAGCTTCCTCTCCTTCTTCGTCTTCATCGGAATCAAGGGCACGCTTACTCGTTTGTTCTTCTTCTGCTTCGTCCATATCAGATGCATTCATGAACTCAAGCTCAACATCGTCTTCTCCGTCCATGTCTTCTTCATCCGATTCTATCAAACCTTCTGATAGATTTTCAGCTTCGTCGACGTCCTCGTCGTCCTCATCTTCCATTAATAAGGCTCTCATCTCTTCATCGTCCTCATCATCGTCCAGATCTGCGTCATCTTCGTCTTCGTCTTCCAAACCACCAGGCACAGAATTCATCATAGCACGCCAAATTTCATCTTCTTCAGCATCTTCAGAATCGGCAGCTGCCTTCTTTGGTTTCTTGGGTGCTTCGGCCGCCTTTTGATTGAAATATTTATAAAAGAACAACTAGAAAACAAAAATAGACTACATGTCAACAAAAAGAGAGAAAAAAAAAAAACAAAACCACCCCGCCATTATATGATTATTTGTTTACCTCATCAGCATCCACATCTTCTTCCTTCTTTTCCAAGAATTTCTCAGAATTGAGAGGAGTATCTTCTCCAACAATACCGCTACCCTTAGTAAAGATGACACCACCATCACGTCTACTACCAGGAAGAGGCTGCATGATAGATTGGCCCTTTGTTGTAGCTTGTTTCTTAGCATTACGATACACGAACTTGTCCAAGAAATGCATTAATGTGAATTGATGAAGATCTTCCTGGTTTTGGATCTTCTCTCCTGCAAATAGTTGTTCAGTATATTTACATACTGAGGGATGATAATGTTTCTTGAAGGGAATCTATATGTATTTGTTGATATATTAGATTTTGTGCCTACGTAACAGTTTAATAGCATGAAAGATCACTAACCAGTTCCCATAAATAAGTTTTTTCAGCATTAGCGAAACGAGGATCACGCTTTCTTCCATCATATTCTTGCTTATTGGCGGCTCTTTTAGCCTTTTCCTCAGCAATTTTCTTTTTCTTTTCCTCATCATCCTCCTCCTCGGGTGCATCCACAAAATATTCTTCCTCATCATCGTCCTCTTCTTCACCTTCAGGGAAAGCAAGCATAGTCCTTAAACCAGGTTGAGCATCCATTAACTGACTTAAAAGGAAAAAGATACCTGTGATAAAGTGCGGTTGGTTACGATGAGCTATCTGCACCATACGCTTTATGAAAGCTTTCACTCGTCGAGTATCTGTATCAGCTCTGACTGCTTTATACAGTAAATTCAGATACATTGATTGTTTGGAAGAGTGGCTAAGTCTAGGATCGAGCAGTGATTCATATAACGTTCTATAAAATCGATCTGAAGTATTTTGCTTTGATAACGAGATAGTGAAAATGAGCGAGAGGGCTTGAATAGCAGCATTAAAAGTGGCAACGTGAGTCATTTTATACAGAACTTCAAGATGTTTTTCAACCCTAGATTAAATCAACAACGAGTTAGCTATAACTCGCAAAAACCATTATTATTTCAATGGACGTTACATTTCATCAGAGATATTCGCAAAATGGAAAGCACGGTTTACACCCGTCAAAATGGCCGCAATCATCTTCGCTTGGTGATCTTCTATTTCCAATTCCTTCTTCTTTTGCTGCTTCTCTTTTGCAATTCTTTTTTCGCTCTTCTTTTCCGGTTGTGGTTCCTCTTCTGTCTTCTTCTTATTCTTCAATAATTCCTTCTCGTCTTCCTCTACAAGCTTCAGTAATTTACGGAAAAAAACAAAATATATCTCTATCAATTTGTTGGCAGTAACCGTTTCTCTGGAAGTCAGGATAGTTTGGTTCATGGTAATAAGCGAGTAATATTGTGCTTTTTCGCTGGTGCTAGGATGGAAGAGAAGTTGTTCCACTTCTCGAATTACAAATAACTTCATGCCTGGATGTTTGACCAGTAAATCGACCAATAATTGTGATGTCTTCGAAGCAACTTTGTTATCAGAATCACCCAATTTGTTGACAAGCAGTTTCAGCAAATTCTGTTCTTGCTCAGGCTTGTTGGCCAAAAGATCAAATAAGCAAGTGACCATGTTGTTACGGACGTACATTAAGGTATCATGACAAAGTTCCTAAATGTGCAAAAATGTGTGGAACATTAATACAGATCTCTTATAATTCCATTTACAAAACCTTATAAAGTTCTGTAGACATACTTCAATTATTCTAAGAAATTCAAGATAAGTCTTTTTCAAGTGATCTTCAAATGCCCATAAGAGTAAATGTAAATCCGTGACATCCTTGGATGCAAGAGGTCTGTCAACAAAGTAAATCAATTTTCGGTCAGGTAGCACTGAACTGATGAACAAATCTTTCAAGCTGGTGATAGCCATAACAGCTTCATTTCTTCCCTTTTTACGACCCATATTCATCAATGTATCCAAAGTTTTCATGCCATGAAGAGGTGACTCACGAAACATCAAGGTTAAAGCGGATACTTTATCATTTAAAGTACCAGACGTAATGATGTTGGACATGAAGCTGCGGTTGGAAGAAGTCAAAAGGGGATGTGACTCAGCTCTACCGTTTTCTTCAGTTAGAAGTTGCTTTGCATAAGTTAATTTCTCTGCAGCATCGGTTGGAGAAAGTCGTTGCACATTTTTGATAGAGACTTCCGGAAGTGTAACTTTATACCAATAAGGCGTGGGTTCTACAACCTATAATATTAACCCGTTAATTATACCGAACGCTAAGGAGGACTATTAACCAATATATAATACGAACCACTTTGTTGGTATTAGTTGCCTTGGTAGGGTGAATTTTCATTTCAGAAATTTCTTCCTCATTAGAGCTGACATCGGTTTTATGCGCTTGTAACTCGGTTTTTGAACTCTTGTTAGAATTTTTCAATTTCTTGTCCTTGTTTTTCTTATCATTTAGCTTATTATTTGTTTTCTTCTCTTTCTTCTCTACAGCGACCATTGTGAATGTGGTTAGGTTAATGAAGAACGAAGCTGAAATCACAAACTTAATCAATGGAAAAGCCGGTCTAATATTGTGACGGTAATTATCAGGATGAACAAGCCTCAATTGTCGAAAGCAGATTTATTATTGAAAGCCCGTCACCAGTTACTCCATACTTCAATTGATCTCAACAATAGTACTGTATTCAACAGTTTCTGTATGCTTTGAGCCGCAAAACTAGCAAGAACCTGTTTTGCTGGTATAATAACGATCCAAATACGCAGTTTTAGCTGTGCCTGATGACTTTAAAAGTATTTAGGCAACTGTGGTTCCTTCACTCCAGAATACTCAAAGCCTACATTTGAAACTTTTCATTATCTCCGTGTCTGTTTTTTGATCTCTTCATTCCTTCTATTAACACTAGCAAGCCTCAATTTTCCGTCAGAAGACTGTACAACAGGCATAAGTGAAGTAAAATTTTATTTCTGAAAACAATTGCGAAGCTTATTTGCTTTCATTTTGAAGCATTTCTATAATTTAACATGTGAGTAAGGGAGCTCATGTGGTGCATGATAAAAGTGTCTTTCCTTACCTTGCCATAAACTATGCGAGACAGAAGCAGCATCTGTGAGGCTTTCACTGACCATGTTCTCAATACCTTCCTGCCTGTCTCTCTGCTCATCGCCTATCAATCTATTTGTGGCACTGCTTAATCCATCATCATCACTTGATAAATGATAATTATCAGAAAAGGGATTAAGGGAACTATAGTCAAAACAAAAATTTAACTTTGGTAGATGAAGTTGCAGAAGAGCGGTCATAAATTGATGATAACATACCTTCTGCAAGATCCAATGTTTGATGAAAACGCGTCGTCATCAGGGCTACTCACTAATTCAAACGGGCTCAAGGGAGGTGCTATGAGAGAATCACTAGCCAAGTCTTTATCCACCCGAATTATTGGCACTGATGCTATATAAAACGGTCAGCCAAATAATGTTTGCTTACTAAAGTTTCTTTACAGTAATTGTTACCTTTTTTATGCCTTTTGCTTTCTAGATGCTTCAAGAATTTCTTACGTAAAGCAATTGTTTCTATTAAACCACGGACACGGTCAATAGAAATAAGTGTATTTATTGCCTCTTCCTTTCTTTGATTTTCTAATAGTTCCTCCAATCTACAAAAAATAAAAGAAAAAACAAAAGCAGATTATATTAGCCTAAGACAGAAAACGTCGGGCTATGGGTATTACGTGGTTATACATCACAGTAGAGCTTTTTCCGGAATAATGAGCTTTCTTTGCGCAAGCATTAGAAGCATTTGATTGAATGTGACGCCTTTTGTAGTGGATTCGATCAAAGCAGTTTCCTGAGAACAATTCACGATATAGTACAATTAGTTTAAAAACACATTATAACACGCAAAATGGTACATACCCAGTATAACTTCTCCAGATCTTGCCTACGTGAATGTAGGTCACGCTTATCCAGTAGTTTCAATTTTTCGTTCAGCGCTGCTAAATCGAGGTTGTGTTCATAAGGGTCATTTAGCAGATAAGGACCGTCACTGTTCTGACGGCATCCTTTAACGAGTGCTTTGTAGGAATACTCAGGCTCAAAAATCCTGCATTTAAATATACCATCAAGTTTCTAAAGAAAACAGAAAATTTGTATAGTTCTTCAGTCCTGTCCGTGAAATAAATTTTGTAAGAGTTGCTTACCCGCCAAAAAGACATATACTGATTTGGTTTGATGTAACCGGTTCTATCAGTATCTATCGATGCCCACGTCATCTTGAATGTAAAGTAAAAAGGTTAAAGATAATATATACTTTTGATTGAAAGTTGAAGGATAATATTGTGGAGGAAAAAGGATATTTTCTAATCTCATCGCGGTTCACCAGTGAAAAGTTTGCTTTGATTTGGTAGACGTAGGAAAAGTTGTCCGTAACAACAGCAACGAATATAGCGATGAAGATATACATTGAAATAATGTTGAAAGTCAAGAATAAAAAATAGGACCATCGTAGAGACCCACAATCAGAATCTAGGTAATTGTCAGCCACCACACAGTTGGGGTATTCCACTGTAAAATCATGCATAATCGAATTCCAGCCTTCACTATTAGTGAAAATATTATGAACAAAAATGTCAGAAGAGTTATGAACACCCATTTAATACACATGATGCTCTGACAGGTTTACCCGGTTGAATATCGAATTAAGGAAATCATTGTGTTTGAATATGTTCGGAAGTTCATGTGCTCAGTCGTCGAACTGGGCCCATACTTGGTAAGACCGAATATTTGCATAAACATGATTGCATAAGTCGTCAAAACGACAAACCAAACCGCGAAAACGTTGAAGATCTGGTAAGATGAAGCTCTAGGATAGGAAAGGATAGTTACTATATGCTTCTTACAGCAATGGCATAGATGCTAGTTGCTACTTACGCCATTGTGGTGAAAAGCTGATTCAAGCTATCACTTCTTTGCACAAGTTTGAAGCAGAAAGCTGTCATAAATAACTTCTGCGACTCTACGTTGACCTGCAATGTAGAATTGCCCAAAGTAATGATAGCTGTAATAAAACTACCGATCACTATTCCCAAATCAAAAAGATTCCAAAGGTTCTGTCGAAACGAGTGCCAGCCTAATCCCAACAACTTGATTAAGATTTCTATCCAATAGATAAAGATAAAGGCCAAGTATACATAGACTACAAGGGAATGAAGATGAGTAAAAGCAAACTTTTTGGATACAACATGGCTTCAACTTACTCTTTCCGCGACTCCAACCTGATGCTCCACTGTTTATACCATCATTATCACTGTCACGAGCAGTATCCGTGCAGAGAAAAAGAATATTCAAGGATATAATGACCGTCATAAACTTGTAAAATCTGCCTCTTTTCTCAACTGTCAAATTATAACATAGTTTGCGAAGTTTGTTTTGAGGAACGATTTTAGGTCGTTTGGCAGGTCGAATTTGGTTCAACAGCTTTTTAAGGTCTAGCCACCGCCTTTGATCC
Organism: Mycotypha africana; assembly: GCF_025528875.1. Lineage (NCBI taxonomy): Eukaryota > Fungi > Mucoromycota > Mucoromycetes > Mucorales > Mycotyphaceae > Mycotypha > Mycotypha africana. The sequence goes on along the minus strand of NW_026515725.1, from coordinate 3,264,310 downwards.
GTTGTCATGTACGCTGTGCCGTTTCTTTTCGTGAAGTTTTCAATAACAACACCCAAAAATAAGGAAATAACAAATACAGAGCCTGCAAGATTGTAGACCATAAAAAAAATACCCCATAGTTGGCTTGCATCTTGTTGTGGAGCTTCATCTTTACCAGTAATACCCATGCTTGTAGTTAACACGTCAATCCAACCTTCACCACTGCAAATTTCAAAGAGAATTAACAATGATTTCCAAAATGAGTCAAAGCTGTATACATAAGGATTATCCCATATACGAGGCATATAAACACTAGTGTCTTCTGGCATTGGTTCTTGAGTTCCACTGAGTGCTTCAAAGATACAGCCAGTTTTGCCGTTGTCTCCGTCATTACAAAAGTAGAATAAGCCCATAAACACATTTTTTCCGTAAAGAGCAAAAGGAACAATAAGGCACAAACCTAAGACTGCCGCATCCAGAATTTGAGAAAGACCAGTAACAAGAATGGCAGTGAAGGCTTCTTTAGCAGGCTTCAACAAATTGATAAGACGTAAGGCTCTTAATGCTTTGAATGCCCGAAATCCTCTCTCCAAACCAGTAGACGCAGCAAATGTACCGAAATTAGACATATAAAGAGTGATCAACACAAATAAATCCAACAAGTTCCATCCATTCAGTAAATAGGCATTAGGTGTCCATCCGAAACCATCAGCAACAATTTTGATAACGAATTCTATTGAGAATATAATGGTAAAGGCCCAATCACAATATTTGAATGGTAACAATGCTGAAGGATTGTCTCTATGCTCGAACTGATATACAGGTGAGTTGTATATTGTGAGGATAACATTCACTAAAACACAGCTAGTGATAACGGCTGAGAATATGATATTAACCCATTTCAAAGGTGGTGTGCCGAAAATACGTTCACCACGGCTTGGCTGAACGATTAACTGACACCATCTGCGAAATCGATTGCTATTGGAGAACACATATAAAGATCGATCATATGTAGGATGTGAATTAATAAAGTCTCGTCTTAATGCACGTCTTTCTTCTATGTCATAAGTAGTTGTCTCTGTGTTCTGTTTGTTAGGAAGGGATTCTCTCAAGCTAGGTCCTACTAAATGTTTTAATGATCGTGGCTCAGTGTAGTGTTGTTTTTCGTTCTTTCGAGCATGGCTTTGTAAAAGCCCAACTTGATCAAACGCATTCAATGGGTCAATGTAAAAGGTGCTTTTACGGAGCTTTTGTTGTCGTTGTTGTTCGGCTGCGTCCTTCGAAGTACTGAGAATTTGATTCAAAAAGTTTTTAGCTCTATCAAATAAGTTCATTGGACGGTGGTCTTCGTCACGGTTTGAGCCGTCTCTATGTATGCTCGGTGCTCTGTTCAAACTGTTATCTGTCTTTACCATCATAAACTCCCTTACGATACTCTTCTGAGTAGATATAGTTAAACTACTCGGCATATCCTTAACACTCAAACCTTTTGCTTTTGGCTTGAAATATCGATATATGTTCCACCGGCTAATAACTACATCTTTGTCCAACTCATTTTCAGTTTTTTGCATAAAATTGAAGATTTGTCGCTTCTGCTTATCTTCTTCGGCAATCTCAAAGTTTTCCATAAGTACAGCAATGAACAAATTAACCAAAACAACTACGTTTACAATTATTTTAGAAAGCATTACCGAGATATTTTCTGAAGACAGAATACTTACAATTGGAGAACGCAAACCAAAACACCAAGAACAATGCATATATAGTACTATTATGATTTTCGGAACCGGCATCCATCACGTTGTATAGTATGGTTGTCCAATCTTCTCCAGAAAAAAGCTTCACGTTTGCTCTTAGTTATTGTCCGATCAAATGCACAAACTAACCACTTACTTGATATAAGGCTGTGAATGAGTTATATACTGAGAAAAATCTCATCTCCTCGCCTAATTCGTTAATGACACCTTCAAAAAGCTGAAAAGCAATTATGGCACATAATAGAGTCGCGAGTACAATGAAAAACGATAAATTGATCAACCCATGAAGACTTCCTAACACACGGGACTGGAAAGAGTTTCAGTAACAGAATTTCAAGCAACGGATTAGAGGAAAAGCGTAAGTTTTACCATGAGCTTTCGTAATCTAGGAATTGCGACAACCAATCGATAACTGCGAAGCACTTGAAAGCCTGTAAGCCATACGTAAACATTTTGGCGTGCTGAAACTGGTGGTATTTGAATGATGCAGGTAATAATGGCAATACAAAAGTCAGTCAAATTTAACGTATCACGGAAAAACCCTTTTAGGTCCTGTCTGTTACACATCAGACGAAGTAGGATTTCAATAAGGAAAGCGATTGTAAATGCAATCTCAGCCTCGTCCAACATAGCTATCGTATCTCTTGACATGTTGTTATTCTTAGCTGCCATACAAACCAAATCAACAAGCACTAGAAAGATCCAAAAAGGATATGTAAACTTTACAAATCTATTGAAAAGGGAATTCCGAGTAATCTGTTCCGTAAGGCCGTCGTCTTCTTCCGAAAAAGCCCATCCTCCATCAGTAGAGTCTGCTAATACAGGTTTGGCTCTATAAGCAATGTGTTGTATTGGAATCTGATAAGCAACATACTTATACCCTAAAGATGGAAAATCTCTTACTTGGAATTTGTGAAGGCAGAATGCTGCGAGTCCTCTCTTACTTTGGCAAACATCTCAGTAATAACTGCAATGAATAAGTTGACCAACCAAAAATTCATGACAATAACGATTACAACAAAATAGAGGCAAGCTACAAAATACTCAGCATCCATCATATCATACATACGATCCGTCCATGATTGCACTATGAAAACAAAAAGTAAGTAAAGATAGCAGACCGTTTGACGAAGATCACGAATTTGGAACGTACCGCCCGTGATGATCATAACAATTAGCATAGATGAAAATATATTATCAAAACTGATTGTCCCTCCAAAAGGATTATCTGTTTCCTATAGGTAACAAAAAGCAAACCAAAAAAACCGTCAGGCTTCCAACGTATTATGCCAGGTAACTGTAGAGCTCACCTCGCAGATCAATCCTTGCTCGCAAATGAAGCCTTTGGACCAGAGTGCCTCGGTACCATCTTTCAACCTGTAAGGTACGACAGCTCCTGAACCATTGATATAACCACCGCAATATTGCTGGACCTCTTGTACGTTAGTTGTATTGTTGGGGTCTTTCACAATAGAGCGTAAAAATTAGCAGATGAGTTTAAGCCAAACCAAAAAACTGAAAATAGACATACCATGCCATACGCAGTGTCGTTTAAACGATCCTTTGAATGATTGAATGCCTACAATTCTTCCCGTATATAACAATTATCAATGACTGACAGTCAATATATTTAACAAACTTCAGTACTTACGCAAAGACAACAAAGAAAAATAATACAAAGAAGAGAACGTTGACTAATAAAGGTGCTGCCTTTTTCAAGCTATTTAGAATCACTTTATTGCCATCAGTTAGATTCAATAAACGCAACAGTATAAGCGCTGAAAGCATCCTGAACACAAGTATTCGTTGCGTTTCTCCTTGCATTTCTTGATGCGTCAGTAGTAAGATGAAATCAATCCAATACGATAATACTGATACAAAATCTATTCTATTCCAACTGTGCCTTAAAAAGGGACGCTTTCCATTCTTTGCTGAGTTAATAATGAAACCATATACAATGCTGCGAGCTATGATAATGACACTATGAAAGATGATAGATAGATTTTTGAGTACTGGAGCGAGAATGTGTGAAGACAACATAGATAATGTGCTTACGTATAGATAGAAAATATGATCAAGAGCGCTAATTGATCCCATGTAGGCACCCATTGCTGTGGAGGAACTGGAAATGGATTGTTTCCCCATCCAACGATCAACAACACAATTCCGTGGAAGACAATCAATAGCATTAAAAATGGTTCCAGCCATCTTGTTTTTTTGAGCGGAGAAAGAAAGTTAATTTCTGATAAGGTTTGACATTCTGTTGCTTTTTTAGTACCTCCACCGTAAAATATTAAAAAGAAAAAGTCGGAACGTATTTGTAGGCGAGAATATTTTCAAACTATGTCCATAAAGCTCAGTTTCGCTATCAATGCTGTCCACAGTCGCTGATTGGGACATACTAGGAACACATAATGCCGAATCCAGACGAGGAAGATTTCTTACAGGCACTGTTTGTTGTATTGCGACATCTTTATTGGCTGAGCGGCTGTCACGATACGTTAACTTTTCCGTTGATTTGTTAAGATTATTATCATGAAGCCTTACTACATTAGCTGTACTATGCAATTGTTGGCATTGTTGGTTACTAATATCATGCAAATTAATGACTCTTTTAGACGTTTTTTGGATTATAGAAATGGCAGCATTGAGATACTCTTTTGTGGTCTTCGATATGATCTCTTGTAGATTCTTATTACGCTGATCTGCTTTCATATCAATGTAAGCTGGTTCGTAAAACCTACTGACGGGTCGTTCCTGTTGTACTGACAATCTAAAGGAGCCATTGTATAGTTCTTCAGAATCATATCGATGTGTCTTACTGATGCGCTTCGTTTTCTTGTTGTTTCTCCCATCTAGTGCTGATGCGTTTAAAGTCAATCTAGCTGTGTCAGTAACGTCGTCGGCGTCCTCAGTTGATGAGAGTGTCTCATAAGACATGATCGAGATACTGCTTCTACCCGTATGCTTGTTGGATAGAGTTGAGTTAAGTTTTTGTTGATCGAATGAGTTCATAAATTCAGTAGCATTTACAGGCTGCTTTTTCTGGGTATAACGACGTGATAGTGAGTGTGATAATTTGGGTGTGAAGGTCATGAATGATGGCGATGAGGAATCATCTTCCACACGGAGTTGTAGGTCATCACTTTCATTTGACTCATTTACAGTCATTTGGTGAGACAGGCTAACTTTTTATTTACTGGTCTATAATTTTTCGCCCGGTCTTGACAAATAATCAGTTACTCTTGCTTTGAAATGTTATCTGTGGCCACGAATCAGAGACACTCAATGTAGTGCTTTCTTTGATGTGAATAGAACTAAGAAAAAGGGGCAATTCCAAGCACTCTTATTCGTAACCTCTTTCATCCGACCTGAAATGACACTATTAGTGCTGAGTGTACAGTGGTACAGCAGTGAATTCAACAACCGTTGCATTTACGCAAGACAGCAATGCAATTGGTAATCGCTGGTCATCATCGGGCTTTTTGTTGTTGCACGTCTCTGTAATGAAATTAAAACTCACTATTATCATCACCACCGCGTTTGTCCATTGGGTTGTGCTATTCAAAAATGGGGTTAGCTTAACAAAAAAAAAGGCGGAGAAAATGTCTCGCAGATAGGTACCTCAAAAATGATTGGCTCTAAAACAGGACTTTCTTTTCAACCAAAAAAATTTTTCTGGGTATCTTGCAAAAGGTATAAAAAGACGCTCGCTTTTGTTTTCATGAAACCTCTCAGCTTCCTTGGCTGACGATCTTAGGAATACCTTTTATATTTTCTATTTTTAATTCAAATAAATTTTCTATTTTTGTAAACAACTTCTCTTCTTTTTACGTCTTCAAAGTCTCTGACTATTATCTAACGTAAGATAGTGTAATTGTACACGTCAAAAAGAGCTTTCCGTTGAATTAATCATTCTGGGGCATTTCATAGAAAGAAGGACCAAATACGTGATCTTGTGCTTGTGTGCCGTCTTGATATCTTATCACCAAAACTCTAATTAGAATATAAAATGGCTTCTAACTTCCCTGTTCCTTCTGTCGCAGCTGCTGGTACTGCTCCTGCAATCAGCACTGGTGCTCAAATCCCTGCACCTGCTGCCAATGCTACCCCGCTTCCTGCTCTTTCTCCACGTTCTCCATCTGCGCCACATCGTCCTGTGACAGCTTATGAGGAAAAGAGTGTTACCACTGGTACTTTGATTCTACAGGATGGTACCAGTTACCAGGGTGTTTCTTTTGGTGCAGAGAAGAGTATTTCTGGTGAATGCGTTTTCCAGACAGGTAAGCATTAGTAGCTGTTTTGTGTGGGGCAAGGGATATCTATTTGTTATTTTGCGGAAGCAGGCGTGCTTTGATTTTAGAACAAAAAATTTTTGACATGTTTCACAAACAGGTATGGTTGGCTATCCCGAATCATTGACCGATCCTTCCTACCGTGGCCAAATCCTGGTCTTAACTTTCCCTCTGATTGGTAACTATGGTGTACCCAGCCGCACTGCAATGGATGAGCTCTTGAAGGATATCCCCAAATACTTCGAATCCAACGAGATCCATGTCGCTGGTTTGATCGTCGGCAACTATGCTCAAGATTACTCTCATTATCTGGCCGATTCTTCTCTTTCAGTTTGGCTTAAGGAGAACAATATTCCTGCCCTTTACGGTATTGATACTCGTGCTATGACAAAGAAGATCCGTACTCAGGGTGTTCTTCTGGGTAAAATTCTTTTCCCCAAGTCTCTGGCCACAAGTACTGTTGATGCAGCTGCCTCTGCCCTTGGTTTAACCGCTTCATCAAACGCCTCTTCCTCTGAACGTTGGATGGCTGATTATGAAGATGTAGAATGGGTTGATCCCAACAAGAGAAACTTGGTAGCAGAAGTTTCTATTAAGGAACCCAAAATTTACTACCCTGATCCCGCAAAAGCCATTAAAGTCCCTAGTGGACGTACAATGCGTATTATTGCTGTGGATATCGGTATGAAGTACAATCAAATTCGTTGTTTCGTTTTCCGCGGTGTCGAATTAAAAGTCGTTCCTTGGGATTATGATTTCAATGCAGAGCCTGTTGATTCTTACGATGGTCTCTTCCTTTCTAACGGTCCAGGTGATCCAGTTACCATTGATACTACCATAAAAAATACTGCTAAATTCATCAAAGATCTCAAAAAACCTGTCTTTGGTATTTGTTTGGGTCACCAAGTTATGGCTTTGGCTGCTGGCGCCAAAACAAAGAAGATGAAATATGGTAATCGTGGTCAAAACATCCCTTGTACCAATTTACTTTCTGGTCGTTGTTATATCACATCTCAGAATCATGGTTACGCTGTCGATGCTTCCACTCTTCCCGAAGATTACCAAGAATTATTTGTCAATGCAAATGACGGTTCAAATGAAGGTACTATTCATAAGAGTCTTCCTATCTTCTCAGTTCAATTCCATCCTGAATCCACTCCTGGTCCCCGTGATACTGAGTTCCTTTTTGATGTCTTCCTTAACACTGCTAAGGAATGCCTTGAAAAGAAGTCTCTTGTACGTATCAACATGCCCGGTGGTGATATTGTAGAAAATAGAAACAAGAACCCCAGAGTTCATGTCAATAAGGTTCTTGTTTTGGGTTCTGGTGGTCTTTCTATCGGGCAAGCTGGTGAATTCGATTACTCTGGCTCTCAAGCCATCAAGGCTTTGAAAGAAGAAGGCATTTATACAGTGCTTATCAACCCTAACATTGCTACTATTCAAACTTCCAAAGGTTTAGCTGATAAGGTCTATTTCTTACCTGTTACACCTGAATTTGTACGCAAGGTTATCCAATTCGAAAAACCTGATGGTATTTATGTCACTTTTGGTGGTCAAACAGCCTTAAGTGTTGGTATTGCTTTGAAGGACGAATTTGAAGCTTTAGGTGTTAAGGTTCTTGGTACACCTATCGATACTATTATTACTACTGAGGATCGTGATCTCTTCGCTCAAGCACTATATGAAATCGATGAAAAGTGTGCTCAATCCTCTTCTGCTGTCTGTGTTGATGAAGCTCTCGCCGCCGCTAAGGAAATCGGCTATCCTGTAATTTGCCGTGCTGCTTATGCTCTTGGTGGTCTTGGCTCTGGTTTCGCTGATAATGAGGCCGAACTCGTCGCACTCTGTAATAAGGCTTTTGCTACTTCACCTCAGGTTTTAATTGAAAAATCCATGAAAGGTTGGAAGGAAATTGAATATGAAGTTGTTCGTGATTGTCAAGATAATTGTATTACCGTTTGTAATATGGAAAATTTCGATCCTCTTGGTATCCATACTGGTGACTCCATTGTCGTTGCTCCTTCTCAAACTCTTTCTGATGAAGACTACAATATGCTTCGTACTACTGCTGTAAATGTCATTCGTCATTTGGGTGTCGTAGGTGAATGTAACATTCAATATGCTTTGAATCCATTCTCTAAAGAATATTGTATCATTGAAGTCAATGCTCGTTTGTCCCGTTCTTCGGCCCTCGCTTCTAAAGCCACAGGTTACCCTCTTGCTTTCGTCGCTGCCAAACTTGGCTTGGGTATTCCTTTGAATGAAATCAAAAACAGTGTCACCAAGGTTACCTGTGCATGTTTCGAACCTTCTCTTGATTATGTTGTTGTCAAGATTCCCCGTTGGGATCTCAAAAAGTTCAATCGTGTTAGTACTGCACTTTCATCATCTATGAAGTCTGTTGGTGAAGTGATGGCTATTGGCCGTACATTTGAAGAGACAATTCAGAAGGCCATTCGTGCTATTGATTACAACTTCATGGGCTTTAGTCAGGTATTAACAAGATATTGCTTTGTTCATCTTATTGCAAATCCTGGTAATAATACTTTTATTTTGATTCAAAACCATAGAATGACTTTGTAGCTGATGACGAAATCGATTACGAGTTAACCAACCCTTCTCATCAACGTCTATTCGCTATTGCTAATGCAATGTTTAAGGGTTATAGTGTTGATAAGATCTGGGAAATGACAAAGATTGACAAATGGTTCCTTAACAAATTGATGCACATTGTCTCCTTGGGTAACCGTCTGGATGGATTCAACAAATCCAATGTTCCTGGTAACTTGTTACGTTCCGCCAAACAACTCGGTTTTTCAGATCGTCAAATTGCCAACCATTTAAACAGCAACGAATTCGCTATCAGGAAACTTCGTCAAGAGTATGGCGTTACTCCTTTCGTTAAACAAATTGATACAGTCGCTGCCGAGTTCCCTGCTTTCACCAACTATCTATACATGACATACAATGCTGTTGAGCACGATATTGACTTTAATGATAAGGGTATCATGGTTTTGGGTTCAGGTGTATATCGTATCGGTTCATCTGTTGAGTTTGATTGGTGCGCTGTTCGTGCAGTTAGAACCATTCGTGAACAAGGTATTAAGACTGTTATGGTCAATTACAATCCTGAAACAGTCTCTACTGATTATGATGAAGCTGATCGCTTGTACTTCGAAAACATCAATTTGGAACGTGTTTTGGATATCTATGAAATTGAAAAATCCAGTGGTGTCCTTATGTCCATGGGTGGTCAAACACCCAATAATATTGCTCTGCCTTTGTACCGTCAAAATGTTAAGGTTCTTGGTACCTCACCTGAAATGATTGATAATGCTGAAAATCGCTATAAATTCTCAAGAATGTGTGATAGTATTGGCGTTGATCAACCTCTTTGGAAAGAACTGACCAGTTTTGAAGAAGCAGAAGTTTTTTGTGAACGTGTTGGCTTCCCTGTTTTGGTCAGACCCTCATATGTTCTTTCTGGAGCTGCCATGAATGTCGTCTTTTCTAAGGATGATCTTGAGTCCTACTTGAAGGAAGCCGCTGCTGTATCCCGCGATCATCCTGTTGTTATTACCAAGTATATCGAGGAAGCAAAGGAAGTTGATGTTGATGCCGTTGCCCTTGATGGTAAATTGATCAATCACGTCATTTCAGAACACGTTGAAAATGCTGGTGTCCATTCTGGTGATGCCACTTTAGTCTTACCTCCTCAAGATCTTGATCCGGAAACCATTCGTAAGATTGAAGATGCTACTGCCAAGATTGGTCGTGCATTGAATATCACTGGTCCTTTCAATATCCAATTCATTGCTAAGAACAATGAAATCAAGGTCATTGAATGTAATGTTCGTGCTGCTCGTTCATCTCCTTTTGTTTCTAAGGTTATGGGTGTTGATATGATTGAAATGGCTACTCTTGCTATGCTTGGTCTTCCTGTTACACCTTATCCTAAGGTTGATGTTCCCAAAGATTATGTTGGTGTCAAGGTTCCTCAATTCTCTTTCAGTCGTTTATCTGGCGCCGATCCTGTTTTGGGTGTTGAAATGGCTTCAACTGGTGAAGTAGCTTGTTTCGGTAAAAACAAATACGAAGCTTATTTAAAGGCTCTATTGGCAACTGGCTTTGTTTTACCGAAGAAGAACATCTTGCTTTCCATTGGTTCCTATAAGGAAAAATTGGAATTGCTTCCATCTGTCAAGAAATTGCATGAACTTGGTTATAACCTCTTTGCTACCACAGGTACTGCCGATTTTATTTCGGAACATAACATTCCCGTCAAGCATCTCGATCTTTTGGATGGCGATGTCGATGACAAGCTTAAAGCTGAATATTCGCTTCAGCAACATTTGTCCAATAACTTGATTGATTTGTACATCAACTTGCCTTCTAGAAACCGTTTCCGTAGACCTGCTTCTTACATGTCCAAGGGTTATCGATCTCGCCGTATGGCTGTTGATTATTCCACTCCTCTTTTGACGAACGTCAAGTGCGCCAAATTGTTTGTAGAGGCTCTTGCTCGTAAGAAGGAATTCGAAATTCTTGGTGTAGATTTTAAGAGTAGCAGCAACACAGCTACCCTTCCTGGCCTCTTCAATATCAATGCTCATATTCCTTCTTTGAACGACCTTGCTTCTGTTACCAAGGAATCACTCAAGTCTGGTATTACTACCGTTGCTATCAATTGTCCTGATGTAATCAACATGTCATCTGTTGAACAATTATCTAGTGCCGCTCAAAAGGCATCAAGTGCTGACTACTTGATCTATGCAACTGCAACTGTTGACAATGCAGACAAATTCGATACCGTTGCTTCTTCTGTTGCTGCTGCTTATGTCAACACTAATAAGATTGGCAACGGTAATGTTTCTGTTTACGATTCCGTGTTTGATTCTTGGCCTAGAGACCGCATTATTGTTACCGAAGCTAAAGGTACTGATCTCGCTTCAATCTTGTTGCTTGCTTCCATTCATGGTCATGTGCTTCATGTTTCCAATGTCACTAGCAAGGATGATTTGGCTTTGATTGAAATGACTAAAAATAAGGGTTTGAAAGTGACTTGCGATGTCTCAGTCTATTCTCTCTTCCTCAATAATGCTGAACTTGAGTCCAAGTTGTTGCCCTCTCCTGCGGATCAAGAAGGATTATGGAAGAAATTGGATGTCATTGATTGCTTCTCTTTGGGTCCTAACCCCAGTCCTTCTGAAAAATCTGCCATTGAAGGAATTGCCGAAGGCTTGCCTTTACTCTTAACTGCAGTTGCTGACGGAAGATTGTCTATTCAAGATATTGCTGAACGTATGAATGAAAACCCTCGTCGTATCTTTGGTCTTCCTGCTCAGTCTGATACCTATGTTGAAGTTGAATTAGATCGTGCCAAGACATGGAGCTGTGGCCCACTTGCCGGCAAGAAGATTCGTGGTTCTGTTAGCCGTGTTGTTGTCAATGGTGTAACAGTCTTCATGGATGGTGTATTCAGACAAGATGGTATTGTCGGTCGTGATTTATCCGCTCAAGCCAAGGCATCTGCATCCGTTAGCGTTTTGAAGAAGAAGGCTGAAGCCGCTTCAACCACTTCTGCCGCTAACATTACTGATGTTCCTGAAAGAGCACCTGAAGCTAAATCCTCTCAGCATCTTGACTCCATCAAATTGGCTGGTGCTAGCGATCAACAATTGGTGCCTTTTGCCTCTCCTACTTATGAACTTCCTGCTTCTCTCATCCGTGTATTCAACCGTTCACCGTTTTACCGCAAGCACATCTTACGTTCCAAACAATTTGACCGTAACGATCTTCATTTGCTCTTTGGTGTTGCCCACGAAATGCGTAACCTCGTTGAATTGTACGGTTCTATCAATTTGTTACAAGGTCGCGTAATGAGTACTATGTTCTTCGAACCCTCCACTCGTACATCATCCTCTTTTGAAGCTGCCATGTATCGTTTGGGTGGTAAGGTTGTATCTATCAGTGCAGCAACTTCCTCTGTTCAGAAGGGTGAGTCTCTTGCAGATACCGTCCGTACTCTTGGTTGTTACTCTGATGTCATTGTCCTTCGTCATCCTCAGCACGGTAGCGCTCAAATTGCTGCCAAGTACTCAAAGGTACCTATCATCAATGCTGGTGATGGTATTGGTGAACACCCTACCCAAGCTTTCTTGGATGTCTTTACTATCCGTGAAGAATTAGGTACTGTCAATGGTTTAACCATTACTTTGGTTGGTGATTTGAAGAATGGTCGTACTGTTCACTCCTTGGCTAAAATCTTGGCTTATTACCAAGTCACTATCAACTATGTCTGCCCTGATTCCCTGTCAATGCCCAAGGATGTCATGGAAGAAGTCGCTGCTGCTGGTGTTAAGCAGAATGTATATACCACTCTTGATGAAGTTATTGGCTCCACTGATGTTTTGTATATGACCCGTGTTCAAAAGGAACGTTTCAGCAACGACGAAGAATACCACCGTGTTAAGGACTCTTTCATTTTGAATAACGACGTTTTAAGTAAGGCGAAGGCTCAAATGATTGTCATGCATCCTCTTCCTCGTGTAAATGAAATTGAACCAGAAGTCGATTTCGACCAAAGAGCCGCTTATTTCCGACAAATGAGATATGGCCTTTATGTCAGAATGGCATTGCTTACTCTTGTTATGGGTTCCCAACGCCGTTAAAATTATTTCCTTTTTGTGTATAGTCTTCTTATATATAATTTATTACTCTCAATTAATGAACCAAAACTAAACTTGTATTATATTTTTCTCTGAAAGCGAAATATAGAGATGATTTTCAATTCTATTATTTTTATGTATTGTCGAAATAAACACTTATAACTAAGAAATGTTAGAATATTGCATTCTGATAAGATAATACTCTTAGGACAGCAGCACACGCCAAATGTAACTTTTTTTTCCCCAAAGAATGTCGTACTTTTTGTTCAAAAAAGGAATTGAAGTTGGGTATATTTTATTATTATTACTACTCTTTAACAAAATGTATAGAATCGTCCAGTTTTATAGACAACTCCATCGCCTCTTACTAACAGAATACGAATGCTGTAGGGCATATTAGAAGTTTTATGCTCGACATCGCTATCATTTTCGAGCAGGTCATGCCTCCTATTTAAGCCGACAGATTTCAGCAGTTCAGCACGTGTTGGTAACCAGCACACTAACATTTCACGACTACGGTATTCTGTAATTGGGGCCTTGATATCGCCGAACCATATCTGGAGATCTCGAGTGAAATTCTCTCCTGATGCTGTCATGATATCCCTTGAAGCTTTATCGTCATTCTGTTCTATACCGGAATCCTTGCTAGGAAGTGCACCCATATCAGATGAAATAGTAAAGTGAGTTAAACACGGGAATGGTGTGCTTAGGGGAGCTGTAAATTGCTTCTCCATCTGTCTCTCTTCGTTAAGATACGCCGGTGTCCAAAAAGTATATCTTGCACACTCTAAATGTGCAACTATTAGAAACGAAACCAAGCGAGGATCTTAAAAAAAGCGGGCCGTACCTGTTCCAACAATAGTCCACACAGCATTATCTGAGATATCCTCTGACCAGAATGCCCCATATTCAGCCAACGCTTGTCCGTTATTTGCAGCTATGCTATGCTTTCTATTTGCAGTTGCTGATTTATCGTGATAAACTGTAGGGCGCTGGTCTGATGCGTAATCGGGTAATTGCACATTTATATTTTGTTGTATTATCGAAGTACATGTTGGAGAATTGGCATCCCAACTATCAACACGTCTTCTTGCGTTCTTATTGGCACTATTATGACTTTGCTTACCATACAATTCTGTATCTTCCATTGTGTGCAATTCACTATCATTGAGTTCTTCCACCATCGATAGACAGCGTTTACGGTTTAGTACTTCTGTATTGAATGGCGTATTTGAATTCAAAATCGCTGATAAGGCGCGCGCTGTGTAATTGAAACATTCGGATTCTACTGCTGCCGTAAATAAGTCGATATTCGAAAAAGAACCTTTTATAGGTGTACGATTATTTGTTGAGTTATGCGTTCCTACAAGATCTTTTAAGCAAGCTAAATAGTTGGCAGGACCCATTGATTTTTGTGGCATTAGCATTTCTGCTTGAGTTTGTCTCGTTCGCCGTTCTGCCAAACTGTTGCTGTCAAGATTGGATGGCTGACATGTATTCGTCGGTTGATCATTTGACAACCCTTTTGATCTGTTACGTGTGGGGTCATTGCAGTCATGCTGAACTATTTGTAAAGCTATCTTATGTAGCTGAGATACAGGGTCCCCGAGTACTTCATCACCAAACTCACCACCACCTGAAAAAGAAGGATCAAATTCGCATGGACAGTGAGCCCCACCGACAACCGTAGATACCTTATCTACTCTTCGTATAATCATAACAGGGCTTACAAGACCAGTAGTTAAGCATTGCAAAACAATTTGCTGATTATAGCGAATTGCTAGAGGCTGATTTGTCTTATTCTTCAAAGCTATTTTGGGAGGTTTGGGATAAGGTATAGTTGGCACTAAACTAGGATAGCCTATGAATTCGTCAGCACGATCATAATTCTGTGGTTCACTAGCCTGGTTCGTATTGATATAAGGATCAACAATCCAAATGATAAATGGATCCCAAGAGCTTGTCTTCGTTGCAAAACGACTTTCGTTCTTTGGATCTTTTGATGACTGACAATGTAGTCGTCCTGGATAGTTGAAAACTGAAGGGTGCTCAGAAGTAGATGCAACGCCTAAGTATTTGGTCGACCCTGTTTGAGAGCGTACCCTGTTGAATAAGGATACGGTTGTTCCGTGATAAATACACACTATTATTTGCGTTGGTTAGAAGCAAGTCAAATAACAGGTAATACACAACCTCAATGCTGACTTACATTCCATATTCTTCACACTTTGCCTTTTTTTTGTGGGCTTACTAATAACTTTGATGCCTCGACTGGACAGGGTGCCAAGTTTTAGTCCGTTGGCAAGTTGGACTTCTACTAGACATTGAACTTTTTTTCTTTTTTCGTCAGCATCATTTATATAAAGCTGTCGTAAAACACAGCGACCTCCTGCAAGCGGTTCATTCCCACATTGAGAATCATCGCTAGTGACTGTACTTGTTTCACCAAGCATTGTTCGGTGTTTTCCTGAATTGAGGTCACCTACTACATCAATCGACACATTACTGACACCATTTTGCAACATGGATAATCCATTCTCACTATTTTCAGTACCGGTTCGATAAATCATTTCACCTGACGAGCTGTACCACTCAATTTTCCCGCTTTGTTGATTTGCTGATTCACCGGATATACGAATAGCCAAAGAAGGAGGGGAGCGAGCTCTACCGCTTTCGTCATGTATGATACTAGTTGATTTCTGCTGTGAATGTTGACTTTCTGAGAACGTAGTCCACCAACTGGAGCCTACAAGCATAATTGTCGGAGGAGGGCATAGGAATCTAAGCTTAAATCGGTAAGCACTCTGTAATATGAAGGAGAGTGTGAAGGATAAAAAAGAAGAAAAAGAAACACAAACCTTTTCTCGGTGCCATAGCTTTTCTGGGCGACCTTGCTTGTCATGATAATAACAGTTCTCTCACCAGCATCTAATGGATCGTTAGCATTTAGATAAGCTTGAATTGCAGATTTGATTCTGACAGCGTTCATCAGTCCTTGAGTGATACGAGAGGTAACAGAAGAACTGATGCGTGTTATGTTTTGAGCTTCTATATCCATGAATTTGTTGTAATTGCCATTATTTATTGCACTCATATTGTTGATAAGAGACTGTTGTGTTGGTAATGATTGTGTGTTAAGATTGAGTTGTTGTGGCTGCTTTGATTGTTGCGAGATATGCGATCTTTGCGGTACATTTGCTATCGGCTGGCCATTCAAAGATGAGTCATATCGATACTGCTGCTCATTCGTTTGAGTCATTGGCTGCTCTTTATCAGTTGTAACCGGTATATGTGGTCGAGAGCTGTGCAAATCAAAAAGGAACAATGGATCTAATGGGCTTTGCTCTACAGGGAACTATATAATACTAATTGTTTACTCAAACCTTTCCATCGTGAGAAAACCGAAATATAATTTCTAACTTACCTTTGCTGCTTCACAGTTATTTTCCTCATCTGTATTAACGCCAGCTGAACACGATGAAGGTAGTGGTCTTATGTAAGTACTCTTTTGGTTGGAAGCCATGATGTTATCCATTTCCTTTTATAAATTAAGTTAAGAAAATTAGTATCAACGATTGCTGGTAGACGTGCAGTCAAATAAAAAAGCTAGACATACATTTACGGCACCTATATCAGACGCTAACGGTATATCACAATACTGGCGTTGATTGTCATGAATGTTTCGTAAGACATCAGGTGAATAATCGTTAGATAATAAGAAATTCAGTAAAGATTGATAATCTGAAGGTGTTGATGAATACGCATGATTTTTTGATGTAAGATTGACTTGCATGTTTCTGTCGATCGTGCTTGGTTTTTGTTTGTTAACATTCTGAGACTGGGTATGCTGCAAAAACTGGTTATCACTGTGTTTATAAATTGAATTTGAATGCATTGATGTATTTGACTGATTACTGCTCGCTAACAGTAACTGCTGATTTCTTACAAAATCGAGTGTAAATTGGCTGTTGTCATTTTCATTCAAGTTCCTTTGACCTTGCTCGGCTTGATTCCCAGCAGTCATGGCATTGTTGTTTATATAAGATTGTGTTTGATACTGCAAAGGATAATCAGACATGGATTAACACAAATCCTATAAATGAGAAAAGACCTCTATAAAAAAGAACAAATAAAAACCGAAAACGAATCTGTGGTGCCTTTTTTATACGAATAAGTTACAGCCTGGCACAAAGAGGGACTACCTTTATAAAGTTTTTTAAAAAAAATGTGGGGTAAAATAGCCGCCTATCAAAAGCGACCTTTGAGTAACCATATCCTAGAATATTCATACCTTCGACCGAAGTTGGCTGACAAGCTTTGATGCATAAGAATATTGTACTTTGATCTTGCTGCTGTTTAGTCTCGCATTTGGATGTTTGAGTCTGTTTTCGTCAAACTGGAATTGTACGTTTTGATTTGACGCTCATCATTGAGGCACTCCTAATAAGTAAATCAATCTCACATCTCTTTTTCTCACTTATGCCCATGCCTTCTAAAAAAGAATTGTTAAGTTTTACCAAAAGTGGCCGAGCACCGATTTGGAAGTTTACAATCAGTTTCCTGCTACTATTATATTGCTTTTGTGATGCGATGAACAATTGATACTCGAATGATTTATTGAAAAGAACAAGTAATGATTGGGAGGACGAATACGATATAAAGCTTATTACTGAACGTTGGTTACAATAAAAACAGGCACATCTAGCTATTTTGCTACGATATACTGTCCTCGGGTATGCCTATGAAGGATAATTGACTATAATCAGCTGCTACTCTTTAAAGAATTTGCCTGGCAATTTTGCTTTACCGCTGTGCACAAACTCCAGCGTTGCCATAATGGCCTTCATGTCTTGTTCCATTATTTCTGCCCAATTTCTTACATCACCCATCTCCTGCATTTTTTAACGCTGAATGTTTGATAAAACTGCAATTTTACATACATATTATGCTAAAGACTACCTTAATAGAGGCATTGAAATCATCCACTAATGACAACCATTGCTGTGTTTGATTGGTATATTGGCTTATTTGAGTGGATAATTTCCTCGAATGCTGTTCCAATTCCTTTTCTTTAGATAACATTTCTGCCACACTGTGCATGAACGGAAGTATAAGAATCAAATCAAATGATGAATAGGCTGATAAATGAGTAATAGCTTACCCTTCATTGACATAATCATTTAGAGCATCGGTCAGATCTTTGGTCGATTGAACAGCGATTTTCTTTGTTTTCTCTATAATAAATGCTCAGTTTGACTGATTAAGGCGCCAAGTCATACGTGAAATGAGTTAAGGTACCATTCTGTCGTTTAAGTTCGGTACGTTTTTGATTATGTGCTTTAAGCATATCCGACAATGAACTCGACATATTGCCTGGAGTTAAGGCGATTATGCGAACTAGTAAGAAGAAAGAAAAATATAAAATCACAGTTTAAGGTACACTATTCTTCATTCAGCGTTGGTCCAGGAGATTCAATCGGCGCGATGATTGTTGAAAATTGCTGGCAACCATTTTCATAACAATTCTAGAGCCCTTTCTCAAATTAATGCGTCAACATGGAAAACACAGGGAATAATAGCGCAAATAGTCATAATACTATAAATAGTAGAACAATCTGTACTTTAAGCCGAGAGGAAAGAGAGGCCGTACTTGACAATGTTCCCAGATTCACAGAAGCCATTCGCGCACAGGCTGAAAACATTATACCACGAAAGGAAGGCAGATCGATCAGGGCTCTCAGTTTGCTTTACGATAGTAAGCCTGATGAACGCGACAGAATCTTGAAAGAAGGTCATGCAATATTTGAAAGCCAACTAAGACGTATTGAAGAGGAAGACGATCCGCTTCAAATCTACATCAACTACATAACTTGGATGTTACAGATGTACCCTGAGGAATCGGCTGCTGATTCAAAAATCATAGAGCTATTGAAACACACGACAATAAAATATATAGACGACCCTCGGTATAAAGATGATGTGAGATATTTAAAAGTTTGGTTGGAATATGCTTCTATGGTGCCTGAGCCACACAATTTATTCAAATTTTTGATGAAGCAAGGAATCGGGCAAAAATTAGCAAAATTCTACGAACACTATGCCGATTTTTATGAATCTACGGGCAAATTCGAAGAAGCCAACCAAGTCTATGAATTAGGAATTAGAGAAAATGCAGTACCTTTAGAACGGCTGAAAAGGAGTCATATGACATTCAAGTTGAAAGTGAATGAAAGGATCAAAAGAGGCGACATAACCAAACCAAAACCTAAAGTGGCACTATTGACGAGCAACTTTGACTCAAACAGATCAACAACGTTACAAACAGCAGCATCACCACAACAGCTCATATCACCGTCTTCATTACCTACAATCAATGTTGAGCAAACGGGCTATTTATTTTCGGAAAAAGCAGCCTTAAGAGCAAAGCATGCCATTTTACCCTATGAAAATAATAATCAGTCATCGGCATCATCATCATCCCATATTACTTCGGAACAAACGCCCTTATCACCGTCTACATTTAGAAGTTTGTATGATCAACCTCCATCTCGCACTTTTAGGAGCGAAAATCAACCAGCTGCCCAACAACTAGTATATAAAACACCTACAGTCTCAACCTCTTCACCAAGGAGGCCACATCGAGAACCACAATTTGCTCTGGGCCCTCATGTAGCTACATCAATCGTTACAGCCAGGCAGCGTCCTGCCAAAAAGATAAAGCGCGCTCCAGAAGACATCACACATAGTCCTGAAGGTTCATTGTTAGCTTACTCTAAAGGTAAACCAGAAAGAAATAGAGAACTCGATAACGACGGATCTGGCACAGTTACTAACGGAAAAGGATTTGTGTATACTCCTTCATTGTGGATTAGATGATAGCAAGCAAGAGTTTAATAGGCGTTTAGAGAGACGATTCGCAGCCCTTCGTTCTAAACTCTATATGCGTAAAGAACGTGGCAGGTTTAAAGAATATATACATGTCACTGCTGCTGACTATGATGAGAATATGAGTTTCGAAGAGGCCAGAGCGAAACACAATGAAGAGCTCTTTTCCTATTCAACTCCAGAAGAGGTGATTGCACCGCCAGAATTACCAGCTGTTACAGCTGAAACAGTAGTGAGAGAGGAAGAACAATATACAGAGGAAACAAGAGCAGCTATGCAGTCAGTGAATGCAATTATTACCAAAGATAGCGAATTATACCACGCACCCGATGAAGACGATTTGACCTGGAATAAGCCTTACCAGATTTTCGCGAGGCCGCCTCGAAGACCTCAAACAAACGAAAACGAGGAGTAATACGTATGTTTGCTCTAGATGTTTAATATCTGCAATTACTTAGTCCTCTTCTTGCGCAGATCTGTAAATATTATCTCATTTATTTATTCACAGAAGAATAAACAGAATTCGGTCTTCCAACGCTATTTCTAGAATACCATCTATACTTGCAACGGATAAGCTCATCTGGAAAAGAAAAAAAGAAGCTTTTGCTGGATTTTTATTTTTATGAATTATACAAACTATGCCCCACAGGTTGATTCAATTCGATAGTATCATACTTCAGTTAATCAATAAATGTGCATGTATCTTATATCATATATGATTATACTCATTAACCATTATAAATGACTGATTGTAACGACTCACATATTGAAATTACTTTATAATGAAGGAGGAATAGTATGATCTGATTACGACAGCGTCCTTACATTGTACACGATTGTTTTAGAAACGCCTTCAATAGGCCAACTGAAATATTTTCTAAAAGGGGAAGGGAGTTATTTTGGTACCTCAACTACCAAACCCAATGCGTTACAGCTATTCAATTATCGTTTTTGTCATATGCAAATCAAAGGTAAATATACTCAACAAGACATTCCACCATCTACGATACCATCTTCACCCTTGTTATCCTAAAGCAAGTCAACTGCAATACCTTCATCCCGAGCTGTCAAGCGCAGCAACACCAAGTGTATTTAAAGGTACTGTGGCAAAGCTGGCGGTGATGGATTGCTCTCAACCTTCTCTTGCACGACACATCCAAACGTCGACTTCTATTAGAGATTTGACAATATCAGCAACAAATTGATCCCGTGACATTGTTGCCAGATTCACCCCCAGACGTTACCACGATATCAATTCCAACATTTTCCCAATGCTTAAATGATCTTCCATCGGCGATTAGGCTGACTGAACGAAAACGAACAAACGGCAAGCAAGATGCTTGTGCAAAGCTTGTGGCTTCAGTGCCAGAGAACCAACGTAGACGCAAAAGTCTTACCAGCGAATCTTTAAGTCAGTACGCCTGCGTTTATTAGAAGACATGGCGACTATCTTGGTGTACTCCTGCCGGTGTAGCGAGATCTTCGTGACCCCATACCAATCATGCGTGAAAGAGCCCTTTTACTTCCAAGCAAATTTCTCTTTCTATCTCAATCTTCGCCTGAAGGCGCACTTCTAACCCAGCTTATGCCACTTATTCAAGAGAACTCCAACCGATCTTTTTATGCCTTTCTCTGTACATTTTCTACATGGTCGTATTACAATAATTTAGCTGACAGAAAGAGACTTCGTCAGACTATCCGAATTTACCGTCCAAACAATTCAAACAAGTTACGCAACGCCAAAGAAGAACACTAAACTTCTTGCCTACTGTCGTCCCAAAACTAGTGTTGATTTTATCCTGTGGATACCAATAGCCTTTGTGGATCGTGATTGGTGTCTTCGTTGGCGTCTTGGCTAGCTACGTAGAGGGTATGATTTACTGTACCCCAGATACCCAAGCTCACTACTAACGAAATCTCATGCAATGGACTGTCTTCAGATGTCCCACAATTTATATCTATCAGCATCAATCAGTGACCCAATTTCATTTAAATTGAACCTGCTACCGACTAAAGACTCCCCGACAACCGCAACAGCAGCAGATATGGTTACTCTGTTGGACCAGTCTACAATATATACTCCAGAAACTCGATCGTCTGCAGGACAACAAAGATTTCTTACCGCCCACTTACGAATTTGCCCAGATGTTTCGTAACTGAATCCTACAATCCTCGGAACAATTGATCCCAATGTATTTTCCACCTTTTGCTTCCTCCTTCTCATGAGGGGTTTCTAGATATTTTTTCATACTGAGCTAACACAAAGGCAATTTAGATATGTATTTGTCTCGTGTATATTGAAGAGAGTTGTGAAAATTAATTGCCAACAACAGTAATAAGCTACTAACATGAATATGCAAACATTTGATAGTGATACAACGATCAAGGACACAGTTTCACATGTTACCGGCTGCCATGCCTTATGTATCATGCTTTAAAAACTCATACTCTTCCTCACTTCCTTTTTTTTTCCCTTTTCCTTCTCTTCGTACTCATCTTTTTTCCACCCATTGTTCAAAATTTAGACAGATATACACGTACCGAAAATTCTACAATGAGTAGCTTGGTCTCACTCGTTTTAAATAATGCAAACAAGCTGCCCATTGTTGGTAATTCTATTCAACAGGTTATGTCAACAACAACTGCAACAATGCATCATTTATTTCAGCAACAGGACACCTCTTGTTTGACGCCACCACCGCCCCCTTATGAAAAAGAAGATACCATACATACTAAAGCGTTACAGAAATCAACTTTATCTCGACTAACAGATTTTGTTTGGGAGAGAAAAAGTTGTAGCAGAAGCAGTAGCAGCAACGATGATGAAACACTCAATAACATTACTGCTCACCAGTCATATGCTGCCGCAAAGATCAACAAAGAGAAGGTAGAAGAAGGCTTAGCGCTCATAAAAATGGCCGTTGAAGTTTATAATAGCTCGACAATTGTCACAACCGGTTCTGCCAACAATGACAGTCAATACACTATGTCAATTGAATTATATATGATGGGGTTAGAGAAGGTGCTCTCTTCGCTTCCAAGTAAGTGTCGTTGTTTACTTATCGACTACGGAAGTTATAATGCGCAAGAACTACTATGCATAGATTAACCACATGTTTCTTCCATACAAATATGGCTACTACGTACTATATATAATCAGTTGATTCCAATTTCTTTGTGAAATCAAGTTTGGAAAGAAAATTGACCGAATTAAGAAAGAAACATGATCTTGTAATACGAGCAGCTCAAGAAGAAAATGAGCAACAAAATGAACACACAAGGAGAAAACTTACAAAGGAACAGCAAGATCAAGCTTTGAATGGCCTTTCAAATTTGATTATCCAGGCTGCTGTTTTAACAGCTATTGCATTAAAAAAGAGCCCCATTCCTGGTAAGCTTCAACTATAATGACATGGTACGTAGATAAAGGCTTTATAATAATAAGGTATAATTTTTTGCATTCTTTTCTAGGCCTCATGAGCAGACTCCTTGAAATGATGAAATACGCTTTGATTAGACTCGACGAAACTTGCTCCGTTCGTGAAAGAACCTATAATTTGACATATGCCGGTCTTGCTAAAGCTATAGAAATGGATGAGCATTTTAAAGTCCATCAGTTTTTTGCTGAAATCTTTTATACTGGCTGCACTGCTATTTTAAAAGCTGGTATAGCGTACGCTGAATGTAAAACCGATGAAGATAGTCAAATGAAGGAAATATTAGCGGTAACGGCGGTAGAGGAGTAAGGGTTGAAAACCTTATCACCTGGATTCGCTGTGGCACACATTTGATACCATTTGCCTCCCATATTTCAGACTCCACACAGACTTTTCCATATGCATGCTTAAAATTCCTTTCATCATAAACCATTCTCTTCTTTTTTTTCTGCCTTTTATATAATTATTATAATTATTGCACACTATGGATGATATATATCAATATACTGCTTCAGCAGTGAACGATAATGAAAAAGAACAATCACTGAATAATGCTGGCGCTCATCAGCAGGAAGAAAATGATGTTGTTTTAAAAGCCTTTAATAATATCAATTGGGGAAAGAAATGGACCAGTTTATTGGACACTGTCAAGAAACAAGTAAATTAAGCAGCTCAGTATATGTAATATTTGTAATCTGGCTGTTCATGCCAACACAAACTACTGTTTATATTTCCGTTTTTCACGTCCTTCCATAGAGCGAGGCTTTCGTGGAAGGCACAAAGAAAGACCTTCAAGAATTCGCTCAGGTTTTGACAGAAGATGCTTCTGACGATGACGAAGGGCAACAAAAGTCAACCAACCAAGACGATGCCGCAGAAGGCAGTGACAGTCAAATGAGAAGAGATACAACTGCAGGAGACGAAGGGAATCATAATGAGTCGGCATTACTCGACAATCTTAAAGATAGCCTGGGCAAAATAAATACAGTCAACTTTAATAGCTTGCGCGATGGGCTTGTCGGTGCTCTGAAGAATCCGTCATCTCAGCTTCTGAAACAAGTAAAATTACCAGAAAATATGGATTTAAATCAACTTAAAGAGGGGCTCAACGATCGTACCCGTTCGGCAGAACAGTATTTACAACGATTCGGTACAGAAGTTCTATCAAATTTAAAGAATACAGTGACGATATTAGCACCAGAGGAGGAAAGCCCAGAACCAGAACAAGAGGAGGGAGGAGGAGTAGAAAATGGGCCACGCATATAGTAAGATATTTATGATTTGGAAGTGTAGCGCAAAAGCTGTAACTAAATGTCCAATTGATAGTGCTACTCGTAGAGAAGCTCTGATCGCTAAAATGCAGACCAACGAAAATACTTATTTGAAGGAACCTGAAATCACAAGGGAGGATGAAAAGAAAGTGTACGAGACATTCAAATCTACTTTCAATATCAATGAATATACCGGAGAAATTGCTCAGCTCTTGGAAGGTTGTCCTAAATTAAGAGAGATGATGAACACTTTAGTTCCTGTTGAAGTCAGCTATTCATTGTTTTGGCAAAGATATTTCTATCATGCATGGAAAATCGATCAGGATGAACAGAAAAGACAATTGATTGTGCAGCAACATCAAGAAGAGGACGAGGACGAAGAAGATTTCAAATGGGATTCTGACGATGAAGAAGAAGAAAAGGAAGATGTATCCAAGTCTGACAATAAAAATGAGAGCAGTAATGAGGAAAAGGATGATGATAAAACCGCTATTAACGACGTTAAAAAAGACGAATCGTCTGCTAAAGAACAACCCATCAGAGTTTCGACATCCAGCCATTCAGAAGATACAGATGACTTCAGCCATATTTCTGCAGATGAACCGAATAAAACTGAAGACGAATGGGTGAAAGCTGAGGAAAAGAAGTCTGATAAAGAGGAAGTGGAAGAGGACAGTGACAGTGATTGGGAGTAACTTTGCCTCTTTGCTGGCGTAGTTTAATTTTTTTTTTATTTTGCATAAATTTTTCATCATTTCAGACTCTCTATTCCGTTTCTTCTTTCTCTCCATATCCTGGGATTTATACACTAAGTACCCATATTATATCATCGTTCTATTATTAAATTCTTCTCCAAATCAAGAAAAGAATTAAAACCATGGCATCCTCCTCATCATCATCTGCTGTAACAGAAGATCATGTCAAATATTGTTTTAAAGTACTCATAGCTTATTTGAAAAAGGAAGAGCTACCTGAACCTCACTTTCCCAATGATAAATAGTAAAAAAAAAAAGAAAACAATCAAACAACTCTATCTCACGATGACGATGCAGACTGATGCTCTGATAGCTAACAGTATTCTATTTGTAGTCCTCTGTTTGTAACTTGGCACAAAAAATCTCGGTACGACAATTATGAATTAAGAGGCTGCATTGGTAACTTCAATCCAATGCCCTTGCATGAGGGATTGAAGAAATATGCGTTGATAAGGTATTTCTAAGCCAGTGGTATAAACTAAATCAGCGAAAGGTCATACTTACATTACTCCTTTGTTACTTGAAACTCAGTGCTTTACGAGATACTCGTTTTTTACCCATTACCTTAGCAGAAATTCCTCAACTAAGCTGTGCGGTTTCATTATTGACAAACTTTGAAAAAGTCGATGACTATCTTGATTGGCAAATAGGCAAACATGGTATTTGGGTTGAATTCATCAATCCCAGTACAGGCATAAAAGATACGGCAACCTATTTACCAGAGGTGATGGTTGAGCAGCAATGGACAAAAGAAGAAGCTATCAAGTCCGTCTTACGAAAAGGCGGTTATCATGGTACTTTCAGTCCAGAATATTGTAAGAAATACGTTAAAGTAACAAGATATCAGTCAGAAAAGTTGGAAGCATTTTACTCTGAGGGCGAGATTATCATCAAGCAATAAAATTCGAATCGATAGCTCTTCCAGACACACATACATGCATACCCTTTTTCCTTTTTTGAACGTGTCAAAGAGTACTCTGTTTGTGCCATTCCAAACACTCTACAAAACTACATAGCAAAATGGGGTTTAAATGTTTATTTTGACTGTAACTTTTGTAAAATATCAAAAACAAAGAATGCGTTTGCGAGAGTGAAATATGCACTCGTGATGATATTTTTAGATTCTCACTGAATGTGATTGACCTTGACCTTATCTGCGTATATATCTGTGGTTTGTTCACTTTATTCTGTAAACTTTCATTTGATAGCAATCGAGATGGTAAAGAATCAGATGAAAGACGAAGAAGGCGGTGTGGCATATAACATATCGCCATTGAACTTTAACGGATTGGGTGACATATTCATTTAAAAATGTATGCGATTTGGAGTTGATGATCGATTATTAGAACCACTTAATGCTATAGCGAATGTCGTTGTCAAGAATGTTTTAGGAACAATTGGAAAGTGCCAAAAGTCGTGCTAGTTTACGAGCAAAGTACTGCTGCACGGCGCTATGACGCTTGATTAAACCATTTACAAAAGCTGCCTTCAATATAACGGTTTGACACGTGTATTTATAAGCGTAAATAACAAAAAGTGCATTGTTAAGCTTGGTAAAGGAGTAATGGACATTGTAAGGTATTGAACATGCGACATAGACGCTATCAGCGAAACACAAGACACTTTACCGAGAAAATTCCAGTTTTCCTGACTTGTGCAAGAATGGTTGGAAAAGTAGTGTTCATGTTATACAAGAAGAAAGCCAGTGCGATCGAAACACAAAATCTGGCTCATCATTTTTTGATTCCTTACTGTAATTCTTCAAAAAGTAAGGCGATTGGCCATAAAAGCAGCATCAAATAAAAATGACATTGTCATGTCTTCTAACGTCCGTCCTTTTTCCCTGCAATTTTCTGTAATACTTGAACAAGGAAAATTACTTTTTCCTATGTCTTCATTTGAAGAAGCACAGGATCTTGCTGATGAATGGAAAGTTGTTTGTCCTTGTTCCACCTACTTCCTCAAGGCTTAATTTTACGCACTGACATGCATTTCTGCACGATACGCCGTATCGAACATTAGCAAAATTCAACAGCCTACAAAACACAGAACGGTCGCGCTCAATATTAAATGTCTCAAAGTACTTATCTTTATAAAGTACTTACCTTTAAATTTTCAATGAGGCAGTTGCCGGATACATTTTGATAACGATTCAATGGACCAAAATCGAGACAATCTTTGGACATATCTAAGAGTACTATTTCTTCTTTGCAGCGACTACTTTTCTATTCAATGCCCCCAACATCCTGCATATGAATAACGATGCAAAACGATGCAGTCCTGAAAGTATGAAGGCACAATAAAATGAAAAGGATGATCTCGTACGACAGAATCAATAAGTAAACATGCTCTCGGTTTATTTTTCAACCGGTACTACCTTCTCCTTGTGGTGCACAATTTACCTGGAATTTTCTCAACCATATGAACGATTCATATTTTCTGATCTATGACTAAGAGGATTCATTGGGTACCTGTATATATATATATATATGTATGGATTATAGATATTTCTCATTCTAATTGTGATTTGAATTTTTATACTTCAAACTTTATTTTTCTTACTACTGTCCATTTTACAGTTGGTCATTCATCCATTTCTAACACTCTTAACCTTACAAAATATATGTCTCATCAAGATACTTCCAGTGCTGCTAGTATAGTGGATGAGGTTGAAAATCGAAGACACCGCCACGGATCGATAGATTCAAAATCACGCAATTCATTTTCTTTTCATAAAGACAGCCATACCAACAACGTCAGCTTGACAGTATCCAACAATGAACAGGACAATGATACAGTAGCTAGAAAGGAAACGAATAGGAAGAGATATTCAAACTTTGAGACAACCAGTGATCTGATAAGATTTATCATTGTTATTATC
The DNA here is from genome assembly GCF_025528875.1 of Mycotypha africana. Classification (NCBI taxonomy): domain Eukaryota; kingdom Fungi; phylum Mucoromycota; class Mucoromycetes; order Mucorales; family Mycotyphaceae; genus Mycotypha; species Mycotypha africana. Next base: position 3,236,379 of record NW_026515725.1, on the reverse strand, counting down.
GGTATCGTCTTTGCAATGTTCATGATGTCCTTGAATTCTACTGTGGTTGCGCCTGCGCTGAGTATTATTGCTACCGATTTGAATGCATTGGATTCCCAAACATGGATTGCGACGGCTTATCTTGTGGCCGTGAATGCATTCCAACCATTATCCGGCAAGGTAACTTACATACAAACTTGTGCAGACGAAACATCCTATATATATGCCACTCATGGTTTTCTCTAACTTGACATGTTGACAATCTTTTATTATAGTTTTCCGATATCTTTGGAAGGTAAAAAGGAACAGTGATGGGATGATGAACAAAGTTATTGACAAACGCTTCTCATTGATAATAGAAAGGCTGTTTTCTTGTTTGGTATCGTTCTGTTCCTCATTGGGTCAATGATAAATGCACTATCCAAGAATATCGATATGCTTATTGCTGGTCGTACTATTCAAGGCTTTGGTGGTGGCGGTGTCATGTCCATGACTTATATCCTAGTTACTGATGTTGCTCCTATCCCATTGCGACCTCGATTCCAATCTATGTTGGCCGTTGTTTATGGTATCGCGAGTGTTGTCGGCCCACTTATCGGTAAGTTGACTTTCTTTCATCTCCCCTATTTTCCCTTTCTTCAAAGCAGCCAAGAAAATGGCAACTGAATGTTGATATGATTGTTATATGTGTATATCCAAATGTACGCAAAGGTGGTGCATTTGTAGATCATGCTTCATGGCACTGGGATTTTTGGTTGAATGTTATTTTAGCTGCATGTGCGTTGATAATTGCTTTCTTTTTTTTGGAAGAAACTCAAGATACCGGTAAAGATACGTTTGTTGGTAAAATAAAACGCATTGATTGGACGGGTTCTGTCTGTGCTATTGGATTTATCGTTTGCTTGCTATTAGCTCTGAACTGGGGAAGCCCCTATGGGTAAAGTATAGCGGAATGCAACCGAAAGATGACAATACATTCTAAACTTTTACTCTTCCTATATCCTTTATATTATTCTTTAATTTTTTGCATGGGCTGTGGGAGATAGATGGAACGATGCTCATTGTATAGGTGCATTTGTAGGCGCAGGGATTTCATTCATCGGTTTAATAATATCTGAAGGATGGATTGCTAAAGAGGCTCTTTTACCAGGCCGCATTCTGTTCAATCCTGGATGTTTTGTAGTGTACTTGTACATTATGACTTTGGGTCTAACTTTTGTTGGTACACTTTACTTTGGCCCTATTTATTTTCAGGCTGTATTCGGTGCTAATAGCACACAGTCAGGTCTTCGTCTTGTCCCATTCATGGTTTGTCTCATTGCTGGTTCTGTCGGCTGTGGCGTATTGTTAAGGAAGTTTCCTTATACCAAGGTCTACCTTATGATTGGGTCAGCATCCAATCTGTTAGGCTACGGGCTTTTTTACACCGTCCATGAGCAGAGCTCGTGGGGACAGCAAGCTGGCTATCTCGCCTTTTGTGGATTTGCTTTCGGATTATCCCAGCAAAATGCCATTCTCACCTGTCAATCCAGTGTTGAATGTAAGGACATTGCGGTGGCGACCAGCTCAAATAACTTTTTCATGATGCTAGCTTCCTCTGTTGGTATTGCGATTTACCAAGTGCTTTATGCTATATTTTTGAAAAGAGAGTTTGCTCAATTGCCGCTCGATGTCCTCACAACGGCAAACAAATATGGCGCTCTCAAAAATTTCTTACTTGTTCGTACCATGCCGCTGGACATTCAACGGCCCGTGATCTCTGCTTACTCTAGAGCTATTCACACTATCTTTATTTTACCTATTGCTGCTTCTGCAGTTGGCTTTATTTGTACATTATTCTGCAGAAATGTTCGCTACGGTGCAGCTTCTCCTACTATGCAACAAGAAGTCAAAGAGGATATTGAAAATAACATGGCTGCTGATAAAAAAACTTGATTCTCTCTTTCCAGGATGACTGTACATACAGTAAGGATGAACGGAAGAAAGGGTTGGTTTCTTTCTCCCTCTTTCTCCATATACATAGAATTATAGATCATTTGCCATATCGGTTACTTCTCTCTCTCATAACATGAAGAAGTCGTGTACAATATTTGCTGTACCACAATACGTACAACTTTACATTGAAGACCTCAGTCGAATACAATATCTAATTGTTATTCATATCCATCAATATCTAATTGTTCATCTATAATTAATATACTTTTGAAATACTTGACTGTGTACAGTTATATGTTGTGTATGTCAGCGCGCTTATATTCAATGCGGAAGAATTGGGATATGCTCATTCTGAGAAAAATTAATAGACTCGTCCCATTGTTTTTGGGTATCAGAAACTCTTGTTGTGGCCAGTGGATGGGAGATTGCGGGGGAAAAAAATAAGCATTACAAGAAAAAATTAGACTTCTCTTCCCACAATGGGGATAATGCTCTGTCTAGCTCAGACAAGTTCTCTATTCAAGCTATCTGCTCTCCTGACACACTTCAGCCAGATCGAGTAGCCATGAAAGCATAATAATAAAAGTTTGATTATGGCATACGATGGATTATGCCATCATGTGTAGTGAGCCGGAGCGGGCCACGACCAAAACTGAGACAAAGTAGGCATACGTGCTAAGCAGTGTAATGGAAAGCTGGATTATGAGGGCAGTATGCTAATGAACTTCTACACAGCAAGCTGGCAGCGTAAAGATCGAATCTAAGTTTTTATATAAAGAGACTGACTGCTTCTTTTACTCGCGATGTTGAATGCGTAAATGAGATAATGCTTTATAATATGTTGTCAAAGGAAGGCTTTTTGTTGTCAACAGTGATGATCATTTTCGTGTTTGAAACCTTCCACATCTCTCTTCCTCATTTCTTTCATTTAATCACCTCATGAACACTGCTATCCTTTACTAGCATGTGCAAGAGTATTATCATGGATAAAATCGAATTAGTGAAAGCAAAGCGCACAAAGAAAGAGAACTTATTTGGTAAGCATGTATTAAGGAATGCGTTTTCGGCGCACAATTGTACTAGCAACATTATTACACCATCAGAACATGTCAAGTGCAAAGACTGTAAAGTGCATCAGCTGTAAAGGAGATGGTCATACCATCTCCCGTTCGCCAGATTGTTCCAACCACACTCAATCGAAGCAGGAATTCATCTCGGCTGTCCTAGGCAGTGACTCTACCATGTTTACTAGGAAACTTCCTGTTAGCCGTGCCGCATTACCCGAGTATCGTGAAAAGTTTATGGAAAAAGTCATTTCGTGCTGCAAAGACCTTAGGGCTATAATGTTCCGTTGTCAGCTATTTGTCAATGCTTATCTCGTCCATAATAAGAAGAATGACTTCCCTTCAGGAGTCTTTACACAGCAATTCTGGTATTCGATTGGACAACTGGTTACAGGCAAAAAGGTCGCTCATAAGACAGCAGTAAACGACAGCATCAAGACTTTTTTTGAAGATTTCAAGCAAGAACATTCGACAATAGTAATCAGTAAAAATTTCACCAAAGGCTATAGTCAGTGTCTTACAGAAGCTGCCAAGGGGACAAGTGTTTGCATACACTAATTCTATTGTTAAACTCTTTGAGAAACGGATGCTGAAATACCTGATCTACAAGCTTGAAAGTTTGTTCGTTGTAAGGCCAACTTTCATCATCATCGCAGTGAGGAATTGCATGGTTTGGATGATATTACCGGCCATAGTAATACTAGCCTGTAAAAGCCGCGGCATACTATGGAACCAGGACATCAATGCCTGTAAAAACATGATGTCAATAGGTACTACGATTTGGAATGGGAACGGTAGACCCGAAATATTCTCAAGGAAGAAGACCGCCACCGCCACCATCTCCTCTACTGCTAACACGTAACATCGCTGGAACGAAACCAGCTGATTTTTACAGGTAAGAATGGTAAACTCGTATTCATAACTTTGTGAAAACTGTCTAACATGTATGCTTCAATGGTCTACTCTATATACAGCGTAGGGTCTAAAATAACTTGGCTTTTGTCTAAACACAATTTTATTTTCGTCCCCCAAAATAAAGTTAATAAACTGTAGCTGTCATCCATTGTATTCGTAAGCTTTTCTTTTTTTTTTCATTTTTTTTTTTTTTTTTCTAGGATAGATGGTAAATAGATAGGTAAGGTAGCTTTGGGTACATTCACAATGATTAATGTCAGCCAAGTGATCTGCTGCTATATAAAATGACTCTACCGAGAAAAGGAACACAATTTGACGTTTGCGTGATAAACAGTGTAGAATCTTGAATGAGTTACATTATCTAACAGAGGCAGTACAGAGAAAAGTCCGATTATTAAATAGTGGGAATATCTTAGTGATAAGGGTTTTCGCCTAAACGAAAATCAGCGCTGTAAACGAGTTTGATGTAGTCCAGTAAGTTTGTAAAGTTGTTGCCGAGCTTTACTACAAATTTCGAGCACTTTCTTGGCTTATACATGTCTTCTTTCTAAAAGTGTACCAAAAGAACGTTCGTGTCGGTGATTGCTCATGATGGATTTTTTGCACACATTTTCCTGATGTTTTTACCTCTTCAGGATCAAATTCTAACAGGCAAAACTGATCAACAAGACAGCCTTCTATTTTTTTAAGTAATGTGGGGTCCTCAGCATAACACTAATGATAATAATTAATTGACGAAGAACTGAGCACAAACAATCGAATACAGCCAAAGTCTATGACGTGTTGCCTTTTTTCATTTTTACCTTGGTAAACTCCTTTGCATCACATCCTAATAGTTCGACGAGAGTCACTGGTGGCAAGATCACCAATTTCATCTCACCCGTAGTCACCTTCTTGACCAGCATTTTAATATACTTGTATTTGACTCGGAGATCATCATCTGAATAAGATAAGGACTTGCTACATTTCTTACAAAAAAATGTTGGTTTATTGTCGACAATAAAATCGGTTGCGGGTATAACAAAGTTTTTGCAAGTACAATTATAGAACAATAACTCGTATAAATAGATTTCATCAATGACGTATTCCTCCATTACTCAATCAAAGTTGACAAAACAAAAAGAAAATGTGTTCCTTTTTGGCAAGGACAAAGAAAGGGGGGGGGAAACAAAAAAAAAATATCAAAGGAAAAGCGCGATCTGAATCGTCGCGTTTGGAGTTGGCTACTTTTCATGCATCGTGGACCATTGAACTTCCACCAATTGAATTGCTCTCTTTTTTTTTTTTTCAAACCAAAAAAAAAAAAAAAGTTAATTTGAATGTTTATTCTGGATATTTTCTAGAAGACAGTTTTGCTGCATTGATCTCCTAAGTCTGCTTACAAATTGCGTTGATATATTACAGTGCTCTAATCATTTTAGACGTCTTGCAATCTTTATGGGCATATCACAATACAATGTGTCGCTTGAGACGTTAGTAACCTTGTTGTACACTTTTCAGAGCATACCCATTGTGAAGAATGTATCAAGTTAGATCACTGGAATAAAAGCAACCCGAAATGCAAGTTCCATAAAGCTGTATCAGCCAATCATGGTAAACATGCTCATCAATGACAATACAAAGTATCATGTGGATCTCAGATGAAAGAAGAAAGACACTTGAGTTTATAAACGATAATTACCAGCTTCTGTGTAGAAAATAACATGTTTTTTATCATAGTGCATCAAATGCCTGACGGTGCAAGTACTTGAAATCGATGAATTCAAAGACGTCCAGAATATGCTCTTGCTGTTCCAACGATACTGTGAAAAAGTTGAAACGTGTCCAGATTCGTTCAAATACAATCTGTCTATTTTTCTAAAAATTATGTGTATATTTTTCCAAATTTAGGTAATAAACTGTAATTGACTTTCTGTTGGATGTCAGATTTGATGGAAAAATTAAGCTTATCACTATGGGGATGGGCGATAGACTCCAGCTCAGTCATTGGAGGGAGATCTTTCTATAAGTGCTTATTGTTGCTGCCAAATGTACTGCATGTGATTCCCTAAGCCAATGGACGGCGTCGGCCACCCTCGTGTCGCTTCCTTTTTTTGGTAGGTCTTTGAAATAAAAAAAAAGGCGCCCCTATCAAACCATTGTCATTTCCAGCCATTACCTGATCCCAGTGTACGATGATATTATTAATCCTCTTCATTTGGCGGATATCCGGACGTTTTAGCATTTGTAATATGGACGGTTAAATTGACAAAGCGTCACTAGATTACTCAATCTTAGTCTGCTCAAGGATCTAAAACTGTCTCTAAATCAGCCCATACCATCCTAACCATCCGTGCTTTCGCCACAGCCATAAAGACGATGTATTCAAAATTACGAGAAAGCATCAGTAATGCAGGGTGATGTAACAGTGTTTTTTTGTTGTGATGTTTCTAGTGTATGTATTACCAAAAGAAATATGAAAAAAGAGTCTGGGGGAGGGGGTTGGGAGTCTATAGAATTGTATATGTGTATTAAGGTGAATTGTAGTTGGGTTTTCTGGGATTTATTAATCAGAATTTGTAAAATTTTGAAAGGTTTTAGTTTATTTGGACATCTACAATGGGAAGAAGACACCCATATTATTCAGTTTACATGCACATTATTAATACAACCACAAAAAGTATATTGCTCTTACCATCATCTTGACAAATTCTTCATAATTGATTTGACCATCACCATCCACGTCAGCTTCACGAATCATTTCGTCTACTTCTTCTTCGGTCAATCTTTCGCCAAGAGATGTCATCACATGTCGTAATTCAGCAGCAGAAATATAACCATTACCGTCCTTATCAAAAACTTTGAATGCTTCCTGGATCTCTTCCTGAGAGTCAGTATCTTTCATTTTTCTACCAAAACGAATTTACCAGCAAAATTAGAGTCATGTCATTTATGGAAATTTTCATAATTTCAATATATGCAAGCTAGAAAAAAAAAAAAAAGGTCTTTTCCCTTTTTTTTTTTCTCCCCCAATGCATGCATATCAAACTTTTTATAATGGCAAGAAATTAACTTACCTGGCAAGCATTGCCAAGAATTCGCTAAAGTCAATGAGACCATTTCCATCGCTATCAACTTCATTAATCTAACATTACGTGGTAGCGAGATAAAAAAGAAGATAAGAAACAGGAAAAAAACCACGTAAAACGCCCCCAAGTTGCCTTTCTCAAAGTTAATCATTTATACTTTACCATGTCTTGAAGTTCGGCTTCGGTAGGGTTTAGGTTCAAAGAGCGCATCACAGTACCTAATTCCTTGGTGGTAATGGCACCATCGCCATCCTTGTCAAATAATTGGAAAGCTTCACGGAATTCAGCGATTTGTTCTTCGGTAAGTTGATCAGCCTATGTTTGGGTTGAGTTATTTTTTTTTGGTTAATGACAAGTTTAAGCTACCCAAATGGCAAGTAAAGAGTTGTGATTCAAATCGTGGCCAAGTTACCATTGCTAACGTTATTATCTGTATCTACTAAGGAAAAGAAAAAGAAAGAAAAAGAAAAGGATAAAGTTCTCGAATAAAAAAATAAAAAAAAAGAATGGAAATGAAGAGGGTTTTTAAAATTCAAATTTAGCTCTGATAAACGGCTATTGAGATACCGTAAAGCAAAAAAAAAAAAAAAAAGTGATCATTCAAGTTACACGAGTTTCTTTTTTCCCTCTCCTTTTTGATTCAATTGACAACAATAAAATGGGAAAATTGGCTTTTTGTTAATATGAGGAAATAATGTCAATAGACAAATGCGTTTAGGTACTTTTTTTTTTTTTACCGATTTAGTTTCTATGCATGATGTGTTCTCTCTGCCTCTCTCTCTCTCTCTCTCTGTCTCTCTGTTTCAATACATAGTCCCAGGTAGCACATTCCTCACGGTCAGCTTTATGTAATTGTCGTTTGTCAGTGCCGAAAGATCTTTGTAAACAATGCAGACTTTTTTAGATATGAGGAGGTCATACGGGCAAAAAAAAAACGGCGAGGTTTTGTTCTTTCTCTGAATACATCGGATAAGTATTGAGACGTTGTGATGATGACGGTATCGACAATGAGCGTCACCCACCGTGTAGTTTAGGATACTGGATGATGAGATGGTTGTTAAGTCTTGTGAGTAAAATGAAAAGAATGGCAAGGCTTTTTATTGAGGAAAATTGACATGTCCATGCGTTCAAAAACCGTACAAGATCTCTATAAACCGATTGCCTTGAGACATTACGTAAAAACCAATGGCTACAATCAAGAAAAAGAATTTCATGTATACCTGGGCAGTCAGATGCTCCCTCCTCATTTTGGTTACAATTAAAAAAAAAAAAGGGCATTTCCGCTTTTGAAAGTCCGAACTCTTTGAGCAAAAGAAAACAAAAAAAAAACTCACCCAAAGCAGCTGCATGAACGGGCGGTTGTTCTTTGCCCCCCTCTTAGCTTTTTCGTCCTTTTTCTTTTTTTTTTCACACATAATACATATATTTTTATTGAAGCCCTTTAATGACCTATTGCCCCAATAATAGCCATAAAAAACAAAAGGAAAAATGCCAGGATAGTAGCGATAACGATTTCGACACTAGTGCTGATGTAGATATACTACCACAACCTCATAACAGTAATCATCTGAGTTCGGCACCATTAAAAGATAAACTGCTAACAAATTCAAGTTATTTGGCCGCCGAGATTCCACATAAATTAGGTCATTTCATGTCGAATCTCTGGTCCTCAGGTACAGAACTCTCCAGCTCATTCTTTCTACAGCAGCAGCAACAGCAGCAACAGCAGCAACAGCAGCAACAGCAGCAACAGCAGCAACAGCAGCAACAGCAGCAACAACAACAACAACAACCACCACAATTACATCATCAGCAGCGGACACTAAGAAAAGCACCCTACAAGGATACCCCATACAGAAAAGAACAACAGCCATCCGATCCGTCTGAACAAGCCATGGAGGAAGAGGAGCCAAAGATTTGGCTATTGGGAAGAGCCTACTCAAAGAAACCGTTAGATAAAGTACAACAGGCTATTTTAGATGCACAACGAAATGAAATGTTCAAACCACGCTCAACATCCTCTACTAATAACACTGAGCGTGAAGAGCAGGAAGAGGAGCAAGAAGAGCCCGAATGCCCTTCTGCTTGGCCGCCTGATTTCTACGAAGATTTTACTTCTCGATTATGGATGACTTATCGTCACAATTATCCACCGATTCGACCTTCAAGTCATAAGACGGATATTGGATGGGGCTGTATGTTACGAAGCGGACAGAGTCTATTAGCCAATACATTATTGATCCACTCACTATCAAGAGGTAAGCATGACTCAACCTTTTCTTTGCAGCATCCCGCACACTTTTTGTTAAGACGTCATCGTTTCCTATAGACTGGCGTCGTCAGAAGCAAACGCCAGCAGAACGAAAGCAGTATGGAAAAGTAAAAAAGAAGCAAAGCTCTCTTCTTTGGCTGCACAGTGCCATCATGAACCCAATCTAAGCATCTTGATTTACTTTTTTTTTTTTTTTTTTTCTTTTACATAGATTATACAATGGTTTTTAGATGAACTATCCCCGAGAGCTCCCTTTTCCATTCATCGAATCGCCTTACTGGGTAAGCAATTGGGAAAGAATATAGGCGAATGGTTCGGTCCTAGCACCATCAGTCAAGTGTTACAGTAAGTGGTTGGCAGCAAACGTGACCTCATTAAACACAGACCGTTCCAACCCACCTTCTCTCTCACACCTATACTATCATTTAGAGCCCTGGTATCAGATTTTAAACCTGCCAATCTATCAGTTTATATTGCTACTGATGGTGTAGTCTACATGGATGGTATACAGGATGTCACTTCGGGAAGGAAACCAAGAGGCGATTTCAGTTACTTTACGTCCAAAATTGCCACTTCTTCCCCCTCCTCCACCACAGAGGTGATGACAGCCAATCCAATAGAAGTCATGACGGATGATATAAGTGCCGAGGAAGCAAAGCATTTATACGAAAATAGCACGCCTTTAACGGAAGAAGACGAGGACACGATCGACGCGGATAGGACCAACAGCAAGAACAATGGGACGATCGTGCTAAAACCTGTGCTTATATTGGTTGCTTTGCGGCTTGGTATTGATTCACTTCACCCAACTTATTATCCAGCGCTAAAAGCTTGCTTCGGACTGCCTTCTTTTGTTGGTATTGCGGGCGGTCGACCCAACTCGTCTCTTTATTTTATTGGATTAGATGGCGATCATCTGATTTATTTGGACCCTCATTTCTCAAGAGCTGCTCTTGAGACGAAAAACTTGAAAGATTATACCAGACATGACTTTAATACGTATCATTGTTATTTGCCACGTAAAATTCATATCTCGCATTTGGATCCCTCGATGATGCTCGGTTTCTATTGCCAAACACAAAAAGAATTTGACCAACTCCGTGAGCAGATCAGTCAGGTAAAGTATGGAGTTTTGCGATAGAGAATCATGCTATCAGATCATGCTGATACAGCTCTCTTGGTATTCATTAGATATCCCAACATTACACCTCGATCTTTTCTATTGAAAAGAGTGCCCCTGAATACGAGGATGATGTCCGGAGCGTCCAAGATTTTGGTGTTTTGAGCGATGAGGATTGTGACGTAAAGTCGGCAGACGATACAGAGCATAGTGATACTAGCTCTCTTTTTTGATACAAAACACTCCCCTATTTTTGGACTACAATACATATACCTTTTGCCCATGAGGCCAGGATAAAAATACATCACCCTCATGAAGAGACATTTCAATCTCTAAAATGTTCCAGCCGACGCGCTGCAATTTTTACTGTATTGCTTTGTTTAAGAGCTAGAGATCAATGCTGTCGTGTGGACGAAGCTTGACAGGGAAGCATTACTCAACAAGCTCCCTAGAGACTGTTTGTTAAAAAGAAGGTGGTTGTCTTTTTTTCAGGTACATCGTTGATTTCACCCACCTTCATCATTTTTGTTGAGACTCCGTAAAAATAGTGTTGGTTCTTTTTTTTCCTTTTTTAACCGTCAAGCTGAGCAATCTGTCTATATCTTTCATCGTTTCCAATTGTACTTATTGAAAGATGAATGACGAGTACGAGAGCATTTTGCTGATTATAAGAGAATGTTTTGGTAATATTTCAGCTAATTCTACACCCATCACCAATACCATTACCGTCCCCTCCCAAAAAAAAAAAAACTTGAACTGATCAAAGTTTCATCTATGCGTTTTGCGTCATAGTCTACAAAATCCCACCAAGAACAGCAGCAAGAGGATACAGGTAGATGGAGGGAAATGCAGTGTGTGTGCGATCATTTGGAGAGTATGACTAAATTCTCAACGTCTTTTTGTAACAGAGCTGCAGAATGGGGCGATCTCGGTAGTGCTTACTTATGGAAAGGCAGATTAAGAATGGTGAGCAAAGGCAACCAATGTGAAATCAGACTCGAAGATAACAGTACAGGTTAGATACGGACTAAAAAGAAAGCAACAAGGAAACAGATGACTTGCGAACGAAAAAACAAAAACAATACAAAACAATATTAACAGCCCTATCTCACACTCACTCACGCGTCCCTTATTGGGTAAGCGGTGGAGGGGTGACATTTTATTTCAACAAACTTTAGGTGAACTGTTTGCTGTCTGTCCATATGATCCCAACTCGAATTCAGTAGAAGCCGTTTTGGATTCAAGCCGGTATTTTGTTTTGAAGATTGAAAGTGAAGGCAAGTAATACTTGAAATGCAATCAATCAATCGTGAGCAGCTAAATAAGTGTTCTCAACTCCCTATCATTAGGTCGCCATGCTTTCATTGGTATGGGTTTCCAAGAGCGCACGGATGCATTTGACTTTAACGTTACCTTACAAGATTTTGTCAAGTAAAAAAAAAAAAGCGCAGATTAAATTGAGTATACAACTATCAGCAGTCATAAGCTGATCGATGTCTTTATTGTATTAACAAATGATAGACAGTTACGGGCCGAAAAGGAAGCAGAAGAAAGAGCTGCTCATGCAGACACCACACCTAAAAAAGATTATAGTTTAAAGGAGGGACAAACCATTAATATCAAGATTGGTAATGTGGGGGTAAGTAGGATTCTCCTATAAAATCACATTCAAAGAAAGAAAAGGTACGTGTCTGATCATCCAACTTGGTTTCTCAATTTGTATAGTCAAAGAGACCCAAACCAGCAGCTATGAGTACCTCCACCTCATCTATGCATAATGATCTATTCGGCAATAGTGTTAACAATACCAGCAGTAATACCCTGAATGGTGGATTTGTGCCCTTGATACCACCTCCACCCTCTGCTTCTCAAGTAAAGCAGCAACAACGGCAGCAAAAGCAGCTACAACAACAACAACAACAACAACAACAACCCTTCTTTTAGTCAGTTTCCTCATCCATACTTTAACGTCATTGATATATGTACACGTTCCTTCCTTTGTCCCTAATAATGCTATAGAAAAAAAAAAAAAAAAAAAAAAAAACTAAAGTTTTTCTTCTTGAACCTATTTTTGGAGAATGGTTTTCTTTTTTTACTCAGGTAACATCAAATAATCATGCTATAGAATGTCGTGTTGGTACCAATCCATTGTTTATCAAAGTTTTTTTCTTCTGATACACAATGGATCTTGGTATCACATCAACAGCTTCAAGATACACCCATACAAGGTATCTCTCTAAACTAAGAATGTGTACAAGATCTTCAGAACGTGTTTGTGAGACATTCGTGATACGTTACGAAAAAGGTACTTAGTACTTTTTTAAAGGATCTATTTTTAAAACCAGGCAAAATACAAAATGGGAATTGGTACTGTGGGGGTCAGGCCTTTTATGTTGGGTGGATTGCCCTATTGTATCCAAAAACTTTCCTTTCAAGGTTCTTACGAAATAAGATTTACAAGGGTGACACACAATAAACAATACGACATTAGCCTGTGCTTGTAATCATCGGCCTATTTACAGACATTTCAAGAAAAAAAAAAAAAAAAAAGAAAAAACGTAGCCAATATCAAAGGAATGAAGAGCACCATTCATTATTTATTAATTAAAAAAAAAAAGTATATTATTGATAAAGACAAACAATAATAATATAAAAAGATATTAAATATGCCGCCATCGGATACAAATAAATGTGTATAAAATAATATATTATAGATGTTTAAATAAAAAAAAAGGTTCGATAATAGGTTTGGTATGAGATGGTCTTTGCAAAAATGTGAATTTAAGGGACTACTGTTACAGGTGGGGACGGGGAGGGAAGAGAGAGAGGTATATGATAGGAAATGGCGAGGAATTGGAATGGAATGACTTGATCATCGTATCCATTGATCAACGGAAAAAAAAAAAAAAGTGGAATCCTGCCCATTTAGAAAAAACGAGAGGCAGGAATTACAAAAGAAGAGCCACGGCGGAAGCAACGAATGCTAAGAGAGCAGCCGTAGGAACGAGATGGACACCAGCGCTGGTCATATCAGCTTTAGTAGCAGCACTGTTAGCGGAAGTGGTATCAGAGGCACCATTGCTGCTTACATTGCTAGAGGTATTGGCACCACCAGGGGTAACGGTAGAAGTGTTGCTGGGAGGACCTTGAGGTTCAGTGACGACGTTGATGTTGAATTCTTGAGCGACGTGTTGAGACTTGGTGGCAATCCATTCAATCAAACCCCAGTCGGCACCACCGCCATTTTGGTTAGGTGCATTGACACCTTGCCATAAGTTCTGAGTGACTTGGTCAAAGTTCCAACCAAAGTTGATGCCAGGAGATTTTTGGACGACAGAACGGTCCCATTGAAGATCGGGCAACAAGAAGTTGTGCAAGGCCAAGACACGGTTCGTTAAAGTAGCATTGTTGAAGAGAACGCGGACGGTTTCAGTCAAGTATTTCTCAAAGGTAGCGCGCTTATTGTCGTTTTCTAGCAAACGGTTGATCATGACGCCTCCAGGATAACGGGTGGGGAAGTCTTTGTAAGAAACAGAAATGAAATCCTTGCCTTCAGGTTCAGCCAAGTTCACACCAAAGGTAGCGTCGTAATCTTGACCCAAGTAGTACCATTTCTCGGTTTCGGGTTCTTGGAAGACACCATCGTTGGTTTGTTCCATCCAGTAACCGTCCCAGTGGCCAGCCAAGTATTCCATGACCATGAAACGCAAAAAGTGATCTGTATCGAATTGCTTTTCAAAAGCGGCAAGAGCGTTATTATCGCGCACGTCGGTTGTGTTGAAGGCTTTACATAAGGGGTCGAGAGCATCTGAACCTTCTGCATTCGCAGGATTGGGAGCCCATGCACCGTAGCCGTCTGCATCATCTGTATGTACGGCGAAATCAGCACCAGACTGACCATCGAACAATAGACCTTGTTGTTGAGGAGTTTTACCACCGTAGAACAAAGCATTGATGTAGGAGAAGTGAGTGATGTCATCCAGCATGTTGAAAGTACCGTAGAATTCATTGTTGATGAAGAGACGGACCATGGTGGCTTGGTTGGCATAGGTACCCAAAGCATGTAATACATCCGAATACAAACGCTCACGAATCTGGGTAGGATCTTCTTCCATATGACGCAACTTGAAGAAAGTACGTTTGGCTAAAGTATCTCCAGGCTGCAGTTCCCAGTTCCAAGATTGCTTGGCGTTGTTCTTCTTTTTACCAGCACCGTGAAGACCGAAGGACACGTTTTGGTAAGTATTGGCAAAGTCAACACCAATGACAGTGAGGGTACCGACGACACGATCTTTGGGAACATTTTGAACAATGTTGTTGACGGTAGCAGCATCACCGTTGAAGAAGATACTAGGAATGTAGTTTTCATCGAAAAGAGAAGGTTTACCATTTTCACGAGTCCATTGAGGCTATAAGAGAGATGGATAATATGTGAGCTTGATGCTTTGAAAGGAAACAGGGGAGGATATGGAAGAGGAAAAAAGAAAGGGGCGGGTAGGGCAAAGTCGTGAAGGTAGAGTTGGAATGGGAAGAACGAGGGGTGTGTGTTTGTGTGTGTGTGTGTGTGTAGGAAGATATGCTTTCTTTTGGTTAGCAAAAGTAACAAAAAAGCATGAAGCTTCTTTTATCTTGTTTAAGAATGTCAAAACTGCATAACAAATGGCGTGCAAAAAAAAAAAAAAAAAAAAAAACCATTCCAGGACTTACATTATTTTGAATGGGCCATGGTAATTTAGGGATATTAGCATAGGTAACAGAACGATTGAAAAAATCATTCAAGGTAGATTGCTTGGTTGTATCTAACTTTCTAGTGAAAGGTTCTTCAGTTCCTCCAGCAATGTACTATAAATTAGAACAATATGTAATTGAATTAAAACCAAAAGCCAAATTTGGTAAGAAGGATCGACACAAAAACCGCAAAGAGAAATTAACCCCAGTTCAGAGGTCTCATATTTCATCATTGTATGTTTCGTCTATGTATATAATATGAATTATTATATTACCTTGTATTCTTTGGCTTCACCAATGTCAGCATAACCTGTAAAATAGGGTACATTTGCATCCACAGCAGTGAGTGGGACTTGTTGGCCGTTGACAGACACCTTTACTTCAGTGGCGGTGGGCGCGACGACATTAAATTTAACATTGCCAGCTTGAGCCAAAGCAATGGCTGTGGATAAGATTAAAAATGAGAATTTCATTGTTGTTATAAATGTGATTATGCAATTCTTCCTAGTATATTATGTTATGATTTCAATCGAATGATGAATGTTAAGAATGTAAAAAGGTAGCAAGTTTTTGTAATTTTGGGGAAAAAAATAATAATAAAAAAAGAAAGAAAGAAGAAATGGGAAATCTTTTTTTTTTTTTTTTGTGGTTTCTTGATCGTATTTTATAATTTCCCTGTTAAGAATTTTTAATGATATTTTTTAAAGCTTTGTGGCAAAGAAACAGGTTCATAAATTTTCATTCTACTTTTTTGGATCATTTTCCAATCGAAATAGATACAATAAATGTGTGTAATTTATGATTTGTGTGTGTTGCGCTAATAGAACTGTGTCTACCTTTCTATTTTTTCTCATTTTTCCAGCCCGTGCCAAAAAGCTGGCAACGTTATTCCCTGTTTGTGTGTGTATATATGTGTGTGTTTCTGGTAATAATGGGTGGCTAGACTTTATACGGCCACAATTTATAAATAGGAGTTTTCAAAAGCAGTGCTGTAGCCAATTTTTTTTTTTTTTTTTTTTTTTTTTTTTTTTTTTTTCCTTTTGTAACTGCTGCATCAAAGGGGTTTCCTTTTTTTTTTTTTGTGCGTCTTTTAAGTGTAACAAAAAAAGGAGTTTTCTTTTTTTTAGCCCAAAGAATCCCCTTAGGGATTTCACATATACTATAATCAAATGAGATGTCACTTCAGATACGATCAAATCAGTTCGTCCTGTGATATCACTTGATAATTTCACGCATCATTTTCCGTATTTTCATATGTGGCAAATAGTGAGTTCAATTATGATTTTTTTTTTGGTCAACGCGAAAAGAACTGCAATTAAAAATTTTCATCAACCTAAAGTTGCTATATTTGGGCTGTCGTTATAAACAAGTCATATCATTTTCCCGGAATTTCAAATGCGACCTTTACTTATAGAATAAAGTATGGTAAAAATGTACGAACATTTGGGCTGGAGAAGCAAAGCTAAATACAGTGTTTTAGCTTCAACTTTATACTTTATACAAATTTTATTGGACAATATATATATTTAATTTAGATAATTTTGAATTACTTTAGGATGAAATGGTATAATATTCTTGGACGATTTATTGAATAAATAATTGTAGACATTACTTTGAAGGTCAGTGGACATTTTTCAATTGATAGTGGCATTACGTTAGAGTACTACGAGACTTATTGAGTATTTTAGTGTAAAATAGGTCTTATCAGCAATAGATACAGGGTTGTGGTTTACGAGACTTTATTTATGGATCATATGAATTGAACTACGCGTTAAACTGGTCCCAGACACGTTCTTCCGCCACGTAGATAACGGTTGTTGTTGTCAATCGTAATAAAAAATAGATGTTGTCAAACTCAAAGCATTTATAGAAAGTTGCCTTTCCTTTGACTTTCATCATCATCATTCTCTTCTTCTATACTTTCTTTCCTCATTCTGTAAGCTATTACTAACCATGTACAAAGTCAAAATCTTGCAAAAAATCAAATCGGTGGCAGAAGCCCATAAGAATAAAGCCAAAAACGAGTCCTTCCGTAAGTAACACATGAGCACGCTGCCACAAATAGGTTATAGTGGTAATCCTCAATTCATGTTTCGTATGACTAGTAAGCATCGAGTGCAAGGATTGCAAAGCACGCGGACATTTCAACAAGGCATACCATGAATGCAAGTTTTACAAAGCAGTTTCTGCGGCTGATGGTAAGTATCATGCTCTCACTGCAAAACAAGTTTATGTTTGCTTAACGTAAATTTAGTTGGAAGTAGCGGTAAGAAACGTAAGCAATCAGCTACAGTCAAGGAAGAAAAGAAGCAAGCAAAGAGAAAGAAAAAGCAAACAACTGGAGATATCAAGTGTATCAGTTGTGGCTTAAAGGGTCATTCTACTTCTCGTTCTCTCGAATGTCCCAATCACATTGCTTCAAAGGAAGAAGTTATTACCTCGACGCTTGGAGAAGGCTCCACTGTATTCACGAGGAAGCTCCCTCTTACGTCTACTGTGAAGCCAGCGTTTCGCCAACAATTCCAAGAAAAAGTCATCTCTTGCTGCGCTGACATAAGGAGAATAGTATTCTCTAGTCAATTATTCGTTAACTCGTACCTCATTCATTGTCAGGAGAATAAAAGGAATGCAAACAAAGGCGAAAAGAAAGACACTGATAAAAACAGCAACAAAGGCAGTAAAGAAGCCAACAAAGAAGACAGCAAGAAAGTCAGCAAAGAAGCCAACAAAGACAGGTCTATTCCTGATGTATTCTGCCAGCAATTCTGGTATTCAGTAGGTCAGCTAGTAACGGGCAAGCAAGTTACTCACAAAACGGCATTATCCGAGAACATAAAACAGTATTATACAGACTTCAAGGCAAAGTTCCCTACTATCGAAGTAAAACACAAGCTGACCGTGGGATATAGCCATTGCCTTACAGAGGCAGCAAAGGAATTGAGCGTCTCTTACACGAACTCCATTGTAGAGCGCTTCGAGCAGCGCTTAACAAAGTTCTTTACTTACAAATTGAGAACTATGCTCCCGGTAAGGCTGTAACCGAGTACTTTCTTAATGCTCTGCTGTTTTATTCATTTTATTTATCTTTATACACATTCTAGAATATCAAACGCACTGATGTACAAAGAATTGTACAGCTGTATTGTTACCAATCTGTCTGCCATGGTCATCCTCATTGGCCAGAAAACCTCGAGCTGGCGGCCGTTGACAAAAACCGAATTGAAGTACTCTGCAAACAATTTGAAGAGTTCATTCCAGGAGAAGTAACCCTCGTTTCTCTTTCTGCTGCTCCTGCAAAGTTTGTTGATGCGTTATGGAACATACAGTTTGCGTACGAGCAAGAACATATACAGCATAAGCCGTACGATGTCCGTGTCCTACCACTTCCTCAGCGTTTCTTTCCCTTTCCTACTCCGTCGCTGAAATGGCGTTTCATCGCGATAAGTATAAACGCTCTTACACCCTTCATGTTTCCCGGAAAAGTTGCCAAGGGTTATACAGCCCAACTCGAACAATTCTGTAAAGTCTTCGACTTCAAAAAGTTTG
The DNA here is from genome assembly GCF_025528875.1 of Mycotypha africana. Taxonomy (NCBI): domain Eukaryota; kingdom Fungi; phylum Mucoromycota; class Mucoromycetes; order Mucorales; family Mycotyphaceae; genus Mycotypha; species Mycotypha africana. Next base: position 3,217,752 of record NW_026515725.1, on the reverse strand, counting down.
GCTTTAAGAGGTAAAACGTATAGGAGAACTTCTTCAGCAAAATTATCCCTAATAGTAAACACACCCCTATTTTTGCTTGTGTCATAGTCTAACCGCTTTGAAAGAAAGTTCTGATGTAATGTTTCGAACATGGTTAGGTCGGACGGTTTTACTGTAGACTTTTTGTTCAGCCGCAAAAAGAAAGCAAAAGAAGACATGACCATTCATAATCACAGCTTGACTTTGGAAGATTTTTCTTATGACGAAGTACAAGACAGTTTCAGACCCGCTTTCCTTGATCCAGGGAGAAGATCTGTCTTCACAGCGGCAATCGGACTAGATCATAACAAACATCAAGTACGCAGCTGCTCTATCAAGGAATATTATCATATGACCGGAAGTACCAGATACGCTGCAAAGCTGGAAAAGAAGAAAGCAGGCACACTTAAAATGATCGAAAGTGGCATACCAACCGCCAAAACTTCTATCATCGAACAACATGACCGTCATGTACAATATATGTTGCAGCACTCCGAAGCCTTGATTTCTTTTTACGGCGAGAGAACTGCTGAAGACAGATTTCGTTTATACCAGGGTCAGGAGCGTGCTGCCAACAATATGGTCAATATGCTTATTAATGGAACCACAAAGTACAATAAGCAATTGAGGTTGAAGAAGAAGAAAGATCGAAGCAAGTGGCCAAAGAAGCATACCGACAGAATGGCCTTTTGTAAACGTAAAAAGAAGAAGAAGAAGAAGCAAAAGGTTCCAGAAGAGAGGAAAGAAGCAGATGCGAGAGAAGTAAGCGATGTTCTCGTTAAGAAAGAGAGGTAAGGTTTTTAAATGATAAGCAATTCATCCACTATTCGCAGAAATATTGATAGAACTCATGCTTTCTACAGCAATTCCCTGAAGAACAAGTGGAAGCCTGAACCCTTTAGTGTAGGCGACATTAAAAAAATTCCTTTGATTGTAGTTGGTAATGGCATGTTCGGGAAGAGTACAGTGCCCATCAAAGGCCATAAAACTGGTATCGTGGGAGTTCTTTGGCGTGCCTTGAAGCGAAGAGAGGCTGCTGGCGATTTGCTCGTATTAACCATTGATGAATACCTAACTTCTCGAATATGCAATAATTGTCGTTCCAACAATCTTGAAGCATTGAAGACAGTTCCCGGCCAAAGTATCCTTGCCTGCAAAACCTGTTCGATACTTTGGAACCGGGACGTCAACGCTGCTAAAAACATGTTAACAATTAGCGTTTCGATCTGGAAGTCAACGGGAAGACCTGCGGAGTTTTCTAGAAAACCAAAATCACCCGCAACAACCACTTAACACCATCTTCTAATCGCCAGCACGAAGCTGGTTTGATTTTTACAGGTAAGTGTCTCAATTTTTGTGGAGTTTGATCCTGAAACTATAACTTAATAATCTCAAAAATTTACTTTTTTCGTCTAGTTATATTGCGGCTTCGTCTAAACCCAAAGCTAAAAAACTGTAGCGGCAGAACCCCCAAAATTAAAGAGCAGCAGACAAAAAGAAATCATGAATTTTGCAAAAGTGTCTTATTGCAAAGCAGATACATCACAAAAAAAAAAAAAAAAAAATCTAACAAAAATTTCAATTTTCTCAATTTGCAAAAAATAACATATTAAAAAAATTTACAATTACAAAAAAAAAAAAAATAATCTCTTAATATTACATTTGCTTTTTGAAACAACGTAAAATAACAACTACTAAAAATACTTTTTGAATTTGACGAAAGAGGAAACCATAATTATTAACAGTTACGTCTCTCTCACACACACACACACTCTTTAAAAGCCATGGAACGCAAATCACGCTCGAGACCTCATGAGGAAATGAGTGAAGATTTTAATCTGTGGAAAGACATTTGCACTTCATTACTGAGATTAGAAGGAATACAAAAAGAGGAAGAGGCCATTATCAATACTATCAATAAGATACAATTGTCTATCAATACAGAAAAAGGTACGATCTATCTGTGCAAGGTGTTTGTTTCAAAAAGGAGCTGTTATTAACTGCTACAACAAACAAGGCATACCTAGTATGATTCGTCAAAAGCTGAAAGAGAGCTATAAGCGTGGCATAGAATTATCCATGAATGAATCAAAGTATGAAAGTCTGTTTAAAAGGGAACAAAGTGACATAGGATCCTGCATTAAGCTTTAAAGTGATTTTTCTTTTCACTTAGAATGATTCGAGATATCATTGAGAAACTTTCTGTACTCATTGCCCTGAGAGACAGTGGTGAACAAGGTTTTTGATTCTTTATTCAGCCCTTACACGAACTCATTTTGTACACGCCTTTTTGCTAACCTGATCTAATCTTAGATTTGCAAAAGAAAAAGAAGCGAAAAACGACACTTGATACTGATACAACATCAAGGTAAATTTTAAAGCGATGCACCCATCAGCATCAATATAAAAAGGAATCACACAATAGATTGATATGGAATCCCCCATGAATAGCAATGGTATCGGTAATAAGTCAATGACGAATCACAGCCCACGTTATTTTCCCAAAGGAACTACGGTAAAGCAGCCTATATATATATATATATAAAAAAAGCAAGCAAAAGAGTAAAAGAAAAGACAATCTAAACGGTTCTATTTTGCATCTCATTTGTCTCATCATCCATTATCGAGCAACAGGTGGCTGCGAGACAAACCAAGGAAAAGGATAAAGGCGAAGAATGGATCTTGGCAGTAGTGATACAGTTTATTCCTGAAAAGAACAAATATCAAGTGGAAGACGTAGATCAAGATGATTATGGACAGAAGCAGTAACGTATCCCACGCTAATAGTAAAGTAGTTCTCTCTCTTTTCGCTCCTCCTCGTCCTCATCGTCCATCACCCTTCTCTTTAGGCGCTATGTTTTGTCTCCTCGTTATGTTCTCCCTGTACCCACATCAGAAGAAGCGAAATCGTTGCCAGAAATACCGGTGCATCGTGATGTTTTAGCCCTTTATCCAGGAACCACATGTTTTTATAAAGCCGTTGTCATTGCACCACCCAGTAAGGTAACTATGAATTTAAATGTTACAAAAAAAAAAAGAGCATCATCCCATTTTCGAGGCTTATGTACATGTATAACATTGACTAAACTAACCCTTCAACATAGAACAAAGAAATCAAGAATTACAGAGTACAATTTGACGACGACAACGATGAAGTAAAATATGTGATGCCTGAGCATGTATTGGAAATGCCCAAGCTATGAACGCAGGTCGTTTATTCCTTTACTATTTATTTATCTCACATTTTAGTAATAATTATTCACTACTACTACTACTACTACTACTACTACTACTATTACTACTACTACTACTACAGCTATTATCTATCTATGCTATTTTTATTACAACTTATATAACGATTCTAGGATTATAATGCTTTCAGGCTCTTCAAATAACATGGTCTACTAATTGATTTGCTACCCCTAAAAGCAGTAAATCCCCATTTTCAATTCATTGTCATTTTCTTTTTTTTAAAAATGATCATGCTAACGAGCAATAGTAGGATTTCATTTTTGTGAGTTTGAACGAGCATTGAAACACGAATAAAAACGATTGGCTCTTCTTTAAGCTTATGAACATGTTGTCATCATGTAAAATTGAATTTACAATAATGAAAGCCTTTTTTTTCAAACAGTCGATACCTCCTCAACGATGAGGGAAAAATAATCACGTTTATTTTTTATTTTTTTTCTTTTAAGGCTCCTAAATCTAGACCCTTCATTTGTTTCAAACGTGTCAGTCAGTTTATGTTCAAAACGAAATGATTCAACCAAAAGACAACAGTTGCTGTTGACTGACGTTCAAAGATAGAGGGACGTTTTTCCCAGATGATTCGCGTACGAAAGACAAGGCTTTACCATGTCCCTCCTTAAGTCGATTGTTTAGATAGACAAACGATACAGGTTGTTTTATGCTTTTTGATATGCATTTCATTCCTTTGCATGACAAACCATCTTGTCATTATCTATTGATTGCCATCTCATTACAATACTCAAAAGCGGAGGTTGTTACATTGCATAGCATAGCATGTTGACATAAAAAGGGAAAAAAAAAAAAACCAAAAAAAAAGACCCCTCAGTTGGCAGCACATGTCGTCGTGTTTTTTTATGCAGGTAAAAAAAATGAAGAGAAAATATACAAACGAGGAAAGGGAAGGGGTCGATGAGAGGAATGCTTGACGAGTAAAACGGTTCTAAAGGATGAAAGAATTTAGTAATAGGAAAAGAAGTTATATTAGGGTACGATGTAGAGTAGAACGATATTATATAAAGAAAGGAGGATGAGGGCTTATGGATTCCCTTTCTACGACCAGATTTTCAGCAAGTTATCCCAACTTCCTGTACATAAGGCCCTACCGTCGGTGGATATGCCTAAACACGATACTCTATTTTCATGGCCGCTGAGCACGGCTACACGTTCACCTCTTAGTGTATCCCACACATGACAATGGTAATCATCATAGCCACCAAACAACAATCTCCCTGATATAGAGAATGCTACTGAGGTGACGCCACTAAAGACTTGTCCATGAGTAAACATGTTGAGCTCGCGATCTGCACGTAGGTCAAACAAACGGCAGCTGGCGTCGTCTGATCCTGTCCCTATCGCGTTACCATTCGGAAAGAATTGAACAGCATTGATATCAGCTTCGTGGCCGATAAACGTCTGGACACACCTTTTGCTACGTATGTCCCATATTTTAGCACTGGCGTCACAAGCGCCTGAAGCAAATATATGAGGGTTCGATGAAATAGATAAACTATAGCAAGAAAAAAAAAAAAAATGGCCCGAATGATCAGACAAAAGCACAAAAAAGAGCAAGATAAAAAAAAAAAGAAAAACTTACTGATTTTACCTCATGACATCACCTGTATGATCAGTGAATTCATCTAATTTTACACCAGCATCGATATCCCACAATGCACACGTTGTGTCTCCACTCGACGTTAAAATTTGGTTATCGCTCAAAAACCGGCAACAACTTAAATAGCCTGAATGCCCTGATAGTTCTCTTGCTGGTTTGGCCGGTGTAGGTATTGAATTAGAATGTGAGTGACTATTATTGTGCGTTGCTGACGACGATGACGACGATTGTATACTGTAAATAGAGCATATATTGTCTAAACCGCCTGAAGCAACATAATTACCACTGGGAGCATAAGCACACGTCATGACCCAAGAGGATTTTAAGGGTATCGCGAATGTTTTGTTGGTTGTATAAGCATCCCAGACAAGTAATTTTCCATCTTGCGATGCAGACACTAAATGGCGTTTATCGGTGGCCCAATGCATAGCATAAATTTTCGCTAAATGGCCCTTGAGCGTACGTCGTACTCTCATGTTGATTCGTGGTAACTTTCCGACATTTTGTGCTACTTCTTGTACTAAACATTAATTAGGGAATAGGGTTATGCATTTGAGTCACTTGTCATTCCCCTTCACTCTCAAGTAGGTTATCATGCTCAACATATTTACGTGTTGTGTCTGAAAGACTTTCTTTCTTTTGCTTTATCTTCTCTTTTAAAAGTTCTGCTTCCCTTCGTGCTGCAGCTGTTCTTTGTGCAATGTCTGTTTCACTCGCATTCATCTCATGTAAGATGCACAGTCTAGAAAATAGAAAAAAAAAAAAAAAAGAATAGATAATAGGAATTGAAAAAGGGAAAAATTAACCGATAATTGGGGAGGGGAATGTGATGCAATAAAATTCGAATCAGTGAGTTCAGCGGAGTGTAGGAAGCAACTTTCATCTATGCACAATGGAGGCTTCGATCGACCCCATGAGGATGTCGATGGTCTTTTCTTTTCATAAAACCCGCTTTGTGATGATAAAACATAACAATTTATTTGTAGCTGTTCTTGGTGTTTATCAAAGAACTACATGTCAAAAAATGGATCATGGCAAATAAGGCGTAGGTTGACAGATCCTGCCTATTTTCCGTCTATTGTGTCAAATCCATTTCATTCTTTGGTTCAGACTTGGTTATCAAAGAAACAAATCACAGCTATGTAGTGGTGGAAAAAAAGGCTATCCAACATGACAAAAAAGACTAAATGATGATAGCGCTTTTCTTCTTTCTTCTTTTTTGTGTTCCCTTGAACCCTTTCTCCCCTCCGTTAGCCCATTTATCACATCAAATTCCTCATTTGTGGTTTTTTTGGTTTTTTGAGTTTTTTTTTTCAATGCCAGATAGAATCGCAGGGAGAGAGGCAGGCTCATAAACAGCAAAAACACAATTTATCTATTCTTTACGGGACGATAATCAACTGATGAAAAGAATGATTTTAAGGACAAAATGAACGTCGACCCTAATCTCTTAACAGCTTCTACAACCACTCATACGAAAACCATTGCTTCCTCCTCTTCTCCTTCCTCTTCCACGTTCTCTCCTTCTTCTTCTTCTGCCACATCTTTGTTTCCGCCATTACCAAACGATGCCAACCCCTTTTCCGCACAACATGTCAATAGGGTGGCTGACCACGGAAATAACGATCAGGAGCAGGAAGGTATCTTTCTTTGGAATAACGTGAGTACATTTGCTATTCCTGGTGATGAAGAAGAGAACGACGAAATGACAATAGATAGCTTCTCACCTTCAGTATCCAGTTTGCATTACTCTTTGACACCCAATATGAACACCCTTTCTTCTGATGTCGGCACCACCTCCATCTTGTCTCAGTCAGCACCAGCCTCATCGGAATATGGTCAGACAGTCAGAACAGAAGAAAGCAAAACGACAGCCGTTTTTAATATCTCGTGGGGCGGAAACGATGTACCTCCACGCCAATTACATCCCACTGCCGAAGAAACGATGACGGAAGAAACAGAGGAAGAAAATAAGAATGACCTTTCTCTGTTGAGACTATCTCGGCCCTTACCAAAACCTAGAGGTATAAGAAAGTTACCGGAACCGGAACCGTCCGCAGATGGAACGATAGATGAAGATGTATTGAAGCGTAGAAAGGTATTCATTTCCCAAAAAAAAAAAAAAAAAAAAATGTCTTTGAAAAAAAAAATGGGAGAGACTCATCATCTATTGCACAGAATACAGAGGCAGCTAGGAAATCGAGATTGAAGAAACTGTTAAAAGTCGAACAATTAGAGAATAAAGTGAATAGCTTGCAAGCTGAAAACGCGAAATTAGTCCTGAACAATGCTATCCTAGAGTCAGAAAAGAGAAGCATGAAGGCAAAAGAAGCGGATTATCAGAAACGAATCAAATACTTGGAGGGTATTGTGAAATCCCATGGGTTATGGGACGGTTAATGACATAGTACTCGCAGGCACGACACATGTATTACTTTTATCTATTTATCTATCCATCTACCTGGCAACCTTAATGCAGCACACCCACTCACCTGCTCATATATAGGCATATATGTATATATATATATTTATATTTATATATATATATATATATATGTATGTATACGCACACCTTTTGTACAGAATTGAAATACCCTACTCCCTTTTTTTATCCAAAAAGATACACCAGAAACATTGAATAAACTATTACATAAACATAATTAGCGCGCTGACCATGCTCTATGTTGGGTGTAGCCTGCCTTGATGGCTATTTCAAATATCCATGGTAACCAAATTCATGCGGGCAATAAGGGAATGATCCGATGATGCTCAACATTTTTTCGTTCCATACAACTGGCTACTATTTTTAGCTCTTATTCCCCTTTTGAAAGCATCCATCAAAAGCAGAAGGCTTGATCACTTGAAGTTTTTTTTTCCTTCTTATACTTTCTTTAATGTTATCAACGATTACGTAAGTAAGCCTGATGATTTATTAAGACAAGATTGCGTGTATAACAGAGTTTTCATTATGCAGTCAATAACCTAATTTGAAATCGTTTGTGGGTCTACTTTTTGATAAGGCATTACTTTTTTTTTTTGGGTTATTTTTTTTGCTGTAAAAAGAAAGTGTCACCAGACTTATCAATTGCACGTTGACCTCGAGAATGGACAAACTTCTTTAAAAAGCAAAAGAAGAGAAAGAACTGTTGTGCGACAGTAAAAAAACCGCGAAGAATTTCAGTCTCGTTTGTGCACCGTTGCTAAAAATAACAACAGCCAAAATGTCTGTTCCTTTTTCTCTTTTTCTCTTTTTTCCCTTTTTTTTTTTTTTTTTTTTTTTTTTTTTCTCACTTCATTTCCCTCATTTTTTAATATAACCTTCTTTTCCTGATACCCCCCATAACGTTATATAATTATGTCATTACAGGACGTATCTGTCAGTCTTTCAAGGTTAGCTTTGGCAAAAGCTATCAAAACGCCCGACACATCCGATCATGGAGAAGACAATTGGGAGAAAAGTGTCATTTTTCACCAATCGCACATCAACGACAACATGAGAAAATCTATTATATTACCGCCAAACTCTTCCCATTTAATAGAGGATGTGTTGCAACAAACCGCCGTTAATAATAGACGAAGCATGCAGCAGCAACAGCAACAACAACAACAGCAGCATTCACACTATAGACGGCAACACCAGCAACAGCAAAAACATAGTCATCTTCAACATCTTCATCAGAACAGTCACCCTCCCTTTTTAAAAGAACAAATGAAAAGAGGCTCATCCTCTACGTCTCCCAGTATATCAAGTAGTCAACCTAGTTCCCCTATTGCTGCTACCACGAATACTATGATGCCTGCCCCTGTAAATGCTACTACTAAGGCATCCTCTGTTAGTTCATCGACATCGTCCGCTAATAGCACCCGAAAAATAGGTAAATAACTGTCCTCCATTTAAATTGCTCTCATGTGTACATGGAAAGAAAACTCATTTTCATATCCTCAGTAGCCTACAAAACAAACCATGGTCGTCAGTATATGCCTAGTGACGACGAAGACGAAGGAGATCAAGTGGAAGAACCAAGTAGTGACGAAGAAGAAGAAGAGGAAGAAGAAAAGCAACGGCAGACATCAAATCAACGAAAAAGCGCAAAACAGAACAAGAACCCACCTTCTTCTTCTTCTCCTCGGCCCACACTTCACAACAGTGATCCTCGAATGATAATAACGCCACCTCCTCATACGTCAAGACAGAATGATCGATGGTTGACGAACGGAAGAAGAATGAAAACAATGAGTCATTTACCAGCGCCAAGTGACGATGAAGAGGAAGATGACGACGATGAAAATGAGGATGAAGAGGAGGATGACAACAATAGCAACGCCACGTTTGAAAAAGGTAATAGATACACATTAATTAACTATTCTATTTTCAAAAATCAATATACAGTACCACGTGAACTATAAACTAAAAAAGGAAATCAATATAGGTGCCACTACAATAGCCATTCCAGTACCCACCATTGTCACTCCATCCAATAAACAGCAACCTCAACAAAAACCTGAAGAAATATTAACCATGGCAGAAATGAATGCTCGTCGCTTGTCCACTTTAAGACAATTGGAACGTGGACCCAGTTTACATAGACGTACACGATCCACAGGTGATATGACGCCGATGCAGCCTATTCCTGAATCGACAACGCCTTTAGGTATCACGAGTATCCATAACAATAGTAAACTTGGCTCGATTGAAGACTGGCGTAAATCTGTTGTATTGGATACAGAAGCATCCACGCCTACTACTTCTAGCGAACACTCGATGGCTTCACCTATCACTGAAGACGATGAGCAGTTAGTGGAAGAAGTCGTTGCTCGAAAACGGAATATGAACAGCTTAAACAAGAATTTCATGGCCAACCAGAAACAAATGCACCGTCGATCTATGCTGAATGATATGGATATGCTGTATCTTCAACAACAGCAACAATATCAATATCAACAGCAATTAGCGGCGGCAGCGGCGGCGTATCAATACCAACAAGCATTGCAATTTCAGCAATTTCAACAAATGCAATATCAACAACAACAACAACAACAACAGCAACAGATGAAGACGAAGCGTCAAAGTGTATCTGCTATGGATTTGATGCTACAAATGGAACAAGAAAAAGCAGCATTACGTAAAAATAAGCATAACAAGAAACCAGACCCCTCGAAAGCTAGTCTAAAAGATGGATTGCTAAGTCGAGTGCCTGAGCCTGGTCAACATAACATCAATTTCCAGCATCATCAATTATTGATGAAACAGCAACAGCAGCAGCAACAACAACAACAACAACGTACACATAATAGAAGGTCGCAACTTTTACATGCCTCACCTATTTTACCTACACCAAGTATGTCTACACCTACATTTCATCAACCACAATCCTATTTAATGCCTACCACACCATCACCACCATTACCAATGAAATATAATTTATCACCTCATCTAATCCATGCTAGTAATAGTGCTACTAATATGAGCAATAGTAAAAAACGTACAAGTCATTATTCCTTGAAACAATAGGCCATGTACATATATTCCTTTTTATTTCCCCGCTTACACCCCCCAACCTCAACCCCTTTCATTGAATGATAGACACATAATTTACTAGATTATATCATGAAACGTTCATCGTTACAGAAGCAACAATAACAATAGTTAATAATGATAAATAATAAGAATAATAATATAAAATGCTTTAGATTTTGTTAATATGTTTCCAATAAAATATTATCAGGGCCCCTCCACAAATTCATCAAGATAGCAGCTGTTAACACAATGACAAACCGGCACCAGCGTAGTATAGAACGGATCAAATACCGTATTCTACATAAAAGATGGTTTAGTAAACCACTGTTACTGTTGCAGCTACTGCTTGCTTCACGAAGGGCATTGTCGTCTTCCTCTTTCATAAAGCAAGTCAGATGTTCGACGACCATCGGATACAGATTGGTTTCTTTGAAGCGCTTATCACTGTAAAGGGGCTCAAATAACTCTACTTTGTCCGCTTCGATGTTACTATTGTGGGTGGTATAGAAATCAAGCCCCATCCATTTGGATAGTATTGTATCTACTGCGTAATCAGTGGGTGAATGACAAAATGAAGTAATGTTCCGTTCTGTTGTGCTCGCCATTTTCAGCAATTTATTTGGCAGACTATTTTGGTTTTTTTCTTCACTCGTATTGCTATTATTGTTCTCAAGATAATTGCTGTGAGTGACGTCAAGTTCATCCATTAGACATGGCTGTTGGTTAAAAGAAGAGAAAAGCGAAGAATGGGTTGTTGCTGTTGTAGGCGCTGTAGTGCAACTATCACCAGTACTACGCATGATGGGAGGTGACCATAGTAAGCCTTGCTCTTGTAGCTTTGCCAAGATTAAGCGGTGATCTTCCAAACTTGCATTCAGTTCCTTGATGTGCATTGTTTGTTGTCCTAGTGCCTCTTTTAACATCTGATAGTTGGCGTGCGATAATTCAAAGTGTTCGAATTCTTGCCGCAATCTATCTAAATCCTGCAAAGAAATCCTCAATTTTTCCTCCACGGCCCGTTTCGAAGCCTGCAATTGTTTATTTTCACAAAACAAGCTTTCCATCTGCGTCGTCAGCTCCTCCATCAAAGCGACATCTTCTGTGTGGCGTTTTTCATAATGACGTTTTTGTTGGACTAGTTGAGCGGCCCGCTCTTGTTGTGCATTTTCAAGTTCTTCGATGGTGGAAGCTGCAGTGTCCAAATTGATTTTTAAAAGTTCTATTTCTGCTTCGAGTTTACGTTGCTTGTTCAGTTGACTTTGAAGGTGGGCATCCGATTCATGTTGAGCGATTTCTAATAACTGCTCTAGCTCGCTATTTTTTCGTTCAAGTGTTTCGATAATAGCATCATATTCTTTTTTCTTACATCTGGCAATGTTGTTTTTTATAGAGTCTTGCTGCTGCTGCTGTTGTTGTTGTTGTTGTTGTTGTTGTTGTTGAACGACTTCTCCACAATATTTCACATTTTGTAATAATTTTTCATAATCAGATTTTAGAGCTTGATTATGCTCTAATAGAGATTTACCTACTTCTGCTGCCAAGTATAAATCTATTTTACAGCGTTATATTTAAAGTTATTCAAAATCAGAGATCAACTTTATTGTTGTTTCCTTTCAGAGAAAGAAAAAGAAAAACATACTTTACTTTTCTCTTTTTCTTTAATAGACTTGTAGGCATTCTTTAAGAGGATACCTAGCTCAGAGGCAGATTTTTCGGCAATACCAGAAATAGACGACATGAAAGAACATGTGGATTCAACAGGTGAGAAAGGCTGTTGATCAAATTCATTTCCATCTGAGAAATCTGTGACTACCGGACCAGTATTATCATCGTCTGTTGTATAGTTAATCATTGTAGAAGCAGTGCTTAGAGTAGATTGAGATATTGAAATCGGCGGTATAGTTGCAGTAGTGGCAGGCAAAGATTCAAACACTGCAGTTTTATTTCTATCCATCATCATTTACAACAGCGAAAAAAAAAGAAAAAAAAAACTTGCAACAAAAAAAAAAAAAAAAAAAGAGAGAGAGAGAGAGAGAGAGGAGAAACATAGAAGCAAAAGCACTTAAAAAAGGCTGAAAAGTCAATTTCTTCTTACTCCTGAAAGACGTGTTTATTGTTTTTCTGATCTGCTGACTCCCAGATTTTGGTTTTTTGCAAATGTGAAACAAAGGTTAATCATCTAAAATAACGTAGTTGTCATCAGTTAAAATAAAGTCAAAGTCGTTGTCCTTGGCATCATCGTCCTCATCGTCTTCTATCACTATTTTCTCTTTCTTTTGTCTCTTATTCACAGTAATACTACTTTTGCCGATCATTTTCGGGCTGCTGTTCGTTTTTCTCTTCTGATTGCTACTGTGCCTGCTCTTATCGTTCTCATGCAAAAAAGTGAACTCTATTTCAACAAGTCCTCCTCTCAGCAAATCATGTCCGTAAGGCCCTACAACAATGTATCTTTCACAACAAGTAATTGCAGGTAGGTGAGTTGTATTTAGTTGTACTTTCAAAACAGTGATCGCACTTACACAATGGTAGAATAGGGCGTGAACAGAAAATCTTCAGTCAAATATTCTTCCAATAATAAATGATTGATGACTCTTTCAATATCCTAAATATTATTTCATCGGTCAGATTTGATAGCACTTTTTACGTAACATTGTTAGATAAAGCTCACTCACATAGTCATTGTATTTTCGATCAAAGGGTATTTGAATAGATGGATCATTCATCACTTTTGTCTTAACAATACCTAGTTGACGTCCTTGAGCCATTTGCACTAATTTGGACATCGTTACTCTTTCATTGAAATCCTTTAGTATTTTACATAGTTGAACAAGAGCCTTTGCCAAAGGTGCAATATCTTCGGATCGAATGCTTCCATTGGACCGTTGACAATTATCACAGATACCACAAGGCTCATCAGGCGTGATTTTGTTGACTAGACCTTCCTCGGATGAAGATTCACTGACAGCATCCAGGGAGAAGTATTTCTCAAAGAGTATTTTACGACATGTGCGGTAATCCTGTGCATAACGGATCATTTCATACACTAGTGATTAAAGAAAGAAAGAAAGAATTTCAACACCCTGGATCCAAAAAACAGTACGATGTAGGCAAGCCTTCTTCCACTCACGTCCATTTCTACCACTCACTTCCCCAACTACCAACGAAGACAGGCGCATAGCATCCGTGCCTCTATAGTAAATAATGCATTCCGCCGGTTTTCCATCTCTACCAGCTCTTCCACTTTCTTGATAATACCCTTCCATGGATTTGGACATGCAATGGTGAATAATAAATCTAGTCTCCAAATGATTGATACCCATACCAAACGCAATGGTAGCAACAATCACCTGTAATTTGCCATCTCGCCAAAATTGGTGCACCATTTCTTTATCCTCGTCATCCATATCGGCATGATAAGCGCCACATTTAATTTTTCCTTTACTTTCCTTGAGTATAGCTTCACAAACAACTTCAGTATCCTTTTTGGAGAGACAGTAGATGATACCAGATTGACGAGGATAGTGATTAAAAATCCAATCAGTGATATGGCGGATCGTTTCTTCCGATGATTCCGGTTTTTGTACCACACTATATCTTAAATTAGGTCCTATGTTTAAAAAAAAAGTGCAACATTTGAAAAGAAAAACACGTGAACAAACATAAAAGGTGACATGATCAATAAATTGTTTGGTGCTACAACTATTAAACATATACAGCAAGTGCTTGAAGTTTGCTTACGGTGTAATGGTGCACTGAAAACCAAAGTTCCATCTTTTACTTGTGGTTGCTTCATATTCAATATTTTCATGACATCCTTCATCACTGACCAAGGACAAGTGGCGGTCAGTGCCATGATCCTTGTTTTCGGAAACACCGTCTACATGTAACAAGAAAAGATGATGTAATCATCGAATTTATTATCAATATCAAATAGACAGCTCTGAATACGACATGCCAATTGCGCCGCATAAATAAACAACTCTTTACTCTCAGAACGTTAAGTTGTTTATAGTCAGGTCGAAAGTCATGGCCTTGCTGTGAGCAACAATGTGCTTCATCCACCACAATTCGCGCCAAATAACCTGCATCATACGCCTTGTTCAATCTGGCCATAAACCGTTTACTTTTGGCGATCTTTTCTGGCGTGACATACAGTAGTTTGAATGGTGGTTCTGCTGTGGAAGAAGATGATCCTTTTTTTCTAGCCGGGACCATACCATCTTGTACAAAGTTTACTTCTTCCTTCGTAGACGAGCCTGTTAAATAGGCAGAGGGTATATTCGCTTGCTGTAATTGGTAAACTTGATCTTTAATCAAAGAAACGAGTGGTGATATAACTAGAGTAAAACCATTTTGTAGGACTGCGGGCAGTTGATAACATAGTGATTTTCCTCCTCCTGTGGGTAAGACAACAAATATGTCTCTTTCATTTTGTACTGCTGCATTTAAGATAGGTAATTGAAGTGGACGAAAGCTTCCAATATCAAAATATTCTTTGGCTAATCGTCGTAGATCGGCAGACCAACTAAATTCCTCTAACGTTAAAGATGCTGATGGTGACGGATCCAGTCGGGTCGATGGCGCAGACGAGGAAGTTGTAGTAGTATGCGTTTGGATTGCTTGTCGAGCTAAGGCATCCAATAATTTTTCCCGCTTGACAAGGAGATCGTTCTTCGTTTCCTGTAACAGATGAATGGAGGTCTCGATGGATTCGATCTCTTGATCAACAGCATCAAGTTGAATTTGGAAAGACGACATAACCGTGATAATTAAATATAAACAACGTATATCGAGATTGAAATCCAATAGAAAGAAAAAACCTATTTAATGGAGAACGAAAAAGCGTGTCCTGAACCAGAGAGTGGGGTTTATGGGTTTACAAAACGCGAATATTTAAGCTGAAGTTGTCCAAAGTTACGCGCTTCCTTGGGTAAATGTGCACCTCCCGCACTTTTGTCCATGTCAGTAAGTTGATAGGAAATAATCAGGCACAGCTATTTTAGGACCTACACTCTCCTATATATTGCTGGAATAGTTCACTGTAACTTGTGCTGTTCAACTTCTTTTTGTGGCGTATACTTATTTTTCCCTTTTGATCGCAATTTGTTTAGGGTCAAACAAATCTATTTGAATTCAACTCCAGCTTGATGAGAGCTCTTGTGTGCCGTCTGTGATATCTTTGTGTGATTACACTAGAAGGGCCGCCTTTTGTTTCTCTCTCTTTCCCCTTAGTAGCTCCCTTTTCCCTGAGCTTTCCTTTTAATACGGAAATAAATACTAGCTCCTCGCTTACTTTTTCTTTTTCTTTTTGATTATTCCCAGTTTTTTTACCCCTAAAAACCTTCTGACACACTAGATTTACCCCATCTACTCTCCTTACTTCATTTAATAAAGAAAACGATTTATCATATAAAATAACAATTCCTTAAAAAAAACCACACACTCTTCTACCTTTACATTCCTTTCATCTTTTTCACTTTGCTCCACCATTCATTTTTCAGCTACAATAGTCAAAAGCAATCACCGTTCCTTTCAAATATGATGTCAGATATAAATCCACTAATAACAACAGCAATGATGTTTAATCAACCTTATCAACAAATACATAGCAATCATCATAAGAATACTACCACTAATGTTACTTCTAATAACAATCATAATGACAGTAATGCTAGCAGTAACGAAGAAGCGAATATTAATAAGAAAAGAACTCGTGTTACACCTTCCCAATTAACAGTATTAGAAGAAACATTCAATATAACTGCGACGCCTGATTCCAAAATGCGCAAACATCTGGCGGCCAAGTTACAAATGCCTGAAAGATCAATTCAGATATGGTTCCAAAATAGACGTGCAAAAGTAAAGATGTTACAGAAGAGATTTTTATTACGCCAAGAGCAAGAAGCGGCTAGAGCTAGGTTGTATGCTAGCAATCCTCATACGCAACATCATCACCACCCACATCCATACCAGTATAGTCCATATCAATATGCCAACCCTATTGCAACCGCAAATTCACCAATACCTTACTGGTATAACAAATATCCCCAATATGCTCCATTCCTACAAAAAATGCCTATTCATCGCGCTTGGAGTACCGATAGCAATCATCAACCATTCGTATCTTCTCTGCAACATCCTGCAACCTTATCTTCATCCTCTACTGCTACTACTTTATCACAACCCTTTCCTTATGAGGCTACTGCCACTACAAACAATAACGGCCATGGCAGTAACGCTAGTGATAACTCCTCTTCTCTGTTGATGACTGGATCCAATGGCTTGTCGGACATGACAGTTTCACCTTCGCCTACCCCACAGCCCTTCGTTTCCAAAAAAATGGAGAGTGAGCCATTAGCAAGCTCAGCTACTGTTCTCTTCTCATCTTTATCAATGAATCCTTCTGCATCGTATCCTTTACAGCTTCAGTGCCAAAAAGACGGTGACGAAGAAGGTTGTATCACAGCTACAGCTGTTACTATAGGATCTTGGCATCGTATGAAAATCGACCAGCAGGACCTAACTTGTTCCTACAACAACAAAACAAGAAATTTTTCGTGGCACATTCGAGATAATAATTATCATTTTAAAATGATGATATCATTCGATAGTGTCCAATCCATCGAATTAAATGTTCTGGAAGACAACATTTCAGCTCAAGTGGATATAGATGTGTCGGAACCACCTCAATTTTTCATGGAAAAGATCAACCCTACTACAACTACGACCGCAACAACAATGAATAATAATGAGAACGCTCAAGGTTGGGTTCAATGTAGTGACTTTACAGAGGGAATGCAAGCTTCAATTGTGCTACGTCATACAATACGTGGGTTAGCAACGGATCTTCGACATGATTTGCTGACGATAGCAGGTGTGGATGATAGATTATGCCAAATTACCCGGTTTCCTTCTACTTCTGCGAGTATAATGAATATGGGTGCCTCGGCATCTGTTCCTCCTCCTGTAAATATTGGCTTGCTTACAAATACTGCAACCAATGACGAAGCATCTCTGCTGGCGCAGATGGATTATAGTAATGGTTTACTGAATCAACAGCAAAATTACTGGAGACACCAGAGTCTTCCACCGTCCGCTTTAATGACAAATGCATTGCCTACTACTAACTATCACAATAATAATAATAATAATAATAGTATAAACTTCTTTACTACCCCTTCAAGTACTAATAGTACTCCCTCTAGTAACAGTAATACTGCCAATACCTCACTTATTCCACTTTAGATACAATGTAATTTCAGATAATGAAATTTTTCTTTCCTTTTTTTTTTTGTAACCTTTCAAGATAAAGCTTTCCATCTTATTTTCCCCCCAAATGACCATGATACGATTTGAACTGGTTCTAGTCGCTCTCATATTGTTTTGAATCTGATTTTTATCTCAAAAAACGTAACTTCAATAAAAAGTCAACTTCAAAAAAAAACTGCTACTTTCCAAGAACCAACAGGCAACCTATCATTACCATATCTATTATTGAATCCCAGTTAAGGTAATTTGACTTTCGTGCATTAGGATCATGTTACTGCTCTTGGAAGATTAGTCCGATCGCTTGATGACCTGTTTCGGTATTGTTTATCTCTTGCTTCTTCACTTTGAGTAACTTCTTGAAACAGCAGAACAATAATGAGTCCATTCTTCTTCCCTTCTTCTTTTCCCACTATTGAAGTCAATGTGGTTATTACTCACCACCGTTACAATATGCTACCTGGCGGCTGCTTACTATATCGTTGCATACTACTCTTCATCATTAAAAGTAATAGTCAATGATCATCTACGTAGTAAGGTCGGCTGTTGCATCACGGATTTTGGTTCGTTATCAATTCAAGCTTGCTATAATTATACAAATCTATGCAGCAGCAACAACGGTGGTAGTAGTGCAATATTTAGTAGAAGAATCGCTATTCGACACCAAAACTTACGTATATGCATAGTTCCAAAGCTGGGCCAATCCATTGACAAGGCTACTAGACGTTGTTCTTCTTCCATAAAGTTTCTGTCAAAAGCAAATTGGACCAAAATATTGGGTCTTCTTATGACTCCTTTTCAATTCTGTTTGAAATACATTACAGTACAATTCAAAGACGTTATTGTAGATTCACCGGAAACGAATCTATCACTGCACCTTGATTATGTACATCTCTATATGAAACTTTTGATAGTACCTTCAACAGAAGCAATGACACAACCACACCAACAACTGCAGGATGACCAGTCAATGACAGCGATGGCAGCAATCAATTTCAACGTAGGGCCCATCGTTTTAGCAAACAATGAAGATGTTTACAACAGTGAAGTCAACAGCAACGATAATGTATTATTCAAGGTCACCTATGAGACACTGCTGACCATACGTAAAAAGATCTTCCTTTGCAAAAAGAGGGTGGCATTGGAAGATTTTTTAGATGTAGATACTCACGTAGGCAAAGTCACCGGTGATATCAATGCCTGCTATCGATATTTACAGCAACAACAAATGCAACGTAGAAGTGCATCAATGAAGAATATAATCTCAACGATGGATAAAAGCGAAGAAGCCGCTGAAAGAGTAAACAATATGCCCTCATTATTACTGCAACAGTTGCAACATGGTCTTCCAACATTGAACATCAATCTGTTCCTGACCAGAGGCGTGGAGATAACATATAAACGCAAGGCTAGTGGCTGCTATTTATCTCCTTTGATTATATCTTCCAATCACAATAGTGTAGTTATTCAAATAGAAAGGATACATGTAGGATACAACAATACAAATAGCCTTTACAACCAACATAATAGCAATTTTCTATCGGCAGCAGGGTCGTTGTATTTTTCTTTGCACCAATTGACCGTTATTATTGCGGCCATTAGAAAAAGTGGTCTTCCTCAGAAGCAACAATCTATAATCAATATCCCAGTTATAGATGCTGTCACAGATATTTTCGAGCCTAATTTTTCAGCTACTCCTTTTACTATTACCAAAGGGACTACATCAATTGGCACGTCATTTGTAAATACGATATGTACCATACATGACATGAGCATCAATATACCATCCGCCAATCCAACCTTTAAGCATTTCATCCAGCTTTTAATGAAAAAAATGCAACGGCCTACTAAAGAAGAAGCTATTAATAGCAATAAAACTTCAGAAGCACCATTAAGTAGAACTATGAGTGTGATGCCACTAATTGTGTTTGCCATTGTTTTCCATACCGTCAATATTGTCTATATAGCCAATGAAACTGAACAGCAACCTGCTTCGAATAACAATGAAATACAAATTAACCATTTTATTCTCAGGCTGTCGGGTGAATATACGTCGAGAAATAGGTATGTTTATAAAACACGAATTTATATATGCTGTAATCAGATTATTAATTATGAGGAATTTTCAATGTAATCTCTCCATACCAGACCAAGTAATTTAGAGACCTGGCTTGCTCAGCAAGAATATACGTGGCTAACTAGTTCAAAGACAATGCCAAAGACCAGATCATATAAACAACACCTAAAACGAAACAGAAATACTTTTGCTAGAAAGGTTTTGGCAAACATAATGAATGCTGGAGGAAGGGTATCATGTCGCTCGACATACTCAACGAAAAAACAAGTAGCAAATGAAAGGATCCAAACGAACAATGATGAAGAATGGAGTTACGAATTATCAACAAAGCTCACATTGGGAAGATTACGGATAGGACAAGCTGGAAACAGTGGCACAGCAGCAATTACACAGTTTATTCAGGTCAAGCGCGCATCTATAAAAGCAACAACTGCCATTGATACACTCTTTACATCACAAAATTTGGCTTCCAACAAAGCACAACGAGTAGCCTTCAGTTTAACATCAAATTCTAAAAAGCCAATGGAAATTCATATAGAAGCATACGTTTATAAGCCCATCATTACCGTGGTGGATATGTTACCATTCAATGAAAACTGGTGCCGTCGCTGGGAAGGCAATGGTTGGATTAAACTTATACTTGCAGCCACACAATTCATACATGTTCAAAATACAACAGAGACAAGTACAGCAACGACAGCAGAGGTCAGTAGTAATGCTTTCAAAAGGAAAAACCTCCAATTGGGCTCATGTCACCTTGATATCATACAACCTGGTCTGAATATTTATTGTACAGATAATGGAAAGAAATATGCAGCAAAGAAAAACTCGCATGACTACATTGGCAACTCGCCGAAGAATCCAATTTATGCTCGCATATCAGTTAATTTAAAAAAGTTCACAATGACTAAAGAAAAATACCACAGAATAACTGATGGTCAACAAGCTTTCAACCATATTCGACTTTTTGTGGATGATCTAAATGTTCATCAATCTTCTCTCACCGCTTCTACAACAGCTGCACATATAATTGACGATCTCGGCGAGAAAAGCGCTCAACACCTCATTCTGAGTATTCCACAATTGGCTTTTCGCAAACCATTTGATCAAAAATCAAAATCTTTCCAACCAGTATCTACAGCGGATATAAAAGGAGTAGTCGTCTCTTACTCAATCAGAAATCATTATATATGCTTACTGTTATTTCAATCCTTGCAGGATCTAAAATACGAATTGACTCCAGTCATTCATGGAGAACAGATCAGTGATGAGCCTATCAGTAATAGTAAAAAAAGCAAGCTTAAATTGATTACATACATTGACAAAATCGACGTGCGTATAAACTTACCATTTGAGAGAATTCTACATCTTCAATTAAAACAGCTCAAGTGGACGAACCATCAGCAAGTCGCTATTGCAAAGCTGCACAAAGGAATGAGTGCATATAGTACAATTGATGAAGTAGCTTCTTGTCACATTGAATGTGAAACCATACTTCTTCTGGTGCAATCGGCTCGTCATGCTTCGAAATGGGAACAATTTATATGGATAGATCAAGCAGTTATGAGTCGATTTACCGATACCGGCATTACTGTTTCAGCTAATAAAAGAGAAGCAGAAATAGCGAACAGGTTAGAGATTGTAAGAATCTCGATCAGCATCCCTTATCAGTTTCTTTTATGTGAAATAATAGAAAGTGTTATAACAAACATTAAAGCGATAAAGGTGCTTCATTCAAGACAACTAAAGAACAACTCTTACATTTATCTGGGACCTAGCATGAACAATACACCAGTGGCTTTACCTCTTATACATCTCAAAGCTGATATATTTGAAATACAGTTTGATGATGATCCTTTTGAATCGAATTTGCGACAAATTTTCAAAGTAGGTCTAATAGAGCAACAGAAAAGGTTGGCTTATCAAGATGCGCTAGACCAAAAAGTGGAGAATATGTTCGAGAATGGGAATAATGATAACAAAACAACAACTAGGTCTTCACCAGCTCATGACAACAATCAATTTAGCTCAACTACCACTACTGCTCCTACAGATTATGAAGGTTCACGGTGGTTCAAACACAAACAGCCACAAAGCGCCAACAGTATCAAATCAGATCAACGATCATTTCATACGGTATTTCAAACGCCTATAACCAAAGAGAAGGGAACCGCTATCGTTGAGAACACAAGCGAGACTGATATAGAACGACTGTCTACTGTTGATGAGCTCTTGCCCGATGATGTAAAGGATAAGATAATGGATTATAGTACTACCTTTGATTCTTCCGATTGTATAGCAGTGTACAATATGCGGGAAGTTAATGAACGCAGTGGTGTCAGCGACACTTACTGTAGTACCAGTAGCAGTGATATATCTGAGGATGACATTTTTATACGTGCCGAAAATGCTCAGATCAGCTTACACAAATTTTTCTCAAAGCGATGGATTAAAAACATGAATGGAGTGAAGCAAAGGGAAGAAGCGCAATCTCTACGAGAGAGGAATATCAACGAGCAGCGACTTTTATCAATAAGTGCCCTTAACAGTTATCAACAAGCTGGAACAATAAGGAGCGTACAACAATCTATTACCTGCTTGGATATATTACCATGGTCAACACAAACTGCTTTGGCTCATTTCCGCTGTGAAAATACAAATATAAGTATTAGGCCACCAGAGACCTTCGGCAGGCATCAAACGAGGGCCTTTATTCATTCAATTGGCAAAGGTGTACCATTTGAAACAGACTATTCTATCCTTATCCCCTTCCATCTATCTATAAAAGCGGGAACTACATTGATAAAAGTAAGGGACTATCCGCTTCCATTTTTATCGGTGCCAGTTCCGTCTACTCTTTCTCAAAGCAATGCAGAAAATAAATCGTACGCGTGGAATTTAGAAGGTGACTATGTCGCAGCGGATGAACGAGGCAGCTCAAAGGGAAGTAGAATCATTACTGTACCACTTATATCATCAGCAAGTTGCTCTAGTTCTGACGAAAAGGATGTCGATAATGGGTATTGTTTGTCCATTGTAAGAACAGCTTCTCCCATGAAATTCTTTTCGAATATCAATTATAATATGCTTACCAACGGTATATCTTTGATTTGCTGGTCCATTTCCTATCACCCAGCTATTCAAGATGTTTTACGTATCCTTGGCACACTGATACCTCCAGCTGTAGATCCTTCACCACGGTTGGGATGGTGGGATAAAATACGGTTTATGATTCATTCGAAGATTAAAATAGACTTTCAGATTGGTGCAGGAGAATTAGGTATAATTGTCAAGGGAACAAGAAGTCCGTATGAAATAGAAGGTGCAGGTGCAGGGTTAATCAAAATTTGGAGTGGCAATGTTATTTGGTTTTTGGGATACAGTAATGAACAAAACGAATTTATGCAAATCATGAGTGAGCGCTATGAGTTTGGTGTACCTAATCTGCTTCATGATGCCTATGGAATATCCACCCCAAAATCAGTCACTGCATCTTTGCTTGGCCATAATGAACTGATCAGAAATCAAAAATTGTTGAAAACCGTTCTCAAACTAGGACCACAGGTACGAATGGGTATTGGACTTAGCTACGAACGATTTGCATGCGATGCCTCTTCAATAAGCAATGGCTACGGGTGCGTTAAGAACCAATGCTCGACTGATAGATGCAGAACTCAGAAATTTATACCGCACTACAAAGTGCTCTATCAAAGCTTACAAACAGTGCAGAAAAATTATGATCTGGTAAATATACTATTATCAAAAAGGAGCCTCGAGTAGAGTTTTTGTTGATCTTGAATATGAGATATGTATAGGCTACATATGATGCTTTCAAAGGTTTCAGATCAGACTTAATTCATTTATCGTTCAGTATCTTTACGATATCCGCTTCTGACGGTTATAATGGTACCAACAACACTATGCACTTGAGCCCTTGCTTCATTGAGCATTTCCAGCAATGGCGTCAACTGTTCGGAAGCCCTTTTTCTATTCCAATCCGTCAAGGGAAATTGTACCTAAGCGAAGAAAAAAAAGCGAAATCATTTGGTGCATTCTTAGATACCGTCAAGTATAAGGTGGCTATATGTCCTTTAACCATTGGTTATTTCTGCGTTGAACAAGACTTTTTTTTTGAATCAAAGGACAAACTTTCAAATGAAGAAGGCATTGCAGGACTAAAGGCAAGATTAGAACAATTTAGCGCAGATCTACATCTACGTAAACAATTAGTTGGACATCAAAAGGCATACTTATCGCAGAAGAACAATACTACCAATCTTACAGTAGCTGCCAACAAGAAATTCGTAACAACAATGAAACAAACAAGAATCCTTCACGAAGCTCAACTAGAAATAACGAACGCGGAGGTTCGTGCAGTAAGGGTCGCTAAAAATAACACATTGCCCGAGAACGTGTCTTCCTGTAGCGCTTCTGAATGGGTCGACATAGAGGATTTTGTTACAGTGGATCTGCTACCGAAACAATTTGAGCCAGCACTTTCAGCAATTGAAATTCACCCGTTTGCCTTCTCACCGCTGATTTCACTCTTAAAACAAATTGATAGTGAAGAGACAATTGAGAACAAAATGTATCTGCGGGATACACATGATTGTATTTTTGGAAAGGGTCAAGGTAAGGCGTCTGCGGAATGTATAAATCTCGACCATCAAACTCACGTATAACAACCTAATACATAAATAGCCAAAGAACCGCATGAATATCAAAAAGAGCTTCTGAATCGGCAAGCAAACAAACTGGATGATTTAATTGAAATATGCGAAGAAAATTTGGAAGTGTTGAATGATAGTATAAAATCTAAACAAGAAAACGAACAGTTCGTCGAGGAGGTATGTAAAAAGAGTGTGGTCAAATACTTAACAATATACGTGTTTAGAATACGAGGATAAACCTGATATAAATCGTTTTGCCTTTACAAAGCTGTGTCGTTTAAAAGGAAAAATCGAACGCTTGCGATTCAAACGATATATCCTACAAGAATATATGGCGGAGCTAATCCTACGAAAAGAGTACAATGTCTACGATACGTACGAGGCAGACCACAACAGTTCTGATTCCACAAGCTTTCAACAACGCAAAAGTGACGTGACAGAATGGGAATCTTTTCTGGGCCCGTTTCAATCTCGTTGCTATATTTACCATCCTCGTGTTGTTTGGAATAGCGCTATTAGGGATATTATTCGAGATTGCCGGCAAATTCAAAGATATCGTACTGCACGAAAATACAACCTTACGGCTCATTGCTTTAAATACTTAGAAGGGCTTGTCAAAAGCGCCCTTGAGATGAAATATAATGAGAAAAGGTCTGAGGGTTCAGACTCTGTGCATCAAAATCCAACAAGCAGCAATGAAGGTGCTATGAATCTGGAATGTTCGACAACTGAAGATGCAGCTCAAATACTTTTGGAAAAACTCTTGAGAGAGCTCGAAGAGAACTTTGTAGCCTATAATGAAGAAGAACTGCCATCAATGCAGACTAAAGTTACACATGAAGTCAACGAATCAATTACAGATTTCCATGATAAGGAAATTAATGAAGCAAATGATATGCTTATTCCTGAGCACCACCTTAGTCAACTTCCTGTTAATCATACAATGAACAGCAACTATCTGTTTACAATATTTTCACCTCAACTGATGCTTCAAAGTAGTAATTGTCCGACCCATTCCCTTTTGCTTGTTAATGAACAAGTTCGAATTAAAAGCTTTACAATCCATGAGAAAAATCAATCCACTTGTCAAGGTGTAAGTGAGATGCTCAAAGTGATGGATAGAGCGATTATCAGTCTGGATGATGCACAGCTGTATATTGTACAAAAAGTCAGTGGAAGTAGTGATTATGAACATTATGTATGGCTACAGCATGAACAGCTTTGGTATTATCGCGACCTCACATCATTTGAGGGGTTTGAACGTATAACAGATCAGTTTTCTGGAGCAATACGTATAGACAGACACAATCAACTGCAACTTAAACATACATTAGATAAAATGGATCCTTTCGAAGCTTGTGGAAATATTACGCATCTTCATTTTCCTCAGTTTAAACTCACTTTAAATTCTTCACAAGCTCATGTAGTATACTATATATTGACAAATTTGTTACTCGCTTCCACTGATGATCTGACATCAACTGTTAGCAGTAAAGCGAAGGAAAATGATCGTCAAGAAACTTTTTTAGCAGTGGAAAGCAGCGACATGGCTGATGTGTTAAAGCAGATTGGCCTACTACAAGCGAAAGCGAGGTTACAGCGTAATAAACACGAGCGTCTCGTTCGAGATTTATGCAGTAGAAGTATTTTAGAACATAAGGAATTTCATGACAACAGAGTCCAACTGAGGCAGAATTTGGAAAAGCTGTGCTTAACAATCGAAGCGATTAATTCTCTTCATATATTTCGATGCAAAGCGGATTCCACAGGCGTTCTGAATGCAACTAGGTATATATTCACGTCTAACAAATTGCTCTGGGAGGCGATGATAGAGGCTGAGGGAGGTAAAAGAAACTCGCCCCTCTGTAGATGGACTTTATCAGATACGCAATTTACCTTTTTGGATGAGAAAAACAGCACACGCAAGTATAAAATTGAAATTGACACGATGCAACTGCAGGACACCTCTGGTAATGCAGTCTTCAAAAATGTTCTTGATAAGTATCAGGAAGAGCAACGCAATGGAAGTCCATCTTTTACGCCAAAATTGCGTCGGCAGAAAAAGATGTTAGCAGCAACGTTAATTTCACTACCACCAGTCGGTGGAATTTCTATCATACAGCATCTGGAGGTCAACTTAATTCCATTAAATATTCAAATCAGCACTGCATTTGGTTCAGCGCTTAAAGACTACTTCTTCCCTATAAGCAATGAGGAGCAAATTGCTGGTGCAGCCACCCCTTCATCTCCAACTTCTACACTCACCTCACCCAATAAAAACGAAAAGGAGAATGACAAACAAACATTGCAAAATACTTATAGCGAAAGTTTGAGCAAACCACTGAAACTTGTGAAATTAATTACAAAAACAATTGCAGCAAAAAAATCTACTGCAGAAATAGATGAACTTAAACGTATGAAGAAACGTTCATCCAGAAATAGGGTTTTTCTATATATCCGTATTCCAAGTGCTAAGCATTGTCTTAGCCTTCAAGGTCCAAACAATAATACATTTTACAATCTGTACAACTTCCCCTTCAAGCAACCCAAACTAGAATATAAAAATAAAGTATGGTCAGCGGCCGAAATGTTGGATGCGATTCAGAGACGTAAGGCCGGAAAATACCATTTGCTAAAAAATCAAAGCTATACAATAAGCACAAATCTAACTATACTCTTTGTATATCATAGAATTCATATACTCGATGATCAAGCAAAGCCCTGATTTGTTGAAGCGCAAGTTAATTTCGAATCAATCAAAGCGATCTTCTACGTCCTTTTCCTCTCTATCCAATATATTACCCACAAAAATAACGCGAGCGGGCTCCAACTCTTTTGAATTCAAGCTGAACGACGACAGTTCCTCCATAGGCGATTTTCAGACCATACAAAAGTCCAGTCATTCTGAACTAATAGACGAATCTCTCATTTTTGACGGAGACAATTTATTCCATGAAATAGACTGCTCTTCTGGCTTCTTCTCAAACATAACGGAGCGAGCCTCGGTCAACAGTTATTTGAACAATGACGAAATTGAGTCAATATTTTCCAGCATTTCTGATGATAATGGATATCAGCATACAATATACAACTCAAATTATAGTAATATACAGCGTTCTTCTATCAATAGTACTGAAAAGCAGCCAAGGCGACAAGCTGAAGATAATCTCTTCAAGATGAGTGTCCTCTTCGGCGAAAAGTACGCTTCCAAAAGGTTAAATTCTGAGCCTGAATAAGATAGAGATAACCAACGCGTAACGCGCCAATTCGATTTTCTGTATTTTTATCGTTTAAATTTTTAAATCTGCCTGATTTACACTTTTTGACTTGCATATATACACTCAGCACATAATAAATATCATAGTAAAAGGTTTACAAATGGCACCGTCTAAACTAAAAAGACAGATTTTTACTATATTCACGAAAAAACATGGCCTGCATTTGAGCACTGATGCTATCAAATATCTGGAAAGTATATTATCGAGGGAGGACGATTTAGAAGGGGCAATGCAGAAGATCATCAAAGCTTATATAAAGCGATCCAATGGTAACATTCAAAGAACTTCAGAGCGTCCTTAATATGGAAACGTCTTTTGATCCGACTCTTTTCTTGTCTGAATTAGATGAAGATTCTGTCATTGTATCTAAGAAAAAACTTGAAGAGGTAGTCACCACTATGACAACCTCAGCTGCAATCGCACAGACTTTAACACCGTTTCAAAAATCGCAAGAAGAGATCAGTGACTCTTTTGAGGGTATGAGTATTCAAGGGGAGGACGAAGCCGCCAAAGAAAATATCGATGTCGCTCAACATTTTCACGTCGTGGGGGCGTTTGATATGCCGAGATACGTCTTTGACGAGAACTCAAATACATTTTACAAGTATGAAAGTCACCTTTGCACAGTCATGCAATCTATCTAACAGCCATTTCGATGTCCCAATATGTCCTTATCATAGATCGAAGGTGCAACCAGCGGCAATATGTAGTGCAACTGAAAAAGGAGAAATGTATCGAAACAGACTGAAGCTCATAAAACAAAGAATCTTAAGGAATGAAACCTTTTGTCCACCCACAATGAACATTGATGACAACGATAATTATGTCAAAGTAAGAAAGGCCAAAATTAATTAATGTTTGTTCCATCAAAAACTAATTTGAACCGGCATGTTGCTCAGTTGACATCCATCAAATCATTGATCGGTCGTGATAAGAAAGCTTTTGTAATCTTCGGAATGCTAACACAATTGGAAGAAGGCAAAATCTATCTTGAAGACGAGGACGCAAATATAGAATTAGTGCTCAATAATGCTGTATGTGTAACTTAGAAACAAAGGAAGAGTGTGTGTGATTGAAATATTTAAAAGATCTTTCGAATTATAGACGTACGATTACGGACTCTTCACGGATGGCTGCTTTGTCATTGTTGAAGGTGTTTACGGCGAAGACCATAGATTTCATGTGCAAGAGATCCATTTGCCTCCGGCTGAACCTCGTGATATTTCAGAGTGAGTTTGTAAAACCACAGTCATTGATTACGAGAAAGCAAAACTTATCGAATTCTCTATTCAGTGTAATGTTCGGACATGTGGATTTCTTGGGCTTACCAAAACCACTTGTGGATGAGGTATTTAAAATGATGAATTCACTTCAAATCTTTTTTCTTATGATTAAATCAATGCATACATAGAACCTTTTGAAACTTGAAGAAAAAGCTCATGGTGAAATTACATTTGTGATTATGTCAGACGTACATTTAGATCAGCCAAGGGTAAGAACGAAAGTAACCATATAATCACTATTCGTATATTTACACCAAAATATTTTAGGTTATGGACGCGTTACGGCAAATATTTGCAGGTTATGCAGCTGCTCAAATTCCCTTAGCATTCATTATGATGGGCAATTTTACCAGTCAAGATAATGCCTTCACAGGAACAGATGTTGATGATTACAAAGATAATTTCTCAGCATTAGCAGATCTAATCAATGAACATCCTTTGCTGGCTACACACTCGAATTGGGTGTTTGTTCCAGGACCCAAGGATCCATGGGCTGGTACGGTTTTACCTAGAGCACCAATCCTACCGAGTTTTGTCCCTAGAATGAGACAGAAAGTAAGGAAAGTACATTTTACGACAAATCCTTGCCGGATACGTTATTGTACACAAGATATTGTGGTTTTTCGAGAAGATTGGATGCAGAAAATGTGGAGAAATACTTTACTGTCAACGAACCTAGAAGCGGATAATGATCCTGTTAACCATGTATGATAGCATTGCAAAAGTGATGATGATAAACTCTCTATTTACTGCTGCTTTTATACTAATTTCGCAAAAATTCTCAGTTTGTCCATACAATTGTAGACCAAGGACATCTTTGTCCACTTCCCTTATCAGTAAAACCTGTCATGTGGGCTTTTGATAATGCGTTAAGCTTATACCCTTTACCTCATGCAGTAAGTTTTTGAAAAAGATAAATAATATCACAATGACATATTAAACAGTGAAATCGATTTTAGTTAATTATTGCAGACAAGTATGAAAATTATGGAATCTCTTATGAAGGTACCACTTGCATCAATCCAGGTAGCTTGCTTAATTCTGATTTCACTTGGAGTATCTATTATCCTAGCTTACGCGTTGCAGAAAAATGGTAAGTCCGTTTTACTTAAAAATTACCCCTGAGATCAAAAAAGTAACAGATTTTTCGGTTTTCTTTGCAAAAATTTAGTCAATTGTAAATCCCACATGATGCAGCTATTTCCAATCAACTTACGGCGCAGCTTAATACCTTTTTTATTAAATCTACTTCTAATACCTTCATAGAACCCATACTCTTATACATAATGTAATCAAGCATTTCTGTACATAAAACAAACTTTCTTTCGGCAATTGAATGAAAACCAATAAAAAGTTGCTCTTACAAACAACCCCACATTTTAAATTGCTTCCTACCTGAAAAAGAAATCAAAAAAAAAAAGAAATCTACCATATCACACAATTGTTTGTTACTTCTTCTATTTTGTTCACTAAAGCATGACACAGCAAATAACTAGGCAGCAAGTAGAAGCGAACAATGATAGAAAATCCTGCTGGGTAATTGTAAAAGGAAAGATTTACGACATCACCTCTTTTCTAGTTGATCATCCTGGTGGAGATGAGCTCCTTTTGCAATTCGCAGGTACCGATGTGACAAATATCTTGGACGATAACAGCTATCACATCCACTCAAGTGCCGCCTATGAGCTTTTAGAGGAGCATTATAAGGGTGAACTTGCGCAGTCATATGTTAAAGTTGACGAGGCTGTAGAAAAGCTGTCAGTGAAGAAACACGAAACAACCCTTCCTGAGACAGCAGCAACGGTGGAGAAATTAGGAAGCAACCGAGATAAAGAATTTTTAGACCTTCACAAACCTTTGTTCCCTCAGCTCGTAAATGCAAGTTATTCGAAGGCGTTTTATTTAGAACAAGTACACAAACCACGTTATACTCCCTATTGTGTGCCTTATTTCAGCAACCCTACAATGGATATGCTTTCGAAAACTCAATGGTACATCGTGCCTATTGTATGGCTGCCCTTTGTCTGCTACCAACTTTATACATCATTATACCAGTGTATGGCTGCATCGATCAGTACAACACTAACAGGATTTTTAGCGGGCATTCTTTTCTGGACTCTCTTTGAATACACATTGCATAGGTTTTTGTTTCATTTAGATGATTTGCTACCGGATCATCCATATGCACTTCTACTACATTTCACATTACATGGAATTCATCATCACATGCCCATGGATAGGTAAAATGTCAAAAAGATTTGAGTGGGTGTTTTTTTACGTAATTTCTGATGCCTTATAATACCACAGATTACGGTTAGTGATGCCACCCGCTCTGACAGCATTATTGAGTATTCCAGTCTTCAAACTAGCGCACAGTTTGTTTTATCCAGCATTCGCCTACGCGTTCGTTGCAGGGGCATTCTTTGGCTATGTCTGCTATGATATGATCCACTATTATTTACATCATGCCAAAGTGATTGAAGTGTATTTCAAAGAAATGAAGCGTTATCATGTTGCACACCATTACAAAGATTTCAACAATGGATTCGGAATCACCTCAAAATTATGGGATTATATATTTGGTACAGTTCTAGAATACGACAAAAAATAGTTTAGATCTACTGTACTTAATGTTCACGAAGCTCCTCTGTGAGAATTTCGCCTCATTACTAGGCTTTTATTATGATACCATCTCTTTCCTTTTCTCTTTTGACTATACATTATTAAAAAAATTGTTGCATTGTGTTTCATATCATAAAACTTTGATTTTCTACTGAATTGCTCTTTTAATGTGCCTATGTCGACTTTATACCGTTTATATTAATTGATGAAGTCACGAAAAGCACTATAGCATATTAGCAGTAAGACCGAGAAAACGCGTGATGTGGTGTTCTTGAAATCCAATAAGAAGAAGCAATTGTAATCACTCAAAGGGAAACTACACAAAAGTGATTATGACAATCCTAAAACGCTCAAAGTGCCAGATATCCGTCAAGAAAGAAATTAAGCACATGAAATTGAGAGGAAAAGAGAATGCTGCAAAAAGATGTGGTTGTGAGACTAGGCATGACTATAATTAAAAAAATACAATGGATAAAAGATAAATCTTTCTCTCTGCTTGATTCCTTCAGCAATCTATTTGAATTGTTCTTAATATATAAATTGATGGTGTCCTGAAAGCTAGTTTATTCTAAACAAATTAGTGTCAACTTCTTCCACATTTAAAAAGACGCTATTGTAGGAAAGACGAAGGTGCATACATGTATCAATCACAATTCGGGAGTTTGCTTTACTGCACAAGGTACACAATGTCTTCGGAACCTTAAAATGTTACCTCGGACACGAATCAGAAAATAAGCATCTTCCCTCCGCTTGGACAGCTCGATTTCTTCTTTCACTACAAATTAAAGATCTCGATAGATTACAACTATAATGTCCAACTCATACAGCTTAGCTGATTGCGCAAAAAGAAGAGTATCTTATTTCTACGATCGTATGTCTTACAACTATATGTTCGATTCTCGCAATACGACATTTCTCGTAAACGCCATGTTAACCTTGCCATCTTCCTCTATAGACGATGTTGGCAACTTCAATTATGGACCTGGTATGGCAGTTTATGCTCATGCTAAGATTGTTAGGTCTTATTATAACATTTCAACGTAATACAGGACACTATATGAAGCCTAAACGGATGCACATGGTTCATAATATGGTTGTGAACTACGGTTTATATAAGAAACTGGACATTGTGGTAAGCACTATTTTGCTAACATTATCTTCGAAAAACAGTGGGACTTGATACGAATTTTGCTTGTACATTCTACCATAGAAACCAACACGATCTACAGCTTATCAAATGACTCGCTTTCATTCGGACGAATACATCAATTTCTTACAAACAGTGACGCCCGATAATTTAGAGTCACTAGCGATGCAGTATGGCGGTTTGGAACAGGGTATTGCGAGATGTAAGTCCTGAAAGTTGAATAGATTGCATAGCAGCTTTTGTCAACTCATGCTGAACCCTCTGCCAGTCAATGTGGGTGAAGATTGCCCTGTATTTGAAGGCCTATTTGAGTTTTGCTCCATTTCAGCAGGAGGTTCTATTGGTTAGTAAAAGAAAAAAAAAATTCTGTTGATTCTTTGTGCGCGCATCGTGAATAAAACATAAAAACTGAACGCAATTGTAATCGAAAAAAATCTTAGGAGCTGCGAATAAATTACTGAACGGTGAGGCAGATATAGCTATCAATTGGTCAGGAGGCCTTCATCATGCCAAAAAAACAGAAGCATCAGGTTTCTGTTACGTCAATGATATTGTGCTTGGTATTTTAGAGTTATTACGGTAAAATCAGTAAATGTGTATATATAGAGTTCTACAGAATTAAACAGCGAATTACTTTGGTAGGTATCATCAAAGAGTATTGTATGTTGATATCGATGTTCATCACGGTGACGGTGTTGAAGAAGCATTTTATACAACTGATCGTGTTATGACATGTTCGTTCCATAAATTTGGTGAATTCTTCCCGGGTACAGGTGATATAAGAGTAAGTACGTTTATTATTGATAGTCAGTGAGTCAGCATATATTCATTCCCATTTCTTTCTAATTAGGATACTGGATTGGACAAAGGGAAAAGATATGCAGTCAATGTACCACTGAGGGATGGTATTACAGATGAATCATATAAAAGTGTGTTTCAACCGGTCATACAGCATATTATGGATTGGTTTAGGCCAGGTGCAGTCGTTATGCAATGTGGTGGAGACTCTTTATCTGGCGATCGTTTGGGTTGCTTTAATCTCTCTATGCGTGGTCATGCCGCCTGCGTAGAATTCATAAAGTCTTTCAATATACCGATGATGATGGTTGGAGGAGGTGGTTATACCATTCGTAATGTAGCAAGAACGTGGACATTTGAAACAGGTTTAGCTGTAGGAGAGGATTTAACAAAGCAGGAGCTACCGTACAATAATTACTTTGAATATTATGGTCCAGAATATAAATTAGACGTGCCCTCCAATAACATGGTCAACCATAATACGCGGGAATATTTAGATAGTGTTACGTAAGTATAGCTTTCATTGCAACGTTGTATGTTATTGAATATCGATCTTAAAACATTTTATTAGTGCTAAAATCATAGATAATTTGAGGAGTATGCCATTTGCGCCTTCAGTACAAACACAGGAAGTACCTCGAGACTTTAATGCAGACGATTATAATGATGGCGAGGATAATGAAGCGGAGGATGCAGATGCTCGACAAACACGTAAGTCTTGGTTTATTCAAGGTTGACTTGAATAAGAACTTTGTGATTATTTACGAAGATATTCTCTCTCCTTTTAGAACGTCATAAATTAGAGAACATGGGTGTTCTGTAATTAGACAAAATAGCATACAGCAAAATGTTTACACTCATCATTTTAAACTGCATATTCTTCCTTTAATGGATAGTGCTGGTAAAATTCCAATAAATCTGTAACAACATCTTGTACTGCTTGTACAGATATATTTTCCGATGCACCCCACATATCTACATACTCATTCATTGTCATGTACATTTCAACCTTCGACGTTCGTAAGGCAAGATATAAGCACCCTAGTCCAATGCAGGATACTGAATGTGTAATGAATATTTTGGGCGAACATAAACTATCCCATATGTAAGCCCAGGCTGCTCTAGCGATGCAACTTAGTCGAGGATCCATATCTAACAAACAATAAATACCATTATTCTCAATTCATCTAGAGCCTTGAGAAAAGTATCATCTTTACCATTCTCCATCTTTCTCCATACTTCCTTTTGATTGGCATGATGAGTTCTCCTGGACGAATGCCTCTTGTTGTTACTACTACTATTTCCGTTATAGTTGTTATGATTATTTTCACTGTATACGAAATATCGCATGGACGCTAATCCTCTTAGCACATTCAAGCAATATGCAAAGGGTAGTTCTACTTCCAGATCAAATCCCAAACCTCTTACAAGCAACAGTTCCCCGGTGACCAAAGATGAACGCATTTTGAAGTATGTCTAACAACAAAAGATTCAAAATATAACTGTTAAATCCCCTTTTCTTGTTAAGACCGATTAAGATGAACAACCATTCTATACCTCATCGACGTCTAGTGTTGGTTCAGTTGAATGATAGTACCTACCATAGACCAACTGAAATTCAATAATAACGGACAAAACATTAAAACAAAAAAGGGGCTCGTACCTATATCCTACATTGACAATATCCCTCACTTTCCGAGGAACGTCCGTTGCTTTACAAGCTAATTGTAGACAAGTTGCGATCAGTAACTAGTGTTAAAAAAGCAAAAGAAAAAAGTGTATATGTATGCAAGATGTTAGTTATATCTGTTGAGAAGGTCAGGGTGGATCTTATATTACTTCAGGGTTTTGAAGCAAAGCAGCCTCTTCATTCGGTATGCCATCTAGGTTGATAACTTTTTCTTTCTGCATCATAAATGTTGTGAAACGATGATAGTATGCAATGGCAGTTGCTGCTGTCCGTGTAGGCCTAATGACATGCTCATCAGTCTTTGATCGCTGAACCAATAGGTGAAAATGAAAGTTTTTTTTTGTAAAATACTTTACAAGTCAAGCATAGTACTACTTTGTCTTATGAATTGTATTGATGCTATATCAGGGAGCAATGGTATTTTGATTTTATTATCCATAATGTATTTTTCGGTAAAACTCTTTAAAATTTAGGAGAAAAGAAAATGGTTATCCCGAAACCACTGTTGATCTACTGGCATTCGCGTTCAGAAGTAAAAATAAATTGAACAACCAATAAGATTATGCGATGAGTAGAAGAATTTAGAAAAATGATAATGGGCTAAAAGACTCTTATTCCTCTACACACTTCTGCTTTTACTGGTGTTCATAATGAAACAGAGTGTATTGAGTAAGGATCAAGTTGAATAAAGTAGGAACATATACTGCACTATTTTGAACACCTTCTTAATATGACACTCGAGGATATAAATGAACAGCTTGTCAAAATTTCAATTAATCATAAAAGTTACTAAGCAAACCCGTCTCACTTACAGTTGAGGTTCATTTAGGGTGGATTAGACACTTAGAATTTTATGAAGATATAACTTGAGATAGAAAAGTCTACAATAACGCGTGTTGTAAGTTTTTCCCCATTAAAAATTAACCTTGTTCTCTTCTACAATTTTTCAAAGTGTATCCCAAGATCGTCCACTAAAAATTGAAAGTGTCTCATTGAAGTAATCAGCGAATAAGCGAAGCCATTTAAAAATAAAGCTCGTTCGAACTCAGCACTCAAGCGATTACATGATTGAAACATCTGTTGAACCTTTATTTTCCCATTTTTTTGTTAACATTATTCAATTCATTTCTAATTTTCTACCTATCTTTCGTCACTGCTGTTTGATCAAAACCAAGTCTAATAAATATGGATAAACAGAACATAAAAGCACCTTTTGGTGTTGTAGATATGGGATCGAATGGCATTCGATTTGGTATCGTCAGTGCGCTTGCCCGTCACTTACCCGTAGCCTATGAAGAACGAGCTCCTATCGGTCTGCTTTTAGCACAAGGTGACGATGGGATTATTCCTTCCGCAGTTATTGACGAAGTTATCACTAGCTTTTTGAGGTTCAAGAGGTTATGCCAGGACGCTAAAGTAGACGTAAATGATATCCGTGTCATTGCTACGGAAGCAACACGTATTGCCAAAAATTCCAAGGAATTTATTGATAGAATCTATGAAGCAACGGGATGGAATGTTACACTATTATCTAAACAGGAAGAGGCATTGATTTCAGCGTCTGGTATTGTTGGTAAGTATATCGTACTTTGTGGTGGAATTGCGCAATTCTTAGTATTGAGTTAATGAAAATTACGGTTCTTCAAAAAGGTTCCTTCAATCAAGTGAATGGTTTAACAATGGACCTTGGTGGTGGATCCGTTGAAGTAAGCTACGTCATGACATCAGTTCCTATAGCAGAGAATAGTAGCAACAATAGGGGTTCAGACGGCAACATTCGCGTTTCATCTAATCCTGTATCAATGCCTTATGGTGCTGCGGCTTTAAAGAAGAGACTGGAAGAATGTCAATCATCGAAGCAGAGGCATGCATTATATAAAGAAGTTGTAGCCGAAGTGAAGAAGGCCTATAATGAAACAAAGCTTCCCAGCAGCTTATTGACAAAAGATGGTTACAATGTCTATATGAGTGGAGGAGGTTTCAGAGCTTTAGGCTACTTATCCATGGCCGTGAGTGCCCAGGACAGATACATGCCAAAGTGGACTACTAATCGTCAACATGTTTACCCAATACCCATTATCAACGGTTATTCTATGTCAGGCAAAGAATTGAAAAAGTTAGCTCAACGATACAAAGATAAAGATCCCCATGATTTGATGAAGCGCTTGAAAGTGTTTCGTATATCCAAGCGTCGTGCCAGTATGATCCCTGCTTCTTGCTTTTTGATGTCTGCCATTCTTGAGGTATTTAAAATCAAGCGTATCTATTTTAGCGAAGGCGGAGTCCGCCAGGGGTTCTGTTACCAACTCTTATCGCCGGAAGAAAAGAGAAGAGATCCTTTCTTGGAAGGAGTCAAAGCTTATGCAGCTCAATCAAGCTTTGCTCTCACACAAAAGGAATTTGACGCTATTTATGACATACTTGTTGACGCACTTCCTGTTCTTTTTATGGATCCAAGACACCCTTTGCAATTATACCGTTTGTTGCCTGCTGCTATTCATTTGTCTAACCTTACCTCACATTACCCGAAAGAAACTCGTGCGTTTGTGGCTTTCCATATGCCATTGGCTAGTGGCCCTTTGGCAAATGTACCTGGTATTAGTCATAGAGAACGGGCCATCCTTTCCATTATCTTGGCTTATCGCCAAGGAGGTGCTGTTCCGGACCCAATCTTCTATGCTATTCAAGCCATGGTAGGCCGTCGTGGTATTGCCGTCTGTAAATATTTGGGGAGATTAATGGAATTGGTATTTGCTGTATCTCCACTACATCCTGGTGTAGGTTTGATTGAGAGTGGACTCTCTTTCACTACCATCGTTTATGCCGAGGACTCTGATAGTAGCTCCGTCTCAAGTAACAGTAGCAGTAGTGGTGGCAATAGCTCAAGCAGCGACACAGATTCGGATGATGAGTTCGATGATAGTGCTATCGAACGAGATAATGCTAGTGATTATCCATCAATGCATTTGAAAATAACTCTGCCGAAAGAGTTTTCTCCCTTAGTAGATGCGCCAGCTGTCATGTCAGTCATTGAAACTTTGGATAAAAAAGTTAATACGAAGAAATTCGATTGGGATGAAGAACGTAGACGTTTGAAATGCCCCAATCTCTTTTCAGTCGAAGTCTGTAGACAGTAATATGAGTTCTTCAATTATCAACCCAAATACTACATTTATACGATATACACCACTTCTGTACATATAACGTTGCATTTTCTTTTTTACCAGAGTATTAATAAACGAAATATAGAATAAAACCGAGATAGACTAAACTACTCTTAACAATTTTTTTTACCGAACACTGCCTAAATAGAGACGTTTTAGTGCTTTCTCGTCTTTACTATTGTTAAATGGTGCGAATTCATGAACAACGACAGTACTTTGATCTTTGAAAGACAGTTTAAGAAGACTTTACGTAATAAAAAAAAAGTTATTTATTCAAGCGATGTGTACATGACATTGAATTGATAAGTGTCGAGACTTGCTTCGCATCGTTGAGTAATTTGATAGCTCAATTGCCATTTTATTACTGGGTATAGCACGTTTGGGATGAAAAAGAGCTTACTACTGATGGAGTCCGCGCTTTCATTTCCCGCATCTGAAAGTTGCTTTCCTGCTCTTACTTTGTTTCATACACCAAATTATGCTAATCTTTTCGGAGGCATACGATTGATTACAGCAATATGTCCACAGAAAATGTACTTGAAGTAGATGACAATGTTGATTCCTATTTAATAGACTACAGTATACCCGACGTTCGAGCATTTGAACAGAAAATAAGGTAGAATATCAAAGTGCATTTCAAACATTAAGTTTGCTTACACCTCAATCTTTAACAGAAATGCCATCGAGACCCAGAAGCAAAAACTACGCACGTTGGTTGGGTAATTCAACAAAAACTATTGTATTATGTGAAGAAACAGTTGAGTAGTCTAAGCCCCAATGACTATATGACCATGTTTAGTGAGCAATATCAGGAGCTTATTTCAGCTGCTGAT
The DNA here is from genome assembly GCF_025528875.1 of Mycotypha africana. Classification (NCBI taxonomy): domain Eukaryota; kingdom Fungi; phylum Mucoromycota; class Mucoromycetes; order Mucorales; family Mycotyphaceae; genus Mycotypha; species Mycotypha africana. The sequence continues at coordinate 3,178,521 of NW_026515725.1, read as the reverse complement.
GCAATTATCGAAATGAGCAAGAATTCTGAAGCTGTCCAATCAAACCTCGACAAGATGCGATCAGATTGCGATGTAGAAGCTATCAAGTCGAACGCTAAACTAAGTTTGAAATCAACTAATAGAGGAAGACGAAATAAAGTCCATATCGATTCAAAAAGAATATACGTTTACGTTATTGCAGCTCTAATAAAGTCATTAGCTGATGTACCAGAACAAATATGGCATGCTTTGGAAAATCACCGATATTTACATGCCAGTCGCTTGTACACCTTAGCCCAAGAAGTTCATGCATATTTGGAAAGTGAAAAACAAAAATCATCAATTGATATAGACATTGCTTTTCCAGTTATCCAACGGCAGTGGGATGCTGTCAGTTTATTTGAATCACAAATTATACAGCGAGCAACGCATTATCTTCGGGTGCCCGAGCAAAGTTCAGAGGTAAAAGGAGTGTTGCGTTTCAATTCGAAAGGAAACAATTTCTAAATGCGACATTGATATGTTATTGTAGCATATGGCCGAGATAGCAGTCGGTTTAATGCTTTTAGATGGTATAACTTATCAGCAATCCGCGGAAAAGCTTTTAGAAATGCGCACAGCTGTGATCAAAGATCTCCTTCATCATCAACCGGATAACAACAACACAGACAATTGTATAACTCACCAAATCCGAGAGGTCACCCTAACGATAAAACGTACCATAAACTCAATATACGAAATTTTTGTATCAAAAGAGAACAACCACAAAAACACCCTCATCGAATCCTATGTCATGTCTTTTCAAAAGACTTTTTTGATACCCTCTAAACTAAGTCATGGCAATGAAACACCGAGCCAACCTGCCGTAACGCGACTCTTTTCACCGAGTTCCAACGTTCATTTGCTAGTTCGTTACTTACCTGAATCAATTCAAAATTTTACACCTCAGTTCAACCCTGGACCGTTTGTGGAAGTAGCAGATGTACGCGAATTATTAAAAAAATGGATAAGCGAGATTAAACACTTATTAGAGGAAGAGTTTCCAAAAATATTATCTACAGTCAAAACACAGATTGAACTAGTGAGCATTCGGTCCAAAGTATGGGCACTCCTAGATGCTGACGAAAATGTGAAAGGAAAGAAAAACAATAAATGGCAACATAACACTGAGCAACTGTTGGGTACTTCATATTCTGTTTGGGAAAACCTTTATCGGACCATCTTCAATAACAGGGCGAAATTGATTATTGACGAACAATTGGAAGAACTCGTGAACCAACCACACACACTCGTGTGGCCTGCAATCATAGACTCTAAAGAAAACACACTGAGAAAAGGCTTTTCTGTTACAGTGAACATTTGGCCTGATCCCACCACAACAAAGTATTTTAATGCATTCAGTCTTCCCAATCTATCCTCCTCAAAAGAAATTCAAGCTTTCAAATCAGCATTAACGGAAACAGTCTATGATAGAACCAACATATTAGGCAGATTGCAAAAGGCTTTTGACGATAAGTTAGAACAAATCAGAAAAGATATACAAGAACATATGAATATACCAAATGTTGATAACGATCATTTTCAGTCCATCACGTAATTTGTAAATTTGAATTTTGCAGAAGCAGATAACGGCTTATTAATCTATTTCTTATAGTGATGCAGAAGCCATCAAAGAATATTTTCAAGACAGGTGCTACGCTTCTGTACTCGACTTTTGTGAGGGTTTAAATGTGCTGATGAAGCAAGTTAGTGCAGAAAGCTGGATGGATCAAAAGTCTAGTAAATGCTCCCCGCCGAATTTATTTTTTTTCCTCGATAAAGCAAAAATGACAAATATTTATCGTATGGTTTTGAACTAACTGCCAATTTGAACTTTTTTATTTAATTATTCACTATATAGAGAACTATGTAATTATTTTCCTAGGTAGATTTGCCAGGAACATTGGTATCTTATCAAAAGAACTACCAAGATCAATCACTGTTTCTACTATTCTACCGGAGACAGCATCCATGTTGAAGCTTCACAGTAATCTGAATCAAGGTAAAGATACGCATCGCCAAGGAGGGGGAGGGGGTTGTATAGTTTGCGTCTGATGTTTTGATTCTTTTGTAGATTCTAAGTTTATTGAGATCCAAGAACATTTATTGAGCATATTCCATAAAGCTCATGACCCATGGTTATCATTCTTGACCGAGAAGTTTACGGCCGCATTGAAACAGACTCTCATATCAACAAAGTGGAATGATCAATGTTCAGCTATACAAATATGGGAAGGTAACATGGTATATTTAAAGGGGAAAAAAATAACTAATGAGAAAGCTCATATTAGAAAACCTTGTTTTATCATTTTTAGATGTCGATGAAAATATTCGCCTACCAACGAATGCATCAAACCCGATTGTTCGACATCTTTACTGTATTTGTAAGGAATTACAGCATATAAATAGTACTATCCTTGACCAGGTAAACACAGCCATATGAATGACCAACCTATTGATCCAAACTGAGGTCTGATTTCCAATCATTCTTTTTTAATTTCAGACAATATTGGATAAATTGAAAACGCTATTGCTGAATTCTGTCAAAAATGTCTACGCTGAGTACGTCGAAGGAGCTGTCCAGAGAAAACGAGTAACTGAAAATGGAGCCATTCAATTGATCTTTGATTACATGTTCTTGTATACAGTATTAAAAAAACAAGATATAGAAATGTCAGATGAGATATTACAAATTTTACAGAAACAGGTAAAGGAAGGCACTGTAAACTAAACTGATATTATGCTTTGCTTCTCTCTTTTAACTGCTCTACAATATCAATTAGGTTGACCCAATCAATTGGGCTACTTTCGAAGCTCACTTGAAGGCAAGCATTAGTAAGTTTTACGTCAAGCATTTCTTACTACTAAATGTGTTGGCAAGTGGCTATGTTCAAGCATTCGAGAGGTAAGAAACCAGACCTTTGCAGGTTTATAGATCTTGACAAGAATACGAAATTGACCCGATTGCTATTTTTAGAACAAGGAAGACCATGTCTAGCCAACAACAAGAACAATATAATATTTTACCAATGGCTCGACAAACTACTCGATTTACGCTACTTCCTGTTGGACACATGACCTCTGTTACCTTTAAATAAGAAAAATCAAGATTGTATGTTTATGTGGTTCAATTTAAAATAGTCGTGAAAAGATTCATTGTAGATAAAAAGGAAGCTGAGGCGAAATGATAACATATTTCTACCTTCTCTTTTTGTTCATTGTCATTTGCTTCAATTACATTAAAGTAAAAAGCACACCACACTCAAAGCCTCATAAAATATACCAGTCTTTGGCATTAACGAAACAAACGCAGCATGAAAACTCAGCTTCTTGTGATCCTCCTCCCCATGATTTTTGCTCTTGCTCTTGCTGCGGATGTTCCGGAGTCCCGCTCATTCCATCAAAGTAAAAGATTAGTCTAAATAAAGGAAAGAGGTGCTAAGTATTGACATTATTAACATCATTCATTTGGGCTATAGTGTGTAGCCAAAACCTGGTTTGCGCTGATGGCCTTTACTGTCGTAAGGAACCAGGCGATGTGTATGGCATATGCGAAAACCCCGCACATCATTAAAAAGTTGAAACTGTACCATTATTTTAGCCAATAATCACATGATAGACATAAAAAGGACACCCGGGGAAAAGCTCTAATTGCCATCTTACTACTTCATGCGAAATAAAAGACATTATCTATTGACATTGTTGAACATACTATTTTTATACATATATACAAAGGGGGTAGAGTTAAAAAAAAATGCATGAATGCGGAGGATGGAGGCCATGAACGTGTTCATTGGCATGAAATAAGTTAAAGGACAACAGCTAAAAGCAGCTGGTGGGTAATAATAATATATTAATTAGTTGAAGAAAAAATAAGTGATGGAAGCGGCAGCAAGAGCAATTAAAGAAGAACTGTCAGCATTGTTTCTTAAGGCACCAGAGATTTGCAACTCTGAGTCAACAACAGCTAAGAGAATATCGGTAGTTTTGGCGTTCAATTCGATATTGCTTGTGGGAGAAGCATCTTTGTTATCAGATGCATCGGCAGTGTAGTCGTCTGTTTTGATGGTAGTATCAGCAGCATAATGAGTAGTTGCATGTGTTGGTGCTCGTTCCGAAGAGGATGAGGCTTTGTGGGTTGATGTGGGTTGACTTTTGGAAGTAGAATTGTTGTTGTCGGTGATGGGAGACGATATGGTGGTGTTGGCAACGTTAGGATTCGCTTCAGTAGGATAGACCCAGTTGCTTTCCCAATAGGGTTGTGAAATATTCATGCATTGTTGGATTGTAACGACGTTGAAGTTCTCTTGAAGGGTGGATAACCATTTTTCAGCCATCTTAACGGTAGCATTGTTCAATTCGTGTTGAAGGACAATATGACCATGAGTATCAGTCTTCTTTTTGGCGGCCTTGATCCATTCAGTAAAGTAGCCGTCAACCGTGGAAGTAGGCAACATACCGCCACCTTCACCAAACATGTTCCAATCATCGGTATCTTGATCCCAAATGATGGTTTGTAAACCCATTTGGTGAGCAATAGCACGAACTCGATCGTCAACATCACCATATGGAGGACGCCAGCATTTTGTGGTAACGCCGGTTGCTTCTTTGATAGCACGAATAGTCCAGTAGAGCTCAGCAACAACTTGCTCGTTGGTTTGCGTAGTCATTTGAGCATGAGACCAAGTGTGAGCACACAGAACATGGCCATCATTTAATGCACGTCTTGCAGCAGCAGGATAAGTAGCTACGTTAGAGCCGATATACTATTTGCATAAAGTGATTATTGAATTGGTTAATTAATCCAAGAAGAGGTGTATATAATTTTGATTTTCCTAATCAAGCGTGTTCACGTCCAATACTTACAAAGAGGGTTGCTTTTTGGTTATTGGTCTTGGCCAAGAAGTTATAGAGTTCTGGCTCAGCGTATTTATCAAGTTCTTTATCACCAGCAAGGTTGAATGGTCCATCATCATAATTAAGTCCCCAATCGCCGGCTCTGGGGCAATAAGTTATATCTTCAGGCAAGTATTTGGCTTTAGGCTTGACGCAGTTGGTATCAGACCACCAACAGTATGGGTCATCATCAACATTGTAACTGTCCATATCGAGGTCACCGTTCTTCTTCGCTTTACGAATGGGCGCTTTAGGAACCTTGGTCCAATCAATAGCGTTCATGACGGCCTTGATTTCAGAAGTGTTCGTGTTAGGGGAAGACCAAGGTTCTGGATAGTTATCTAGATTCAAGGTCTCCTGAGATAACGTTGTACTAATCTGAGGTGTGCTGGTGGGATAGCTAGTTCTAACATCTTTAGGTAAAGGGAAGTCGGGTAACCATGTGGGCGATTCAACAGGTAGAATTCCGACGCTTGTAGAACTGGGCTCATCACTACTGCTTGAGTGTTTGGTAGCAGATACAAAGGTACCTGTAGCTAGAAATAAAGCACCAACTTTTGCAAGATACATTATTGGATATTGATAAAAGAAAAAGGAAACGGAAAAGATGTATAATAAGAATAGTCAAGCCGGTTGGATGTGGAAGTAAAGGATGTATATATATACTTTGCGGACCCTTAAATGGATCTAACGGTAATAAAGCAGAATCCATAGAAGACGCTCATGGCCTTGGACCAAGTTTAGTCACCCTTCGTTATTGATCCGCTGATCTCATGGAACTTTCGCGGCCGTCGGCAGGAACAAAAATAAACGCATTTGATTCCGACAATAAAACAAAAAAACGGGTTACTTCTATTTTATTTACAATTTACCTTAATAATTGTCGTTTCATAAACCAGGTAACTATCAAAATGTACAAATATAAGCGAATTATTATTTTTTTTTGAGGCATTAAGGTAAAATTATGTCAAAGAGGAAATATATTTCCATAAAAAGGCTTTGATTTCTTTTGACTAAGTCTATTTTAAGCATAGCAACTCGAGGAAGTAGTCTTTTTTTCTATACTTTTTTTTCGTTCAATTGAACTTGTTTGAATAACATATACCAAAGGTTTATTTGTCTGAAGAAGCCTTCAAAGTCTTTTTAGTATATTTGCCTTAGTCTAGTTTTTAGTCTTTCTGACTCTTCCATCATTACAACAGTTTGTCATGTTCTATTTGATCCAGGCATATACAACAAAAGAATTTCTTGACATGTTTAAAAATAAACTGTTGTACTACACCAAATGACAAACGTCAAGACAAAAGCTTGTATCACATAGAATGTCAGATTTTCTTTTTCGTTCTAAAATCTGTCTTGTCAGCGTCTATAAAAAGCACGGCTCAGAGTGATACCACAAATGACAGTTATTTAGCTTCGGTTTTAGACGGAGGTTCGAATTAAGGACTAATTAGAATTTCTCGATCTACAATTTTGAGAGGTAGTCGCATATTGATTAGAAAATATGCCTGTGTAAGTCAACCCAATTTCGTTGTGGCAATGATATAAGGATATCTGATTCTGTTGTCGCCTTTCGGCTAAAGTTTCTTTTAAAAGAGAGACAACAATAGCCATCATAATTTTTGCTGCATTGATATCGCGGTTTCAGAATAACTTACACTAGTTTTGTAGACAAGGATACGTATGGTAACTAATGCTTCCGATTTGCCTGAGCGACAACAATTACAAATGCGTGATGCCCTATTCATTGATTGTGATGTCAACAGTTCACCAGCGGCTTCTCTTCGTTGTAATGCGCGCTATAATATTTCGACAACAGCAGTTCGATGGCTCTTCAGCTTGACCATGCCATCACAAAATCACAAGAAAACCCTTTATAATGTTGTCTGCATTTAATCTTCAGGCCTTCATCTCCATGAAGAGTATTTGAGATGCCAAAAAAAGGGGAAGAAAACAAGCTTGACAGCTACTGATCACTGTGAATTGACGTTCATCTGTTTGTTGACTATGCTTTAGTTTTTTGACTTTCAATTTTCAAGCAATTATATTTGTGATTCCGTTGAATCGCAAGATTATCATACGGTGTACGGTTTGAGCCTTGCTACAAAGCAAAACCACTTCTGATCCGTACTACAAGCGTAAACAAAAAAAACACAAAAACACTGACGCTTTATATCGTATAAATGTATAATATTCGATCATGATATTATTATTATGTGCTATACTCGCGTTTTTTCTCGAAACGGATCCACTGTTATGCTTTCTTTGACATAATTAAATTTTTTCCATAATGGGATATAAGCAGACGGAATTGTCCATATGATAGGGCAAAGGATGTAATGAGGATGAAAGAGAAAACTTGATACCTCAATTCTAATATATCACACGAAGTAAGTAGCCTGCTCTCTTGCGATATGGCATTATGGTCAACTTATCACGAAAAAAGGGGTATTTATTATTTTTAGTAAAATAAGTAAACAGCCAGGAATTCTCTATTTTCTAGTTTGTTTTGCAAAAGTAAAATAGAACCCAGACCCTCTTCCGCCCCTTTTGCCAAGCAGAATGGTTTTCTGAAGGGCCTTTTTCTCAAAAGACATTATGTAATCTTTAATGATGTTCTTACAAGCTAGTTATCCTACTGAAAGCTGAAGCAAAGGCTCTAAATAAGAAGTATTTTTGTTCGAGATTTTTCAATGTATGGATTTTCCTAATCCATACATGCTTCGATTATTTCTAAAGTGTAAAGATTCCATATTCCAAATTGTTAGTCCCAAATTTAGAGTTGTGATGTCTCAAACTGGCTTGAAATACTGGGTTCAAATTTGTCATTTTTTACACTCAAACGTATTTTGTTTTCCAACTAAATCCACCAATCAAATCGCGACATACCCTTCCTAACCCGTAACCACTTTTGCCAACACCATCTCAACCCATTTGACAATGAGTGTTGCATCCTCATCTTCTGAGGCTACCTGAGCAACTGTAACTGCTCGGAAAAGCGCCAGCCGTATCCCGGCGCCATTAAAAAAGGTTCATGATGGCCAACGTGAACGTTTCGTTGCTAAGCTGCTTTACGAGGCACCTGACGTGGCTGCTTATTTGCGTTCACAACAAATCACGTCGATCGTCCACTCAACTCTTACGAGTGGGTCGGTTATCTTCAAGTTTCCTTCTAAAATTTTTGGTCATTATACCGACGCGTATAGATTGATCACTGATCAGCTTGGCCCTGTCCTTGGGGGATTTAATCCTATCTCTTTACGTAGTACACGTCCCCTTTCCGATTTAATCATTGCAACTAAGTTCAAGTCCGATGATGCCAACACCAAAGCCATTTCGCATGGCGTAACTGTTGAGCATGTCACCTACAAAGCCAGCCGCTTCGTAGATAAGGTTGATACCACTTTCACGCGTGTCAACCTCACCCTCTTTCAATTTGAGGATGAAGCAACCTTGATAAGTAAGCTTAAGAAATCTATGGCCATTTATGGCAAGGTGTGCCAGATCAAGATGCTTACCAATCGAGGTTTCTTTGAGAGTGAACTCGCCCATAAAGAACGCCCCACCGATAGCCCTACACATTCCTCTACCATCAATGATGAGTCTGGCCTTATCATCCCGAAAAAGGCAAAACGATATGCTACCCGATCAACGACCGCTAAGGCTTCTGTAGATCATACTTTGTCTCCATTCAATACACCCACTGGTACTGCCGGCTCAAAATATGCCAGTATCACTGTTGCTGCCAGTATGGCTCTGGACGAGCCTGCAACACCTGCTTCTTCCGATGCGAACACTAGTTCGGCGACTACACCCCTTCATAGTCGTTTAACTCCTGCTCACACCGATGATATGGATCTGATAATAGATGCGGATACCACTCCTCCCAACATAGTCATGACCGCCCAGGAGGGCAATGAATAATCGACCAATACGCGTCGAATCCTTAAATGCTCGCAGCATTTTCAAGGATGCTAACAAATATACCCAGAAACAATATATATCCCATTTACGTTCCCCTGCTTTGTCTGTTGACATTTTATGTCTCCAAGAAGTATCCGCATATCATTCACAAGACCACCTCACAATCGATCAAATCAAATATTTCCATTCCTTCCTCTTTCCCCAGTGTGCAATCCTACTCTCTAAGTATTGTGCCATTATCTGTTTAAACCCGACGTTATTGTTAACAGATGAAATTGTCACTTTCGATGAACGCTGTTTACAAGCGACCATCATCGATACAGTTACCCGTAACTTTATATGCTCTATCACTAATATTTACGTTCCAGCATCTACCCATGATAGAATGCCTTTCCTCGCCTCCTTGATGTCACAACCGTTTTTTACAAAGGAGGCTCCAGATGTCAGCTTTATTGTTGGCGATTTTAATATGTCGCTAGCTTCTCTATCAACCACTTCAACCAATCCTAGTTTTCATGAATGGTATCGTCATCTCACTCACTATTATGATAACTGCTTCTCTGCAAGCATTCCTACTTTCCAGCGTGGTGTCACTCGCAGTACCATCGATTATTTCTTCTGTCACCGAAGTATTACCGCACGAGTCCTTAACAGAACTCAACGGTACCTACCTAGCGCTTGGACAGACCATGTCCTCATGATGGCTGACCTGTCATCCGATCGTTTGGACGTAGGACCCGGGGTATGGCGCTTCAACCCTTTGCTGCTGTCTAACGATATATTTGTGGATTTATTAAAGACTGCCCTCATTGAGTTCTTTGACGTCCGTAATAATATCACCTCCAACCCACAAAGTACCTGGGAGGCTCTAAAACATTTATTAAAACACATTGCAAACCTATTCTCCCATGGATCTACTGCTAAAAGGCAGACAACCATTGCCGAACTTCAACACCAACGGGAAGCCCTGCTTTCCTTAGATAAGCCAGCATTCAATATAACCAACAGACAAGTGTCGCTTATTGAACAGAAACTAGACAAATTGCAGGAAGAATCCGCGCAGCAACATCTTTTACGGTCAGCCACTCGATGGCATGAGAAAGGAGAGCGCAATAATAGATACTTTTACAGGGTTATCAAAGAAAGACAAGCACAACGAACGATTCAATCTTTAAAAAGTGGTCAAGATGGCCCTGTCTTAACTAGTACTAATGCTATCCTTGAGGAAGCTCATATGTTCTATAGCAACCTTTACCGCCCTGATCCTATCGACCTGTCGGCCGTTCAAACGTTACTCGATAATGTTCCGCAGGCAATTGGTCTTACAAACGCTCAACAGAATGATCTTACAGCACCGCCCACGTCAGAAGAACTAATTTCTATAGTTAACCACTTGCCTCCACAAAAAAGTCCTGGTTTAGATGGCATACCGTATGAGGTTTACCGCCATCTGCTTTCCTGGAACATTCCGGGTTTTAAGCAACTCTTCCTTCAAGTTTATACTGACGCCTTTGAAAATATTTTCCCAGCCACCTGGAAACAAACTCGGATGGTCTTACTGTACAAAAAGGGAGACCCTGAACTCTTACAGAACTGGCGGCCTCTATCGATGATCAACACTGATGCGAAGATTTTCACAAAACTATTAGCTAATAGGTTCAATGTCGTTTTACCACAGCTGATTAATCGCTATCAGACTGGCTTTTTACCGCACCGACTAATCTCGGATAATGGGTGGGTTAACCAAATACTAATGTCACATTATAGCCATTGTGGTATGTCTCACCCTGCTGTTGCTGTCCTCCTTGATCAAGAAAAAGCATATGACCGAGTACATCCTACCTACCTTCAGATGGTTATGAAGCATTTCGGCTTTCCTGCTTCCCTCGTATCTTGTTTATCTAGCCTATTTTTTGATACAGAAATATCCCTTAACATCAATGGATGGTTAAGTGCTCCCGTTCGCCAACAACGTGGCCTTCGGCAGGGAGACCCCTTATCACCACTGTTGTTCAATTTAGCTTTCGAACCCTTACTACGTACCATTTTGTCGAGCCCTGACATCAAAGGCGTTTCACTGCTCTCAACCTCCGCCTCCTCTAGTCGATATGGACAACTTCTAGCTCGCAGTCTGAGTGTCCGTTTTGAACCACAGCCTTTGTTTGACTGGCAAAACCCCCCTCGTTTCAAATTATTGAGCTATGCGGATGATTTAGAGGTTTTCTTGACCACACCTACGGAATGGCGTGTCTTGAAAGACCTCCTTACAGTTTATGGTAACGCTAGTAATGCCCGTGTCAATTTGACAAAAACAGAAATTGTTTCCCTCTCTGGTCATCCGCATACGGCATGGCTGCATATTGCTAATCAGGAATCTGTAACCTTTCATACAGCTGAAAGTCCATCTGCTGCCAAATATCTCGGCTATCCTCTCTTCTCAACCAATGCTCAACTAAAACACTATCTAGCCTCCCTTGAACTGAAAATAGTCCGTCACTGTAACCTCCTGAAACAACGGGGATTGTCTGTCCGAGGTGCCTCACTAGTTGCTAATTCCTTGATACTTAGTAAGTTATGGCATCTCCTGCGTGTTGTAGTTGTTCCGGTGGACTGGCTTGATAAGCTTCGTAGCATTGTCCGGTCTTTTGTGGTTCCTTTCTGGCCTGCTCCATCGTGGGAGCGCTTGTGCTCACCTAAACGTTTTGGTGGTTTAGGCTTAGTGGATCTGCACCGACAACAATTAGCTCTTCATCTTGTGTATGTTCAGCGCCTTCTACAGCCCCCTTCATCAACCGATTTTGTCTCCCCATTACTGGCACATTGTATCCAAGTGTACACCGGTCAGTTGTCCTTACTACCATGGATTTTATCGACTGCCACTTATCGTTCATCATTTCGCTTCCTTCCGAATATGATCCACCTATGTTCTCTGCTGATGAAACTTCCTTCATCATCTCTTTCCTCCTCATGGCATGGCCGCTGGATTGCTGATTTGCCCCTTCGTAGTGCCTTACAGCGTTCCCCCTCGTTTGTAGGCCCCTTACACGTGGATCTCAATAGCCTCCCACGGCATTTAATCGTCTCTACTGTTCTCCTTTGGTCTTCGATAACTAACTGCTTCTACACGCTAGGGTATACGTATTTTCAGGACTATCCGAAACTGAAAAGGATACCTAGTTTACTTTCCCAAGGTGTAATACAATGGCTTCCTTTTATTCAGAACCGATTGATTGACGTCCGGGCCCCTCCTCCGGCTGCTGCTCCTACGCCCACTTCACGATGGCCTAATGTATCTTACAGCTCCTTATGGTTGCCTGATATGTCCCAGTGGCGTGTACCTTCTGGTTCTCAGAACAATACCACCATATTAAAGCTTTCGCTTGGTATGCTACGGCTATACTGGCATCCTGATTATTCCGTTTTTAGTGACCCTCCTCGGATTCCTCAAGTGTTTCCTTTATGGTATCGGCCTCCGGCTCAATGGCAACGGTTCTGGTCACTCTCAATCCCTCATGCAGTGCTAACTCCATGGTGGCGTTTATGGCATAATTGCGTTGGGTACAGAGCTTGGCTGTTTTCCATCAATCCTGTTATAGCTGACTCCCCTCTTTGCCGCCATTGCAGAGACTCCCCTGAAGATGGTTTTCATTTTTTCGTTGGTTGTCCACCTAAATGGCAATTTTGGATCACGGCACTGGAGGAAAATAGAATTATCTCTTTTCCTGCCTCACCTACTGGCATTTGGCATATATTGTTAGCACTTTGTTCCCCGTTAGATAATTCTCCTCTGCCTGACCACACAATCGTTCAGGTTAGTTTGATACTTTTAAGTATCTGGAAATATCATTGGCGCTGCCATTTTGATCGCATCTCTTGGTCCCTAGCAGGAGTTCATACCGTCTACCAAGACGAGGTTCGATTCAGAACACTCAATACGAGCTCGTAGTATATTTAATGGTTTCTTTGTCGTAGTTTTTATGTATGCCTTTTCTTCACTTCTTTATTGCCACTTATCAAAATATAATTTATTGTCCGTTGTTAGTCACTTTTAATAAAGTACGTGAATTAAATACACTCAAACAACTCAGTGTGTCCTTTTACATGTTTTAAATGTAACAGCACGGATTTATAGTCAAAGTGCTTCTTTTCTTGGGTATTATTCTTATTGTAGTCTCCTATACTTTTCTAAATGTTACTTTCAAGTTGTTTCGCATTGAAAGTCACCAATTTTACGATTATAACATACTTAGTAAAGCAAAAAACATCGCAGCAACCTACATATCGCTATGCTGTGAATACGATAAAAAATAGGCAGAAAGTCGAACCATCGTTGCTTGTTCCCTATTGTTTGTTGCCCGGGCAAAGATCATTGCTGATCTAACAAAAGCCGCAAACTGGCAAGCAGTAGAGTTTTGCGTTATCTCATCAATCTCAATCTCAATTTTCAGAGATAGAGACTTTCAGTACGATTGGATGAACAGCTTTATCATTTATACCTTACTTTTGGGAGCTATACACACCATTCGTTGTGCGCTGCTTTAACCTTCAATCGTTTCCCATTTGACCAGCATTTTTTATTATTAATACTACTAGCTTATGGAACTTTTATTAGAGCAGACGCTCAGAATGATTTGTACAATATCAGTCATTGTAGTATCATTTTCCTCTTTTCAAAGAAAGAAATATACTACCCAAATACTTTGAGTTTAGACGCCCAAGTAAAAATTACGTTGATTTAAATCAGAAATGTACAGAATGCAGTAAATACGGGAACCGTAAGGCGACATAATCCCGCCATTGCATTGGAAAGATATTGATGCCAGCAAAGAGAATACAGATAGCCGTACTTAAGCCCATACCAAGTTATAGCTTATGTCCATCGTTGATATAGCATTTCTAAGACAAACTAGGAATGAACGCTCAATGGAGAAGTAAATGCAACAAGGCAGGGTGGACAAAGTAGGCAAATGTGGGGAAGTGAAGAATCTTACAAATGCAAAAAGGAACAAAGAGAGTAAGTTTTGCGCTGTGAAGTCCTTTTCTGTGCACTGCATGAATTTTCCATGCTTTCCGGAACAAGAAAATGCGGTCCCGAAGGCCGCTTATAGAGCGTATTTCGAATCCGGCACTGTTTAATTTCAGAGGTACGTGCGTGCGTTAAGAAGGCTCTTCAAACAATAAGATTAGTTGAACAATAGAAATCTTCAAGGCCCTGTTTTCGAGCTCAACTTGATGCTTAATTCTGCTTATCTTAAACAATTGGTTTCAAATATGTAGAATGCGCAGCAGCACGTTCTCCACCCTTGTTCATCTACGTTTTCGTGCAAAGAATTGATTTTATTTTCTTTTGACGAGCATACATATACTGTCATCGAAACCATTGCAAAAGTATAATAGTAAATTGCCACGTTTCGCGCTGATGTGGGCTGAAAAGATAAACATGTTGGTTTATCATCTGATAAAAGATCTGAGAAGTTTTTAGCCAATAAGATCGTATTCCGTTCCAAAAAAAGGGGATTCAGAAAAGTGGCCTCACATTCGTGCTTTTGGTGGGGTTCAATTCTGTGCTTATTGTATTCATTGTGATGAAACGGAACGATATACAGAAAGACTGAATTGATTTTTTATCTCAATTCGGCCGTAAACCTCCACCTACTTAAAAGGCGGACGAACATCAGTGCTCAATGTTGTTTACTTGAGCGATTAATACGTGTAAGCAATTCGATAAATATAAAATAGGCTTGTCTTTGTCATAAGAAAAAAGCAACAATAACTACAACAATGGGTTGTTGCACACCAAATCGCGCGATGAGATCTAATTGTTGCAGGGAAAATAGAAAAAAATTGAAGGGTAAAACTGTCAAAAATTTGAAGTTCAGTCTGATTCATAAAAAATGGAACGTTTCTTTATAAAAGCCTTTAGTGATTATTGTTCTTTTCTTCTTTTCCTGCAACCATATAGCTTTTTTTCTTTTTCTTTTTTTTTTTTTTCAACAAAAAAATAAGGAACTTTCTTCAACTACAAACGCCTCAACGCCATTGTTCAAAGCTATCTGAATATCGTAGACATGAACGTTAACCAAATGCTTGCTTCACCGAAGTTGGCACCTGCTGCTTCTATATCCGATTCAACTGCTCTTCATTTGTCACCTTCGTCAACTGCAATAGAACTTGCTCCTATTAAAGAGATCTCATCCGAATGTAACACATCTGATTGATTTTTCCTTTTTTTTTTGTTTTTGTGATCTGGCCATATTCAACTGACTTATTATTGTATAATAGCTAAGCGAGCACGAAATCTGAACAGGCTTCCGTCGTTCCTTGAGCCCTGTCCGACACCTACCAAAGAACAGTGGGGTAATACATTCCTACCTCGAATCCATCCACCTCTCGTTAGTTCTCCTACTTTGCTACCATCTTCAGCGTCTTCTGTTACCTCCGAGTCTTCTAACCCGCCTTCTCCTTTATCAAATACCAATATACCTCAGAATCTGTCTGCGGAGTCAGTATATCCAAAGAGCAGCAATACGCATATACCCTGTCGTCATGCACCCTCAACCGCATTACCCTCCATACAACCTAGGCCAGAAACACTAGTAACGGACTCAAATCAGGCTGTCAGCAGATGCCCTTTTGCTCATGCCATGGCCGGTGATAATAACGCGACTATCACTAATTGGCCAGCAAATCATCCTAATGTATTACAGAAGAATGATAATGTAACGACTGATTCGGCTGATCAGCCACAATCGCCTACGATGATGGCTGCTGCTGCTATCGCCGCTGCTTCTCTGAAAAATTACCCAGAAACAATTGTAAATGATAATCATTCTGGATCTGTTTATTCCGCCAATGGAACAGATCCCAACTGGCAAGGACAACTGCAGCATTCGGGCAAGTGTCCTATTGCTTCCTTTTATCGCGGAACCCAACAGACAGCAACACCAAGAACGGTCGAGCCTAAACGCCATTCCTTTACACGTGTTGCCTTCATGACTCAGGGTGGAAAGCGTCCCAGTAGTAGGTGTCCTTTCAGTGCTAATCAAAAGAAGTTCCTTACAAAAAATGATCATATCAAACGTCCTCGCAATGCTTGGATCCACGTAAGTCTCTTTTTCTTACACTTACTCAACTCTTTATGAGTTTCTATTTGCACTGAGCCTTACCGACATTTCTCTTTCATTTATAACAATATAGTTCCGTTGCCATTATGGTCAAGCATTAAAGGCTCAAGATCCTACGCTTCGAGCAGAAGATATCTCAAAGTATGTATTTCTAAATTTCTAGTTTTGCTTTTCAAAATCATGGTTTCTAACACCAACTTTTAGGCGCGCATCTCGATGTTGGGCACGTTTATCTGAGAGCGAGAAGAAGCCTTGGCATGATCTGGCTGAAAAAGATAAGCAAGCACATAAGGCAGCCTTCCCCGAATATAGATACTGCCCCAGAAGAACCAATGCTGCACTTCTGATGCCTTCTTCTCCTTCAAATTCCGTTCTTAATGATTCCGAAGAAGAAGATTAAAATGAAACATCTGCTCCTCATTCCATGACATCACGTGTTTAGCGCCGCCAATTGTCTGTATCCGTCGCCCTGTTAATAACTCAATGAGGTGCTTTTTACTCTTCTCAGCTATTCATGTAAATTTTTTGTATACCTCATTCTGTATTCTTTTCCTTACATTTTACATACCTACATTAATCTCTCTAATAATTTATGTAATATTTTTCAATTTTTATTATATTTAAATGAAATAGAAAAAATAATGATTGTTTTGCTTTTTGTGGTTTGGTTTTCTGTACCTTTTTGTGAAGATACCAACGAACGCATGTGCTGCGCGATTATCCATAATGATTGGCTGTTTACTTTGATCAAAGTTGATTTTAATTACTCAGTCAAGTAACAATGCCAGTTGCTGAATAATAAAATACTCACCATTGTACTTTCCGATTCAAATTGTGCAGTGGATCTGGCGGAAGGAAGGACAAAGGTAGCAACGCGAGCGTACCGTATGTTGGCTAAAAAGACATTACCAACTTCGAGTTTTTTAAGTTTGAAAACACTTTTGTAACTGTTTACTCCTGATTTATGCCGTGCATATGCCAATTAAGAGAAAATTCGGCAGTATATCACTTGAACATTGATTGAAAGATGAGTAGCTCCGAAGCTATGTCATTTTCTCATGTTGAAAGTTAGTATGTCAATAGGAATGATATTATATCAGATTGCAATGCAAGCTTTGCTACAAAAGGCGTAACAATGACTCTGATGGACAGATAGATCACTGTGAGAAGAAGGGAAAAAAAAAATACGTAAAATGTCTATAGGTTGTGATCAGATTGAAATCGTTAGTCTTTCTAGTGCTGTCTGTCTATCAGAAAAGATAAGAAATGAGAAAGGTTTTTGTAAAGAAGAAGTTGATGGGCTTGGGTACGAAATGATTTTTGCAGAAAGGCTGATATCTACAAGCAGTAAGAAGGTTGCCGTATCGTAACATTATGGAGTTACATTGACCTGGCATCAGAAAGGAAAGAGGAAAAACAATTTTCTGCGCGCTGTTGTTCTCGGGCTTTTCACAAATATTATTCGAGTAAAATTGTCCAAATATAAACCAATTTGTTCTATTATGGTATTTGTTGCTGCAGTTCAATGTCTTTTTTTAGGTCTGCCTGAAGTAGCAAGTTTTGTCATACAAAAAAATACTTACAGGACATCCAGAAAACAAATAACCCTAAACTGTGCAACTTGCACTAGCTAAAAAGGTTACAACGCTCATTAGGAACCGTACCTGTCACAAAAAAGGGCCTATCAAACCTATAAAAATAAAGAAAAGATGGCATCAGACTTTGTCTTTCCCTCGGTTTCTTCCTTCCTTTCCTTATCAATATAGTACAATGAAGCTTTCATCGACCGTGACCTTAGTTTTCACTGCCATGGCTATGGCGAATGCACAAAGTACCAAGTCCACTAGCAGCAAATCATCTACCTCTTCTACTACCACACACAATGCCCCTCCTCCTCAAAAATCGCCAGAATGGCTTTCTCACGTCGTTCCCCTTTCTGGTAATGTTCAATCTTACCCTTCTGGAGGTAAGTCCATCCCTACCGGCCCATTACCCAGTGTTTCTTTCGATATTTCTGGCTATCCTGAAGGTTGGAAGAGTCCTCCAACTACCTCAGCCGAAGTCAAAGCTGCTATTGCCGCTATTGATTGGTCTATGGTTCCTAACGTACCTGTCCGTAAATCGGATAACAACGGTGACCTGTCTATGACTGGCTATGACGATGCTAAAGATCCTGATTGCTGGTGGAGTGCTACTGGCTGTGTCACGCCAAAGAACGCATCCATTCCAGCAGATGTTGCTAACTGTCCCAATGTCGGCGACTGGGGTTTGGTAAATAGTGCATCATACAATTAAAAACAAACTGATCAAGATTTTTTACTAATACAGAACTTTTCCCGCTCGTCTAGACTTACGATGATGGCCCCCTCACAGCTGATGATGGTGGCAAATGGGCTGAGCCTGAGTTGTATGACTTTTTGGCTGCTCATAATAACCAAAAAGCAGGCTTATTCTGTAAGTTGATCTCATCGACAGCCCCTGATGGTGCATCCATCATGGGTATTTGCCAAGTAGAAAAAATCCATTAACACCTTACACTTTTTCCTGCTTTACTTCAGACATCGGTTCAAATGTTATTGCGGCGCCTGCTGCTGCTCAAAGAGCCTTAGCTAACGGTCATACGCTTTGCGTTCATACATGGTCCCACCCTGCTATGACCAGTCAAACAAACCATCAAATCGTTGCTGAACTGTATTGGACAATGAAGGCTATCAAGGAGGTTACAGGTGTTACTACCAAGTGCTGGCGTCCTCCTTACGGTGATGTCGATAACCGTGTCCGTGCCATTGCTTGGCAAATGGGTCTTACTACTGTTCTTTGGGATGAAGATACCGACGACTGGAATATGCCTGGTGAAGGTGGAGGTAATTTACCTCCTGCGACTGTTGACGGCTACTTTGAAGGTTGGATCAATAGCCGTAAGAATGGTACCGATAATAAACATGGCCACATCGTTCTTCAACATGAATTGAACAATTCCACTGTCTCTATGGCTGAAAAATGGCTTCCTAAGATTCAACAAGTCTTCAATGTTGTTCCTTGGAACCAATGCTTCAATATCTCTAATCCCTACTGGGAAACCAATTTTGTGTATCCTGTCGCCGATGAAAGCATTCCTAAAAATGCAGCAACTGTTACTACTTCTCCATCTGCCTCAGCTTCTGCTTCAGTTGCTGCTAGTCCTGCCTCTCTTTCCGCAAATACTGTCACTTCTACTCCCACTGACAATTCTACCCCCACTGACAATTCTGCTTCCACTGACAATTCTGCTTCCAATGACAATTCTGCTTCCACTGACGGTACAGCTTCAAGTGTTCATGCTGCTGGTGCCGTTAGTGCTAGTGCTGGTTCTCGCGTTACCGCTGCCTCAACTGCTGGTCTTTTCGGCGCTTTGCTCTTTGCCGTCTTATATTAGGCTGCTCAATCATAAACATCCTCGAGAAATCCGACTTAACTTTCCATATCCTTCTTTATTTATTCTCCTTTGACATTAATACGTATCTAGTACTTCTTTATGTACGCAGCCACATGTAATTTACTTTACCTTTATCAGTTAATAAATTATAGTATATTGACTTTAACATCAGAAAAATATTTGACATTATGCTTGAAGCCTAGTGATCTCGTCGTCGACAAGCAATGGCAGAGAAGCACAAACAAATCGTGAACTGGGGCTTGGCCATTTTCTAATGTTTGATTTTAGAATCGGTAAAATTCTGTAAATGATCATCATGCTTTTGCAGAATATGAATATGGATCAATTATCCAAGCTCCCTCGGATTTGTATGGATTTCTAATCAACGATGTATTTATGCGATAGGAGAAACTATTTTCTATCGTGAGATCGTCTACCTTCTGTTATATTCATCGAAAAAATATCGTCCATTTTTGACATCAAATTTCTGTTTTTTTTTTACTCCTAAACATGCACATTGTATGGAGTAACAAACAACGTTGGCCCCTCCCTCTGTATCACGTTTTGTAAAACTATAGCAACATTGCTAATCATTTTCTGTAAAATGCTTTCATTTTTTTTTCTAAGCAGTTGCACAAGCCAAGTATATAAATTAGGAGTCTTAGCATGCTTTTTCTGACGAATTGTACGAACTTTGTAAGTGCTTCTTGAAAATGACTTCCATCTGTGAAAATATTCTGTGCAGGACCTTTTATCGTAAATTAGCAATTGCGTCTCAACAACGCCTTTACGAAAAGGAAACTATATTTTGTTTTACCAAACAAAATCAATAACCACGTATGACTGAATTTGCTATCATATTATAGTGTCCATCAAAGACAAT
Source organism: Mycotypha africana (assembly GCF_025528875.1). Classification (NCBI taxonomy): domain Eukaryota; kingdom Fungi; phylum Mucoromycota; class Mucoromycetes; order Mucorales; family Mycotyphaceae; genus Mycotypha; species Mycotypha africana. The sequence continues at coordinate 3,158,261 of NW_026515725.1, read as the reverse complement.
TCATAAATGTGGAGTCTTCAAAAACGAACGAAAAGCACTGTATATTGCATATTTCACATCAGGACCGTCGTACCAACAAATGTAATGTGGCTTTCTTTTACAACGTACAGCAACACTACATGGTTGCGTACCAAGCGCTGAGACTCATTTGCTAGCTATTTTAAGATTTTGCTGAGAGTTATCCTAGTGTATTCAAAAGCCTGAAATATCTCCTACTCATTGGAATGTACTTGAAGCACTTTTTGAGCATTGAATCAATATTTCCATTTGTTTTGCTGAATTAAAAGTAAAGAGTAGCCATTAATGCAATGTCATAAAAATATAAATATGAAATAGCCTATCACGCCCATAGAGAAAATAACGAGATTATTAAAATATTACTAGTATATAGGGGCTACAAGTTCAGATAAAGGCAAGCTGAATAACCATTCTTTTGGGTTGTTTATGATGTGGGTCCCCCTGTATCAGCGTGAGTCTCAGACAGTTAAAATTTGTTTAAAAGATGTACTGTGGTTCTATGACGGTATGCAAAAGATATATGGAACAGAACAATAAAGATATAGCTTTTTAGCCTTATTAAAGTAGAATGGAGAGATATCGTGTTCTCTGTAAGAGATGAACCATCTCTCTTCAAGTCATCAATATATGTTTTCTCTTTCTTTTGTTCACATGTTACCATGAAAACCAACGCTCTTCCAACTCAATTTAATGACAGCAGAAGCTGCCAACAATTTGATAAACGCAAAGGTGTCAGTATCCTCAATTAGCAAACACCTCAGCGTTACTGTGAGTTTAAATTGTTTTATGTTCAAAAATGATAACGGCTCCAATTCACTAGCCCGTAGATACTAGATTACTTCTACACTTTAGGTATGCGCCGGACTATTAGCAACATTATCATTCAAAACGATGTTCATACTTCTTCCAATAAGAACTGATGTATTGGGGGCGTAACTGCTTTGATTTACAGTACATACTCTAAAAGAATCCTCGAACCGTGACGTAAAAATTTTTACGTCAGCATGCCCCGCAAGTAAATCATTCCTCTCAAAGAAAAGAAAAAAAAAAAGTGCCTTTTTTTTTTCGCACAAAAGGACGTCAAGCGGAAAAAGTTTAGTTACGCTTAAAACAGATTAAAATAATCTTTTTTTTTTTTTTTTTTTTTTTTTTTGGTTCTAACACCGGCACATCATCATTTTACTTGTATACCGAAGCTGAATTGTGAAAGAATATAATTGTAGGAGGTATTGAAAAGTTAGGCATAATAGAAGACACGCGGCCGTCTTGATTTTCTCTTTATAAGCTAACGTTAATTTGCTGTTATACTATATGTCTCTACTTTATTTTTTTGTTATATAGAGTACTGAATCAGCCATACCCGTCAACTTCAACCCTTTAATTTTTGTTACATTTACCGACATTTACTTGTTCTTTTCAGTTAAACGTCTTTTCTTACCGAGACCAAAGCGAGTGTGTAAATTATTTATCTTCCTTTATGGATCCTAAACTTTCCGCAAATGCTGCACAGGGCATGAACATCAACCCACAGCAGAATCCACAAACTCCTAATATGATGATGTCATTTCAGCAGCAGCAACAACATCCTCAACCTGAAATGCAACAATTTAATCCGCTTAACGGTTTGAACAATATGGCCTTTAATACAGCTAATATGGCCAATTTGAATTACGTTCAACCGGATTTCAGCAATCTTGATCCGAATGATTTGAACATGAACGCTTTCATACAAAACAATCCCAATTTTGGCGGCAATATGAATATGAACTTACTTCAACAGCAAGCACTACAACAACAACAACAGCAACAACAACATTTACGTCAACCATCACATCCTCAGTCTGTATATTCACCACAAAATTTGATGGGGCTTCAAGGAAATAGTCCAGGTAAAGTGAGCAAGGGATAATTAGTAAAGTACTGTCTTCGATACTGATCTTGTCATTACTAGCAATGCACGCTCAGTATCAGAATAGAGGTCTCTATCAAAACAATGGAAGCATAATGGCCGGTTCACCTCAAGCACTTATGTTTCAACAGCAACAAGCGGCTGCTATGGCTATGGCCAGAGGTTAGTTTTTATCAGTATGGAAAATAATACAGAATAAGTTAATTGAGCACTTTATCCTCTGATAGCCAAACAATCACCAAGCCAGTCACCGGCCATGAGCGGCAATATCCCCAACAATGTTATAAGTTCACCCTCTGTAAACAATAGCCCTCATATTGCAGGTGCTAGAGTCGGACAGGAATATGCAGGTATATTCATTCAATTGATTGTGAGATTGTACAATGTCTTTGTCGATATTAATTGACTGTCTCCTGCATCGTTGTAGTTTTTCCAATGAATCCAAATGTAAATTCTCCAGCGCAAAGCTTTCAACATACTAATGGTATTTCGCCCTCGCCTCAAATGACGCGTGTTATACCTTCCCAGGCGAATAATCAATTCATGCAACAGCAACAAAATTTTCTTCAGCAACAGCAACACCGTCAACAACAAGTGCCACAAAAACATCCTACTTCTGTTGCCGGCTCACCTTCACTAAATAGCAATCCACCTTCTACATCGTATAATTCACCACAATTACAGCAGCAACAAGCACACCAACAGTCACCGATTCCCCGCCAATCAGCTACACCCGCTAGTAATCATTCTACTCCACATCAACAGCACCGGCAAATCGATAATGCCATAGGGACGCCTCAAATGAGCCCAGGGCGTAATCGACAGCAGCAAGCTCCTACACCTATGACTCCAATGGCCAAACCGACGACTGCCAGTTATTCTCCATCATCCACACAACAACCACAATCTCCTAATGTACCTTCAGAGACCTCTGCATCACCTAACCGTGCAAATCAACAAAATCAATTAGATAGCAACCATCAGTCACAGCAGCAACAACGACAACCCTTAGCAAATATGCAGCCATCAACGCCAGCACCACCTGTAACTCCTCAACAAAAGATAGCCTATATACCGAAAACACGTAATGTAGATACTTACGGTGGAGTAGATCTGAAGTATTTTGACAAGTTCGAAATAAAGCCCCTAACACCACATTTGAATGAATTGGGTATAATTGATATTCAAGCGCTTATCATGTCACTGAAGTCTGGATTGAAGATGGAAGTTACCAATGCTCTTAATGTATTGACCGTTTTAACGACAGAATCGCAGATATTTCACCATCATCATCCACAACAACAGCAGCAATGTAACCTTCCTTTGATGCAATGCGATGATTTATTAGATGTGTTACTAGACTATTTAGAGGAGGATATTTTAGGTAGCAGTAGTCGATTTTTATCCAAGCCTTCATTGGCAGCATCGACATCGACCCCATCAGCAAAAACAGCAACAGTAGGTACAGTTTTAACCTACATCGACTTATTTGATATGTCTTTGGACGAAATGAAGAGTCTGATTCCACAATTAGAAAAATCTACATCAGATATTTGGATGTCACTTCGTGAAAGATGTTTATGCATATTTAATATTATTCGCAATTTGTCTTTTATGACAGACAATATCGAATATTTAGCTCGTCATTCTCGCTTTGTCAGACTACTCTGCGACATAACGGGTTTCTTAAGCAACAGTTATGACAGCGACAATAGTAATAGTGGGAAAGATACTACAGGTCGCGAAACATGGTTTGTGGGTATACGATTGATGGATACACTTGACTTTCGAAAAAGCGTCTTAATGATCTTGTCCAATATCTCCATGTTCCTGACATTAAATGAGAAGAAAACAGCAGCTGTCTTGGTGTATCTAGTGCATGACTTCTTAATAAACGGGCCCGACACATATTACTCTTTGTTAGCTATAGAAACATGGACGAAGCTTACTGTCAACTATGAGAATCGACAACTATTACATACACTTATCGAAAAGCAAGATGAAGAAAAAGAGAATGAAAGGATGTTGACTTTAATCGAAGATATATGGCTTGAACTTACTTCTGTGATAAGACGCGACTTTTTCTCCTCCGACGGACGCGTGATGCATGCTATGACATCCAACCAACTAGCGACACTAGAGCTTATTGTGATGGGGCTTTACAACATTGTTGCCATCATTCAATTATCTGATACCATACGACAGAGGTTCTTAGAAAATAATAAGGGAATGGGAATGATGATAATGCGACTATGCATTACTTTGGCAGAATCAGGCAATCCTCAGTTCAGTTTAGTAACAAAACATGGTATGGAATTAATTCGCGCACTTATTTGCGGTGGTGATGGTATTTATAAGCGTCCAAGTCAACGCTCGCAAAATGCACAACAACATAGACCGCTGGCTGCTCTATCTCAACAAAGTCTGCAGTATCACCTAGATACCAAAAAAGATGAAAAGGATCGTTTAACGATTCAAGAAATTGGGAACCGATTATTAGACGTGTCAGTTCTCCGTGAAAAACTAATGTTATCCATGTTGAAACATACAACAGACCCAGAAATATTACGAGAATTATCAGATATTGTAGCTTTAATAGATGACGAACCTTCTGTATAAAATTAATAAAATTTGTGCTTTGTTCTCTGTATTCCGCTGGTGTATTGCGGCATTTCAAGAATTACGAAAATTTTTGCCAGTCCCACATTTCATTGATTTAGTTAATTTTCGCTTTTCATTCAATAAACGTTTACTTTTTTTTTCCCTGTCTTTTACACTTACCATGGAACAACGAATGCGCCCCTTATATCATATAAGGGTAATGTTTTAACTAAAATACATGGGTTATATATAATTTAGCTAATTACTTTGCTTTAAACAGAGAAGTGCACGGCTGAATACACAGGGAGCTGATGCCAATAAAAAGATTGACGATGCTTCACTTCCAACAGTCGCGGTGGTAATGCTCGAAGCTTTTAGTAATTCTCAAAGAAGAATAACATCTAACATTCTTTATTATACTTTTAGCAACCGTTTGACTTATTGAAGGTAAATTGTGAAAGTTGACTGAAACATATTCTTTGCATCTCAACATGCTAATTCCACCATAGGAACTCGACACCCCTAAAAAAGTTGTGAAAGCACAAAAGAAGAAAACATTAAAACAGAGCAAACTCAATCTTACACCTGCCAAAACGAATGATATGCCAGAATCAGTGGAAAAGATAGAAATAAAGCGTAAAAACACCAGTACTGAAGAAAAAGTCAATAAGAAGCAGAAATTAAGTAATAAGGCAGATAAAAATGCAGCAAAGATCATGGCTGAGAAAGAGAAAAATACAGTAGATACACTTGAAAAACTGAGTAACAAAGAAAAAGAGCAAATTTCAGAAGATGAGAATCCAAAAAAGAATGGTTCACTAGTAGAAATTAGCAAAGTTTCAGAGAAAGGAGCCACTCAAATAAGTACGATTGGAAGTGAATATGAGATACAACAAACCACTGTAATAAATGAAAAAGCCACTATTGCCCACATACACAAAGAGGATAATAACGTCGAAGAAATGGAAAAAGCATCAATGTCAGCAAGCACATCTTTCGATTCAGAACAAGACCGATCCTCATCACCTCCTTCATTTGTCAGCTATAATGACGAGCCATCTACGCCACTCTATCATGCTGCATCAAGTGTCTGTCAGCATTCTGAGGACTCCTACTTGAAAACGACGCCAACTTCATTCCCATCCATTTACTCTTCCGAATCATTGCAATTAAAAGATACCAATAACAATGACAAACATCGTCCTCTCATTTACAGATCTCCGGCTGACAAACAACGGATTGAATATGAAAAGACTACTCTTTCGAGACTGCGCCGTGCACTTGACACCGTTATTACAGAACGTATGGCTCATTCTCGTCCTGTAGTGTTTCACGAAGTTCAGAACACCTTAAAGAATAGTACAAACCGAAGCATTACTCTGACGCACGTTGCTCAGATAATGTATGTTGCGCCCACGTTATATTTGGTACAGGCAAAAGAGATTCGAGACTACATGGGTAGGGCCAAAGAGGCACATGTGATTGAATGCGGTGTGGATTGGGTAGTTCCCTTATCAGCCAAAGATTTTGTTAAGCGTGCTGACTTGTTAGCAGAAGCTGTCGACAAGTATTTCCGAGATCATCCTGAGGTACAAGAAAATACCAGACTCTTTAATTTTCAGAAACTAAACATTGTCAATTGATTTGTTATATCTCTATTTTATTATAGGCAGATGCAGTCATACCGCAAGCATCACTTCCCAGCATCAAATTATTGACAGATAAAGATGAATGGAAAAAGAGCGATAATCTCCCTCCTGGCGTAAAGTATCCTAAACATCGGTATTGATTGATAAGTATAGTAGGCTAATATACCCTCGTTCTGTCACATTCAATTTTTTATAGGTAAAAGCAATTTTAGCAGCACAAGAGAAAGCAAAGCAAGAAGAAGAAGAGGCTAAAAAACCCAAACCAAAGCGCACAGGAACTGTTGCTGAACGAATGGCCGCTCTTAAGGCAAGAGTAAGTATTCATTACAAATAGCAACCTTTTGCCCAAGGATAACCGTTAACAAACACACTTTAAAATCGTTAGCTTGCAGCTCGACAAGGAACATCATCGTCATCTTCCCCATCCTCATAATGGCATACAACAGAAGCAAATGATACCGATATTTTTATACAACAGAAAGAACTCTGCAACAATTATTGTGCAATGATTTTGTTCTAATGAGATTTTGAAGGAATAGTTTTCCAATAAATATAATACTATAAATACATAAATTACAATTATAATTTGCGGCTTTGCGATATTACAGGGCTGATGCCTCCTTCACATGTTCTCGGCGATTTATGTACTTCATGAGAACCACCATGGCGACAGGTGTCATCCCTTCAATTCTTTTCGCAGCGCCCTGCGTTTTTGTGAAAATGCTTCTTAGTAATTCTCATAACTCATGGGAGAAGAAAGTACTCATCCTATATTCTTACCAATGTCTCAGGACGTATTTCCATCAACTTCCGACGTATCTCGCTTGACAGCTGTTCCATGCTGCAAATGAAATAAAATTTTTACCAGTTGTTATTCAGAAAAAAAAAAAAAAAGAACATACAGGCATGGGTAAGTATGAAAAGAAAGCACTTACTTTGCATAGTCAAGATTGATATCCAACTTCAAGTGCTCGTCTTTTTTTAGTTTTGCAATTTGTTTAGCTTGTATTTTCAAATATGGTTTGTAGCGTCCTAGTATGAATATAAGTTATATGAGTAAACAGTCATTGCAATCATAACAAAGTTTTGACAGCGCCTTACCCTCGATTGACATACGGTCTTTGATAGAAGGATCAAGATCTTTAAGGAAAGGTATGATTTCGTTGAAATGGTCCAAAGTTATATCTGGCCAGTACAGAATATCCAAAGCGCTGTAGTAATAAAGTGCATGAGTTTCCTTCCATTCATTCTATCATTCCATGTCACAGCCATTCATTCACATTTTACCTCCTTAAATTGCCCGCATCCTTCAAATCAGCTGTGGGTGCACGGGATGATGGCCTAATATTATAATCAGCCCAACGTTTTGCTGTCATCTTTGTATTTTCTAAACAAGTCAAAGCGTGCTGAAGCGTGTTTGATGTAGTTTTGAAGAGTTCCCATCTTTCTGTACCTACAACACCAGCATGATAGCCCTTTTCTGTTAATCGACTATCTGCGTTGTCTGCGCGCAATAGTAAGCGGTATTCCGACCGAGCCGTGAAGACACGATAGGGCTCTTCTGCGCCTTTTGTGATTAAATCGTCAATGAGAACACCAATGTAGGCATCTGCTCTATCCAAAACAAAGGGTGGTTTCCCTTGTGCTTGTAATCCAGCATTGATACCTGCTATAATACCCTGAGCAGCAGCTTCCTCATAGCCTGTTGTGCCATTAATTTGCCCCGCTAGAAAGAGACCATGAATACGTTTGGTCTCTAGTGTTGTTCTCAGTTCCCTTGGATCAATATAGTCATATTCAACACCATAGGCGGGTCGTACCATTTCCACATTTTCCAAACCACGGATCATTCTCAAAAAATTCAGCTGAACATCTTCGGGCATAGTATTGGAGATACCATTTGGGTATACAATAGGGGTATCAAGGCCTTCAGGTTCTAGCCAAATATTATGGGAGCTTTTTGAAGTGAATCGCTGTATTTTACTTTCCAAAGAAGGGCAATAGCGTGGTCCTTTCACTGTTTCTCTGATATGAATACTCTCATGAAAATGATCAATTATATACTTGTGTACTTGCTCGTTGGTCCTTGTTTGAAAGCAATTGATTTGATTATCCTTTTAAATTCGTAACAAGAAAAAGAAGATGTTAACGTATAGTACAGTAGTATTCATGGTAAGCTTATTGATTGAAGCACTCACGGCATGAGGGACAGTTTTGTGAAGATAAGAAAAAGGAGACGGTGGCTTGTCACCTTCTTGTATCAGCAGGCCCTCATAATTGATTGTTCGGCCATCCAATCTTGCCGGTGTACCTTACATCAAATTAAAACTGTCAGCCAAAAGTAGTGTTGTGTTATATGAAATCGTGGGGATGGGGGAGTGGGCGGGCGATCGTTACCTGTCTTTAGACGTCCTAATTTAAAACCAGCAGACCGTAATGATTTGGATAACCCTATTGAAGGGTTCTCACCTAATCTTCCAGCGGGCCATGCTTTTAATCCTAAAGCGCGTAGTCATCTATTTCAATAAGGTGCTATGATATACGTCATGGCAGCAAGCTCTTTTTTCTTTACCCAAATGAATTTCGCCACCTAAAAATGTCCCTGTTGTGATAATTACATTCGGTGCTCTAATATTTTGCCCGTTATCTATTGAGTCCAGAGAAAAATGAGCATCTCAATACCCAAAAAACAAAGTACAACCATCTGACAAATGTTGCATTACCTAGTTTCACACCTTTTACTATCTGTGCTGCACCTTTTTCAGTTATTCTTCGGTAATCCTCCTCTGTCATTTCTTCATTTAAAATTAAATTGGCAACACTGCCCGCCTGGATTGTCAGATTTGGATAGTGGTTGAGATATTCCTGCATATGCTTTTTGTACAGCTTCCGATCAATTTGTGCTCTCGGGCCCTATCAGATAATTAGTTGGTTTTCGAAACAGATCAGTTTTCAAATTATATAGGATGAGACCTACATAGACAGCTGGACCCCTGGATTTATTCAATACTTTGAACTGAATACCGGCAAGATCTATAGAACAATAGAAAGGTCAACACCAGGGAACAGATTCGGACAAGTAGTCTGCACAATTTATACCTGAGATTCGACCACAAACACCGTCCAAGGCATCTATTTCTCTGACCAAGATCCCTTTACCTACGCCACCAAAAGATGGATTACAAGACATTTCTCCTGGAAAAAAGAATTAAAGGTACCCGATCAGAACCCCAATGCCAAGTTTATATTGATTCTCTTCTGGTTTACCAATAGTATCTTTGTTCTGTGTCAGTAATAGGGTTCTGGCACCGGATCGTGCTGCAGCTGTACAGGCCTCAGTGCCAGCATGACCTCCTCCTACAACAATAACGTCAAAGTCATAATAACTGTTATTGTGAGTTGAAGCTTCAGTACGCTGATGATGGAGGTGGCGGTGCTGCTGGTGTTGGTAAAATATTGAACCAAGATAAATTTGGAGAGGTCTAGGCTGATGCTGTCGTTGAAGCCCATGCTTGAGCTGGATCAAACTGATCTGTCGATGCATGTCTGTCTACTTCAGGTCAAAGTTCACTTTGAAAAAAACCAAAAATTCCGGGGCTACCATATAAAGGAGTTAGTGCTGGGATAGAATTTCTTAGAAAGCGCTCATATGAAAATTGGATAATTTTATCAGCTTGTTTATTGTAGAAAGTAGGAAGGTGTGACATCAAAAATAAGTATTATTATTTCGGTTTGGAAGAAATATTAAAAGAGATATAGGGTATCAACAAATTTAAAATTTGGCATTAAATTCTTTTTGAGCTTCGCCCTTCTTTTGTTGGACATTATTGGAAGCTTCATCAGTGTTATTACCAGTAAGAGAGTTATAAGCACCCTTGACAGCACCGGCTACTTGATCATAAGCGCCTTGAACATAGCCCTGGACCTTGGCAGCGGTTTCTTCAATATTACCGGAACTATTTTGAGTTCTTCCCTCAGCTTGAAGTGATTCATTACCAACGAGAGAACCAGCGTTTTCCTTGATATTACCAACGAATTGGTCCTTCTTGGCTTCGGCTTTTGAGGCAGTCATTATTGGAATAGGTTGTTGTTGTAAAAGATTAGAGAAAGAAGATGCTGTTGTGTGTATAAGAGTTGATGAGTTGAATGCAAAAACGTCGCGAATTTCGCGCATTATTTATATGCTTGATTTGGAGAAAATTCTTTCTAGAGTCATGAAGTCATTTTCAAGGCACTTCCGTCACTCTGACAGCATTGCATATTAAACAGTACATTTTTTTTTTAACGCAAATAAGATTGGTCCAATCAGATTAGCAGTACAGCAATCTTTGTTGGAATCAATGTGGACAATGTCGTTCTACCAGAAAGGGAAATAGCCGATTTTTTTTTTTTCCGTTCCACATCAACGTAATTGAGCGACTGACATGTTACATAATGATGGTAAAGGCGGCTTTTGTAAATAAAGAGATGGTATGATTCAGCTTGCATCTATGCTTGTAAAAGGTTATAGAATATGATACTGAAGCGCTAATATTAATAAGATAAAGATAAATTTACGCAAACGGAGATGATGGATGGGTGACGAACAGTTATAATAACAGTAAATATGATGTTTAATCAGATAAACGACAGAGATTCTGTTGAATAAATTATTGATTAGGCAAGTTTGCAATGTAGGATTAACTAAGTTAGTTTTGTGAGGGTATATATATATTTATGTATTCATATACGCTCTTTAGGATACAACATGAATTGTAATAGTGTCAACTGATGCAAGGTATCTATTTACACGATGAACAGCAACAAGTACAGAGACTCCTCCTTTCGTCATAGCGCCATGGGGTACTTGGAAGTTAAATATTGCTCCGTTGGTTACGGAACCTGCTGCTAATAACTGACTTCTATCGTTGTCGAAGAATACACTGACAGTCTCATTCGGCTGCCCAGGTGAAAATGCCTGAAAGAGGTTATAGAGAAAAATAAGTATTCTTTTGCTCCTACAATCGTCGGCTACACGAACACCTTACCACTTTCACTCTTTCTCCAACTTTCCATGTAATACCATCGTAAGGATACGTCACTATGTATTTTAGATGTGTTAACAAACATGAAAGATTCATTATTCTGTTTAAATGCATGCAACAAGCCTGAAAACAACGTACTGTAAGACGATGTTTGTGCAAGAATGGCACTTGTGAATAGCAATAATGTTAGCAGTAGTTTAAGTAAAAACATGATGAAATGTGGAGTAAAGACTTGTTGAAGGCTTTTCACGAACTGTATTGAAGTAAAAGAACAAAGTCTTTTTTTATTTTATTTTTTTATTTCCTTTTTTTCTAAAATTCATTCATAATGGGCCGAGGTGAAAACTTTTGCAGTGGTTCCATTATGTTACTTGTGTCAATCGCCATATCGTCCAAATTGAAACTTACCACTGAAACGCCTTACCAAAAATTTACCTTTTTTAGTTTAATTGTCCTTAATTCACCCAATTTGCTACGTCTGGTAAGTAAGTATTGCCCAAAAATTGTTTAAGCATCCCTTATTACCCTGTGCAGTATAGCCTTCCAAACTTTTCAAATGGTTCAAACTTCATTTCGTAAATGTTAATAATGAAATACTCAACATTTAAAACAAACTAGTTCTAACCCTATCTACAGTAAAGTCTAAAGAAACAACCCAATAGGGTAAGTTTTATTGAAAGCTATATAGAAAAAAGACAAAGTCGAATGCAGTATAGGTGAAGGGGGGTGTGTGAGTGTGAGGGTGAGTGTGCAAGTCTGTGTGTGTGTGTGTATATAAATATTATATATCTCGTTATAAATGTACAAATGAATGATAGGAAATAATTGAATTGATTTTTTGCCAATTTGATCTTTTGCATAAAGCTGCTGTTGTTATAATAGAATTGCAGTCGCTGCTGTGGTTGTAATCGTTGTAAAATAGAGTCGTTGCAGTAGAATACTTCTCTTTTACTCTTCCGTATCCATGTTTTCGTTCTTTTCCTTCTCGGCTTTGATAGCTTGTACTCTTTTCTTGGCTTCGAGAGGAGCCAATTCGATGTTTTGATTGACCACACGAATATCGTCTTCCTTTTCCAAATCCTTATTACCAGCCATACGGTTCTTATAGAATGCACGCTCACGTCTAGCACGAATTTCTTGTACACGCTTCATAGCCTTAATAGTAGTGGCCATGAGATTACGATCATAACGCACAGGTACATTACGACGTTTTTCAAATTCAAATGTAGAATCCTATAATAAGGGACGGTGAGTCCTTCTGTTCCTAGCCGTTACACCTGTCTAATTGGCAACAACTTACAATGACCATTTCCTTGCCGCTGGCTTTTCTGAAAGCTTTGGTCCAACGAACCTTACGAGGGTTACGCTTCATCTTGAAATTCTTATGACATTTAGATCTACAGAATCGGAAAGTCTGATAAGAGTGTAAAGTAGAAACGATTAGATCTGAAACTGTCACTTGAGCCGCTTGACTTTAAAAACTCAATTAATCATTTAAACATCTTTGATTTACCTTACTGTCATTACGAACAAACATAGTACCATGACCAGGATAGCATGGCCCTGAACAGAAATAGCAACGAGTGATATGCATTTATAAATAAATAGGAATTAGAGGGAAAAGTGGGTAGTATATGAAGGCGGAGAGAAAAGACACTAAAGCCTTTTTTTTTTTTTCTTTTTTTTGTGGCCTTTTTCCTTTCCCAATAAAAAAAAAGCTATTGATTGCTACGCCACAATTCTTGAGAAATTGTGACTATTTTTCATTGTCAAAATTGAGGGGGGTTCCTGAACCCTTCCTTTTCATGCAGCATCTGCGGCATGAAATTTGTTGATGCAGAGGTTGATCTCCCCAAAACCAGTGCTTCAGCTTTTTACTCTACTTGATGCCCATGAGCTTCTATAATATCTAAACGAAAATAATGTAACCTCTGCCAACAACATACATTTGCTTCAGATGTGAATTATGATGTCATTTCAGTCCAAGCGTTATACTTTTTGCTGATATTGTAGAAAGGGGTTTAGGGTCTGACTATAAACAACAGCTGTTTTCGGCAAACAAAAAGCTTAGTTAAATGAAATAGCCAGAAATTCAGATCAGATGCAGCATGTTTTAAGCTGCAACTTAGTTAATATGTTAATAATGCCATTAAACATGTGCGTGTACAGTAACATTTTTGTGCAGTGGAAAGAAAAAAGTAAAAAAAAAATATGGCTATTCACTATAAGAGTTGATGCTGTTTTTTATCATTGTTATTTCTTGTCTTTTTTTCTTTTTATTTTTGATTCCTTATTTTCTTTTTACAAATGCACAACATGAATGAAATTGTGCACGCTACTCTTGAGAAAATTGATTTAATTGAGCCACTATACCCTCGATCCTCAATGACAAGTGCTGTATGCCAATCAGATGAAGAGGTAAATGAAAGCACTGTTTGTTTTCATAAAGGTTGATGGCTAACCCTTGAGGTCGAGAACAGATAAAAGAGACATGGAAATCAGTCAAGTCCTATATTGAAATTATAGCTTTCAATCTCATCGACTTGTCAAATGATACGACAATGACTGAAATTGTAACATCTATATCCAATGCCACCACAATGCTTTCCTCTATGATGGATATCATTTTCAGATTACAATCAAGGAACAGTAATCAGCATACCAGCAGTAAAATGCGGTTAAGGATGATGCGTCAGCAACATAATTCTACCGTTTCTGAAGCAGCAAGCGCGGCAATGGACATGACAGAGACAAAAATTAAACAAGGAATACAAATAATTCAGTATCACATTCAAATAGTATCGGATAATACCCATAATAAAGAAGAGGTAACAAGCAATCTGTATTTTTGAAACTAAATCTAAACAACAAAAGAGTATTCTGAAATCCAATCATTTCAATCATACACGGCAGTTGATAACCGCGCAGGAAGTTATTGTTCATCATTTGAATAGACTCATAGATTCACTGGTTGCTTATTATTCAATATCCCTGTCGTTAACAACTGCAATGGCAGCATTACAAGAAGTGAGCGGCAAGAATAGTAGCAGCAATCTCAGAAACGCAATACTCGCTCTTCCTTCTGCACCGCTACCAACTACATCCTCACCCGCTTTACGTAATACAAGGAACAATAAAAGAAGCAATCAGGGCCTTTACAAGAAAAGATACTCTCAGTCAGCAACATGTTTGATCACCGACCAACAGAATGCGTTTGGAGTAGTTGAGAATTCAGCACCTCCGTTAACAAACCATGATTGTCTTGGTCCGCATCGGTATGAACCAATATTCAAACTTACAAACAAAGAAAAGCAAAAATCCTGTCAATGACTTGTATTAACAGAAATAGCCATTTGTATTTTATTTATTTACGCTATAAAGAAACATAGGTGATTATAGTACTCTTGATAGAATATCTTTTAGTTTTTTTGCAATACGAAAGTCTGACCTTTTTTTTTTTTTTTTTTTTTTTTGGCTTGATCACCTATTCATCGGTTAGCTGTTCACACTTACCGTAGCAATACTGACAACAAAAGGTTTCATATCAAGAGTATAAGGCCGCGCCCTACGTTAAATGCATCCACTTTCCTTCTACCACGTAAATCAGTTTCTTCCAACGACCCTCCACGGCAACATCTTCAGGACCATGAGAAAACGTTATCTAAAAGAAAGCGCTTATTTTCACTTAGCAGTAGCAGTAATAGCAATAAGAGCCGTGACCATCAACAACAACAACAGAATGAATTCTCAATATCTTATTCCTCTACAGCTGAACTCAAAGCCTTGTTCTCGCAAAAGAAGAGGGATTGGCTTGATATCATGACGTCAACAACAATCCAGCACAATAACAAAAAGAATACCAAAAAAGAAAAGATACCATTTTTAACGATAACAACAAGTGAACAGGTGAGATTGAAAAATGCTTGAATATAACCCCCTTCCCTTTATGATTGTATTCCTGACAAAACCGAAAAAAATAAAATAAATTTAAGTCTGATACTCCAGAAAACCGAATGCAGGATTTATCCTTTCACAATTATCCTTCTTTATCCGACGTTTCTTCTTTCCTTGCTTCAGCTCCAAGCGTTTGTACGTCTACCACCATGATCCCTTCATCTGCAAGTTCGCGTCATACTGTGACAGATCATGCTGCCAAAGAGGATGGGTATTCAACAGACCGTACCATGTTCCTTGCAACTTCTCAACATACTCGGCATCATCATAGCCATATCACAAATGATGAAGAAGTAGAAAGCGAGGCTGCATTTTCAAACGCATCGACGCACACTGGCAGTGACAGCAACGTTGATAGCTTACCTTTGAGACCCCGCTACCAATACGCAAATACTCAAAAGCTATCCCCTTCATTACCAACGATTGAAAGCTTCCTATCTATCTTGACGAGTAATAACAATCTTGATGACACATCGTCCGCTCATTCTTCTGGAGCATCACGATCCTCATCGCTCACTTCTTTGTCAAAGATACTGGAAGATGACGATGATGAGAACAGTGATATACAAACTATTTGTAGGCAAAACTCCAATTCTCCACCTCCTCCACCTGTACCGCCGAAAGATAATCTCTTTTATTTTTTTCAACATCCATTGGCCTTTCAAAATAATGGTGCAAGCCCTGGAGTAGATCCTCAGCAGCAAGATCATCCGATGCCCAATGGTAGGTCCACGATAGCAGGGAAGCCAGCACTTATGGGGAGTGGGTATTTGTATGGCGATCATGTGCATGATCAACAGCATTCATCGCGTCGTCACCATAGTAATCGTAATAGGAGCCATACATATTTTACAACGACAACGACGACGACACATCATATGCCCCATCCTATCACGCCTTTGGCAGCCATGGCAAAAACAGCGAACGCAACTGCAATACAGCATCCTATTCCGCCGCCGAGACGCAGTAGTATGCCTACACCGCTACCTAAATCATTGGTGGGGGAAGAAGAGCAATCATCATGGCCTTCTCTACCGAGCAATGCAAAAGATAAGATAGCCAACATTTATAACAGAAAAAAATATGTTGCTACAAATTCTGTCAGTGACAAAAAGGTGGATGGCAGGTAATGTCGGACAAGGATAGACGGTTTGACAGTTATGTTTTACAACTATAACTAAACTTTATTTTCTATATCCCAAATAAGTCCGTGGAGTTCCTTGTCAAAGTCTGCTCAATCCAGTCATTCCAAGAAAGAGGAACATACAAAGCCAAAGTTGGGACTATCGTTAGGTTGATACTCACTTTAAAGTATTCGCTGGATGATCATGTTTTCTCACAAAGAATATATGGTTATGTCTTCTTCTTTTGATAGGATCATTAACCGCTTCTATTTCGTCGGATTTACTATCCAGAAAGGAACATCAGCAGAATAATGGGAAGCGACTGATTCGTGTTACGGACCAAGACAAGATAGTACTCTTATACGAGATGGTGGGCAGCCAAAACAAGTTGCAGGTCATTGCTGGTACACCAG
The DNA here is from genome assembly GCF_025528875.1 of Mycotypha africana. Classification (NCBI taxonomy): domain Eukaryota; kingdom Fungi; phylum Mucoromycota; class Mucoromycetes; order Mucorales; family Mycotyphaceae; genus Mycotypha; species Mycotypha africana. The sequence goes on along the minus strand of NW_026515725.1, from coordinate 3,141,569 downwards.
ACAAGTTATTTGAAAAACTGGCAGACGAAACGGTTCAAGATGTAGACTATGTAGAAACTTACATACTCCATTACCGAAATTTTACCACGTCGAAAGAGTTTTTAAAACGTCTGATGCATCGATTTCGACTGCGCCCTCTGCCTGGAGAATATGAACACTTTGCAAAATGGCAACTACCCATTCAAACAAGGTAATTCCGAGAAAAACTAAAAGCAACACGGAATCGTATATTTTTGGCCCAACTCATCTATATATGTATGTCTGTATGTATATATATATATACGTATAGGGTACTCAATGTGATTGACATCTGGGTAACAATTCAATATGTAGACTTTAAAAACAACGCAGAATTACGAGCAAAGCTGATCCAGTTTTTGTTCAATGAATACAACACGGCCCCTCAAGCTTTACGAGAGCGAATTGATAAAATTCAGTCAACACTAAATCAAAACGCAGATCTCTTTAAAGATAAACTTCGGCAGCAAGCGTTACTTTTCTATCAAATGTACCATCGAGATCGACAACTGTCAGCATTAACTTACTATAGCAACAGTAGTAAGCTAATTATACCGACCATGAACCATTTCAACTTTCATCTTCCATTTGTACATACTGCTGCTGCTGCTTCTTCTGCTACTGTTGAAGAGTGTTCAACCACAATCCCAATGTCTATGCCTCACTTTTCAACGGACATGGATACTTTTTTGATCATGGATGCCAAAGATATCGCGAGATACTTGACACTAGCTGATTATTATTTGTTTAAATGTATTTTGTACTCCAATGAATTGATTCAACCCAAAGATACCAAAGATAAGTCTATACCAACATTTACAGAGATCATGACAAAAAGAGCCAATATGGTATGCTTCTTTTGACTTTCCTACTTCTCTACGCAACATTGCTTGAAAAAGAGTTTATACGAGTTACTCATCTCTTTCCGTTGGTAGATAAGTCATTGGGTTGTGCATGATATACTTAAAGTAGAATGTGCAAAATCTAGAAAGCAACTATTGAAAAAGTTCATCGAGATCGCCAGGGTAAATTATTGTTTTCATTACTTCCGACTACGTAGGGAAAAAAAAAAAAAAAAAAGTTATCTCAAGTATATTCTACTTGTCAAATTTATTAGATCTGTCTTGACTATAATAACTTTCATACTTGCATGGTGATTATACTGGGTTTGAGTAGTACAGCAAAGTTAAAAGAAACGATCGACATGCTGTCGAATAAGGATATGGCTACATTCAATTCCCTGAATAAATTACTCAATGTTGATATGAATATGCGATATTATAGAAAAAAAATTCAATTGTCAACTTCATCTGTCAACTCGTCCACACCGTTATCGTCACCCACAGCAGCTACATTTGCAAGCAGTGGCAGTAATAATGCCACCATTAAAGTGCCCTTTTTACCCGTTGTTTTGAAAGATCATACATTTTTCAAAGAAAACACCAACCATCATCAGCATCAACAGCTTACCACAGCAACTCATTTGATCAATTTCAGTAAATACACATCCATTCAGCAATTCATTGAAAAGCTAAAACTTTCTGTTTCTGCCGCTTATTCATTTTCAGTTGCCCTATCCATTTATCCTTTCATGCCGTTCAGCGACGACAAAATGCATACGTTCAGCCCTGATATTACCAACAGTACTGCTACGACGACCCCGATTGCTGCAGTTGGTGCAGCTAGTGCTATCGTGGCAAACACGCCAGCATCTACGCTAAACCCTATCGCTGGTTATATTGAACATTGCATAAATCAAGTCCAAAACTGTTACATGCATTGTGATTTATTATTCTTACAATAAAATAAAAGGAACCAAAGAAAAGAAAATAACTTGACATATGGTTATTACTCAAATGTCATTCTGTAATCGTATTACCAAAAGTAAATGGATCACCTTTGCGTAATTTCGATCTAATACTTGGTAGAGTGTAACTGACGGGTTTACGAGTACTGCGTCGTGTCTTTCTCGTCGCTGCTGCGTTGTCCGTTGTATCGTTACTTTCAATTTTGGGAACTTCTTTTTTGGTTAATTCAACAACGAATAAGGAGCTACTGTCATTGGCCTCAAAGTGTCGTTTGCCAATACGCATACTACTATTGCTGTTACTACGGCTACTGCTATTGCTACTACTCGAACTGCTCTTGATAGCGGCCATTTTCCTTTTTGTTTTCTTTTTTTTATTGGCCATCCTTTGTTGCACTTGGTCGATCTCACCACTGTCACTAGTATGGCTACTATCACTCAGGTTCTGCTGTCTCAGCTGCTCACGTCTTATTTGCATATTCTCGTCCTGAAGTTTTGAAATGACAGCCTCTAAGAAAGTGATCTTTTCTTTCAACCTAACATTGGCTTTGATGATTTCTTGATTTTGTGTTTGATATTGCGTGACAAGATCTTGGTGAACACTAGGAAGAGAAGAAGAAGAGGAAGGTGTTGATAAAGGTGAAGAAGACGGTGAAAATGAGGTTGCTGAGGATAATGTGGTTGAGAACCGCATGCTTGCTAGTTTGATAAAAAAAAAAAGGGAAAAAGTAGCGGTTTGCATGAAATCAGGCACTCTCTTTTTTTATTCTGGTAAATGTGCTGTTGCTCTTTCTATTAACTACAAAAAAATAAAGGTTATGCAACCTTAACTCTTATTGGTTTAATCGCCCATTTGAATCACACAAGATTTAAAGGACTTACCCCACACACACACATATTACACGGGCAGCAAAAAAAAAAGGTACATTTCCTCCATCTTTTCATTCAAATGCCAGAATGCAGCAGCAAAGGTCCGGCATGAATGGCTATTATAAGCTAGCTATTTTATGTACTGTCACTACTTTATTTATTGTATTTACATATAAGCTTGGCATTGTCAATGTTCAAACGCTCATGCCGACAACAGACAACTCAGCCATCACCAACTTCATCACGAGTATGCCTCTTACTACTGATACCGATACTTCACAAGCTCTAATCGACACGACGGCGGATACTGCGGATCTACGTTTCAATACAGTAAACACAACTATTACAGAAGAAGAATGCAACTGTGACGTCGATGGGAGCACTGCTGCTAAATTCATTCGATATGGCGAGAATACGCCACTCTTTGTACCTGAGAGTCTACCTCCAATGGAACAAGATATCCTTGACAAAGTCAACACCAACAAAGTAGATGGTACTCTATTGATGACAATAGCAGCAAGATCTGAATCCGATAACGATCGATATGATGTTTATAACTGGATCAGATTATCAGAAGCAGCCAAAGAAGATAAATTTCTAGTGTTTGTACTCGACGAAGCGCTCTATCTACATATGGTTGTATCTGGATACGAAGATAGAGCGGTGCTTGTTCCTAGTCAATGGTATATTCATAGTCTACCGTCGTCTTCAGCTTCCTCTCTTGTCCGTTTGGAAAAGGTCAAATCTTGGATTTTGCAGCGAATGATGTACACTGACGTCAATGTGCTGTATTTGGATGTGCATGCGCTTTTGCTTCGACAACGTACAAGAGAGTACATGCAGACACTGATCGACATACGAGGCGATACGAAAATGATTGCTACCGTCGCCATCGATAAGCAGCAGCAGCAGCAGCAGCAGCAGCAGCAGCAGCATGGTAATTTCCTTAGTACAGACGTGATGTTGTTCAAGCGCAATGTAAAGTCTCTAAAGCGTTTGATAGCCAACGTCATTCAAATCCTGAATCATCGCCCTCACTTGACAGAACAACAAGCTTTCAATGAGGCATTGGAACAACAGGATTTACATTTGAAGACTGGCATGCTGCTACTCTTGGATAGATTGCACTTCCCAACTGGTGAAGATTACTTTGAGAAGAATCTATCAGAGTCAAATGGCGTTCAACCATATATTGTACAAGCTGACCCCAAGGTAAAAAGAAGAAAAAGAAAAATGGGCATTTGCCTTAAATAGTTAGCAAGTGGACTAGCGATCAACTCATTTGTGAAAAATAAAAATAAAAATATGAATTATCTATTTGTTGGTAGATTGCTGATGATGCACAAAGAGATTTGCTAAAAAAGCATAATCTTTGGAAAGTCGATGAAGGTTCTATTGATGGCGTCACGCGTCAAGTCCACGATATGCTCAAGAGAAAATATAGTAACCCAGAAGACAAACAGATCACTTCGACAAAAAATGATTCCTGATAAAATAGCCTTGTAAAAAATTGATAGTTTCGCTTATTGACATACAGTAATACAATGATGCTTTCCTTGAATAAAAGAAAGAAGCTTCTACATCATCTTGCTCTGAAAATAAGTATGACGTCTGGTGTGCCTCTCTCTTTCCTTGTTTTTGTTGATTGATTGAAAAAATAACGAAAAAAAGTGATACAGTGTAAAATGAAATCAGAAGCATAAACACGCTCTTGTCGGAAAACGAAGCATAGGTTTCAATTTGTTCTTTTTATTCAAGATTACTCTTCTGAATTTGCTTTTTATGCACATTGACGATAACGTGTGCCTCGCATGAAAAAGGATAGATGATAGCTTGTGAAAGTAAAGGTGACGACAGGTTGTGTGATGCCCTGAATTTATAGCGGTCCCAATAGGCGGCGCTTTTGTTGCGTGGTTGGTATTGAATGGGTTATCCGTCGTCTTCAACACGAAAAAATTGAAAAATGTAGTTGCTACGCTCATATAAGTTATGCTGCTTTGGTTAGAAGCACTGATAAAAAATTATCGCTGACCTACAAATTCTTATCAAAAAAACGGGGCTTTGGGCAAGCTTTATATTAACAATACAGAATATTGCCTATTCTGTAAAAATTTGAGTCGATAAAAGCAGTGTCTTCATTTAAGTGATAAGTCTTTAATGCATCGTTTAAATCCATCATTTTTGGGCTCAAATTTCATCGTCTATGCATGTGAAGGAAAGCTCGAAAAGATTCTATAGAAATTGTTCATGCGACAGTTTGTAAGCAGGTTAAACAAAAACACTGATGATCGATACAAAACCCCTGAATATGTATGAAAAAGGCATCTGTCGCCCAAAAACCTTTAGAAAATCTGGTAAAATTCGGTTTTTGTTACGCCGGGCATTGTTCACCCGGAGCTCCAAATTTGAATTACTCGTAAAACGCTAAAACTCTTTTTCTTTTTTTTCTTTGCAGTGCCATCATAATGATGATGACATTGATGATGGAATATAACACAGTTTTTCGATTTATGTGCTACAGAAAAATAACAAAAATAACACGGGTCATTTCATTTCTGATAATAACCTTACATCCCAATAGGGGCCAAGACGTTCAATCAAGAATAACCTCAGCTTGTTATAAGATAAATCTATTTATATGAAAAGGCAATGCTCTGGTTTCTAAATGCTCTTTGGTCATTGGATGATATTGTAGAGTTTCAAAACTGCTAATGATCAAATTTCTATGTTTATATCTATCAGCAAAACCACTTATCCTGGAGTATGTCTAAAAAGAAAGCTCAACTATATAGAAATCAATGAATATCTGGAGGTATTTGTTGAGTACGTGTCGTGTTTAATTGTTGGCTTTCGCCTGACCAACCCAATCACCCATCCGCCGGCCCGCTAACACCCGCTAACCCTATCTCTACCCTTGCCTTCCCCCAACCCAAATTCCACATGGTTGTTTTACACAGCCACTTTTTCAAATGCCACAGCACAACAAGCACGCGAGAGGGGGGGGGGCAAGCACGCACTGATAAGATGAGCGGAAGATGAAAAGTTACAAAGTTGGTTTTTCCTTTCTATTGACCCAACTTTTTTTAAATTTGGCAATATTAAGGCCTTTCCATGGAACTGGAATTAAAAATAACACATTGACAAAATGTTCATTTAAACAACAACACAATTCTATGTAATCAACAAAAAATAGTAATAAAAGGCATAATTTATTCTTTTGCATTTCTATATATACACTCTTTTCTTTTTCTTTCTATTTTTTTTTTCTTCCTTTCTCACTTCTCCTTCTTCAATTCCTTTTGTAATAAACATGACTGTTGCTTCACCTTTACCTTATTCTGACAACGAAATTCAAGCTTTGAGAGCTCGCTTCGACAATGCTGGTCAAGGCCACGTATTCAACTTTTACGACTCTATCAATGAGGACGAGAAAGCTGAACTTCTAAAGCAGCTCATGAAAATTGATGTTGAAAACTTGAACAAGATCTATGACAAAGCCATTGAAGGTGCTGCAAACGCCCTTCACAGTCAACAAGGAAACAGCTTGCAACCTCTTTCTACGGAAGTTTTTGACTCTGTCTTGAAGCAAGACCCTACTCAATTGAAGGAATGGGAAACCTTAGGTCTTGAAAAGATTGCCGAGGGTAAAGTGGCTGTCATTTTAATGGCAGGCGGTCAGGGTACCCGTCTCGGTTCTTCTGATCCTAAGGGTTGTTACAATATCAATTTGCCTTCTGGCAAGTCTTTGTTCCAACTGCAAGCTGAACGTATTCTGAAAGTGCAAGAATTAACCCAACGATACCGTCGTGATGGTCAAGACGTCATCATTCCCTGGTATATTATGACTTCTGGCCCTACAAACAAGCGTACCTTTGACTTTTTTACGAAAAACAACTTCTTTGGCCTCAAGAAAGAAAATGTTATATTTTTCGAACAAGGTAATATACTCAGTCGAGAAAAGAAAAGAAGAGGGGTGTGCGCGTGTATGCGTGTCTGTGTGTGTGTTCATCCTTGTTTCAATTTTTTTTTTTTTTCTATTTTTAAAATGCGTACGTCCCTCTCTAACGATTCATTTCTGTTCTATTAGGTACTTTACCTTGTTTGACAATGGACGGCAAGATTATTTTGGAATCAAAGAGTAAGGTAAAGTAAATCGAGCTACTTGCATAGCGCAGTTGATGTGATGAAGAAGCTTGTAAGACGGAGCAATGTCGCTAAACTTTTGTATTTATTTTAGGTTGCTATTGCTCCTGATGGCAATGGTGGTATCTACAAGGCCCTTCAAGAAAAGGGAGTGATTTCTGATTTGAAGCGACGTGGTGTCGAATATAGCCACTGTTACTGTGTTGATAACTGTTTGGCGCGCGTAGCTGACCCCATCTTCATCGGTTACTGTGTCTCCAAGGGAACTGACTGTGGTGTCAAGGTCGTCGGTAAGGCAGCTCCCGAGGAACCCGTAGGTGTCGTCTGCGTACGTAACGGTAAATACGGTGTTGTCGAATATTCTGAAATCTCTGAAGAAACGGCTCATGAACGTCACCCTGACGGCTCTCTCAAATACAACGCAGCCAACATTGCCAACCATTTCTTCTCCACCGCTTTCTTGGAGCGCGTCCCTACTTTCCAAGCTGAGCTCGAATACCACATTGCTAAGAAGAAAATCAAATATACCGACCTAGAAACCGGTGAACAGATTACCCCCAAAGCGAACTCTGGCATGAAATTAGAATGTTTCGTTTTTGATGTTTTTCCTTATGCCCAAAATATGTCTGTCCTTGAAGTCGAACGTCATGAAGAATTCTCACCTTTAAAGAACGCTCCTGGTACAGGTGCTGATTGTCCGGAAACCTCGCGTCGCGATGTCGTTGCTCAACATGTCCGTTTCATCGAAAAGGCAGGTGGCAAAGTCATGCGTACCACCGACGACTATACTGAACTCATGTTTGAAATCTCTCCTGTCGTCTCTTATTCCGGTGAAGGTATTGAGCACATCGTTAAAGGAAAGACCGTCAAGACACCAGCGACTATCGAAACGCTTGATGATTTGATTCGTGTTACATGTTAAACAAAAACGGTTTGGAAAGGGGTTTAGCCATTCCCCTTGTTTTTTGTACCTTTTTTTCTTTTGTAAACGTTTTTGAATATTGTACAGTTTATTATATACACTTCTTTAAAGGCATTCTTTTCTACACTTACCTTATTTCCCTTACAGCTCACTTTTTTGTGGCCATATATTCAGTGCGAATATCCCCCCCCCCTTTTTACATTATTCCGTTTTGATTCATACTTAATACTCACTTTTTTTTTATCTGCTTTTTTGATTTAATTCGTAATACAATTTTTCTGATTTTTTTGGGATTTTGTAAATAAAATATCGACCTTTGTTATCTCAAAATCATAGATGAAAAAAAAAAAAGTATACTTTTTATTGCAAGGTGTTGAAATATGAAAGAAATATACAAAAAATGAAAAATTAATATCTAGGAAAAATGAATATCTACAAATGAAAAAAGTAAAGAAAACTGTACATGGGTTGTCTGGATAAGATGATAATAATTAATTGAATAATGCAAATAGAGTCTACAATCTTTTTCTTTTTTTTAATTGAGTGATGGGTGAGTTACTTTTCAATATAAGGAGGTGGAGGCGGTAAACTCAGGTCTTCACTGCTATTATTGTGACTGGACGGCAAGGACTCAACGTTGCTATTCTGCCGCACCAAAATTCGTTCCTTGTTACCATTGGCTCGTGTACTCTTTCTTTTATATTCGACGTAGCAAGGGCAAATAAAGAAACCACGTTGGTTCGAAGCATCTCTTTCATCGTCTTCATCAATGGCGGCGTCGGACATGGATTCTTGATACGTGGGCAACGTAGTAAAATCTTCTTTGAGTCGACAATCAAGAATTGTAATGGGCGTTTCTAGATGGATATGTGTTCTTTCAATCGCATTCATCGTTGATTCGCTTTCTGTAGGCTGCGTTGAAGTCAAAGTCGGGGAGGAGGAGGAGGAGGAGGAGGAGGCGGAGGATGTTGCTGAAAGGGTATTCGGATGCCCTCCGCTATGACTACCATTTTCTGATAAAGCCATTTGCTTGACTTTGACCGGCACTGAAAGTTCAATGTCAATTTTCAAGTGGTGCTGGAAATTCATTTCTTTAAAGTAGGTGGTATGGTTCATGGTCAAGCAATTAGGAAGCGTAAACGTAAACTTGTACTGAAAAGGGTTCGACCCTAAAGCAATATGAGCATTCTTGGCACTGAGAGCTCGTCGAAGTTGCTGCAGCGAAATATCCGAGGAAGGAACCAATGCTTCTTCCATTTGCTCTGAATCCGTCATATCGGTGACTGAATTCAGTTGCAGCTTGTAATCATGGAGCTCTGCTCGTTTCGCATTATACTCAGGCACTTGATATATTCTTCTCTCGGTCAATGTAACATTAATCGACTCCAGGCTGACATGCTTCATCTGAGTGGTCAAGACGATGGAAATAGGAAACTGTGTGCCGGAAGAAACAATAGACTTCTCAATGTAGATCGTTGCATCGCAAGCATCGGTCTTTCTTTCTGCCACAATGGAGATGACCGGCAATGAATTGGAAGCAATTACATCATCGGACGGTGACAGCGTGCGAAGTAAAAGGATGTTTCTTCTCGTCCGTAGATTGGCAATGCTGAGGCCCGGCCGTTGAACAGTGGCTGATATGTAATAGTACACTTGCGCCATTTCGTCTTCGATCGTTTCGACGATACTGTTGGGTAGCAAAAATTCAAAAGGCCATCGATTCAGTCCAGCTGGCAACACAAAGTCATCCTCTCGACGATCAAGAATGATGTTTTGCTCTAAAATTGTCTTTTCGTGATACACTTTGGCACCACGAGAACCCAAGCCTTCGGGCCAAAGCATGTTGGATTTGCCAACCAATTTGACGAGTACCTGTGTCGCACTCATGGGCTTGGATAACATCAATTCTACTTCTCCACGTAAAACATGTGTCGATGGATCAGTGGGTGGTCCACGGAGTAGAATGACCGGTTCTGCTAGTTCGATCAAAAGTTGTCTGCTACCAGTCAAAAACGGTACAGCAATTGGCATATCTTTTTTGTCAAACTACAAAACGGTGGTAAAAAAAAGGTTGTGATAACAGTAATCTTTGTCTCTTTTAAAATGGGTATCAGTTTCCACACAAAAAAAAAAAAAAGGAAAAAAGGCGCAATTCTTTCTTTTCTCCGTTGTCAGGTTGGTAGTTCTTTATCAATTCTTTACTTACTGAATCCAAAATTTAACCACTTGAGTTGTGTCGGATACAAAAAAAAACCATTTTCTCCGTTTTTATTTTACTATTGAAAGACCGACTACAGAAAAGGTAGGTTCGTTTATGAGACTGCAGTGTTTATTTAAAAAACTCCATGGAAACGCGATAAGCTTTTTTAAACATTGTAAAAAGGAGTTCTGACCTCCCTAAATAGGTGCACAATAAAACCCTAAATGGGTATCGTCATGGGGAAGGGAAGGATCTTCAGGGCATTTCCTTTTTCCTTTGTTATTTGTTACCATGGTGACAATACCTTTGTGTTTCAAAATGCCTGTCGTCGTGGGAAAAATTCTTTTTATGCTTTCAATTTGTTTCAGATTCACACAATACTTTTTTACGACCTGATAAAGAGGATATAAGAAAAATGTGATAAACATCAAGGAAAGGGAGCTCAGATGGACCCTACTCAGCCTAATACTATCATCACCCACTTGTGGACTTTTCTTACGCAAGATTTTTCATGATGACTAAGCCCCTATGAAATAGTTTGCCATCCCATCTGTCTGCAGGTTGTACAGATGAGGTTTTATTTTTTCCATTTCGAGAAGGTGATTTCAAAGTAAAATAAATAAAACATGCATTTGATGATGGGGTATGTGCTTTACATCATTTGTAGAGTCAAGCTGTAGGGTATCTTGTTAAAAGGATCTTGTGTTGAAATTTGCTTCCAAAACGCGTTTACCGAGGACAGATGTAGCCCACTCAATAGCATCCACCGATATACGGAAGCATTGGCTGATGTTCACTTTTTCCAAGGTCGAGCGATGAGCTTTAACAACTTTTTCAAGGCCAACACCAGTGACATGGGGGCAGCCAGTGATATCGAGTCTTTTCAACTTTTTCACGTTGGCCGCCAAGTCGCTCATGGCGTTGTCAGTCATCCCTATCGTAAATCCTATGGTCACGTCCTGTAGGGTCGGACATGCAGTTAGAATCGTTCTTATATCGTCTTCTTCCATTTGTCCACATTCAAGTTTTTCAAGGCAAGGTAATCCAGGAGACGTGGCCAAATGAGCCAGCGAATCACCTACTGAGCGACAGTCTCGTAGGACGAGTTGCTTAAGCGTTCTAAAGGATCGTTGAACAATTCCTCTCAACATAGATCCCGTGAAGGATGGGTCGGAGACGATGTAAAACGCCTCTAGTCCGTCACTGGTGTCAGAAGGACGATGGTTCGTTTTGCTTACCCATGAATCGACGCCTGCTGCTGGCCAAATAGTACTACTATCTAATATGGCTCGACTGAAACGAAACTTCCTCATACTGTTTAAAGACTCATGAATGACGGTTTCCGCTATATCGTTAAAGCGAACGTCTTCTGATTTTATATCCAACAATTCTAGTTTCGGGCATTTACGCAATAACCATTTTATATTGTTGACATCGTTCATCACTATGCGTACATGGGTCAACTGATGCAGCTCAACGTCATTGTCTGCAGTAGTATATGCTTGTTTGGTAATATCTGCAATATCTGGTACGCCGTTCACCGTCAAATGAGTTAGCTTGGGGCATCGTGGTATAACCTGTCTTACGATGGCATCCATGGTCAAAGTAGCATAATCAAGATTCATATACGTGATATGTTTCCCTATGAGTCGCAGCAGTCGCAGAAACGTCGTTACTGGTATTTCACAATCTGACAATTCTGCAAAGGTACTTTGTCAGTCATCAAGCGTTTCTTTTTTAATTTTCAAAAAACACACATTACCTAGGATATTTAAGTACTGGCAATCTTCGTCTATAAGGAGTTGTAATATCTTGTCTAGTTTGTTACGGGCCACAGATCGCACAGAAAGCCTTCGAACGTGGCGGCCCTTTGCATGACCAAGGTACTTTTTGATGGTGGCCACCGAAATTTTTTTATCGCTGAAATCCAGATCACGCCACATGCCTGGCCAACTCAAAGCAAAGGAACGCCATGATTGCGAAACGCTTGTACATTGGATACGCCGCTCAAAAGAAAGCATCGAAAAAATAGTAGACATGATATCGTAGGGCAAGTATCTCATAGGGTCATGTGTGGGTGAAGGATGAAGAATCCTCTCCGCCGCTGCCAGCATATCCTTGATTTGCTGATATCGGGCATCGTGAACACTGATGTTTTTTAGCCCTCGTTTATATATCGTCACCGCACTCTTATGTTTCTTTTGCAGACTGAGGATTTTGCCTGCTCGCAGGTAACCTCTCGCTGATGTCGGATCATGGCGGATCATGGTTGTCGCGTCTTGAAGTGCTAAATTAAGTTGATCCAACTTCTCATACGATGCCGCTCGATATTCCAGTACAGTGGCATGGTTCGGTTTTAGCTCTAAAGCGCGAGTGAATAGACTGACTGCTCGCTTGAAATCTTTTTCTTTGATGGCCTCTTTTCCGTCATTGAGTACTAATTCCCATGGTTCTGTCGACGATGAACTTATGGCCGTTGTTTTGGCCTGCCTTTTCGAACTAGAGGAGTCCGTTACAGCTTTTCGTTTCAACATGGCTTCTCTTTTTGTAAAAACTGTTTGGAAATCAAGTAAAGAAGGAAGGAAAAAACGATTTACGAAAAAAGGCAGGTACAACTCTTGTGAAACACGTGATGCGTCGCCTAAAATTCACGATTCTGTGTTTTATTCATTTGATAAATGATTATCTCTACTCATCAATGAGGTTGCCCACAGGCAAAATAGAATCATGGAGGAACTCTGACTTCTTGTTCAATTGACTTACGTACTATTGCCTTGAAGGTGAGCGTTTTTGGGAGATTTTTGAACATTTTTTTGTATCTGACTTCCCGTTCTCCAGCAAACGGTAGTTTTGATCCTTCAAAATTGGGTATTCAGATGGCTGCTCGTCGACAGTTTTCGCAATACCCAAATGGTATTTAACAGAATAAGGTTGTTCGTAACCATAAAGATCGACTGAATGTGGAAACGTTTGGGGATGGTAGTGGCTTGACTTTTTTACTTCTTCCAGATATGGCTATACACCATTAGTAGGTCTCACATTGGAGTTCGAAAATTTTCATTTTGGGGAATGAAGCATGAAAAAAAAAAGGTTAATTCTGTTCACTTTTTTTTTTTCCCTCTTTCATAAAGCGCTTTTGGTCTTATCAAAGATAACATCATGTCAGCACACGTTGGGCATCAACATAGAGCATTGCCACCAGTGCCTTCTCCTTTCGGCAATAATCAAACTCCTATTGCAGTGGGTAGAGTTAGGGTAACTATTCGGGCTTGATCAATGTATGAAATGGCTAACAGGAAGAGGGAGGCTAAAAGAAAGAAATCTTATAAATGCAGATACAAATCATCGATTGTTTTCTAAATGTCAAAGTGAAGCGACCCTATGTCATTATCACTTTAGGTGGTAAGTTTGGATGTGCAAGCGGCATGAAATCAATAAAATATCCGTCAGTGTAACACAGCGTTTTACGTGTTTTGCTAGATCAGACCTACCGAACCTCGACTTCCGAATTCAGCGACGGAAGGTGGAACGAATGCTTCGAGTTGGCAGTAACTTTCCACGCTCAACTCTTTGGTACAATACAACTAGATCTCTACGAAAGCTACATGTTATATCCTGATAAACATATTGGTCGAGCAGAAATCCGTCTCAGTTCTCTGGAAAAGAATCCAGAAACAACATTGACCTATTATGAAATCTGGCATAGAAAGTTCTCCACTGGCGCTAGTTCCAGCTATGGTCGAGAAAAAGCGGCTGCTCGCCATATCGGCATGATTAAAGCCAAGATATCCTACCGCTACATTCGTTCTGAGGATGATCAAAGTTTTGGAGCGGCTGACCCTACCACGGATACTTTGACGACGTCTACGATGGGTTTGAACTGCAGAAAAGAAACAGCATCTATAACGTCTGTAGAAAAGAAAGTGGAAGCTGAATTTAAAGAAAAGTTACAACTTCATAGAGAAAGAAGAAATTCTGGCTTGTATGACGCTATACCTTTTAAAAAAATCGAAGAAAAACCGGGTGGTCATCGTCATTACCATCTGCAGAAACATGACGCTCTGGATACGCTTGATGAAATCGACCTCAGCGAGGTAGATGAAAATGGCCTCTTGGCTTACAACGAGAACTGCAACAGCATACGAAACGAACCTAAAGTTGCTTCCACCTCAATAAACGATCCTCTGACGATGAACAAGTTAAGGGCGAATTCAAATTCTTATCATGGCATTAAGCAGCAGCACAACTTCGACGGTCAGGATCATACCCTTCAAAGCAGAGATACTAGCCACGCCACGGCTCTAATAGGAGCGGAACCCAACCTACACAAGAGCTCGTCATGGGCAAGGACTCACGAGAAGATAGCAGCTACCGTGAAAGGAGTTAAAATGGATCCCGAATCTTACAAAGCAGTCAAAACAGTAACAGATAACTATGATACTGCCAACGCAACAGAAAGTGGCACTACCGAAGAAGTGGTTCACTTCAGTCAAGTCATCAAAACCATTTGGAAACTGTTGACCTCACTACATCAAGGCTTTGAACTGTCAAAAATGCAAGCCATCAGCGGCCTTACTGTATTAGAAAGATTTTATACAGATTTGCCTAGAAATCGAACATGGGATTTGGTGCAGAGTCTGTCCGAAATCGAGAGCGGTGCCCGCTTTTGGAAGTTTGCCATGGCATCCTATGGTTGGAAAGGTTTAAATTTCATCAAGCAAGGGAAGGGTATCTTGACGGACGTCATGAGAGAGCATGCAGATGCTAAATCCGTCATTGAATACCTCGGAATACCAAGAGATGATCTTTTAGCCTACGAGTTCAGATCTGCGGCAGCGTTCAGGCCCAGTTATTTTATAGCAAGAGATCGCTTTACAAATAGTATTGTTCTGTCTATTCGAGGGACAATGGTACAAAAATGAAATTTTTTTCAATCCAGATCGTGGAAGGGAAAGAGATGAACAGCTAACATTTTTTGTGTCACGCTAGAGTGTTATGGATACTCTAACCGATTTGGTTTGTGAATATGAGCCGTGGAGAGGAGGCTTTGTGCATTCTGGAATGAAAGTCAGTATAAAATGGATTTAAAAGCTTGTATCCCACATACAACTTTAATAACCATTGAACTAGAATTCTGCGATATGGTTTTTTAGAAATATCGCACCACAACTGATAGCCTACAGCAATGAGCACTCAACGACAGGATTGATTATCGTCGGTCACAGTCTAGGAGCAGCAACAGCTGCTATATTGACTATTATTCTTATGGATTACATTGACGAGTTCCGTAGAGGAAAGGATGAGTTTAGTATACAGTGCTATGGCTATGCACCTGCCTGCGGGCTCAGTTTGGAGTTAGCGAAGAAGTATAAGGTAGGTTAGGAAGTTAAACACATTCTACTTATCTGCTTGTTTTACTAATGAGTGAGAGACACTTTTGTAGGACTGCATACAATCTTTTGTGTTTGCAGACGATATGGTCAGCAAACTTAGTTATGGAACAGTTATGGATATCAAAGACTTGCTTATTGCCAGTGCAGAAGGAGCCAAAAACATGGGGTTGACAGAACTCATTTGGTCTGGTGACCTTGCTGGTGAAAAATGGAAGGCAGCTTTCAAACAAGTGGCAGAAGTTCGTAAGCACTGTTTGGCTAGCACTAATAATCCAAAAGTAACAAACGCCATGTATTCAAGCTTAAATCTTTAGCGTACTTTTATGAAATGCTTAACCACATGCTTTATTCTCCTAGTTGTATGTAGCAGGGAAAGTCTTCCAATTCTGGCTAGTAAGTGTTAAATAATAATCATCCATTGGCGACCCAGAAGCTTACTTATGATTCTTCATTTGCTAATGGTATGAATGGCTGTCTGTAGGACCCGACACCTAGCAACGACACACGTATTGTTGTTGAAAGAACGTCCGCTACTAAAGTCTGCAGTGAGCTCGTATTGAAGAAATCAATCTTATTTGATCACTTGCCGACCAATTTCGATGTAGCATTTCGTAGAGCACGTGAGACTCTGATGATGGAGGGTGCTCTGAACCAATCCAATAGTAGTAAAGCGAACGGTAACTTAGATGCTATACCTTTTGAAGGCGGAGCAAGTATCACGTTGGATGAGAAAGTGCAGGAAGCAAATCAGGACGAAGCAAAGAAAGACATAAACAGAACTGATGGGCATTCTCTGTGGACTGAAATGGAAAAGCTGGGATTAAAGGGTACAACTCATAGAGACGGTGGTGAAGGCAAAGTTTTAGGAAATGAAGCCGCCCGCTAAGAATATATAAAAGGGAATTCCACCCTTTCCGGTTACGTAATACTCATTTACCGTGCCAGTACTCATATACTCGCCGTTGAATTGTGTTATATTCTCTACCACAACTGATTCTTTTTCTTTTTTTTTTTTCTTATGCTCTGTATACCATATTTATTGATAAAATTGATAGAATTGTAGGACTATCTGTACGACATGTCGTACAATTGAATGTCTTTTACTCATCATATATACGCGTTAGCTACCTTCGTCAATAGAGAATGAAAATAGATAATGTTTACAAAAGCTTCTCAATTTCTGAGGCAATTGTTTTAGGTTCGGTTGTGGAAGCAAAGCGGTTTACTACCTTTCCTTCGCGATCAATGAGGAATTTCTATGAAGAAGATATCCCAGTTACTATAATGCAAACAGAGTATAATGAATACATTTTTGACTCACCTCAAAGTTCCACTTTACACGTTTCAATCTTGATTGATAATGGCAGTTAGAAAGGTTCCTTATTTGCTACGATGAATTTCCCAGACTAACCATAACTATTGAGCTTACCCTAAAATGCCAGGTTGAGATGACTTTAGCCATTGGTAGACAGGTGCCTCATTATCTCCATTGACTTCACTATGACCAATTAATGTGTAAATCTTCTAGTATCAAAAATCTCAACTTGGGAATATTCATAACGCTCTTACAGTTTTGCTGTCAATGGAAAAGTAACACTCCAATTCATCGTACAAAAGTTACGGATCTCTTCTTCAGAACCAGGCTCTATTAGATTTATATGTTGACTTGTTAATAAAAACCAAGGTAACATTATTACTGTATTGGGTTGAACTCAGTAAAGCATCTTACCTTGATTACCGAACTGGTTACAAGGTGCACCAACAACAATAAAACCTTGGTCCTTGTACTTTTGGTATAATTCTTCCAAACCAGCATATTGTTTGGTAAAGCCACATTTAGAGGCAACGTTGACAAATAATACAACCTTTCATGTATCGTAGAAATGAAAACAGTTAAGAACATGATACTTACAATTCATCCTATCTATTTAAAAAAAAGCTAATGTTACCTTTCCCTTCAAATCGCCAAGGTTCCAGTCATTATTTTGAATGTCTTTAACAGTAAAATCATATAAAGTTGTCATTATAAGCAAAGATAAATGTCGAAGAAGACGTACGAGAAGTTTAGAAAAGAAAAAAGAAACAATGACGAAGTAAAAAGTTTCGTCAGTTGTTGCAAAAGTGGTTTACTTAATAGACTTTATGCGGGCGAATAAACGGCCAGGAACAGGAAATAAAGATACAGTACAGTCTTTCCGAATGGTGCGGGTTTCCAAATTTTCGTTTAACAAATTACAGTACCTAAATTGGGCGCTATCTCTGCGGCGGCATAAAAAAAACCAAGATTTGCTAAGAACAGAAAGGCTGATGGATATATAAGCTCAGGGATTGTAAGAGACCATTACATTAGTTTCCCAAAAAACGACTCTCAATGAAATGGATAAACATCCATACATAAAAGACCATTATATAGTCATGGATAATTTACCATTCACACACATGAAAACATAGAGAAGTATGTTGAATATCGATATAAATGTGTGTATTTTCCTCCTTCCTCTCTCGAGCTTAACCCAATAGAACAATTCTGGGCAGTGGCAAAGAGCAAGGTTAAGCGCCATAGGTTTTTACAGGAGGACACTTTATCAAAAAGAATTACGAAAGCCTGCAAAAGTTTGGAAAAAAGTTACTTCAAAGGGTTCGTTTCGCATTCTTACAAGTGCTGGGATAAATGTCGCAATAAAGAGTACATGTAATGGCCACTAATGACGTATACCCAATAAAAAAACGATCAATTATGTTGTTATCTGTACTTTTTTCAAAATAGCTTGGTCAAAAAAAAGAAATGCAATTGCCCGCATGTTTGTAAATAAATTGGTCAAGGAAATATTTTGTATTCGATTGCTTTGTAGAAACAAAAATTTTCTCTCACATTTAATAGTTTTAAAAAAAGCAGTTTTTTCCAGGAAGACGGTTGTGCTAACATTGTCGATGATAAAGGGAAAGAGGCAACAACCTTTGTTGAGGAGAAGTCGTTACAATTGAGTTGTCAAAAACTAAAAAGCTCAGCTAGAAGCAGCTTTTCCTTGCGATGTGGTAATGAAGGAGCTTGTCCCTAAAAGAAAGAGCTATTCAGTACAATGGCTACGCTGATGAGAACCGCATGCGATATTTCTATTTCTTGAAATCAAAAATAATGACGCTCAAGGAAGCAGCCAAAGCCGCGAACGCCAATTCTGATACCTCACGCATATGGAAACAAGCCTATAAGAATGATTCAGAAAAGAATATACCCTTGAGGAAAACCAATCGCACCTCAAACAGACCAATCAGTCGACTAAACGATGGCTATAAGGAATGCTTGTTAAGTTTTTTGACGATAGTTCCTTGGCAGTTATTCAGGACGCAACGGATGATTTGATCAAGAATTTTGCAGGTCTGAACATCAAGAAAACATCTTCCAAAAGTTAGAACTTGTGATACTACTCTTTTAGTGCATGTTGTATGGGTCAAGAAGTGATTTTCTCAAAAGCTGCGTATTTCTTGAGGAATTCGGGTTTGATGTTAATATGGATCCCAGTAGAGGTTGGCCTTTTCATGGCTCACCAGCTATCGTGGAATCTCCTACTGCAAAAGCCGGGTTGCAAACTGACATTGGAGGTAAGAAAAGGCAGCAAGAAGTAAAGAAATGTAATAGGAAAGCCACAACGTTTATTATCTCCTTTTTGCTTCAGTTTTTTTTACTGTGTATAATAAAATTAAGCTTTATGCCGGTAAAAGTTCAGATCGCCTAATCTTTAAGAAACCTCAATGGTTGCTTAGAACATTGTACACTAACTCAACACTTGTACTTTGCGAACACCATAGGTGGCTCAAATAGTAGAAAACAAAGCATAGCAGACTCACATGAGTTGATGTAAATTAGTTCTAATTAAATCAAAACATGTTTTTTTTTTTTTTTGTTTTTTTTTTTTTTGTGAACCCAGTAAAATTAAATGTCCAGACAATGAAGTCGAACTTCAATGAATTTCGCAAACGCGCTTAGAACCTCCACCCTTTTGATCTTAGTAACAAAAAAATGTCCATAATACCACCCAAAATACCCAAACCATACGCTACTATCAAAGACTACAAGATACCCAATAGTTTAAGACAGGCTTTGGAGTTACATTCTTACTTATTTACTGGGGAATTGCAAAACTGGCTCAAGATGCCTGAGTTGTTGGATGCCTATTTTGAAGCATCACTTGTTATTGCAAAGAATGCCCATGCTCTGTTAGCGACTGTCTCAAACTTCCTTAAAAAGATTAGGGACAACAAAGAAGTAATCAAAGCTGTACAAAACTACTGTGGTCGTTTGGAAACTTATCTTAGTAACATATCCGTCAAAAATCAAATTATGACTGTTTGTGCGTTGAAAGAAGTAGAGTAGTTAGAGAAGAGAAGCAAGAACAGTTTAAACTTAGAAACAAGAATTGCAAGCAACAGAATGATAACTAAAAGAATAAAAGAGGTTGGTGAAGGAAGCTCTAAAAAAGACCCAAACAAAAAGCAAAAATTGACAAAGTATGTATGTATATATTAAGCTTTTAAGTTGGCCTGAGTTTCTCACAGAGAAGCGTAAACTAGAAGTTGTTCGATAAAGACAACGAGATATCATACCTAACACCCCCAACTGCCTTATGCCTTACTGAAGACGACAGCGCTCCTGAAACTACCATAAGCGATGATGATGACGTGTTCAATACCATAGACGACGTATGTATTTCTAACAACTTGACTATCGCACTTTGTTAACGTAATACTTGTACAGGTTTATGGAATGACTGTTGGAAAAGATGGCAGTGATCTATTGAATTAATTGGAAAGACCCTTGCCCAGAACGAGACTAGATGTGGTGTTAAGGCTCTGAACAGACAAGTTACAACAAGGCGGACTGGATTAACACTTATGATAAAATTTATTAAGGTAGAATGCAAGATAGTGTGATCTAAGAACAGAGAACAGGTAGAACAGATCAAAACAACTACTGAACAGACTAAAGGATTTTGATTGATATCTATACATGCTACGTCTGAAACGTAACCAACGAGACAGATGGTCATTACACCAACCTCCTGCCAACTACTCAATCTCGCCACACAAACCTGTCATACAAGCTGAAAATCTACCGGTTGACAGATGTTACTTTGACATATGTGTAAGCACTCGTGAATCGGAAGCGTCCGATGAAACCAAAGCTGAATATGAAGCTATGATACAAGAACAAAACAACTTACAAAGCTTGAAAAACTTGGGATCTGATGTCATGGCTTGGGTTGCAAGAATCGTAAATTGGTCTGAAAAGGATATGTTCAAAAACTTATGAACCGTCCCTGATCTGCCGTTTTTGAATTTTGTAAAATTCACTGTTATTTACTTCCTCTTGAATTGCATGCGTACACACATATATAATCAAAACGATGAAAGAACTGCTTACTGTAAACTCTTCATTCCTATCTTTAAAACATTTGGGAATACAACAAAAAAAAAACCAAGTATGTCTGGAAGTTATTATCCGATAATAATACTTGAATAGGAGCGTACTCTAGGTGTGGAAAAACGCTAAAGACTCTGATTACGTATGGCTTGTGGACTTTGCTAAAAATAAGAATAGCTTGAAGCTACTTGGTAGTATTGGATGACTGGTTGACAAAGAGTTAGATTGTCTTCTTATTTGAATTATCTGGGTATGATAGATTATTTATTTTTTATCTTAAATAGTGTTCACTAACATTCTCTTGCTTTAAGACTCAACAATTCAAACGTCTTGTCGCACAGTTTGAACGATACCTTAAAGAATATGAAGAATGGCTCAGACAATTTGAAATGTTTTCCATCAAATTAC
Organism: Mycotypha africana; assembly: GCF_025528875.1. NCBI lineage: Eukaryota > Fungi > Mucoromycota > Mucoromycetes > Mucorales > Mycotyphaceae > Mycotypha > Mycotypha africana. The sequence goes on along the minus strand of NW_026515725.1, from coordinate 3,120,389 downwards.
AAAAAAGCCTCTTTCAGTACGATGAAGAAGGCACAAGTCTACACTTGCCATATAATTCAAAATAAAATGGCTTTAGCTCGATACAAAATCAAGTCTACTTCCCAATGTAAAGTTGTTGAATGCCACTCTGCATATATCCCCTCTCCCTTTCTCTGGCATCATTCACTATACCAAATTCTTGAACTTTTCGCTTTCCTGCTGGTGCGTATTTAGGGAGTGATATGAAACTACTACTACTGCTAATAACTTAATCCTTTTTGAGTGATATGGTTGAACAAGATAGAATTTTCATCAGTTGGAGATGAAGTTTTGCGGTTGTAATATTTGTATTTTTATGTTTATTTCGTAAGACGTCATTAGTATATGTATAGATCTAGAAAGGTAATTTGAGCCAGCCGTCATAGCTTCCTTTCTGTCATAAACATTCTAAAGTAAAAGCCGTACTCAAAAGCGTGTTACAATGTATTATGTTTTAGAGACATATTTGCAAAATAATAGGGAGGTGTCTTATAATCACCCTTTTTTTTAGACGAATGTGTAGACTTTCCCCTTTTTTTTGGGCTTCCCATTCACCTCTTCTTTGTACGTCCTCTCTCAATCACTCAGATCGCCGTTACAAAAAGGCATTCTTTCTCTTTACTTATTCTTCCTCTCCCTTTTTACTTTTACAATTGTGCTAATAACTTTTATAATCCATTTATTAACCAATCTGTAGTGAGAAGAACCTCGCGGCTTATATCTGTTTCATTCATATAGTACAGTGGAGTTAAAAGAAATTTAACCTCAACACCTTACTTTTTGCATCCATTGCACCACATACACATAGCAGACACATCAATTTTTTATGAAAGAATAGAATAGAATCTGTTTATTATATTACATACAAGTTTCAGTATCTACTTAAATAAACGTCACCATTAAAAAAAATAAACTAAGTGTCTAACCTTGAAACGCCAAATCGATTTGGGAACGCCCCTTTGTCGCGATTCTGAAACTCTGATCTCACAGCAAAGCTCTAATCTGTGCCTTTTTCTCTTTATTTCTTCAATACCATTTTTTATTTCCTAAATGGTCAAATCAAAATTGAAATCACCTGCTCTTAATGGCCTGCGCAGTACACATGTACTAAATGATGTAACAAGACGAACACATAATATACCAGATGGAATTTTGAAAGGAAAGGTCGCTCATTGGAGAAACATGGAGAAACTAGTGCGCGATTATTTTGAAAATGTGCAGGTGCCTACTAGAAAGTGGCAAAACTTATACTACAGTGTGAAAAGAAGTCTGGCTAAATTGAAAGAATCTAGCTCAAATCGGAATTTCGACGTGCTTTTAAGTAGATATGCTTCAAAGATCGAATCATACATTGCTGGTGAAGATGTTATCTATAACTTCCAAGAAGCATTTAAATCATCACTCCTCGCTTATGATCTTAAAACTTCAAGAGATCGGGCTCTTGCCCAAGGAAGAGTCACTGGAAATGTGTTATCAGAGTTAGGTGCCCAGGAATTGGCTAATGAAGTGAACAACATGATGAGAACTCAAGATGCTAATATTGATGTGCTCGAAGCTGATCAAAATGATGATGTACTTAAGGGTGATGACCCATTTGCTCCCATTAATCAATCTCCAATGGTAAAGTAGCTTGGGAAAAATGTATGATAAACAACAAGTGATGAATTTCCTCTTTTATTGCAGGAAAGTCATATCACTATTGTCAAAGGTAACTCCATCTATCAGCTGCAAACACCAAGCAAGAATGCTGCATCTCCAAACAAACCTGCTCTTCAAAGAGAAGATACTGAACAGCTTACATCAATTGCTGATATTTGCATTAATTCCTCAACAAGAGAAACTTGCTCAAGAGATCTTTTGCAATTATCTAGTAGTATCATCATCAAAAGAAAAGAATACAGTTCCCTTCAATCTCTGAAGGTTTTTGATCTTGCTATTCAGTGTACCTCACTTCAAGACAGAGAAACCATTGATGACTCTTTGGCCAACGTTCATCCTGGTGTCAATGCTGATCCTGTACTCTCAAAATTTATCAAGAAGACTGTCTCAGAATTCGCTCTTAGTAGTCAAAGAGCTGCTTTTTATCCAAGTGATGATGAACGGACTATATACATTGAGATGTTTGTACCTCTATTTAGATATTTTGCCCTATTTGGAAAGAAGCTAGTTTTCACCTGGTCGGAAAAAGCAATGAAGAATAGTAGCTCAACTTGGATAATAGATAGCGATTTCAAGAAAGGTGGTGTTAATAAGAAGCTTCTTGACGGAATTGGCGTGATGGTAGAGGAGGATATCAGCTGGCTTTTGATTGAGTCATCAGGTTTTTCAAAGGAGCAAAATTATACACACAGCATCGAAGATTGCATCAAGAACATCAAGAATGGTACAGACTCCTTGAAATTCATCATGTCTAAATACAAAGATGCATCAATTGCCACAATGAAAAAGGTCAAGATCTATTCGGTACAAATCATTCAAACAAAGATGTCCTTGGTGTGCTACCAATTGAAGAACGGTCAAAAATGGAGTTGCTATGAATGTTTTTCGCTTGAGATGCCATTATTATGGTCAAAGAGAAATTTATTGCTTCCTGTGCTTGAGATGTTTGCTTTTTTACATCAAGAATTGATTCAACAAGAACAAGTTCATGTAGAATTGTTGAAAGAAAGCTTGGGTATTGTTAATGTTGAAGACAAAATCTCTTCCTTGTTTAATACTGTGGTTTTAAAATGTTCGATAAAGTAAACAAAGCTATATATTATATCCAGTTTTAAGTAAAATGCAATCATTTGCATCTTTTAAAAAGTGCTGTCGCGTATATTTATACATGGAGAGCATATATGTATGGTTTAAAAGCTTGAGGTTCAAGATTTGCTAATAAAAGCGCTGATTAAGGCAACTTCTGCTTATTTACAGACACATAAAGAATACTTTTGGCTGCATACAGTATAGCAATTACAATTTTGGTGTCATCAAGTATCTTTCGATGACTCCGGATTTTTTTGGTTTGCAGATTTCATTTAGAACTCGCGCGTACACATTTTGCAAATGGGTCAGAGAAGCTGATAAAAAGCATAAAAACTCATATTTAAAACCATTACAAGCCTATTATATGCGGAGCTGCTTAAGAACATGAAGTAATGCTCAAAACAGATATATTGTTGTTTATTAAACTGGCTAAAGCTGACAACTGGAAAGTGTTTGTAAATTTATTTCAATTGTAGAAGGTTTCAATGAAAATTGCATGAAAAGCACTTTAAACGGCGCATATCTTTACATTAAGACTATATCCCTGACGCAACGCTAATTTTTACTTGTACCAAATCATCAAGTCTTCATGACTTCAGCTCTATTGAAGGGAAAAATGACATTTTGGCATCGTCCACTTTTTCACCTGAAAAACAAGATTTTTCATAATGGTATATCAAATAACAGGAATAGCTCATTCCATCATCTGAAAATATTTGATGGGACTTTTTAATGAGGATTAAATAGTGAAGCCCGATAGACATTAAATTTTACATGATATAGATATAAATAAAAGCATATATATAACAATGTTTAATTACCTGGCCTTTTGATATGGAAAGGGCAATTGGAGACACACAGGTACAGTTTCATACGTTGTTATGCGATCATTCAGTATAAAATGCATTTTCATTATATACATACTGGTAGACTGTTGCGAGCGTTGCCCGCACCGGCTCAGTTCTTCGGTACACCTTAATTTATTTCATAGGTTCACAGAAACTCGTAAGCGCAACACCCGTTAAGCAACGTTGGCTTTGTATGCCTTACACATTTCCTCACTACTTTAAGGACGAGTTTTATGCACATTGTGATACGGAGGAACTCCACTTTTTGAGTCTTTTAAGAGTGATTTTATAAAAAAGAACCACCATTTTCTAGTATTTCATACGATGCACCTCATCAAAACTGTATATGCACATTTTTTAGTTTGCTCAAATTCATCAAATTTTTCTGTCGAGCAACAATCAACGAATCCCATATGAAACTGTAATCAAAATAGCGGCAAAGAAAAGGCATGATTTGTATGCAAAATTGTGTCTTTCTTGACGAAGCAGGCTTCGACATAAACATGCGTCGTTCGAAAGCTTGGTCACAGCATGGAAGGCAGATGATTATAGAACTTCTTTCTGCAGGAAGGGTTCCTCATACAGTCATGGGTGCGATTTCATCATTTGGTGTTGTAAATGTAAGTTTGAGAGAACCAGGAAATGCCAAAAAACGGAAAGCCCTTGGAGATGCAGCATTTGGAAAATTTTATTCAACATTCCGGAAATGTATTCCCTAAATGTTTAAATAAAGAATATAATGATTTGACCAGAAATTGGTCAAATTAAACCAGATTTACCTGACACAGTTAATACTGAAGTCGAAGCCGGAGACATTCGTTTCCCTACCTTAAAGAGGTTGGGTGGCTCACATGCCATGAAAAAGGATCATGACTATTCCGCCGCCTATGTTATTTTCTACACTGATGCTGTTGATCTCGAAGGCCATGGTATGACTTTCACAAGTGGCCGTGGTAATGGAACTGTCTACTGCTATATTGCGCAGCTTTCTGTCAAGTTTGTCAACAAGAAGCTAAAAGATTTGGTTGCTGATATGCGTGTTATTCATCAAATTTATACTGGTGATTCTCAATAGATTGGACCTGAAAAAGGTGTCCTTTATCTCGCTACTGGTTCTGCCATCAATGCTATCTGGGATCTCTGAGCTAAGGCTGTAAACAAGCCTGTCTGGAAGTTGGTTGTTGATATGACACCCAAACAATTCGTCTAATGCATCGATTTCCGTTATATTACAGACGTCATTGCCCCCAAGGAAGCTATTGAGATGTTGCGTGAGAACGTAGCTACTAAAACAGAACATGAAGTAGATGTAAGAGTACATGGTTACCCTAGTTACACCACATCTGCTGGATGGTTAAGTAAATATTGCATGCTGATCAAAAGATTGTAAATAAGTTAAAGTGATGACAAAGTCCGTAGATTGATTCGTGAGTTCCTGGCTGAAGGTTTCACTTACTTTAAGCAAAATGTTGGAAGTGATATACAAGCTGATATTCGTCATGCTGGCATTATCGTGAGGAATTGGTGATGAAGGTGTGCTAATGATGGATGCTTACCAAGTTTGGATGTGCAAGAAGCTATTAATTGGATGCAAGAATTTTTACCTTTCAAATCTCTTTTCATTGAAGAACCTACTTCCCCTGACAATGTGCTCGGTCATACTGCTATTCCCAAAGCTCTCTATCATCGTACAAAGGTTACCACTGGTGAGCACATTCAAAACCGTATCATTTTCAAGCAGCTATTCCAAACTCAAATTATCGAATTCTGCCAAGTCAATTTGTGTCGTGTTGCTGGTTTAAATGAAGTTCTTGCTATTCTCTTAATGGATAAGAAGTTCAACATCCCTATTTGTCCTCATGCTGGTAAGTTACTGTGTTTATTGTATATCTTGATTGTGCTCTAACATAAATTGTATTAGGCGGTGCTGGTTTGTGTGAATATGTTCAATATCTTTCTTTAATTGATTATATTTGTAACACTGGTTCTACAAAAGGTAGTGTCTTGGAATATGTTGATCATTTACATGAACACTTTGGGGCTCTGTTGTTATGAAGAACGGCAGATACATTGCTCTTCTTCCTGTAGTTACTCTATCCAAACAAAGCGTGAGTCTATCGAAGACTTCACTTTCCCAACAGTAAAATACATTTGCAATAGATTATCACATACTCTGTTCTTCTTTATTGTTTCTCGGTTATCATTATGCTACAATATCTATGAAGAAACTTCTTTCGAATGACAAGGAAAATAGAGTTTTAATCATTTATTCAAGTGGAAATGATCTGTTTTTCAAAACGCAATGAATAACGAAAAGTAAAGCATAGCAAAATATAGGATTATTCAGGGAAATCATGTTTGCACCTAGATCAACGAAGTAGCAGAGCACGATATCCGCTCAGATTGCCATCTGGCTAACTCAAATTCATGAGCATAGAACAGAACGTACTTGATACTTGATCTCAGTTGATAGCAACCAATTCCAGGGCTAGAGGGGTCATCTACCAAGCGATGACAAGATTGACACAAGCTGCAATATTGCTTTCATAAAAAAACCGAGCACGATATCCGTTCAGATTGCCATCTCGCTAACTCAAATTCATGAGCATAGAACAAGATATATGCTTGACACTTGTTCTCAGTTAATAACAACCAATTCCAGGGCTAGAGGGGTCATTTATTAAGCGATAACAAGATTGACACAAGCTGTGCTCGGACATAGCATACTGAAGAAATCTAATGTAGAGGATATTTATCAGTGTTGTTCTTAATGTTTACAAAACTACTTCTAACACATATTACCTTAATTGTCTCTTTGAGATCTTCCACAAAGCAAAATATGCCACGTTCGTTCAGATTGCCATCTCGCTAACTCAAATTCATGAGCATAGAACAGAACGTACTTGATACTTGATCTCAGTTGATAGCAACCAATTCCAGGGCTAGAGGGGTCATCTACCAAGCGATGACAAGATTGACACAAGCTGCAATATTGCTTTCATAAAAAAACCGAGCACGATATCCGTTCAGATTGCCATCTCGCTAACTCAAATTCATGAGCATAGAACAAGATATATGCTTGACACTTGTTCTCAGTTAATAACAACCAATTCCAGGGCTAGAGGGGTCATTTATTAAGCGATAACAAGATTGACACAAGCTGTGCTCGGACATAGCATACTGAAGAAATCTAATGTAGAGGATATTTATCAGTGTTGTTCTTAATGTTTACAAAACTACTTCTAACACATATTACCTTAATTGTCTCTTTGAGATCTTCCACAAAGCAAAATATGCCACGTTCGTTCAGATTGCCATCTCGCTAACTCAAATTCATGAGCATAGAACAGAACGTACTTGATACTTGATCTCAGTTGATAGCAACCAATTCCAGGGCTAGAGGGGTCATCTACCAAGCGATAACAAGATTGACACAAGCTGCAATATTGCTTTCATCAAAAAACCGAGTAGCATACAAATGTATTTGCCAGATTGAACTAAGTTTCTACGAAAGATTTAAATCGATTAAATTACGACGCAATCACTACGCGAAAAATAACTACCTTACGATCATCATTAAATAATCTTCTAATTAATACACAGAAATAAAGAAGAAACTTCGATAGAAGCCTGTGAGGAGGAAAAATTAAATCATAGGTTACAAAAGAACAGATTTGACGCGCACATTAATACATTTAGGATAGATAGCTTGAAAAACATTTGCAAGTAAAAGAGAAAAGGGAGTCTATTGTTGGGATTACAAAATTTCCAAGTGACGTGTGATTTATAAAAATATGGACACACCATTTTTTGCACACTACCTGTTTACTTATGGCCAATAGAGTAGATATAATTGGATGATTTATGTTGATACTTGGTTTTTAGAAGGGTTATAAGTACCTCAAATGAAAATGTTGCTCATATTTTATGCAATATTCATGTCGGTTTAACCTCTCTTGTTATTACCTTATTGTGTGATGCTAACTCTTCAGGTCTATAGCATCCGTATAAAGAGAAAAACAAAACATCCATTTCTTATTGTTTCTTAATTTGTCTTGCTTGGCCCTTCTTGTAGCATGCTTTATAGTACCAAGAACAAATGCATGTCTTCATTATATTGATCAGTTGAAGTAGTGCATCACTATGCTTCAATAATTTTTTTTCCATATATCCTGTTTAGACTAATCCTGTATGTCATGATCCAAACTGAGTATTGCATATTGTCCAAAAGTGGATTTTAAAATAAATTTGCAATTATCAAAAGATCACAATAACAACGTTTTCTTCTACAGATACTTGATCCTGAATCACTGTGCTTAAAATTTGCCTGAGAATTTAATGAAGAAAATTAGTAGATAACAAAAAACATAGTGAATTTTGGGCCGTTCTGTTCTTTTATTTTTGAGATAAGCTGGAAGTCGAATGTGTGGACCTGTTTACTCTCGTTTAAAGAGAACTATGAGGCAAAAGACGTAAGAAACATTTGTAAAATAACGTTAGAATAGAGAAGAAAAAAAGGAAAAAAAAAGAGAGAGTAAGAAGAAAAGTGGATGATCGTTAAATGATAAAAAAAAGAGCACAAACAGTTCAATCAAGCTTACTTTCTTGTTGGTGTAGTTATTACTGTTGCTATTACTACCCGTTTCTTCTTCATTGGTTGTTTGCTGCGCAGAATATGATTAAAAAAGTGCTTTTCCAGTTCTTCAATACAACCTAAAAGCTCGTGGCAACTGGAGCATTCAATGCGACGAGAGTATTTGACTTCCGGCTAAGTAATGTTAGTTCAAATATGAAAAATGAACGTATACGCAAGAAGCATTTAAAATAAAAATATAAAATTTTTCGAAATGAACTTGTTACTGTAATATGTGGCTAGTACAACAGATTTCTCAATATTACCAGCTGCTTACAGGTTGCTGCCACGCTTTTGAGTCTTTGATTTGTATTCAAAATTGAGCGCTATTCGAGATGGGTAAAATCGATAAAACAGAAAGCATATACTGTGGATTCCTAAAATGTTATACGTAGGTGGCAGACGATTCTTTCTGACAGAAGCGACAGGTGTAAACCACAAAACAATTAAGCTATTTTTTTTTTGTTCATTGAGGTTATTGGGCTAAAGGCACATTTTTATTGACTTGGCAAAAATCACTTGTTTCATCTCCTTGAGTCTGCAATAGCATTTTCAAAATCGCAAAACCCATAGCGTAATTTTATGAGACAAGCAAAACAGATAAGGATTAGCATGAAAACTAAATTTTTGTATACGAACCAAGGATTCGATTCCAAAGGAGGCCTCCAAACGGATGATCTGCTAAGTGTATATGGACGGTTTCTGATTATTATTACAGCAGTTTATATGTTAACTTTCTTATTATATATATAGGAAAGCGCTATCGTCTATCTTCAAATTACGGGTCATAAAATGGTGCCGATACTTGGTTACTTAATAGGAAAAAAGGCGATAAGTCTTGCTTCCACAGTTTATCTTTTACAGATTGTCACAAACGCTACACCACTCTGATCATTACAGCAAGATACGAATATCTCCCGATTAACGAAGAAGGCTAATCCGCAAAACGAACATGGAAACCCGGGTATGTTTGAAGATCATTCAGAAAGGCTCAATCTCAAGTCAAGTATTGAAGATTAGTCTTACAAAAATCGGATGACGTTCGATTTTTTGGCTAAAAGTTTGAGTTTTGCAAGAAGTTCCCGGCACTGGTTTCCTTAGAAGCCCAACACAATAAATTTTCATTAATACGTGCCTTTAAGTACCCTTCAAATTATTGTCTCCGCACGATGCGTATATATTATATAGATATTGTTTCCTAACATTTTTATGCTATTTAGTAAGTCATCTAAGCTCTCAAAGTTTGAGGTGAAGCGTTTTTTACAGCTTTACTGTGGAGTGAATACCATGCCTACTTTTACCCCCCCCCTTATTTTGAGTAAGCATGAAAGCTGTCAATTGCTTAATATAGTGAAAAACAAAGAAGGGGGGTGGAGAAATCTGGGAATTTTTAAGAATATTGCACTAGTTCTGTCAAGCAGTTATTGTCTAAGTTTTGCTTGAAAATTCAAACAGACATGTTACTCAAAAGGAGTTGTAGAATCCTTACGGTGAAAGACAAATTATGTAACTTCAGCAGCCGTACACAATAATCATTTTTCTAAACTCAATTCATTTACTTTTAGCAATACTCACAAATGCTTTAATACATGTTCTGATGAAATAAAGTTTGCGTTAGTGCGACCTTCAATACCGTGTCATCTTAAGCAGCAGCAATTGCACTTTTGAACTCGCAAAGCTTTTCGAATAGCCGTAATGTCATCACTACGTGATATATGAATTCAGTGATATGTTTGGCTATTTGATGACCTCCCAGCGACATATGAAAGCATGATGCGTACAAATGATATTATAAAAGAATATTCAAGTTGTTAATAGACGTTGCTTACCGCCACATTGAGTAAGATGTATCAAAAACACTCTTAAGTAATTCACAATGCAAAATTTTCAATCTACTTTGAAGTAGAAAGCTCAATAAGAGTTCTGGCACGAGGTCAGCATGCACTCCTTGTCAGTAGAGGTTTTTGCACATCACGAAAATTTATTTCACTTACTTTCAAGCATAAGGTTACAAGGGGGATGCCGACATGATGCTCGTTAATCAACATTTTCACCCTTTCAATATGACATTGATTGACGACACTAAGTTATTGGCTAGCACTTTTTATTGTTAAGTCTGCAGAAAGTAAATCAAATTTAAGGGTATTGTGTAAGTGAATTCGAAGAATAAAATAGGGCAAAGCTGGTAAGTCAACTAACTGGTTGAAAATAGGAAAAAAAAGAAAAAAAATTAGCGTGAATAAATAACGTAGGAAGGGGGGTATTAGATATCTTCATATAGAAAATTTTGAACGCGAACAAAAAAAGAAGGAATTGTATATAGGCTTATTGTGTGATAAAAGTTATTGAATTCAGAAAGGGGTGCGGGGGTAGGTGTTGGAGTTACCCGCTTCTGATAAGTATGAACATAAGTTTGGGGTAGGTGCATAAGGAATATAGAGTAAGGCTAATGTGCATAAGTAAAATAGATCATAAAGATAATTCTTTGGCAGTTTTTGAATGGTTGAAAGTATTGTAAGCATAAAATGTTGTTGTATTTACAAGGAATGTGTATAATAATAAGCTGGTTTCGCTTGATGTACTAAAAGAAGGGGGTGGGTTGAATGATCGTCCCTTTTTTTTTCTTTTTTATTAATCGGCTTGACGATTGTTTTTGGTTTTACATTTGAATTATTATGCTTATTTGCTGATGCTGTCGTTGTTGCTGCCAAAATCAACTGCTCTCCATGGTCTTCTAAAATGGCGTAACTGGGAATGATTAGGGTCAATCATGTTCTTATTTTGTAAAGTCTTGAATCGACCCCAGCAGCAACCTCTAGAACGATGAGGTAGGTATGTCGAAGAAATCATCGCCCATGATAATCCTTGATCATAACCTTGTTGGAGTAGATGATCTTCATAAGGCGTCCAGGGTGTTCTTGTCTGCACGCTATTACTACTGCTGCTTGCAGATTCTGACCTTTGTCTTCGGTTAGGATGACTATATATGAACATATGGTGTCTAGTTTGGCTCACATCACTAGCAGTACGACGTCTGCATTGTTGCTGTACCGATTGCGATGGTGGCTGAGTCATTACCGTACTGAAGCTGTTACTTCTAAAAGCAGGCGATGTGACATATTCGTCGTTGCTACTGTTAGAACTGGTGCTGCTGCATGTGCTAATGCTGCTACAAATGCTTTTAGGACTGCTCATTACTATTGGTGCTTGGTTATTATTGCTATTCCATTCAGGCTGGTTTGTAATCACTGATTGATACGATTGACTAGGAGTCCATTCCAAAATATATGGCTGCTTGTCATTTAGTGATTGGCTCTGAATAAGTGCTGCTTGTTCATTAGCTTTTACAGTAAGTTTTGAGACTGGCTCACATAATATATATTTCAAATCCATTTTTTCTATTTAAAAATAATCAGATTAGCTATCACACAATTTGAAGGCAAACATTTGCTAGTAAAGTACCAGTATTGATACAAGTTGCTCACAAATTGTAGTACTCAGTAAAGGTTTTAAAGAAGGAAGATAAGGTAAATAGGTTTAGATAAAAGAATTGATTGTACACGTAGAGATTATTTAACAGAAGAAAAGGGATGCTCCATCAAGTTGCTTTTTTGGATACTGACAAATTTTAAAGAGTGTCTATTTAAACAAAATTACATTGCTTTCCATAATGCCTACAAAAAAAAGTCAGGGGAAATTGAAAGGGAAAACCTTACCTTTTATGTATATTTGCTCATGCCTTTTTCTTTCAGCATATCAGAATACGAATTTTAATGCAAACAGGGGTATAACAAAAGTGAGCGGCGGCAGCAGCAAACAGCAGCAGCATCAAACAGCACATAGGAAGCAGATAGACGGAGAATTGCAGCTTACACATTCGAGCAAAAAGGCATTTCATTCTAGGAGCTTACTTCAGTAAATTGAGGAACATAGTGTTTCCTAACACTAATGCATTATAAGATTTGACCTTATGTATGCCGCCAAAATTTGAAGATGTTAACCTAAACCCCTTTATTATTACTTAATATGTTAACTTCTAAATCCAAATATGGTGAATTTATTTAGTTTTTGTTCTCTTTTGCACATAAAAAAATAAATAAAAAATATGCAGGCAGGGTTATGTGCATTGCATATTGTACTTAATTCTGGTTTTATCTCTTTTCTTCACATTTGAGCTATTATCACTACATTTGTTTATTCTAAAATGTCCTTATCAAATATTTCATCATAGTAATTTGCTATGTATGAGACATTTTCATATTAGAAAAATTGCTACTAGTCTCATGCTGTAAAGCCTATACTAAGAGCAGACAAGTCGAATCAAAGACTACAATTAAGAACAGCTACCCTTTTACCTACCTTGTCAAATATACAATTTTTATATTTCAAGAACAAAATATCTAACTAATTACTCTTATGTATTTTTGTGCATTGGTACCAGACGTATATATGCATGGAGCTATACATACACCACCTTACCTCAATTCTATAGTTAGATTCTAGGGGTAGAGGAAGTCAGTTTTATACCTTTTTTAAGGGATGCTCTTTTTATCTTAATGAAACGAGAGTTTACGACCTCGTTAGAACATACGAAAATGGCTGAACAGAATTTTTCTTTAAGTTTATGGCCATACGCGCGATGGGGATATTTTATTGGATAATGTTGTCCCTAGTGGACACAATTCATCAAAGTATATGCTTGTCTAACTTTTACTATTCATGCTGTGCTCTGACCCTTTTTTTTTTATCTCTTAAGATGGTAAAATTATATTATTCTGTTGCCCAACATTCCCTTTAAATGTAAGTAGGCGACGGGTTTGTCTTTGATTAAATAACTTATATAGTGAAATCTTTTCCGACCATATCTATCCTAAAAATAAATTAAGTTTTATAGATCTAAAGTATCAAATTTAGAGCTCACAGCATACCCATTGCAATCATTAAAAGGATACTTTGCACATTTTCAGCTGTTTGTAATGGTGGTAATCGAGGAATTTATAATTTGCACATATTTGGAATAAAAAGGGGGACGAGCTTGCATTTTATCGGCACTGACAAAAACCAATGTTTTCAGGGCTGGCTGATATCGTCATATCTTCATTTTTAAAAATATCTAGTAACGTATGAAGCCAAGGGTTCAAAGATGTATTACCAATGCGTAGTTTTCAGAAGGCAAAACTACCTTGAAAATATATTCTACAGCATGTTTCTGATTAAAAACCATCATTTTAAATAAGGAACAAGCTGTTTGCTAACTAATACTCATTAATATACCACATTATACATAATCTGCAGTAATAAATGGGGGATCATTAGCAACACAAATGTGACCCGGATTTTTTTTTTTGGTTTTTGTTTTATTTTTTCTGAAGCGTATTTTTTTTTGAAGCGTGATAAGTAATGAGACGTAATATGCAATGTACCTGAATGCAAATGGTATTTTCAACAAATCCAGATCCCTGACATTTTATCTATATATAGCGAATTTATATTTTTCGATGATGAAATATATTCAAATAGCAATATTTGAAGTGTTTTGTTTTTTAGAACGCTGTTGGAGTATACAGGGTTCATGAAGTTTAATCTGATTGATCGAGTCAAGACCCGAGCTTTTGGCCTTGCGCAACATTTTTCCCTTACGCCCCGCCCATCAAGCCCTCTCTGCACCAATATATTTTGACTATATATGTTTTTCCGATTTTTGCATGAGACTGTTGACTACATTCATGAACTTCAATCACAATATGACTATTAATGCATGTTGGAAACCGAATTGAATAATTACTGTTTTTTCGCTTCAGATTCGAACTATTTTCAAAAAAGAAATAAGACTCTTCTATTCAATAAAATTGGACAATTTGCAATTTGTTTTAGGCACTTCCTAGAATAAAATCGGATTGATGGCAGCTGTTCAACCTAAAGCACCCTTAGGAGTGGGAGCATAGCAGCCTAAATAATCTTTCTTTTACATATTTCCCTCTTAGAGCCCCTTTTGAAGAGCTAAAATATAGACCTTATTGAGCGTAAACCTCTGCTTGCACATTCTGTTGAGCATACGGAAATAGATAACTATTACGCCATTCCAATATATCAAACAGTAATAGAGTGATAAATGTTGTCATCTAACTATTCTCACTTTTCCCTTTCCTTTATTTTTTTTCTCCATCTTTTTCTTTCTTTCTTAAAAGTTACTTAGAGTCGTATACTCTTATGACACGGCATAAGCTCTATGCCGAAGCTGAAGCTCTCATTAATGAAAAGAAGAAAGCAAAGTTAGCTGCTCTCGATGATGAAACTACCGAAAGTTCCACAAAGAAAAGAAGATTAAGAAGTATGAATTCCTAGTATTGCTTATATCTACTGAAAACTTAATAATATACTGTAAATATTGTATTAGGCCAAAAAACCAAAGATTCCGAAAGCGTTGTTAAAGGTAAGAAACGCGCAAAAACCAAGCGAAAAGCATCTTCCAGCACGAACACTACCAAGTGCAAGTCATGTGGAGAACTCGGACATGGAAGCAAAAGAAGTCCATTATGCCCTAATCATGAATGGACATTGGAGGAAACCATAACAAGGAAATTGGGTAGTTTTGAAAGGTTCACTATTTCAGTGCCGTTAGAAACATTTGTTACGAATCCTGCCAATTTTGTCCCCTGCCATGAACGTGTGTTGGAAAAGTCAGCCTTTCTGCGAACAGTGGTCGTCAAGGCTCAATTCATTGTCAACCATTACATTCTTATGTATCATACGCATGTAACAAACGCGTTGTTTGAGCAAAACTTCTGGTATACTGTCTGTCGGGTCGTCTATGGAAGTGCCAGAATTGAAGATGTGGAGGCTCGTTACCCTGAAATGACAGGTTTCGCAGAGGCATATTATACGCTCTTGATACATCATCATGAAGTCAATCTTTCAGTATATTGTGGTTATTTGGCATATTACGGCCAGATTGTATCTTCAGCATATATCACTTTGGCCAAAACATATGAAAACTATCATGTTGAGAAATTTGAAGGCACGGTGGCAAAATACTTTATCTATTAGCTTCGCCTTCATTACCCTGTAAGTATTACCAATGAATATATATATATCTAAATTCACCAAATTTGCAACCATAACCATGTGGGATTTCAATGTTGACCCTATCAAAGACATTGTTTATAATGAGCTCCTTGATTACATTTTTCTTCAGCCAGCCGGCCAACTTTTCAACATCAATCCCACTACTGCTCCTAGAGAGTTTATGCCGTTCATCACAGAGATGGAGCATCTCCTAAATGCTGCTTCAAGACCAATAAGAAACCGCCTTCCAACCATACCAGCCAACAAAGTATCTGTCTCCTCTAATCCCTTAATGCTGATACCCCTCTACCATTATATTATGCTGCAGTACGAGGATTTTCAGTTGCGGAATGTATTATAACAATTGGATTTCGAAGCGTACAAGCTTCAAAACCCTGGCATTGTTGGCCATCAATTTCCTGCCCGTTTGACACCGACCAAATTCGCCATGTTTCCAAACCCAAGTATGAAATGGCGGTTCAAAAAACTGGATTCTCAAAACCTTCATCACTTCTTTCCGTATGATCGTTTGACGAAATTGGACTACGAAACAGAAATTGACTACATTTCAAGGTGTTTCTTTCGATACTTTAACTTCACAATATTCAAAATAGATAGGTAAGCTTCTTGAATTATATCTATTTTTTTAACTGGGAAGGGCTAATTCAGATCTGCTATATTGCTGACCTAGCATTGAAGAGTTCATTAATTTACCTACAGGTAAAAATAAAATGTTCATCAACTGCATCTATACCTACGGATACACATGTCGGATTGCCTTTGCTAGAAAGACTACCAGTAGCATTATTGGAAATGTACAATTGAGCATATACGACTTCACCGAAGAGGAAATCAATAATCACCTCCGTCCCTGTGCTGTAGACCCCGGGCGCAAAGATGCGTTTGTTTCGTACCATGGAGGAACAGATGTTAGAAAGTGTTCAACTCAAGAGTATTACCAAGCCATGGGATATAAGGGCAGGATGAAGATAGAAGAAGAATTGAAACAGCAACAGGGTATCAAAACCATAGAGTCACTAATCCCATCTGTTAAAACAACATCTGCTAGCCGCTATCGTGATCATATACAGTATATGTGCGCACATATGACTATTCTGCATCAGTTTTATGGGTAGAGAACCGCAGAGCTGAACTGGAAGAATTTTTGTGGAAGACAAGTATCCTTAGAATATGCTACAAACATACTGCTGAATGGAGGAAAGAAGTATAACCCGCAGAAGAGATCACGGCATATGAGTAAAAGAAATCACAAGAGACGTAAAAAGCAAAACAATCACCGAAATCCCGGCATAGCTCATCAATCAGTCAATACCATGTAAATAGAATGATTCAAATAATGCGCACAGTATGCGTTACTGTAATAATGTATTCTCACTTTTCTCTGAATAGTCGTCATACGTACAAAAGGTCATTCGAACTTGGCGATAAGTCCAAAATGCCACTGGTACTGTTTGGTGACGGGTTAACCAATAGATCGCAAGTTCGCTTTAAAGGTTTGCAAGCCGGTGTTTCAAGGAAAATATACAAGCATTTGAAAACTAAAGAGAAACAAGGGCTAGTGTCAGTATTAGATATTGATGAATTTCGTACATCAAAGGTATGTAATCAATTGCATATGATCATAAACATAGCTCAAAACCTCTGATTTACATCAATCTGTGTATAGATCTGTAATTCGTGTAAATCGTCGGATGTAAGAAAGTATAGTTCTCGTACACCAAGTAGAGAAATCCATCAGATACTCTTTTGCAGAAATTGTAGTATTTTTTGGAATCGTGATGTTATGGCGGCTCAAAACATGTATCATATTGCTCAAGAGATTTGGACTGGTCATGGAAGACCTGTCCCATTTTGTCGTCAATTACAAAGCGCCACAACGAATCTGGTTGTCTCCCCTCGATGGGAGACTTAAAGATTCTACAGGAAGTAAGTCTACATTTTATAAATAATATATCCAAAAATATTGTTCTTTAATCTGAAAATCACCTCAATGCTGTCCGAAACTGAACCGAAAAGACTGTTACTTTGTGAATCAGCTCTTTTTCTGCTTTCCATAACTTTTAGCTAATTTTTGCCTTTTTTGGAAAGTGACCTTCATATACATCTACCACACATTAACATCTTCGACATTTGCTACCGTCTCTCCAATCCTATTCTCTCATGCCGCCTGGAAAAAAGGGTCGCAAGCCCACTGTTAACCTGTTGTCCCCACGACAAGTTACTTATCTGACGAATGTCTTCGCCATTTGCCGCCGAGATATAGCCTGTCCCAACTGCCACCAAACTGCCACCTTTCATAAAGCAGGCTCAGTTACGGGTCACCCAACTCAGCCCAATTACATCTGTAAGACTTGTGGTAAGAACGTTAACGCCGCTGTCATGTTCGACATAATCAACAATACACCTGATCTTCACCTCCCTTTTACCCGTCCTGAGAACGACCAGGACGTCGACGATGATCCTCCCAGCTCACAGACTGTCAGTAATGTCAACAACCAAACCCAGCTGCCTATGGAAATTTCCAGCAATGATGGATCCCCAGATACACCTGCTCAGCCAACCCCTGCTATCACCAACGATGACATAGTTGCCTTAAGAGACCTCATCCACCAATTACAGGATGAAATCCGTCAACTCCGAGCTGAAAATGCAGCCCTTCGTGCTGCACAACACTCGAACTTAACTACCATGCAGAACCCCACACCTGTTTATAACAGCCAATTCCCAGCCTTGACCGATAGTCAAAAAACCAATCCTACCAATGATTCACCTGTCCACCCCTGGCGTGATGAAGCGCGCCTTGCGATCATTAAACAAGCTCAACAACAACGCCGAGAACACCGCCAACAAGAACGTCAAACAGCAGCAGCTCGTCTTTTCCAACCTCCATCGCTAACACAAGGTTTCAAATACCTTTATGTCCCCACCAAAGCTAGAGTGCCCATAGGACAACTTCGTGCACGCCTCCGTAAACTTAACATCAATAACAGCCGAATCCTTGACATTCACTACCCAACGCGTAACGCTGTCGCCTTCTTGGTCCACAACGACTACGCTCAGGAACTTACCGACCAGCTACAACAATTTAAGATCTCTATTAAACACGATTTTGATCCTAATGATGGCAGCATCCTTATGGATCCAAAATATGAGCAAAAGACTCCCGCTGAACGTAACGATTTAGCCCGAGAACACCACACCGCTCGACTTGTCCGTGCCCTGAACTTCATTCGTACACCAGTCAAATATGCTGTCGCCACTTACTTTCTCAAGCAAGATTGGATCGACAAAGACACTTATGCATCCGTAATGGCAAACACCTCATCATCATCATTAGGACATACACAATTAAAGCAACATTCACCAGCCGATATCTTTGATATTGAGAATGACGACATTATGAGTGATACCGACTTTACACCCCCCCCCCAAAACCAACAATAATGAGTACCATCACGATTTCCTTATTTAATGCCACTGGCTCACCCAAACAAGCTATCTCTCCAATTTTAGATACAGCTAGGAATAGTTCACTTTTATTAATCACAGAAACATGGCTTCTTTCACCAAACAAATATCCTACCTCCTGGCAACAGTATCACACCTATGGTATGCCTGTCAACGCATTACGTCCACAACGTGGCCGAGACGGCATTGCTCTTTTGGTGCACCCTGACAATCCTTACCCAGTACAACATATACAGCATGACGATCCCTTGCTGAATAAGTATACTCTCTCTTTTACCGTAGCAAATTTTTTAATTCACTGCTTATATTTACCCCCCTCATTGCCCAATACCGTTGTTACTCACATTTTTGACCTACTACCGTTAACCTTTCCTAACACATCTTCGTTATTAGTATGTGGTGATCTGAATGCAAGACTTGGCTCGATAACTGGCGATTCATCGTTTAATTATCGTGGACGCATACTCCTCTCCTGGATGCAAGAGCATAATATGTACAATTGGAATGCACGACTAAGACATGGACAGCCCACCTCGATGACCTTTAATGGCAGCAGCATAATCGACTACTTCCTGAGTTATGTGGAACTCGCCAATCCCAACCTGGAGATCCGGGATGACCTTTCATTGGACTCAAATCATAAATTCATGACCTTAAAGTTTGATATTCGTACCCCACCTCCAAGGCGCCCCCCCCACCACCTCGCAAATTATGGAAACTCTCAAACCTCCGTAAAAAGGATTGTCGCCAGCACTACCAGCGGACTTTCCGGGACTTGATAAAGGATTTACCACTGATGCAGAACAGACCGCCCCTCTCAACTCGACAGGCTGCAATCGACTTTATTGATCAAACAACCTCAACTTTATATTCGTCAATTTACAATGCTCTCGATGTCAGTTGTGGCCGTGCTCTAAAACCAAGGACCATTACAGCGCATGACTTTTGGACTGATGCAATGAGGCACACATTCGATTTAAAAGAGCTCTACTATCGCAAATGGCGGAAAGCATTCGGTTTAAACAAACTCCACTTTTGGCTTCTCCATCAACAGACCAAGGCTAAGCTACGTAGGCTTGTCCTACAACGTCGACGCGAAACATGGCGTCAATTCTGTCATCAACTAGAGACGCTTGAATACCCAACAGCTATCTCCCGTTTTAGCAAAATTCGAAAAAACCGAGCTGTGAAGCCCACATTCACTTCTCCTGATGGACCACAGCAAGCCGCGGATACCATGGCTAACGCAATGGAAGCTGTATACTCGGGTCGCTTTCTACCTGCTCAACCTTCACCTTCAAGTACCACTCGGATAGACACTTCGCCACCGTACCTCTCTGAGGAGTGTCCGATTACTGTAGAAGAAGTCAAAACCGCTATAAAGCAATTGCCTAGGCGAAAAGCACCTGGCAGTGATCATCTACGGACAGAAATGCTAGTCCCTATCGTCAATGAGATCTCCAACCCCCTAACAGCCCTGTTTACTCTCTGTTGGACCTGGTCATATACTCCTCCAGAATGGCGCCTGGCTCAGGTGGTTCCTATTTACAAGAAAGGCGATGCAAAAGATCCTAATAACTATCGGCCTATTAGCCTGACCTCTATCTTTCGAAAAATTCTAGAATACTGTCTGAAAGACTACCTGCAAGTCCATAGCCCACCAATTGATATCGCCCAACGTGGATTTCGAAATGCCCGCGGGTCGCTGGACCAAGCATTGTGCCTTGCAGAAATTTGCAATATGCTACGTCGCAAATACCATAGACCTCCTGTACTTGCTTTCTTGGATATCAAATCTGCGTATGACACGGTTGATCGTAGAATTGTTTGGAACGCGTTGGCCGCGGCTGCACCTCCGCCCTTACTAGCTCTTCTTCAAAATTTATTTGATGATGTACAGATCGAAGTATTACTACAGAACGCAACTTCATATCGTTTCCAACCGCGTACTGGTGTGTTACAAGGATCCATTTTGTCACCCTTCCTGTACTCACAATACATCAATAATTTTCCACGCATGCTACGAACTACGATACTTCCTGCACAACCCAGCCCGACACAACTCGTCTCATCCCTCAATTGCCTCTTATATGCTGATGATGTGGTCCTAATAGCTTCTCAAGACGATATGCACAACCTTCTTCAACAAAGTGAACGTTACAGCTATGACATGGGCTTTCGCTGGAACCCTCAAAAATGTGTGATCTTAGATGACAGTGAAATTCAGCAAACTTATAAACTCTACAACCATCCGATACCACAAGCTTCTACTTTTCCATACCTGGGTATTCCGTTCAAACCTGGTGGGTTAATCGATGACCAACAACTTGTCACCCAAAATGCACTGAAAGCTCTTCAAACACTGAATCAATTAGCTGCTATAGGAGTAAATCCCCGCGGCTTTAGTCGCCTACTAGCCTCTCGCTTCTACGCACATATACTTCGCCCTCAATTAGAATATGGTTTAGCCATTGTCAAATATAAAAAGTCCACGATCGATAAATTAGAAACAGCCCAGAAAAAGTGCCTGCGTCGAATCTTTGGTGGTTCCTCTCGCTCCTCAGTGACCATTATGTTACATTTGCTAAAGTTACCAACTATACGAGAAAGGCTACATATTCTTCAAGCAAAATTCTTGCTTAGGTCAGAAAATCTTCCTGATGATGCTCTACTGACTGGACTACTACCAACAATCGCTAACCGTGAAAGTCACTCGATATGGTACAAGCTCTCCGCCACTAATGTCATTTGGAACCGGCTCCCGTCAACCCATGATTCTCGCTCTTTAAACAAAGCTATCCGTGTCTACCGTCAAGAGAATCTCAATAAACTGCGGAATGCGACACAGCCTTCAAAACTACTACTGCTCTGCCGCCCCGATATATCGCTTGACCCCATTCTCTGGCTCCCAATGACCTTTGTTGAACGTGATCGATGTCTACGATGGCGCCTTGGCTGGCTACCCAATAACTATTCAACCAGTTGCCTCTACCATCCAACGCGTACACTTACAAAAGCCCACGTCATTGACTGCCTTAAGATACACAACCGCTTGCAGCTTCCTCACACCATATCTGACCCCATCTCTTTTTTGCTGAATTTGTTACCCACCAGTCCTTCAAGGCAGCACAAAATACGGTGCCACGCTTGGACACTTCGATGGCCCACTCTACAGCTAATACTATCTGAAGTTGACTACCTCCAGCATAATAAAGAGCCTCCAACACCGCCGGAAAACCTAGGACAGCTACTCTTGGATTGGATGTATGCGCCCCCGATAATTACACCTTGATCGCTCCGTTATTCCCTAGTTTGCCTCTGATCACCTTCCCTTTTTCCTTTGTCCCGTTAAAGGTTTTTTAATTCCCTTACACTTTCCTTGAACCTCCCCGGGCAATTTTGATAAGTATTTATCTGTGTGCTCATTGGGTAAAATTTAATTGTAATAAAATATCTCTTTAAACGTAACTTTGTGAATCAAAATGAACCTCAGAAGAATGATTTAACAACCGCCACTGAGAAATTGCGATACGTAGTGCGTGAATTGTTAGAAAAATAAAACATGGATTAGAAATAAAAGAGCACTTTTCATGATGAACGATGTTTCTATACGATTGGTCTGTCAAAGATATATCAGTTATTGTGACCATGCCTAATAACGAAGCCAGAAACTCCCACAACCTTAAACACAGTTTCAGCAACCTATGTCGTTGCAATGGAACTTTGAAACTGCAAGAGCACTTCTCGGAGGTTACTGTTTGGCATGCACGAGAAGTGCGCCGTTTGATTCAAGAACACATACTGGAAAGTAACCATTACTGGCCTTTATATTAAGCAAGAAAATATAAGCGTAGTGACTTCCATGCGAAATCTAACGTATATTGAATGGGAAATCCGAGAGACACCACGGCTTACGTCAAATACATGATTCACACTATGATGTTGTTGAACAAGCAACGAGCATTTTTCTCCTTTTTCAAAACAGTCGATATAACCATAGCTGCCCTCAACTTTTACCACATGCCACCATTTCTTTAGAAGTGAAGGCCGACTACGTTCATAATAGTATAAATAACGATAGATAAACGGACGAGCGGGAGATTTATCATGAAACTATTTTCCGAATAATGGCTTTTCTTAGCGTAAGGATATCAAAAAATGTCATACGTACGCTTTTTATAACAACCTATTGTATATTCATTAGCATGTTGTTAATTTCAGAAAAAAGTATACTGCCAACAAATCAAATGTTCATAAGTTTTAATAGTGCCTTAAGGTTATCTTTTTCTTCCTGAGCATACAACTCTTTTTTATAACCCCAATTGATAATCACTTTACCTATAATTAACCATGCTTCTATTTAAAAGCAAATAGAAGAAAGATAACTGAGAAGTAGTCGAAGGTAATATCACGTAATATCCGTTTTTCGTTTTGTATTACAGAGACTTGGTGAGTTTGATTGATATGGTGAGCAGATACAGTTGAAGTAAAAATACGTACCAATTATGGCGAAGTGGAACACGAACACAAAGGAATCTACGAGTATCCTGTTATGCGACGAACAGAAAAATTATATAATCTAGCTAGTGTACACAATTATGCATTTGTAAAGGTGCTACAATTTCATGATTTCAGGTCGAATTTTCAACTTTTAATATCAAGGATGACAGAGAGCGAGTGCAGAATGACAAAACTGCCCAACGGAGTGTTAATAGTGCAGTCCACGGAAAAGAATGTAGGCAAGCGAGGATTAGTAAAAAAAAAAAAAAAAAAAAAAAAAAAAAAGACTTATTCAATGTATATTATCATTTATGTAACTGTTAGAGAAAACCCTCTTCACTTCCACCATTACGCCTCAGGAGAACGAGGTCAAGGTAGCTCCTGATAGATCCGCCAATGACGGGGTGACATTGGCAATCGCGGTCAGTGGGCATGATATGCAAATCAGCGATATTGTGCCCGGCCATGGGGTCATATTCGAATATCTGCAGCTTTGTTTGAACAGCGACAGACTAGCAGTTAGTGTTATAATGAATATATATTCCAGGTAGATATTACTTTTAGCATTGTTGGAATGCCTTCGCTTAGGATGAGTAGATTGTTTTTATATATACTAAGCAATTGTTTTAACAGTGACATAAAAGTGCTCAAATAAGCAACGTGTCGTTTCCTCATAACATAAATCAACAAAAACTGTCATTATCCTTTTTGGGGGATAACATTGCGATAATACAGGCGAAGTCAATGAAAGGTTTTTTTTTGAAGAAATCGCCATAACAAAAACGGTGATACTTGACTTTCTGCTGTGGGATAGGTAAGTAGTCATGTGTGAAGAATTTGAATCAAAAATCGAATTACTGCCATTTCGTTTTCTCCAAGTTTGCCCATTATTACTACTTTTATATCAGAATTAGAAATATTTCTCGATAAAAATGAACAGTGTTAGATATAGTCATCTGTCCTATCTATTCTATCGTTATGAAGTTTGTATCTGTGCAAACGATTCTCAAAATGCTCTCAAAATAAACTTAAGGTTAGCTTAAAAATTTCAGACATGGCTACATTCATTGTTTCTTTTATTTCGTCACCAAGGAAGAATGCCGTGCACTTGATTACTTCTATATTACACACTAACTGGTTTTGCCATTTCTTTTGCATTAATTATCATCAATGCAACTATCATTTCGTCCTACTCTTAGCTGTATTATTATAGCACCGTTTCTCATTTTGATAGGTTTGACACTGTCTTTTTTAACCATTATCACCGGTACATTTTCAATGTCAATGATCGTGTTTCATATCATCCTACTATCAATAGAAGTTGCATATGGCTTAGCCACGGTCTTTGTAGAATGTTTTGGTTTGATACCATGCTTCATTATTCATGGAAGGGTATCTCAAAGCAGCCTTTACACAAGCAAATTGAAGTCATATTGTCAGCAATGCTATATGTATCATGGTTGTCCATCGGAGGAAAGCATATTAGTAAACGAAAGATATGTTAAAGAAACCTTCAAAAGGCCACTCAGCACGAGAAGCCTATCGACTTTGTTGTCAAAGACAATTCATAAGACGATGACGAATCAAAGATGCAATATCGAGGTTCCAATGATACCTGATAAGGAATCCAGACATAATCAAGCAGCACACTAGGCGTTGTATCACTTGTTTTGAGTCATGCCCTCCAAAAAGGATTACTAGCATCTGACATATGTTTATACTAACCTTTATATTACGGTATATTGCTAAACAAGCTTAAACTAAATAAGCAGCTACCGTATGTTTTATTATTCATTTCGAAAAAGAAATATGCATTCTTTCTAAAGCCAGTTATACAACAGAAAGATCAATTATTAAATGATGATATTATAGCTCTATATTGATAGACAAATATCAGTGCTTGTTTGACTCAAAAAGCTTTACTTTATACACCATCAACCTTGATAAGTATCTGAACAATCTTTCCACTAGACAATTTTGTTCTCTTTGCTTTCATTGGCATAACTCTGCTTATTACTTCATCCAAGTTAGAAAGTGGCGATAAAGATTGCCCCATCATTAGGGTTTCTTTATTAATAATTGAATCCACCATAATAAAGCTCAGAGTTGGATAAGAATCATACACAGTTTGTAAATTCTTATAGGGAAAGAGGCTATAGCCGATTTTCGTACATGTAGCATCGGTTTGGTGATGTTTTCGGTACAAAACTCAAACAGAAAGTGCTAGTGGCGGCACGAGCGGAAATCTACTATATACTGTTGTGTAAAGTATGCGAAGTAGGTATAAGTTTTTACGAAAAGGAAAATGAGCTATACAACGGTAATACGTAAGAAGAATATGAACGATGCAGAGAAAAGGAGGAACCCTTTTTATGGCACAGTTACTATCCGTTGGAATTTCTCGCCTTTATATAAGGTTTTAAGATTGAATATGGGACGTATATCTTTGTAGGGAAGATAATAAAGAGATGCAGTAGAAAAATACATTATTT
Organism: Mycotypha africana; assembly: GCF_025528875.1. Lineage (NCBI taxonomy): Eukaryota > Fungi > Mucoromycota > Mucoromycetes > Mucorales > Mycotyphaceae > Mycotypha > Mycotypha africana. The sequence goes on along the minus strand of NW_026515725.1, from coordinate 3,094,596 downwards.
GAACATTACTGAGCTTATTCTATAATTGTTACTTAAATTATTGGTATCTTATTGTGTCGGAGAATTTTTGTTTATTTCCCAAGGTTTAGGCCTCGCTGTCATCTTGGGCTGACTAGGTGTACCTTCATTTAATACGTTCGGTATTTGCTTTATACCTGATTATATAGAAGTGCTCACTTTTAGATACAAAGATCAATTAAGCCCTTGAAGTGTACACTTTTGGTTTTACCTGGTATTTCAATTCCTTTCTCTATCATGTCCACCAACTCTTGAAATGAAAATCTGGGTGGTTCGCCTACAAAAGAAAAACGTAAAGCGGAAACGCTCCTTTATCAGTTATTAATTTCAAATTACTAAGGATAAGAATCTTCAAATACCTTCCAATTCACTCTTTTTCTCCTTATTTTCTACTGCTGGCTCTTCACCAAGTTTAGCCTTCCTCCAACTCAGATATTCATCAATGTCAAAAGAATCTCTGTATCTTTAATATTGCCCCTTTCGAGAGTCAGAAAGGAATTCGCAAGCATATCAAAGCTATCTTGAAACTATATATGAAATTCTTACTTGGTATAGTAAAACAACTTTGCGCGTTGCAGCAATTCAGCGTTATTCTCTTGCTCGTTGTAGGCTAACGATTTAAGGCCTGTCTGATAATATGCAATATGAGAAAGAAAAGTGAGCCGTACTGATGTAGACGGAAGAAACCAGCGTTTTTTATACTTTTTACTTGAAACTGTTCGTCGTTGTCAAAGTTGTAATTCTCAAAGGCTTCGAATTTCTCTACAGGAATCGTTGACATTCTAAAATTACTGATTATGAAGAAGCCGTCTTCTGATATTTATGTTACTGATAAAAGATATGTAATAAAGTCAGCCAATAAAATTGTCCACTCACAACTGACTGCATTGTGATGCAGTATAGTCTGTAAACTCTTAGCAGGTGTCTGAAAGGTCTTTTTTGTCTCTCTGCCTTGAAGCTTCCAGATCGCTGATGGCCTGTCGTAGTTGACCTATTCTTCTAACTCCAAAACATGGTACCTATTTGACGTTCAAATCGGAACTTACGTGATAGGTATTTCCAAGATTTGGTATAAAAATTGCGGGTTCCTCCGCCCCGCTTATAGCCTTAAGGCCCGCGCAGAGAAAAAAAAAAGGCAATCAGGGCGATTATGGGCAATGACCGGAATTATTTTACCTGTTCCGTTATAATTTGTAATTTATTAGGCTTTTTATCGTTCTCGAGTATATCTTTATCCTAGATTACTCTTTTCCCAAGTAATTCAGTCTCTTTTGACAATCACCCTTACTAATGTTCTTTGAAAATTATATCAAGTAAAAGATACAACATTTTGAGTATAACTTTTGCCGAAATGACAACTAACTATTTGTTTGAATAGGTATAAATAACCTTTTTGTAATATGAGCAGACAGAAAGGGGGCAACCTAAGAAAAAAAAACTCGAGTTTTGACCGCCACAGCACTATATTTTCAAGCAGAGATGGTCAAAACAGTAGCAACAAACAGACCGAAAGACAATTGTTCGATCCTCGTGCTGACAATCCCATCACTTTTAACAAACAACATCTGCAACAATTGCAACAGCAACAGCAACAGCAACAGCAACAGCAACAGCAACAGCAACAGCAACAGCAACAGCAACAGCAACAGCAACAGCAACAGCAACAGCAACAGCAACAGCAACAGCAGCGACCTCGAGTCAGTAGCTCGAATAATAGCTTGGATGAAACAAGGGTTTCTGTTCAATTGACTACAAGAGCCTCTCAAGATAGCAAACGATTATTCAGACCTCACGTTGATGACCCTCTTAGATTTAAGCATACCTTTGTAGAGAAAAATTCCGTCAAAGCCGATGTAAAGCCAGAGAGCGCGACACCGTCCACTGCTTTATATCTTACTGAAAGACGTATGAATGACAGTATTCAGTCAAAAAATAGAAGACTACCTGCTGCAGGAAGACGTTTGTGGACTGCTAAAGATGGTGTGCCATTAATCGCAAATATAGAGACTTCACCTTTACAAAAGGTCGTTAATGAACCTAATGCGAGTTTAAAGTCGAATGCGTTGTTGCTTAGAGACTCACCACGCATTGATAACAATGAAAAAAACCAGGAGACAAGAAACTTCTCACCTTCATTAGAAAACGGCAAAACACCATCGATTTTGACAGAAGAGGATAAAGAAAAAGATCGGAAGAGAAAGCAATGCAAAGCAATTATCAATCAGATGAGGGCTTTAGAAGCCGAACTAGAGGCACTGAATGAGAGAGCGTCTTCATTGGCTTTATTCAAGGATAAAAGTTGTAAACATGAGGATGATGATGAGCATTTCTCAGGTAGACGTCGTCGTCCAACGACGGAAGATAAACCGATTGAGGAGGATAAATCCAATATATTGATGGATCAAGATGTTATTGATGCTGAGCAGATTTGGTTAAAAAGACTTGAATCTCATGGAAAATTGGGAGAAAAGTATTTAGAGCTTGTAAAATGTGATTTCGAATATGCAGAAAGAAAAGGGCTAGGAACTCTATGTTGGAAGAGAGTTGTATACAATTTTATCAGTCAATTCAGAAAAACTTTAGATAAGCTCTCCATTGAATTATCAACAAAGCCGTCAAGTACAAAAAATAAGGTCAATGAAGACGCTACTGTAGTAATCACCAACAGTCAGTCTAAGCAAAGGAGCAAATTAGAGGCCATGCTATTCAGTGATGATGAAGAAGAGGATGCATTAGAGACCTCATTGACAGAGATACCAGTAATCAACGAAAGCGGTGGTATGACATTCGTGAAAGTTGAACAACAGAAGCCGATTGACTCAGCAGTTACGAACAGAGACCTGCTGCATCAGTATTATAATCGCGTTTTAAGACTACTTTTGCAATATCTTAGCCAAGCAGACGAGTTGTATTCTGAGTTTGCATCATTTTTGAAAACTGTCGATGAAACCTCAAATGACATTGGAATCGAAGATTATTTACAGCAATGGAGAAGGACAAAAAGATACAAATGGTACAATAGTATTTCACTACGTGCTGATATTGCGAGATATAGATGGATGTATACACCCGCAGAAGATAATATGCCTTTGGCCGGCAACGATACTCAGGAGGAAAAAAGCAAGCAAACTATAACAGTTTATACAAAGAAAGATGCATTTTTAGAAGCTTGGAAAAGATACTCTTTAGGCATATGGCTCATGCCGGCAAGAGGAAATTTGTATTATAATCTGTCATTATTGCTACAACAACCGAATTCTCAAGGTTCCTCACCGAAGCTTGACCTATACAAGCTCTATTTTAGTATACGCAGCCTCATGGTGAGACGAAATGGATTCTTAAATGCCAGAGAAGGTATACTTGTGTTATTTGAAAGAAACCGTCTGTGGGTTCAAAGACACTTTCCAGCAGTTGGTAACATTTTGCAAACGAAAAACAAACGAACTAAAGCGAAGGGCAAAGCTGCCGCAAAATTCATCAGCAAAGGTACGAGTATAACTGCTTTCTTTGTTCGACTACATGGGATGCTGTTCACAAAGATTGGATTGGATGAATTTGCTCCAGTCAAACGCCTTTTCTTCGATTCTTTATTTGGAAAGGACGCTGAGGCATTGAAGGAAGATCAACTTTTTGTTGTTTCTGAGGAATTGCAGTATGGCACTTCTGTCACAGGGCGGTCACCATTATCTGTAGTTGATAATTTCTGGCTACAAATTATCATTCTATGCATCTCATCATTATACACATATGATTATGAAAACTCAAAAATAGCTAAACTTGTTAAAGCCAATTTCACGAACCGCTTTTATTCAATGATTACAAATGATAGCGAGCAACGAGATGAGCAAGACCAGCAATACCAAACAATGGTGGACGAGCTAAAAGATAGTATTTTATTTATATATGGAATTGATTTGACCTGTCAGATTGCTGTTGAAATCTTTCAAAGATATTTGGACAGGTCGCTATCGCCACCTATTATACCACGACCCTTACAATTACCCCAAGTCAGTTATAGTTACGTACAAAGCCAGAAATTTCTGTTTGGAAATGAACGTTTAAATGATTGCATTCCCACGTATGTCGAAGAGGACGATAACAATGTGAGTAATGATGGAGATACTCAATGTTTAAAAGATGAAACACACGGCTACCTCATCTATGTCGAAGTTTTACTCCACTGGATGGTCATCAACGGTATTTGTGTACGTTGTGAAGACAAACCTTCTCTATGGGAACTGTTGGTTGGGGCTGTCGATTTCGATTTGCTTACATATCAATACAAAGGCAGACCATTGAATTTGCAACGTAATTCAAAGATATCTTCAGCATTTTGGCCATTGTTGCTCGATTTCTTGAATAAATTATTAGTAGAAATCCCTGAGGACGAGAAATACAATATTATCAACAAACATATTCTAGACGACGATGAGCAAGAAAAAATGGAAACTGCTGATTTTGCCGAAAACCACTCATGTTCAGACGGTACCAAGTGTTCACCAACTGAACGTGCGTTTGTCAAGTCGGCCTTATCTATTTTGAAGGAAGCACCTGAACTTCCGGAAGAGGAACATTTACGTGGCCTCGGTTGGGTCGATGACGTTCACGGTAAATTTTTGCAGTTTACAGACGTCAATCATGAACATAGTCAAGTCTGTACATTTGACATCGTAACCCATCGAAAAATGAAAATACTGGAGTACGGTTTCGCCCTTGTAAAACATTTGGAGGGCATTTGCATTTATGATCCCGTCGAAGAGAAATTTGCTATGTCACCATCTGTGGAAGATCGCATCATGGCTTTGGAAGAAGAAGCTACAAAGCAACAGCAGGTCTCGTCATTGTACCAAGATTCCAACACTGATGATGATAATAATGATGAATCGCATGACAATGTAGCAAGCGCTACAATTGAAGGAACAACTATATCGGAAATGGACGATGATGTTTTGTTCTCAACAGATATTTCGTTTAGCCATGAAGATACCAATACAGTTGATGAGGAGGAGAGGGGAGATGAGGATGATGATGATATCATGACTCAATTGAAGAAACGACGTGAACAACTTCAAGCAATGGTTGCTACTGCAGACGCAGAAGCACGCTCAGGTTATCGAAGATTACCTGCTCGTATTAAGGAGAGAGAGACCCGCATGAATTATCTTCGTGAACGCATTGTACCTGGCAAGACTGTGCTGGTTTTGGACACTAACTGTTTTATTGGGCATCTCGATCTTGTTACCAAGCTTTTCCAAAAACAAGCATGGTCGATCGTAGTTCCTCTTGTTGGTAAGCGAGATGATGCTTTTCAGTCAACTTTTGGAAAAACAATAACAATTTGTTTCCTTACATTTTTTATTTTCTTCTTTTTTTAAAAAATAGTCATCACTGAATTGGATGGCTTGAAGACGAATCCAAGTAAATTAGGTACTGTAGCTCGAAGTGCCATCGAACTCATTGAAAGCACGCTAGCAGCCAAACAAAAGCAAAGTACAACGTTGCGTATTCAAACATCCCATAATAATTTCATGAATGCTATTTCTATACGATCCGAGCAATTTGTATTCGGCGAGACAGATAAGAACTTGGATGATTTGATTCTATCAGCATGTTTATGGTGGATAAATCAACAGCAACAACAACAACAACAAAAGGAGGATATGTCAGTCGTGCCTGTCTGTTTAGTAACAGGTGATAGAAATTTGGGTGTGAAAGCTCGAGCGAGGGATGTTGAAGTTGTACCTGTTTCTGCTATCATGCAATTGACGCCAAAAGAGACGTAACCCATTGCTATTTTCGATTTCACCTTACAATTTGAATTCAAACGACATTTTAAAAGAAATAAAAATTTTGGCTATCCCTGTGAACGTCAATATATTTGACAGGTTTGACGTTACACCCGGGTACGCATTGTATATAGATTGGAAGTTGGTGCTATCTTACGTTTGTCTCACAATTCACTACTGTATGTCGGCGACATGGTGAAATGTACTTTGTCTGCCTGCATCATTGACTAAAGAAACCGATGCTCTGACTCATTTAAAGCAGTCCTTTGAAGATCCCAAAAATATGTAACTTTATCCTAGCTGAGCAACGTTTGTTTTTCCCTTTTCCTCATAATCAAGGGTGAGGCTTCTAGGTACAAGCCTGTTACCCACTCTATAACTTCTCCTTGATTTGATTTAGAAAGGAACCAATCAACAGGAAGGTAGCCAAAAGTGATCTTACACACACGTAGGTACATATTCATTATCATCCGATCCAATCTATAAATACCACGAGTTGTCAAACCTCTATAAATTTTTGTTTCCTTGTAATCAAGAATATTACTTTTGTATCTTTCTCTCCTTTTCTATCTTTTTCCATTCACATTTTGCTCTAAAAATGCTCTTATCTAACCAGCATGTGGCATTTCATCGACCAGAGGATGGCAGCAGCACAAGTAAGAACGAAACTTTCATTGACGTTCACGCTCCAGCAAAAACATACTATACTACTGGAAATAATGCTGGATCTAACATCAACAGATTGAGAACGTTTTCCGTAAGCCATACCTGTTAATTACGGCATCGAATTACCAGTGAGGACCAGAATGGTCAAGGATGCAATAGAAAAACATGAATTTTATTTACTCACAACTTACCATACATCCTAGGGACAACATCATTCTACCATAGATACCCAATCATATACACCGCGTAGAAGACGAGGATCAACTGGTAACTGAAAAAGGATCGATGATACGCGGATTGTATCTTTACATATGTTACTTTTTGGCCTGAAAAATGACTAAGTCCTATTTTTATAGACGATAAGAGCAAAGCTCGCAAATTTCTCATTGATGTGAAAGAAACACAGCGCTTTTTAGTTGAACAAGAAGATACGGATGGTGATTTCCAAATAACAGTAAATGACCTGGGCCCCAAATCATTTTTACTGGGCAGTGCAGACTCTGGGGGCTTTCGTAAAATTGACATCCGTGGCACCTACATGCTCTCCAACTTATTACAAGAGCTTGCACTTGCTACTGACTGTAACCGAAATTATATTATTTTGGATGAAGCGCGTTTGAACGAAAACCCTGTGGACAGATTATCCCGCATGATCAAACATCAATTTTGGGACGGCCTGACAAGACGCATTGATGCAGAAGGCTTGGAAAGAATCTGTATGGATCCCAAGAATCGAACGGCTGATCACCAACCAAGAATTTACGTGCCCTTTGATGAGGAAGAAGTCTATCGCTATTACGAAAAGGTGGCCAAAGTAGAAAAACCTCATCTGGGATTAGAAGTGGAACGATTACCTCAACATATTACGCCAGAATATGTGCAAAGTATTAATGACAAGCCCGGTATTCTAGCATTGGCGTTAAAGAAAAAAACAAAGAAGGTCTATGACGGCAATACATCGTCCATCACAACCACTTTTGAGGGCGTTCCTTTTGTTGTGCCCGGTGGCCGGTTTAATGAGATGTACGGTTGGGATTCTTATTTCGAGGCTCTCGGACTACTCATTGATGAGCGCGTTGATTTGGCTGAGGGAATGGTAGAGAACTTTGCTTACGAGATCAAGCATTATGGCAAGATACTCAATGCGAATCGGTCGTACTACTTGTCGCGATCTCAACCGCCTTTCCTGACGGATATGGCCAGACAAGTGTACCTGAAGAAGGTGGAGAAACAGCACACAAGCGACATAGAGAATCATAAAGCTTGGTTGCGTCGTATGTTGCAGGCTGCTATGAAAGAATATCATACTGTTTGGATGGCAGCTCCTCGCTATGATACCAAAACTGGGCTTTCTCGTTTCCGTCCTGCTGGCAAGGGCATTCCTCCTGAAACAGAGGCTTCTCATTTCGATCACGTCATTCAACCCTATGCTCAAAAAGCGGGTGTGAGCATCCAAGAACTCATGAAACAGTATAATGAGGGCAACTATGTTTCACCTGAACTCGATGAATACTTTTTGCACGACCGTGCTGTACGTGAGTCCGGCCATGACACCACTTATCGCTATGAAGGAAGGTGCGCTAACCTAGCCACTATTGATCTGAATGCCCTTTTGTATAAATATGAAATGGATATTGCTGAAATGATTAACGAACATCTCGATGGCGTTTTAGTTGATTACGACAATCAACGTCAGGATGCCAAAGTATGGTATGAACGCGCTCAACAACGTAAAGAACGTATCAACCTATACTTATGGAATGAAGAGAAGGGCATGTATTTCGATTACGATACCGTAAAGAAGGAGCAGAGCGAATATGAATCAGTGACAACATTTTGGGCAATGTGGGCTAAGCTTGCTAGTCATGAACAGGCAGCTAAGATGGCCGAGTCAGCATTGCCGAAATTTGAAGTGATGGGTGGGTTAGTGTCTGGCACCATTGAGTCGAGAGGCATTATTAGTATAGATAGACCTAATCGCCAATGGGATTTTCCATTTGGCTGGGCTCCGCACCAAATTTTGGCTTGGAAAGCATTTGAGAACTATGGGAAGATCGATATTCAAAGAAGGCTGACTTATCGATGGTTGTACATGTAAGTAACGTGCCTGGTTACTGTGATGACTACATCTCTTTTCCACTGACCACATTTCCTCTCAATACAAAAATAGAATAACAAAATCGTTTGTTGATTTCAATGGTGTCGTCCCTGAAAAATACGATGTCGTCAGTCTTACACACAAGGTCCAGGTGGAGTACGGTAACGTTGGTACCGATTTCAAATATGTTCCTCGCGAAGGCTTTGGATGGATGAACGCATCTTATCAAATTGGCTTGAGTATCATTACCACACAGATGAGACGCGCCTTAGGTACTTGTACTAGTCCTGATGCCTTTTTCCAGCGATTGTCAACAATAAACAAGTCGGAGCCAGACCAGCAACAACAAGCGAAAGAGGCAAAGGAAATCACGCAAAATGGGTATGATACAGCTGCTATTACTACAGTGGTTGCAACACCAACAACTGCTGTACAAGATCGTATCCAATCCTCAGTGTCTTCCAGCGTACAGACACCCGCATTATCTCATGAAAATAGCACCAGCGATCTTAGTGTATTAAATAATGAAGTTGAAGTGGAAGCTGAAGAAGAAGAGGAGGCTCTGAAAACGCCAAAAGAAGCGTTCGCTGAAGAAGGGGAAGCTACAACAGGTTATTTTTTCACAGGATAGGAGAATGATCAGATGTGGCATGCCCATGCTATCATTAGCTTAAGTAATTTTCATATCACTATTTGCATAACGTAGAGTATCTTTTTGACCATCTAAAAGATTATTAAAGCATCTTATGTACTGTGCTTCCACTCTCAATTTATTGAATGTTTGAAAACTCCACCCACTTTTTTGAATGATTTTGGACATTTGTGTGAGGTTAATTTCCCAAAAACTGAGATCAATTTGGCCAAATATTTGGGGCTACTTTGCCCAGCTTTTTGAAAATAAATTGCTCGTTTTTCACAAATAATTTGAGCAATTTCTGGTCAAATAGTTATAAAGATACTTTACGTAAACATTTAGGCAATACATTTGCGGAATGTTGAATAAAATTTTCCAAATGTTCAATGAGAACATCCTCGCTACCCTCAGTCACCCTCGGAGAAAGTGCTTCTATATCAGTCGATTTACCTCTTTTGACTCTGTCCTTCAAAACTTTCCAAAACAGCTTAATAGGATGGAGTTCAGGCTAATAAGGCGGAAGGTATACGGGTATATAGCCTCTTTCTCATATAACAAGATCAATACTCTCAGGTATATAGATTGGGGTATTTGTTCAAGATAATATGAAAAACCTTCATATCGGGAAGTGCATCCATAACGTCCAACGTATCGCCGATAAACTAAACATAAAGATCGGCTATACTTTCTTTTGGTATGGCAGATGCTGCATCTCCACGGGCTTTCCGTTTTTTGGCATTTCCTGGTTCTCTCAAACTTACATTTACAACATCAAATGATGAAATCGCACCCATGACTGTATGAGAAACCCCTCTTGCAGAAGGAAATTCTATAATCACCTGCCTTCATGCTGTGACCAAGCTTTCGAACGACGCATGTTTATGTCGAAGCCTGCTTCGTCAAGAAAGACACAATTTTGCATATAAATCATGCCTATTTCGCATGATCTTCAAGAGTTTCTTACTGTTTCTAGCCACAAGATGACGGGTAATGACTTTGGTATTGACGTTGTATTCTTCTTTCATAATATCAGTGATTCTACTTTTCTTGATCTACCACGAAAGCGGCCGTTTCCTGCTCAGACTCATCTACAATCCTACTCCTACCATCTTCATGAAAGAAATTCATTTTTAGAAACAATAAATATGATGAAAAAAACCAAAAAGCTGGTCAAACAGTTGGAGAAATATGAGCAATTTTACTTACAAAAATCTGGCGAAGTAGCCCCAAACATTTGGTCAAACTAATCTCATTTTTCTAGGCAATTGACCTCAAACAAATGTCTAAAATTATTTAAAAAAAGTGGCTGGGGTTTTCAAACAATCGGTAAATTGAGCACAGTATCACACATTATTGCCATTTCGCATCGTTGTTGCACATATTAAGTGTGACAGATAGTTATGCTTTAAACAGGCTTTAGAACAAATTTTAGCAACCAAAAATAAGCAGCAATTTTCGTTTATTATGGTAGACTATAGTGATGTAAATATGTGTAGATAGGTATTTAAATTAAACAAAAGCAAAAATATGGGTAAAAGACCAACAAAAAAGTGTATGTATAGAACTGTAGAGAGAATAATTTTTTTTTGGTGTGTACGGAAAAAGAGCGGTTAAATTATTTACAGAGAAGGGAATTATTGGTTGAATTTGTTGGGTTGTAATGCTTTGACCACCGAAAAAAACCATCGATGGGCTTAAATGGTTGTGGTAACTGAATCAACAAATTCTTTTGTAGGAACAACAGCAGACTTTTCGTGATGATGATGGCGAAATAACATGAGATTGGAGGAGCAGGAGTGTATACCGCTAGTAGGGGTATGAGTGGCTGGAGAGGTATAAGTGACCAAAGCAGGGGACGAGCAGGTGGCCGTAGTACTATTCATAGAGTGATGACGGTAGTGATGACGAAGTTGTTTATGCTCCTCTTTTGTAGTGGTACTATTGTTGTTGTAGGCAATAGGTATGGTATCATTATTCTCAGTAGCTACAGTGTTGGTGTTATTATAGGACATGAGTTGATGTTGATGCAATTCTTGTTGTTTTCTTAATCTCGTTGACTGGTTGACCCAATGCCAGAGTAACTTATTGCCATATTGTTGTAGCTCCTCAACCTGTACATTTAACTGGAAGTTGTTAAGTTTCAAAAATTGCAATTCGAGAGCATTGAGTTCTTTGATAGGCAAGCCTCCAACCTAAAGAACAGCAATTGATTAATATTGATTTCTATTCATTCCTAAGCCAAATTATTCACTACTCACTTTTGCATATCTCGCATTGGTATAAAACACATCGCTGAAAAATTTGCTAGCGACCATGATGCCGGTAATAATCAATCGATGAATATTGTAAGAGTCAATTCTTAAACCATTCGAATTACTGGACATCCTATCCAAGTATACTAGCAAGCTTAAAAAGCATTCGTTTGTGCATGGACAATATTTTAGAATTCTAGTAAAGTATGCATGTATATCAATCACTGGAACGGCCTTAGCATAGAATAAAGCATAAGGCGAGTTGCTGTCCTTCTGATGCCTTTTGTTACTGCTATTGTTGTTGGCAATTTTATCATTTGTTTTTGTAATACGCTCTAATAGGAATGTAATGATTTTTATAGTATCCGCTTGCGGGAATTTTACAAGGTCATAATAGTATCTAGAAGAAAGAGAAGTTAGGGATGTAGTAGATGTTGAAGGGGATATAGACATTATAGTAAGTAAAAGGTATGAATGTTAGTAATTTTAAATAGTAATAAAAGTACAGTAAAGAAGGAAAAACGACAAAAAAAAAAAAAGAAAGAAAGAACAATAGGGAAGATCATAACAATTTTTTAAGGAGAGCTCATTGTTCACAGCAAGACACGATTTAATCTGCACAAAATGTATTTCATTTTCCGGAATGTTCCGCTTAAAATCTTCTGTTTAGTCGAGCTAAAGAACAAGGTCAATCAAAATATTATTATCTGTTTTCCACCAAACACATGTCTCGTCCTGTGGTCGTACTTACTTAAAAAGAACAGAAATTTCTGTTTTATATTGTAATTATGGTTTCGGGCATTTTTAACATCGTTTATTTGTTTGTATTTTCTGGCTATAAACATATGGAGCCTGATAATCACGGGTCTGATATATACATATTACGTTGCTTTACACCCTCCATTCATAAACTTTCTGTTCTAGAGAACTCTGAATTTGTATACTTCGATTTCTTTTTTTTCCATAGATTTATTTGCCTCAAAAAACATGCGCACATATGAGAGACCGCGCAGGCAGTCTAAACTCAAAGAAGACCCTATAAACATATTTCAACCACTTAAAATGTGTGAACCTTATTATAACCCATTGGTTCACATTAAGGTTGTGCCAATCTGATCTGAATCAGCATCGTTTATTGTAATTGCCCTAAATCCTATGGCTAGGCTTTTTTTCTTTTCATGTTTTCGGTAAAGAGCGTGCAAAAGCCTTCAAGTCACTTTCAGATCTGAGCGCTCTGTTGTATGCTCTCAACCCGCGATTCGTCAATAATAAGACCTCTTTTTTTTCGAGGCTCTCATCTATTTGAATGGTACTACTAAATGTCACGCGTCCCATAATCAAGATTGCACAAAAACCCTCTTCCTTGTGGTGCATTTTTGGATCTTACCTGCATAAACCTTAGATAAAATTCTCACACAAACTGAGCTACTGATGATCTACTCTATTACGTAATACTTTGCCGTCATTTGAATTTTACACTTTGTTGCATTTTGTCAATAATTTTTCTCCTTGCTTGATCAACATCACTTCCAAATCTCTACCAAACCGTTGACCAATGTCGAAATTTCTAATTTATCAAGAAGAGGCAGAAAACGTTATTCAGGACTGTCTGAAACAAACCGAGAGCCATAGACGAGAAAACAATATCACGGACGTTCCAACCTCTTTTGTTAAGCAATTAGTAGAAAACCAAATATTGATAATTGGCCTGAATGATGAAAGGATTGGACTACCTCCTCCAGAGAAAGGAAAGGCTGACTGGCGAAGAACTGCTATTGAACTTGTATTTCGTAAAACCCTTCTAGACATTGTTGTAAGTCATCTATAAACGATTTTCACGAAAGGCAAACACCAGGTCTAAAAAAAATGAATTGTCAAATAGAAGAAATTTGAGGAAAACGAAGAACGATATGGACGAATGTTTGACTGTTTGGATATCATCACATATTGTGCTGAAGGTTAGATTACAGACTAGAAAATTGTAGAATTACATTACGTTACGCACAGTCTCTGTTATACGCTGGTGTTCTTGCAAAGAAAAAACAACTAAATCACCTCTCTCTCCTTCTCTCTCAATTTTGCCTTCTTTTTACTGCAACACTTTCAATGATCCTCTTTTACAGAGACATATTTATTGGACAACGTAGTTCCATTGACTATGATTGAAGAATTAGCTGAAGTACATACAACGGTCGGCTGCGAGAAAATATTCAATTATATTGAAAGTCGTAAAGATATGATCACCAAGGTTGGTACAAGCGATCAGAAACTGCTTGGTTCAAAACGATGCAAAGAGCTGACATTCATGATATCCAATATAGGGTATGGTGCCAGGCAAAGGAAAAGGATTAATTCTTTTAAGAATGTGCAACGAACTACTTCGTCGTTTGTCGAAAGAAACGAATACAGTATTTTGTGGGCGGATAATGATGTTTGTGGCCAATTCCTTTCCGTTGGCTGAAAGATCCGGTGTCAATTTGAGAGGTGATTTCAACACAAATATGGTGCCTTACGACGATAATGAGCAAGTAGATTCAGATCCTAATATGACAGGTAAACGCTATCGTCTGACCCCTAGGTGTCAAAATTTGTCTTTGCTTGATATACATAACCTTATACCGGTTGGATACCCATTTGTTTAGATGACCAAAAGGAGTTTTACAAATTGTTCTGGTCTACGCGCGTCTATTTTGCAAACCCACCTAGCATCTTTACAAACCATAACTTTGAACAGCTGCAAGCAGGCACCGATAAAATTATAGAAAGATTCAAGATCATTGCAGAGAATGAGGCTGAGATTTCAGGCGCACGTAAAAGTGAAGGTGGACAAGCCATTGGCTCAAAACGTGATAGAACAGATTATGAATCGGATAATACTGTACAGCAAATGGAGGAAGATCCGCAATTAGCAGAGGAAATGTTAGCCATGATCAATAGAGACTACCAATTCCCTAGGTTATTGAGCAGTAGAAAGTTACTGGGATTAGAGGTATATAAAACGCACAAACACACACACATATATATCTATGTATATGTCAGTGCGCATGTTTCTTTTAATACTAACAGATTTAATTTGTCAGTTGGAAGATGTTAAATTCAGACGTAATGTCATTGTACAATACCTTATTCTGTTTCAGTATCTATCAGGTTTTTCTGAAAAAGAAAAAGAAAAGACCAAAGAGGCTTTAGCAGAGATACAAGCCCGTGGTGGTACCACAAAGCAGTCTCTTATTCAACCAGTATACAACTTGAAAGATGAACAGATTAAATGGATACGAGAAACACGAGAATCTTTTCTAACCTTACTTAGAGCTACCAAACCTCATGGCAATCTATATACCGATATTATTCTGACTATTCTGAAAAACGAGACCCATTGGATTATATGGAAGGCAGCAGGTTGCCCACCATTCGAAAAGAAACCTACGGATATGCAAACATTAGAAATAAACCTAAGAAAGAAGAAAGTCAGATTAGAAGCAAATCCTATCAATTTTAGATATACACATGGTAGTCCTGAAGTGTCTAAACTATACACAAAAGACAATTTGTCTTTAGCTGACTTTATGAAGTAAGTGGGTTGATGAAAGGCAGACACAGCTTACAGGAATATAACCGACCTTTTTTTTTTTTTTTTGTAAAGAAACCGTCGACAGTTTCCTTCAGCTATTGATGTGATCGATAAAGCTCTTGCTGAGCTTGATGATTCTCTAGACCCTTCCAAGGAAAGATTCAATTATGCTAATGGTGCACTGTTGCATGCTGCTCGTCTTACTTATCCACGCCATCCAACACTTATTCGTCAGATTTACAACGCAAAAAAGGAAGTCTATAAAGGGTTGTACAGTAAACTGCAAGAAGAAGTCAAACAACAAGAGGAACAACGCGAAGAAGGAGAAGCAACAGATGACCAAAAGCTTCCAGTGAGTTCTTTGTCAGATTTTATGGTCGGCAACGATGAAGCAATTACAGAAGATCATGTTCAGGCAGAAATTGAAGTGTTGAAAAAAACCAAGGAAATTTTAGCTGAGAAACTGAAAGAAGAAGAAGGCACTGACCCAATGGAACAGTAATTCTTGTTATTATACTTGATATAGAGTACGTAAAGCAGTATCCACCTTGGTACTGAAGGTTAATTTTCATTTCCGAAATCATATATTAAAGTATGATAAGCGTCCTTCTTTTGTCTAGAATCATTATTTTAGCAATACTGGTAAATACAATTAGACTTTATTCGCTTATAATATCGAGGAATTTCTTATACATTAATTCATTGAAGGGGGTGGAGGGTTGCTTATAAACTCTAAAGGAAATATGTCATTTAAAAATAAGCTTACTGATCCAAAAATCAAAAATCAAAAAAGCTTTCTGTCAATAACAATTCTACCTTTTTTGTTTTCTTCAGTCAGAGAAAAATCTCTTAAACTCTTTGTAGCTTCTTCCTTTAAGAACTCGACATTCGAATTCATTTTTATATATAGTTCTTCATAGAGATGTACTATCCCTATTTTTTTCTATGGTTTGCGTCTATTGCTAACCATATTTATGCAGCACCTCTTAATAATCCTCCTATTATCGATACTGTCACTGTTTATCGTCGAGATTTTGCCTCATCTATTACAGGCACCATTAGTAGTACACTCAATGACTTTATGCGCCCTTTTTTAAATGGCGAAGGTCTTATCAAGAATCCTTTCCCAGAACAAACATCTGAGGGACCTTCTGCATCCAGGCAAATCACTGTTGACAATAGATGTCATCATGCGATTCACGTCGGCTATCAAACGAACGGTGCTGGCGATCCACAAATACTCCCTTCCCTCAAACCAGGTGAAGCAATAAATTTACAGTTTAAACCAGACTGGTCAGGTCGTGTCTGGGCTAGGCCGCCTTGTGACAAAGGTGATGAATGCACTAGGGTAGCAAGTGCAAAGGATCCGGCGTCCCTGGCCGAGTTCAATTTCTTCGATAACAATAACCAAGTTAGCGTAGCAGCAGGTATCGATACAGACTACTATGACGTGTCCTTTGTAGACGGTTTCAACCTTCCCATCCGAGTTGAGCCTGTTGTTGATAGCAAATTCCGTAATGGTTATTATTGTACCCGTACAGAGTGTACAGAGCTTCCTTCTTGTCCTGAAGACCTCCAGGTATTGGATAGTCAAGGTCGGATTGTGGGTTGTGAAAGTGCTTGCTCAAAATATGGAACGGAGCAATACTGCTGTACAGGAGATTTTGGCACGGCTGAAACTTGTTTGAACTCGGTGAATCCTTTCGCGACTGTTGTTGAGCAACAATGCCCTAATGTTTATAGTTTTGCTTATGATGATGCAACGAGTATGTATACTTGCAACCAAGCTCTATTATATCAGGTTACCTTTTGTCCCGATTCATAATCCATCATGCGCACAGCCGTACTATCTTCTCCACAACCTTCCCCGACTCCCCTAATTGCATATTTCGTCTCGGAAAGAAACCAACAAACAACATGCACACACAGAAATTCATTCTTGTATCCCGTAAGCCCCTGATTGTAAATTTGCCTTCAATTAATTTTTCCACAGTTATAATCAACAGTTTAAAAAGATTGGGAAAATTGATTATATTCTTTAAATAAATGCCTGCACATTCAAAAGACTGCACACTTCTGTTACGAACCATAATCCAAATAAGACAGAAAAATCGTAAGTTGAAGTCAGCAAAAGCAAAAGCAAATAGCAAAGGATTAATTTTAGCTATGGAGGATCTTGTGGGTAGGAAGAGCCTTTTTAGGCTATCTTTAAAGATGTAATTCTTAAATGGTATATGTATTTCTCTGTATGTACTATAATTGTATTGAAATCAACAGAAATATCTAGAAGTATTACTATCCTTTATGTAGACTCATGAGTATTATTATCTTTATTTCTGTCTTTGTGATTGTCTATTGCGAAAAGACGAACGACGCCAACGATTAAGATAAAATGTATTTTTGAGGTAAATATTGGATTATAAGATTGAATATAGCTAAATGAACAGAGTTCTTAAAGCTAATGGTTTCAACAGGGCAGACGTATTTTAAGCTACTTTTACTTTACAGATCTTCAATTACCTCTTTTTCCCTTATTTTGGGATAGATGTATCGAGTTTGTTCCAATTTTCAACATCAAGAAATTGTAATTTTTCTTACTGATTTTTACAAAAAACATCCAGAGCTGGGAAATTTTCTGTTTGGCACTAAAATCTAAGGACTGTGTATTTTTGACTGCTCTAACTCCGTTTAATTTCACACCCCGATTTCTTATCGAAAAATATAAAAAGACCATGAAAACAGCAAAAGTTAATCTTGTTCTTTGTACTTCTGTCCTGTGCTCAGATCGGATAAATCTTTCGCCTTTTACTAAAGATTTCCGTGGATGCGGGACGCAATGGAAGTTTACCCTAATTTTTTGTCAACCTTCTCTAGCCCTTCTGGGGCTCTGAATTTTTTTAAACACATATACTTATAAAAGGAAATGAAAAAAGAATTCCAACTAGTGCTCGTTTTTTGGTTTGTTTTCATCATCATATATGCGCTCAATGATGCATATCAGTCCAGTCGTATCGTTGTATTCGTTGGTATTGCTACCTTCGGGTTGCTATGATCAACGATATTGCTAGTAAGAACAACAGTATCAAACATTTGATGCAATTAACCGTGTCTCAAAAACTGTGTGATCCTGTAACAAAGCTTTTGTTAGTCAGTGGTTCTTTTTCAGTCAGCAATTTCAACGTACATATGAAGCTTCCATTTCAACTGAACGCGTTTTGCAATATATAATAGTCTTCAGTTTTGTATTGATCATTTGAAGACTTTTTTCAAAGACCGCTTTAAACGTTAATGCTGACGTAGCAATATTCTGTTCAGTTCTATCCTACAACATCCATGCCGCTCAAACACGAATTGCATTAAAACTATCCATAAGATTCGACTTAATTATAATAGCAGATAACTCTCAGACTTGCTCTCAAAGAGATGCTGAGAATGTTATATATCGCTATCCGATCATGCAATGAGCTCAGGTCTATGAGTTTGAGAAAATAGCAGCGTAGGTAATAGCTTCTGTTAATTTATATGAATTAAGATTATCCATTCACTTTTATATACTTGCTTAGTATAGAAGAATTTGATGCTGTAAATATCTATATTACATATTCTTTTTGGGCATACTGCACTTTGTAAGAACTTAAACGGCTTCTATTTTTAAGGAATGTGCAGTTCGTTTGTGCAAGATAGAACTTTTATGTGCAATCGGTTCCGAAAATGGTGTATCAAAAGGAGTCGATCAATAAGAATGCAGGTCATCTCCAATTGTGGGCTGCCCCTTTGAGAAATATACAAAATTATGCTTTCTAGACCCTAGAATCGATTAAAAGAAAGGGAAAAATAAGAAAAAAAAATGGGTGTAGGAGGGTGTAGGAGTGCCAATCAGTTTAATTCATGTCAAGTTTCATAAGAAAAGCAAAGGATATAATATTATGTTGAAAAAAGCAAAGAAAAATGAAAACTAAGTTCGTGTCATTGTTTCCTTGGAAGTCAAAATTCTTCATTGTTGGTACTAGCTGAATCTGTGGTTGTGCTTGTTGCTGTGAGTGATGGTGATACACCATATGTAACTGTACTATTCACCTCATCATCACTTCTCTTAAACAGTTTAGCCCAATATTTCGCTTTGGTTGGATCGGGCATCAACACACCGCCGTCATCCACCAAGTCTTTATCTTTCATAGGATCGTAACATTCGTTAATGAACCCTTTTTCGTGTTTATAGGTATTAAAGTAGTCCCAAATGCTGTAGGTTTTCGACTGAGCATGTATCGAAGAGCCTCTTCTATCTGATTCTGAATTGAATAAAAATGTACCGAATTGACACGCGTAAAGATGATAATGAAGCTCAATTAAAAAGGCTTCAGTGAATTCAAATCGAGTAGGATATAAACATAAAAGTTGATAGATGCATTCCAAAAATTGATGGAAAACTGGACTTGTCTCTTTTTGCTGCTGTTGGTAATTATAAAAGTTCGTGGTTCTATTATAAAATTTACTCAGGTTATTGGTAGTTGTATTTTCTTCATTGGTTGAACTGCTGCTGTAGCTATTACTGTTGTTACTTCCATTGATAGCTGATGTGGTTGACTCATTGTTGTTACTGTTGTTGTTAATAGTAGTAGTACTACTACTTACAGTAAATTTCGGATCGTTGGTCAAGTGCCCACAACGGTCTTGGAATTTATGTCCAAAAGAAACCCAATCTTTCTCAATGAGTATTTGGAACCCTTCAAAAGTACGATAAAATGGATCCAAGCATAATTCGCTCAACGCTACCAGCTGAGTTGTTCGATCCCAGCCGTCAGAGCAATGTACCAAAACGTGAGAATTATACACATGGACATTCTTTACAATTGTAAGCGCACCATCCAAAATTAATGCGATATGTCTTAGCCATCCTGATTTTTGTAAGGCGACTTTATTGATTGGCCCACCAGCACCATCTATACCTTGCATGGCTATTATTGAAAAAGAAAGAAGAATGGTTTGGTGTGTAAGCATACATTAGAAGAACATTCAGTGTGCATTGTATTTTTTTTACCTTCAGTCAATTTCGTTAAGCTGTCCCTCATGACGTGTATATTATCGATAGCTACATAAACTTTTTTGCAATTACGGTAATGATCCATATTCTCTGTTCCTGCTCCCCTTGCGACATTACCCACAGCATTTGCCATAGGTCTAGCATCAATAATCAAATTGGCCGCCGTTGAGCCATATAATGTTTCACCATTTGGCCCAGTGGGTACGTTGGATGAAAAAATGGCTTCAATGAGCTTTTCATCTTGCACTGATCTGGCTTGTTTAAATCCTACTAATGGTTGACTGCTTCTCGTTATGGTCGCCTAATTAGATTATGGGAGAGATCAGAAGAAAAACCCTTCATGTGAGATGAAGGAAAAGACAAAGAATTATTCAATTCCTACAAACTTACTGAATTGTACCAATGAACGTAAGATAGAGCGGGTATTCTCGCTTTGCTGCGATATTTTGCAGCATAATTTAATGTAGTATCGCTGATTTTCGCTGGTACGACAAGGACTCTGGGATAGGTTGGTGAATATTTATAATCTCTATTAATGAGAGAGAACCGCCATTGATCTGTGCTAACATCTACACCCATTCTTTCATATTCTTTGATAGGATCATAGATATTCCAACCATCATTTGTTGTAAAAGGCTCTCTTGGTTGGTAAGAAAATGCATATAATTGATCGATGGAAGCTATTAAGAATGAAAACAGTGAGTGAAGAGTCTTGCCACAGCCATACTTTAGAATTGGTGGAAAAGTTAACTCACAAACACAGGCTAGTCTCTGTATACTTTCGTATACATCAAGAGCATCACCATCTTTCAAAAAGGATAACGTAATAACTGAAAAATCTCGGCATTTAATTTGGATTGGGTATCGACCTGTTTGAAAAGAAGGTGGTTGTCTTTCAACAATATGTACAATAGAATAAGGAATCTAATATTCATATGAAATGACCACTTGCTTCTATTAGATGGAGATCAAAAGACTATTTCAAAGTTCAATAATTTATAGGTTTATCTTCATTACCCATATCTCATCTTCTGAATAATTGAATATCAGGTGATGAATTGTCAGGTGTAAAGTACCAATTGTGGTCTTTGTCTCTTTGTCTTCTCTCCTATCAAGTTGAACATCTTGAACCTGCAGTTTTATAGAGTAGACCTTCAATAAGAGCTTCTTTTCTCTATTATTATTGTGTACCCACCTGCGTAATTCTCAATAGATCAATACGATTAGGTTGAATGTTCACTTGCGGAGAGGAGAAGAGTGAGGGTATCGCAACCCGACCAAAATTGAAAAAGCTGTTAATGGTATAAACTTAAGTGGGGGAGAGAAAGGGAAAAAAAAGAAATGGAAAACAAGTTAAACAAAAGCAATGGCAAAAGAATTGGTGTCTGCGAAAGAGAGATTTCGAAACGGAATCTCGCTTTGTTTGTATAATGAAAAGGAAAGAAAAAAAAAGGGAAATGATTAAGTATCATTTAATTGTAGCATTGTTTTTATGTTGTGTATTCGTCGTTGTTGTTATCGTAAGATGTAAATTCATACTCAGCTACAGAAGTCTTCTTTACGAGGTGAAAGGCAGAGAAGGCCTCCACATAAATATCTTCACTGTAGCAGCAATCAATTACTCTTTGTGCCTCCCAGAGTCACAGATCGAACTTTGTTACCTGATTATAGAGATCTTATAATAGGACAAAGGAAGCCATACGCGGGTATTGAATTTCGCTGCTGCTATTGAATAGCAACAGCAGTAGGAGAACTTCCTCCTTCTGTAGTTTCTTCTTTCTTGGCCTCTTTTTAAGAACGTGGATGAATTAACAAAAGAAGTAGATCTGGAAATGCTGAAATCAAGGTTAACATTCAGAAACCTTTGTATAGTTTCTTTTCTACTTCGAGCCATATTATTAGTTTATGGAGAATACCAAGATGCCTACTTCACTGTCAAATACACCGACATAGACTACGTCGTATTTACCGACGCGGCACGATTCATCACACAGGGCCAATCGCCGTACTTACGAGACACCTACCGGTATACACCACTCCTGGCGTATCTACTCACACCTAACATCTACTGGTTTCGATCGTTTGGAAAATGTATATTTGCGTTAGCCGATCTTGTTGTTGGCTATTTGATTCACCGTATACTAGTGTTGCGTGGTATGCCTAGTAGAACGGCACTACTGTACAATATGTTGTGGTTATTAAATCCAATGGTGGCAAATATATCAACAAGAGGCAATGCTGAGTCTTTGCTGAACGTCATGGTTCTGGGAACATTGTATTTAATTTTGACAAAAAAGTGGTTCTTTGCAGGAAGTTGTTTATTTGGACTAGCTGTGCATTTCAAGATTTATCCAGTGATTTATGCAGTCCCTTTATTAATGTTACTTGATAAGACTTATGAGATTATGCCTGGCGCCAATAACGCCGCTTCCAGTTCTGCTACTACTACAACAACAACAACAACAAGAGGCGCACCTAAAACGATCGAAGCAATCGAATATAACTCTTCACTACCCATTTTGATACCATTGAAGCTACAACACTTACACTGCAATCTGAAGAATACATTGAAAGAAAAGACAAGGCAAAATGAAAAAGACAGGCTGTGTCGATTTTTCCTTTTTCTGATCGAGTTTATAACACCTCTCAGAATTATGTTTGCTTTTATCAGTGCTTCTGTATTTTTCTTATTGACGGGATGGATGTATTATAAGTAAGAACTATGATTGTCACAGCTATGGTTGTAGGACCTGCCTTAACATGACAGAGGATTCTCTAACAGCTTTTTTGCTTGTTGTTTTAGATTTGGTGATGAATTCTTGCAACACACCTACCTGTATCATGTAACCAGAGAAGATCATCGCCACAATTTCTCAGTTTGGTTTTATCAAATGTATCTTAGTATGATGAACAAGAATGCTTGGATGGGGTTAATTACATTCTTACCGCAATTCATGCTGGTTATCACCACGGGTATTGTGTTTGGCAAAGATACCTTTTTTGCCTGCTTTATACAAACGTTCGTATTTGTCACCTTCAATAAGGTAGTAACATCTCAGGTAAATCAGAAACGTTGTCTTTCAAGTCCACAAATAGAGAAGAGAAAACATTGATAAGAACTGCCTTCTATTCTTAGTACTTTATGTGGTATATATGCTTTTTACCCATCGTTTTACCGTCAACTAAGATGCACTTCAAATGGAAAGGGTTGGCTTTACTCATAGCATGGGTTGCGGGACAGGTAACATGTTGTTGCAGTAGAAACAAACTTAAGAAGCTCATCGATTTATGTTGTACACAGGCATTTTGGTTGAATTACGCGTATCAACTTGAGTTTCGAGGACAAAACACATTTTTGCAACTGTGGATATGCGGTCTATTCTTCTTTATTGTGAATGCTTGGATCATTGTAGAGTTTATTACAAGCCATCGATATGAACCTGTCTTTGGATCCACTACTGGACGTATTCGCTGGGTTTTAGGAAATGGAGATCCAGGCACAAGAAGATGACGATACTGACTGTGTATATTTAGACGTTGAAGTATATGTATAAGGTAGAATGCTTTTCCCATTTTCATTTAATGTTTTACGGAATATGAAAAAAAAGCTCTTTGTTGGTAAATGAAGATGAAAAGATGAGTTATAATCCAATAGTAAAAGGTTTTAAGTTTTTCTGCTTTTGAACGAATGAACGGGAAAAGAAAACAGAAAAAAAGAAAAAAAAGTGGGGTAAAATCATTTAAGAGTTCTATTTTCGTGCTGGTTTTTTATCTCTCTTCATCTTCCAATAACTCTTTCAAAAATCACTTATTGAAAAATGTCACAGGCTTCCAGTTCAATAACCAACAGATTTGTGTCTAAAATCGCTTCAAAGGAATTCAGAAACTATTTAATGAGGTAAATGCTATTGTGTGTTTGGTATGTTTTTGTACACGACGCTGACCTTCTTTGCTTTCACTGATTGTTTACAGTACCGTAATGTATCAAAGTATATTATAAGACGTTATGCACTTGTATAGGATGTAGTAATTGACGTGACTCTTTGATGATAGCATTTCTGGGGACCTGTCGCTAACTGGGGCTTACCCTTAGCTGCTATCGCAGATTCACAAAAGGATCCTAGTCTAATTTCAGGAAATATGACGTTAGGTAATCTTTTGCTATTTACCAAAAACATAAAGGGCGACAGCTACTGAAATGTTCATCATCTGCTTTACATTATAATAGCTTTATGTATTTACTCTGGTCTATTCATGCGTTTTGCTTTGGCTGTTAAGCCTGTCAATTATTTACTGTTCGCATGCCATGCTACAAATGAAGTAGCCCAATTAAACCAAGGTTACAGATTTCTAAAGTACAACAAGTAAAGTATAACCGTGAAGCAGTGATAGAGTACTACACATGAGGTTTGTGATACTGATACGCCTTTCATCTCTGGATATACTAGGTTCGGTGGTAAAGAAGCGACAGAAAAGGAAGCAGCAAAGGTAGTCAAGGAGAAAGATTGAGAACCATCTTTATTACTATTTAAAATTTGCACGCATCTTTTGTACCTTATCTATTTTTACAGTCAAAATGATTTCATAAAAAAAAAAACGGTATAAATATAAACACAGTCTGTACAGATCAGATATCTAAGGTTGTTTTCGCATTCATTCCAATGTTTTCAATGGCACGTGCAAAGGCTTTACTTTGAATGGATTTTTGAAAATCAATATTATAGAATGGATTACAAACCGTCGCCACGTAAGCTGAATGGATTCTACGAAATAGCTAGAAACAAAACGATGGGAACAGGTTAGAACCATCCTCCTTTCTTAAAATTGTTTGTAGAGTATTAAAGTACCGCTTTCATATCTGCATCACGTATAATGCCGTCTGTAACAGAGACAACTACTACAATTTTAACTCTGGTATTGGTTATGTACCCATATCTATACCATAGTTAGAAGTCTTGTGAGTGCTCAAAATTGTTCCCCATGAGTTTTCTTTCGCCTTACACTGCCAAATCTTCCATGGCATATAATAGACCAAGGTACAAGTCGAGGTTCTTGGGTCCATTGGACACTAATCGAGCAGAATTCAAGCTTTGGCAAATTAGAAGAGTCAAGCGCTCAATACACTGTAGATGCAAGTGAAAGCAGTTGTACCTCTTTCCTCTATCACGTCAATTGAAGTGTGTGCAATGTAGTGGTATTTAAGATCGGGATGCGATGTGCTGAAGTTTTTGATGTACAAAGGATTGCTCTACAAAGCCAGATGTCAATAATCAAATATGGCTTAACATTCAACAAAACTGTCTGCCATTTACTTGTTTGCCAATAAGTGCTATGCAGTTAACTTCACTTGACATGTATGAATTTGGATAAAAGAGCGTTTCTTTGTATGTTGCTTAAGTTAGAAAAAAAGAAAAAAAAAAAGATTAAAATGCTGAAAATTTAATGCTGGATTTCTACTTTTGCTTCTTTGTTATTCAGGTACAAGTACGCGTAGTATATTTGTTTGATTTAAATTGTTTTACGCACTGTATAAGTGCTGCTGTACGTCAAACATTGCTGAATCATGTAACAGATGCTACATCGCTTTAAATGCCCTGTAGATGAAAGCTATATTCTCATATATTGGCAAGCTTAAAAAGGTTACACACTCAAGCTCCATTGTGTGTATAATTATAGTTGGCGGCTTACGTTGAGCATGTGTTAATACTGTCTTGAATAATCCGTCGATTGCAGAGATCCATACTCATGGACCTCTCCAATTTTTAATGCGATCCATTAGCTTAGCATCAAAATCATAATGATTTGAAGATGAGCGTTCTTTAAAAATAAATGAGTCGTTCCCGTGGTGTGGTGCGGCGACAAGCAGTTTGGGGAGAGCTACGACCAGTTACCAAAAATAGTGCATTTAATTTAAAGTTCGTTTTTTTCTTTTTAATCGAACTATCAACATCTTTCTTCCCTTGCTTCTCTTCTTACTATTCTTCTACATCTTTTGCAATATTGCTACATAAAAATCAAATGGGATTTCGAGAGACATTGAATACAATAGTTCATGGAGGGGTGCCTCAACCAGAATCGTATGAGAGGAAGAAACTGTATAATTTTGGAGACGAGCTAGGTAACGATATCAACTCTTGAGACAGCATTTCAAGTGAGCAATTTTAATGACAGGCAATCACTATGCAAAATATGTATTATTACAGGAAGTGGATCCTACGGCTATGTCAAAGAGGCGACCAGACACTCTGATCATCAGAAAGTAGCTATCAAAATCATACCCAAGTCGAAAGTCAAGAATCGATTTGAGATTGTCCACAGAGAAATGAACGTATTAAAGGGTCTATCTCATCCTAACATCATAGGCTTTTATGATTGGTTTGAATCTCGGTAAAATCGTTAATCCTGTTTTCGAACCTCAATCGTCATTAACTTTGCAAATTCTTCGTTTTTTTGCATAGTGAGAAGTTTTATCTAGTATTTGAATTGTAAATAAACACAGCGGATCAGCTTCTGTCGTTTGTTTAAAAAAAAAAAAAAAAAAAAAAAAAAAAAAAGAGCGAAGAACACAAGATAAAAGCTAACATTTTCGTCTTGTATACCTCTACGTTGTAGAGCTACCGGTGGTGAACTTTTTGAACGGTTATTTGAAAGAGGCAAATTCACTGAGAAAGATGCTATTGCTGTCATCAAATCTGTTTTGCAAGGATTAGAATATCTCCATCAGCACAACATCGTTCACAGAGGTATACACTTCCACTTTGTTTGATAACGTTGAGCACGAGAGTGGCTCCTATTAGAGATGTTGCATGAATATTCATAGCGCATGCATGCAATTTGGCTAACAGTTTTCTATTTCTTGCCCATGGTACTTGAATTAGATATGAAACCTGAAAACTTGTTATTTAAAACTCCAGATAGTACAGCAGAATTAGTTATCTGCGATTTTGGGTAAGGAAAAGAAAAAAGTAAAGCAGCGTAGAATTTAAGTACAATTTGACTTACGAGAGCATGTGTGAATACATAGTATCGCTAAGGAATTGAAGGATGATGATTTAGCAGTGCAAACTGTATGCGGATCACCGGGTTACGTTGGTATGCAAAAACCAAGAAATGTTGAGCGTCAAGTAGGAAAAATATGCCACTTACGCTTGTAGTTTTGTTCTTTAGCTCCCGAAGTACTTTCAAAGAAGCCTTATAGCTTTCCTGTGGATATTTGGGGCGTAGGGTAAAGAATGTAATAGCATAAATCATCTATACACAGAGATCTTTTCGATTACAAGCAACGTCTTATCCAACTAAATAGTGTGATAACGTATACAGTACTTTGCGGTTACCAACCTTTCCAAGCTGAAGACAACCTTCAAATGATGCACGATATAACAAACGCTCGGTATGAATTTCACGACCGCTATTGGCGAAACATATCGTCTGATGCCCGCAGCTTTATTCGGAAATGTCTTGCATTGGACCCTCGCAATAGACCTTCGGCCTCAGCAGCTTTAAAGGATGGATGGATGACCGGACAAAAAGCAAAGGAGATTGATCTGTTGGATACAGTGATTGAGAATTTTAACGCTCGTCGTACGTTTAAAAGCGCTGTCAGTGCTGTGAAAGCTATGAATAGAATAAGAGCAAAATCTATTAACAGAGAAGAGGAAAGGAAGAAGAGAGGGTTAATATTAAGTAACAATATTGATTCATTATCAATTGAATTGGCTGCGACATCGATAAGTGGAGCAACTGTAACGAAGGCTGTTACAAACATGACTAACAACACATCTGCAATATTGAATGCAACTTCAGCAGCACCGGTAACTACTACAACAGTGATCAATGCGGACGCCAGCTAGGATGAGTTTATTACACTTTCTCCCGTCACATCTTATCTATGCATTCATCATTTATATCGTAATCCATCATTATTCAATCCTACTTTTCGCACTGTATCATTACATACAACAAATGTATAGCCCACTGTACTGTATGGGCCCCATTAAAAGCATATACAAAACGATTCGTCTAAAGCTTTAATCACGTGCTATGGCTTGTGGTTGCCTTTGAGAAAAACATGAACAAGTGCTATCATTGTTACACGAACTGTTTTATTGTAATTATCAGAAAGTAATTGTGTAGTTTATTTGTAATTTCTGCTGTTATCTTCGTCAGAAAATGAACTTGGTCCTTCTGCATCTATTTGTTATTGTTTATTATAAAAAAAATTGATCCGTCCCATGCATCTACTATAGTTATCATATCAACTTATCGTGTGCCCCTCCCTATCCTACTGTATTCCAGGTCACAATTGAATTTCCAAGGAAAAGTACTCTGCTCAACGAATACTTTCTTAATTTATTATCGTATCGTTGTCTTGTTTGTCAATTTAAGATTTTCTATAACCCTCGTCCTTAGCAAAAACTTACCATTGTCTATAACTATTTAATGCAATTATAAAGATTGTATGAGACTAGATCACAACACTTCTATTTATAATACCTGTCGTTTTGAATTGACCAGTAAATTCCCCTTTGCAAAATCATAAAACATACTATACCTTATCATGCACAAAAAAGCCTATCGCTTTAAACAACAATGAGGCGGAGTACAATGTTGGCTTGGTTGAAGACGGGTATTATAACAGCTGTACTTGTCAAAGTGCCATAATTATTCGAACTTCTGCAAAAAAAAAAAAAAAAGAAACAACAGTAATAATGATATGAAAATTTGTCAACAAAAAAGCAACAAAAAAGCAACAGTGATAATGATGAAGATACAGATATGTCTCTGTCTCACAACAACAGTAATACTGATAGGAATCTCTCTCTATGGTGTTATCTCTAACACAGAACGTAACAAGCATTTGGTAGGTGAAATCGTACGAAGAGAAAAGGTACTATCACTAAAAAGACATGAGGTAAAAACTGAGGAGTTAGTTGTTTTGAAACGTAGAAAGGAACTTGATTTGGTGAATGAAAATAATAAACTTATAAAAGTTGAACTCATCCATCTAAAGTACCATATCATGCTGTTTATTCGTGCCATTTCTTTTCTATTTTCCCAATCTTGGTAGTTTGTT
Source organism: Mycotypha africana (assembly GCF_025528875.1). Taxonomy (NCBI): domain Eukaryota; kingdom Fungi; phylum Mucoromycota; class Mucoromycetes; order Mucorales; family Mycotyphaceae; genus Mycotypha; species Mycotypha africana. The sequence continues at coordinate 3,065,457 of NW_026515725.1, read as the reverse complement.
CCAATTATTCAATAAAAAAGCTTTATTAGTTCTAATGCCCATATTGTTTCTAAAAGACAAGGTAGAATAAAAGTGGTTAGACAATTTAAATAAACGTGTACACTCATTTTGAAAAAGTTATGCAGCTTGATTGCCAACGGTATTATGTTCTCGCCCAAAGATAAGCAGATATGACTTTTTCAGAAAAAGGTTAAATTTCCTGTGATATTCAGTGTTTGTGGGTTTGGTTGATAAGCGTAAACGCGAGGTGTTACAATTAGATGAAGAGGTTTAAATTAAGTTTATTAGATGTTGAAAAATAGAAAGGACAGCAAACAGAAGGTTTGCAAGATTGATCATCATTGAAACACATGCAAAAAGAGTTAAGTATTCCCTTTATACTTTCATCAAAACTCTTTCTTTCAATAAATACTTAAATGTTAGCCGTGTCCTCGGTTTCATCAAATGGAAATATCAAATTTAGACGCTGTTCGTCGATAAGAATTTTGCTCAAATTTACCGTTTGTTAGGCTGTTTGGTAAGCATCTGTTAAGCACGTGGGAGTAGAGGTAACGGCGTCATGATGAAAGCATGTTTGTATTTGTTCACATTTGTTGATCCAGCCTGCCTACATGCATGCTCTAACATAATTTCTTCTTACTGGTTGTACAAAACTGATGCTCAGCAACACGCTTAGCAATGCCTAACAAAATTTTTAACAGAATGCTCAGCAATAAAAAAAAAGAAAACACGGCAAAGTCCACATAGATCGAATAAGTTAATTTTACTTTTGAATTATTATTAATTATGTTGATATTTCAAATGGCATTGTCGTTTGCGACTTTGGGATAGTGAAAAAATGCCATTAAATGCAGAGGTGGTGATCGTTGGGCGGTTTCGGCTTGTCATTGCTGGATGGACTGATGGTTTGCAGATGCCATTGAAGGTTTCAAGTACGCGACAAACGCGAGGCATATCCACAATAAGTTTGGTTAAATCATCCAAGCAGCTAGGAATTTTGATTTTTTCTAACTCGTACATGACATAAAGTCCTGTTGACGGCAAAACCAAGACGTAAAACGTAATCATTCTTCCAATTACCTGTAGGCCCAGTACACCTTCCATGTTTTGTGCGTCAAGAGCATTTTTGCAGAATAAACCAACGCGAAGTAGATCCTGACAAATCAAATAATTGCTACCACCTTGAGCAGCTGACTTAGCTTCCCCATAACCATAATTCGACGCCCATGTCATCCCATGTAAACGACTTAGACATATATCGGGACGTTTTGTTGATAAGTCTTCGTGCTTTCGGGCTTCTGAAGTCAGTTCATTGGTCCACCGTAGGTATATGCCCTCGTCCGGATCGTCAAATAAACCGGACAAAAAAGGATCAACATATCGAGTGCTAAGTTCCAACTCGTTGATATCTTCTGCAATTGGTACAGGAGGAAGCTTCCGAATTAGGTCGATTATGCAATTTTTGAACTTGTTTTCATTAGAGGGGAGGTCCAAATCCAAAAACTTTGCAGTCGCCTTATCTCGACTGATTATTCCCATGGCAAGAGCTTGGGCGATGCCGATCATGCTGGTAGTCGTTTCCATTGACATTTGGAGCTTTTTAATGCCATATTTTGTTTCTATCTCATTGATAGTCGCTTCGAGGTTGTGATTGTTGAAGTAGGGTGATAAATCCTCTGGGTACTGATTACGGGACAATAGCAAAATGTGGGTGGCAGCCAAAGCCAAGTGAATGTGATTTTCGAGTGATAATTTCCATTTGTGTTGACATAGTGAAAGCTGCAGCTTATGAAACGCCATTGTTACATCGAACTTTTGTACCAACAAATGGTCATCGTGATCAAGAGGCGGAAAAGATAGGCATAATGGATCCAACAACTCAGTTGTAAGGGCATTGCTTAAGTGACGTTTCTTAGGCTTGTCCTGGTTGTTGTGGCTTTGTTGTTGCCCTGTCGTTGGCTCTTCCTGTGATATCGTCTGTGATTGTTTTGGTAGTGTTTCTGGGTGGTTAGCATAAAAATGTGTCTTTAACTCGCCGATTTCCATAAAATGAGCGATGCAAGCAGGGCAGCCAAAGTGCTTCTCAATGTCATCGTGTGAGCGGGTAGCTTTAATATAGGTATATTCATCATTATCATATCGTCTAATCCCTGTTACTCGATGTGGCAATAGTATACTGTGCTTTCGTAAGTGTTGTCGAAGGGATTGTGGGGTGCTGTATGCATTTTGGCATGTAAAACATTGGTGTAAAATAGTAACTAGTTTTGTCTTGCTCGTCATTGCAGCCACCAAGAAGAATAATATAAAGAGAAGCTTGGTTTACAAAAAAACACTGAATTTACTCACTTTTGTTGACCCCACCTGCCCACATACATGCTCTTTCATGCTTGCCTCTTAACAGGTCTAAAAAACTAATGCTACACAAAGTGCTAAACACAATGATTAACATGGTTATTTATACGCGTAAACTAAATTAAATTTTCATGCAGACATGAGTACAAACAAAAAATTAAATTAATTAAAATTAAGTTAAAAACTAAGTAAGCATAAGTTTACCAGAACTTATACCACGGGTGGGTCTGTATCACATTACTCGCTTCCGCTTCGGAAACGTCTTGATTATTGGTCGTACCTACAATAATCTCAGTTTCCTCCGCTTCAGCTCCTAATGTGATAAGGTTTTCCGTAGAAAAAATTGAATTGGTGATCTTTGTACTAGTAGAAGCAGCGGCTGTTGGTTTGTAATAGAAGTTTTCAAAAGTGTTGGTGTTTAAACTCCAGTTTGCATGTGTCTTGATATCTTGAATGGCATTTCCTTTTTCTACTGCCTTGGTACTCGCGGCAGATCGAATAGAATGTGCTTTGAACTGGGGATCAACTCCTGCTTTTTTCATAATGTCTTTAATCCATGCAGCTAAAGTGGATGGCCGAATAGATGTAACCTTTGTATTATCTGTGATATACGCCAAGAACAAGGTATGTTCTTCTGGTAGATTTTCCCGCAAGGTCTTCGTCTTCATCATAAAGTCTTGCAGTGTGCCTACCGGACATATAGATTTGTCTTGGATGATTCCCAAGGTAACCGACTTTACTTGCGTTTCTTTGGCTTCGCGGAAGTGTAAAGTGACACTTTCCAATTGCTGAACATCCCCATACTGAAACCTTACATCTCGATGTTGTAATCGGCCCATATCCGATCTTGGTCGTGCCATAGTTGCCAGACATAACAATGCAATAGTTTTCTGTTGGAGTGTCTCGATTTGTAGAGTGTTGTTGTGAAGCCAATGTTTCCTTATGTAGTTGACGAGTAAATCAGTATTCCATGTTTGAAGTTGTTGAGGCTTGGGGATCTTGATGGTTTTGCGTCTTTTGGTTGCAAAAAAATGGAGTACTTTTTTATTTGACGCTATGGCTGGTTTATCAGCATGAATATATTTAAACACTGATGCAATGGATGAGCGTAGAGTGTTGAGGTGTGTGGGACTATATTGATTATTGTGAACTAAGAAATTGATTACATTGTTGATGTTGTATTCTTGACAATTGAGACCTCTTGTTTGGCACCATTCAACCCATTTTTTCCATCCAGTGTCATAAATCTTTGATGTACTTCCTCTAGTACTCTCGGAAATATATGTTACTGCTTCCTTGCCTAGGCCTTGGTTTTGTATGGCTTGCCTGATAAGAGCCAGGCGGCTAACTCCAGAGATTGAGAACGGTAAATCCTTGGTTTTGCTAGCTGTCTCATCCCCATCACCATTGGGAACCAATACTGGGTTGGCCAGTTTGGTGTGATAAGGACCACCTTTTCTAACCGCTGTGCTTTGATGAGTCGAAGGACCTGGGTATCAGTTTTCATGGAGGGTAACAATAAGCTGTCTTCTTCGGCCATATCTGCTGGAAGGCATCCACCGCCAGGGCTTCCGGGTCCGGTCTCAAGCTGTAGTACTGGTGGAATCGTCGGTTGTGTCTGCTCGCAAATGTGTCCACTCGTATTGGGCCCCATACCTGTTTCAATTCCCTTACTATTCTCTTGGGGAGGCTTTTCTCGTATACCGGTACCTGTTTTCTCGATAAGAGATCCGCTTCTGTGTTCAATATTCCTTTCACATGCTGGTAATCTACTTCTATCCCGAACTTGTTGCATAATTCCTGAATCTTTATCGCAATCTCCTGAAGCAGTGGAGATGCAGTACCGCCTTCCTTTGTTGTGTATTTGATAGACGTCTTGTTGTCTGTGAAATTTTTTATCGTCTTGTTTCTGAAGTTTGGCGCATGGAGCTTCAGAGCAAAATAAATGGCCATCAGTTCTCATACGTTGATGGACCACTGTTTCTCCTCCTCCGTCCAGTATCCATGTGTCTTCATGAATGTTGATGCTATTCCCCAGCCCGTTTCCGAGCTGTCTGTGTATATTGTCACTGTGGGGACTTTGATTTGGATCTGTCTGATGGGTTTTCCGTTCTTTGTTGTAAGATTCTGCAACCACCACTGTATCTCGTCTCCCGCTTCCTTCGACCAACGAAATGCCGTCTCCCACTTTTGATAGTGACCTCGTAAGATTCTTGTGATAGTGACCTCGTAAGATTCTTGTCAGATCCCTCTGTAAGTATCGAATGTGAAGGAGAGCTTCCTGCATTGCCGGAATCATAGCTGTCATCTTGCCCATCAGACCCGCCATCCATCTGCATGTTCTGGGTGTCATCTGTTGTGCTTGTTTCAGGCGTTGTCTTAAGTTTTGAAGCTTCTTTTCCGGTACCTTTATAGTCATCCGCTTTGTGTCGAAGGTGAAGCCTAGGTAATCTTGGACATGCATTGGAGTTAGTACACTCTTGGTTTTGTTTATTAGAAATCCTAATGACTCTAGATGTCTCATTATCTTGGTTGCTGATGCTTGTAACTGCTCTTTGTCTTGATCCAGAACGCAGATATCGTCTAAAAAGTATACTAGCCGAATCCCTTCTCTTCTGATTGGTTCTAAAGCGTATCTTAGTAGCTTGGAGAAAATCCTGGGAGCTGTATTCAAACCGAAATTTAGAGCTCGATAAGTGTACGTTGTTCCTTGGTTTTGAAATGCCAGATAAGGTCTGGAGGCTGGATGAATTGGGATACTGTATGCATCCTTTAAGTCGAGTTTTATTATAAAATCTCCTTTTTCGATTAATTCTCTCAGCGCTGGTACCCTTTCCATCTTGAAGTGCTGAACCTGAATGAACTGATTCAATTTTTTGCAATCGAGAATTGGACGTCTCTTCGTTGGTTCCTGAATTGTGAAGAACTTCGACAGGAATTGGTTTGAAAATGTGGGGTTTTTGCATTCCTCGATAATTCCCGCTGTCAAAAATTTTTCCACTGCTAGATTCGTCTCCTGTTGCTCCACTTGGTTGACGGGATGTTGCACTGTTCTCCATGGAATTGGGTTGGTGATAAACTGAATTTTGTATCCTTCCTCTACTATCTGTAAAGGCCAAGGATGAGAAGTAATCTTTTTCCAATTTTTGATGAAATGTGTAAGACGGCCACCGGGTAAGATACCATCCTCTGGTATCGTATAGTTAATCTTTGTCGTGTTGGTTGAATGAAGTGGTGTGGTAGTTGGTGACGTAGGTGTAGTGAATGATTGGTCGGTTCTCGGATTGGTTGAGTCTATGTGAGTCAACGGTGTTATGTTTATTGCTGGCTTGTTGTAGTGTCGACATAGCCGTTTGTGGAATGTTGATTGGTCGTTGAGGATCCGAATGTTCCACGACTTCGTCCTCTGGGCTGAAAATTTCCATGTTGGTACCGGTTAAATGGTCTCGATCCTCGTCCATAGCCCCTGTTATTGTATCCCTTTCCTCTGTTATTGTAGGTGTTGTTGTTTGCAGCGCCTGACAGCACTCTTTGTGCAAATCGTGCTTCATGGAGTTCTTTAACAAATTCGGTGTCAAAGATGTTGGGTTTTCTAGCATCCTCTTCTTGTTCCAAATGTCGAAGACTTGCAGGTAGTCTAAGTGCTTTGGCACTAAGCTCTTTTGCTTCGTGATCCAAGTCTCTTGCATGGGAAAATCCAAAGACTGCTGCCCGTTCTGCTTGGGACATAGCATCCATGAAGGTTTGCTTTGCTCCTTCGTCAGCAAAAATACATTTCTCTTGGATAGACTCCAAAAGTTCATAGATCTCCGTCGCTGTTCTTGCTTGGACTCGTGCTTCCTCTGCATGTCTACTGGTTGTTGTGACGACTTGGTGGGAGTCGACTTTCCACTTCTTGAGGTCGTTGGTGAACTCCCTGTTGATTTGTGGAGTACTGGTCCATTCGTTGTGATTATACTTGGGGATGCGTTTCTTAAAACGTTTGATATCGTCTTTGAGATCAGAGGTTGGTGTCTCGTCCAAAATTTCCCTGATCCGTTCTGGGAGGTCTTTTCCTCTGTAATTGATTTCTCTTTGTTCCTCTTTTTGTGTTTCAAATTCTTTGAGAATCTTAGCAACGTCTTCTCTTGTAAAGAAAGGGGATTGTTTCTCGTTCCTGGTTGTTGATTACATCATTATGGATATCACTCATAGTTTGTTTCCACGATGCGCGGCTTTGAAAGATATAGGGAAGAAAGGGATTTTATTGGTTATTATTATATTTATAAAAAATAAAGCGTGGCTCTGAGAGCATTTATCACATTAGGAGCTGAAGCGGAGGAAACTGAGATTATTGTAGGTACGACCAATAATGTGCATAAAGAAAATGATAATTGCAAGCAAGAGGGTTGCCAAAAAGTCCGGTCCAATATCACGCTTGCATACATACTGTACATATTTGGATCCATGCATATTATATAATTTCTATCCATGGCATAATATTATTAACACACTCCTTTTTGGATTGATCCGTCAACTAAAAAACGTGGCAGGCGAAATCTCACAATTTTTTTTTTTTTTTTGTTAAGCAATTTTGTTAAGCACTTTTTGTTAAGCAATTTTTTGTTAAGCAATTTTTGTTAAGCAATTTTTGTTAAGCAATTTTGTTAAGCAATTTTTTGTTAAGCACTTTTTTGTTAAGCACTTTGTTAAGCAATTTTGTTAAGCACTTTTTTGTTAAGCAATTTTTGTTAAGCAATTTTGTTAAGCAATTTTTTGTTAAGCAATTTTTGTTAAGCAATTTTGTTAAGCAATTTTTTGTTAAGCAATTTTTGTTAAGCAATTTGTTAAGCAATTTTGTTAAGCACTTTTTGTTAAGCAATTTTGTTAAGCAATTTTTTGTTAAGCAATTTTTGTTAAGCAATTTTTGTTAAGCACTTTTTTGTTAAGCACTTTGTTAAGCAATTTTGTTAAGCAATTTTTTGTTAAGCACTTTTTGTTAAGCACTTTGTTAAGCAATTTTTTGTTAAGCAATTTTTGTTAAGCACTTTTTGTTAAGCAATTTTGTTAAGCACTTTTTGTTAAGCACTTTTTGTTAAGCACTTTTTGTTAAGCAATTTTGTTAAGCAATTTTTTGTTAAGCAATTTTTGTTAAGCAATTTTGTTAAGCAATTTTTTGTTAAGCAATTTTTGTTAAGCACTTTGTTAAGCAATTTTGTTAAGCAATTTTTTGTTAAGCAATTTTGTTAAGCAATTTTTTGTTAAGCAATTTTGTTAAGCACTTTGTTAAGCACTTTTTGTTAAGCAATTTTGTTAAGCAATTTTTTGTTAAGCACTTTTTTGTTAAGCACTTTGTTAAGCAATTTTGTTAAGCACTTTTTTGTTAAGCAATTTTGTTAAGCAACTTTGTTAAGCAATTTTTGTTAAGCACTTTTTGTTAAGCACTTTGTTAAGCAATTTTGTTAAGCAATTTTTTGTTAAGCAATTTTTGTTAAGCAATTTTTTGTTAAGCACTTTGTTAAGCAATTTTGTTAAGCAATTTTTTGTTAAGCACTTTGTTAAGCACTTTTTGTTAAGCAATTTTTTGTTAAGCACTTTTTGTTAAGCAATTTTGTTAAGCAATTTTGTTAAGCAATTTTTGTTAAGCAATTTTTTGTTAAGCAATTTTGTTAAGCACTTTGTTAAGCACTTTTTTGTTAAGCACTTTGTTAAGCAATTTTGTTAAGCAATTTTTTGTTAAGCAATTTTTGTTAAGCAATTTGTTAAGCAATTTTGTTAAGCACTTTTTGTTAAGCAATTTTGTTAAGCAATTTTGTTAAGCACTTTTTGTTAAGCACTTTGTTAAGCAATTTTGTTAAGCAATTTTGTTAAGCACTTTTTGTTAAGCAATTTTGTTAAGCAATTTTTTGTTAAGCACTTTTTGTTAAGCACTTTGTTAAGCAATTTTGTTAAGCAATTTTTTGTTAAGCACTTTTTGTTAAGCACTTTGTTAAGCAATTTTTTGTTAAGCAATTTTTGTTAAGCACTTTTTGTTAAGCAATTTTGTTAAGCAATTTTTTGTTAAGCACTTTTTGTTAAGCACTTTGTTAAGCAATTTTGTTAAGCAATTTTTTGTTAAGCACTTTTTGTTAAGCACTTTGTTAAGCAATTTTTTGTTAAGCAATTTTTTGTTAAGCACTTTTTGTTAAGCACTTTGTTAAGCAATTTTGTTAAGCAATTTTTTGTTAAGCACTTTTTGTTAAGCACTTTGTTAAGCAATTTTTTGTTAAGCAATTTTTGTTAAGCACTTTTTGTTAAGCAATTTTGTTAAGCAATTTTTTGTTAAGCACTTTTTGTTAAGCACTTTGTTAAGCAATTTTGTTAAGCAATTTTGTTAAGCAATTTTTGTTAAGCACTTTGTTAAGCAATTTTGTTAAGCAATTTTTGTTAAGCAATTTTGTTAAGCAATTTTTTGTTAAGCAATTTTTGTTAAGCATTTTGTTAAGCAATTTTGTTAAGCAATTTTTTGTTAAGCAATTTTTGTTAAGCAATTTTGTTAAGCAATTTTGTTAAGCAATTTTGTTAAGCAATTTTGTTAAGCAATTTTTGTTAAGCAATTTTTGTTAAGCAATTTTGTTAAGCAATTTTTTGTTAAGCAATTTTTGTTAAGCAATTTTTGTTAAGCAATTTTGTTAAGCAATTTTTTGTTAAGCACTTTTTGTTAAGCAATTTTGTTAAGCAATTTTTTGTTAAGCACTTTTTGTTAAGCAATTTTGTTAAGCAATTTTTTGTTAAGCAATTTTTGTTAAGCAATTTTTGTTAAGCAATTTTGTTAAGCACTTTTTGTTAAGCACTTTTTGTTAAGCAATTTTGTTAAGCAATTTTGTTAAGCACTTTGTTAAGCACTTTTTTGTTAAGCACTTTGTTAAGCACTTTTTGTTAAGCAATTTTTGTTAAGCAATTGGTTGTCGTACCTAAACGAATCCCAGTTGACTCTACTTCTGCTTCCAATGTGATACATGCTCTCTGAGCCACGCTTTATTTTCCTTTTTTGATAATAATAATATGTTTTCCCTTTCTTCCCTATATCTTTCTAAGCCGCGCATCGTGGACAAACTATGACTGATCCGATTATCAATAATGAACCAAGAACATTTACTGAAGCTGAAGTCATCGAATTACTTCGACTTGTTAAAACGGCCCGAACAAACCGAAACTCAACAAGCAAGAGAGGAGCGAGAGTTACCGTTGGGAATCTCTTCCTCTTTGGACAAAATTACGAAGCAACAACATCAAGATAATTTTAAACGCTACAAGCGTGACCTTACCAAATACCACCACGACGAGTGGACTATCGCAGAAGAGATTAATAAATCCTTCATCCCAAAGCTCAAACATTACACTGTGGACACGATTCAAGTCGTTAACGCTCACTACAAAGGAGCAGAAATCAGTAGATTACACGGAAGAGCAGCAACTGAAATCTTCGAACAACTCTCAGTTCTTAAAACGGGAGAAATCTCAACAACAGAAGCACTCCAAATCTTGGACGAGGCCATTGAAAGTGCCAGAAGACTCGCGACTCATGCCTGGTTTCAAGGTAAACAGCATGATGAAGACGCTAAAGAATACGCCATTAGAGCACTTAAATTACCCCCCCCCCCGCAGTCTTAAACACTTGGAAACAAAAGATTCGGGTAGCAAACGAGAAGCTTTTGATGACGAATTTATCGCCATGTACCACGAAGCCAACTATCAACAACGAATACTTCGAGCAGCTACCACCAACCCTTCCAATGGACGAGGTCGAGGAGGATATTCAAATTCCTCAAGTTGGAACAACAATCGAGGAGGAGGACGTGGTTATTTTGGCCGAGGAGGACCAAAAAACTACTTTGGAGGAAGGGGACGGGGGAACCCAACCTTCTACAACAGCAACAATTTCCCCTACAATTCTCACAGTACAACATCAACAGACCACACAACTACAAGACCTCCCAGTCAACAGTAACACAAAAGTGTGTACAAGTACCACAAATCAAGGAATCATCAGCACCACAACAATTACAACAACAATTAACGACATACCCCCGGGCGGTCGACTTCAACAATTTCTGAGTTATTGGAAGACAGTAATAAATCACCCGTGGCCCTTATCGGTGATTCAGCATGGTTACAGGATCCAATTTACAAAGAATCCGACCCCGTGGAAGAACCCGAAAAAACAGACAACGATAGAGGATCAATTTCATATAAACGAAGCAGTTCAGAAATTTTTAAATGGAGGCATAATAGAAAGATCACCTACACAGGATCGACGATTCCTCTCGAGATTCTTTACAATACAAGAGAAAACAAAGAGAAGACCGATTCTAGATTGTCAAAAACTAAATTCTTTCATACAAGTCGAACATTTCAAGATGGAAGGTGTCCCGGCCCTACGCGAATTACTCGAAAAAGACGATTATATTTGCAAAATAGATTTAAAAGATGCGTACGTAGTGGTTCCTATTCACAACGATTCCAAAGATTTTCTAAGCTTCGAAAACGAAGATGTCATTTACCGATACAAGTCACTCGCATTCGGTCTAAGTGTAGCTCCGAGAATATTCTCCAAAATAATGCGATACGCTATCGAACCGCTCAGAAAGGAAGGCATTCGAATAATATACTACCTAGACGACATCTGCATTTTGTCAAAAACGAAACAAGAAATGAACCAATTGACAATGAAGGTGAGACATCATTTAGAGAAACTGGGTTTCATTATAAACTACAAGAAAAGTATCCTCACCCCATCAAAGACTCAAGAGTTCTCGGGTTCTCGTTCAACAGCAAGACGATGATTATCTCAGTCCCAACATTGAAGATTACCAACTTAGTGAGGAGAATCAGACAGGTGATTACAACCCCAATGAGAACATGCCGTTGGATAGCGGGTCTACTTGGGAAGATGACATCGATTATACCGGCGATAGGCGAAGCTCTACTACACATCAGGTACCTCCAACGGGACTTATCGAGGACATTACACATGACACATCAGAACTGGGAAGCAACTTGCTATATATCGAACACCAGCATTCAGGAATTACGTTGGTGGGAGACTTATATAACTCAGAAGAACGGATTACCAATCCAGAAGATTCCAGCAGCCAAACCAAAAACAATAATACACGTGGACGCATCGAACAGTGGATGGGGAGTCAGCTCAGACCTGATAACAGCATCAGGGATTTGGAATCAAGACGAGGAACAGCAGTCAATAAACGTGCGAGAGTTGAAGACGATCTTGTTTGCGCTGCAGTACCACGCACAAAGATGCGAAAACTCGATCATAAAAATTTACTCAGACAACAAAACAGCATTGAAATACACAACAAAATTTGGAGGGACAACATCAATGATTCAACAGGATCTAGCAATTCAAATTCAAGACTTATGCAACAAATACAACATACAGGTCATTTATCAACACATCCCGGGGATCTTGAACACCCAAGCCGACCAGTTGAGCAGACGCAAGAAACCTTTATACGAATCAACAATTCCGAGGAAGATGTTCAACTACATACAACAGCAATGGGGACCATTGAAGATCGACGCATTTGCAGCTCGCCACAACAACCAATTACCAACTTATTGGAGTCTAACACCAGACCCCACAGCATCAGCAACGGATGCCATGAGTCAAATATGGTTAGCCAAAGGAATGTACTTATACCCACCATGGAAATTAATTCCACAAGTGTTGAAGAAGATCAAGCAACAGAAATTGAAACAGGCAGTATTGATAACACCGTGGTGGCCCAGCCAATTTTGGTTTCCAATGATCATGAGAATGAAGCATGTACAACCACCGAGACTGTGGAAGTTGAATCCAAGATGGACAATAGCCGCTTGGCTGTTATCAACAACTACAGGTTACAGAATGGCGTGACAGAGGAAATGCTCAGTTTTTTGAACGCAAAAACTAGAAAATCAACTCACAAAATATACGACTATGGATGGAAACTATGGATTTCATGGTGTCAACTACAACAACCTTTGTGCGAACCACTGAAATACGATGAAAAAACCGTGGTGAAATTTTTATTAGACTATAAGGATTATAGTAGTACACACTTGAATACTTTGAGATCTTCAATCGCCTCGGTTTTCTCCGTAATCCATAGTGACAAACCACCAATCGCCGAACAACCATTAATCAAAGAATTTTTCGCAGCTAAACGGAATTTGGAAGTTCGAATCCCTACGGAACAACAATCAACAACATGGGATATACATAGGCTAGTAGACTACATTAAAGAACATTTATCACCAACAGCCGAGCTCAGTCTTGATCAACTGCAATTGAAAACAATTTTATTACTGTGCATAGCAACCATGTGGCGTCCAAGATCCGATATAGGTCGACTACAACATCGTGATATTACTTTCAAGCAAGTTGGAATGACCTCAAATATTCGTATTCATACAAGAACGCCAAAGGAAAGCCAAGTAAAATCTATTACATTGGGAAGCATTGAGGATGACGAATTATGCCCGGTCAAGACGACTTATAAATTCATTACAAAGACAGCTAGTATGAGGCAAAACTTACCTGAAAATCATACCTTATTCCTAGCGTACATTGACTCCAATAACAAAACACCCACTTCTGTAAGACCAACTACTGTTGCAAAGTGGGTAAAATCGGCCATGGAATTGGCAGGAATTGACACAAAAGAATACCAAGCACATTCGGTACGGGCAGCAGCAAGTACAAAGGAAGTGGAACTAGGTCACTCTATACAGGATGTCAAGAAAAATGTAAACTGGAGTTTAAACTCAAATACTTTTGAAAACTACTACTACAAACCGTCCTCACAAACTGCAACTAGCACCAAAATCAACAATTCAATTTTTTCTTCTCCCGGAGAAACGTATCACATTGGAAGCCGAAGTGGAGTCAACTGGGATTCGTTTCGGTACAACAAAATTGCTTAACAAAGTGCTTAACAAAATTGCTTAACAAAATTGCTTAACAAAATTGCTTAACAAAATTGCTTAACAAAATTGCTTAACAAAAAGTGCTTAACAAAAAATTGCTTAACAAAAAATTGCTTAACAAAATTGCTTAACAAAAAGTGCTTAACAAAAAATTGCTTAACAAAATTGCTTAACAAAAAGTGCTTAACAAAAAATTGCTTAACAAAAAATTGCTTAACAAAATTGCTTAACAAAAAGTGCTTAACAAAGTGCTTAACAAAAAATTGCTTAACAAAAAGTGCTTAACAAAAATTGCTTAACAAAGTGTGCTTAACAAAAAGTGCTTAACAAAAAGTGCTTAACAAAAATTGCTTAACAAAAACTGCTTAACAAAAAGTGCTTAACAAAAAGTGCTTAACAAAAAATTGCTTAACAAAATTGCTTAACAAAGTGCTTAACAAAAAGTGCTTAACAAAAAATTGCTTAACAAAATTGCTTAACAAAAAATTGCTTAACAAAAAATTGCTTAACAAAATTGCTTAACAAAAAGTGCTTAACAAAGTGCTTAACAAAAAATTGCTTAACAAAAAGTGCTTAACAAAAATTGCTTAACAAAGTGTGCTTAACAAAAAGTGCTTAACAAAAAGTGCTTAACAAAAATTGCTTAACAAAAACTGCTTAACAAAAAGTGCTTAACAAAAATTGCTTAACAAAGTTGCTTAACAAAGTGCTTAACAAAAAGTGCTTAACAAAAATTGCTTAACAAAGTTGCTTAACAAAGTGCTTAACAAAAAAGTGCTTAACAAAAATTGCTTAACAAAAAATTGCTTAACAAAATTGCTTAACAAAAAGTGCTTAACAAAAAATTGCTTAACAAAATTGCTTAACAAAAAGTGCTTAACAAAAAATTGCTTAACAAAAAATTGCTTAACAAAAAATTGCTTAACAAAATTGCTTAACAAAAAGTGCTTAACAAAGTGCTTAACAAAAAATTGCAACAAAAATTGCTTAACAAAAAGTGCTTAACAAAAAGTGCTTAACAAAAATTGCTTAACAAAGTTGCTTAACAAAGTGCTTAACAAAAAAGTGCTTAACAAAAAATTGCTTAACAAAGTGCTTAACAAAATTGCTTAACAAAATTGCTTAACAAAAAGTGCTTAACAAAAAGTGCTTAACAAAAAATTGCTTAACAAAGTGCTTAACAAAATTGCTTAACAAAAAATTGCTTAACAAAAAGTGCTTAACAAAAAGTGCTTAACAAAATTGCTTAACAAAATTGCTTAACAAAAAATTGCTTAACAAAAAGTGCTTAACAAAATTGCTTAACAAAAATTGCTTAACAAAAATTGCTTAACAAAATTGCTTAACAAAATTGCTTAACAAAAATTGCTTAACAAAATTGCTTAACAAAGTGCTTAACAAAGTGCTTAACAAATTCTGTCCCCCCTTTTTTTTTTTTTTTTGGATATCTCTTTGTTAAGACACTTGTCGAAACATTGACAAATTTGAAGCAAATGCTTCAAATCATTCAAATTATAAGCTATCTTGTCATGAATGATCCTTTTCTCAATAACTTATTTCGTTACACTCTACTCACTGATCAGAAAAACTGCACGATTGGATTCATTTCAGGAAAATATGGACAAAAATACAAATACTGATATCCCCTATAATTGATAAACTCACCTATATCGGTTGAGCTGTGGGTAGGAGTGTTATCCATGACAAGGTAATGTCCCTTCATTTATGGATATCTGACCATCTAATCAAGAGTGGCCTTCACAAAGCTCAAATAATGCCCTGTCACTGTTCCGGGTGCTAAACATCTGTCACATGTCTAAGCTTTCTCCTTTTGATACGCTTTGGAGCTCTGAAACTAACATTAATTAAGCCAGTGGCCGATATGGCACCTGAAATAGATGTTGCTTTCGCTTTCGTCATAGGCACTGTAACTATTGCTGGAGTTTTCTTCCTTGACCAAGTCATACCTCGATTCAAAATAATATGGAAGGATGATTCATCCAAAGACACAATTTGTTGTAAATTCCATGTCAGTTTGCTGCCACTTTCGGATCCTATCATACCTTTGCTGAATCTTTCTCGCTGTTTCTTTCCACTGGTCAGAATTGTGCATGCTTAATGGAAAGGTTACACTGACTTGTCGTGAAGTTGTAGACTGTACTATGAGAAACATTAAGATATACAAAGTTTTGTTTTCAAATTGTCTACAACTTCAGTTAAACCGGCAGAAAGATTCTCATCAATGCGCCTTTAAGATAAATTGCTTATGCTCCTCCCCAAGAATACGACGTCGACCCAACTTTTTCTTTTTTTTTGAAAACGCTCTCAGATCTTCATAATAACGTTTGACCAATCTCTGAACTGCACGAATATGAATGCCTCTCGCGGCAGCAGAAGCGCTTAAGCATCTGCTAAAAAATAGATGAAAAAACCTCGTTTTCTCATCATCAAAGTAAAATGTGTACCGTCACCTGTTGAATAATACAATATCGACATCGTTGTTCTTATCGTCTAAAACTGGATGCATTACAGGATTAGAATTTCTTTTTTTAAGAAACTGAGTACGAGAACTTATTGTTTTGATAGCGAATAGCTCTCGTCAACAACAAGATCCATCGGCTCAACTCCGTGCTCATCAACAACATGTCCTTGCTCGTAAAGAAATTGCATACTCATTCTACATGTCTATGGAATGAATAGTTAATTGAAAAAAGGAAGTAAAAAAGGTATACAGAGAATGACCGCCTTTTTAATGATATTAATGCCAAGAAGCACATGGCACATGAGCACGACTTTATTTTGGAATCATTCGACATCATTACGTCGCAATCTTTGTACGCTCAAACTCAAAATTAGCGACCTTACTTTATGAAATGACTGTATGTGCCGTCTATCGAATAAAAGGAATATATAAACGATAGCTTTTTTTGTAAATTTCTTTCCTGTATCCAAACTATTCCATCGTTGCCTTTACTTTGCTGACCTTGATAATAATGAACAAGCAAACTACTTGTGTTTCAGAAGTACCTTTGGCTACACTTGCCAACCATTCTACTGCTGGTACTCCTGCTTACCCTGCCGCTGAGGGAATGACAATGTCAGTTGCAAATGATCAACTTCAAACTATCGAACAACACGAAAATCAAACCACTGGTAAGTTATATAGAGACGTTTCAGGCAAAGTATGGAGGCACATATATTGATCTGAGTACACTGATATGTATAATCCTTTGTTCTGGACAATCCAGACATTTTCACCAATTCAGATTCAGTTTTAAGGTATGGTAACATGTGTCAATAGTCTTTTTTTTTGATTTTAAAATACTCTCCATGTTTCATTTTAGATTGAGAGGAGGTCGAGGCTGTATCACAGAATGCTTGGCAGCTATCGGCTGTTGTTGTATTTGCGAAGAATGCTGCTGTTAACATAAATTCAAGCAGAAACATTCGCTATCTGTTGCAGTTGGCCATTCCGTTTTAACAACTACATGACAACTATTTGGATATCTCCCTGTATGATTTATTCCCATCAATATTCCATGATAATTTCTATTCTTAAATTATTAATGCATACTTCACAGCAATTTTTTCATCGTATGTAGACTATAAGGAAAAACTGTCCAACGTTTATATGTTTTCCTCTTATATAATGGAGGGCGAAAATTGAAATAAAGTTGTATAACATGGATTATTGGTCATTGGACAGTCGATCTAGTCATTACACCCTAAATTTAAATGATGAAAGGGCTGACAAGATTGTGTACATACAATCTGATTGTTGAGGGTTATCATAAGTTTTTTATGCAAATGGCGTAGAGTGAGTTGTCCATTCAATTGTCGTTTCGGTGATTGTCTGCGTCAATTAAGTGACTATACGTAAATAGAACTTAAACAGGAAATGAAAAATCAGATGTACCTGTAGGTAAAGCTAACCAGCAATTAGCGATTTTCTTATTCACAACATAATGCAATTGTGCACTACATGATGTACAAATTGCAAATAGGACAAGCATAGTAGCATAAGTGAGACGTTATAAATATTACTTTCAATCATATTAGTTCTGGGGCAGAGTTGAAGATCGGTTACGTTCGATGATGGAGACATAACTATTTCTGTTCTAACCAAGCAGTTTCAATCGACCTAATTGTTTGCTAACTCAGATAAACCGTCGATCCTGATCTGGGACGTCTTAATTGTAAAGACGGGAGTTTTCTCTTCTTTTTAACATTTAGATGAATTTGGGTAAGGAACCAGTAGATGAGAAGTGTGACGACGTGGTCTATTAGACACTTGCGTTCGTATATCTAACTTTAATGCTAACATTAGCATGATAACATCTATGATCTATTTTAAAATCAATTTAAGCGGCACTAAAGAACCATAAAAAATACCTATAGGATCTTTAGGCATAAAAGGCTGACCATTGATGCCGGTCTTAATGCGCTTTTTTTTATGTAATCATGCATGCTAATTCAGCAAAATGTTTGGTGCTTGCAGTGGCTATCAAACCATCTACAAGCCAAAAGCTTTATGCATTTTTTTAAGGCACCTATATCGTATTTTAAGATGATTGTTGCTTGTTGCTTCCTTTGTATCTCTTCTCGATTCATTTCAATCTCTTAAAAATACAGCTTCAATAAAACAATTCCTTTTTTCCCTGTTGCTTGTCCTGCTATTGCATAGCTTTCTTTCTTTTAAAGGCTCCTCTCTATTCTCACTTGGAGGCTCTTTTAGTTCGGATTACAATAACGTTCTATCATTGAAAATGCCGGACATGTCTATAGTAGTCAACAATTCATCGAAAACATTAGGCGACAATTTTGATAGCTGCTTAGCATCAGATCACACTAACGTTAGTGACAATAACACTAGTAATGGTATGTTTTTATAGCCAAAGACACAATTTAACATTTAGTTAGTCCCTGCACACTCATTCATTCAATCTAGAAGACAGCAATTCCACGAAAACAAACACCTGGGAGAACTTTAACAGTGATATTATTACGCATGTAGCTAAGAAGGAGAACAAATTAGAACCATGGCTAGTTATAACAGGAACATTCATGATAATACTAGTGGGATTAGGGACGCCTAACGGGTGGTAACTACCAAAAATTTCATCTAGATTTTTATAACTACTCGTTGACGACAGTAATCTGAAGAAACATTTGCTTTTTATTTTGTGTTCAAATCAATTGCCTTTGCAATGTATTTGACACATTCGCAGGGGTAAAGTAATATAAGTGGGTAGTGGTAAAAGCAATTTTTGAAAAGATTACTGTGCTAATCAGTAATCTTCACCATAATAGGTGTTATGCAGGCTTACTATGAACGGCACCTAAATTCGCAAGGCCCTTCCGATTTAACACTACAACTTACCTTTGTCATTACTATTTGTAATATCCTGATCAATTTGATGGCTCCATTGGGGCAAATACTGGTCAATAGATTCAAAACAAGATTAACATTATTCATATCAGTCATCATCTGTTCAGCAGGCCTAGTACTTGCAGGCTTTAGTACAAAAGTAAGGCTTTTCAAATAATTAACAAGCAAGAAAGATTTTATCTCTTAAGTTATTAATAAAGGACTTAAATAATTTAAAATTTGGGTATAATAATTCTAGGTTTTGCATTTGTATTTAACGCAGGGCGTCGTATACGGTATAGGTTGCTCTATTATGTTCTATGTGAGTACACATATGAATATATCTTTCCTTTATTTACGTAGTTATAATGTTGGGGATAAACGAAAGGCTTAATGTTAAAAAGAAAACCAATATAAAAGTAAAAGCAAATATTTCCGTTTGCTGACATTTGATTCTCTGTTCCTTTTAGATTGCATTGACAGTAGTCCCTAAATGGTTTTCAGAACGAAAAGGTCTTGCTTTAGGTGTTTTATCCAGCGGTATCAGTATCGGTGGCCTAGCTATGCCTTTGATAATGGAGCCGTTGAATTCTCGATTAGGGGCGGCCTGGTAAGTGTCATTTTTCGTAAGACCAAAACATACGTGTATTTTTGATTTCATGATTAGAGCAACTGCTTACCATAGCAATTTAGGTGCTTTAGAATTCTTGGGTTTATTTGTTTTGGTTTGGGAATGATTTCCTGCCTACTCTTGAGCGAGAAAAATGTAGTAAAAACCAACGATGATGAGAAGAAGCATGGTGAAAATGATGTTGAAAAATTCAGTTTCAAGAAAATCTTCAACTTCGGTTCTGTATTGAAAAATCCTCGCTTTTTACTATGGGTAGCATCTGAAATATTTATGGAGACAGCCTTCAATGTTCCGATTGTATTTATACCTTGTAAGCTTTTACGATGTTGTTGTAATTGATTGATTTGAAGATATTAAACCAATCTTCATGATCGTTCTAGCTTATGCAACCTACATAGGATTAACTTCATCTGAAGGTGCCGTAATATTATCAGTTTGTTCTGGTATGAATGCTGTCGGAAGATTATGTGCCGGGTAAGACAGGATTATGGAGGGCGTAGATGGCTCTGAATATACTAACAGTATTTAGATTTTTTTTATAATCAGATTTGCAGCAGATTTCCTTGGACATGTAAATGTAATTTTGATCTATACGGTTATTGCTGGCTTGTCGTCTCTTCTGGTGTGGATGTATGCTACTTCTTTTGGCATGTTGATGGCCTTTGCTGTTATCTTTGGCTTTTTTGGAGGTGCCTTTATTACTCTCAGTAAGTCGAATTACATATATTGACTAGGAAGAGCAGCAATTCTTATCATTCTATTCCTTCCTGTCTTCTTTTTCTAGCACCAACCATCACACTATTAGTAACTGGAAGTGAAGGATTTGAATGTGGTGTATCTGCATTCTTAGTCCTCTCGACGGTAGCACAATTTGGACCTAACCTAGCAAGCGCAGTAGAGCTTACTGTGCACGATACAAAGCCATTCGACACCTATAAATACTTCACTGGTGTAAGCTACTTACTTGGGGCATCTCTCTTATTAATCTTCAAATTCAGTTTGAACCGAAATCCACTCACTAAGATTTGACTACGATAAAGCCATATTAACATTACTTTTTAGGAAATTGAACTATTAGACTGAAAATGATAGAAGAACAGTTGCATTTATCCATAATTGCAGCTATCTACGAACATCTATCACAGCATAACTACTAAAGCGTGATTGACAATAGAATTCCGTGAAATAAAATCGAAAAATGTCTTGATAATTACTTTCTTCATAGCAACGGTGCCAAAGTTCTGGATTTCTGTCATTTACGGTCAGTTTCATTCTTTCTCTCGGCTTAAAAAAAGTCACAAAGTGACTTTGGTTTTTCTGAACAAAAAAATAAGATAGTTTTAAGCTCTCCTTGTTGCTTTACAACTAAGTACTTCACTGAAACCACGCACCATAAACCCTCACTATGGGCAAGATCACTCATAAAGCAAATCCTGATACATCAACTGTTGAGACGTCAGCCAATCCTTCAGAGAATGCTGGCATTGTTATTTCTGCATTTGACAACAGCTCTACAGCTGATTATTTTGCGTTAGTCACACACGCCATGGATCGTCATCGATTGCGCATTCTCAATGTTCGATCTGGTACAGTGAGCAATGACTATTCAGCACAAGAAAAGGAAAAGATTACCTGTTTATCTTGGGGTTTTATGAAGGATAATGGTGATTTACAGGTACTGCCCTTATCCTTTAGAATTAACTCACAACCTAAAAACAATTTTTAACTCACCAGTTACTTTGACAACCAGGCAAACACAGTTCAAGCCTTTAAAAAGAAAAAAAGTGGTGTTACCTCACTATCAAGAGTGGTTGCACTTGGCTTACACTCAGGAACAATTGCTATGTTCTCTTTGTCACATGGCGCGATTGTCAGCACATTAGTGGGGTCACATACAACACCTATTTCAGATTTTGTTATGACAAAAGATGGTTCGAGAGGTTATTCGGTAGCAGAAGATAGTATAATTGTTGAATGGGATCTGGAAGAGGGAAAGGAGTTACAGTAAGTTTGGAATGTCATGTCTGTTGCTTTGCGAATATGATGATGTAACAATGTCTTGTAATCGTATAGTAAGTGGAAAGCAGATGCAAAGAATGTACGAAAACTGAAGTTGAGTCATGACGAAAAGAAGTTAGCTACAGCAGGACATACCATTACTCTTTGGGATTTGAGCACGTATACAGTTATTAAGGTATGTCTATTATACAGTTTTAGTATTGCTCGGTATATGGCTTGTCCAATAACAGATTGTTATTCCTTATTTGTAGAAATTCATTGGACATGCAAGTGCTATCAAAGAAATGGCCTTCTCACATCAAGACGATGTATTAGTGTCTAACGCAGAAGATGATAGATATATTAATGTATGGGATGCCCAAGCTTCGAATACAAATTCAAATAATCTTACAGCGTTAACTCTTGAAACAAATGTTCTACATATTGACTTCTCATCAACAGAGCCATCCGTATTAGCAGTAACAGATGATGGCTTAGTTAGTATTTGGGAAAATGCATCTTTAATTTCAACACAGCAAACGCCCTCTGCTGGCAACAGAAGAAAAATGATTCGATCCATGACGAAACAAGCTGATGCCAATATAAAACTGGTTTCTACTGCTGATGAGAATAATGTGATTCCCATCTTAGGTGCTAAGTTCGTAACTGATAATGGTGGCAAATCAATAATGATCGCACGTGGATCCAGTATTAAACCTTCTTTCGAGGTAGTCAAGTACGTTAATGAGGAAACAGGGGCCATCTTATGCGATATCGTTCTATCCAGACAGCCTATTACAAATTATTTAATCGACACTGCATCTGTTGCTGCGAATAATTTGAGAACAACCCGCAAAGCCTACGATGAATCCACAGTTACTGTTGTGGGCAATTCTGATTTTGCCGTCAAAGCACCTATAATGGCTACCAACGATGAGCAGAACCTTGATGAAAATGAAGAGCCATCTATTGAGCAGAAGCTTCAGAGCTTAGACATGGTGGACACAGCAACAAGAGCCACTCAAAAAAGTAAGAAAAAGAAAACTGTCAACACTCCCTCTGCTGGATCATTACAAACTGTTTTGGTGCAGGCCTTACATTCGAACGATACTACTCTCCTCGAAGCGTGTTTGCAGCATGAGAAGCCTGAGGTGATCAATAATACAGTAAGACGATTGCCTACGGAATATTTAATTCCCTTGTTATTGGAGCTTATCACAAAATTTCAAGAAAAGCCTAGTCGTGGTCCAACGCTTTTACTTTGGATTAAGTCTGTTCTCACCATTCACACTGCCTACTTAATGACCGTGCCTAATTTAGTGGGAAAGCTCTCCGGCTTCTACCAAGCATTAGATACGCGTGTTGGTGTGTTTCCCAAGCTACTCGCATTAAGAGGGCGTTTAGATATTGTACAGAGTCAAATCAACGTCAAGTCATATTCAGATATCAATGATACACAGTTACAACGTGCACAAATGGCTGAGAATGTTTATGTGGAGGAAGATTCAGATGATGAAGTGGAAGCAGAGGAAGAGTTATCAAGTATGGATGAAGATGATGACGAAGGTTTATCAGAATAGAAATGTTCAACTATTATAGAAATTTGTAAATAAACTATCCATTCGCTATTTATCATCTTACAAAAAGTACTTTTATGCCATATTGACCATTGAGATAATTAATGTGGCTGATGTTCGGTGCTTTCCTTCTCAAAGTCAGATTAGCTTACACAGACATAGCATGCATAGTGCAACAAGCAGTTACACTGACAACCAAATTCTTCTTCTTTGCGTAAAATGGTCTGTTGTATAAAAAGGCATAGTTAATTCTGTGCTTTCAAGCTTTTCCTCTTTTTCTTTCCTTTTCACGGACTTTTCTCTTTGACCAAGATAAAAAATGTCGTTCTTTACCAACCTGGCTGAGAAGGTTACTGAGTTTTTCGAAGACAACAGTAACGAAGATAAAAACAACGATGATGATTTTATTGAGCAACAGCTGATGAATGAAAAACATCGCTATGATTCGTTTGCTGCGGTCAGACATAATGCTCAGGTCAAATACTACATTGATGGCCATAACTACTGCTGGTAAGTCAATAAAAACTAACCTTATTATAACATGCTATTAAGCGTTTATTACTCTGCAGGGCTGTGTCTGAAGCCATTGAACGCGCCAGAGAATGTATTTACATCGAAGATTGGTGGCTGGTAAGACAGAATAGAAAGCTCAATCTAATTTTAAGCTTGGTTTCATTAACTAATAAGGTCTTTTTAATTTAGACTCCTGAACTAGTAACTGCTGAACTGATTTGTACGATAAATACAAACAACGACTAACGTAAAAAGTGTTATTTTTAAACTTGACAGTATTTACGTCGTCCTCCTTCCAAGTATCCTGAGTACCGTTTGGATGCTCTTCTCAAAAGAAAGGCAGATGAAGGTATCAAGATTTATGTTGTCGTTTATAAGGTTGGTTTATTGGGCTGCTTGTCTAAATACCTGTGGCTAGTCATGTTGGTAATACGTTGTTTATTTGTAGGAAGTTGAAATGGCTCTCACTTTGGACAGTCGCCATACAAAAGATGCCCTTCAAGCTTTGAGTGAGAATATTATTGGTAAAGCATTATTTGTTTTAAAATATTTCATTGATAATGTGTCCAACCCTTCTAGTATTGCTGTGGGCAATATAGTTCTTAGGCATCCTGACCATGACATTGGAGGTACCTTTTTTTGGTCTCACCATGAAAAGTTTGTAGTTGTCGACAATGAAATTGCTTTTCTTGGCGGTATTGATCTGTGTTTTGGGTAAGACAAGAACCTAGGATTATATTCAATAGAATGAGAAGCTAATTTAGGACGATCTTAATTGTTATGAACCCTTAACAGACGTTGGGACACAAACGGCCATCCTTTGGCTGATTTCAACGGAAATGACCCCGAAAGCGAATTATTTCCCGGTAATACAACATATTGGGTCGTAACCAACTAATTAAATTAGTTCAGAAATTATTGACTTTATGAAATCTTAGGCCAAGATTACAGTGATGCCCGCGTAAGAGACTTTGAACATGGTAAGCTCAACTTTCCACCTTAAACCCACTATAGTACTCTGGGAGCAATAACGCTTGCTTCTACAATAGTCAAAGAATGGAATATGCGTTTGATTGATAAGACCGTTATACCGAGAATGCCATGGCATGATATTTCCCTGTGTGTTGTAAGCCGCCTTCAAGCTTGACAGCTAATGCTTTGGAACTGAAATACATGAAGGCTAACTCGATTACAAATACAATCTTGATAGATGGGTGCTCCCGTCCTAGATGTAGCTCGTCATTTTTGTGAGCGCTGGAATTTCATAAAGCATGACAAAAAAATGAATAATGATCGAGTACCTTTCATACAGCCTCCACTCGGCGGTATGGGTCAGCAACAACGCTACATTGATGATGCTGCTGAATATAACTTCAGGAAATATCGTCATAAACATAGAACACATAACGTCAGTGGTACCATGCGTTGCCAAGTTCTTAGAAGCAGTGCCAATTGGAGTTCTGGTATCGAAACTGAGGTAATTTAACTTCTGTGCCCAATGCTGTCCAATATACTTTACACTGACATTCAATGCCACGCTATAGCATTCTATTCAGAATGCCTACATTGCTACTATTTTGGGAGCTAAGCATTATGTATACATTGAAAATCAATTCTTCAGTATGTGAAATGTGCCTATACTTATAAATGAAGATTAATACTTAATCCTCCCATCTTGAAAAAAAAAGTTAGTTCTACGGAAAGGAAAGAAGATAGCATTATAAAGAATCAAATTGCTAATGCTATTGTCAGGCGTATCATTCGGGCACATGAAGAACAAGACAAATTTAAAGTATTTGTTTTAATGCCGCTTATGCCTGCTTTCCCTGCTGACCTTAGTACTAAGGATGCTGCTACTGCAAGGTTTGTTGAATTACATTACTCATACAATTCAAATCTATTTGCCGATTTGCTTATCACATTTTTACGTTAGACTTGTTATGCATTATCAATATATTTCTATTTGTCGCGGTACAGATAGTATCGTTGAAAAGCTAAGAGCTACTGGTATTGATCCTGATGAATATATTCGTTTCTATAGTTTAAGAAGTTACGATCGTATCAACCGCAGTAAGCTTGAAGAGCTTCTTGTTCAAGCTGCTGGATATTCGAATTCTGTTGAGCGACAAATTAATACTGCTGGTGGCGAAGAAGGTGATCTTATTGGAATTGTACGTCAAGCCGGTGATCCAGACTTTGCTAGAGGAACGGAGGGTGCCTTCAACGTTGAAGAAGAAGTGGAATACAGCCGTGTCGGCCGGTATGAAGATGAGACGGAGAGAGAGAACTATGGTGACCGATACAATAATGAGGAAGATTATGCCGGTGACGAAGGTATTGCAGCAGATTCTATTGCCAAGGATGCAATGCTGAATGGTGATGTTGAAAATGAGCCTTGGGTCAATGATACGAAGGAAGAGCAACCGCGGGATGATGAGGCCGAGAAGGAAGAGGTCAGTGACTATGTAACTGAAGAACTCTATATCCATGCAAAAATTCTTATTGCTGACGGTAAAGTATTTAGAGTGAATTGTAAAATGTACTTTGCACTTGATTAATCAATACCTTTGTATTGTAGACAAAACCGTCATCATTGGTTCGGCTAACTTGAATGATCGTTCTCAATGTGGTGATCGTGACTCAGAAATTGCTTTAATTGTTGAGGATCAGGAGACTATTCCGTCGTTAATGGACGGCAAGGACGTTAGTTATACATAAAATAGACGTTGAAACAAACGCCTAATTATAGAAGCTAATTTATTTTCAAACTATTTCATTGATAGTATGAAGCAAGCAAATTCGCTGCCAGCTTCCGTCGTCAATTATGGAAAGAACATTTGGGTTTACTTCCTGATAGTTCAATTGATGAAGTCAACGACAATATGCTACCTTTACCTGTTCCCCAAATTGATTACACTGAAAGCGAAGAAGATAAAGAAGTTATGGATCCTCTTGACGATGCAACACTTGAAAGATGGAACTTCACAGCCAGAACCAATACTGAAGCATTCCGCGAGATTTTCCATTGCGTTCCAGATGACACTGGTGAGTTTAGGATCATTATACCTCTTAAACGAGATAATATGAACGCTAAACAATTTGTCGTTGGCATACATTAGTAACTGATTGGGAGGAGTATAAAGCATTTTATCCTGACCCTAGCCAGATTGACATAGGTCATGTTCATAATCCTGAATTGACAGTTGAGGAAATCAGAGGACAGTTGAGCAATATTCGAGGCCATTTAGTTGAATTCCCTTATGATTTTCTAAAGAACGTCGATCTTCAAGGAGAATCCATTCCGTTTATTGGTGATGATATTCAAGAACTATATACTTAAAAGATGAACAAGAAGCAGCATCTCATGGATCTCGTCTTTTAACGCTATAATTCTTATTTGTTGAAGAAATAAACATTGTCCTTTTCGTGATAATGGTAAAAAATAATGGCAGAGAGAGGACAATATTTTTTGAGAGTATGATTGAGAGGAAGAGCATCATTAAGGAATCCAAAAATATCTCTTTGCAAGGAATAAAGTTACGAAAAATGGTGCTTTCCAAGTAATATCGTTTTGTGCAGAAAAAATCGGGTAATGTTCAATTAGAAAAAAAAAAGCACCTCATATTTGCTTGTTGCAGCACAGAAAAAGGTATAAAAAGGCAGAAGGATCTTCCATACTTTTCTTTTACTTTTCTTTCGTTTTTCTTCTTTTCTATTTTGCCGCATTTAAAGTATGAGATCGTTATTGCTGTTTTCGCTTTCCTTGGTTCCGTATACTTTTTCGTTCCTGAATTATGAATCAACCGGGGCAAAACGGAAAACTCAATTTTTGCGGGGAAAAGCAAACAATGAATGATAGGAAGATAGGGTGTGTCATACCACGTTTTTCCTTGTGATTTCTGCCTTATTAAGAATATCTTTCTTTCATCTTTCTTCTCTTTCGATTACTTTATAATAAAAACTCTCTTACTCAATATCTTTATACTTTGCACATCATTATTTAACCTCCCAAAACGCTATTATGACAATTCTCAGCGGTTTGTCTCTCTTTAGTCTTTTTTCATCCCAGAGCAAGAATGATCGTTTACGCAAGAGCATTGTACCTATCTCTAATGTATTGAAGCGTCAGCCATTATCTTCAACCCCACAACGTGCACTTCCAAAATCATCGGGTTTTCAACAATACAGACAAGATGGTGGTGCATCCAATGCTAACGGTAACAAAGGGGAGCCTGAAGTGATTACAGAGAATTCAATATTAAGAAATTACCCAAGGCCTAATTTGATGCCTACATTGCACTATTCTTTGTTTGGATATCAGTCGCCAACTGAAGGAAACAAAAACCGCACAACTGTACAATGCAGCAATTGCTCAGGACCACATTCAACAAGCTACTGTCCTTGTTAATACTTCATCTTAACAACATCCATACTACGGTCCTTCTCCCCATTTACTTCAACTTTTTTCCTTAAATACCATTTTGGAATCCCAGCAATTTAGTGGTTTTGTCCACACAGTTGTAATATCCATTACACTGATTATAAGTAGTACACTTACCTTCCCACTTGTTTTTATAATATTCGTTTACTTTATTTACCACGGTAGCATTTTTAGAACTACATTCTATCATCATCTCCTCATCATATGCATAAAGAATGTAAATCCAACAGCTTTTTTCACAAGCGCAAGTAATGAAGCTTCCATAATCTGTTCATCTCCATTAGTATGGTTATTTAAACATTGATAACATACAGAAGCATCACAGCAACACAGACAGCGTTACATGATCAAATGTACACAAATGCTCGAGATGCTCGGGCTTTAGTTAATCTGGGCATGATATATACCCAAAATAGATATAATTTTACAGCAAGAGTATAGTAATTTATTGTTCAGAGACACAACAAATCAAATTTTGTGTTTGCACAAGCTTTCAGCCGTTAAAGTTCTTCTACTTAAACAATGTGTGATATTTTCAAAGAGTATATACGTGGTTAGTAGCAATCGATACAGTAGATATATAGAAAGAAGCGGATGTGTATAAAAATTCACAGTGATAGATAATAATATAGAATTTTAACATGAGCATGTCTTTGAACAATCGCATCCTACACCGGATCCACGGCCTATTAAGAAATGGGTGTTAATTGAAAACTCATACGAAAGTATTCAACTATTAAAACCTACAACTACAAGCTGCACTGTGCTTGAAGAAAATTCGAGAGCGATCATTGAATACTGGTGAGCCTGCCAAAGTAGCATCGTTCGTTTGATGTGAAGTTCGGATAGGTATGCCACTAGAGGAGTAGTAAGTTGGCGAAATACCGGATTCTGTGTAGTTTGGTAAACTATTGCTTTCTGCTTCTGTGTTCCGTTGATGGTCCAGACTGTCTGAAATTAAAGAGCTAGATAGCGTGTTTCCGTTCGTTCTGGCAGAGACAACTATTTGTTTTGGTCGACTTTTGCTGTTAGGTATGTCAATTGCTGGAGTGCTATCCATTTCTTGGTTTAGTTGTATAATATAGTGAGGAAAGAGTAAAAGCAAAAACTGTGGAAAGTATTTATGCAGCCTCATTTAGACTTTTCTGAAACCACAACTTTAAAATATAGAACGAATGACATCAAGGCTATTAAACAAAAAATCTTTTTATTCATTCATATAACCAGTCGTCTACCACACCATTTTTGGACAAGTAAAAAAAAAAAAAAATATCTGATTTAAATAAAAATTCTTTTTGCGCAAAGGGAAAAGGTATAAAACAAACTAGTAGGTATTGATGACGGTCTAATTAGATAGATTCAGAATATGATTTGATCCATCTAGTAAAGGGGCGTCGGAGAATTGATCAATTGTTTGATAATGGTGTTGGAATTTATCAAGGTAGAAAGAAGCTGCTGTATAGTAGGTCATACTGTGCGTCAGACGGTCGAGTACATGAGACAGAATCACCGATCGAGAAGCGTACTCTAATTGGCAATGGAATCTGAAGCCGAAGATTATAGGTTCATGGTGATTGCGTGTTGTGACGACAGTAACTCTCGGAATTATCATTAGGGTAGCCAAATGAGTCGTTAGCATATGATTTAGCTAGGCTGCAATCGGACTGTGCTCTACCATCGCATTCGAACAAAAGGCAGATATTAGTTCTGAATTTGTACGTTTGAGTCGGCATGCTTTCGTGGTAGGAATTTAATACAGAGACACTTGAAAGCGAGTTTCTCAAGGTTATTCAAGATAGGTACATATTTGCTTCTGAGGCCGTTTGGGGTCAGCTTATACCATTGTAAGCTACTAGCAGAGATTTGGAGACGTGGAAATAGTTTGGAAAGCAGGGTATCTTCAAGTGATTCTATGGAGCGAATCAGGAAATTGTTTTGTGTGATTGTAGCTCAAACTGTCACTGACGGCTGTCAAACCATATAAGTGTATCACTTTTGAAAGTACCTAGCAGAACCACCAAATATGTGGTGAATACACAATTTTGGCAAGCTTAAGTTTACTACCGCTCAAATTGTTGGTAGTGACAGCGCCTTCTTATTCGTCAAGTTATATGCTGATTGTAGAAGCGAATCGAAAGTAGTTGAAGAAAACCTTTTCGTTAGCAATAGGCGCGATAACAACACATTTTGATGGGTTCCGCGATATTTCGACGAAAGCTATGGTCTCCAGAATGTCGCAGGAGGGAATGCAAATCGTGTCCGAGGATAGCAGCACTACATCAACGTTGGCATATAGTAGAGATGTATTCATTGGTTCAAGTTGGAGTGGCATCTTGAAGCTCATTTGAAGTTACAGCTTGGGGACGAAGAAGACCAAGTAGATCGTTAATTGGGTACAAAAATGGAGACATGACGAGCTTTGTAGAACACCAGTAACTGGAAGAAGTGAGACAAAGCCGTAGTTTTTATTCTGGTTCTCGATGCCCTTAGCATTATAAATTCGTTAAATACGAAGCAACGCAGGCTTCATGGATTTCCCTCTGAACTAAGCAGTATACAGTTGTACAAGTGGATATAGTCAACTATAAAAATGTTATTTCCTATGATTACCCTCATCAATCTCCTTGTTAGTACAAAAATTAAGTGAATCCATTCGGAGAGCATATATTAACTCGAAGTTAATTCTATTTGATGTTTTTACACCGATATCCAGTTAGTTATAAGCAAACGATAACCTTTTCAGCAACGTGGCATCCCTAACAATTTTGCGTTGGCAATTTCAAATTTCGTGCGCGACATAATTGCCTTTTTCGGTCCTCATCTTTCGCTTCCTTTGTTGATAGTCTTTAAATCCCATTTTTACGATTCCTGAACACTATATTTGCAATTTTATCTACCAATCTGTTCGGCAAATTCTGCTAATTTATGCTGAGCAGTCAAGCGAATATTCATATGCCTCTGATTAAATTAAGTTGAGTTAAAGGTGATCGACATTGTTTGCTTACTCCGCTGTTTCAACCCATCAAATTAAAAAAAAAACGAACCCCAAAACCAAACGATAATTCTCTTTCTTTCCATATAGATCAAACTTAATATGGACAAGAACCCTAAGCTAAAAAACTTACCTATCAATGACGAAGAATTCAATAGTCTTAAAGAAGGTAATGAGTAGGGTTGTTGATGCTTCTTAAAGTACTAGTGAAGTAACAATTTAGATTTACAGCTTTTGGATTGTACGACAGGGAAAATAAGGGAGCTATTGATCATGCACACTTTGCCCCCATTCTTAAAAGTTTAAACATTGAGACAAATGATGAAAAACTAAACGTTATGCTAAATAAAATTGATAAGAATCATGACGGTTTGATTGATTTTGAAGAATTTGTCCTTGCTATGACAAGTCTGATAGCTCAACCTGGCGCCGCTGAATCTGATCAACCAAATAACGCGAATAATAACGACACAGGAGAATTCTCTGGAAAAAGACGCTTCTCAAGGCGAATGAGCAGACATGAAAGCGATGAATTACGATTGTGCTTTGCCAAATTTGATCAAAATGGTGACGGATTGATCTCTACTGACGAATTAAAAGAAGTTATGAAGGGATTGGGCGAAGAACTGACTGATCAGGAAATTGATCAAATGATGGAAGAGGCTGATGCAAACAATGACGGTTTTATCGACTTCAACGAGTTTAGAGCTTTGATGCCCTCTTCCTCAGCATAAACTTATCCCACTTATCCCAACCTACTGTTAAAAGATGTAGAACTCATATCAATTGTTTCGGTTAATTTAAGAATGTAGTATATTTGTATAGTTTACCCGAATATAGAATTATAATAAAGTGTATTTTATTTGAGTTATTGCCACATTGCTTACGCAATTTGGAAAGGGCAAGTGTCACAATCACAACTTTTTGAGCGAGTTCTGGTCCAAGTTCTTTGCAGCAAACAGCAAAGGGCGATCAAAGTGAACTGCTACACAAGTTGAAGGGGGTAACATATAAATATCGACAAGCGGTTAGATTTTGTGTGCCAGCGTATGCTGTAAAGCAGTTCGCAATACATAACTGATCTAATAGCTGTTTCTTTTACTTGACCTGAAGCAGAAATGTTTCGACTGATGATGCTGGAGAAGGCTCTGTAATTTTCAAGTATAATTTTCGAGGTTCATGTTCGATTCTTCCTTTCTCCTTTTTTTGTTATCAACCATAGAAAAGAGATGGTTCTCTAAGCCATTGCAAATGTGTAAAATTATACGTGTCACAAACCCGAGGCACAATTAATATTTAGTTCACGGTTTTTGTTACTTTTATTCAAAGAGGCTCAACAGGGGTTCATATTGTGAACAATAGCAACATCAAATCTGGTAGCAAACTCTTGTATTGTGCGCTGCTATTTAACGAAGTATCAATAAGACATAGACCCAATTACCTTAAAGTAACACGACTGTGCACTAACAGAGTCAAAAGTGCATGTGATGATATCCTAAATGTTATTGTGTACCCTTTTCGAGTGAAGATACAATGTTAGAGTTATGGTTCAGAATATTTAAATTTTGGTTCATTTTTCTTTCCTAATCTTATCACTTTCTTACTCAAGCTTGTTACTCTAAACGATGGTTGATTACCAGCCAATCAAATACCCTTGGTCAGCATATAAAGATAGATCTTACAAACCAACGGAAGTTGTTAATAATGATCTTTCGGGGTAAGCATAAACAATGAGATTAACCTTGTTAGTAAAATTGCAATAACTCATCACATTTGAGATGAAAGCTCACGAACAAAGATGGAAGAGCTCAATGATTCAACCACTGAGACGGTTTCAATGAATGAGCAGGAAGATTTATCGCCATTCAGGGCTAGAAAAAACTCACTTATACCAAAAGAACTTATGGCTAATAGTAGCGCGGAAGGTTGTAGAGAATATGCTGCCTTGGCGACAGTTTTCGGTGTTCCTGAGTATGTAGATTCCAAAATATTCTGGGAGCGGCAACAGTATCAGACAGAGGAACTTTTGCAGAAGTTACGGCCAACTTCACCTACAAAAATTTCAGAAAACAAGAATCAGAAAGGCAGATCTACACAAAAGCTCAGCCAACAGCAACTGCAGCAGCAGGAACGAAGAAGTTCGACCCTATATTTCAATTCAATGACCGAAGGCAGAAATGGTACATCTACCAGTTATGAACTCCAAGACAGGCGCTTTATTTCGTCTTACGTAAATTCTGCTTTTGATCCTGTGCGACTCGATAGTCTTCTCGAGACGACTTTTCCGAATAAGGACGAACCAGTACCTACATCTACAATTAGTTTTGCTTTACCGAAAATACCAACTGTGAGTAATTTTGGCGACTTTTACTATGAAGAGACAAGCATCGACAACGGAGACACTCATAATTCGCAAATAACAATACCTGCGAAGAAACCAAGTACAGAGAACTTTTATACCAGTTGTCTAACTTTATTACAGCAGACAAGTATACTGGACGAGAATAATGGTGAAGAGTCATCTAGTACGGTATCAAAGGAGCGCATTCTGATTGGTATCCCTGAAGTTTTCGATTTTATTCACAACGATAATGACGAAAGATTTATAATCTGGGGACCCGATCCTATCTCTCTGTCGTCCTCAATGGCCACAATAACTGTTCCTGAACGCCTATCATCTTACGCCACCGTGTACAATAATCAACACAATACGCGCCCTGCATTACAAGGATTCTCGTCCAACGTTACTTCAGTTTTATCAGATGAACAAGAAAGTGCATCACATCTGCAGCACATTAAAAAATCCGAGAAGAATAGATTGAGCACTAACTCCATGCGTATGTCAGCCCAAAAGTGGGCAAAAACCTTAAGCAGATTAAGCATATCATCAAGAGCACGTGAATCGCACGATAAAAAAGCGCTGGAAAGTCAAGCACAAGCTTCGTTGTTTTTAGAGAAGGCTTTAAGCACGATTAAGTTTCAAGACAATCCAGCCAGCAACAAACGTGGCTCTACCTACAATATCGATTGCTTAAATATTCCGAAAGTTATTGAGGCAGCCAGTGTTTATAAGTTAGTTGAAAAATTAACGAATTCTTTGGGTAAGGGATACACAACCTTCGTTCTTTTCATACTCTATATTGACTTGCCATGGCTAGATTATACTTTCATGACAGATTTCTTTCTTACATATCGAGACTTTTTGTTTCCGGAAGATTTATGCCGATTGTTGATTCTAAGGTTTTATTGGGCTCTGCAAACAGATGAGGAAAGTCGAAAAGTTGTTCGAGTCAGGTATAGCGACACCAGCAACTAATCAATACATAACGTCTCTACGCGTTTTCTTGTACAGTTATTTATATCACTTACCTCATATAGATCCTTCATAGTATTCCGACATTGGCTAAACAATTACTTTGTTCATGATTTCATTGGTAATCAGCGTCTTCGTATTTTGCTGGTCAGTTTTCTCAACGAACTACCTCAACATCCACTCATCCATAAATCTCCACGCGATCAGCGCATTGTCAAAATGTTGAAGCGTGTTGTACGACGTTTGAAGAGACTGTACTACCATCAACCTATCAGCAACAGCGATAAAGATGCGCGTGTTAAGGTGATTGCTCCCCCTCCGCCTACAGTCGAACAAATACAAATTGAAGATATTGTACGTGAGAAACTCTCTTATCAAAACGTTATTCATCATAAGGCTAGCTTTGGCGCCTCTGATAAAATGAAGATCAGTGCTAGTCATCATCACGGAAATATGGCCATTCAAGATGCCAGATATGCTTCGGTTGTTATAGTTGGAAGCTTAAAGGTCAAAGGTGGCAGTTTTATTGATTCAGGCGTGGATACTATAGGAAGTCAATTTGGAAAACCCTCCTTTTTTAATCCTCAGAAATTGCAAGGTGTTAATGGCAATAAAATCGTTGAAAGCCCACTAGTAGGCAGCAATCAACCGTCTTCTTCATTAAGCTACAATCACTCCAACTTGATCGACAATCAGTCTCAAGAAAAGGGTGAAGAAACACAGTACAATACTATCGGTGTGCAGTATGATCAAAAGTCAGATACTGACCACTCATTGCTAAGTGATTTAACAGCAGGCGAAACTCTTACCCGTTACGACGATAATAACTCTATGGGACCAGACATTGGCAATTTAAGTGACGATGAAATGGATTATGAAGGGATTGCCAAAAATGACGAACTTGAAGTGCATTGGTTAAAAGAGCAACAAGAAACAATAAAGTTCTTTCATCCATCGAACCAGACAACTATGCATAAAAACTGTATCTCATCGTTACAAGCGGATGACACTGAATCCCATCTAACAATTGCAGAAACAGATATACCACGTCCAACCGGAAAACTTGAACCAGGGAACAACAGCTATGAAGCAACCGCAGAATCACCAAATATCAACACTGCTGCAGTCATTTCAGTAGAAAATTTGGAAAACATCTCATGTAGTAAAAGTATTAGACGTGTACCGTCAGAACGCTGGTGTAAAACAGGTGATGACTATCTGCAAAATGATGAGCATAAAGCAATTGCTGGTCAATGCTTGCCGCAAGAGCTATTGAAAAAATTGCAACTGAATGAGGCTGAAAATGCAGTCTCTTCAGGCATCTCCCACGGATTAGCAAAGAAGCTATCACGTAAAAGTATTGAACGTAGAAAAAGTGAAAAAACTATACTAAGTACAGGTTCTTTGAACCTTAATTCGGAAGTAGCTTCGACAACCGCCTCAGTACAGTCGGAAACTTCTTTAGCGGTACATAATCAAAGACCCAAAGTGTCTTCTTCTATTACAGAATCAAGGCAACTCAAGTCAGATAAATCAAGAATGAAGAGCTTATCCAGAGGACTATTAAAAAGGAAAGGCAACAAAATAGCAACAAAGAATAGAGCGGCTAATAAATATACAAAATTGTTTGTATCGATACCGTACGAAGTGAAGACGGAAATTAATCCATCTTCAACGACTACGATGTCGCCAAAGGAACAAAAAGAGAAAAGTTCTGCAAATATAAGCGAAAAATACGATAGCAATAATCGAGAATCGGTAGAAACTAAAATATTACCGCAAACTCGTAGACAACAATCAGAAAATGGTCAACTCTTAAGCCTTATAGCTCATCGTTTACGCCATAATAGCTTCGATGACGATGGAAACATTGATACCAGCTCTTGTGCTTGTATTGATTGCATTAGTAACAACGATGACATAACATGTGATACAAAGAGATTAAGCATTTTTTTGTTAAATGACGATGAACGTCGATACAGCGTAGAGCTGCGGAGAAAACGTGCAACTAGCGTAGAGATTGATCAACGAATCGAAAAAAATCAATTTAACTCAAGCATACACGAAGGAAACGAAGAAGAAACTAGAGTAGAATCAGATGGTAGTAATACAATTAAGAGAGGTGTATGTGATGATGACAGTGCTATGGATCTGGAATCAGCTATACACAGAGAGCTTTCGATCGAACAGAATGATTTGTTGGTGGAGATAAACTCTCAAAATAGCCACAAGCAAACCACCGAACAAATGTATAATACCGTAAACGAAAGCATAACAGAGCATCAAAAAAATTTAAATGATCAAACAACTCAAAGCTGTTATTCTATTCCGCGTCCTCTATTATCTACCAGCTCTTACCATAACAATAACAGTCGTTCATTCATAATGGATTATAAAACGAATCAACTGGCAAGCCAGTTCTGCCTGATCGAAAGGGATGTTCTTATTAAGGTTGGATGGGAAGAATTGATTCACTGCAAATGGACACAGATGGACGTAGATAATAAGGTCAATAGGAACAGCACGTCAGGCAACAATATACTTCCATTTAGCAATGAGATTGAGGAGCATATTCCGAATTTTACCGTTTTAACTGAGAAGAAACGTGCATCTGACCAAGGAGTCGAGAAAGTGATTCAACGTTTCAACTTTGTTTGTCAGTGGGTTTCTTCAGAAATCGTGCGTACTGAAAATATCAACGAACGGGTGAAACTGATCGAAAAGTTTATACGGTTAGCACAGGTGAATATAAAATAAAGACACGGAATTTTAATATGATGTACTCAAAAGAATTATGCTCCAAACTATAGAAATGTAAACTGTATTCAAATTATGCAACGCTTGTACAAATTCTATTAGGCTTACAGTCTCCAGCAGTAGCTCGCTTAGAAAAGACATGGTCAAAAGTGAGCGCAAAATGTCAAAAGCGTTTAGAGCAATTGACTGAATTCACGTCTCCCATACGAAATTGGAAGAATATTCGAGATAGTATGACAGAAGTGGCAGAGGAATATGGAAACTCTCCTTCAGAAGTACAGGTCGAAATGCCCGGAACAACCTCTGCTAAACGCAAATTCAAGAAATCAGCCAGGATTAAGATTCCATTTGGGGGTTGCATTCCGTTCTTAGGTATATATCTTTCAGACCTTGTCTTCAATTCTGAAAATCCCCGGTTTTTGAAACCGAACTTGGAGAATCAAAAAATTTACACCACTAACAGCAAAGTAGGTTTGCCACCCTGCTTAGACCAGCAGCTAGTTAATTTCAGAAAGTATAGAGTCATTGCTACAGTGATTAAAAGGGTTCTTACATTCCAAAATTTGGCGATGCGTTATGCTTTCGATGAAGACGAGGTTCTGCTTGAAAAATGTCGAAAATTACACGTCCTAGATGCTGTTACAATAAAAGAGCTGAGTGTATCATTGAAATAGATTCTCCAAGATCTATACACTTTATACTATCCGTACCCCATGTGTAATTATATGTATATAGTTAAAATTTTTTACAATAATAAAGCGACACATCGTAGATCGATTTTGTGCATTAATTGAGTTAGGTTTTAGCAAAACATGGATTTCTTCGTATATATTCTCTACTTTCTTGATCTGCTGCTCGAATGGGTTCCGGTAGACGATACTTGATACAGGTAGCCAATACAATTTTAATAGCAGTTTTCAACGAAACACGATGACCCTGACTTACAAATACTGGGTTTTTGGCCGTATCTGATGTACGCACTGCAGAGCCGTAAATCAGACTATTACTAGCTCCCTTGAGAATATATTCATCTCCTCGTTCGAGTAATTTATTGTCAAAAACTCGTTTGTAAGTGGACATATCATCGATCTCAGAAGGAATCACTAAGAAGTTCTTTGCGACACCAATGGTTGGAGTATTTGCTAGAACTCCCAAATGGCAGGCAATTCCAAATCTCCGTGGATGTAATAGACCATTACCTGTTTTGCAATTTTGAGCATTACTGCACAGATACAGGGGTTTCTAGGTTTTGATTACCTTACCATCAACAAGAATGATTTGAGGATATAATTCAGGTTCATCATGCTTCAGCTGCTCAAGTAGAACTAACAGTGGCTGGACCTCACGAAAAGCCAGGAATCCAGAAATATATGGCAATTGCAA
This sequence comes from Mycotypha africana, assembly GCF_025528875.1. NCBI lineage: Eukaryota > Fungi > Mucoromycota > Mucoromycetes > Mucorales > Mycotyphaceae > Mycotypha > Mycotypha africana. The sequence goes on along the minus strand of NW_026515725.1, from coordinate 3,027,182 downwards.
TTTGGTATGACAGAATTTCTTATAAACAATCTATGGTCCAGCATCGTAATATAGTATGATATTCTATTCTACCCGTACTCTATCATTATTATTTTTTTTCTTATATAAGCGTACCTTGCAGTCGGGCATAGACATAACTATAAGGCAAGCAACCGCCTTCTCCCTATCCCCTCGCGGAAAGCTCAAATCAACACCACCCACATATTTTAAACCAGCTAGATTCTCATTGTCAAAGTCCAAGACATCTTCCAGCACAAGATCTTTACTCAATCGTATTTGTTCCCTGATCTCGCACAATACCGTCATTTGATAAACTAAAACCTGTAAATAGATTAAATTTGTTGATTGTAAGGTTGACTTACTCAGTCCAAATTACTTTTTGCTCGTTGGAAGGGTCTTTATCGAAGGCCGTATACATATTGAGTCAACCTGTCTGTGAATTGTGCGTAGAAACTGTTACAGAACAATGAGATAACGTTTAAGGCCCCGACAGAAAATACCACGTTACGTTTAAAGAAATCTTTTTATTACAATATTTAAAACCCAATGAGCACCAAAAATTGCCCGGGGCAGATCCCAAAGTTTCTATAGTATAGACTATATAATGTTAAAAACCCCTTTGGGAACAAGGGTAAAAAGGATTTAATCAGCTGTTGTTGTATGTGATGGCTGGGTCAACCATTGTAATAGGGCGTAGCCTAGTGAGGGGTCTGGTGAAGGTGCAGTCATTAATTTGTACAGGAAATCGGGGAAGAAAGAATTATCGTAGCTTTTGTCGAGAGCTTCGCGGAGGATCAGGTTTGTATTTTCAGGTTTTATATCAAAATGACGAAATGTTGATTCTATTGTGCAAAACCATGGGTTTTTGAACCATATAAATCCTAGGCATCAGCTTTCCTCTTTCATAATTTTCTTTTTTTACTTTAAGCAAACTCCTTACATTTTCTCCATATTGCATATATTTGAATGAGATTATCGTTTAGTATATTGTTACTGCTCAGTGCAGTCCCCTATCTCACGCATGCAGAAGAACAAAACAAAAATATCAAGGATGCTCTTGTAGTGGACGCTGGAACTCAAGAGACAACCAATTTTGGTGCCAAAATCAATAATACTGACAGTTTGACAGTTGGCTTACGCGGTCCTACTCTCATGGAGGATTTTATGATGCGTGAAAAAGTTATGCATTTTGGTAAGTTATTCCTCTATGGATCGGTTGCATTATGGATGAGAAACTTACACATATATTCCTTGAAATTTTGTTGACCACGGGCAATTGCAGACCATGAAAGGTAAATTAATTAACAACAGAATATGTTTGATCAGAGAGCGCAAAGCTAACCCTTTGAATTAAGAATTCCTGAACGTGTGGTACACGCAAGAGGCGTCGCTGCACATGGTTATTTCGAACCTTACGCTGACTGGTCTAATATTACTGCTGCAAAATTTCTCAGACATCCCGGTAAGAAGACACCCACATTCGTACGTTTCTCCACTGTTCTTGGCTCGAAAGGCTCGCCTGATACTGTACGTGATGTAAGAGGTTTTGCAACAAGGTTTTACACTGAAGAAGGCAACTTTGATCTTGGTAAGTGTCATTGTTTGTGTTTAATATAAGGATTGTAAAAAAAAAATTGTTTCAATCGACTAAATTCTCTATTTGATTGTATAGTGGGAAATGTCATCGCACCATTCTTTATCCAGGGTATGCTCTTTTGCTATTATTACAATAATGCACGAACTTATAATTGTTGCCACTTATCTACCTGAAAATAGATGCCATCAAATTTCCTGACTTAATCCACGCGGGAAAACCAGAACCAGATACTGAAGTTCCTCAAGCTGGTACTGCACACTGTACTGCTTATGACTTCTTTTCACAACACACCGAAAGTATCCACACTGTTATGTGGGCACTCTCCGGCAGAGGCATTGCGAAAAGCTTCCGTCAAGTAGAAGGTTTCGGTGTTCATACGTAAGTTCCAATTTTTTAGTATTGTGTTGCTTATACAAAGTTTGTGATTTCCTAATGAAGCGATCCCTGCAATTAGTTTCCGTCTTATCGATGAAAAAGGCAAGTTCGTCTTTGTCAAGTTTCATTGGAAGCCTCTACAAGGCCTTGCCAATTTGGTTTGGGTATGAGTGAAATTAATGTGTACCGCAAGTTTTCTGATATGCACAATGTTTCTAACTTCATTTTTCATCTAGGATGAAGCGCAAAAAATTGCGGGCAAAGATATCGACTATCACAGAAATGATCTCTATGAAGCTATTGACCGCGGCGATTTTCCCGAATATGAGCTCGGTGTACAAATCGTTCAACCTGAGGATGAAGACAAGTTTGATTTTGATCTGCTTGATGCGACCAAAATTATTCCGGAGTCACTGGTTCCAGTCACAAAGTTGGGTAAGATGGTATTAAACAAGAACGTCGACAACTTTTTCTCAGAAACCGAACAGGTTACCTTCCATATGGGTCACGTCGTCAGAGGTATTGGTTTCACTAATGACCCCCTTTTGCAAGGCCGCCTCTTCAGTTATCTTGATACACAACTAAACAGAATGAGCTCTGCTAATTTTATGCAACTCCCTATTAACAAACCTTTGGTTCCTGTTCATAACAATCAACGGGATGGTTTCATGCAACACAACGTGTACAAGGGCAAAGTATCTTACTTCCCTAATGACATGCAAGACAATACACCTGACGTTGTTGCTCCAGAAGATGGCGGATATCTTGAATATCCTGAAGAAGTCGATGGTAAGAAGCAACGAGGCAAGGGCGGCAAATTTGCCGATCATTACTCTCAAGCTACCTTGTTCTGGAACAGTCTAACGAAGGCTGAACAACAGCAATTGGTTGATGGTGCTCGTTTCGAAATTGGCAAGTGTATGAATATGCAAGTTCGTACTAATATGGTCAACGTTCTCAACCATGTCGATAATAACCTGGCCCGCCGTGTTGCAGAAGGTATTAATGTTACCCCTCCAGATCCTGTTGTTGAAAACCACAATCAAACGACTGTTGGCTTGTCTATTGAAAATTATCCTCGTCCTAACCATATCAAGGCTAAGAGAGTTGCTATTGTTGTTGGTCCCGGCACAAGTTGGACGGACGCTAAGAGCATGCGTGATTATTTGGATAAAGAAGGCGCTTATGTTGATTACGTTGGACCTACTATGGGATTCCAAAATGGCTTAAATGTGACCCAAACTTTCACAACTACTCATTCTGTTCTTTATGACGCTGTTTATGTTCCTTCTGGCAAACAAGAAGCGTTCGACTATTTAACAGAGCCTACTTCACAATTCCCTTATGATGAACCTTTAATGTTTATTCTCGACACTTACCGCCACGGTAAGCCTATTGCTGCTGCTGGTCTTGGTGTTGACTTCTTGAAGGCTGCGAAAGTCCCTAGCAAAGCCATTAGCGATGATGAAGAAGACCAAAAAATGTACGGTGTATTTACAGACAGCAAGGGCAGCAAGTCCTTGCAGAAGTTGCTTAAGGAAGGTCTTATCAAGCAAAGATATTGGATTAGACTTCCCACTGATCCTAACGCTAAGGATTCTCCTACTCTTCCTGTTCAGTAAGCTACCATCTTGAATTTCCTAACATTTACTCTTTCATTCAAATACGTAACATAGGTAATAATAAAATAATTGTAACCTCGTTTCTCTTCATATAATTTATTCATGAAATTTAGACCTATCATGTCATCTTCGACGTTATCAAATGTCTTACCTTTCTCCTGGCCTACTCAAGTACCAGGATGGAATCAAGTTTTTTCACTCTCCAAGGAGAATTTGAAAAAAGTAACAAGCCTCATTAAGAACTGAAGGAAATGTGAAACTTCAAATTCAGTATAATTTTTGCCAAACCATATATTTAAAGCTTAATTCTTCTCTTTTAGTATGCTTATTCACTTCACTGTATATTTTGTAAATAAATTGAGTCCTACTGATTAATGTAAAAAAAATAAAGAAAAAAAAATTAAAAAACAAAGTTATACTTCATGTGTTGCTTTCAACACTATACTCTACTGCAGATATGTCTATTTTCCAGATAAGCTTATGGGATTGATGGAACTTGGTAGTGGGGATACCAAAGCTGCTACTATTGCCGGGTATACTTTTGTCATTAGGACTAATGAAAAGGTTCCCGTTACTACTTTCTTCGATAATTTTATACAATAGATTAACGAAAGACTCCAAAGCTAATGGGCACAAGATACATTAACTGACCTCAATTGCCAGAGACAGCGCTTATCTAAAATCTCTTTCGGGTTTATAGGGGAAAGAAGAATGTGATCTATGGTTATGAAGATGGATACGAGGGTACCTATTCAAGTAGTTCGTGACCTAGAAGTGAGGGTGGAGTGGGGCTCTGATCAATTGCTGCTAGTCGAACTAAAACAATACGTGACGTATAGCCAGCCATTGGTGATACCAAACTTTGGTTTGAGTATAGGATCTGGGGAATGTGGCGAAACAGTGGATAATGAATGATAGTGAATCATGAATTGTAGTTGGAAGACATAAACGGCAGTACATGTTAAGACACAATATAGCGTAGGATGATGAATGGAAAGGAACCTAATACTTCTTCAATTCCTAAACGCTTCCGTGCTTTTTTGAATTGTGATGGATCTCGTCTTAAAGCATTGGGTTATTTAAACAACATTACAGAAGTAGTAGTAGTACATGAAGGAGAGCCAAATTTCTGCGCCATAGTATAAATTAAATGTGTGTTATTTTACTGTACTATACATGTAGCACGTCTCTACTTGTATAAATTACTGTAATAGCAGCCGCTTGTAACCAAACCCACAAAAGTCAGAAATACAGTAACTTCAAAGGTAGATTTCAAGCCTTGTTCAAAGGCGTTTTGAAGAAAGTAGTAGTAGCTTTCAACTTCATTCATTTAACATTAAACTTTACTGATGACTGATAGTCTCATATTTTTGCCCATCAGCTCAATAGAACTGGCAAACAATCAAAGAAAACTGTCCTCAGATCAATTCATAGCTATAGCATATGTTTAAGCTGTCCTATTTTTCTATCTGACTTTCGATTTTATTCTACTAGGGCTTACAATCATTTTCTTGCTATCTTAAATGCTTTGACAAACTTGAGACTCTTTCACAAAGTTGTCTTCTTTCAAAGATATACATGAAGATGTGATTTTGCTCTGTTCGAATCTTGGTTTAAATCAAAAAATGTCAGAAAGTCCAGAAGATGGTACTGGATCCGAATTTAACTGAAGTGAGAGAGGAGTTTGAAAGGATAATTTCGATGGGCAGCACCTCAGTAGCATTGTCAAACTTATTCGACTTATTTCAGTTGGTTTTTTTTTCCCTTTTAACTCTCGACATCAATATTTCAAATCATGGTTTTAGCTGATTTAGGTCGAAAAATCAATTCAGCTTTCAATGAATTAACAAAAGCGCCTGTCATTGACGAAAAAGTAAAATTGAAAAAAAAACCCGATCTGTTCAACATCTCTCAACTTGAATTTCGAAACTTAGCATTTATCTATTTATAATCTAGGTTCTTGATGGGCTAATTAAAGAAATTTGTGTTGCTTTATTATCTTCTGATGTCAATGTTAAACTTGTACAGAAATTGAGAACAAATATAAAGAAGAATGTTAATCTGGAAGAGTTAGCAAACGAGACAAACAAAAGAAGATTGATCGAAAAGGTACTTTGGTTTATTATTGCAAAAGCTTGGACTTGTACGATCATACTTAATATTGTCTTGAACAGGCTGTCATGGACGAGCTTTATCACCTTGTTGATCCAGAAGCAGAACCCTACAAACCTGTCAAACGTCGATCTAATGTTTTTATGATGGTGGGTCTACAAGGTGCTGGTAAGACCACCACTTGTACAAAAATTGCTTCTTTCTATCAACGTAAAGGCTGGAAAGTTGCCCTTGTGTGTGCCGACACTTTTCGTGCTGGTGCTTTCGATCAACTGAAACAGAATGCCACTAAAGCGAAGGTCCCTTACTACGGTAGTTATACAGAAACAGATCCTGTCACAATTGCTTTACAGGGTGTAGAGAAGTTCAAGGCTGAAAATTTCGAAATCATCATTGTTGATACTTCTGGTCGTCATAAGCAAGAAAGTGAGTTATTTGAAGAAATGAAACAAATTTCAAGTGCTATTGTAAGTGATATGACTCTCAATATGATACAAGCTGTGAAGCCGCAATGTTCTTTAACTGAATCTTTTGTCTTTTTGGTAGAAACCTGACACAACTATCTTTGTCATGGATGGTACCATTGGTCAAGCTGCTGAACCTCAAGCCAAAGCTTTTAAGGAAGCAGCGGATTTTGGTTCAATCATTATAACTAAGATGGATGGCCACGCCAAGGGTGGTGGTGCTATCTCTGCGTAAAATATATTCCTTATTTTTGACGCAATTAACCATTGATCTTGCAGAAATCTAACTTTTTTTCGTTGTCACAATTATGTAGTGTGGCAGCTACCCATAGTCCAATTATCTTTATTGGTGTTGGTGAACATGTTCAGGATATGGAACGCTTTGAGCCAAGATCTTTCATTCGAAAAGTACTTGGTGTGCAAGATATGCGTGATGTCATTGAACAAGTTCAGGATACAATGCAAATGGCCGATAATAAAAAATTAATGAAGAACATCGAAAAGGGACAATATTCACTCCGTGATATGTACGAACAATTTCAACAAGTATCGAAGATGGGGCCATTATCAAAGATCATGGGAAGTATTCCTGGGATGCCTACGGAAATGCTAGCAGGTACCGAGCAAGAAGGCACAAAGCGTATGAGGCGTATGATGTGCATTATGGACAGCATGACAGATGATGAACTAGATGGAGATCATAAACCTTTTGATGATATCAAACGAGTTATTCGAGTGGCTCGTGGCTCGGGTACAACTGTTCATGAAGTGCAGGAAATCTTGCACCAATATACCAAATTTGCTGATATGGTGAAGACGATGGGCGGTAAGGATGGTCTTATGCAAAACATGCCCAAGGATCCTCGTAAGATGAATCCTAAGCAAATGCAGCAAATGGGACAAATGCAACAAAAAATGATGAACATGATACCCCCTCAACTACTGCACCAAATGGGTGGTATGGAAGGTATACAGAAGATGGCGAAACAGATGGGAGGTATGTTTGGTCGTGGTGGTGGACCTGGAGGAGGAGGAATGCCAAATATGGCTGAAATGATGAAAGCCATGAATATGGGTTAAATAAAATGCATCAAAAAGTAACATTTGCCATAAATATACACGAAATCATCTGTACAATAATAAGCACCCAATTTGTCATGTCAATAAAAACTTGAAAATAAACCGATTGCACATGTTGCTCTGCGGTAGGCAATAATTTAGTAATCATACTAGTAATATGGCTTGCCTTATACTAAAAGCTGTTCAATTGTCACATTATAGGTAATAAGGGGAGTATGTGAATGGTATGATTAAGGGTAGGATGCAGTGATAAGGGAAAAGGGTGATTAGGTTACGAATGAATACTTAGTTTTTACCCTCTTTGGCCTTCCATGCTTTCTCATCGAACGTGTTGTTGAATTTATTATTACTGTTGATAATTATCAAATCCTTAAGCTCACCAAATAATTCAACAGACGTTGTTTCTTCGAAATAAACAGGCTTCCATTCCTCACCCTTCTCTTCCCTTTCTTTGCGAAGCGCTCTTTGGTTATTTTCTACAATGGACTTTTCGATAGAAGCAGTTTGGTAATCGCCCGCTTTGAGAGCTTTGGACACCTTTTCCCAGACCTTTTGTGATTCGAGTGGGCTTTGTTCAGAAATAGGTGAAACTGTGACTGGAGGACTTTGTAATTTACTTAGATCGAGGAAAGTTTCTGATTTCTGCTTGTGCTTAGTAATAGTTGATTTTTTGGTCCATTGTCCTTTAATAATAGTAGGGCCATCCTTCAAAAGGGTCCTGTGATTTATGGTCGCCTTGAAATAATGATAGTCTCCATGGATCCAGCCCTTGGTAGAGTATTCAATGGTAGCGAAGAAACCAGTAGAAGATTGAACATAAGATGTACCAAAAAGCTCCGTGTAGGGTGCTGTTATTTTTTTTTTTTTTTTTTTTTTTTAGCAGTTGATCCTTATTGTTAACAATCAAATTTAACATCAGCTAATAGTGTATTTTACCTGCGTACCAAAGACCATTGACTGAAATTGATGGAAGTGAAAATAGGTATCTCTCATTATGTCCTTTCATTTCCATCAAACAATAACCAATTTGGTCTACCAACAATTGTGTACCGGAGAAGCGAGTTCTTTGGGCATCATTTACTGTAAAAGATACACCCGCTTCCTCATTCTCGACTTTGAAAGCGGAAATTGGTGGATGATGACAAACTTGTTCACAGGTGGCTCTCGTGCCATTTTGCCAGGTACAGAAGTATTGCTCACCCAAAATAGGATTAAAAGGTTTCTTTTCCCATCCACCGTTCGGCACACGCGTAGAGAAGCCGCCATTTAGTGCTGAAATAAACCATTTAATAGCCCCATAGAAACGATCTTCTTCAGTGGAACCCTTAGGAGCATCAACCATCTATTCACAATGCAAAGCAGTCTCGGATATTAGTTCGGTCGTAAATGAACGAAGAGGTTTGGAAAACCATCGAAGCTTACAATCTCAGGATGATCTGCCCAGTAAGAGCTATAATACAGTATAAATAAATAAAAAAAAAAGGTTAATTGATGTTCCACTGCATTTAAAGGCATATAATCATCCAACCTACGATAATTCAAGTAATGATTTCGAATCTAAAAGAAAGGAGGGGCATGTTAATTTAGATAAATCACCAGTAAAGGATGATAAGGTCTTCAGAAAGGAGGCAAAACTGCCCTTTTGATCCTCAGGAATAGTATTGAGTCGATTCTCGGTCTCAGTCATCTTTATCAATGTTGGCCCCTAAAAAAAAAAAAATAGAGAAGAAAGTTTGACAGGTCTTGTGAAGTATGAGGAAATCCAGAAAAAAAAAAATAGATTGCCCAAAATAACAATTTTTCGGTTAAAAGCCAGACGCGTTTAGGGTAGTTTTTTAACGGTTTGGTCAGAAAAGATCGGGGATGTTTTAAGAATATTGTGAAGATTCACAAGTGGCAGATAAGATCTGCAAAATTGACAATTCTCTAGGTTTCTCCTTTTTTCAGCTTCTATCATGAAATCCAGAGTTGACCTCATTTGTTTGTCTGATTGCTTCAGCTGAAAGGCAGTAGCAGAAGTACAGAGAAGAGTGTACACGAGTTTCTCTTTAATAAAGCGTGTATGTGATATTATGCTCCGCTTATGTAGAAGAAAAGCGCAATAAGTCGATAGATAGTGCAACATTTGATTGTGATCGGTCAGAAATGGATGTCATAAAATAGAAGAGATTCTTTCGTTAGTGAGATATGATTTAAGATAACGAATTAACACGGCCAAATCTCCAAAAACTCGTATTAGCTGTTCCACAAAAAATAGGCCGTGAAAATGTACAGTACACAAAATACAACCTATTCTGCATAATATTAGCTGTTACACCTATGAGCAAAACTTCCTTTTAAACTTGTTGACGGTACGGCAACACATCTGAGCATTTAAATACAATAGGAAATAGGATTTCTGTTGTAAACAATCAAGCCTCATAGAGTCGGTCGTAAGAACCATTTGATGATCGTATTATTGCTGAAGAAAATTGCGCCATGTTTCTCGTTGAATGAAAAGACGGTGTTTTATGATCAGATGATAAAATGTACAGCAGTGGCTTTGCATTAGTTGAGGAACCTTATTAGGCATCGGATTTTTGTTCCTGAAAAATGCTGAATCCACAGGAACATCGGATATTTTTATTATTGCTTCCTTCCTTTGATAGATGTCATATTGTTTGTATCCTGGCCTTCTAAAAAATTATGAATACAACTTGGGCCAGTCTTTTCGTTCTTTTGAACAATTTATTAGTTAGTGACATCTTCATTCTTTTTCTGTTTTTACAATAAATATCCTTACGCTATGCACAAAATTGATGGCTTAATTGCTGTTTTCCTTTATACACTACTGCCAGCCTTCGTTCTTGCACAAGGGAACTATGCTGAAGACTGTATAGGTAATCAAATCCATTTAAAACACCGTAGCTAATAACTATCTGACAGGGCTAATGCCAACATAAATAGTTCTAAATCCCATCGCCAACACGATTGTGTCTGCTGGAGAAAAAATGAAAATTTCATGGTATACTTTTTAGCCCAATTCAGTGATTGGCAGTAATGCTTATAGAGATGAACTCTTCGTTAGGGTCAATTCTCATGCAGACAGCTTTGATTCAATATATTTAATACAAATGGATGGAGACGTACGCCCTGTAGTGATCGCTCGAAACGTGCCGACTAAACAAGGAGAAATTGAAGTGGACCTTCCACATAACTTGATTCCGTCTAATGCTTGTAAGCAACTACCGTATTATTTTGAATAGGAATAGGCTTCGCTATAACACCTTTTATTTTACCTTAATAGACTATATGACTTTGGGAAGCCCACCCTTTCACTGTTATGCTGGAAATTTGAGGATTGTGGGTTCAAGAATGAGTAAGTCTCCAAAAATTCTTATCGTTATTAAATTAGCAAAATGATAGTAATATCTCTTTCATTGTACAGAAATACCTGATTCCAAAGTGCCTAGCACTTTCGGAAACCAGATTTCAACAGGAAGATTTCCAAAAAGCGAAAAGGACGTCTTGAATGATAGTGCTGCTGAAAAATCTGCCGTTCTAAAGATGTGTACCCTATTTCTGACACTCTCGATAGCGATAATCTTCTATTTCTTGAAGTAGCACGAAAATAAAATCTTCATCGGTTCGACAACCTAAAATATACCAAAATAAGTGCTCAAACTATTCCAATTAAGTGCACTTCCTTTATCAACAGAGCTGATCAAAGTAATGCTCCCTCGAATTACCGTGGACACATCGCAGACATATTAAGAGGCACCTAACACTTTTGTATTCGTTTAACAAAGAAGGAAGGCTGCCGTTCTGTATATGTTTTAAGATTTATTTGAAACCGAATTTCAGATTAATATTGTTGGTCAAGTATCTGCGACTTTACTTAAGATATCGTTTAATCTATCAATGACTTGATGTATGTCTGGTCGAAGAGCGGGATCTGTTGTTAGTAACCATCTAATGAGCTCTTTTACATCCTCAGAATAAAGGCTTTCATCTGGAATTTTGAACTGATTGTTAAGCACAGCCAAAGCAACTGATCCACCTTGATCATTCATCTCAAACGGTGATTGACCATAAGCCATAGCAAAAAGTGTGCAACCTAACGACCAAATATCAACTTTCTCAGTCAAGGTAGTGCCAACTTTAACATCAAATAGTTCAGGTGCACGGAAAGGCATTGTACAATGTTCTGCTGCTAGATCCTGCTGATGTAGTGCTTCTTGCCTATTGTTGATTTGTACACGAGCTGGACAAGCTGAACCAAAATCCATTAGAATCGGTGTTTCGCCATCATCTGAAAGCAAAACATTCCTAATAATTCAAAACTATTTAGGCTCTAGACTTTTAAACGAATATGGTGTGTATTGAGTTCTACCCTGGTTTAATATCTTTATGTACCCAAGGCACAAATTCTCCGTTTTCTCCTACCCGAAGCTGGTCGCCTGTGGGTTGATCATGAACATTGCTAAGTAAAGCTTCTTCTGGTCTATGATCTTCATCTGGAGTTATCGCTTGCTGAGCATCGTATAGCACTTTTGTTCCTCCATTTGCTGTGTACGTATGGAATTCGCGAACGGCTACACAAACGTCGCGAAAGATTTTCAGTAGATACTGTTCTGGGAAGTGATTTTGATTTAGATTATTTCTATTGATAGCGTCTTGTAAATTCCCTTTCTATTATAAAAGCGGATAATCAATATACCACCCTTTATCTTTTTTATACAAAAAGTGAACTACATACAGAATAGTATGGTAGCAATATATATACGGTTTTATTGCCGTCGGGTTCAGATATCGTACACGAGTCCTAGTAATACTTACTTCATTACTACTCTGGAAATAGCGCTAAAAGAAATTCTCTATTCTCACTTACTATTAGACGTATAATGTTCTTGTGATTGAAAAGCTGGTAAATGTCTATCTCTCGTTGAGCCAATTCTGCATCCTCTGTACCCAATGTACAGCGAATTTTTTTCAGAGCATAAAAGTTGCCCGAACCATCTTGAACTAAGTATACAAAAGAAAACCCACTATGCAATATTTAAGTATCATCGAATTTGGTCAGATAACCAGTGCTCTCATTTCTATAAGTTACCCTTCTCCTAATAACTTAACTACACGATAGGCTCTTCCGTTGATACTCAAGTTTGCATTGGGTATACAACATCCTGCGAACGATGAGAATGTGCCAAGTACTGATGAAAGAACTTCAAGTAAAGACGAAATTACAGAAGACATGAGCTTCGAAGAACAATTTTTTTTTACTTATTGATTGATATGTCAGAGTGCTGGAGGCAGTCGAGCTGTATCCATATATCTTTATAAATATAGTAAAGGGCAAGTGTTCTGAAAAAGACTTCTTTCTGTACCATCAAAAATGAACCTGATGATTGCCAACCCGTTATCAGATTTTTGACTTTTTAAGATTCAGACAATAATGGATGCTTGATCCAGCTTTTGCCAACTGTCCACTGATAATTCTCGAATATTGGTAAGTCTACATTTTCTGCTTATTATAGAACTCAAGTCGTATGATATTGCTCGAATACAAATGCTCTAAATGTCTGTAGCATGGTAGTATACAAAACTATGTTGCTCCATATTTAAAAATAACCAAAAAGCTGAATCTCAGACTTTGTGAAAGCTTCACATAACAATCAAGTATAGTTGGTGATGCTTCAATTACAATTTATTAAGGTAATAGTCTGGTGCGAGCCAATAATGTGTAATCTCATTGTTATTGATTCCTTTACTTGACAAAACTGCTGTAATTCGTCGTTTATCGAAAATTGAACTTCGGTGAGGCCGAGAAGCACGTCTAATTGTTTTAGATACAATGCGATGGCTTTCTCCAAGGTATTTTAATATGTGATACAACTCATAATCACTCAAAATATCGTGAAGTTTAGCGCGCAAATTTCCCTGAAAATTTCAGTTGAATTAGTTAGTGAAGATCGAACTTTTGAAGAGCAAATTAAAGATAAACTTACAAATGTGATGCCTGGTTTGGCCAATATATGGCTCATGATAACCTCAGCCGTACCTTCTAATGCAGATTCCAATAAATGTCCATTCGTATCATGCCACATTAACGGATAAATCCAGCGTTTATTTGTTGAATCATGCATCAGCCACTTTGGGGCAAATACCGTTGCTACATATCGTAGAGAGCTGAAACCAACAATATGGATAGCAGGTGGCTTTGATTGAAGAAGGAAGTCTAACGCTCTGAGAATATCATCAGTGTTCGTATTCAGTTCACTTTGAATTTCAAACGTTGAAGCTCCTCTTGCACCAAAGTGATGAATAACATTGTAAACAGGTTGAGCCCATGGATCCAAATTAGTGACAGTAGTGATGGTACACTTATCAATATCTTGCAATGTAAGTGTCGTTTTAGACACTTGTGAGATAGAAGTATAACTTCTTGAATATATGTTGTCTACTATATCTTCCCCTATTGTAACCTGTAAATCAAAATTTCTAAAGACAAATGCATCTCTTAACGGGACTGAATGAAGAAACGAGTTAGGGAGAAGCAAGAACAAGCAGCTTATACTCAAAGGATTATTAGAATTTGACTTACTAGCTGTCGGCTTAGGATAACACAAAACCTTTTTTGATTGCAAGAATTGTTCCTTATTCAACAGGTCAATATTTAACTAACCATGAACCAGTAAAGCAATGCAAATAAGCAAAATAATCCTTGATCGTTTCCAAGATTTGCTTCAAGCGAGATAAATCTTACCTTCCCTTGCGAAAAGAGATCCAATAAAGCAGCCATAAAGCCACTATTCAGCAATGCGGTCGTTAAGTTACAACTTCTTTCTGAAACAATTGCACTGTAGAAATTGCGAGCTTTTTCAGTCATTCTTTCAGGAAAAATGCTTGTAGCTAAGTTCATGAATCTGATATTTGATCCTTCAGTATTGTAAGTATAAGCAAGCAATAGAAAAGAGAGAACAAAGTACCTTTCCGAAACATTTATACGTCTTCCAGGTATACGTCCGTATCTACTCTTGTCGCTGATGATTAATTCTTTGGATTTGAGCTCATGTAGTGATTGTTGTATAAGGTCTTCAGGGTAAACTGAAAGCATCTTGTAAGCATCTTTTGGAGCATAACGATCGTCAGGAGTCATAAGATTCATCTGAATAGCTAAGATTAGTATAATTCCTTTTATAAATATAAGGATTGGTGATATATTTACTTTAATTAGCGTAGCAATGAGCTGCTTCGAAACCTCAGTCTTATTATACGTTGACAGATTTGCTTTAGTATCATAGTCCTGTTCACCAAAGGGATTGACAGAATGGGATATTAATAACCGTTTTGTCTGTTCATTTTGACTGTCGCTTCGTTCGATACGGTAACGTTCTCTCAACTTCTTAGCCTGTGATGGTAGCAGTACAGTGATGGCTACTTTGCGGCTGATTTATTTCTTTTAGTTTACTGCTTAATGATACTTTAAATAAGCCCAAGAACTGATTACCTGTCCTCCTCTTTCAATTTACGAAGAAAATACTCGAGATATGTGGTCAGATCATAATTGACCGTATCCCATGAATTCTCATCTGTGATCTCCTTTTTCTCGAGCCCTTCTTGATAATATTTGAGCCACTTTGTTTTCAATTCTTCAATATCAGTTGTCAATTGCGGACGTTTGTTAAGCATTGCATTAAGCTTATGACGGCATCTTTCAGGAGTATGATTTGGTAACACTTGGGAGATTGGGCTCCAATAAAAAAGAGACATTTTCGCTCTGGTTTTCATAATACAATAAGAATGAATAAGAATATCTTTTTCAAGTGATGTGAATGGATCCTTAGTACGACGGATGCCTGTAACTTTTGACCATGTTAGAATTAATTAGTATGCTTTAACTACCAGCTTTAATTCTCATGCTTATTTTACATATATTATAATAAATACTTACTTCTGCTATTCCCATTGAGGCTTTGATGAGGCTCAACAACGACTCTAAGTTTTTTAACCTTTCTACTTCCTATGAAAGTTGGCTGTTGAAACATTTCCATTTCTTGGTTATCATAATGTGGAAGCGCAACTTTTTGCTTTTGAATGGAAGCGCGTATAAGATCATTGACAATAGCCGAAGACGATTTCCTTGGCGGCTTTTTCAATCTATCAGTCCGTATCTTCTTCATTTCAAATTTTTTGAAAGAGATTAAAACGGCATTATAATAAATTCTGACACGCTTCGCTGACAAATTTGTCAATTTCATTATATGAGAACGTAAGACTCTATTATCCACATCGGGCACAGTTTTTGCTTCGAAATCGACAAAAGAGTCTAACGTAGCCTTTTGTTCGTCTGTTATTGATGTATTTGAGCTCCAACCCCTTCTTAGAGTGATTCCTGCTAAAGGGTCATTTTTGTCAGCGATATAGTCAACATCTTTTATGGTCTCTGTACAATGCGTTTGTAATTGATTCCAATATGCGGAAACATCTTCCGAGCTTTCAAGTGGTAATTTTACGATTAAAGGCCTCTCTTTCTTTGTATAATCCCGTATATTCCCAATTCTATGTAAAGCAATTCTTAAGGGGACGTTGGGCCCTTGCAATTCCTGATCATGAACAGGATCAATCAATTCAAGTGCCTTAAGCAGACTTAATGAACGAGTAAGAGTATATCGGAACTTTCTTACTGCATCGCTCATTATCGTTTTGATATTGTGGGGCAAGTCTTTCAGAGCGACGTCAAGGTTGACTCTTGTGTTCAAAAATGCCAAAAAAGTCTGATTTTCAAACGGTAACACACCATAAAGCTGTATAAATGTTTTCAAAGGCATCTGATTCAGCATATCACTCATTGCAATCACTCTATCAACCGATTGTTCACTGATACAATAACTGAGCATAGTCTGGTGTAATATACGTGCACGATGCCATTTTGAAGTTGAATAGCCATATTCTGTCGCCCTGAATAACCAAGCTTTCTTTCTGAGAGAAGAGTCCAACGCAATAGCATTGTTACCGGAAATGACGGTCCCATTGAAAGAATCTGTAAGGCCATTAGTAGCCCCGTACTCAGTACTTGGAGGCGATCTCAGTTTTAAACCTTTTGCTTCTCTCTTCGTCGGTACCTCCGTAACGTTAACCGTTTCCAATTCACGACGTTTAGGGCCACTTGATGTAATACACTTCAACTTATCGATATACTGCTGTACCTGTGCGTCATTTTCTGATAGAGTTGGATGCAGTAAAAAAGTTTTTTTCTCTGTGACTCCAAAGGAAGTCTCGATAACAGTAACATAATATTTCAACTTGTTTTGCTCTTGCAGTTGTTTGACTAAAGCAAAGAAAGTCTTGCGAGCGATCCCTTGACCATTTGCTGCTGCTGCCTCCAGTTCTACGAATTTATTGTATAATTCATGGTTCAGCTCAAGAATATTTTGTTCTTCTAGCATTTCTAGTATAATAGCATATCGACGTGCTTTAGTATTATTTTGAACAGTTGTTTTAATACGACGACCAGCTTTGCTTTGAGATTGCTGCGACTGAATATCGTTATCTTCACGTTTTCGTTTATTATTATTTGACGAATTGCAATGTATTTGTTCAGTTGATATTGGTACTGTAACTTCTGAAACCTTTTCAGAAGGGCTTTTAAACGAACTATTACTCGCTGCATCGTCGATTTCTATAGAAGCAGCTCGTGTGTCGATTACTTTGTATTTCTTAGTCGAGCTATTTCCATTGTCGTTTGTTTTAATTGTTTCTGAGTACGATCTAGATCGTTTCATCGGAGAGTTTGAATGATTTACATATTCCTTTGTCTCAAATCCTACCGAGTCAATGTCGCTGCTCACATCAAGTTCAGGGTTAGCACTAAAAGAGCGATCTTCAACATGCGGTTCACTGGATATACTATGACTATAAAACGCTGATTCCTTCCAACCCTCTTCTGAGTAATATCTATACTGTTTGACTTTTCCGCCGATCTCTTCAGTGCGATATAATGGATATTTCTGATTGGCAAGGTCACCCGAGATAATGAAGGTGTTATCGCAGAAAAATTTGAACAAATTACTATCTATATATGGATAGGTTTTTGTGAAATCCTATCAAATTATGAAGTCAATAAGTTACAAATCTAATCATCTATTGATACTATTATATTACCACTTTTGAGAAGCCGTCTCCTCTTGAACGGACGATATCTTGATATACCACATACTCGAAGGGTAGGTCTCGAAGAATTGCATACCTATTACGCTGGCAAGGCCTTACGGATGTCTTATCGTCGGCACATAACTCACTTGTCCTCTTAATAGTCTCATACTCCGATTTTCTCGGTAATCGAACAGAAGCCACTCTAGATATACCATCATAAGCTATAAATTTCACGAGTTGTCCTTGATCATGCATCTTACAAATCGTCGCTCGGACCCATTTTCCTGGCTGTCCACCAGTTATTCCCAACGAATGAACTAAATTTCGTAAGGACATCATGTTGTCGTCAGCTTTTTTAAGTTGATCAAGTATATCCTTCTTTAGCTTCTCGATGCGGTATAAGGATTCTGTATCAACGCGGACGCTATTTGTTTCAGCGACTGAAGCGACAAATTGCCAGTGATACAGTATATTTGTTGCTCTTTTCGCTCTGTAAACTTTCTCTTTGATTCTAGAATATGACATATACATTAGCGTTGGCCTAAATAGTCTATTGGCAATTGAATGAGGAAACATATATGCTTTTACATCAAACCAAGCTGGCATAGCCTTTTTAAATAACGAAAAGTTGTTTTATGGTTGATTTGTAATAGCTCTGCTAGCTCAAGCTGAGTCACTCCTGTTTTTTTGCTTTTGGCTACGATACTCAAGATATTTCGATAGATCTCTGTCAAATTCTTTTTCTCTGACTGTAGCAAAAGATAAATTTAGCTGAAAATTTGATCCCCATTTCACTTTTACAGTCTGCATGAATTTCATAAGACTACCTTCAAATGGCCGTACAGAATGTCGTCCTGTATCTTTTCTGCTGCTTTAACTGTTATATCGGTTGATAATTCCTCAAATGAGAATTTAGGAGCTTCAATTACAGTATCGTTCTATAAGAGAGAGTTAGATCTGTCGAATCTATTTGATCGTGTTCGACTATTATAGCTTGAAGCCTAGTTTCTTCTACCTTCATGAATATGAGATGAGGATTGTCTTTTACTTTTGTCCAAAGAAAAGCTTTATATCCAACATCAAATTGTAATGGTTTCAATAGTTTTTCATTTGTAAGTGAGCTTCCAATGGCTTTTCGTATAAGCTCGAAAAAACGATCAAATGAACATCCTATGGATATTTCTCTGTTCCGATTAGGCATTGAATTAGGGTGTTTACAGTCATAACGGTAATTACCCTTCTCCCCTTCTAAAGCTATGTCGAATACAATTTCTGACAAAGCTTTATCAAGCATCGTAGTGAAGAATGTCAACCCTGAGATTTTAGCCAAAAATATTAGAAAAGTGGAGAGCAAAAATCTGACATTTGACAGATAAGGAAACTCAACTATTTCAATAAGCACTGCGAAAGCATCCGAAACAGAAACATTCCTTCAGTCTTTGTATTTCTGTTCTCTGAATGTGTCTCTGGCTTCTGGAATATATTATACATTGGTTTAAGTAAAAACGGGATCTATTTACAAGGATAAATCAGAGTCTATCAAATTAAGTAGTCTATCCCTTCTTTGTGGGTAAATTGTTAGCTAGTTGGACGAGTGCTATTTGAGCATCTGAGCTTGGTAACTTTTCTATAGCTGATATTGCTTTTGTTATATGCATTTTTGCAAACTCTAGAGTTTTCTTCAAACCAGAACTTTGGTACACTAATAATCGAGCCTATTTATATGGAGTTAGAAAAGTAAGAACTTCAACCGTAGAAGTACTATCCTTACCTTCTCCTCATCTCCTTCATGTTTGCATTCTCGCTCGAGTAAAATTTTCAGCTCTGGGTATTCATCCCAAGCAATTAAAACTGGTGCAGTCAACCAGTTCGAATGTTGGTACTTATCCAATCTTGCGGTTGTTGAGAATGTACGAATGTCATCGATTAGCTTAAAAGAAACAGAATTTAGCTATTATTACATAATGTGATAAGTGTTGCTATTTGGTTACCTGTAAAGCTATTCCAAAATTCTTGCCATACTCATAAGCAACGTTTGTTATTTCATCGGAACATCCAGCCAATACAGATGAGGCTTTACAACTTTGAGCAATCAAACTACTAGTTTTCATATAGATCTTTTCCGTATAGTAATCGAGCGCTTTCTTAGCATCTAAATTCCTTTCATAGATATCCTTATATTGGATAAATTCTCCTTCGGCCAGATTCGCAAGACAAGTAGCCATCAATTCTATACACTCTGCTTTTTTCAGTTGTGCTAAATTCACTGACGCTCTCGCCAGTAAGAAGTCGCCTGCCAAAATAGCCATTTTATTGCCGAATCCTGCAGTAACCATTTGTCCCCCTGTCTCTCTAACATCATAATGAAGTAGAGAAGATGTATATATCAGTTCTGATATTTCTGCTAATTTTCTTTGTGAAGGTAGTATAGGGTTTTCAAGACTGGTGAAATCTATGTTTTGCTCGTCTTCGCCTGTTTCTTGTAGCATTTGCTTTTCTGGTTTCTTTGTTGCGTTGCAAGTAGCTTTTGCCATCAAAAGTACCAACAACGGCCTCAATCGATGGGTATCATTTTGCAGATAATGTTTTCGCATTGTATCGATAAATGGATGGCCTGAACCTAACAGGCTCGTAATATTTCTTTTTAATTCTCTTAGGTCTTTGCCGATCAATTTGACAGGATCAAATATTCTCTCTTGGTCGGCCGAGCTGACAAGACTATGGGCTTCTTTAATAGCATCTTCCCAATTATCTGCCTGACCAGTAAAGGGTAGTGTTTCAACGTTCGGTTGTGTGAGCTTACGAAGAGGTGGAGCATTTAGTAAAGAGGATTTCAGAAATTTGACACTATGTGTGAATCTGTTGAGAGCGAAGTTGTCCTCTTGTACTTCAGCTTCTGCTGCTTTTTTGAATTGCAAAGCTGATCGGTGGAAGCATCTGCAAGCAACTGACCTTGGTAACTGCCGTCTGAACCATATAGAGCTTTTGGTTGCTTTGATACTGCTGAGTAACATTTAAATATGACAGACAGAAGTCTTCCTTAAAAAGATTACCCCGGTTTCTGATGATTTTGAATACGTTTAAACAGAGATTTTATTACATAATATTAATTTTTTAAAGCCCAATGGACACGAGATATTAAGCTTATCTAAATTGCCCGGGGCAGCTCCAAAGGCTTAAAAGAAACTAAAAACCCCTTAGGGCTCAAGGGTAAAAAGGATTATGTACTAAAGGATTGTGGGAGGAGAAGAGGGCAACCAGTCGAGCAATAGGTGCCCTAACCGAGGAGTTGTAGGCGGCTCTTGGGAGTGGTGTAAGTAGTCGAGTTCAAACAAAATGTGACAAAGTGCTGGCCATAGAAAATGCCAGTGTTGTATTTGGGATGGGTTGTTGATAGGATGTGTAGGAAGACGGTTGAGGACATAGGATATGGGATCACAGACTGATGTGGGGAGTCGTAGGCGGTGGTGCATGTTCAAACAGGAGATAGCGTGGAACTTTGTAAGTAATGACGAGGGATTTTTAAGGCAATAGGTTCGGTGGCCTCCAGGAAGCCAACCCAAACGCCATCGAATACATCGGCTGCGTTCATTAGTTGACATTGGGACATAAAGGATCGGGTCGATCATTAATCGAGAACGGCATTGAGAGATCAGTTTGGAGTAAGGGCTGTTCGATTGTTGGATGTGAAGGAGGCTAGTACGGAAGTTAGCAATACAGCGTCTCAGAGCAGCTGATTCAGATCGTTGATTGAGCGGAGAAGAAGTGTAGTCTTGCCAGATCGGAGAACGAGCAAGCTTGCAATATAACGATTTACTTTGTTGCTGGCCTATATATGGGAGTAGTATCGAGATTAAAGTATCAGTAGGCAGTGAGGTAAAACGTAATAGGAACTTAACTTGTAGGACGAAGGAGCGTTCTTTCATGGTGGGCAGATTGGCAAGGTGGAGCATAAGTCGGGCAGACGATCTACTGGATCCACCAAAGATTCGTCGAATACACTTGTTCTGGGTATCTTCGAATTGTTTATATTGCTTCGCAGTTAGGGGTATCAAGTGAATACAGTATCTTACCTTATATTTTAGACGATTTACAATTTTTAATGGACAATATACATTTTAATTTTAGAAAAGTCCATAGTATTTTGGATATTGGGATACTCAATTATTCATTGATATTCAAGCAGCATTAAGGATGACATACAATCAAACCCTAGAAATTAGTCTCTATCAGTAAGAAAGTCGCCAATAATGGTTTTATTGATGTTATCTTGCAATAGGACAAACTACAAAAAGCTTGACAACTTTTTTATTAAATGACGATGTGTTCCGAGACCAACAAGATATTCGCTGGTGCCTTTTTTGGATAAGAGTTCCAAAAAAGGTCAACTTAGAATTGATTGACGTCAAACCATTGATCGAGGGCTGAGGGTCATAGTATAGCAGATACCATAGCAGAATGGGATGGTTATATTATCTGTTGTCAATGTTTTTGTGTGCGTTCATGGGTGACTTTCAAAGATAAGCACTATAAAATATATTGCTCTCTTATAGTCAAATGTTGTCTCTTTCACTTTTATTTCACGTTTTATTTTTCATACTATGACCCATGTTCAAAACAATAATTTATGAAAAGAAAAAGCAAATTTTTGAAAAGAAAAAATCAAGTGCTGTTAATGGTAACTTGCCTTTTGAAAGCCTATCTACCTAATCATATATATATGTATAGATTAATCATCGTGTACTGTTAGATGTAACGTGTATTGATTGCGGTAAAGGGGGTCACTACACCAAACAATACTTTAAATGTGAATTATATGAGCCGGAAACTGCAGATCAAGGTAAGCACCTCATGTGGCTTTAAAAGTTGGTAAATTCATCATTAGTAAGCGACTTCATTGTACCTATAGTTGGTTCGAAAGGCAGAAAGCGCAAACAGAATTTTGAAATCAAGAAGGAAAAGAAGAAAGCAAGGAAAGAGAATAATGAAGACCCAGATGAAGACAATGCGTGTTGTACCAAATGCAAGCAACCAGGACATAAATCGGTGCGTTCTCCTCTGTGTCCTCAACATGTATTATCAAAGGCAGAGGTCTTTCAACATCATTTGGGAAGTAATTACAAGGCGTTTACAAGAAGGTTGCCTCTTGATAACTGTGTTTTTGGTGACTATCGCAACACATTCAAGTCAAAAGTTGTTGAAGCTTGTTCTGTTATCCGCAACTTGGTTCTTAGAGCCAAGCTCTTTGTGAATTATTACGTCTTGGAAAATGCCACTCTTGCTGAGCCAAAGTGTATTAAATGTATCTTTACACAAAATTTCTGGTACTCTATGATACAGCTAGTGAATGGACAAAGACCAACAAATAGTAGGCTGATATCACAACAATTACTGAGCTCGTTTGATTCTTTTAAAACGACTTACGCTAAGATTGTCTTCCCTGTCAAGCTCTTTCCTGGACTTAGTCAAGCCATTACAGAAGCATGCACCGAAATTGCTACTTCCTATACGAACAGTATAGTGGAAAATTTTGAGGAGAAACTTCTCTATTTTTTGATATATAAAATACAAACAGCATTTGTGGTAAGTTGCAACTCAATATTACTTGGGTCTTACATGAATTTTTAAAAAAAGCTCTCATCTTGCGTAGTGTATGCCTTGGAAGCTTGTAAAAAAAGTCACAAGTGATTTCTGCTATCAAGAGATATGCCAAGGAAAACCTAAATGGCCAACTGATGACTACCTTACCAAAGATATAAAAGCAAAGATCCAAACCTTCTGTGAACCTTGGAAGAAGAAGCTGGGGAAGAAAGTGAACATGAAGACATTATCCGCTGATCCTGGGTCTTTCGTACCCTTTTTGTTATCTTTGAACGCAGAATTTGAGAGGGAACACGATGATCATAAACCATTTGACGTACGACGACGTCCTCTTCCAAAATTGCTATCCTTACTGCCAAAGGTTTCCGTTCAATGGAGGTTCATTACCTTGAGCGTGAACGCTCTGTCTTCTTTTGTGAAACGTTCTTTACCCCGCAATTACCAAAGCCAATTAGAGCTGTTTTTCCATGTCTTTGATTTCAAGAAACTCCGGTACAAAAGGTAAGCATACAGTTAATACGGTATACAGTCGAGTATAATGTATGAGCTTTAACTTCTTGGGCACTTGTAGTATCTCTGAACTAACACCGAATGGTGATAACAAAGAGCTCTTTGGTAATATTGTCAGAACAGATGGGTTTTCAGTTGACTTTCTTTTTTATAAAAGACAACAATCTGGCCATGGTGCCTCGTTCCAAAAATTTGACCTCACTCTTGATGATTTCTCTCTGGATGAAGTTGACAATACTTATTTACCTATTACCCTGGATCCCGGAAGAAAGTCTGTTTTTACTGCTGCTATTGGCCTTGAATATAACAGACAAGTGCGAAGATGCACTACATCTGAATACTATCATATGACAGGGTCGACCCAATACAGTGCCAAGTTAAACAGAAAGAAGGCTGTCACAGGCATAGATCTCATAGAAAGTCAGATACCCTCGCCAAAAACCTCTCGTTTGGAAATATATGAGCTATACACTGCCTATACACTCAATAACCTGGACGCTCTCTTGGATTTTTATGGACTCGAAACTGCAAAGGACCGGTTTTCATTGTACCAAGGAAGGCAAAGAGCACCAGAAACTATGGCCAACATGTTGACTCATGGAACGGCCAAGTACAATCACAAGAAGAGAAGCAAGGCAAGGAAGAGGAAAAGACATCGGAAGAAGAAGAAGAAAGGAAAGAATGTTGACGAACAGCAGCCAACAAAGTGAGTTTCAATGGAATTACATGTTCATCGTTTAGCTTATCCATTCATTAATACTTTTTAGAAGTGCCAAGAAGTGGAAGGCTGATAAGTACTTGGAATCCCCTAGAAGGGTGCCACTGATTGTGTTTGGTGCTGGAATGTTTGGCAAAGATGCAGTGAAGTTGAAAGGACAAAGATGTGGTGTTGTCGGTAAACTTTTTGCAACTCTGAAGAAACGTGAAGCTGAAGGTCAATTGATTGTTGTCACAATCGATGAATTTAAAACCTCTAAAACATGCAGCCTCTGTTTCTATGATGATATGCAAATTGTTGATACTCCTGGATTCAAGGGTACCGGCGTTCTTCACTGCAAGCAATGTCTAGAGCTATGGCAGAGAGACATTAACGCTGCTATTAACATGATGACTATATCTCAAGCAGTTTGGTCCGGAGCTGGAAGACCCGATGTTTTTAAGCCAGCGAAGAAGAAAAAAGTATCGCCGTAATAAACACGGTTTTCCTTCATTTTAAGGATTTAGATCATTACAGGTAAGGAATAGTACGGTATTTTTTTCTTGTTTTTTTTTTGTTTCGCAATACTGACAAGTTTTTGGGATTTGAATCATTGTTTGAACGGTTTATATTTTCGTCTACAACACAATTGCAACTCATCTAAAATGAAAATATTAATCGTCCAAAAAAAAATGTATTTCATCTAAAATATTAGTTAAAAATACTGTAGTTGTTGAAAAAGAATTCAAATTCCTCTTCCATTTGCATGAAGCTGTCACCTAAGATTTGAGGCTTTTGACGACAAGTTGAAACAAATTGAATGTATGTGTCCAATTACTCTATCAATAAAAGTGAAAGAAAAAAACGCTGAATTGGTCTGTCTCCTTGAAGTAGTATTTTAATTCGATACAGTAACAACGGCCATCGTCAAAGACCTTCACACCGTTTGAGCTTGAATTGTTGACGACGAGTAACTATAACATATTGACATACTTGTACCTCAGATACTAATGGCAAGATACGAGGGTTTCATAAACTACGTTCCATTCAACTATACTACTGCTTTACCTACTCTTTCCATGCCAGTTTTTATGGCTTTGAGAGTTTGAAGCAAAGATTAGGTATAGATGATTTGTTTGGAGAATCCAGTAAACTATCGAGAAGTGACGATATAGAATAACTTTCTTTACAAATAACGTAATGCTTTCGATGTCTCATGAACGAACTCCATTCTGGAAAAAATGAAAATTATTCACTGTAGATGACACACGAGCTCACAAGAGCAAGAAATACGGGTGAATCGATTACTACTTTTCACAGTGGCTTTCTAAAAAACTTGATAATCGCTATAGTAATCTCAGGTCAACGATAATTCTGAAGCCTTTGAGGATAATAATAGCTGGAAACAATATTCCATCATTGTCTAGTCTCAGGGAGCTGGTTTTCTACTGACATTAAGCGTTCAACACGACCTCGGCAGCTGTCAAAAAAATATTGCCTGCAATTCGAAACAAATATGATGACTTAAACATGATCTAACCATAATCAAATAGTCCTCCTGTTTATCCGTTAATTTCTTCTTGCTCTTGGGCTTGGCAATCTTTGAATCATAGTCATCTTTGTGCTTGTTGAGAATTTGAGTATGTTAAAGATGCGCGAACTCTGGTTTTGCCACGCAATAAATTCAAAACTTACTGTTATCATTTAAAAGGCGTTGATAATTTGCGCTGTTCAAGCGCCCTAATATCGCTATAATTGGTACAAACTCCTATATCTGGAGAAATGAACATATAATATTAATATGATGATTTTGTAAGAAGCATAAGAGGGTTTGCAGTGATATCATTTTCATTTGGCACCTTTTGCATTCTTTCCATTTCTTTTTAAAAGGAACTTTTGCTGTTTGACAAATTAACGAGATGCAGAAGTGAAGAGTGCTGTTATATGCAGAAACGAAGAGAAAAGGACAATTTAAAGAAAGGTAACTACATAAATTAGTTACCGTAACTGTAATTAGTTTTTGGATTATTATTCATCTCTCAGAGAGAACTACAAATTGGTAATTATAAAATACGTTGTTATAACCCGTATAAGAAGCTTAAAAATCTGATAGAAACGAGGAGACAGTCATTCTTTTCAGTTAGACCAATTATAGCATCATAGAGACTTACCATCTAAGATTCTTAGTATGCTCACTGAACTATTGTCCTCATTACTGTCAAATCCCCTTAGCTACATTTCATATGAATTATTACATAGTAATAAAATAGCCCATCTCTATTTAGTAAGGTGCATATATTTACATAGTTTGAAAAGGAGGTCTCTGTCAAAGTGTTGAAAACTTCTTTAGAAAAGAGATGAATTCTACCTATCGATATGGGTTAAACAAGAGATATTCCATTTGTTCGTTCTCAAACTAGCAATTTCTCATCTCAATATTTGTATTGTCCTTTGGTTCCTAAAGCGCTACAATCTCCAAGCATATCTTGTCTATGAGAACGTGAGACGCGTAGAGTTGAAACGATGCTTAAGCTATGCTTGGAGTGTTTTTACCATGTATAAGATCGTTTCTATGAATCATTTGTTTTCGTTGTTTATCGAATTACAGCACAATAGTACGCTTCATATTTTTGTACGGACACTACGAGCAATCCTTTGTACCTGACAATTTGTTGTTTCGTCGACTCAGTTAATTCGCGGTTCATGCATAAATTCGTGACGCGCGAATAACTTCAATAGAGTGGGCGGCGGAGGTGTCAAGATTTCTTTTAATTCTTCTTTTTGTTAAAAATTACCAGTTGATCAAGAATGGATGCTTCAAACGAAATCAACGAAGTTGAACCGAAAGACATCGATGTACAGTTGTGAATATGAAACAGCTACACCTAAACAACGATGATTATGATCTAATAATTACCTTTCTACAATCTTTAAACAGTTCTTCAAATTCACAAGTCTTGTAGCCGATGCAAAAGTATCTTTGCAAGATACACCTTTCAACACTATTGAATATCCTGCCACAGTATCGCTACTAGCTGTTTCTAATAAATATGGAAAGTTTGTTGCTGCAACGACTGATGGTACGAAAAAACTCAGAACTTATCAGTTACAATTATGTTAAATAGCCCGTTATCTTTATTGTGGCATTGATGCCATGCAGGCTTTATCTTGGCCTCAACTAGGGATCTCAGAAAAACTTTTTATAGTGCTTCTAAAGGTGCAATTGTGCCGTTTGACAACAAGATTACTGTACCAATTGGGGAGCCTATTTATCAAGTTCGTTTTACCGCTGAAGAAACACAGATAATTGTAGCAGTATCCGGAGGGGGTTTGTTATTGTACAATATTGCCGAAATCGAAAGCAATGTAATGTATATCAATTGCATTTATTGTTGTAAGTACTATGTCATTAATCCATCTGCCGCAATTTCATTGTAGAAAAATGCTACTCAGGCAGCAAAATCATATACATTTGCCGACGGTATACGAGACATACGTCCCAATCCTGAAGTTTATCCTAACATGGTAGCTGTTCTGTTGAATAACGGAGGATGTGAAATTATCGATAAAGACAATGGAGATACAGTGTGTAAACTCCCGTTAGATAATATATCAGCAATCTGTTGGTCACCTAAAGGAAAGCAGATCGTATGTGGTAAAAAGGATGGTGCTCTACAGCATTTTGATACAAAAGCTACCTGTAAATACACGATTGGTATTCCGAATAGTATGGAAGCTAATCAGTTGGGAGAATCCGAGAATAGATATGGTAAATATATACATGGTCGTTGAAACGAGCTTAATAAGGCTTACCGTTTTACCTTTCATACCTTACTTTCTTATAATAGTGCAAGATGTTCTCTGGATTGAGAACGATATATTTCTCGTAATTTATGCACGTAAACGTGAGAATGCGGAAGATGATTTCATTCATGATACTTATCTAATCAACCGTAAGCCAAAACGCGGTGCAGGTATCGATTATACGTGCCTTCCAGATATTGCACCTGCATATACAATTGAAGGAAGAGGATTTCACTTCTATATGGAAATTATGCGTGGATTAGGCAAAGAAATTGAACATCTTGTTATTGTTGCTAGTGCTGCCTGCAGTGAAACCTCGGTGATTGGTAACGGGGGTCTGGATGAGAAACAGTGGGCACCGTGGTTGCTGCCAGAAACTGGCAAAGCGAACCTACCCTTATCAAAAGAGACATCGCTGGATACATATCCTGTAGGTGTTGCTCTGGATTTTACAGCAGATGAAAATTTACCTCCAATTGATGCCAGCACAGAAAAAGAGACATTACCCGTACCAATCTTCTACTATCTTAATGATGAAGGTTTACTTGGGGCTTATCATTGTTACAACGTGGAATTGGCCCGTCGAGGGGAAACATATAAGTCTCAACCAAAGAGTGATCTAGCAACCGATACACCTTCAGCACCCGTTTTAAATTCTGCAACAACTACTAATACTGCGTCTTCGAGTGCTTTCGCTAGTGCTTTTGCTAACAACACTCCCTCTAGTGCCTTCAGCGATCTTTTAAGCGGGAAAAACTCTTCTTTTACTGCATCAACTTTGGCTACTCAAAGTAAACCATTCAGTAGCTTTGCGTCTCTGGGTACCAATACTCCCTCATTTTCCTCGTTGGGAGCGAGCGCTAAACCTATGCCTAAGCCGAATACAGCTGTCTTTGGTGCTTCTTCTGATTTTGGGTCCACCACAGCTAATAAATCAGTGAGCTTTGGATCTTCTACTGGGTTTGGATCCTCCAACACTACCAGCAAACCTGCGACATTTGGTGCTTTATCAGGCTTCGGCACTACGAAGCCTGCTTCAATGCCTGCAACGTTCAATTCACCATCTCAAATCGACAACGCACCAGCATCTGCCACTGCCAACAATAATGCTGCATCGCCGGGTTTAAATGCCTCTAAGGCTACTGCATTTTCTACTAGTGCTACTGTTGGCACTACCGACAAATCTGTGGCACCAACAGTTGCGATACCTGCTTCAACTACCACTACTTCTAATGTTCCTGAAGTTAGTAGCAGTGCACCCAGTGAAACAAAGCCAACCGTGATCACTACCGCTCCTTCCTCTATACCCCCATCCTCGAAAACTACACCCAGTAACGTATCAAAGATACCCACAGCAGATACTTCGACGTTGACTGCACCTGTTCCTTCTGTATCCATAACTGAGACATTCAAGCCCACAGCCAAAGAAGGAATGGCCAAAGAATACGAAAACATTTATATGACTGTTAAGGCAGAAACTGGCAAGGTATTGACTTCAGCGCCTAAAAAAAACAAAAAAGAGATGTTTATTTGAGCGAAAGTATGAACTAAAATGGTTTTCTTCTCTCGTTTTCAAAATTTGCCCGGCAATAGTTGAAAGAAACTTCGACCAAGCTCAATAAAAGCATGGAATACCACACTAAGATACTGGAAGATAGGACGGCAGCAAGTTTCTTGGATGACAATTTAGTATGGAATTTGAATGATATCAACAGCTTGAATAAACTTACAAAGGAGCTGATTCAAGATAAGGAAAAAGATGAACAGAAAGTAAAAGAAGTGCAACTGTCTGTTAAATTATTGATGGATGATTTAAGAAAATGTAAGTGACATAAAAAGGACATGTAAAATTTTTAATATGTAAAATGTTACTAATTCTGTTCGCTTGTATATTTTAGTATTAGAAAAGAAGGAAGAGATTAATTATCTTTTGCAGTCAAATGCCAATGAACAGATAATTCATATTATTGATAACAGGGAATTAGATGCAGAAACAAGTTCGGCATTACGAGCACTAGAGAGTAAGTCAGAGGCCCATAATGATTTACTCAAAAAACTTGAATGGAGATTACTTGAGCATGAAAAAAGAGAAAAGATCAAAAACCGGCATACTGAAGGGTAGGGTTAAAACCTTTTAAACTGTGGATGAACTTTTCCGTACTAATAGCAATCTACTTTTTCTTTACACATCAAGACAACTTTCACTATACACTCTGCATCGAGCTATTCGTGATATTGAATTGGATATTAGACGCAAAAAGAAGGATTTGGATGAAGCAGAGGAGCGATTAGCTGAGTTAACTTTGGAAGAAAGTAGCAGACGAGCCAAGCAAGCTTCAGTAGGATTCACTTGTGATGATCTTTCTGATACTGATGAAGAATCAAGCGATGACAAGCAAAATGTGTCAAAGAAAACAATCAAACAAACAACTATGCATATCCGAAGATATAACTTTATGGATAAAGTTTGTACTGGGTTAAGCAATCAAGCAACCCTTGAAATATCTATCAATTGAATGGGAAAGAGCGTATAATTCTCATTACTCTTTTCCGTTATAACAATACATTCCAAACGTAAAAATAATAATTCACATACAAGGCCTTCTTGCCGACACTTTGACATAACGTTTTTTTGTATTGTATAATAAAAATGCATGGTTTATTGGTAGCTACATCGTACAGTATTATTGTTTTTTTGTTCTGCAATATGGTCATCAATTAGAAAGAAATGATATAATTTATTAAATAATGATAGTTGTTGCTGCTGTTGTCGTTGGATCTGCGTGGCCCAAAAAGAAAAAAAAAAAAAAAAAGAAAAAGAAAAAGAACTCTATTACTGAACCATCATATCCTAAAAGCAAAACGTAAATCTGCGTTAAGAAAAAAAAAAAAAAAACACGAACAGGTTTGAAAGGAAATAAAAAATCTAGTATGTTGTAAATACCTGCTCGGCAGCATCTGTAGTTTTCTCTTCTTGCTGAGGAATTGTATTTTGAGGGTTCATCCAGTCAATTGTGTATCTGCATAAATAATAGTATAAATAGACTTCTCCAAAGATAGTACTTCCGTGCTCTCTAATTACTAACCTGGTTACTTTCGGTTTATCAGCTAAAATGTTTCTTTGTAAGCGATCAATCCTAGGCTCTTCAGGAGGATTCTCTTGTAATTCCTGATCTATGTATTCATTATTGACGTAGTAACCAATACGAACAAATTCTTTGTCTTGGTAAAGGCAGCACAGCAAGACAACTGTTACTTCTAAAAGGTCTGCTTTGGGTAGCAGTTCAATTTTAGGTGCGTCAGCCTATAATTTGGATCGTGTTCACAAAGTTAGTATTGCACATTCCTTATGCCACTAACAATCCCACTTTGCAGTTAACTCACCGAGAAAATAAATTTATTGATGCCTACAGGAATAGGGCCCAGCATAATAGATTCGAGTACTTGATCGTATTCGGAACTTTCGGCTGATCCAACATAAATCATTCGCCATTCGAGATCTATTTAAAGGCAAGAGCATGCTTTAATTCAAGATCACGAAAGTATCTTACAATTGGACCTTACCATCTGGAAGAGGAGCGTTGCACTCGAGCGTAATTTCAAACTGAAAGGGATCTGTGAATTTTGTAGGATTATCTAAGACTTGAACATTCAAAATGTTTACAAGTGACATTTTATAAGCGATAAAGAGAAAAGGAAGCAAATTAAAGAAGAGGAAAAGGAAAGAAGAATAAAGTAGCGACGCGCTCAAAGAACGCCGCTTAACGCGTGTAACTTCATAACTAAGTTACGGGATTTGCTTTCCGCCGTGAATTGTTCTTGAGCTACTTGCAGCGGCTGGATCAGTGGATGTAATTTTCGAATTACTTAAAAAGTCTAAAATTGATAAAAAAGATCTGCAAAGCATAAACCCAAAGCCTTCTTCTTGTTTCTCCATTGAACTCATTGATCTAAATATATCATTGTAATTTGAATCATGCCCTCAGTTGATAACATACAAAGGGGCTATTTAACAGTCTTCCCAATCTCAAAGGAAATCGGACGATCTTGTGGGCATATTTTTGATTGGTCTACTTCCAGCTTTTTGGAAAAAATTAGAGGTAGGTTTCAAAGTTCTAAAACGACAGGTCAACACACAGATAGGGGCAAACCTCAACGGACCTGCAACGTAATTAAATTTTGTAGTTCGAATACAAGTGCTGAAAAGTAAGTAAGATCTGATTCACACCGAAGAAGGGTATAATCGAAGCCTCATATTAATGCACACTTTACGATGCCTGAAGCTTTGCTGAGGATCATTCCAAATCAATACCACCTTTCATATTTATGGGCCTAAACAATATCGCGGAGTTTTGCTTGATAGAATTTTTTGTGAACAATTGAATGCCCAAGTTTTAAAACCTGTTTTGTTGATTGTAAATACGAATAAAAAACTTTTTACAGTCATAGTATTCGACTTAAGTATGATGCTCGAATCTGATTTTGCAATATCTCTTCTAAAGAGGCCATAAGAAGTAGGTAGCCCATCAAAGAAAGCTCAGCAGCTTACTGAGATGTTTCAAAACGATGTATAAACGGGAATTGATCCTAAGGATCCTTCAAACCGATAATATCTGATAACAAATCCGTTGATGTTTGACTTTTTTTGGACTGCACTTTTTCATCTGTGTCTGCCGTTTTATTTTTTGTTCGGGCGTTTCTTGATTTTTCGACTACAACCTCAACTCTTGGTTTTTAGGTCTTTTTTTTGGTTTCTTTTCTTTATTTTTCATTTCGATTTCAAAACTTCCGTTGATCTATGGACATACACCGTGAAGTCGGCGCAACCAGTCTGAGAGATGAAGAGTTCACTGAAGAAAACAGTAAAATTCATAGCCAGCCGTCGTCGGACGCAATAGACACTGATGTTGCACAAAATCAACCTGTCAGAAAACCTAAAGTTGATAGACAGTTACAGACCTCTTCTACTTGGCCTAAATTGCCAGTGTTGGCCTTAACAACTAGTGATGATTCCGACAACTATCAACCTGTCGATATGCCCAAATCTCCATCTGTAGAATCGATGCCCTCTAATATGTTGAATAGTGAGCTTCTTGCAGACAATCCTATTCCCACCCATAACGATAACAAAAATAACGGAAGAAATATTTTTGCAGACACTGATTCAGAAAGTGACACAGTAGATATCCTGGATCAACAACGACAACATTCGAAGCAAGCTGAATACGAAGATGATGCATCCATAAATACGCTCAGTCGAATGCCCTCGTTAAATAACGACCATCATAGAGTAATGACTGAGTTCGGTCTTGATGATTCAGCAGCAAACACATTGGTGGAAGCAGCTTTGGACAAAGACGAAGCAAAAGATCGCCATGTTAGATTCCAAGATCATGTTATGGAATCTGCAGCCCTTGTTCAACGTATGTTGAGTGTCAAGATGGGCCGAGTTCCTGAGGCGGACTCGTTAGGGAGATATATGCAGGCAAGACATGAGCAGAATCAGCCTGAAGAAGAAGAAATAGAACTTGACTCGCTACCTCATCATCATATGGGAGGTGGCAGTGTCCTAGCTAGTCTTATGAAATTAGAAGCACAAAGACATACTGAAGAAACAGTGAAAAAGAAGAAGAGAAAGAATAAGGTAATTACCGTTGCTATACAGTATGACAATGAAAGCAATTTTCTGATTTTCAGTTTGTACGGCTCCTTTGTTACAGCATAGAAAATCTTTTCCAGTGAATCGACACAAAAAGCATAAACCAGCATCTATTCATGAATATCCTATTAGATCAAGCACCGATCCTTTTTCAGATGCCTCCTCAGGGCAATTAATACCCAAGCCACGTCCACAACGGCCTCCATTAGTGAATAGACCGACCAGTTGGCTATCCAACGTTTCCCATAGTCGATATGTTGTTCCCAGTTTGGAAAAGCGTAAAAAGACGGCAGCGCCGTCACTTTCGCGACGCTTTTCAAATGACAGTATGGTTACTACTGCTTCTCAATTTGAACCCATCACTCTAGAAGACAGAATTCGTATCACCTTTGAGATTGCCAACATTTTACAGAAACAAGAGTTTTTACGTAAGCTGTGCAAGTCGCTTATGTTATATGGTTGCCCTGCACATCGTCTAGAATCCGCTATGCAGAAAGTTTCTCGTACTTTGGCAGTTGATGCAGAATATATATATATACCCAATGTGATGCTCGTCACATTTATAGATAATACTACGCATACAACGGAAACTCATTTTATCCGTCAAGCTCAAAGTTTTGAAATGCATCGATTAGCAGATATATACCGCTTAGAAAAACTTGTGTCTCATGGCGAAGTAACAGTAGATGAGGCTTTAGAGTTCATTGATAAAGTCTATGAACAACCATCTATCTACCCATTATGGTTACATCCTTTTGTTTATGCTTTGGCTGCATTCTCTGGTAGTATCCTATTCTATGGTGCTCGATGGAAGGAGGCTGGTGTTGCAGCTGCGCTGGGTAGTAAGTATTAGCAGGTTAATTTTGTCCTATTTTAGTCATCATTCAAAATTGGCTTAATTAATTATGAATTTTTTAGTGGTTTTCGCTTCGAATGAAATTTTTGCCTCCTTCATAGCAAGCTTTCAACCTATTTGGGAGATTACTGTGTGTATTTTGATCGGGTTTGTAGCTCGTGGTCTTCAAAAATATGAATTTTGCTTTACGCCTGTTGCATTCCCGTCATTTATTATTGTGCTGCCGGGTTATCCTATGGCTATTGCTATTATTGAATTGGTATCGCGACAGCTGGTTAGCGGTGTTGTCCGCATGATCTATGCTCTGATATACTCATTTCTGTTAGGCTATGGTGTATCCATGGGCTCAGAACTGTATTTGACAATAGACAAGAACTCTAATACAATTCAGAGTGATGTTTGTAAACTCGTTTCTAACGCAACTACCTGTATTCAAAACGAGTCTCCGTGGTTTAACTTCTTGATGGTACCCATGTTTGCTTTTGCTTTCTCGGTATTTTTGCGTGCCCGTCTCCCAAGGTTTCCGATTATGGTTGTTGTTGCCGCGTGTGCTTATACAATCAATTACGCACTCGCATGCTGGGCACGTGTACCCTCGCAGATTCTTCAAGTGGTGCCGGCATTTGGCCTTGGTTTGATTGGTAATTTGATTTCAAAAACTACAGGCAAAATGTCTTTTGATGCTGTATTGCTCGGCGTTTTTTATCTGGTGCCTAGTGCTCTCGGTTTGAAAGCTGCTTATGGTGTTTTTACAGGCACGAATGAAGCCGGTGATCAAGGTGCTGGATTTGCGTTATCCATGATTGAGACATCCATCGGTATTACCCTTGGACTTTTCTTAGCAACATTAATAGTATACCCTAAAGGAACACAGCATACACCCCTCATGAATTTATAAATGACATTGGCAAATATCTGTATTATAGTTCTGTAATAAAGTTTTTAATTGTTGGATTTTTTGTTTTTATATATTGCTTACAGTCACCAAGAAACCCTAGCAAGCACAGGGCGGTGATCACTTATATACAGACCGTCATCAAATCTATTGCTGAGAATGGCATAATGGTGAGTTTTGACATTAAACTTTTCGCTTTGCAAATGCATAATAAAGTCAATACGGATAGGTGCGCGGTTATATTCTTCTCCAATGCCAAAACTAGTCAAAGTATTCCTATATCCATAGGGTCCGCTTAAAGCACCCGCGGCACCTTTTGTTTCCAGTAAGGTGGTCAACTCGTGCTGTGCGTCTCTGAAAAAGATCTCAGAATGCGAGATGTTCGCCTTGGAAGATTCAGCTTCCGGTTTTTTAATATGATGAAGTATATCTGCAGGACGAATCACACGATGTGTAGGTAATGTCATATGTTCGTCAGACGTACGCACAGGTTCATTGGTTTGCCTA
The DNA here is from genome assembly GCF_025528875.1 of Mycotypha africana. Lineage (NCBI taxonomy): Eukaryota > Fungi > Mucoromycota > Mucoromycetes > Mucorales > Mycotyphaceae > Mycotypha > Mycotypha africana. The sequence goes on along the minus strand of NW_026515725.1, from coordinate 2,991,269 downwards.
GAAATAGCGGATGCACATACTTGATTCAATCTCTTAATGTTGAGCAGAGTATCATTTTTTCCGTTGAAGTCGTTGTACTGTCCACCTGTCAAAGTAATATATGCTGGATCTTTATCAGTTGAGTTCAGATCGCCTAAAAGAAATACTGGTCCCATTTTACTGGCATCTTTTGCTATTTTCAATATCAGTTTTGCTGCTTCCTCTTTTGCTCTCTCTCCTTTATGGTCAAAGTGAGCATTAAATATAGTGAAATTTATGCCGTCGTCTTTCTTCAAAAATCTAGGAGGTGCATTAAACAGTGTATGAGAATTCAATTGCCTTACGAATGTGCATGTGCTATATGTATGTATATCTTACGTTATCTGCGTTGCTATACGAGGATGTCTTGCATCCCATCCAAGACTTCCGGGAACGTTGGGCTCCTACATATTGTCTGTTATTGATTTATATTCGTGCGTCAAAAACTGGCATTTTTTTTTTTTTTAATCTTCCCCAACTCAATACCTCTGATAGCCAAATGGTTTTCCAATCTTCTATTGCTAAAACTTGTCTTTTAAAAGTAGTTTTTGAAAGCAGGAGAGAGAGTCTTACGTTAATGAAATGGATATAACAGAAAATAATTACTTCCATACTTTTTATAGAATACAGCAGCAAATTCGCCTTTTTCTTCGCCGTCTTCACGACCAACACCCACCCAATCGTACTCATCATGAAGCAAAACTTCGAGATCTCGCAGTTGATGAATGAGAGGCTCCTAGATATGTACAATTCAAATTTAGCGGAATAGAAAAAGAGCAAAGATAATCAAAAATAAGTACACACACCTGCAGGCCAAGCACGTCCGGTAGATAAAGTCTTATTGTGTCTGCTATTTTCCACTTCCTGATAGACCACGGCTGCTCTTCTGCGAATTGCTTCGGATCAAAAGGATCTTCCTTTGTGGGAGGTGATAGAAAAGGCCTTTTCTCTCCATGATCAAGCCGTATGTTAAATGTCATGAAAGTTAGTTTATCTTGCATTTTTGACAGTGACAATTTAAACAATAACTAAAATAAGTAATTGAAACAAAGAAAAAGAAAGTAGCGCAACGTTTGCAACAACAGTAATGCAATTACTTGGTTTTTGGTATTTTTGGCGGCTATCGAAACTAATTTATAATGCTTTGATCAACGCGTGGGGAATATTTTCATAGAAAATGAAGAATTGCTCATTCTAAGCACTCTGGGGTTGAAGCTCCACTGATCCAAAAGTTAACTCTTTGTTTTAGTGCAGTCTACGGAAGCCTTATTTAACAGAATCAAAATGAAGGTAGTCTCTTATTATCAGAATGACAGTCTAGAGATCCATATCATCATCTGGCTTGCATGAACTTGAAACAACCATTCGATGATGTAGCCTGTCAAAGTAAAATTACAGCATGCGGTCAAAAGGTGCCAATTTAGTTTCAATGGCCGCTACAAAAATTAAATAAAAAACCCTTATGAGCGCTGTAAATAGACATTTGAAACCTTGTAAAACAAGGTAAGTATGATTACAGGCTCACGTCGCCCGCGTGCAGCTGCAAGAATAAATCGAAACGCTAAAAAGCTTCTTTTCTTGCAAAAAAACTGCTCTGTTATGGTGAGGGATATAGTCGGAATACACTGAAACAAAAGAAAACTTTAAATGACAAGCTACTATTGATGTAGTATGCTGTTTATTGAGACGTGGGTTTCTCTGCAGCCTTCTCAGCTTCAAAGGCATCACCGTAAATTAATTCGTAGCGCTTTCTAGTCTCTTCATCCAAAATCTGTGCTCTACCTCTACGTTCGTAATTTACCATATATCTATCTGATTTATGAGCACCTCCGCCCAGTGCAAAACACATCACGATATAAAACTAAAATGAACATTACCATGTATAAATTGTCCCTCTATTGTATTCTAATTTTAGGAAAACACGACTCGCAGTTTGTTCCCTGTATCTTACCTTGTTCACAGTTTGAGTTCGACGATACCATGGCATAAAAGCGTAAAGCAAACCTGAGGCGAAAAGACCAACACCTGCCCACTGCGCAGCACCAACAGCAAACCCTTTCATGGCATAACGACCTGCATTCTCTTGTTCAGTATTTGTAACCACTCTCATTTTGAAATTCGAATTCGAAAGATCAAGTTAGTAATGTCGAAAAAGAAGGCATGCTTGCAGGAAGGTGGGGGACAGTTTAAATGCAACCGGAGTGTCAAAAGGTGTCACCTTCCAATTTTGGAACGGACGATTTCAGTGGTGTAACAGACCTCTTCGCCAGTGAGTAAAATGTTTAGCCGTGATCGGATGGCACGCAACATTACGAGGTTCTCAATACTTCTACTTCTAGTAACTATACGTCAATAAGTAATCCAGGTTGTAAGGTAGAAATATTTTCAATTTTAATTGAGAGGCAGCAACTTATATCTGCATTGGCATGGATGGAACATGGAAGCGTTCAATGGTCTGTTGTATCTTGTATATTGATGTATTGTCACCGATATTGAGGAGAAACTAAGAAATAGAGACTCATTTATTCTAAATGGCACGAATGAACAACCCATACCGATGAAGCTGTTATCATTCTGCCAATAGGCTGCTTATTTTCATAAGCTAAAAATAATGGATGAGCGACCCAAGCGCCTTGCTAGTGATTAGTCTGTCTGCTGCTTCAACAAGCAACTCGATCAGTTCATTGATATGCAACTACTTGAAATTGCACGAACAGCAATAAAAGGATCCGTCGACAATACAAACAACGAAGGCAGTGAGTGATAACTTGCAAAAGTGCCAGAAAGAAATCCAAAAGTTAAAAGATACAAACACTATTATTGGATATACAAGCAGGCCCAAACCTTGTCTAGTGAAGATGAAGCAGAACGAAGTGTTTACACTTTGAAAAAAGCCAACACCTGTTTAGCCTTATATTGTTGAAATCATGTATAAATTTATGAGAGGGAACAACTATCAATATTTGAGGAAAAAGATACAGTATGCCCCATCTGGCTTGAATTTAATTACTTCAAGCATCATCCAGAGTATGTCTTTACGTTTAAAGCATTGAAACACTACGTCTTACCACATTTAATTTGATACATGTACCGTTATTCCTCAATCATATTAATCAAGCCATTATGCTCAGTGCATTTTTTCAACAAGCATCACTCAACACACCTCAGAAACTTTTCTTAGTGAATAACATAAAAGGAAATAGGAATCGCATGAGATAAATATAATTAGGAAGTACCTTTAGTATAAAGCAGATTTTCATCAACCATACTTAAAGCAGAGCTGTTTCACATAACGACACAATAACCTTAGCATATGGAAGACTTTTGAGGATGTTGCTTGTAGAACTGCTCAACTTAAAGGATGCTTGTGATGGTGACATTTAACTCAAAAATAATTCAAGCAACAGCACTAGCAGCGACAACGGTAGCAGTTGCCTTCACGTTTGGGATATTCGTCGCCAACAAACACTCCAAGGACTACCATTATGACATAACAAATCGACATAAAATATGTTGCCTGTTGACATGTTCAAGCCTCTAACGAACAATCAGAACTAGAAAATTACCTAATCATCACATCGCATCATACTAGTCAAAGCTTTACACGACGATAGTTATCAGTGAACAGCAGTCGCGTGAAATGGTGTTGAAAAGATTTGTTTTGGCAAAGTATGGATATTATCCGCTAAAATCAATACAACTAAAAGTTTTCTTTTTTACGTTTTCACTTTGCTATTTGACGAAAGAGGGGTTTTTTATATTCTCACCTTCAATTTCAAACATGAGTTATTGGATTACATATTAGTATTCGTCAGATAATTTATTTTCGAGAGGTTGAACAAAATAGACATAACACATACGTAAATTGATACTATTAAAATTTCTTCAGTGACTTTTCTTAAGAATTGAAGGGCCTGCACCCCTCTCGTAATAAATCCGATAAACACATTTGAAGACCATTTTAAAAGAGTGATAATGGCAGCAGCTACTGTTGGATTACAACGACGAGGATTCTTGTCCATATCAAACATACTCAGCTCTAAAAAGCATTTCTCTGAAAGAAAATTGTTAAAGTAAGCTTCGTTTGAAGGACCTTATATTATGATACGTACGATGATACAGTAAACTAAGTACAAGTAGTTTTTCACAGAATCAGCTATACAATGTCGTTTCAAACGTAGACGATTACTACTTGTTTGTTCCTTATTGTATTCATTCGAAGGTGTACAGTACACGAAAACTCAATGACATTACAAGCGTAATGCAGGCTGAGTTAGGTGTTGGCTTTAAGCTATTTAAGGAGAAATACATGTCTGAAGTTACGTGTCAAAAGCCTAGTCTTGTAAAGGTATGTTACCGCACAGCTTCTTCTAAAGGATCAATCTTTGCTAACTTATATTCTTAGGCAGTTGCAGCTGACGCTAGCTTATTCAATGATATGGTTACAACTTGGAGATTGACACCCAATCTACCAAAATCAAGGCTAAACACACCAGATGCAGCTAATCACCCTACTTGCTGGATTGACTTTGACATTATGTTTCAATTTGCCTCACCAGTACATGCACAGGCGTCCTCTGTATTTTTCGATCAAGTGTCACGGATGACTTTACAGGCTTTCATAGATAGATGTCATGCTGTTTACAAGAAATAAAGAAAAGTACCTTTTGGCCTTTAGAAGGGGTGAAGTCGAAATGATTTCGGTTAATATTTTCTCCAAAAATGTCCTTGTTGCCTTTACCTGGGATCAATCTGTGAAAATTTTTTTAGAAATGTTAGTGGATGAAAAGCTTGTTTATCGCCTTTCTCAGCATGTGCTCAAAATATTTACATACAAACGGGTCTCTATCGAAAAACTAAACCAAATGAATATTGTGGAACCTGCTGCCCTTTCTTAAACAATTGGTTAAGACAAGATGCACATTGATAAGCTCGAAGCAACTCATTTTTGGTGGCTCTTCTTGATCACTAGTGATTATCATGCTCTTCTTTTTGAAGCTTTCTACTATGCATGAACGCCTTCACAGACTTCAATCAAATTTCTTCTTCTGTCTAAAGGTCTCCCTTAGAATGGTCTATTTATCCTTTTACCGTTCCCTCAACAATATATCAGTCGATCAGTGTGATTTCATTTACATCTAATGTTGTTTGGCCAACTGTATTACTCCTGTGGTTCATAAGAGCTTCTATAAAGTCATCGAGAATATCGGTAAAGAACTTAGACGATTTTATACGCGCGACGTGCCTGCTCACCAAACAAACATCACCATGTTGACCGTATATGTCGCTCAAATTCATTTTACTACTTTCATTGATCTTCCTTAAACGACACCGCTCTCTGATGATGCTTTGACTGGGTACCGTATAATAACTACACCTATTACCCCTGTCACCCTTACTGAGTCCTTACCAAAACACATGCTATCAAGTATCTGAGCATGTATCACCGAATAGACTTCACTATTTCCGACCTGTTGTCATTCCTTCTGAATATCATCTCTATGCAAGCACCTCGCCAGCACATGGACCTTAAAATGGATTACCATACAGATCATATTACAAACACTAGATCACCTACAAAAACTTCCACTTCCAGCACCTACCCACTTGCTCACAGCTTCTCGACATATGTACCTCAACTGTCGAAATTCTGAAGCCCTTGACATATTTTAAAGATCCTTACCCTTCCCTTAAAGAACCCATTGAAAGATTTTCAAACCCTATATAACTTGCCCTTAGTTTAAAATATAGCTCAAAATAAACGAAATTGTCGTGTAACAATTGTTATCAGCGGATCCGAGTATAAGCATTTGATCATGAATAAATACAAGTAGATAACGGTTAAGTGAGCACTCCCTTTAAAAACAATTTGTAAGAAGTTATTGATAAAAACTTCTTTCATTCCTAAGTTATTAGTTATTGATCCTTTGCCACTTCTGCTTGTCAATTAAGGCGCCATCTTCACGCTTCGTCCGTACTTATTTTAGTATCATCACAAATTAACTTACAGTACACTGAAAGGCAATCCTCTCTCTCTAAATAAATGAGTTCATCTACAACACCATACAATATGATCAACGTTCAGCACATTCACCTATTGTACTTCTGTCATGTTTGTAAGAAGCAGTTCGACAAGAGAGCCAATCTGATGCGCCATTACCGCACTGTTGAAGGTAACGAACTGAATATAATTGTTCAAATAACCAGAATATAACATAAACATTTTTTTAGGTTATGATCTGCCTAAATTAGGTGGCCGTTTCTATAGCACCCCGAGGTAAGTAATATTCAGACATCTTTTACGGTTATAATCAAATATTTACATACTTCTTTAAAAGCATCAAGTTCATTTCAGCAGCTCAGAGAAAGTTATTTGTATGTTTAATATGCACTTATTGCTTGTCCTTGACGTTATTCTTTTCTAAAAAAAAGAAAAATGTATAGGCAAATTCCATAGATAAATATGCATGTATATGCTGTAGTGTATACGAAGATGATCTTAATAGATTAGGAGATCATATTGAAATTAAACACAGTATGTATCCACGATGTAACTATTTATATGTTATTCAACTTTTTTTTTTTTAGTGCCTCATCCTCATCCAATTCTAGAAGCAAGCTTTATTAAAGTTGAAGAAAAGAACAAATGGATATTATCCACAGGGAAAGTGGTAGAAAACACGTTGTACATGTCGTATTTGAGGGTAGATGATATACAAATATTAAAGATATAATTCACTTTATGAAGGATAAAGATGAATTATACAATATTGCAAACCAGAAATAATTAGAAACTACATAAACTCTAATATATGAGTACCGTGAATTAAGTGTTGTGTTTAGTTGACAGCATCATATGAGATGTGGAGAACTCGTATACAAATTATACAAGATCCTCACACCTCATTACTGCTGAAATAATATAAAGCAGAGTAGGAAACGAATATAGAATAAGTGATGATTCTTATACGAAATTATCTACCTCGTATAAGGCTGAACAGGTTGTCATTTAGGATATATAGTAGAATTAATATATGGACATGCAGGATATATTGATTCAACACCAAGGTATAATAGGTTATAAGTACTATTCTCTGCCTTCGGCATAAAGAATGATTACAAGATAATAGTTTGTGATCATCCTTTACAATAACTGTTCACTCAACTCAAACACCACGCACGAATACCATTTTCCTAATTAATACTATTTTCCTGCAAGCAGTGCTACATAATGGTTAGTACGGGAAAATAGGTTAGTTGCATGATCACTAGATCAAGCCATGGATACGTTTACAAGTCCACCCGCTCCGGGTAGATGCGTAATCTCCTCAAGGGAGAATTCTATTCTTTTACGGTTCAGAAGACGTACGTCTTCTTTGAGTAGAATAACTCAGCTGTCAGTTTCTAGGTTCCGCAATATGAAGAAGATATTTAAATTTTTGCAGTAGATATTTTTTCTTCTCTTTGAACTTAACTTGATTCAAAATAAAAACCTACTAGTTTGATCTCGTTAACTTTTTATTGTTTTAACTAAGTGATATTTAACTCTACAAGTCGTCAAATACCACAGTACAAATTTAGCAAGTCTTGTTTGGTAGATTACCCGGCTTGTTCCATGATTTTGGATCTAGACGATTAGACCTATCTAAATGAAAAACTTTTTACAGAAAAAGAAATTACTGAAATGAAGCAAAAAAGCCTCATCGATTACATTACCACTTTGCCTACAGGCCTGGCAAACTATATAAATAGCTTTAATTGTGATAGCACTGAAGATCTTCGAGCACAGCTTCTCAAGGTACAGGATTGGGAGAATAATTACAATCCAAAAGAGCACCATGACTTTGATTGGGTCAAACATACAATATTTTCATTCGTAAGACTTTATGAGTCAGGGAACTTGAAAAGAATTCAAAAAGAAGCATGGTATAATAGTCGTGTTTGGTCGCTGATTGATACGATCTTCGATGATATAGAAACGCTGCATGTTATTCGGTAAATCAAACAAAAAAAATCAGTGTAAACAGTTGTATATTAATTTCATTATCTCGTAGTGGCGAAGCAGCAAATGCTGCAAGTATTAGAAGAAAAAATATCGATAGAGTAATTGGATCTAAAGACACTATCACAAGAGCCCTTACTGGTTATAAGTGTGACCTGATTGTTAGAGAGGAGAAGGCTGACCACGAATATGCAGATGAATATGCAGTCGGTGAAACCGCTGTACATAACCTAAGCACCAAGACAATCGAAGAAAAGGGGATAAAATTGCCAAAAGTGATGAAAGATATGTTGGATAAATTGGTTATAAGTACCCAAAACGAGACCAACAATCTTTCAGTATTTGGAATCCAAACTGCAGGTCTATCAATAACGTTATTAGCTGCCGACAGACCAACTTCTTATCTAACTAGAATAACAAAAGTAAAAGACCTGTCTATAGCAAGTAACGTATCCCACTTTACTGGAAGCATTTTACCGTTGATAGTATTAGTATGGCAATTGAAACAGCAAATATTGAAAGTGAAAAACCAAGTATGTTCCTTTCAAAAAGGTAATTACCCGAAGGATTCCAGCGGATGGCTAAACACTTGTTTGAATCATGAAAATGTGATCGTTGTGCCTGCCACATCGACTTCAACTGAATACCTGAACAAAAAAAGAAAGCACAAAGCTTAAATCAACAGCTTTTCAAGCTCTCAAATATCTGATTACGATGTTGTTAGTAACCTTCTTTTATACACTGCATCTAAGACTTTTTTAATATCTATGAACATCAATGCCATTAAATTGATATAATAAAAGGCTATTCCATCTTCCTCCTGCCGTCATCATCTCATACGTATGAGTATGTTTATATTAGTGAAAGAACTGAAAGTCCTCGAGTAAACTGTCAGACAAGCCTACAGAATTCACAAAAATTCCGCTCACGCCAAAAGATTTCTCCATTTATTTATTATTTAAGAGGCATACTGAGAGCCATAGATATGATATGAGCCTAGTACGAGCTATAGTCTTAATGAGACGCATAATGAGACGCATAATGGAGCATCACGAGTCCAATCTCTTCTGCACGAAATTCAATTCGAGTGTTACTGAATTCTATAATGCTTCTGTTTATAATACCTTGATATCAGACAACTGATGAAAGTCTTTGAATACTGAGGAAGTAATGTTAAAAATTGCTTGCTTCGCAAATATCACCTCAAATAATTTATTTTGCAAGTTATCGTTTACGGCGGGTTCGTTGCATCTGTTCACCTCTACATGCCATACAAAGAAACAGACAGATTGTGGTGCTTCCATACCTGTTCTCATTTATAAGTAGGAATCAGACTACATCTTCAATATAAAGCATGCCATTGCACTCAAAGACTTATAATAGCACCTGTATATCAGTTATACTCGTCATTCTGTCCTGCCTATGCAGTCTGAATAACTCATTCTTATCGCTCAGAAGTCAAGGAAAGGTTTTTTTTTGAAAAACAAACATTCTGTTGCCATGAACGGATCATATTGGAACTCGTATTGATAGGCTCTATTTTATCTGGCTTTAAGTCTGCAAGTGTAGAATAAAAATAGCGAACATCCTCCTTTAACGGTGAAGAAAAGAAATAGAGCCGAACGTGAAGAATATGTTTAAGAATTAGCACGCTCGATACGCTTAATAAGCTAGTATAGCGGTTCCGTGCAAGATTCCAAAAGCTTTTTTAGGGCTCGTTTTACTGGTGCTACTGTTTGTTCAATGAACCCTCAACTTACCGGCAAAAGAAAAAGCGATCAAAGTGATATGAATGAATTTTAGACATGGAACGCGTCATACTTTTAACAACGGGTTTATTTTGCATTTGTGTATTTTGAAATTTGGTATTGTCTGTATGAAAATTTGGACAGCGATAATTGGAAAGCAATGGAAGCTAAGGACAAAGATGGGAGTAAGAACATCAAAGTATGAGTATATTGAATTTCTGGCAGTCAATAAGGTATTTCACTTTTTTCCAACTTGGAGAACAAAATTGGTATGTTTGAATTCGCTATAGCGGAGACAGTGATGCCTTGAGGCACAGCTGAAGTATATCTGCATTCAAGTAGGCAGCTTTGAACTAGGCATTTTTCAATTGAATTCAACAACTAGTCTAAGCTTTCTTTTTCTTTATTTAATTACTCAAGTCTTTTAAACTATCTAACGATTCAAACATATTACTGCTATTGATTATAGAATTTCACGCTAACTCTCTCCAATTTCTGAAAAGTCAGTAATGGCCACTTGTTGTGACTCGCTCGTATGAAACTGACGCAGTATCAACCTTAATTGTCTACGCGTCGCCTTACAATTTATTGAAATTTCGGGAAATGCTCCCTTTGCCTCCTCTTCGTCTGTAAATACATAATCTTTAAGGCACATTTCAATTACATCACCCAACAAAAAGATATATAGCGATGTTCTGGACACGTTCTGAATATGACCGTGGTGTCAACACTTTCTCACCTGAAGGTCGTCTTTTCCAAGTTGAATATGCAATCGAAGCTATCAAGGTACCAAAATTTTCTTATTGAAGCAAAAAGGATATCCAGTATTTTTAACTACCTAATTTGAAAAGCTTGGTACAACTGCCATCGGTATTCAAACCTCAGAGGGTGTTGTATTGGCTGTAGAAAAGAGAGTCTCTTCAATTTTATTAGAGCCTAGTTCAATAGAAAAAGTTATGGAGATTGACGAGCATTTAGGTTGTGCTGTCAGCGGTATGACAGCTGATGCCAGAACTATGATTGAACATGCACGAGTAGCTGCTCAGGTAAAGCAAAAAATAAGCCGAGCATTTTTCCATTGTATTGGTAGGAACTGACAACTACTTTCCAAATTAAATTATGCAGAACCATAGATTTACATACGACGAAAAACTTAAGGTAGAGAGTGTAACTCAGAGTGTTTGTGATTTAGCATTAAGGTTCGGTGAAGGTGCTAATGGTGAAGATTCAACAATGGTAAGGACATTCTTGTAAATAAAAAGAATATGTGTGTCAATAATACTTAATTACCGATTCTCCATGCCAAACAGAGTCGTCCTTTCGGTGTTGCACTACTTATTGCAGGCGTTGACGAAAATGGCCCTCAACTGTACGTCGAATATATTACAGACTATCATACTAATTGAATGCTGATGCTAACTATACAATACAGCTTCCATGCTGATCCTTCAGGTACATTTATGAAATACCAAGCCAAGGCTATTGGTTCGGGATCAGAAGGCGCTCAGACAGAATTGCAAAAAGAATATCATAAGGTAAAATCGAAAGAGGGTAATGATAATGTACTGTCAAATCTAAATGAGGTCACATATTACTTTAGTCTATGACATTAAAGGAAGCAGAAACTCTGGCTTTAACTGTGTTGAAATCAGTCATGGAAGAGAAGCTAAATAAGACAAATGTTCAGATCGCAGCTGTTACACCAGAGCAAAATTTCAAAGTCTATTCTGAAGAAGAGTTACAAGCTGTAATTGATAGATTGTAAAAATTTTCTACTTATATTTTTCTTTGCTGGAATAGCAAAATAACGCTTTCAGCAGATGGTCTGTCTCCAGCCTTTTTATTCGACGAATAATTCAAATAAATATATAAAGATGACGATGGTGATTGAAGAGCGCTATGCACGAAATCAATGTTATACCAAACGAGACAATAACTATGTATTTTTGGCTTAAATGATTAATAATAATTATATGGCTATCATTACACAGTGATTGGCGTAAAGATTGGCTGCTTGTAACGCTGGATTGTTTTAATGTTACTGAATTGCATCACAAGTTGTACTTGTTGTGGAAGGCTGTATGGATGAAAATAAGAAAGGGGGGAAAATTTGATTGTTTGACTTTAGAGGTGATAATATAAAAGGGTAAAGCTAGACTTTTTTTTCGGTTGTGTCAAGGTCGGCTTAGAGGTATAAAAGGGAAAAATGATATTAAGAAATGAAAAAGGAACAACAAGTTGGAACTTATCTCAAAAAAACCAGACCCTAGCCATAATTTTACTAAACTTGGGTTTGTAGCTATCAATTCTTTGTTATTACGAATATAATATAACAAAGTGAAAATCTTTCTATGAAGGACAGTAAAATGCGAATTACTCTATCGAAACAGGTCTGTTTTATATTACTGTTTTTACAAGCCCTTATAGCATTGTTTAAGTGGCGTAAAAAGACAAGCAACTGGGACACTCGTATAGCCATTATAAATAACTCCAGAACTTGGATTGTACACTTTCATTTGCCTTTCAAGAATTCGTCAAAGCTCTGATATAGTGATTACTTTATTTTATTTTATTTTATTTTTTCGGAACAGTATTGTTTGTATTTTCTGGCGACGTGAACATCATTTGCGTCTGTACGTATGTTTGGCCTTTTTATAAAATATCCACAATATCCGATAGATTATGGATCAGATTGTCTTTTGGATACGATATGAGAAATAAGATAAATGACAGTGAGAAATGGTTATTCACCGGTGCTAAACAGTTTCTGCTTCATCCGCTATCTTTTCAACTTATAGAGATAGGCATATACTATGAAACAATTAAAAAAAGCATTTTATTGCACAGTTAAAGAAGATTATCAAAGCCTCGTTGAGCTACTTTTCTTGTGGCTGTATTGCATGCAAACTGGAGGACCTCTGACATAATATAAGTGTCTTGCAACAGAGAATAGATAGCACCCGCAATAAAAGTGTCGCCCGCACCGACAGTGTCCACGACATTGTTTATACAAGGCGGAGAAACCTGGATAATGTTTTTCGTTTCATTTATCAAAACGCTCGCTCCTTCTGATCCCCAAGTACAGAACGCCTTAGCACTGCAATAAAAATCATTGTAGGTCGGCATTTGGAATACGGCAATCAGGTGAACTCTATGAGAAACTTACTTTGGCTTCAGTTTTTCCAATAATGGTGATTTTTCCATAAACGACTTAGCGTTCTTAAACCCATGATATTGTGCAAAAAGCTTTGAAAAGAATACTATGTCGGCCTGCATTTGCTTATCACTTAGTAGGATGATAATGAAGGTATACAACTTTTGGCAATTACCAGTTCGATTAAAGTGCTGATATTTTCCCTGTCGGGCTTTTCAAGTTCTACTGATATAGTAAGATAGTCTCTCCACTGTTCTGCATACCGTCTATTCAGCCAGTCCACCTGAAATCTTACATTATCAACGTTACGGCCCTCAAAATGTACCCACCAACGTTTGACAGGTCGTGAATCAGTTGATATATCACCACCATTAATTCCCAAAAATATTTGTTCAAATTCTTTTAGGTTTACATCTGTCAAACTAACGAACATTGTCAGTGATGAAACCGTGATACCCTGTGAGCTCATATTCTTCTCTCTGATTACTTATTGTTTGATATGATTGTTCTTGAATTATGTTGTTCGCTGTGTATTATAGTAGAGGAGGGTGTGATTTCATTCTCTCTGTATAAAACTGTCTTATTTGTATCTACATGATGATTCTCTAAAAATTGTACTAGGTGACTTATAGGTTTGTGATTATGCAGTTTTTTGAAATGAAAATTATCAAAAGCTTTATATTTTAAGGTTCAGACTTTGCTTTGCCCTTACTTTGATGATTTATAGGATCCGACAGCAGATAGGTAGTGCACTCTTAATTGATCATATCTTTGTGCTAAAACTTGAGCGGTATTACATGTATTGCCGCCTATTCTTTGCTCCACTCTATCTGCACGAAGTTTCGTGTCTTCTTCAGGAAACTTCTTCACATGTAAAATGGTATCTATGTATAGCTGGCCAACAAGGAGTACATTGTGATGAGGCTTTGACATCTCCAGTTTAGCAACGTAAGAGTCTTGGACAAATTTTGGAAAGAGGGGTCAATTCTATACATTATTGTATAATGTGTAAGAAATTTAGGCTCCGCGAATTTACCCTTTTTCAGAAGACGAAATTTCCAAAGAAATGCTGTTTGATGCAAAAAGAATTCCTCGCCACCGTTATGTCTTAGGAGCTGAAGTGGGTATCAAAGACTACGTTAGTTGTAATTTAATTGCGCAACTTTCTTTTTTCAGAATCGCTAAATACGATTGTTGGTAAATCACGCATAATTTTAATTTTTGTGAATGAACTTCTGACAAACACGCCGAGGGGCAATATCTCATTATGCATTTTTCTTTATGAATCATGTTACCCGGACAACCTGAAGCGCTGATTCACTTTTTTTTTTTGTCCGTTGTGATCCAGTAGTTTATTGATCTGTCTCTCTTTTGGTTCTATATCACTTTTTACAGAACGATGGAAAGTCCAGCTACAGCAAGTCCGCAGGAAGAACTCAACGATTTCTATATATTAAATGGCCCCACGGTACCGGAAAACTCTTCAAAATCGATCTCCAACAATAACAGCCGACCCTACCGTTTAGAGCAACGTTTTGAGCAAAAGCTCAGCTTATCAGAAAGCAATCATAGGGACGGTAGCATAAAACGAGCACAAGCTGCTGAACAAAAGAGAAAAGCTTTTTTAGAACAGAAAAAAGGCAACCTTAGCAAGAACTATACTCTCAAGGTTAAGAAAATAGCCAAAGAAGCGAAGGCTAATCGTGAAAGGAAACTGTATACACTATCGAAATCCATGGAGTTGGCTGAATTCAATCGAAAGCAATACATTGAGCAAAAAAGGGCCAAGTCCAAGGAAAGTGTTGAAAGGGCAAAATACGTTGCACTTCAGCATCAACTTCGCTCTGAGCAAGAACAAAGTACGTGGTAACATCTCGAGAATTTACACCGGAAATTTTTGCATTTGTCATTGATCTTTTCATTATTATCGATTGAAATAGAAAGGCGAAAGGCTGAACTTGAAAGAAGGTTGAAGAAAACGGAAGAACGACGATTGGCGCATCTGAATAGTCGCAATAAGAAAAAGCAACCAGCACCTTCTACAAAATCAAAAAGGAGAACTTCCTCTGCTTCTTCTGCTTTTTCATCCCGTCTCCCTCCCATATCTGTACCGCCACCCAAATTAATCACAGAATTGATGAAGGTAACAAATACTTCAGGTGCTTGCTCAGCTATGATGATGACAGCGTTTAAAAATAAGAAGTCATCCATGACAACCCCCATTTCCGCAGCAGCAGCAGCAGCAGTAGCGGCAGAGGCTGGATCACCAAACATAAAAGCGAAGAAAAAGCCATCCAATTGGTCTATCATCCTAAAAGCTTTTCGAGAGTTAGGTCTACCTTCTTGTTCTGCACCCGCTGATACATGGCCCGATTTTGATCATTTGCAAGGGCTTCTTAGGGAAGCCAAGGTTATTGTTGTAACGACGAAAGTATTGAATACCGCCCTTAAAATAACGGACGAAAATAGTAGATTCCGTGCGAAAAAGTTGCTAATGTCATACGTGATACTCATGTGCCCAGAAGCAGCATTGGGTGACATCAATAAACCCGAAGAAAAAAGAGTATATGAATCAGCCAAAGAAATGCTACGATTGTTCGAAGTATGGTTGAAAGCTCACGGTCATCCAGGTGCAACAGCAGCTAGACTTGCCTTTGTCAACGCCTATAATGAGTATATTTCAGTTTTTGATCTATGGAAATCGAAAGATTACTCTGAATTTGTTCAGATTATGATCAAGGATTATGTGCAAGAATCTACTTTGCGTCAAACCATGCTTGCCTCTGAAGAACAAATGGCAACAATCGAAACATTGGATGAGAACTTAAAGACACGAAAGAAACAGATAGAACGGTTTGCGGGAAAAGAGGGATTGGAACAATTACAGCGAGCATTGGAAGCAGCGCTTAGCTCAACATCGACTGGTAGGAAGAAGCAAAAAGAACTCAATACACCTAGATCGCCGGATTTCGAACAGGAGTACTTTACAAATCAGCAACAGCAGGAATATCATCATGCTACTGGCAGAGAATATATGAGTTTATTATTGGATCAGTATATTTCTTCAGCAGAGAATGTCGTTAGGGACGGACTTGCCAACGCTCAGTTAGCTCACGAATTAATTATGGACCCTGATTTCAAAATTGAAAAGCTAACTTCAGCATTTGAAAATAAAGTGAAGACCATTGCCCAGAAGGCTTTCTTTGACAAAATGGCAGAAGATATACAGAACGGACAGGCACATGCAGTAATCCCTCCATTATTTTCTGATATCAAGAACGTAAGTACATTAAATCGCTAGCTTTATGTAAGGTTGACGGCGGTAATAAGAGTTTGTTTTTTGTTTTTTTCTTTTGAAGCGTTTACTGGTTTTGTCGAATCCTGAATCATCGCTTTATAACAATATTCAAGAATCTATTGACATATTGTTAATTGAGCAACAGCTCAAGCAGCATCCAGAGCAGTTCGACATACAATCCGTGATCGATCATATTCTTGGCTTGATGGCATGGATGTGCGCTCCAGTTCGGGATGATGAAATAAATGAAGCACGCAGCTTGAGGACTTTGACTAGTCCTCATAATAACGATAAGAAAGGTAGAATTACCCTTTTGTTAAAGCAGTTGCAAACGATATTATCGCTATTAGAGAAGATGACGTTAGATCATGCCAACTATAAACTGCACTTGTTACGTCCACATCTTCTGTCTATTGCTGTTGATTACGAAAGGGAAAGTTTTGCAGCATGGCTAGAACAACAGCACTCGTCAACATCATCATCATCATCATCAGCATCATCGTCGTCATCATCATTAACACCGTTAGGCAGAACTGAAACATGGCTGACCAAGTCTGTTGATAAATTATGTCAGGAAGCAGCTAAACGTAATCCCGATAATATTGAACGAAGCAACAAGCCTTCACATGATGCAATTTTGGAAGATGCGTTCTTATCACTGTTATGTCAACCCATTTTGATTGCAAAGGACAACGTGCCTGAAACCTTGGCTCTGGACGTTTCAAGATTAGCATACTTCCAAAATGAAATACAAGCCATTACTATTGGAGGCGCTTTAGTAATAATTGCCAAGTCTTTTGGCTCAAATATTGATGACAATAGCATGTTCGAGCTCGCATCTCGTCTCTTTACAATGCTGGAGAATAATTCATCTATTGAACACCTATCAGCTGAACTTATACGAGTAGCGCATGTAAAATCGGAGCAACGAGAATTACTGAAAAATGTGGTGGATAAAACTCTGAATTATAAAGACAAGGTCTTTACTTTGGTATTAGATCGTGTGGTGAAGATAATAAAAAGCACAATCCAGAGTCGTAAATTTGTTACATCAGCAACACTAGAAAGCTTTGGACTACAATATGTACAAAGTCAACTACAAGCTACTGCATTAAACATTCAAAGATTGGTAAACCATAACAGAAAAGTGTATGCTACTTGGTATAATCAACTTATCGTAAAGGCAGTAAATGATAAGCTGGGGACTCATGAACCACAGCAGCAGTAACTATTCAATTATTGCTACCTCGTAAGCCTTGTTTAATCTTACCTATGACCGTATCTCATCTCATAATTTTTACAGAGCATTCGATTAATTTTCATTTGAGCATATCCTTTATCCATTAATTCATCAATAAATTTATGACCATAACAAGATACTTCTACGGGAAGTCTCATTATTAGTCCTCCATCAAGCCTTGTTATTGATGCTAAGTACATGTATAACGAAACGAGTGTAAATGTGGGAGTCTTTCGACAAACTACAATCTGCTAGAGAATAATTCACACAATTTATCACGCATTTGAAGTGTTTGTCAATTTTACCGAAAAGGGCATCTGATTCAAGGACTCAAATCACTATAGCCAACCAAAGCTGTCAATAGGATGATTTAGTATTTCCTACTTCAATCAGTTGCTTGGAAATGTTATTGGATAAGCACTTCAGAACTCAGATTGATTTATTCAAGGTTACACTTTGCTCGTACCTTATTCCTTTGTCCTAACTTTGATTTTTTGATCGCCTCCTGTTGTCCAACTTGCGAACATGCGTGTTCCTGTTTTCCTTCCGTTTTCTGTGTTTTCTCTTTTCTTTTTCTTTTCTTTTTGCATGTCGAAATGCCAATAATCGAGAGATATGAGTTGAAGAAATATTTACCTTTGAACACAAGTGATGTTGAAGAAAAGCAGCAAAAGCAAGTTTTCGATGATGAAGAGTCGCATAGTAATATTAACGACACACAAACTTCACGATGGCGAACCAAAGGTTTGTAAACAAGCTTTCGTACAGAGTTCACTAAATTATGTAGCTGACGGAAAACATTCTAATGGTACAGAATTTTACTTTTACTACATGTGTATGGCTGTGGTAATACCTTACATGTTTTATACTGGAAATGAAATTAGCCAAGGTAAGGCTTGAAGCTTTGTAAAACAACATGCTTATACCAATATACTGAATGGAATTGTTGTAGCGAATCATCCCAATTACAATCAATACAATCATTTGTTGTCAGATGGATGGATATTTGAACGAAAGATTGATAACAGTGATCTACAATATGCCAGTTTCCGTCAGCAGTTCCCTCTATTATCGTCATTCGCCATTGTCTATATCATTTTGAGTCGTCTCTTTGAACATATAGTATCGGAAAAAACAGCAGATGTGGGCCAAAGGAAAAAGCGATACTTTTATTTGATCAGCTCTGTTGTATCACTGATTGTACTACATGGTATTCATTGCATCAAAATATGGCTGATTGTTTCAATCAGTTACTGTATCAATTCTATAACCAAACAGAAACGGTGTTGGAATCCTGCTCTGAGCTGGGCATTTAACATCATGGTTTTATTTTTGAACGAGTATTACAACGGCTATTCATTTGAAAGTATTCATAAGAAACTAGCTATATTAGATTCTAACAGTTATTATAGCGGCCTATTGCCTCGGTGGCATGTTTTCTTCAATTTCACAATGTTGCGACTAATCTCGTTCAATATGGATTATTTCTGGTCGCGTAAGGTTTCCTCAGATCAGCAGCAGCAGCCACACACACACACCACATCCTTTCCAACGGATAAAGAACGAATCACAACATCTTGCTTACCCAGCGATTACAATTACAGCAATTATATTATGTACATATTTTATATACCTCTTTATCTTTGTGGACCCATCATTACTTACAACGACTTTATAAGCCAAGTGTTTTACATTATACCCAACAGCAGACAGATTCAGGGCAGCAAAATCAGCTCTAAATATATTTTACTTTACTTCATTCGATTCTTATTCGCTTTATTACTTATGGAAGTTATGCTACACTATTTGTATGTAGTGGCTATCTCGAAATCAGATATTCTTTCAGCATCTACAAGTTCTGCGGTGACAAGCATTCATTACACACCTTTTGAAATCAGTATGATTGGTTATTTTAACCTTGTTATTATATGGCTAAAGCTTTTGATAATGTGGCGCTTCTTTCGTTTATGGGCTTTATTTGATGGTATCTGGACTGAGGAGAACATGATTCGTTGCATGAGTAACAACTTCTCAGCACAACGTTTTTGGAAGAGTTGGCACCGCAGTTTCAATCGCTGGATTATACGATATATCTATGTGCCATTAGGAGGATCGAAGAATTTAATATGGAACAGTTGGATAGTATTTACATTTGTCGCAATTTGGCATGATATAGAATTGAAATTGCTAGCTTGGGGATGGTTGATATGTTTATTCCTGGTACCTGAAATTGTCGGATCCAAGGTCTTTACGTACAAAAAGGTATTACAATACACTTGAGAAGAAAAAAAAAAAAAAAAAAAAAAAAAAAAAAAAAAAAAAAAAAAACTATTACAACGATCTATTTTTATTTACAAAAAACTTTACAATATGCAGTTTGGCCATACTTGGTACTATCGCTTTGTCTGTGGTTTATGCGGTGCGCTCAATGTTTTACTGATGATGACTGCAAATTTGGTCGGCTTCTGTCTTGGTTTGGATGGTATTAAATATATGTGGTTAGAGATTATCGGTTCGTTAGACGGCCTTATTTTCCTATTTCTCACCATTGCCTGCCTTTATATTGCTGTACAAGTCATGTTCGAGATTAGGCAATCAGAGAAAAGAAGAGGCGATCCTAAATGGACAATGTAATTCATTTTTTTGGTGAAGTCCTCGTTGTGGTTGTCGACCTTGGTTTAACCTTAATATGAGTCGCTTGCACAATAGCATGCTTGATTTTCGTTGACTCTGCTTCTAATAGAGCATTATATTCTTGGTCTTTCTTCATTTTACCGCACGACAATAATTCTGGAAAGCAACAAATAGCATTTTCGTTCAATAAATAATCTTCTATTTTTGCTTTGGATGCTTGAAAAGCAGGTTCTGCTAATCGATCGCGTTTCGTCAATATAATTTGGTATGATAAAGGTACACTGTCCAAATACTTTATAAAATTCATGTCCGTTTCCTTCAGTCCTGCTGTCGGATCTATCAGTACAAACAACCTTTTCAAGCTGAAAAGACAGAGAGAAAGGCAGATAAATGAGTTGAGCAAGGCATTTGCAGTCGAGTATTCCAAACAGACTTACTGCTGTCGTTGAGTCAGATAATCAACCACTAAATTTCCCCATTCATCTTTGGATTTGAAACCGTATCCTGGCATGTCCACTAATGTAACTTGACCTCCAATTTCAAAAAAATTCAGCAATTTGGTATGACCCTAATATACATCCGTCAATAACAAGCCTTTCTACTTATCAAGATAATTACGCTTGCCAGCTCTCTGCTTTTGTTACCGGTTTACTTGATGTTTTCACAAGTCTATTATTCTTTGTCAAACTATTGATCAACGTGGATTTACCTACGTTACTTCGACCTACAAAAGCTACCTATAGGAATAAATCCCCAGACTTATGTTGGTTTTATTGAATAAATTCATTCAGATGGTACAGATGTTGTGTTTAACTAACTTCAGGTTGATTGGACTCAGGCGCTTGATCTATATGAGCGATGCTTTTAATAAACTGAACAGGGCGGGCAAACAAGAGATTAGCTTCATCGATCTGTTCTGGAGTTAAAGGCAATGGCTCTGGCCATTGTGTCAGTTGACGTGAAGGTACTGCCGTGGATCTAGCAATTTTTCGAGCCAATCCACAATAAGCAGTTGAATAGAAGAAACGTCTATGGCATTGTTTATTGACCGATAAGAGCATAGAAAATATCATGATAAAGAGAAAGTAAACTAAGCATTTACTACAAAAGCGGGTTTTTTTTTTCTATGCTGATTTCTTTCTTTTTTTTTATTCAGGGGTTAAAAGGATCTCAATTTTTATTTGGCTGCTGCTTTTATAATCTCTCCATTGGTCATTTTGGCAACAGTCGATAAGAAAGCAGTCTTTTGATCATAATCTAACGTTGCATTACTACTGATAAGTTGGTTAATATTTTCGGCTTTCACCTGTTTGGACCATTTCAGGCCTGAGCCGATCTCATAGTATTTTACGTAATCGATGTCCTTTACCGGAACCTTTTCGGTTGGCGTTTCTGCTTCTGGTTTATCTACCATGGTTGTGGCAGCTGTGATGTTAGCTAGAGGAGTGGTATCAAGTAATGACCAATCAATATCATCTGCATCGTCAAATTCTGTTTCTTTTATTTGTCGTATTTCTTGAGGTTGCCTCTTTGAAAAGGGTGTCTGTCTATTGTTGTTGCCACCCTTGGCTCTCAACTTATTATTATTATTATTATTATTGTTGTTGTTGTTTTTGTATCTATTGTCGTTAGCACTATTCATTGGTCGTCTATTATTTTGCTGCTGACGTTGCTGAGGGCGTCTGGATTGTCTCTGCTCTCCTTCTGCCTTTACATCAACTGCATCATCAAACTGGCCTTCCTTGGGCTCGTTCTTATTGTTAAATCGTCTTGTGTTATTGTTATTGTTACGTGGAATGAAGCTTCCGTTACGCTGATTATTATTACGTGGAGTAAAGTTTCCATTACGTTGATTATTATTTCGTTTATGTTTTTGTGCTGCTGCTAAAAAAGATGCAAATGGGTCATCGCTGTTGCTATCCAATAGCTTGCCTCTGCCAGCTCCTAAACGTGCTGAAAGTGTTGGTATCTTTCTATCTTCCTCTTCTGAGTCAGCTTTAGTTGAATAGAAGTTCTTGGCAGATTCAAATGCATTCCAGGAAGTATTTCTTAGTTTGATACTATTTCTCACTAAGCCTTGGTTTGCAGATCTTAACATTATGGTAAAAATTCACTATGGACAAATATCAGAAGGAAAGAATAATGTAGGTGATGCCAAATTGGAAAAAAAAGCTGGAGAACAGAAAGAAATTGGCCCTGGCGAAAATGATGAACTTTGGTGTGAAATTTATAAAAAGTCACAACAGGTCAAAAAGTGCGGGGCAACCACAGGTTGTTTTTATCAACACACAAACTTACTGAATGGCTTGAACGACAGCTATTCCTCTCCTGACCTTGGAAAGTCAATTTATAGATCATACCAGTTTTTATCCTGAAGTTTTTTCAAATCCATGCCTTACATGAATGCATGACTCAAATAATGGACAAGATAAATGAGTTTAGGACAAACAAGCATAGCGATTTTTTTCAAGATGGAATAACATTTTGGTGTACTTTGGAGATATAAGTGGCGTATCATTCAGAAGTATTTGTTCCTTTTGAGATTTTCAACATTCAAAGGAAGAACTATGTTACGGTGTCTGTCTGTGCTAAGTTGCTGTAGTATAGCCTGCATAAACGTTCGATTGAGGTTCTCATTTTATAAAAGGCTCCGCTCTAAGCCTTTTCTTTGACTTTTTTGAAACAGCCTGCAAAAGGAACAATCCCAATTTTTTTTTAATTGCTGATCAACACTTGTTAAATGACTGATTTTTATAGATCTGTGAGTTAGAAAATCAACTGTCTTACCATGTTTGAACACGTTTTGTGCATGTTTTACTTATCAAAAGACAAATCAAATTGTTAGCGTAAAAAACGTACATACGAGAATAAAGAGCTTTCTGGTCCTGATTATGGTAAGGAACGCCCTTCCAAACGCCCCATTAACAACAACAACAACAACAACCATTCGCAAAACGATCCATCGTCAAAAGGATATAGTACCTATCCTAATTTACAATGTCAACCACGTACTTACACTGTCAGTGTCGCTGTTCCCAGTAGTATACTAGACAGCGCTCCAACTCAAGAAATGAAAACCATTCTCGCTGGTCAACTAGCCCGTGTGCTTGTTCTCTTTTCTATCGACGAAGTGATTATATACGAAGACAACAAAAAGAGACAATTCTCAGGGAACATCATTAATCCTAATCTATTCCTTGCCCGCTTATTTCAATATATGGAAACCCCACCCTATCTACGTAAGCAACTTGTTCCCATCAGTCCTGATTTGAAATTTGCAGGTCTTTTACCACCACTTGAAGTACCTCATCATCCCACCAAAGAAGAAATTACCGTCTATCGTGAAGGTGTCACATTAGATAAAATGAACAAGAATACTGCGGCCGCTGAGGATTCCACGCTCGTGGACGTGGGCTTATATAGAAGAGCCCGTATTGTGGGTAAAGCCATTCAGCCCGGTGTTCGAGTCACAGTTGAATTGAATGAACCCATAGCAGCTATTGATACTCACAAGGGGCAAAAACCATTACCTGCAAAGGTAGTGAGTCCCAAAGTACCTAAAGAGAAAAAAGGTCTTTATTGGGGATATTCAATTCGTTTAGCTTCTTCGTTTTCGCGAGTGATGACAGAGTGTCCGTACAAGGACGGATACGACTATAGTATAGGTGTCAGCGATGACGGCAAGGATAGTCAGGATATGTATACTTGTCAAGTAGAGAAAAAAGTGAAACCTTTCAGTCATATGTTGGTTGCTTTTGGAGGACCTATGGGTGGACTGCAGGAAGCTATCGAAGCAGATGAAGATCTGAAAGCTGGCAGGGACGAAGCAGCTGAGCTGTTTGATTTGTTCATTAATCCTAACGCCAAAAGTGGTACAAGAACTGTTCGTTTAGAGGTAAAACGTGTTTACTTCTTCTCAAATACCAACGGAGTGACTGATAACTTGTTCTATTTTTTTTTTTGCTTCTAGGAATCCATGACAATGGTCATGTCGGTTTTAAAGCCAATCATTAAGAACAAAGGAAAGAACACCTAAATACAATTCTTTTCCTTGTTCGACGTTTGTAAATAGTATCATAAGTTTTGAAGTATATTGTATAAATACAGATCGTTTTTTCTTTTTGAACAAGAGGCATAATATTTGTTTTTGCTTTGATATGTGTACGAAGAGGAAGTCGTTTGAATGATTTTCCTTTCCTCAAATAAATAAATGCCGAACAAAAGTCGAGTTGGGTGGCCTGAACGCTGGGAGCACGATGTTTCGGTTTATCCTAAAATAGTAGATAGCCCTCAGCAGATCACCATTTCCATTCGAATAGAAGGCTCGCCCCCTCCCCCCGCCTTATTATTCTAATAACGAATAAAAATGAGGCGAATGGCAAGTTTAAAGCAAATTGTAAAGCAATTTTGTAACTTTTGACAGTTCGTTTTGTAAGCACGTGCATTATGCAATAATGTCCTTTTTCTGCGAACTTAGTGAAAATGTTTAAGCGAATAACAATTATCAGAAAGACGTCCATGCTGAGTTTTTTTCGTTTTTTGTGAGTTGTCCTTCAGCCAATCAACGTCTGTTAAAGCAATACATTTTCCTGTTGGAGAACCAGACAAAAAAAAAAAGGGAAATAAAAAAACTCACTAGAAAATGAGAATGTCCTTTTTTTGTCTTTCTTCTCTCCTGTTCTTTCACTTTTTCTCAAGAGAAAATAACCAGTCTCCTTATTGTTTCAATTATTCCTGAATACTAACCAGACCTAAATTTTAATATAAACACACTATTAAATTTGTCGAATAAAAATTCTTTGTTTTGGACTATGCAATCTAATGAGTGTCAAATTTCTGATGTCGAGGAAGGGTACGATTATGAAGACACAGAAACTGAATGGGACATTTTAGATCAACAGTTTGAGACCAGCTCAGAAAGTGATGATTATGCAACCACAGACAATCACGCCTATCAAGAGCAACATCAAAACCAGCACCAGCACTATTATTTTGATCCGACCAAAATAACCACTTCTTTGCCTTTATTACCTTTCCAGAATCAAGTCGGTGGTCACGCGTCGTTTTTCAGATTTTCTAAGCGAGCCATATGCAAACCAGTATCGGTTAGAGAGCAACAATTTTATGAACATATCGATACTCATCATCATGAACTGTTACCTTTTACGTCTCAATATATGGGTGTTTTGAATGTAACTTATCGTACAGCCGAAAATCCCGTCGACCCACCGGTTCCAGAGGTTCTTTTTGAGAAAAATAAGCAATTGCTACGTGATTGGCGCGCATGCTTAGCTTATCAGAAGAAGTATAACCATCATTCAGGTCACACCCGTCATCATCATCAACATCAACAACATTATAACTATCAGCATTCTCATAGTAACGAGAAAGACTATGATCCACCACGGCGTTATTCGGGATCGCCGCCAGTGAATAGCAGCATATCCGCCAAAGTTTCTAGAAGTAGATCACTCCACAGCGATATTAATGAAAAGAAAAATGGTCGAATTCGCTTAAAGAAATTTCAAGAACAGGTGTTAAGAGAAGTGTTCTCACCCAAAGCGTTGAAAGAAAGATTAATGCAAGCAGAAGATTGGAGACGTAAAAATCGACGCTCAAGTGCTGTTAGTACCCTCAGCCTTACAGAGTTGAACTCACCCAACTGTTGGAATAATGATGAACACCCCACAGACGATAACTTATTTTTGAATACAGAGAATAATCCTAATACTGCTCCTGCTTCTGCTGCTCCTGCTGCACTTACAAGCAGTAGTGGTACAGATATTGGCTTTAGTGGTAACACAAATCTTGACACTAGAAATGGAGTAAAAGTCGCTAGTAGTGAACTTAATTTACCACATAGCTTTTCAAATGGATTCCCAGTAATAATCAACAGTGTTGATAAGGATCGTAAATTATGGACGGATGAAAATTTAATAGCTGAAGGAGGTCGTTCTATGCCTCTCATGAGCGAAATGACTTCATTCTGCTCAGGAGCAACCTCTAAGTTTGTTGGTGGAAGTGGGAGTGAAGATGATGATGATAGTCATAGCATGAATAGCATCAACAGCAGTAGCAATAGTGTCAGTGGTGGCAGCGCCATCGATATAGCACCCGTACCGCCCACAACAAGTAGTACTCAGTTCTTAGCAGACTCCATTGATCATATGACGATTAAACCTAGAAAACCGTCCATGTCAGGCTCCACTATCTCGATTCCAGAGTTATCAAAGCATAAAAAGAAGATGATGAAACGAAGGAGTTTAGTTAGAAATGATACAGGAGATGCTGATGCTGAGAACGACACAGATGACCAGATCTTTACTATGGATGACTTTGACATTGGTAAAACCAACCACTGCCCATTGATAAAAAACCAGCCAAAGAATCCACCTAGTCCCCCTTTGTTACAAATCGATTCGTCATTTTTGCATAGTCAGCAACAACAAGATAAGGCTGATAATGATTACGATTCGGCCGAAAGTAATTCAATCAATCAGCAACAACAACAACGACAGCAACAAACACCGGATAACCCTTGGTCATTGCAAATATTCAATCGTAATTTGCAAAAAATGAGAAGTAACAGTAGAAAGCAACAACAACAACAGCAGCAGCAACAGTCATCAGACGAGCCTCAAGAGATACAAAAGTACATTTTGATTGAAGATTTAACAGATGGTGTCAAGTACCCCTGTGTCCTTGACCTGAAAATGGGAACAAGACAGTATGGTGTTTTTGCGTCTCGAGAAAAAATGAGAAGCCAAACTATCAAATGTGAAAAATCAACCAGTAAAGTCTTGGGTGTCCGTGTTTGTGGAATGCAGGTACGAAAGAAAAGAAAAGAAAAAAAAAAGCATCCTTTTTCGTTGCCTCACTATTTACTGCTTTTTCATCCTTCAAGGTATATGATAACAACTCCAACGAGTTCATATTCCAGGACAAGTACTTTGGACGAACATTAACACCCAGAACTTTTGTAGAAGCATTAGAGGCTTACTTGAACAATGGAAAAGGCTGTCAGATTCAGCATATACCCGTTATCATTCGAAAACTTCGTAGATTGGCGAGAATTGTAAAAGCTATGGATGATTATCGATTTTATTCATCGAGTTTGTTAATGATTTATGATGGAGAATCCTCAGCCATAATACACGATCCCAACAGCAAGACCAAGAAAATAGATGTCCGCATTATTGATTTTGCCAATTGCGTGACATCTGACGATGTTCGCTATCATAATGAAGATTTCACGTATCCACCGAGAAATAAAGGACCAGATAACGGCTATTTACTAGGATTGAAGTCTTTAGTTTTGTGTTTTGAATGGATTTACAAAAAGAATGGTGGAGACGAGCAAGATCTACGTGTGAATGACAACAACGATATCTTTAATGATATTTATGAAGCAGCGAATGATGAAGTTCTAGCATCCATTCTTCAGTAAACGATCAACAAACGACGGCAGCCAATATTACCAGCATTATCATCCCTTAGAAGGCACTATATCCAATAATATCACTATATCATCTTAATACTATATTCCAATTCCTTTTTCTCTGGCAGAAACAAGGTATTCTTGAAAAGTAACAGTAGTCGTATTATAGTAATCCAATTTCTTCATACTCATGCAGCTATGCTTCTTTTTGGCAATGTTGGTGTTGTATTATACACTGCTTTTATACTCCAACGTTCTTTTTTTGTAAAATACCCTCCCTTTCTGTTACCTGCTATTACTCATAATTGATGGAAAATAAAAAGAGTGCTTCATTAAACAAAGAAAGAAAAATGCACGTTTTATTTGTATATAATGAAGTACTATTTGTGATATACGCTATTAGCAGCAAATGATTTGTTGGTTTTTTAATCTGATTTTTCGTCTTCTTTGGTTTCTTCTTGTTCTTCAGTTGCTACATCTACTACGTCTTCTGTATCTTTTTGTTCTACTTCTTTGGGGCTCTTTGGTTTCTCTTCCTCATCATTGTTTACATCGATCAAATCCGCTGTGCTATTATTCTGTGAAACGTCGCTTAGACTTTGAAGCTCTGGGAATAAGTTGGGATATTCCTTTGGATCTGCTAGACTCTCAGCTGTCTTTTTACGTCCTTTGCTTTCAAGTCCAGACTTCCATAATCCAACAATTTTTGAAATTTCATTGGGGGCGTATGTTCTTGCTAACATTGCTGCTTCGGGAATACGATCTGTTTTGATTAATAAGTCGATCATTTCTTCTATAGCCCCTAGTTCGAATAGACAGGTGAAAGCAATATTGTTTTTGCCTTGTTCAACTAAAAGAAGGCAGGAGAAATGTTAAAGGTGCAGCTGGTCATTTTTCGTTTGTGGCATACGCTATAATACTTACGAGCTGTATCAGCAATCTGTCGAATACCGGCGCGGTTGCCGTTAGCTGTATAGAATAGTAGTAGACCGCTAAGATCTTTAGCCTTCTTTAAGCATTCTTCGGCCAAACTGAATTTCCAAGATGACATAGCTACATCACCCAGCGTTCTCCATTTGGGCTCAGAATCAACTTCATGAGCGATATCAGAAGCAATATCTAATTTACCGAGTTGAATAGCCAAGTCAAACTTTTGATCAATATCGGTTGTTACTTCAAGAGCTAATTCTTTCAAATCTTGAGATTCAAGGAAACGAGCAACTCGTCCGCGCTGATCCTGAGGAATAGAATCAAGCAGGCTAGCAGCCGCATCCATATCGCCACGTAGAATAGCGGTTTGATATTGAATGACGGTGAGTGACAACCCATAACTGTAAATGTTAACGTCTCTGTCTGCCATGTAGATTCTGTTATCTCTAGGTGAGTATCCCAAGAGATACATGGGTTTATCAAAATGACTGATGGTGTAAGTTTCTGTACCGACAAGATAGTTCATACGGTTAGAATTGTTGGAGTAGATGAAGCAATCGCCAGCCCAAGTACCAGTCTTGACGCTGTCAGCAACTTCAGTGATAAATTCAAAAGCGTCTTCAACACCCTCTTCACCAGGATTACCGCCATTTTCGATGAATTGGGCATAAGCCTGGGCGTTGTATCGTAGGATGTAGTACGAATCTTCGCAGACAATGGCAATCAAATCACCACCATCAGACCAATAGACATCTCGAGAGTCAACGTCAATACGGCGAACAACATCTCCAGTTTCCCAATCGTAGAAATTCAAAAATCCATTACCACGGACACCAAGTAACGCACCACCATAAATACCTTCAGCGGTGTAATTTAGCTTGGGAAGCATGCCAGCTCTTTCCTTGAAATTTTTGAATACTTTAACTCGTGTGGAGGATTCACGAACGGCATAAACATTAGAATCATCAGCCCAAACGAAATCAAGACCATTACCAAAACTCTTATTTCTCCAAGCTAAAGCAGTATAAATAATATATTCACCATCACCGCAAACAACAACAAAACGACCGTTGGGCGAATGTTGCAAAGTTTGAGGATATATTTCACAGCTACCCAAATCTTTGATAGGCAAGGCTAAACGTTCACCATCCTTTACGTTGTCGTCAATGCCCGTCTTGATATTAGCTGTTTGGATTTCAGTATGTTTGGCCCAAATGATTTTGCCTGAAAGATCCATAGAGACAGCGGGTTCTTCTCTACCAAGTTTAATGACAACTGCACCCTCATCATAACCCAATGCAACATTATTACCGTTCTTTTGAGCAGCCATGCACCAGGAGCGTTCCAAACCATAATTTAATGTGTTTTCAAGACGGTAGGTGTCAGAGTTCCAAATACGAACGGTACCATCTTCAGAACCGGACAAGATGATGGGTAAATTAGGGTGGAAGGCGGCAAAGTTGACATTTTGATTATGGCCTTCAAGAGTTTGCACGCAGTTTTTGTTTTGGTAATCCCAGATTTTCACAAGATTATCGTCAGCGCAGGAAATAAGGTAAGGCTTATCGCCACCTTGATAGTAATCAACGTAATTGACACCTTTTTCATGTCCTTCTAGAGTGAAATTGGGAACATTAGAGCCGAGAGACCACACCTTGATCATACCATCAAGACCAGCTGAGGCAAAAGTATTGGAATCTTTAGGATTAAACGTCAAATGCATAACAAAGTGAGCATGGCCTTCAAAAACCTATAGTATAAAAGTGTTTTGCAAGATGATAATATAGATGTAAGCTAAAGAGCTGCTAAAGAAGAGTAATACATTTAGTACTAATGCTTCTATTAGTACATATGATTACCTGAGCACATTTCCAACCCTTTTCCCAATCCCACAAACGAATGGTCATGTCATCTGAACCAGACAAGACAAGTGGTTGTGTTGGATGAATTGCAATGCAGCGAATATAGTCAGGGTGAGCCTCGAATTGTGTTACTTTCTCGAGTGTATTGTAGTTAAAGACACGGATTTGCGAATCGTCAGCTCCAGTGACGATCCAATTCTTACGAGCAACGAATTTTGCGGCACGAACTAATAGATGAAAAGCTGTCAGCTATTTTTGAATCTCTATATTGAAAGCCTATGAAAATTAGTTCCAAACCTGGTGTTTCTGACACTTCAATCGTTTTAACTAGAGCCTATTATAGTTTTATTGAGTATAACAAATGAGAAATAGCGGTTGTTTTTCGTTGCAAAATCGAAATTTATGTTGGGCATTTGGTTCTGTACCTGTGTTTCATAGTTGTAAATTTGAACGATGCCACTGTATAAACTGGTCAGCAACCAAGGTTCAGTTGGATGTAAGTCGACGCACTTGACACGCTCAGAACGTGACAATAATTTACGCTATAATTGCCGAGATAATATCAGTCAAAAAGTCATCCAAAAGAAAGTAGATGACGTTGGGGTTTACTTGCCTTAATGTCTATGCGCATACCCTTTGTAGATTGGACGGCATACAAAAATAAATTGAGATTAGAGCTTTATTCGAAAACAAACGAATATTTCTAATACACGTGTATGAGTCATCCAAGTGACAGTAAGATAGTGAAGAAGCTGATCAATTTTCTAGGCTATTTCGAGATGGAGTTCTTAAACTTGCCCTTATTATGCTGAGCACCTCGTGAAGAAGCCTTTAATAGCTTTGACACTTTACTGGCACTTGAACAATTCGACGGCAATGAAGAGAGAATGTTACCATTTTTTATTGAAGTCGTGTCTTGATGCAACAAAATGGAAGAAGCTTAACGGAAATAAAGAAAGCAATCGAGGAAGTTTACACAAAGTCGCTTTCTACTAAAACGGTAAACAGACGGAAATTGAAAGCTTGTAAAGGACGAAATACGTTTAAACAGAATACAATATTTTTAAAACCCAATGAGCACCAAAAATTGCCCTGGGCAGATCCTAAAGTTTCTATATTATAAACTATATATTGCTAAAAAAACCCTTTAGGACGAAGCGTAAAAAGGATTTAATCAGTTGTTGTTATGTGAGGGGTGGGGGTCAACCAATTGTAATAGGGCGAAGCCTAGTGAGAGGTCTGGTGGAGGTGGATCCAATTCATGAAACAAATGATCGAGTTCATAGAGAATATGACAAACGGCCGGCCAACGAACGTTCCATGATTGGCGAGTGGCGGCTGATCGAGGGGGACGGGTTTGAACAAAATACAGTACTTTTACTTCCGTACGAGGTACTTAGTGGACAATCTGAGCTTTATTAGGAGACGTTTCTAGGTTAAACAGGATACGAATTGAAATACCTGTAAGATCTTTACACTTTAATTGGAGACATTACTTTAAAGGTTATTAGTACTCTTCAATTGATAGCGGCACTACGTTTAAAGCACTACGAGATGTACTGAATTTTTTTAGGGCGACACAGGTTTTATTAGTAATAGACACAGGGTTGACGTTTACGAGACGTTCTTTTATGGATCAGATAAATTGATCTACGGGTTCTTAGGCCACATACGTACATAACAATTATTGTTGTCAATCGTAATAAACAATAAATATTGTCAAACTCGAAGCATTTACAGAAAGTTGCCTTTCCTTTGATTTCCATCTTCTTCTTATTCTTCTTCTTTCATACTTTCTTTCCTCATCCTGATAGCTACTACTCACCATGTACAAAGCCAAAATCTTGCAAAAAATCAAATCGGTGGCAGAAGCCCATAAGAATAAAGTCAAAAACGAGTCTTTCGGTAAGTAACACATGAGCGCGCTGCCACAATAGGTTATAGTGGTGATCCTCAATTCATGTTTCGTATGACTAGTAAGCATCGAGTGCAAGGATTGCAAAACACGCGGACATTTCAACAAGGCAGACCATGAATGCAAGTTTTACAAAGCAGTTTCTGCGGCTGATGGTAAGTATCATGCTCTCACTGCAAGACAAGTTTATGTTTACTTAACGCAAACTTAGTTGGAAGTAGCGGCAAGAAACGTAAGCAATCAGCTAAAACCAAGGAAGAAAAGAAGCAAACAACTGGAGATATCAAGCGCATCAGTTGTGGCTTAAAGGGTCATTCTACTTCTCGTTCCCTCGAATGGAAAAGTTGCCAAAGGTTATACAGCCCAACTCGAACAATTCTGTAAAGTCTCCAACTTCAAAAAGTTAGGCTTCGGAAGGTAAAGTAGATAACACTCTGCTAAAAGATTCTGTTCTCAAGATTATTCTTTCACTTTTATCGTAGTATTGTTGAGCTTAAGACAAAAACAAGTGTGCTCTTCCGAAATCTGATTCGATCTGATGGCTTCACTGTGGACTTTTTATTTAGTCGTAAGAAGAAACCAAAAGAAGACGCCATCATTGATCATCATGAGTTGACGTTAGAAGACTTTTCATATGAAGAGATCACGGCAAACTACAGACCCGCAGTTGTTGATCCTGGTCGAAGACCGTATTTACAGCAGCGATCGGGTTAGAAACAGAAAGACATGAGATACGACGCTGCTCAACAAAAGAATATTACCACATGACGGTTAGTACTTGTATCAATACAGAGTTAGAAAGGAAAAAAGCCAACTGTACGATGAAAGATATAGAAAGCAATATACCGAGATCCAAAACAGGCTCGCCTGAACAGTATGAAATATATACTACTTATATACTGCAACATTTAGAGACTCTGTTCTCATTCTATGAAAGAATTACGGAAAAAAGAAGGGCAAACCTAAGCGTAATAAAAGGGAAAAAAAAAAGAAGAAACAGAAAGAGAAAGAAGAAGAAAAGCAGGAAGTAGAAAAGAAAGAGGAAGAGAGCCACGTTCGGTAAGTCTTGTAGCGATTAACTATCAACTGAATTTGTGTATACTCACTCTACTATCTTTCTTCCACAAGACGATGGGCCCCTGAGAAATTCAGGTTGAGTGATAACAAAAAAGTTCCTCTGATGTATTTGGTGACGGCATGTTCAACAAATCCGCCGTTCATCTAAAAGGCCTTAGAACTGGTGTCGTTGGCGCTCTTTGGCGTGCCTTGAAGCGAAGAGAGGCTGCCGGCGACTTACTAGTGATAACTATTGATGAATATCTGACCTCTCGAACATGCAACAAGTGCCGCTCCAACACCGTTGAAGCATTGAAGAATGTTTCAAGCCAAAGTAACCTTGTCTATAAGACCTATTCGATTTACTGGAACCGGGACGTCAACGCTGCAAAAAACATACTGGAAATTAGCGTGTCGATATGGAAGTCAACGGGAAGACCTATTGAGTTTTATAGAAAAACAAGGAAGTCACCCGCATCAACCGCTTAACAGCATCCTCTAATCGCCAGAACGAAACTGGCTCGATTTTTACATGTAGATCTATCTAAAAAATTGTAGCGGCGGCTCGTAAAATTGCTGCGGAATTCTAAACATCAATCTTACTTCGTAGTGATATTTTGACCCGTCTCCACCACGTTTAATTGGATATATTGAGAATTCGCGATTTGCGGCTGTGATGTGCGAATAGTTACTTTTGGATATTGGACCTAGGGAAATAGAAATTAAACAGATGAGATGTTACTACCCTTAGAGTACTTTGTATTTTATAAACTGCTCTGAAATTCTTCGTTTCGCTCTAAGTCTTCTTGGAAGAAATATCTTTTTAGCGATACGAGGAACTAGTAGTAGCCTTGTAATATGGTGTCAACGTCATGCCTCACCAGCTCAGTTCTCAGACATTTATCATAGTTATTCTCGAGCATTCATTCTTGTTATGTTGTTTTTTGTTCGCTTTCATTATTACGCATTTATTTCAATACTTCTTCTTCTGAAAGTAGTGTAGTATTTTTATACATATACTATACCCAAAAAGAAAAAGAAGAGTTACACATATATGATAGCCCGTTTAGCATTGTCTTTCCCGCGCTGCTGATTAAGAATTTTGATGGTGGTTGTAGTAAGAAGTGAACTGCTACTAAGAAGCGAAGCACTTTATGAAGTTTTCTTCTACTAGTACTGCTGCTTTGCTGCTTTGCAATAAGTTAAGCGGCGCAAAAGAAGGCAGCTAACATGAATAAATGAGAAAAGAAGCATTTGGCTGCTTTGATGGAACCTCTTTGTTTGTTACCTTTTTTTTTAAGAAATATTTGCGACGTCGCTGTGGTACCTATTGATTTAAATAAGATAGAGGAGCCTTCCTTATAGTTAGGTCGTAGGCACTATATTCTTTGTTTGCTTACATTCATTCATAGCATTACCGATAGCGCTTTGCAAATAGTCGCTGCCTTGAAAAAAAAAAAAAAAGCATTGTATTTTCCCTGAACTGCGCGTGTTCGTTTGATACCAAGCAAAGAATAGCTCGCCTATTCAAGCTCAACTATAGAAAAAAAATAGCGTATTTGTGGACTATCATCATTAACTTCACTCGATGTAACATGACGATCAATAAGATTGTTCGGTAATAGGTTAGTGATTCATTTGACTTGTAGCGAGAGACAAAGGGAAACTATTAAGGTTGAAGAGGAACGGAAAAGGCTGGTAACATCAGATAGCAGAAGACTGCTACGTTCATTGGATACTATTAATACGAGTAAAAATTGAACCTTCTAACTTTTCTCCACGTTTTGTATATTGATAAGGTCTCACAATTGAACTCGGCTTTTAACGGGGAGGGAGGGGTAAACTTAGCATCAGGTGTGATTATTCGTCTCTTTATGAGGATTGAAATATTCTTATTCTTCCCATAATCATACCATTATAATCATGTATCAATAATATACTCAAACTAATTATATATAATAAATACTCTAGAATTTCCATCAAAGCTTTTTGTAAGGAGCCGATAGCAGAAGGCATATGTAGTCTGTTCGTGAGTCTAAGTTTGTTGCTGAGCCGCTCATCTAGCCTTTGTGTAAATATAGTTAGTAGTTCTGCGTTGAACTTTCGCGTTTGGATTTCATTTCAAAACAGTTGAAATTGTACACAAAGATTTAAAAGCGGTAGTGATCTTATAATGGGATGTCTATCGCCACTTTATCTTAGCAGCGAATAAACGTGTATTACATTTTTGTCATTTGTCCTTATAGTTGTGCTTACTCAACTTCCTCCTCCATTGTTTTGTCTTTCAGTAGGAATATATATTTTTCATGATGATTCAAAAAATAGTTTCAAGTCTTTATATCTCTTAGAGAACAGGTGATAAATAAGTACATAGTATACATTAATGAAGTTCTACTTTAGTAAAATATAAATGGTACACAAACACGGTCATACAATCTGTGAATGTCCACAGTTCGTTTACGTATAAAGGCTACATTGTGAAAAAGGAGTGACTTCGACAGTTGGATGAATTGAAAATAGAAATGGAAAGATTAAAATTAGTGGTAAGTAGATTATACACGGTATTTCGGAACAAGAATTTTTCAGCAAATCATGGTGGTGGCCAAGACTAATTCACAGGCCAGATATGCTGTTCACCATTGCTTCTAAAATCCCAACGGTAACCCTTTTCAGGATAACTCTTCCATTGCTAGTGATCGAATAAGTAAATATGTGAGTCATAGAGGCAATACTAAGTTCAGGAGATATAATTGACTTACATCCAAGCATGAGCCCGGATCGTTATCAAAATTAGGGGTATCATCTAGAAGAGTAACATTAGTCATCCAACCAAAGCATAACAACTATTTAAATCAATAAAACTTACAAGGGCACATGCACTTTCCGAATAGACCATCATCGACACAATGAGCAAAGGAATCGTGTTTGTAACCAATATCATTGAAGAAGTGAACTTGGTTTTTGTTTAGGAAGAGGCCTGCTGCCAAACTGTGAACAATAGCATCGCCCCATCTTTCGTAGAAAAAATTACCAGTACTATCAAGGTAGTCAAAGTAAGCTTGATACCGTTCGTCTCTCCACAAATTAAGACTAGCAATTTCAAAATTCGACCAGAAGTGACATAAATTGTATCCCTCTTGAGGGTTACCAAAGAATTTTAGTAGCGTTGTATTAAGGTCATGTTCGTGAGCGAATTTCATAGTATGATCCCACAGCGTAGGAATCGTCTCTGGAATTTCTTTCAACGTGATAGTAAAACCGTACTCTTTACCGTTCTCTCTCATAAAAGTGAAGGGATCATAATCCAAATCACAATAAAACTCCACACCAGGCTCAACACGCCTATTAGCCAAAATAACAATTGTCATTAAATTCACTACATTCATTTTCAGTTCGAATCAAATTTACCAGTAGTAGTCATAATCAGCAACTAATGGATGTCTATAAAAGAAACCTGAGTTGAAACGACACATATGGCGGTAAGACAAGGAGCCTCCATAAAGAATATGTCGAGCAGCATAATCGTCTAACTGCTGTTGCATAACTGTTCCGTTGACGTGCTTGGGGATTGACCACATCTCCGAAGGCACTAGGCCAAATTTGACGTCTGCTTCTGTCATAGACGTGATAGCAAATTTGAATTCGTTGGAAAACGGCTCATCGTTCAGAAAGACGTATGGGTATTTGTATTTGCGATTAAAACGACTAACGCGCCCAAATAAAAAAGGAAATTAAAAAAAAAAGTTTTAAGACAATAAGTGAATCGACAGTGTAAAGTAAAAATTGTGAAAATGAGTGCCTACTCTTCAAATTGTCGTAATGTACGTCTCATCTGTTGTATTTCTCTATTTCTAACTAGGATGACAATAACAGCATTTTCTCTGCCAATCTGCTTAGTATTTGGTAGCTTTTCAACTATTGGCTTTGTCTCTTCTCTGTTTTCTGGAACTTGTAAATCTTTTTTAGGGCTGCTCTTAGCAGTTGTATCCTCGATGTCCAACAAATTCTCTAGGCCCAAATGTTCGTTATCAAGCTGTTCCTCAGAAAAATGCATTTGTACGCCATCGTTTCCAATGGACTCTCTATTTAATAACTCTGCTGCTTTTCCATTTATAAAAGAGGGCGTTATGCCGTTTTTTTGCCTGGTAACGATATACAGAGACCCAAAATATAATACAGCTATGAAAGTTAGTGTTACAAGATATGTGACACCCCTCCTCATATCAGACAGCAATAACAATCACAATAGTGAAAACGGTATAGAAAGAGAGGAACGATAACTGGAAATAGAAGAAAAAAAAAAAAGAAAAAAGTAAAGAAAAGAACAAGCTAGCAGAAGTGCTATTATCATAGGTATTGAAATCCATCGTTTTGATAAATAAACTCAGTCAAAAGACTCCTCACCGTGCCAAAAAGGGCGTTTATGGCAGTGAAGAAGGAACATGATCAATGACTTTAAATTAGGTCGCCGAAATGTTTCGCCTGGCTTGGCGATTACCAAACAAAAAATTCTTCAGTAACCTATCTCTTTCAATTACTTCAACTGATGTAACTCAAAAGAGGGTTAGTAGCTTAATTAATTTACTTTTCAAAACCATGATAGAAATATTGAATTTTCTTGGCGATTGTTTACTGCTAGATAGATTATGTTTGTTACTTGTGAATATAACTTTGATTGACGTATCTTACGTTATATGTCTGATCGTCATGCTCACAGGAGAAAAAAATGATATCATTGCACTCAGATACCCGTAATGTTTCAGCCTTTATTCAATTTAGATCTGCGAAAACCGACTGTAGTTTTGAAACAATAGAGGGACAGATGCGACAACAGTAAAATCAAAGTTAAGTAATTAAAACTGATCCGCTCTGGTGAACAGACGTTTGACTGTAAAAGTGCAGAAGATTGCACACTCGTCCAATGTCAAGTACTATAAGTATTTAAACACAGAAGACGCGAAAATGATCGGCAAGACGAAGACAGTGACGATGCGGAATATCTGTTGTAGCACATTGCCCAGATCAACTTTATTTTGGTGAGCATTTGATCCGTGCAAAACTGATTTACTTTGTGCAAGCATATCTCATTTTAGCGTTTTTATCAGCTTTCTTAAACTATTGTATAGCTGTCGATAAGACCTTTTAGTATCCATCCTCTTTTTCACTGCGGATACATTTCTGTATTTGGTATAGAGGTCAAATAACTGCTGCTTTTCTTCTTCGGACCATGGACTTCTATCCAGAGCAGGATTGATAAACGATTCATATCTATCCCGTATTTGCATTACCGTTCGCGAAGAGCCAGTAGCTTGTTTGATTTTATAAAAGTCAGTCGCACCAAAGGTCTCCACTGCTTTTAGTATTGCTTTATCCTCCTCGTCACTAAATTTACCTACAATTCACTTAATTCAGTATCCACTATGCAACCTTCTCTACTTTCTGTGTATCTTTGACTCTTTTTCTGATGTTAAAATGTTTGAAATACCTGTTGTTATTATAGCATTTCTGTTCTCATAGCTCCATTTATTTTTACATTGTTTCACACTCCTCTGTAATTTTTGCGAAACAGCATGCCAATCATCTGGGTAATTCTTGACAAGTTCACATAATTGATTAACTTCGTCGACTGTCCACCTCCCACTCCGTTGGCTAGCTTTACGTGATAATAATTCTTTACAACGAGCTCTTACTTGACTCCTCGCTTTACTGGTAAACTTGTTTTCCAGCGTTGACCAATCGATTTGGCCCAGATCAGTTATATCTTGTAAATGTCTTGCTAGCGTTTCTTTCTCTTCTGGGGTCCAGCGTGTAAAACCTTGCGAAGTGTAATAATGCTTTCTTATATAATCGGCCCGCCTTGATGGAAAGTAGCACTCACTAAACATTGTCCACCGTGGACCGTGCTTCTTTACCAGCTCCTTGAGTGTCTCTGTTTCCTCTTTCGTCCATGTTTGTCTTTTTTGAGCTGATGTTATATCTGCTGCCCTTTTCTCTATTGCTTCTACGAGGGAGAGGTAGTGACCACGCTGAAAACTTGAGGTATGGAAAAAAAGCTTCCAACTTCTCTGAACAAGTAAAGTTTTGTAAAGTGATTTCGGATGTAAATGCTGAATTAATGACATGGGGATCGCAAAACACACTAGCTGCTTTTTATTCAACTTTCGCAGAAAAATGAAAAAAAAAGGAGTTCGAAAAGATGGTCATTTTTGATTTTGCTTGCCAAGCTGAAAATGGACGCATGAAAGATCGTTGTCAATGAAAGGTCTTCACAACGAGTACGCTTTGACAGAGATTTGCAGTTGTTCATTGAACCCCTGCGAGCTTTAGTTCGCTGCTTTGGAATGCGTCGGTTGATATCCAGTGCACCAGTTCCTACTTCAGCTGCTTTTTTGCATACAGAACAATGGATACCATCCAACATCTTTCTGTTGGAAGAGTTCTAGGGATTTGCTTTCTGGAGTCAGATAAACTTCCACCTTCACGCACTCGACTCTAAATAATCAAAAGTATTATAGAAATGTTCTGAGAAC
The DNA here is from genome assembly GCF_025528875.1 of Mycotypha africana. Taxonomy (NCBI): domain Eukaryota; kingdom Fungi; phylum Mucoromycota; class Mucoromycetes; order Mucorales; family Mycotyphaceae; genus Mycotypha; species Mycotypha africana. The sequence goes on along the minus strand of NW_026515725.1, from coordinate 2,951,444 downwards.
CAAACGATTTTGCTACCATTCCTCGTCAACGAATACGTATAGACTAGTCTAATCGTTTTGTCCACTTATGTTTGGATTGAAGTTTGATGGCAAACAAATCTGCAAAACTGAGTAAATCATTCGTATAATAAAAAGTTAACTACATGTCTATGACATATATATGAACAATATAGTATATGAGTTTTGCTTCATCAACTGATGATGCAAATTTTGTATCCACTTTTCCGATCTTTTTGAGACAATGAAAAATCACCTTGTTTGTCAATAAAAAAACTTTTCTGACGCTTGGTTTTTTTTCTTCTCGTCAACAAAAAATCATAGAATAATAACAACACCAATCCAACGACCCTACCCTTAAGACTTCATTCAGGTTAAACACCTTCAAAGCGGAATTCTTTTCTTCACATTTTGGTCATAGCAGCAATATAAGCAAAAGAAGGATCTTTTCTTCTATGAAAACAGTTTTGAGAAAACAATAAACACAGGCAATGAAAGATGAAGCTATGTATAAGACAAGTTGAGGGCACGTCTACAACAACTGATATTGATCCAAGGACTTTTTCGAAGGCAAAAATTGGTTTAGCTATAGTCCAAGAGATTGGGAAGTAGAGATTAATTGATTTATAAACGCGCAAACTGTAGCATAATTTTGAAAGGACAGACGTTATGGCGTCTTAGAGTTTTTGGAGGCTCCCTATTAACGCGATAGAGGATCTGATACAGATATTATATCGACTGCTGGAATAAAGGATGAATGTACTGTGAAAGTGACGATCACAGTGACAATTCAAAAAGCTCAAGCACATATATTCTCACCAAAAAGTCCGACGTCAAACTGTTACAAAGAAGATCTGCTGTAAATGACAAGTACGCGGCAAAAGAGGTACTGCTACCGTTTAGTTGGTGACTGTGTAAGCTTGTTATATAATCATGGCCTTTTACTCAACTTCATTGTAAACATTGTGTTGTGCAAAAAGCTACGATAAACATAAAGTAAATGAGAATAATTGAAGAAAAAAGAGGAAAGATTATTGTTTATGTCACTTGACATATTTTCAATTTTTATTCTGGATGCTACATCTAATACTAATCAATAATAGCTCTTTTTTTTTTTGGTGAAATAGTAACAGTTTTTTTTTTTTTGTTTTTTTTTGGTTTTACAAATTCAAGTGCTTTCTTGTGGTTATTGTATTGACGAATAAAGGAAGACAAAAGAGAGAATCAGATATACTCTAGGGTTGATGGAAGTGAAGGTAATACAATATGCCTCGTACAGTCAGAATACATTGAAAAATAACTTGGGCTTTTAACCTATATCTTGCTCATATGAGCGATCTATATCCTTGAGATTTATTCTTAAAGTTACGGAAAATTTCAACCGGTTAATAGCAAGACCAGGTATTATTATTAACTGTAGATCAATGGTAGTTCACAAAATTTCCAGTATGGTACCCACTAGTTCTAGTGTGTAATTCTCAGTGTACTCAGCAGATGGCAACCTTAAGATGAGGAGGGCATGGCAGACAGAAAGAGTCTAAAGCTTCTAGCCAATAAGCCATTCCACAGGACAACCGACTACAAAAAGATAACAACTTCAACGGAAGTGGTACACAGTTTACAGTAACAGGATTTTTTTTTTTTTTGTTTAAATTCAGGTACGATTTATTCAACAATAAAAAACAAAGATATAGAATTATTAAAAAATGAGGAAAAGAGCATCTATGATGTATAACAAAACGAATGTTACCACCAAACCCAGCAAGGCAGTTAGTCTACGGCTTGCGGGGATAAGGGTGCAGCACTGCTTAAAGTAATCGTCAAGTTGACTGAGGACTTAAGCCTTTGCAAGGCATTATCGGTGGACCAACTTTCTTTAGTGATAATCGTATGCCAATGGTATTTCCAAAGTGTTTCCAAAGTGTAATTCTCAGTATATACGATAGCCGTTGTGTAATGAGTGAATTACTTTTCATTAGAGAGGTTTCATTCGATAAACATATAAATATGGCCTGCTTCTCAATTCATAATATCTTTAGTGATTTTTATCTGTTTTTCCTGCATATTATACTTTTCTCTTGTTTTAATAAAAGTAGTCTAGCTTATCTTGTTGTAATTTCCGTTCAGAGTTGTAAGTAACACCAACCTCCCGTCGGATCATCGCCTCCTGCCTCTTTACATGTTGGCAGCTTCAGATTGAGCAAAATATGCCAGACATCTGCAGGAGACCTCAATACATCCGTGAGAGAGAAATGAACCAGAGCTGCTGCCCAATAGGACCATTTTACAGGGCAACCAACGACAAAATGATAGTCGTCTTCAATGGATGCTGGACAGAATTGACATGCTGGTGAAGGCCATCGCCGAGGACGAAGACTATAACAGGACAATTGTTTAAAAGAATTTCCAGCATTAAAGGGGTTACAACCACCACAAACATAAATGGAGCAAAAAATTGCGGCTAGAGTGGATCGAACACCCGACCTTTAGATCTTCAGTCTAACGCTCTCCCAGCTGAGCTATACCCGCTTATACATTGTTGAGGAATGTAAAATTTACAAATTCATAAATGCATTTAAACGCATGTGATTGGCCGACCTGGACCTGGCCATGCTCGACATAAAAAACTCCGTCGTCAAAAAGAAACGAACTCATTCTACCTGTAAGAGGCGAACGTCACACTCACTTATGATGAGCATTTTTTTTACTTTCGGTTTTTTTTGGACACACAAATGTTGGTTAGGGCGAGTGATACCTTTTCGTAACGTATTGTTGAGGTTCGGATTGATTTTCAGCCAAATTCAAATCTTCGTCACGTCAGTGAAAATGAAACGTTACTATTGGTTGTACGTTGATGGCCCGTCGGTAATGTTTTCTGTTAACTACGGTTAAATAATTTTTGTCGAACAAAATTTCCTGTGAGCACGCAATGTCTTAAACACATTGGATGCTCTGGCCAGTTCCAGTAGTTTTATTGACACTAAAACCACTTTTGAGGGACGAAGTAAGAAAGAATGTGAAAGGAAGAAGAAGAAGGCAACAGTCAGAATTTTTTGTAACTACTGTAAAAAAGAGGCGAAAGATTTATCCGATCTGAGCACAGGACGGAAGTACTGGTAACTGCTGCTTTTCGCTTGACTTTCGCACGCATGTTACAAAATTGAGACATTTTTGTTATTTAAATATAGATTGATATAACAATATTTTCAAATAAAGAAGCATACTTTTTGGGATTGTACCTTTTCTATCCAAAATGCTCAATGCCAAATGCACGACCTACTATTACTCAAAAAAAAGTACATATACTGTGCCGAAGCACAGAATACTGACGGTGTTTGATTGAGATAAGATTGTCAAGCAGCAGTTAATAGAAACTGCGGAAACGTACAATGAGAAGTTGCGCAAGATGAACTCACATAACGCGTATGTTATGCCACCTCCTAAGCGAATAATATCATTGAAGAGGTTTCACCTCTCTCAATATAATACAACCCACATCTGTAGTCAATACAACCTCAGTGTTTTTATCTGTTTATAACTTTTCACACTATCTTTGGTAAAAAACTGTTTCAATAAACCTGCATAATATCAAGTATCCATTCTCCCTGTCTGTTGTAACAATATCTTCAGAGGCGTTAATGATATTAATCCCACAGTCTTATTCTGTTTACTTCGTCTTTCCAATCTCTACCACAGCCACAGTCATTAAATGCAAGTATCTTTAAACCGCCTGGTTCGAGGAGCCGACAGCACTGTCTTCGCTAAGGCGATTCTGTGGGATAATTTGTGATGGTCTTCCACAATGTCACGTTCTGACCTCTAATTCATATAAAAATCTGAGAAACAATCCAGATTTACTGCCTTTACCAGTTATGGTGTACTGGAACAAAACAGATTCAAGGCACACTGGGACAAAGAAGATTTCATCAGGCACACTTCAACCTTACTAGTAATCCAAACAACTCGCAGTGGCTTTGTACAATTCATTATTGACAGGAGCAATACTACTCGATTGACAATATTACTTTCTTGATTTCGTTATAAGTTCAGTTCTACCTCGCATTCATTTAAAAGACCATCCAAATTCTAAACCGGAATAAAAATTGAAGAACTCTTGTTTGGTCTCGCTGGATCCTCTAGTCTCTACTGTTGACTTATCAATTAATTATGCCTGATATTAAGAGATATCACATAGGTATATACGCTTGTCCGGATCATCAAATAAACCGGACAAAAAAGTATCAACATATCGAGTGCTAAGTGCCAATTGTTTGATGTCTTCTGCAATTAGTACAGGAGGAAGCTTCCGAATAAAATCAATTATGCAATTTTTGAACTTGTTTTCATTAATGGGGAGATCCGAATCCAAAAACTTTGCGGTCGTTTTACCTCGACTGATTACTCCCATAGCAAGAGCTTGGACTATGCCAATTATGCTGGTAGTCAACTCCATTGACATTGGGCCTTTCTAATACCATATTTTGTTTCAATCTCACTGATAGTCACTTCGAGATCGTGATTACTCAAATAGGGTGATGAATTCTATGGGTACTGATTTTGTGACAAAAGCAAAATGTGGGTGGCAGCCAACGCGCAGTGGATGTAATTTTAAAGTGATGTTTTCCATTTGTGTTGACATAACCAAAGCTGCAGCTTATGAAACGGCAATGTTGCATCGAAGTTTCGTACCAACAACTGGTCATCGTGATCAAGAGGCAGAAACGATAAGCATAATGGATCCAACAACTCAGCTCTAAGGACAATGCTTAAGCGACGTTCGTTAGGCTGGTATTGGTTGCTGTAGCTTTAACATATATAAATTCATCATTATCATATCGTCTAATTCCTGTTACTCGATATGACAATTGCATATCATGCTTTTACATGTGCTGTTGAAGGCGTTGTATACAAGTTACTACTGCATGTCTTCATCTACAGAACGACTTCAGTACCTGCTTGACGATCTGACACACATCTACTTTGGCACCCGCTTGCGATTAAGATCTTATCATTCTCAGAATGGTTTTAGTTCAGTTGTATTAATAGTTGCATACCCGTTAATACCTCCGTTTTGGTATAAAGGTATTATTCTCAACAAACTTGAATAAAGGATATTTCAGATTTCTCTCTTCTTATGCTCATAGAACATAAACTAAACAGAACTTCGTAAGACACTTTGATACTACAGTTGTTATGAATGCGATCATGGCTTAGAGGGAGCAGCTATTTCGAACATGTTCGAACGTAGTGCTTGAGCCTATTTTTCAAAATTCTCCACCATGAAGGCTGAATAAATTAGTGGCCAGTGTCACGCAGGCCGCTACCAGCGAATCGCTGTATCCGCTCATGGGATGTGTCTTCAGACTGTAAACGGTTGTGGGAAATTTGCTGTTAAAGTTATCAAAGGCAAGCGTGACCAACATGTTCATGTATAGTAAGTTTCTGACCTACTGCCGTAATATAAGCTTGCAGATGGTGTACCAGAAGTTCTGCTCGTAGACGTATGGGTGATCAGTATTTGTTTGGTAGGCATCAGTAATTTTATTAGTTCATAAATAATTGTGCTCTATACACCACTTGACGTATAAATTGTGCTGAATTGATGATGTTTTCTGTAGCGACTTGAGCAAACGCTGGCCTTGATATATTCAGTTACTTTAAAAGACTTTTGAAAATAAAATAAGACAGTAAAATGACCAGACACAACAAAGATACTCTTTATTCAAGTCTGTTAAAAATGATACTTTTATATGAGAATTGGGGTTATTAACCGGTATTCAACTATTAATACACACAATTGAACTAAAACTCTCATGAGAATGATAAGATCTTAATCGCAAGCGGGTGTGTGGCGAGGCGATGGTCAACGGGTATTGGCGGATTATACCGCCCCTGTCATTCACCAATATCTTGCGGCCGATTGAGGGTCTTCTATCGTCAATGGCCAAATTCTACAAGCGGAGCAATCCCATCTTTGACGATGATCACCCACGATCGATCATCCGCAGCCATCTCTTACCACCCGGTGATCCTGAAGCACCCGAATGGTGGTACACTCATGATATGGGTTGAATTTTTGTGCGGGTGTTCGCTCGCAGCTTCGTCCAACTGTTCACCCGGCCGGAATGGGACGAAGTCTACTTTTACCAGCATCCCAACGTGGAGTTTTCTCGCTACATATTGGTGCGCGATGACGATCGACATCATATGCTGGTCGTTGAAATCTGGGACGTCGACGACTTTTTGTGGAGAAGACGAGGACGCCTTCATCATCATAACGACGCCCTTTACGGACGGTTTAACCGAATATTTGTCCCCAACCTATTTATTGAACCAAATTCAAAAGAAATTTGGAATATATATCTCGGATAGTCAAGATGGTCTTTCAATTCATTGAAAGCTGGAGCAAGCCTGGCAAGAATAAGAATTGGAAGGATCTCTTCAATGAAGGCAAAAAACAGGGTTTGTTCAAATCGTACAAATCATCTGATACTTTGAAGTCCTCATATATCATATTAGAAGACGAAAGAACAAAAAAAAAAAAAAAAAAAATAGTAATGAATAAAAAGAAAATGGTTGTAAAGTATGTTTAATTTTCTTTGTTTGTTACAGTTTCACAAGCTAAGCATATAGATTGAGTATCTGAATTCAGCGTTAAACTGAACGATATGCTAGGATCGGGTTTGAAATGACACAATGTAAAAAAAATGCAGATGCAGATGTATCATCTCTATCTAGATTAACTAAATCATCAGGGAGAAACAAAAAGCACTTGTGTGCCCAAAATTAGATTCGTATTGCATTAAATATGAATCACCATCAACGCTACTCCTTCTCGCTCATTAAATAAGAACTGTCTTTGACAGAGGTAATCAATACTGTGGGCAAAAGTTTAAGCTTCTCCTAAACCAACGTTCAGTGTTCAATAGTGTTTAACATTGTGATTTGATTAACTTCTTTTTGAATAACAATAAGTAGTGGAATAAACTTATTTGCTTTTTTTTTGGCACAAAAAGTATATTCCCCTTGGAATCAGCCCAATTAGTTTGAACCACAAAATAAGTATTGGCAGGAACATCTGTACCTAGAGACGGTTTATATGTTGAACAAATACAGCATATTTAAACGAGTAATAAAAGATATTAGTGAAGTACCAATTAGGGAGCGAACAATTAAATTTATTGACTTTGAGTCACTTAATACAGTCCACATAGCCATATTCAACTGTTATCTGTGATATAGAATGTCTCATGTAGAAATCCCCAAAGCGAGCAAATCTATGAACTCTGCAAGGCATATCTCATTCTCAGATCAAGTTCCTGAAAAAGATGAATACGACTCATGTTGAAGTGTAGAAATATTGTCTTTGTCCTTATCCTCATCCTTGTATTTTGTCTTTGTCTCTGTTAAATGACTCTAATATAAAACCTACCACAGTTTCCACAGACTTCTCTTTGCCTCTTCTTTTGCTATTCTATTCTACCCGTACGCAACAAGACCTTTATAAGGTCTTTTGCATAAGTAGCGCCTAGAATAGAAATGGGGTTAGCCCTAGACGTCTTTTTTAACATAGGAGTTTCTCCAATGTGTGCCCATCCTTGGGTTCTTATCAAATTAGCATTGAAACCAGCTTCGTCAATAAATATGCATTTGATCCCTGTAATATACACCTGTTCCTTCACAGTTATCATCCATTCTTTTCTTTGTTGAATTTTTTCAAGGGAGTTTCTGCCTTCTGGCTCCATGAGAACACGCTTCAAAGAGAAAAGCCACAGATCAGCCATGCAACGATATAACGTTCTTTTAGAAATAGTCGCGTCACTGAAAGTGGTATCAAAGTGTTCCATCGACCATTGTAGATGTGGGCTGTTTAAAGTAAAAGTCAGTCATCACCTTTTTCGTTGCTTCTGCTAGTTCCTCTTCCGGCTCGATGAGCTTTGGTCGACCAATAGTTTTGAAAAGTGAATTTGGGTCTTCTTTCCAAAGCCTTATACCATCTTTGTACAGTTTTAGTGTAATGGCAGTGCTCTACATTTCTCATTATCAGATCTCTGCCCAAGGTAAGACGCGAAAGGAGCTTGATGTTACTAATGCTCTGAACAAATTTCTTACAAAATAGAACTGTGTAAACTTTTTATCAGTACCGAACAGATAAACAAATGTGAATAAAAATGTAATATGAGAAAAACAATTAAAAAACTGAGAATGTCTTGAATATGGTGTGTTTTATACTATTTATACGTTTCGAAAAGTCTATCTCTCTAATGAGCAGCTTCCGCTCCTGACACTAATCTATTTATTTCTTATCTTATCTTAGAATTATACATTTGATCCGAGATGCAATCGACCACACCGCGTACACAATGGAAACGAAAATAATAAGCAATGCTTATACATGAGAATGCTTTATTTTGATTTTTCGTGGGACGGGAATGGTATACTTATGCAAATATATTGCCACCGCATCTCTAGTATGACATATCAGTTACATATTCTAGAAAAAAATGATTATAGTATCTAATATACGTCGCACTTTTCAAATAGAGTCATATGAGAGGTAAGTATCTCCTTTCATCTAGTAATGACTCAGTAAAGGGTAGACATCGCAGATAGTTTAATAATATTCGATTACTCACTTTTGATTGGAGCATGATTGTCTGTCGATTTCAGGAAACATAGTGTATTACATTTTAAGTTTTTGAATAATTTTGTACCTGAGACTGTATTAAGAAAACAATGGTTTCTCTCCGTAGACAAAAAAATGGCACAAACTGTAGTCGAAAAAGTAGACCAACTTAGCCAAACATTATTTCCTGGACTACCTCCTCAACTTCACTTACTTACTGGTAATGCCAAATTGCAAGTGATCTTGAGTTTATTTTGGTTTACTTTTTCGTTCTCATTTAAAATATTCTTTAGCTGTAGAAGTTATTAATAACGCAGCGATCAACACTGACGATGTGCTGAATAATGACCGATCAACATTGAAAACTGTACAAAATATGCTGCGATACCTGCGAATAAGAGCAATTACGGTAATAACCAGGTAACGACCACCTTAAAGATATGCACAAAAGTGAAACTGATGTACCGTCCAAAATCAGGGCGATGTAGAAGCGAAGTTGAAGTTATGGACAATATTAAAGAGAAAACAACCAACGGATAAAGCTTATCCTGAAAAAAATAACGAGGCTACATTATGGGCTCGTAGTTTATTCGATCGCCAGCTTATGAATGCTTTATCGCATTGTTCACTAGAGTTGATTGCGTTGGTGACGGAAGATGCTGAAAACAGTTCCTTTACAAACATAATCTTTAAAGCAGCTAATCGCAAATCTTACACGAAGGATACATCAAGCGAGAAGCAAAGGAGGCGGAAGAATAAGCAGCATCGAAACATGTCCTATTTAATGGGGCTACTTCTTATAAGTGGCATAGGAGTGAAACAGGACGTGTCAGAGGGTGCAACATTATTGGCGAAAGCTTTTAAGCTTGGTCATGAAGGTGCTGGCATTGAATTAGCTAAGGTTTTCAATGATCCTTACAAATTTCCTCAACAATATAACGTCGAGAAGAGCCTACAGATCTGCGAAACGGTTGTAGAACAAAAAAACCTTCGCGGGCCTTTCGACAGAAGCGCAATAATAGACCTAGCACGCATATATTACGAAGGCAGCGAAACAGTTGCGCGAGATATAGAGAAGGCGTATAAATTCGCTCGTCGTATTGCAGAGAGTTTAGGCGAGCAATATTGTCAATTTATTGTAGGAGATACGCTATTAGAACCTCCAGCAAATTCAACAATTCAGCGTGATGTTCAACAAGCTATCTTCTGGCTTACACAATCCGGAAATCAGGGGTTTCCATTAGCGATAGAGACTATGTCTAGGATTTATTTTGAGGGAAAAGCAGAAGGTTTCTTACAAAATTATGAGACAGCACGCCACTGGTGCTTACTAGGAGATGAGGTCTGGCCATACGGCCTTGATTACTGCCAAACATGTCTAGGTGATATGTTCTACTTCGGTTTAGGCGTACCGAAGGATCTATTTCGCGCATTTGAATACTATCAAAAAGCTGCTAGTCAATCAGGAACTTCCAGTACTCAGTCTCAGTTTATGCTTGGTGAAATGTAAGATCAGCCTGACATAACAAATATTTTGTTTAAAAATTCTCGCGTTCTTTGAATTAAACGATCAATCAAATCTAGGTTTTTTAAAACAGAAGGATGGAATCGTAATTTACTTCTTGCTACAGACTATTATAAGATGTCCGCAAAAGGGAAGTATGCGCCTGCTGAACAACGTCTTCAGGAATTGATCACTATAGAGGAGTCTTCCAAACATACTGAAAAAAAAGCAGCAAAGAAAAAATCATGGATGGGCTTATTGAGATTACTCAACAAAAAGAAAGGATAGATTATATAGCTACAACTACGATTCTATCCGATCAGTTATGATACCATATTTGCATTTGTTAAAAACTCATTGAATGCAGCCTCAGATTAGTATAAAACTTATCTTATCTGAAGAACAATCATTTACAAATTACCGCTTCATCTTGACTTAGCCAACCATGAACCAATACATATTACCACGTTCTTTCATGAATCACTCTGGGTTTTAAACTTATCACTCCATTTGTTTTTTCTTTCTTAAGTAACGCCTTCTCGCACCCGATTTTTTCATTGTTCCTGATTCTTTTGGTTCCGTGACTGATTCCTGCTCGGACAGATGACGTACGCTTACAGTTATGCGCGTTACGTGTTCCACTATCAATTGTTTGTGATATAAATCTCCTTCGAAATATTTCTTTTATATCTTTTTTAACACTTCTTTCTTCACAACTTGAATCTAAATAAATGAGCAGTGACCATAAAAATAAACTTTTGTAAGTTTGGTTAACCTTTGAGTTCAAATGCTTATTTGAGTTGCTTCAAAGAAGTCCATACTAAACGTCTTACTCATTTCTTGATTGTATTGACAACCGAACTCGCAGACCCAACTCAGGAATTGAGGAAAACCAAGTTGATCCCAATCACGATCCTGCTACTGCCATCTTACGTCGTAAGGCAGCACCCAATAAATTGATGGTCGATGATGCTACAAACGACGATAATTCTGTTATTACACTTTCAACTGCTACCATGGAGAGACTTCAGCTCTTCAGAGGTGATACAGTCATTGTTAAAGGAAAGAAGAGAAGAGATACAGTTCTTATTGTTTTAGCTGATGATGAGATGGAAGACAATAAGGCAAAAATTAACAAGGGTACGTTAAAAGCAAACAAGCATAAAGTATCACCATTGGTTGTATCCCCTGCTTATGACATTTCTTACTCTTGGAATTTTAGTTGTTCGTAACAACTTGCGTGTTCGCCTCGGTGATATCCTTACCCTTCACCCTTGTCCTGACATCAAATATGGTAAACGTATCCATGTCCTACCTATCGACGATACTGTCGAGGGATTGACCGGTAATCTTTTCGAAACTTTCTTAAAGCCATACTTTTTGGAAGCATACAGACCCGTTCGTAAGGGCGACACTTTCCTTGTTCGTGGTGGTATGCGTGCTGTTGAATTTAAGGTTGTTGAAACTGATCCTGAGCCATACTGTATTGTAAGTATACAATTGCACGAAACTAAATGATGTATGGGAATCGGTTGCATTATTCTGACAAGTTCTGTTATATTTCAGGTTGCACAAGACACAGTAATTCACTGTGAAGGAGAACCTATCAAACGTGAAGATGAAGAACAAAGCTTGAATGAGGTTGGTTATGATGACATTGGTGGCTGCCGTAAGCAAATGGCACAAATCCGTGAACTTGTCGAATTGCCCCTTCGTCATCCTCAACTGTTCAAGTCTATCGGTATCAAGCCTCCTCGTGGTATTCTTATGTTCGGTCCTCCTGGTACAGGTAAAACCTTGATTGCCAGAGCAGTCGCCAATGAAACTGGTGCCTTCTTTTTCTTGATCAACGGTCCTGAAATTATGTCAAAGATGGCTGGTGAATCCGAAAGTAACCTTCGAAAGGCTTTCGAGGAAGCAGAAAAGAATGCACCTGCTATTATTTTCATTGATGAAATTGATGCGATTGCACCTAAACGTGAAAAGGTAATCGTCTAAGTATGACCACTAATGAGAGATCATTTTTATCTCATACTTAGAAAACTTTTAATCAATCATAAATAGACTAATGGTGAGGTAGAACGTCGTGTTGTTTCACAATTACTCACTTTAATGGATGGTATGAAGGCTCGTTCAAATGTCGTTGTTATTGCAGCTACGAACAGACCCAACTCTATCGATCCTGCTCTTCGTCGTTTTGGTCGTTTCGACCGTGAAGTCGATATTGGTATTCCTGACCCCACTGGCCGTTTGGAAGTTCTTCGTATTCACACAAAGAACATGAAATTGGACGATGATGTCGACCTGGAACAGATTGCTTCTGAAACACATGGTTATGTTGGTGCCGATATTGCTTCACTCTGTTCCGAAGCTGCTATGCAACAAATTCGTGAAAAAATGGATCTTATTGATCTAGAAGAAGAAACGATCGATACCGAGGTTTTGGATTCATTAGCTGTTACTATGGAAAACTTCCGTTATGCTTTGGGCGTTTCCAATCCTTCTGCTCTCCGTGAAACTGTCGTTGAAGTTCCCACTACTAAATGGTCCGATATCGGTGGCCTTGAAAACGTTAAGCTCGAATTACAAGAAACTGTTCAATATCCTGTTGAACATCCTGAAAAGTTCTTGAAGTTTGGTATGAGCCCTTCCAAGGGTGTGCTGTTCTATGGTCCTCCTGGTACTGGTAAAACTATGCTTGCCAAAGCTATTGCCAATGAATGTCAAGCCAACTTCATCTCTATTAAGGGTCCTGAACTATTAACCATGTGGTTCGGTGAGTCAGAAGCCAACGTACGTGACGTTTTCGATAAAGCTCGTGCTGCTGCCCCTTGCGTCATGTTCTTTGATGAATTGGATTCTATTGCTAAAGCCCGTGGTAGCTCTGCTGGCGATGCTGGAGGCGCTGGTGACCGTGTTCTTAACCAAATTCTGACTGAAATGGATGGTATGAATGCTAAGAAGAATGTTTTCGTTATTGGTGCTACAAACAGACCCGATCAAATCGATCCTGCCTTGTTGCGTCCTGGTCGTCTCGATCAACTCATCTATATTCCTCTTCCTGACGAGACGTCTCGTTTATCTATTTTAAGCGCACAGTTACGTAAATCACCTGTCGCTCCTGACGTCGATTTGAACTTTATTGCCAAGCATACACAAGGTTTCTCTGGTGCTGACCTTAGTGAAATATGCCAACGTGCAGCCAAACTCGCTATCCGCGAAGATATTGAGAAGGATATTGCTAGAGAAAAGGAGCGCAGGATGAAGGAAGAAGCTGGCGAAGATGTAGGTATGGAAGATGACGAAGAAAATGAAACTCCAGCATACATTACTCGGTAGGTATTTGCTGTCGTCGCTAAAGAAACATAGAACATACATACTCATAAACCTCTTTTTTTAGTGCTCACTTTGAAGAAGCTATGCGTTTCGCTCGTCGCTCAGTAAGTGATGGCGATATCCGTCGTTATGAAGTCTTTGCTCAAAATCTTCAACAACAACGTGGTTTCGGTACATTCAAATTCCCTGAATCAAATGCTAATGCTTCTGGAGCTCAAGCTATGGACGGCGTGAGTGGGGAGAGCGGATTTGGTCAAGAAGGTGGCGATGATGATTTGTATGCATAGTTTAGATAATCACTGTTCAGTATAGTATTTTTCTTTTTTTTCCCCTCTCTTTTTCTAGTTACCTACCACTTTCCTTTTTTCCTTTTTTTTTGCAATTTTAAAACCTTTTATTCCATCAATAATCCAACAGAAGAGAAATAAAATACACGAAAGTATTATAAAAAAGTACAACGCATTTCAAATCAGATTACGATGAATAGTGATTTTAAATTTGGGCAGTTGGCCATTTCAAGGTCTGAAATATTTTATCAAAGCGAATATTCAGTTGGACTTGTTAATTTGAAGCCTATCACAAAGTAAACTTATTGAACAGCCTAGACATTGCTAAAGCTGAGCTGCTTTAACCAGATTAGTATTCATATAAAATTTTAGTGGACGTATGTATCTACTGCAAAGCCTCAACATCATATATACGCGTACTTACAATCTCAATGAAATAGATGTTCTAGTCTTACCAAAACGCGTCGTTCCCAGATATTCAATGCTATCAGTAGAAGAGGTAAATTAAACTCTTGCTTTTCATTGTTGAACAGTAGACTTGACCTAAGACCTTCTTCTAGATCAGTGATTTGACCATTTCAGCAAAGTTAATAACAGATATGCTGAAGAAAGAATATCCGCACGCTCAGGATAATATAATATGGCTAATTCAGGACGGGAAAGAAGCAGGCCAAACGGTAAGTTCTCGCGATATTACACCGTCTACAACCTTGTTAAAAGAACGCGTTTTTTAAGAGAAAGCTTACATTATATTAGGTATTTCATGTACATCTGCATATAATACCTCAACAGTTTTCTGTACTAAAGGGAATTGATTCTGTGGATAGACCATCCAGAAGTTATGAAGAAATGAAAGTAGAAGCAGAAAAATTCAGATCAAAAATAATCCAGCATTTCTAATTCGAAGACCTTATCAGATTCTAAAATAAGCCTCCATAATTACGAAATAAAGACAACCCTCACTCATACGAGTGAACTATATTGATGGATAGTTACAGATTATTCTCATTGTAATGCGTACATTTTCGATGATGCGCGTTTTTTCCTTTTAATGGGAATAAAGGGGATCAAATATCTTGTGGCCAAACTCCGTCAAGATTGAAAAATTTCAACAATTAGAGGAAATCAAAAAACTTGTTGCTGTAATAATATAAACTTACTCTTTTGTTCTCCCCGTCTTCAAAGCTGTTTCGAATTTCCCAATACCATTTTACATTAGCGTCCATAGTTTTTTTTTCCTAACTATTGGTTTAACAGCATATATAAAATTAATGTCACAGGCAATGTCGCAGGCAACAAAAACAGCAACAGGAATTAAGAAATTAGTTATACCCAAGTTTCTTCCAGCAAGCAGTAGTAGTGAACGAAGTTCTAATGGACGCTCTTCCTTAAAGACAGCATCGCCCACTAGAAGAGGCACTCTTAATAAACTAACAACTCTTGCTACTAAAGTGCAAGTCTTTCTACGGTGCAAGTAAGCATCGATCTGATCAGATCTCCAGAAACGATTTGTAGATCAGGTAACTTACCTCTTTATTTGATTGCTTCTTCATCTCATAGGGGTGGTAAACTTCGAGAATCAACAAGCTCAACTCCAGCTCACGTAAAATTGAAACTTATTGACAATGGCTCGATAACAAGTAGCATTACTGATTTCGATATTGCAAAAGAAGATATGTCAACTGAATTCGTTCAGGACGTTGTACTTCTGCCTTCAACCACTAAGGTTTTCCACTTTGATCGCGTTTTCAGGCCTTGTGAGACGCAAAAGGACATTTTCGAAGATGTTGCAAAGCCTCTTATAAACGATGTTTTCAAAGGGTACAGTTTTCCGGTTTCGATTTATGTCATTAATGCTTGAAAAAGAGTTTTACGCAAGTCATTTACCTACTACTACTTCTTTTAGAGCAAGTTGCACAGTCTTTGCATACGGCCAAACTGGCACAGGAAAAACTTACACCATGGAGGGTGATCTTCAACGTGCTGGTAATAATATCATTTCTGAAGGTGCTGGGCTCATACCTCGTTCTCTATGTGAAATTCTTCACAAATTGAATAGTTATCATGAAGATAGTTATGCTACCGTTTCTATGCTGGAATTGTATAAAGAAGAATTACGCGATTTGCTATGTATTACTGAGCCAAAGCAATTGATAATTTACGACGGGAAAGAAGATGATAGAGCAGTAGTTCATAATTTGCGCGAAAAACCTGTTAGAAACGTTGCAGAAGGTCTTCAAGCATTGAAAGCCGGAGTTAACAGAAGAATGACTGCTGCCACAAATATCAATGATAAATCAAGGTAAATGCTATTGTTACATTCAGTATTAATGCTCACTACTAATTAACCTTTGCGCCTCGTTACAGCCGGTCTCATTGTATATTTACCATTAATGTTTACATTAAGAAGGAGGGAAGTCAAAAGACATTTCAGGTTGGCAAGCTAAATATGGTTGATCTCGCTGGTTCTGAAAATAGTAAATTAGCTGGTGCTGATGCAAATAGAGCAAAAGAGGCAGCATCCATCAATAAAAGTCTATTAACCTTAGGGCGCGTCATTACTAGTCTTGTTGACAAGACTTCACATATACCATATCGAGAAAGTAAGCTGACGCGTTTACTTAAAGATTCTCTTGGTGGCCACACAAAGACTTGTATTATAGCTACAATCGCGCCATACACCCAAACGAATGATGAGGTCAAAAACACCTTGGAATACGCCAATATGGCTAAAAGTATAGTGAACTATACACCGAGGACTGTTGAAATCTCCGAAGAATATCAAACCAAAACCTTATTGAAGAAGATTGTCAGTCTAGAGGAAGACTTACAAGTATGTTATGAGAAGAATGGTATGTTTATACCCAAAAGAAAGTACGAACAGTTGAACAATGAACTCAAGAGTCTAAAGGAAGAGAATACGAAAGCTCAATCCAGCAATCAGCAATTACAGCATACAAATGAATTGTTACGGCAAAAAATTGTACAAGCAGAGCAAGCAGCTTTACTGAGAACCGCACAGATAGAGCAACAACTGCAACAGAAAAGCAAGGATCTCGAAAGGGCGCTACAGCAACTTGAGCAACATGAGCATAATTTGGACGTTATAGCCCGTACAGTTGAACAAGCGCGCGGAATAAAGAGGAATAGAGATGACAATGATGTGACAGAAACTCGCATTGCGAAAAAGCGATAATACCATACAGTGATCAATAAGGCTTTTGTCACTGTATTTATATATAAATACACCTAGATACCCCTACCATTTAACTTTTTCTAAGTCAAATAACGACCCATTATTCCAATTTATGCTCATTAAAATATACTTTTTACTGTAAAACAGTGAGGACGTAAGTTACCCATATTATGCGGAAACAAAAAAAGACATTCAGTTACCAGAAGTCAAGCATTTGTACAACTCATGAGGCTTGGTTTTACGCACAGCAATCACTATAACAAATGTGAACTTGCCTGTAGAGCCTACCTAGTAGTCATCATACATTTTAACTTGGGAGCAGCTACCGCTCGAACATTATTTACGAAGAAAACAGAGCATGAGGCATTGTTCCCGTACCAAAATTTTTTTTTTTTGCTCATGTTTTTTTTGCTCATGTTTTTGTGCTCATGTTTTTGTGCTCATGTTTTTTTTTGCTCATGTTTTTTTGCTCATGTTTTTTTTGCTCATGTTTTTTTGCTCATGTTTTTTTTGCTCATGTTTTTTTGCTCATGTTTTTTTTGCTCATGTTTTTGTGCTCATGTTTTTTTTTGCTCATGTTTTTTTTTGCTCATGTTTTTTTGCTCATGTTTTTTTTGCTCATGTTTTCTATTGGCTTACAGATTGCTGCTACCCGCTTTTATAAGCTTTATTTGTTAAGGCACTTATCAAAGCAATTAGCAGAATGAGAAACGAAGCCTTTGAAATCACTAAAATGTAAGCTATCACACGCCTCACTGATCCTAGTCATGAGCGATTCTTTTTCCAAAAACTTGTTTCGTTTAACTTTACTTTTGACGACTGACCAAAACTGCTCAATTGGATTCAGTTCAGGGGAATATGGAGGAAGATATGCATATCGATATCCTGGAGAGTGAATATACTTTCCTATGTCAGTTGAGCTATGGATAGGAGCATTATCCATGACAAGATAATGTCCCTTCATTTCTGGATACTTGTCCATTTCATCAAGAGTAGCTTTTAAAAAGCTCGAGTAATGGCCTGTCACTGTTCCTATGCTATAACCATCAGTCTCACACCCGAGCTTTCTCTTCTTCGGAACTCGCAAACTAACATTAATTAAACCTGTGGCAGAAATTGCACCTAAAATAGAAGTTGCTTCTGCTTTCGTCATTGGCACTGTAACTACTGCAGGAGTGCCTTTCTTTGACCAAGCCATACCCCGTTTCAAATTAATGTGAAAGGCCGATTCATCAAGACGCAATTTGTTGTGAAATCCAGGTCAGTTTGCTGCCACTTTTGAACCCAGTCGTATCTTTGCTGAATCTTTTCCTCACTGTTTCTTTCCACAGGATGAAACTGTGCTTGCTTATTAGACATATTACACTGAGTTGTCATGATATTATAAACAGTACTACGAGAAACGTTGAGATCCTCATAGTTTTGTTTCAAACTTTCCACCACTTCATTGACAACGGCAGAAAGATTCTCATCAATGTAATTTAAAAGAAATTGCTTATGCTCATTCCCAAGAATACGACGTCGCCCTGATTTTTTCTTTTTTTCGAAAATGCTTTCAGGGTCTTCGTAATAACGTTTAACCCATCTCTGCACTGCCCGGATATGAATGCCCAATTGTCTCGCAGCAGCAGAAGCATTCAAGCATTTGCTGAAAAATAATGAAAAATCTAGTCTTGTCTTCATCAGAGTAAACCGTATAGCGTCGCTTATTGCATAACTCCATATCAATATGATAGTTTATTTCATCCGCAACTGGAAGTATAACGGGATTAGATGGCCTTTCTGGAGGTTTATTCATTAAGAATTGAGTACGGGAACTTATTGTGTCAATAGCATACAACTCCTCATCAACAACAAGATCCATCGGCTCAACGCCATGTACATCAACAACATGCCCTTGTCCATCTTCATAAAAAAATTGCATACTCAACTTCAATATCTGTAAAATAAATTGTAAACAGAAAGAAGAGAGCAAAATGGACACAGAAAATCGTAACCCCTTTTTTATAATAATTTAATGCCAAGAATTTTATTGGATAATTACTAAGCGCCAATTCTGAGCAGGACTTTATTTTTGGATCAATCGACATCATTATCGAACGCACAATTTTTTTGCACGACATTGAACTCAAAATCAGCGACTTTACTTTCTGAAATGACTGTATGCTCATCACTCAATTTTATTTTTTTTTCTTGAATGGAGGTCTTGTGCAACTGTTCAAATCATGGTCAATCGAAGCTTCCATATAACAATTCCAGCTAGTCACGCTCGGGTGATACGTGTTCATTACGCATTGCCTTGGCAAGTATGAATGAGACCAACAATGAAAGTCTTCTCGTCTACCGTACAGGACTTGCATAAGCTGCAAATTGATAGCGGTGAAATAATATCAAAACGCAAATAGGCTTTGTGTCTTCAACATAATATCTCATCAGAGGCCATTGTAATAGTGCCATGGTTCCTGGAAAATTCCGCCAAGAAGGAACAGTGTCTGTTACTGACGGATAAGGCTTGGACCTTAGCAAAATTCTATTCTTGGAAATAGCAAGGTTTGCTTTTTGTTTTCTTATTTCTAAACGTTTGCCGTATTTGTGCGTCTCAGGATAAGCATATCGTCATGTACGTGATAAATGAACTTTATTTTTCTTTGATATAAAACTGTCAAAGTAAACATTTTAATTTTCCTAAGATTTATTTTTCTTCCTTAGTTTTCTGTCTTCCATTTTCTCATTGTTTTTCACATCTTTTTGAACTTTTCTTACATTTCATAGCTGAGAATCCTGCAATGGCTCTTTTTGGATATTTAGCGACCTTTTTCACATTTGCAGCGCTCGTTTTACAAATATTTACGATGATCGGTACAACATACAACCAACCTTTTTTACGAGACCTCTATTTCGTTAAAGTGAGGATAAGCAGCGATTTTGTAATTGCCGGCTTATGGAACTACTGTACCGGTAACACATCAGGTATACAGTCATGCTCTAAACCGGTTCCAGCCTTCGATTGGAGCACTGCCACTGGTGTAGGACGATATTTGGATGGTATCGGTAGTTTGGACAAAATTTTCCTTGCAGACTTCATTCTCTATTGGATTGCTTTGGGCTTTACATTTATCGCTTTTATTATCACTATCATGAGCCACTTTAGACGCGGCCCTGATTTATTGGCTTCTCTTATGACTTTTATTGCATGCATTGTTCAGTTGGTTGTATTTGTGATCATTCTGGTTATTTCAATTCGTGGTCTCAATGCTGCAAGAGGTGTAAATGATGCTGTTGATGGTAACTTGGGGCCTTCTATGTGGATGACTCTGGGTGCTTTTGTCTCCTTACTTCTTGCTTCCATTGGATATTGCGTTGCTTGCATCTGTGGCCCTGGTAGGGTACGTGCTTCTGACAAAGCTTAGAAATTTTCGGAAAATTTATCTCTCAAGCATACAAAAGACAATCCGTCAATACCACTAGAATTTAGCACCTAAACATTTAATAATATACGCCTATATATTATCTCCTCTTACTTATTTATTTATTAACATCTACCTCAGCCTACAAAAAAGAACGCTGATGATCAAAGCAGATGGCACATGATAGAAAACTAGCTTAAAATTACATCCTGTGACCCATCATCTTAGACCATCTTTTTCTATACTTCGCAATATACATTTAACTGAAGCTCTAATCCTTTTTATATCTTATTTGAATTAATGACATAAATTATCCTTTATTACAATAAACGTAATTCGTTTCTTTTTGTTTTGATGCAGCTGGTACGATTCTATGGCATCTCTTAGTAGAGAATGGAGAATGTAGCACTTTTATATTATTGTTGCAGGCTAGATACATGTACCTCGATTGGAAAGAAAAGGTCGCAATTTAACATATATACTATATGTTATCAATGCATGCTGTGCGTTAGATGTAGAGCTTTGAACTATCAAGGCTTGAAAAAATCTGTCAGGACTTAGCTTTTGCCATTATCTGATTAAAGCTACTGTTTAAGCACTTCTTCTTCGTTAAGTGCGCTCTCGAAAGTGTCTGCAATTTATGTTGAGTAAAACAATGTTAAGAAGACTCGCTTTGAAAAGGCGCCATTCGTATATCTCGAGGAGTAAGGAATCGGATCAGCGTCTCAAACATGCCTTACGGAAGCCACCAATACCCTTCACAAGCTTCATTGGACGAATCATTCATTCTTGTCGCACAAATTCTTCTTTGTTCAATTGACCCTATAACTTTTATCGCACAATTTCTATTGCCTTTCACTTCCATATATTTATTACGCTTTTTTTTTTCTTCATTGCTTAAAGATTCTTTTTAAACATGTTGAAAAAGATCAGGAGTGATGAGGTATCGAAACACAATTCTGCAGACTCCTGTTGGGTTATCTACAACAATAAAGTCTACAACGTCACAGAGTTTATTCAAGACCATCCTGGTGGAGACGACGTAATATTAGACTACGCGGGTCGAGATATTACAAAGGTCATGAGTGATGTCAACGAGCACGAGCACTCCGAATCAGCTTACGATATTCTCGAAGAGTATTGTATTGGGCAGCTTGCAACAGAAATATCAACACAAGAGGCACATAAGAAGTGCACGGTGTCTATTCATGAAAAGCGAATGAAGTTATTGGAAGAAGAAGAGGAATTTCAATCATTTGATAAAGAGGATTTCAAGCCGAACGAAACAGATATTAATTCCGATATAAAGAAGAACCAATTCTTGGATTTAAGTAAAGCACTGATACCCCAGTTGATGAGAGCGAGGTTCACAAAAGAGTTTTATCTAGAGCAGGTACATAAGCCACGCTATTTACCAGGCCCAGCAATTTTCTTCGGCCATCCACTATTGGAGCCCCTCACAAAGACAGCTTGGTATGTTGTGCCTACTGTTTGGATTCCTTACGTGGGTTATCAGTTATATCATTCACTTCAATTTGGCAATTCTACGGGAACGGCAATGAGTTTTGCTTTGGGTGTCATTATATGGTCTCTGTTGGAATACCTACTTCATCGCTTCTTTTTCCATTTGGATGAATTACTTCCAGACCATCAGGCAGCTTTTGTTCTGCATTTCACAATTCACGGGTTCCATCATTATTTACCAATGGATAGGTAAGAAACATATGAATTCCTACTGTGAACAGCATTCGGTAGAGTTAATGCATCATTTATAGACTAAGGTTGGTGATGCCTCCAACTTTAGCTGTCATTATTGCATACCCGCTTGTTAGACTAGGCTATTTTCTCTTTCCGCCCATGATGGCTCATGGTGTAATCGCAGGAGGTTTTTTTGGGTACATACTGTATGACTGTACTCATTACTATCTTCATCACGCCAAAGTATACGAAATCCATTTTAAAGAGATGAAAAAATATCATATGGCACATCATTACAAGAACTATGAAGGTGGCTATGGTATAACATCTAAAATATGGGATCATTGCTTTGGCACCAAACTCAAGTATACCAATTGAAGCGTTATATGTTTTTGATAGTAGAAGCTATTTATAATTCACTCATACTAATATTATATTCAAATCACTGCTTTTATAACGTCTATTGTTGCTTTTACGAGTTCCCAAACTCACCGTAAACCTTAACATTGGTCTACAACTGACGTGCAAAATCAGAATTCATAAAGTATAATTAATATGCGTTATTCGAACATGCATCTATAAAACTTTATGTTCGTCCCTCCAGTTAGATAAATTGAGCATATCCAAATAGGGTAGACATTCATCATGCAGCGCACACCGAGACTTTAAAATAGATATGCCCACTATGGTATCTCCATAAATAAATAAAAGGAAAGAAAAGCGTTAGAATCTGAAACTGTTAATTATAATTTCATTTTATATGCTTGTGTGTTCAGGTTCATGGTACGTGTCCGAACTCATAGGCTGCTTGTATACCAGATGCACTTACCAATTATGAATATTCTGTGCACAAACGAATGATATATCCTTGTTCTCCTTTCTTTGTTTGCTTCAGCAACCCCTTTTCCTTTTGCACTGGAAGGAAGCAAGTAGTTCGAAAATGCAGCAACAAAAGGGGGTTGGACACCTCCCCTTACTTTGCTGATTAGACGTATCCTATTCTTTGTTATTTTGAATTTAACAACAACCACCTATTGTAGGATTTTACTCCTATCAAACTATTACTTATGTATTTTATTTGCAAACAGCAGAAAAGTTTAATACTAACTTCGTTATCTATTTCTCTTTCTTTCGTTTTCTCTCAGTGTATGTTTACTTTTTTTTTCACTTAGATTAAAAGGCTTACTATTTTGTTAATTCCCCCATTCATCGCAACTCACTTGCAAGTCATTCTTTTGCATAACGCCTGTAAATACACCTCTATACAACATAATAACACTCAATCCGAAAGATGATGGCTAAACCACTCCTATTAAACACACAACTACTCTTACAATTGATATGCAACCTTTGTCTACTCTTCATAAGCGTTAGCTGTCAGCAACAACAACAGTTCCCAACAACAACGACGATATTATCATCCTCATTGTCACTAGCAGCAGTCGAATCACATTCCATATCACCTACTACAATCACTCTAAAGAAATCTTTGAGTAAGGCCTCACGTATGTAATAGAGACAAGGAGATTAAGCTGTCTTACAAGTTTATTGTCTGGCATTTTATTGTTATAGTGGAGGCGTCATCATGTGGCGCGAATGGAAATACAGATACAATTTGCTCTCCAAAAGAAGGAGAGGTTTGGAAAAATGGAACTTGGTACCCAATCATTTGGAATTCAATGTAAGGCAATTGAAAAATGACTACTTTGCACAAAAGAAATACATAAATTGCTAACCATAACTACCCGGTGTCCTTTTGTCAGGCATCCAGCCTATGTGTCAGCTGTAAGTGTACTATCTATGTAAAGCAAAACTCAAAGTAACATAAAACTCATATTTCTGAACGCAACAACAGCCAACAATAAACATCTATATCTATTTTGTGCGGAACTACGAGACAATTCTTATAAAGACATTGCCTGACATCGATGTCGCAAAAGGAACTATCCATGTACTTGTAGACAATAGCTGGAGGCTGGACCCTTCAGCACAAACTTACGAAAGTATAATTTATATCGTATCTAGCGGTGTAAATCCACAAGACGAGATGTACAACCGGAATTCGGATTTTCCTGCGCCAGTCAGTAACTTTGTCGAACGTAAATATTAGGGAGCAGTGTACATTAGCCAATCATTATCAGCAAAAAGACTTTTTATAGGGCATAAAGATGGACTAACCTTTGAATGCACTTTTCAATTCATTAGAGCCTGATTTAAACCCACCTCTGGTTTCCTTGACGAGCATTGGTGGCTCAGCCGCTACATCCTTCTTGTTCTCAAGCGGAACAGCATCAGATACTCCTCCATCATCGTCTTTGCCCTTAGCCGATAGGCATGCCAATGTTGAGAATAGCAATCCAGACAGCCACAATAATGCAATGCCACCCTGGTTGATTGCAACCGTTGTTCCAACAGCTTGTGCTGTCATAAGTATATGCGCTCTGGCGTTTTGGTTCATTCGACGTAGTAAGAAGAGAAAGATGGTCTATGGCGAGAAAGGACACTTGGGTAAGCCTATTTGGAATCCTTTGTGTGATGTGCAGTATGCCATAGCATTAGACAGCATCAAACTCAGCCGAAAAACAAATCATTGTTCTTTTCTCTTCTAGAATCGAGTGGTACACTGAGTAGCTCACTCTATCCAACGAAGGGTGTTTACTTTAACGGAAACGGAAAGGACAACGACAAAAGCAATACGAGCATCAATCATCATCATCTCAATTCTTCCATAATCTTAAGTCATCCTGATATCATTACATTAGCAGGAACGCCTGCATCTGTGTCACCATCTCGATCTTACTATA
The DNA here is from genome assembly GCF_025528875.1 of Mycotypha africana. NCBI lineage: Eukaryota > Fungi > Mucoromycota > Mucoromycetes > Mucorales > Mycotyphaceae > Mycotypha > Mycotypha africana. The sequence continues at coordinate 2,926,589 of NW_026515725.1, read as the reverse complement.
CGGCCCCTCAATATCATCCTAGTCGAATGAATAGAAACAATATTAGCACTACCACTAACAACCTGGATAAAATAGTAGACGATAGCTCTCTCGCAAGTCAAACAGCACCTTTATCAGCATCTCAAGCAGCTGGTAAACCATTCCATGCAGATGAGCTGGAAAAAGCCGGCAGCAATAATAACAGCCTCCCACTGTTAAGCGCATTAAATCGTCCTCAATCAACAAACTCTGTAAGCAATTTATCCAGTCGTTCTGAGCCTCCTCCACTCATTACTTCAACCGATGCTATCATGATAGCCGATACTTTCCGTCAACGTATGAGACGGCCAGAATGGCAGCAGCAACAAAAGGTTTTTGAGGAAAAAGAGGAGGAGGAAAAAAGACGGCAGTTGAGTGAGCAACTCATGAAGGAAGAGCTCGAGGCAGAGGGAACATTAATGAAAAAGGTTGGGAAAAGAGCTCAGCTTTCTCCGTATATTTATCAATCTCAAAATGCATGACATGGCATATAATAAAGACCTATGTAATATTTATTTTTTGTACCAGTAGTATTAATAAAATTGAACATAAATGAGCGTACATGCATACGATACAAGCAGGCAAAATAAATAATATTGATCAAACTTCTGATGAGCAGAAATATAAATCTAATGGCCAGCCATTTCGGTTTCTAATTTTAAAAAAAAAAAAATGGTAGGAATGGATAGGACGGAAGCGGAGGGGTTTGCATTGTATACAATCATTTATCTCTTGGGCGCTTCTGTATTATCAACCAATTAAAGGTAGCTCCCTATAGGACATATCACATACAATTTTACATCTGGTTGACCGAGACTTAGTATCGAGAAATAGAGTATAAAGATATGATGGGTTTCAAATACAGTAAAATTGCTATAAAATGGCATTAGATACTTTAATGATCACTTAGTTTCTCAACATTGCAAAGCAGCAGATGTAATAAGCAACAAAGCGTTTCGTTTCCAATAAGATGTGCAAAAGCATTTTACGAAGCATCTACCAGTACGAATAAGAACAGTAGCAGTGACTGGTAGTACCTATACTAAGTTAGGAACAGAAGCAGTAGTTTGTTGCTCTCGACACATGAATAATCAGCCGAAGCGTACAATCATTGAAAGCCTTCTCCCTGTGCAAAAAAAAAAAAAAAAAAAACTCAATATGAAATCAGGATTAAATACAGTTGTGGATTCAACGCTACAATCTCACAGATTCTCACATTTAGCTCACAGCTTTCTAGATGGTTCGGAAGATTCTAAAGCCAATAATAAACAAAATATTACCCGTACAAATAAAGTAATACGGTACATCTCTCTTCTCTTCAGGAAAGCAGGGTAAACAAGTACAATTCCATCGTCAAACTTATTAAAAGTCTTGTATCTCTGGCTTGATCCTAAGCAATTATATTGAAGGGCAAGTTGGTATTGATAAAATTCCTTCAGGTAGAAATCAAATTCTTGTTGATACAAACAACTGCGTATAACTCGTCCATTATAACTTAATTACCATCTACCAATATCTTCTAGGGCCTCTTATTTTAATGCACTTATAGCTGATGATGTATTGGTTTATATTACAACTCTTCCTTATGGGTCCTTCCGTTCTATACAGTTAAAGAGGCTTTTCATTTTACGGACACGATAGAAATTTGGATGCATCCATGTATGACTTCACGCGTTGCTTTATAGATATTTTAATGGCAAACAATCAAAGTTGCTTAAAAAACGACACCAATAGAAGAATAAGTCGTGTCGATTGGGTTCCACTATGTTACATAATACATGCCTAGCTGAAAATCCAGAAGTCAGTATTCTATGAATCAAACAATTGTACATTCCGTCTTTTACCAAAACTGGTGCCTTGGACTCATGTAGGAAAAACTGACCCTTAGTTTTGATGCTAAACGTACAGTAACTGGTATAAGTCATGTTCAACAAAAACCATCTTTATAAATGTATCTATTAATAAACATTGTCAGGTCAGAGTTGAAGCTACTTGTAGGTAAACGAAGCATTGGACCCAACCAAAGTGGTCCTTTTTTTATATTATTCGTGATAGTGCAAGTTTTGTATAGCAAGCTTTGAAGGGCGGTGTTCATGTAAATATCATAGACGACGCCGCTTCATAGAAAATTTTTTTTGGGGGGGGGGGAACTAACTGTTGCAGTTATAGCTGGTTATTGTTAAATCACGACAGCATTGAGACTGGTCTACGAAATGAGGAATCTCTTGTGAACGTTACAAAAAATTTGGTTAATACAGTAAAAGACATAATGAGGGTGCAGTTTATCGATCTTATCCCTAGCTTTTTGAGACAAGCAAACTATTAATGCTAGAGATTATACTTTCCAATGCGTTTATAAATACTTTTCAAACAACAATACTATGTTCCTAATCATGTGAAGCATATGGCACGAAGTATAAAGTCATATAAATAAGGAACCTTCTCAAGTTCAACACTAAACTATGTTGGTTAGTTCTCGCCCCTCATTGTCTTTACAACTTCTTCTTAGGTTAACAAAAGGGCATTTTATACGTATCACTAGAGTTTCCATGCAAAAAAAGAAAATATACTTGCTCACATCATCATGGAAGCCTTTCCGACGTGCAAGGTCCAGTTACTGTTGGGAATAGAATATCATATCAATAAAAGATAACTGAGAGTATGGTCTTGAGTTCTGAAACTGACCATCAAAGAGGGACATGAGTGTACAAAATAAGCTTTTTTTTTGTCTTGAAGAAATACGAGCAAATCAATGTGGATTTGCTACTATTCACAACTGCTCCCTGATGTAATATAAGATGAGCGATATTGCACATAATCGATCCTGACAGCAAAGTATTACATTAAGACTTGGACCAACTCTCAAAGAGATTGTAATTGGTGCCAGACAATATATAAACGGGTAGGTCGCTAATAGCGATAGTCACTCAACCTATAAAAGAAATGCAGTAAAGTGCATGAAGGGATGCATGTCACTGTATGCTCGAACATGACTGAAATGTTATCAACAATTTGAAGGAAGTGTAAAGACGTTTAATTGAATAGCAACTTTCAATATTGGAGTGATAATAAATTACAAATATGAATGAATGGGGGGGGGCGGTTTTTGGTTTCCTTTCTTTTCAGTCAATGTTTTCAATGTGGGGCAAGATATATACTATATATATATGAAAACATGTAAACGATGGTATATAATGGGTATAAAAATGCTGTCTACTGAAAAAATACTCAAGTCCAACCATTTATCTTCATGACATAAGTTGATTCCAATTCGTACAAGGATAACAAATGAATCATTTGGTTCAAGAAGGAAATATCGGATTGATGAGTAATAAATGTAATTTTATGCATGGCTTCGTTGATTTTTTTAATTCTACAAAGGAAACTAGCGGTTGTTGTAGCGATACGATTGGTTGCTGTATTGCTGCCGCTGCTGCTATCATGAGAACTACAATGATGATGAAGATGATATGGATGCTGATCATTTGCTGTAGTTGTGGTTGGTATTAGTACAGGAGAACTACCTATGTATTAATTGAGAAGTAAGGGGAAAAAAGCATTAAATCTCGGGACGCATACGTACATACGACATATGTATACACATATATAAAATGTCACTGAGCTTTCTCTTTACCTATCCTACCAGACCACAAGATTTTGCCATCAGGATACATACATCCACTCATATCTCCTTTAAGATGCTAATCGTTCAGGAGGTGAACAAAAAAAATAAAAAATAAAAAATAAAAAATAAAAATAAAAATAAATACTCCAAATTTATATAAATTATACAAGTCATTTTTTTTTTTTTTTTTTTTGCACGATATGATATACCTCTGAAAGAATGTAATGCAGTTTCCCTGCAGCAACGTATTCTGTTTTTGCGGGATATTGTATGGATAATTCTTTATTGTGTGAAGATGTGTTTCGTCGTTTATTCTTCTTTTTACCAAAATAACGGTCGGATGTCGTCGTGAAGGTAGAGATGAGTTTCGCTAGACGGCTGCTGCTACTGCTGACAGACATGAAGTAGTTGGTGAGCGATGATTTATGATGTAGCATGCAACGTTTAAAGTAGCGCAATGTAGATAATGTGGGTGTTGTTGTCTTTTCAAAATCACGTGTATTCGTACTGTTGTTGAATAGTGCTGTTAGTAATAAATTCCCTGAAGTGGTGTGTCCGTCTTCAAAGGAAGAAGCGCGAGTAGAAGTGGTTGTGAGATAAGTTGTGTGTTGTAGGGACGGGTTTTTAGGGGAAAGAGATTGGATAAGAGCAGGTACCGAGTAATGGTGTTTGATCAATTGTTGAACGATAGACAAAGGGGGTTGAACAGTGCAGCAATCGTTCATCATCATCATTAGCATGGCTCTCTTTGAGTTGTTGTTATGGTGGGTGTTGTGATTCGACTGTAATTGAGGCAAGACGTCAATAAGGGTGGCACTTGTTGTGGTGGATGAGGAGGAGGATGGCATGATGATCGAACTCTTGTTGGTATAAACACTGCCACTACTACTGTGATTTGAAGAGGAGCCTTCTTCTTCTAAATTGAACGGCGTTGGCGGACTGTTGCTGTCATAATGATGTTGTTGATGATGATGATGATGATGATAATAATTGTTTGTCTCACAACTAGAGGTCGCTGTGGCTGTTGAATCATAACTGCATCTTTTAAGTTGTCGATGATGTGTTGTATCACAAATAGTGTATTTCTTGAAATTCTGTTGCTCTTGCTGCAGTTTCATTGATCTTTCCATCATAAGTAAGTGTCTTTCTTGTCTCTGTTGTAATAATTGGAAAGTGAGTTTTTGAATGTTTGGACTATAATGAGAAACCATGTGAATGAAATCAAATAAGTAAGAGTGTAAATGCATTTGCGTGTTGTATGTATATATATATGTATGTATGTATGTATGTGTGTTTGTGGGGTTGGGGCTGAGGAGGTGTTGGAGTGGGAGGAGGGGATGGCGTGGGTTAGGATGCAAGTTAGACTCTTTGTATTTTTTAAAGTTACCTTTTTTCCATCAATGCAGTTACTATTTGGTCATGACTTAAGTCTCGCCATAATACTTTGAGGGTCTCTTTTGTCGGTCCATCGAGTTCATTTGGGCTCTTTATGAGTGGTGATTTCAACTGCTCGTCGTGCCATGGATTGCAACGGAACGAAAAAGAATGTATCGAAAGCATTCGGCTGGAAGGTGTACTGCTACACATGAAATCGCTTCCTTTCAATAGTGTACTGTTGGTATTGGTATGGAGACTGCTCAAAACAGTGGTTGGTACTGCAGTTGAATTCAGGGTTGTTGGTAAAGGATGAGACAACAACCAAGGATGGTTTAACACGTCATTAAACTGTATATAAAAATATAGATAAGAGAAGCATCCATGAGCTTTCTTTCCATGCTGCAACTTGTCGTGTACAAAAAAGTTTCTTTTAGACTTACATTAATTCGCTTGTTTGGATCAATATTTAACATCCTATAGATAAGATCCTTTGCTGCCGATGATACCCAATCTGGTAATTGTCTGAAACGACCTGTTTTAATTTTTGCTAATAGTCTTCCAACGTGACGATCATCAAATGGTAACTTTCCGGTCAATAGGATGTACAAGATTACACCAGCGGACCACACGTCAGCCGATGGACCATAATATGGAATTCCCTAAAAAAGTAGAGATGTCAATAACTCTCTTTTATTCCATTACACCGAATTCTGTTGATTTTTTTTTTTTTCTTACCCTGACAATTTCAGGACTAGCGTAATGCGGAGAACTATTTCAGCGTTAGAAAGATGAATATTTCAGTTATTTTTTTTTAGCTCTACATCGGAGGAAGTCTGTATTTTTTGGTTGTTACCCGCAGCTTGTTTTTAATAATTTTGTAGTTGGCTGCATAATAGCCATTCCAAAATCAGCAATCTTGATATGTTTTTTGTCACTATCCAAGAGTATATTTTCTGGCTTGAGATCTCTATGACTAATAATGATCCATCAGCCAGTGTTTAGGAAAGAGGGGTTGTCTATAGATCTTTTACCATATATGCCGAGAGTGACACCATGCTAAGGCACTCGCTATTTGACTAAAGATATCTTTGGCTTCCAATTCAGATAATCGACGGTCATGCCGTTCACTTAATAAGTAATACAGCTCTCCCCCCGGCACATATTCAGTTATAAAGTAGATATTCTGCTCGTCTTGCAAGACTTGATAGAGGTTGATCAGGTTGGGATGATGTAATAGTTGTAATACGGCTAATTCTCTTTCGACAGCTTGAGTAATTCTTATCGATGAATGCAGTTGAATACGGGGTATGATCTTTATCGCTACTTTCAAGCCAGTTGACTGATGAATTCCAAGCTTCACTCGCCCTAAAAAATGTGTTTGCTATTTTTGAGTTTTTTTTTTTTTCAATTTTTCAAATGGGTTTTTTCACAGTTGTGTTATAATATCAACCTGTTGATCCATGACCGATGGTAGAGGACATGATATATTCACCAATAATTTTCGGTGCATTCGTCTTTTCTGTCATCATTGCCTGGGTTGTCGATTTGTTGACCTTTTTACTGTATAAAGATTGTACGAGTCGTAGTGGAGATACAATGACAAAGTGTATAGATGTTGATTTAATTTACAAAAATGCTAAAATGGTTATAAAAATACGCAAAAAATAAAAGATTTAAGAAATAGGAAAAGGAAAGGACACACAAACACACAAACACACTCAGACACGCACACAAAAAAGTAACAAAAAAAAAAAAAAAAAAAAAGAGAGAAAAAAAAGGAGAACGGGGAAGGGACAAAGGAAATGAAGTTTTATAATGATTCTGTAAACATTTTTACATAGCTCACATATGTATACATATGCGTAAAATGTAATACCAACAAAAAAAAAAAAAAAAAACCAAAAAAAAAACCGACTCAGTTTTCTGATTCGCCCTTTTTTCAACGATCATCGAGCTACTACCATTTGTCCTCTTTTGCCAGCTTGTTAAATGTCATTTTTTGTCTCTCACTTATCCACACACTATTTTTTTGTTATAAATTGGAACAGAGTGTTCAAAATGGTGGTTATAAGTAAACGATGACTAGAAATTTCTTTTATACAAATATGGTCATTATAAAAGAAAAGAGTAGGTCGTTCAGCCCACATACTAGGCGCAGGGGTGCGAGTCCATTTGCTTTTTTTTTAAGGAGTTCTCACTCTACGAAACACACTTTTTACGCAATTTAGAATAAAGAAGTTGTATTATAGTATGTAATGTATCTTTTTTTTTTCTGTTATGCACAGGAAAGAAATTATCTTATTTTGGTCAATCCATCCCAAAATCAAGGAGTTATCCCAAGTTTCATCATCTAAAAATGGGATCAAAAAAAGGGGGTCCATTGGTTGTTCAGACCCTGATTTGCATTTTATTATTTTTACGTGTGCACAAAACCATTTTTGGTGAAAATATAAATCATTCACATAGCAAATGTTTGCATGTTGTGAGGAAAGACAATCTCGCTTTTCTCTATGGGCATCTCGTTTCTGCCCCCTCGCCTCCCCTTCCTTTTGTATGACAAAATGGCTAAATGCCCCGGCCATAAGCCAATCCAAATCTTGCTACATGAAAAAGCACTATTTATATTGCAGCCAACGATTATTACATATCGATTGCCCTTTTAATTCTTAATGAACAGTAGCCGTTTTTCCAACAAACAAAATGATAAAGCATTGAATAGAGGAAAAAAAAAACTCGATAAAAGTGGGCATCTTGAAGAGGAGAAGCCGTTGTGGGGGGAAGGGAGAGAGACAGACAGAAAGATACAATTGGATCATGTGCGTTGTATGTATAGACATTGCCACGAAAAAAAAAAAAAAAAATCTAACCGCACTCCATTCATGAAATCTTTTCCATAACCTTAGAAGTGATAAACATAGTAAAAAAAAAAAAAAAAAAAAAAAAAAAAGACATTGAATAAGCTACAACGTGATTTTCAGAATCTATGCCCCATACAAAGAATGCACTCCTACCTATCCACTTTGGATGAATATGTATAAAATGTCAAGTTAGTCATCTGCAATAGCATCATGCGAGAAACCATCATTGAAGCCCATGTATCAAAGTTGTCAACAAGTTCATTTTGAGATCTAGAGCAACATGTGTTTAAATATTGACTAAAGAAGTAACATGAACATGTTACTTTAAAAACTGGATACTTTTACTTTTTTTCTTTCAATGCTGTAAAGTCTCGTCCTTCTTTATTTTGTGTGACATCAAGACGCATATCCAACGTAAATAATCCTTGTTTTGGTGAAATTATCTTGTGGACGCCTCCCTTCCATATACACATACCCCTAACCCCTCTTTAACTCCCAGATCATTGAATTGGGCAGTAAGTAGAATACAAATAGCCACAGCTGTACAAAACTAACTTCAATGGTTTTCCGATCATCATGCAAAGTGATATTTTTACATTAGACTCCAGTCGAATGGGACAGAACACATGCGTTGTTTAATCATACAAAAAAAAAAAAAAAAAAAAAAAAAAAAACCAGAAAAACCCTGTGATTTAATCTTTTTTTCTAAGCGGTTTCTTCTTTTTGAATCGAGACAAGATGCCTGCGTTGCCATCGCCTAGTTTTCGTTTTTTAAACACAACTTTATCTTCTGAGGCATCGTTATGGTGATTGTCTTCTTCCGCCAGTAAGTTCAAGTCGGTTGGATATTCTTTTTCTTTTATTTTGAAGTTGCGTAAGTCCTCTTGATCATCTTCCTCATCTTCTGGTATCTCGGGAACATGATCGGTGGTTGCCTTGGTCGTTTTGCTAGTGTGACTCGAGTCTCTCTTGGATGTCGTTGTTGTTGTCGTTGTTGTTGTTGTTGTCGTCGATTGTACTATTTCCCAATCACCTACTTTAGCTATCTCCTTGTTCACTGCCCATTCTTCGCGTCCTTCTAACTTGGGCTGCTCTTTTTGTTTCTTTTCCTCTTCCGCTTGTTGACGTAGTTCTTCAATGGTAGGAATAGGATGCGCAGGCGTAGGATAAAAGCCTGACTGTGGCGAAGAAGTGGGCGGTATGGATGACGTTGATCGACTACTGTTCAGGTATTTCAGTCTTTCCTCTGCACTAAGAGAGCCTAACGCTGCCTAGATGTGTCCTTTAGCGAGACGATCCGATGACCAACAACCCCCTCCACCTGTGAACAATTTACCTTTTCTATGCGTTCTAATTCTTGACGCACATTATTAGCATCTTCCTCATTTTGCTTTCCCTTCTTATATACATCTCGTAAGAAGCGTTCTACGTTATCTTTATGCGATCGGCCGCTTTCATGAATTTGAATCGACTATGCCACAGGATAAGAGATAAAAAGGTGGGCCCTTGAATGATGGAAGTGCGTGAATCATTGGACTTACAGGTTTATTGTTTTGTATATATTTTTTACAATATTTACACCAATGTCGTGTCTGCGAGACCCAGTAATCAGACCTTTAAAAAAGAAAATGAGAGCAGTGAGTAAAAACTTGGACCTGATGACATTGTAAAGGCAAATTCATTGTACATTTTTTTAATTTCGTTTTATTCAAGCAATGGGGGGTTGTGATGGAGCACAGAAAAGAAAAAAAAAAAAAAAAAAAAAAAGAAAAATGTCAGCATTTGGTTTAATTTTTTTATTCTTCGAGATAAAGCAGAGGCGGCATGTATATATAAATAGGGAGAGACTGGTGGTTCTTGTATAAAAAATCATCGTACTTTAGTTCTTCTCTTCTGCCGTGCTCTTCTTTCCTACAGGCAAAGTATAAGCAGCAAGAAGTTCGTCACCCTTCTTGATGGCTTTCGTAGCAGTAACGGTGATTTCATCGTTATCAAAGCTGAGCTTGACATTGGGAGAGTCTTGAGACTGGCCAAGATAAGTAGAGATCTTGTACAAACCGGCACCTATGTGCTTGGCCTCACTGTCTGTCACTCTGCTATGTTCTTCAGAATCACGCACGTCCACTGTCGTTGTCGTGGACGCAGGGATACCGTAAGCGTTGTACAGTAACTTGCCCTTCAGCATCAAGTAAATTTCATCCGACAAGAACTCGCTGATACCTTGGACCTTGGTACCGAGGACTTTTTTCAGCATGGTGATCTCAGCTTCGGATTGAGCACTAGGAGACGTTTCCAAATATCTGAATCGATCCACATGATCCCAGGCGCCAAAAGTGGTTTCACTCGCCTTCTCTTCTGTCTTTTGCTTCTTTAATTCTTCCGCTACCATGGAAGACAGAAATCGTGCAATCATGTAAGGATATTTGGTATTGTTGGTTTTTGAGGTCTGGGCAAATTCCAAAGCTGTGTTTTCGTCATCTGCTTCATCGACTGCCTTTGTGTCGGTGGATGTGTTATGCGAACAGAGGTATTTGTGATATTCTTCCTCAGCCGTGTCTCGACAGGATTCGCTACAGAACGCGACTAAATCACAATGAGGGCATGGGACCTTGCTTTCGTCATTGTCGATCGATTTTAAGCAAAAATTGCAGTGCGATCCTTCCAATTCCGGATAAAGAGCAGACACAAGAGGTCGTTCTGAGTAGATCTTTTCATCTTTTTCAATGTCTTTGTCGGCTATCAGTGAGCGACGGATCACCGGCGTGCCTTCTTCGTTTTTACCAGCAGGCAATTCACCCAATTTAACGTGTGTTTCCTTGGGAGGGAATGTTTCGTAGAAAATGTTTTGGCGTCTTTGTTGCTATCATAGAAAGAGTCCATATGAGTCCACTTGCATATGAGCAAAAAATGATCATCCCCGCCCCCCACCCCGCTTGTCCATCTTTTACCTCTAATGCCATGATATTGATCAGCATTTGGAATACTGGTTCAGGCACGGTCTTTTGATAAATCAAAATCAACTCCATGGGTGCGGGATAGACCTTTAAAGCCAAATAGAATGGCAATACGGCATCATTATAAAAAGCTTCACCTATTGAATTGAGTTGAGAGAGAGAGAGAGAAACGCGTTATAAATTTGGGACGATTGTCTATTCGTTTCAAGCTTCATCTACCTTTGTTACAAAGGGCTTCACCAGCAGCCACTTGTTCCATAAAGTATTTTTCTTTGCTTTCTGGTGAAGAGGGGAAGGTTTCCTTTTCAGCTGCCTTCAACACGTTCTCTATGATTTCTAATGCATTGGTTTTCGCCTTTTCTTGGGCTTTCTTCATTTCCTGTTTCACCTTCTTCTTTTCTTTTCCTACATGAACATGAATGAAAAAAAAAAAAAGAAAAAGATGAGTCGTTTTATACTAGTAACAAGTAAAGATGACCAGAGAAGGATAGAGATAACTGTCACTGAGAAGTAACCACTCCCCTCACTCTCCACCCCTCCGCGCTTCTGACACTTCTTTCTACAGGTTTGGAAGGATCTTTGACTTGTATTCATCTGTTATTCCTTCACTACCCACACCTGTTGGTATATCATAGAAACCGGGGACCCCCGCCTTCCACCCCCACGTTGTATAGCTACTTACTAAGTTTCTTTTTTAAAGTAGGATCATTTCTTCTCTTATAATCGAAATACAACATATAAGCAAGACCTGCGGTTACTGCAACACCAGCAGTCACCATTGCAACAGTTTTAGGTTGAATAGCCATGTTAGAGTGTGTATCTATCTAATATCTCCTAGGAGTCTGAAAGAACTGTGAAATAGGAAAAGAGAGAGAGAGAGAGAATTCCACTTTTTTGAAAAAAAGTCAAAAATTTGCTTTATCCATTGGACAAACACAAGAAATAAAACTACGACGTTTTTTTCTTTAAGGAAATTAGAGCCACTCATAAATTGCTTTTTAGTTTAGCTTTAAAAGCTTGAAAACAAAAAAATCCCCCAAAAAAAATCCCCCACCCCGCGCCACTCCTGTCAACAAACCCATGAGGACTCTCACATGAAACCCATTTGACACTCATGGGTGTCGTAGGTCATTGCCCTTCCGTTTCTCTCTGTCTGTCAACTGAACAGACTTTGACAGCTTTTCCTTTAATTTTTATCACCTTATTATTACTGCTTCTTTTGGGTGGTAAGAGAAAGTGATAGAGCCCATCTATGAGCGACAGGAAGAGGAGCTACAACAATACAGAAAATCGCGTTTCATGTAGCCTCTTTCTCTGCCACCTTCTACCTCAAAGAGAGACTGAAACCCATCCCTTTGACAAGTCTAGCATTTACCATTGTGCAACTCGTAGCATTTATGGCGCAGTGACGTTGATAAAGTATATACACATTTTTTATTTCAAAGAAAAAGGGTACACATGAACGTTTGTTTTATTCTTCCTTTGCACTTTGTTCAAGATGGCGAATGCTTTCTTGTTGCAAATCTTTTATCGGCTTGTCTTCTGCTTTATCAGCTTTAACCTACAGATGAGCTTAGTACATTTGCCAACTAGAAATGAGCGAATGAAAGCCGCAGAATACTTACAACAGCCTCACTATGAGAAGCCAACTTTTCATTCCATTCCTTCTTTTCCTTTTTACTCAAATTCTTTTGCTTTTCCTTTTCGAGCACTTCAGGGTCATTGTCTGACATATGAGAATAAGCTGACATGTATCGTTTTGGTGTATTTGTGACTACAAAAGCCTTTGTCGCTGTAGTAGGTTGACGGCAGGTCTTTGAGAAGGTAGCGAGTGTTGTTTTCATGAGCATTTTTTTATGTTTCTGTTAAATGTGGGTGTTGAAGTAATGTAAGAAAGTAAAGAAAAAGAAAAAGAGAAACCGGGGATGGAAACGAATGTGGGGTAGAACTTCACACTTATAGCAATATGTAGGCAATTTGTTCAATAAGAGCAGGTTTCTTCCTTATTATTAATACATCCATCTCCCATCATCTTCACGTCATTTTTTTCCTATTTTTTCCCTCAACAGCACATTCGTTGGTCTCTTTTCCACATCAGCCAATAAAAAGGCTTAAAAATTGAACTCTTTCATGCCATCACTTTAACGACAAAAGATCGACCAGTGTGTCTCATGTTCATTTTTTGATTTACTGCTACATCATCATTCAAAATACAGAACTAACCCCAAAAAAAAATTTGTCTCTCCTTCTATAGTGAAAACGGTTCCTTCATCTTTATGCATCTGAAAGAAAATTTTCTTCCCAAAAAAAGTTAAAAATTGGTCTCAACTCAGACATTTTTATGCAAGGAAAAAAAAAAAAAAAAAAAAGTGGAGGTTTGCCGTTGAATATTGACAATGACCCTTTTTTTAGCAGTCCAAAAATTTGTCGATTGCTTTCCAAAATCCCTCATTATTATTTTTAAGCTCAGGTTAGGGGCAGGTTGACCCGGAAAAGGGAAATGCTTGGATCATCAGAAAAAAAAAAACTTTCCCTTTTTCTATGAATGACAGACAGCCTGAAAAGAAAGAAAAAATGAGGGCGACCCAGGTCCCTAATTCTTTTCTTTTTTGTTCAAATAATTTTTAAAGAAAACTTTCTTTGCAAATCGAAAAGTATGAAAAACTCAACTATTGCTTTGATTACTACTGGCGTTCTTGCTACGGTGGGTGTAGGCGTATTGTTCTATTTTGACTACAGACGACGCAATGATCCAACCTTTAGAAAGCATCTGAGTAAAGCTATCTTTGTTGACACCTTGACAAGCGAAACAGCGGATGACTTATCGCTTACTTTATGATCATCATAGGACGCGAACGCAAGAATGCTGCTAAAGCCGCAAAAGAAGCAGAAAAACATGCAGAAGAATCACGATTGAAAATGATTGAAAACGTGATTATTGAAAGCTCAAAGGAAGAATACCCCACAACTCCTGAAGCAAGAGAAAAATACTTTATGGAGCAGATCGCTGCAGGTGAAGCACTATGTGGCAAAGGTAAAGCATCATCCTCTGGATGATATCTGAATCGGAGAGTAGAGAGTGCGTGCAAATGGATGATGACTCACCCCGTCGTGAAATGCTGCCTCTTTCCATCCCTATATAGGTCCTACTGCTTATGACGATGCTGTGGTATTTTTCTATAAAGCGCTCAAGGTCTATCCAGCCCCCATGGAATTGATTCAAATTTACCAAAAAACAATTCCAGAGCCCGTCTTCCAACTCATCACAACAATATACGCTATTGAGGTAAAGTAGTAGGCCTTTGTGAAACGATCTTTGTATCGCTCTCCAGTATTGACTTTATTGTTTATCCAATATTGATAGCAAAAGGCCATGGAAGGACAATTGAATGAAACACCAGAAGCAGCGGCGGCGGCTGCCACAGGCATTTAATGGATAGGATGACTACCAAGCTTAAACAACTCAGCCTGGAAAGCCTTCTGACGACAACTTGTCCTTTTATTTTTTTTTGTATTATAGTTAAATATACTCATATCCAAATTTGCTTTGATATCTACTCATTCTTACCATCAACGTAATATTGTATTTTTATATTATTTCAGAGCATACGAGAGAAAGCAATTCCAAAAGAAATAAATGAAAAAACTTATTTATAGGCTTGTGGAAACAGTAACTCAGACAACTGCCTTTTAAATGCACCAAGGAGGATATGTTCGCTACTCTCAGTTCTTTTTTGGTTTCGTCTATCCTCTCCCTTACTAATGGCTCACTTTAAAAAAGCAGAACCTATCGCCACCAATACTTTATTGATACCCGATATCCCACTTCCTTTCTTCTTTTGCGATGAAGCCATGTTGGCTATTCACGATGCGTTTGCTGCTTTCGGACCTCTCTACTCATTCGTCAAAATGAAAGGTTTCCGACGGTTGATGATCATCTATCAAGAAACATTGCACGCTCTCAAAGCCAAAAAAGAATTGACTCATACGACAGCACTCATATGGAGAGACATCACGCCCGTACCTGATATATTGAATCTAATACAGCTTGAAGATCCATTAGAAGAAGAAGAATGGATAAATCACGGATTCTCAGTGTTCAAATTGAAAGTTTACTATGGACAAGTAAAGTATTTTCAGTCTTTATTATTCAAATCTCATTCCGTTTAGTGATACACTGAAACCTTCCTGCTAAAAAAAAAAAAAAAAAAAAAAAAAAAGCATTTTACTATTCATGTAGATCCTGATACAGTCAACTTACAAGTGCCTCAGTTTCAACGTAATTTATTAATTTCACCACCGGGTTCACCGTTTGAAGGTTGGGAGCAGATTGAAGAGGATGCACCGAACCAAAAAGTGTTGGCTTCAGATCTTATGCATGCAGCTGATATGTCAGACTTTGAATTAGACGACGATGTGCTAGATCTATCTTCGCCAACAGCTAGCAAAAATGATGGGATGGACGAACAGGAGGACTCAGCAGAGGAAGCAGGATCAACAGCAGCGATAGCCTCTTTACCATCCGATTCAAGCAAGACTTCCTTGAAGACAGTGTCAATCGTTTGTGCCAAGGGCTCTGAAACTCCTGATCATCTTCCTTCCATTACTGTGCAAGACTGGGATGGACAAGATGATCAGCTTGATATCGATGAAAGTATGAATATCAGAAAGAAGAAACTCTCACGAATAAACAAGATGGTACCAACCGCCATGCCACCCACCACCTCCTCTGTCTTTGAACAGTCATCCTAGTTAGCTCGAGCATCCTCATCTTTCGCTTTATCTCAAAAACAAACCACGCGCATTTCATTAACAAGTACCATACATCCTTTTTTTCTTTTATTTTTTCTGATTCTTCTTAGGAGAATGCTATATAGCTTTCTTGTGCTTTCAAATACCTGGTCTCACCATATAAAGTTGCTCGATCCATCTGCTTTCTTTGTCGATGAACGCTTACGTTCTTAAGATTTCCACCTTTATCACTATAGTCTCGAAGCCGTTAGACTCGAGATGAGATGTTTAATGTATCACTCACTGGCTCGAAACAGAATAGACTAGTTTAAGAAATGCTTAAAGCTATATCTCTTCATGGACTAGATCTCTGAGAAAAAATACCGTGAAACGTACCGTAGTCATCAGTTGATGCAGGACACAAGCTGGCTTGCGACAAGCCAACTGAGTTGCCATTGTCCTATTTTACCATAGCAATGACGATACAGCCCTCTTTTATCAGTGAACCGTACTTAAAAAAGAAGCCATCTATCTTTCATCGAATTATAGGTTTAAATAGCAAAAAAAAAAAAAAAAAAAAAAAAAAGAAAAAAAAAAGAAAGGAAATACTACAGTAGAGTTAGAAAATGATGATGAAAATGAAGGCCATGTAAACAATAATAAGATAGCTAAGCAGCGAATGAAATAGACAGATGCTATCCGATAGCAGCAGTAGCATTAATAATAATGTAGGATGGCAGTTGCTTCACAGTAGCAATTAGCACAGCGATTAGATGAATGTATAATTTATCGTAAGCATTTTGTAAGTGAAATTAGATGTTTATCAAGCTGATAAATTGATGGCTGCTATCAGTCGATGTATATACTTGGTGACTTTATTACTGTTCAGATAAAGTAGAGCAAGGTCTTATAGGAATCATACTATAGGACGCGTATGCTATGTACTAATTTCAGGTTCAGTTGCTTCATGTGTAACTATTTATACTCTGATAGACAGTGGTAGAATGTATTCTCTACCTGAATGCACATATTTAAGCACTGTTAATGTTATTCCATCAAACGCGACGCCATTCTCCCTCACTTTCATGTGGAGACGCAAAAATTTTCGTACCTGATAGGATTATCATTATTGAATAAGAAAAGTTGCACAATAATTACACAAAATGGAGTGTAGCAGTGCCACAATTTCCCTTTTTAGTTCAGTCCGTGCTTCCGTGATGTAAAGGCTTGACGGTCTTTCTCAGTCAAAAGATTAGGCACACCCGTTGAGTCCCTCACAGTCGATCAGATCGAATATCATTTCACTTCCTTTATTTTTCGGATTATCTACTCTACTTTCGTCACTCAGGAATAACTTAGCTTTCTAACAAGCTGATTCACCTTATCTCGAAGCTACCTCTTTTTATTTGTTAAAGTCTAATTCCAAATTAATACAAATTCTCATCCATCTAAACTTGATAAACAAATCTCATAACAATTATCACAATGATTACATACAATTCTCTGCTATCTGCAGTTTACAAGATTGATGGCAAGCAATGCCAATTACTTTAACCACGTTATGATTCATATCATATTGCTTCTTCCCTATCATTGAATTCGATCCTACCTTTAATACACAAACCGTTCTCGAATACGATGAGTACTTGGATTATATAGAAACCGTACAGAATACCACTAGCTGTACTACAGCCATGGTAGTTCTCTTTGAACTTGAACATTTATTTTGTGCTGGTTTGCTTGAATCCTCTCCATGTTTGAAAATCAAGGACTAAACGAAGACCTCTCTTTTACATAACCATTGGCATAAACAACCTCAAAGCAAAACAATGCAATCAGTCAATATTTCACTAACCCTCCGTATCTACAAGTTGCTCTTGGGCTATCTAAACTCTTGCCGTCTGTATCCAACAATTGCATAATTTCTAAAAGCAGAGATTCAAAACGAAAAAGAACGAATTGTATCACTTTATAGAAATAAAATCACAATGACTACAACTACTGATTCATTAAGTGACACTATGTGACTCATGTATAAACTTGTAATAAAAAGAAAGATCCTTCCAACGACGGATTGAAAATAATTAAGCAGGTAAATAATTACAATGAAATGATTTAAGCATCCTTAACCTTCTTGGTACCACGAAGGAGACCAGTACGACGAGCAGCAATCAAACCAACCTTTTGACCAGCAGGAGAATCACGAGCCATTGTGGAAGCCTTACCAATGTGTTGATGGTTACCACCACCGTGAGGATGGTCTACGGGGTTCATAGCAACACCACGAGTCTTGGGCCAGCTGTTACGCTTGACTCTGTATTTGTGGTAAGCACGACCAGCCTTCAACATAGGCTTATCAATACGACCGCCACCAGCAACAACGCCAACGACAGCACGAGCGGTGGAGGGAACAACCTTCTTGGAACCGGAAGGAAGACGGATACGGGTCTTACCATCATCACCATGTCCAATGATAGTGGCATAGTTGCCAGAAGTGCGAGCAATGGAACCACGATCACCAGCCTTCTCTTCAACGTTACAAATAACGGTACCTTCGGGCATAGAGGACAAAGGCATAACATTACCAATGTTCAAAGAAGCCTTCTTACCAGCATAGATGAATTGACCAGTATACATGCCTTCGGTGGCAATAAAGGTCTCAGTACGAAGCTTGTATTTATAAGGATCACGGAATACAACCTTGGCAAGAGGAGCACCTCTTCCAGGATCGTGGACAATTTCCCTAACGATACCACGGATGTAGCCGTGACGCTCGGCAAAGTCGTTGACCCTGAGCTTGGCGGCACCCTTACGACCCACAGTGTGGGACTTAAAAATACTACCAGCACCCTTTCTTTGTGCACGAATAACACGACCCATTGCTGAAAAGTTGGTAGAATAAGGTCGAACGTAACAAAAATAAAGTGCACAAAAATTCAACAAGTTAAATGAAATATCATGATGTTGGATAAACAAAAGTTGGCATTATTGTAATGGAGGGATGGCGATTTATTTGCGGATGAGTGGAGTTACAAATGTCAAAGGCATTTACAAATTCAATGAAAGTGGGGGAAAAGGGCATATTAGTATCATTAAAAATGGTATCCATCCATCATCAAAACGATGCATCCATAAATTTGTCGGATCAATGACGATTGAAATACTTGCCTTATTATCAGAAAAGAGAAGGATACGCTTTGCATACACTATGCCATTCCATGATTTGCCTTGCAGCTTGTTTTTGCCCACCTTCTTTTGGCTAATACTGCACACTTCTTCCACAACTACAGTGAGCCAGTGAGATTCCTGCAGATGCATATCCGGATCGGAATGTTGCCGTTTCCGCAATCCTAACAGCCAATCAAATAATGAGGATAAGACAATACGATTGGGCCTTTCTTAAAAGCCAGCATAAAAAGTGGGAAAGAAGAGACAAATTAGCATTTGAAAAAGAACGTTTGTAAACCATACATACCTTCCTTTCCACTGCTTTCATATAATACAATATTCCCTGTAAATAATGTCACGTAAAGGAAGAAATAGCTGTGGTACTCGAGGCAAACGTGGTAGTGGAAGAGGAGGAGGTCGTCGTGGTGGTGGAAGAGGCGGCCGCAGACAGTTGATCCCCACATCGATCGGCTTTGTCTATCCTTTACAATCAAACGTTGATGATTTTGATGATGACTTTCGAGTTTATGGTCAATTTAGTAGTGATGAAGGATCAACCGACTCCGTTAACGCTGAGCGTAACAATCGAGTGATTGCAAACAGTAACTGTCGCATTATATTCCAACAGATTTTTTAAAATACCAGAGATTGATTAATTCTTCTTTACTGCGCAAAAAGAGAAACGGTCCAAGAAGACACAAAGAAAGAATCAAAAGACTTATGGAGATAGATTTGCTACTGATGACAATGCATTCACATCAGATAGCCTTGCAACGTCTTCCTCTTTTCCTGCATCCTATAAAATGCGGCAGGGTAGGGATGATCGATCGCTAGACCGTAGAGGCGGGAAACCAACAACAATAAGCAAACAAGTTGTCTTTATCAAATCAGCCACCACATTGCAAGAAGGTTAGCATCACTTTTAATCCTTAAGACTTCAATTTTTGGTACATATGTACTGTTTCCAAAAAACGGTCATCCAGAAAGCTGAAGAGAAAAAGTATAAACTGATGTGTAAAAATTTGTTCCTAATTATTACATAGAAATAGACCAGAAAAGTGAGAATAATGAGGATGTCGAAGCTTCAAAGAAAGAAGAAGACAGTGCTTTATCTGCGGATTCGAAATTGACAGCAGCTGATAGTACAAGAATGGCCGATGTAATCGATTATGAAACTTTAGTTTATGAGGAAGAGGCATTGACTGCTATTCCTGTCAAACAACATACATCAACGGGGAATAATCCCTATAACCCTGTTAGAAAGGAGGGAAAACAAAAAGTGTCATTGAAAAATAGTACTAAGAGCGAATCATCAGGTAGTTCTGATGATTTTGAGATTGACGAAGATATACAGGAGGAACTATATGACTTTGAAGATTTTGATGACGATACAGAGGATGAAGATGGGCTGTTGGATGATGACCTGGCTATTATGTGTGACTATTTGGAGAATATCGAACTTGATGAGGATGAAATTTTAGATTATAAGGCGAAATTTGGACTTTCAATGGCCAACAACAATTACAATTCAGATGGCACTTCGTTATCTGAGAAGGACATTTATAATTATCTGCAGCGACATGGCAAGTTAGAAATGAATGCTTCGTCTGATGACACTGATGAACAGGGAACTTCAGAAACTTCCTCGGATGGAGATGAAGAAGATACAACCGATGAAGAACGTCATATTATTAGACAGGAGACGAGTCGTCGACAAAAGAAGAAAATGAAAAAAATACAGAATTCTTCTATCGAGCAAAAACCTCTTAGTGGTAATAGTAGCGGTCAACGTAGAGCGAAAGATTTGAGGAACGTCATAGTTGATCCCGAGATTTTTGGCCAAACTCTGCAACAAGCCCTAGCGGATGTTCCACCCAGTTTAAGAGGCGGTATGCAACGTTGGTGTCAAAAACAGCAGCAAGAGTCCAATAGAAAAGCTAAACGTAGAGAAGAATTCATAGCAAAGCAACAAGAGCTTATGAATAACGGTAAAGGCAAACGAAGAGGGAAGAAAAATGGCACTTTACAATCGTTTGCAGACACTCGACTGGATCGAATCGATCAACGCATTCGTCAATTTATCGAAGACGATAGTATCTCCAGTTACCAATTTGCACCTATGCCAGCATTTTTGAGAAAGCAAGTACATGTTTTGGCTGAAGCCTATAATCTAAAATCATACAGCGAAGGAAAAGGTGACACTCGCTTTACTATCATTACAAAGACCAAACGAACAACTATACCCGATGATGATCGCTTTTTACAAGACTACATTAGAAATATGCAATATAACGTTGATGATCAACAGAGGTTGAGAAATAAAAAGCATTCTCAGCAGCGAAATCAGCAGTATATGACAAAAAAGCAAAAGAAGCAGCTCAAAGCATTACAGTTGCAAGAGGAGAAGCGACAGCAGAAATCACAACGAGAGAATACCAATGGAAATCATTCGAGCAACGCTTCGGGAAACCGAAGCGCCTTAATGAAACCGGGTACAATTGTTGCTGCAGACGCTGCACCATTAAAAGAGGATAACGTCGGTCACCGTATGCTTGCACTCATGGGGTAAGTAGTTAGTCAACCATTGATTTTTGCTTTAAAAGATGGATTATATCTGACGTATTTGCTTTAGATGGAAGCATGGTGAATCCTTAGGCGTAAAAAAAGATGGTATTGTGGCTCCTATTGAAGCAATAATTCGCCGCAAAAATCAAGGCTTGGGTTTTGATAGTAATACGACTGGTTAACGTTCCGACAGCCTTCCCTGAAAATGACGATCGTTCACTTCGTTTAACTCGCGTTTCGTTCTTATTATACCTTTTTCATATTTCCTTCATTCCAGAGTCGCTAGCTTTTCTTGCTTATGGAGTAAATTGTATTTGTTAAAGAAGCTGCTTCTGTTTATTTAGCAGTTCAGTATTACAAAAATTAAATTGTTGCCTTGTGTTCGACTAAAGAGTAGTAACATATAAAAGCAGAACGGAAAAGGGTGCTCATTGTGCTATATAGTAGAATATTATAGAGCTTTTCATTATCACAACATAGTCATACTTGCTGCAATTTTTTTTTTTTTTTTTTTTGAAATCCTACAAAGGACCAATTCTGTCCAATTCTGTTTATTCCTGTTCTTTTGTACATGATACCTCTATATATTTTTCATCATATTGTGTGTATTTGAATACAGTTGGGGATCGTCTCTACCTCCTGTTAAAATAAAATTGACCAATGTATAAATCGCGCCTACTGTGATAGCTGAACCACCAATGATACCGCACAATCGAACGATGAAATGTAGCAGAGATTGTTGATGAGTTTCTCTGATTTGAACAGAGATAGGTTCGATATCGTATTTGAAAAAAATGCCAGGCACAGCTTGTCCTTCATAGAATTTTTTGTGAGAGTCTGTAACGGAATACTGATTTGTGAGCAAAATATTGTTTCTGCGATCAATGTACGTGGTAGGAACAACTGAAATAGAATACTGAAAAACTTCGAAAGCTATTGATTGCCAGAATAAAGTATACTTAGTATCGAATGATACATATATGAAATAGTATTTAAACCGGTATCGTACTTGTTTCTGCAATTTCTACACTGTCGTCTAAAGGGTTCACTAAGTTAGGATATAGTTGACCGAAAGAAAACTCATCGATACGATGAGTAAAATTCATGACTAAAGAAAACAGTTAAAGGGGGGGAAAAGCTATGGTAAAAGTAGCCTTCTTTTGATATCTAGAATTTGCATTTAGCTTACTCTCATGACTTGTATGACCAAAATTTGCTAATCGATAATACCTTTTAGTATATTCTCGATATACTTTTACGTTAGTATTTGATATGCAATTTACCATAACCGTGACCATCTGCAGTAATATGAAGATTGGAGGCAACTTTATTGACGTTCAAAGAGCCATACAATCGACAAGCACCCATATCCTCTACGGAATTGGCCGTTCGTTTGTACTTCATTAGCTTCTGACCATCAATATACATCTATAACGCATAACCTACTAGCTACTTCATGATCATATTTCCTTCCACTTGCTGCTTTGATTATTTCATGGATATATTTTGGATCGTCGACTTGTCTAACAGAACAACATAATCAGAACTATGTGCATAATTACTATTTAAGCCTTATGATTACGATCTACTTGTATTTTGTTGCTGTGCCAACTTGAAATTCTGCCTATAAAAAGGTGTTTTAAATGAGCATTAAAGTATATATCAATCAAGTTGCTATGCAGCTGATACATTACAGGTATCAATTTCAAGTCTTGTGTCAGTCGTTGTCGTTGTCCTGTCGCATCAACGACGTGTACCAAAAGAGCTTTAAAAAAATTTAAATTAAAATGTAAAATCAATAAATGAGAACTTTGAGTCGTTTACGATGTGCTCATACAAGGACAAGGTGTTGCCACTGTTATATCAATGTTAACTTGCATCTTCGTGTCAATTGCCGAATCAACCAAAAAAGTATATTCTGTGTGTACTTTGTAATAACTGATCAAGTCAAGTGCAACAGGAGGTAGAAGTTTGAGTCAAACACAAATAGTCATCAATCGGATGTAAACTAACGAAGCAGGAATTGTTCCCTCTTACTCTGAAAATTCACTCATAGTCAGGAAGAATAAACATAAACCGACCAGCACAGTTAAAAGACCACCTTTTTCGCTACGCTTCTCATTATCCTCCTCTACTTTCGGGAAGGCATCAATAGCAGCTGCTTTCTCCGCCAGTTTTCTGAACATCACAGTTGGTTAATCGCTTATTGATGAGTTCAAGAAAGTGGGAAAAATATTGCTCTGGCAATTTGAGGTACACACTTAGCGTGTTCCAATCGGGCGGCGAGTAAAAATCAATGCTGTTACTGCCACTGCTTGCAAAATAATGAAGGGCCATGGACATGCTTTTGTAGCTACCTTCTACTTAGAAATCATGTAAATATGATAACTTCAAGGCTCATACTGACATATAATTTGTTATGGGAGAGTTATGAGAGCTTTGATTGTAAGCAGATACTGTGCGCGATTCAGGCCCCTTTTGAACAATTATGCAGCAACCTTACTATATAGTCTTTTTCCTTTTCTCCAAACCGTCAAATGGAATAAAAGTTTATATGACAATATGTATATGTTGCAAGGAATAATTTATGTTGCATAGCATATTTATGTTTCGATTCAGGACATACTACAGAAGCGACTGCTCTCTTTAACAGCACTCTTAGCAGATGACGTAGCTTGTCAAGTTTAATACTCAGCTTTTACATCCAAAATTTCCTACATGACGCGTTCGCTTTTTGAGCGCAGGAAACGAATACATTTGTCTTTTTGTTCAGAAAAAGCATATTAAATAGCAATGGAAGAAATTGGAATTCATATTAAACCTGAGGTAATGCTGGCGGATCTTTTAAACTTACATTCTATGCCTTCACTTACTGACCTCAAATATGTAGACTAAGGAACCAACCACCATTCCTTCGAAAGTTGGTCAAATTGAAGAGTTATCAGAGAACGATCTATACATTAAACTGAAGAAACTTCAACGAGAACTTGAGTTCATTGAACTTCAAGAGGAATACATCAAAGACGAGCAAAAGAATTTGAAGAGAGAGTTAGTAAGAGCGCAAGAAGAAGTAAAGAGAATCAAATCAGTACCGCTTGTTCTTGGTCAATTCCTCGAACCTATTGATCAACACACCGGTATCGTCGGTTCAACCACCGGTTCCAATTATGTTGTTCGTATTCTCAGTACCATTGATCGCGAATTATTAAAACCAAGTTCTTCAGTTGCCTTACACCGTCATTCTAACGCTCTTGTCGATGTTTTACCACCTGAAGCCGATAGCAGCATTGCCCTTTTAGGGGCTGATGAAAAACCAGATGTCGCCTACTCTGATGTAGGTGGTTTAGATATTCAAAAACAAGAAATCAGAGAAGCAGTAGAATTACCCCTGACACATTTCGATCTTTACCGTCAAATCGGTATTGATCCACCTCGTGGTGTGTTATTATACGGTCCACCTGGTACGGGTAAAACTATGTTGGTCAAAGCAGTAGCGCATCACACAACAGCTAGTTTTATCCGTGTGAACGGTTCCGAATTCGTACAGAAATATCTTGGTGAAGGCCCACGTATGGTCCGTGATGTCTTTAGATTAGCTCGTGAAAATTCACCTTCTATTGTCTTTATTGATGAAATTGATGCAATTGCGACAAAGCGTTTTGATGCACAGACAGGTGCCGACAGAGAAGTACAGCGTATTTTGCTTGAATTGCTGAATCAAATGGATGGTTTCGATCAAACATCAAATGTTAAAGTTATTATGGCGACAAATCGTGCAGATACTTTGGATCCTGCTTTATTACGTCCTGGCCGTTTGGATAGAAAGATTGAATTCCCAACACCTGATCGTCGTCAGAAACGTCTCATTTTCCAAACTATTACATCAAAGATGAATTTATCTGAGGAAGTGGATTTAGAAGAATGTGAGTATAGGGCAGCTGAATATGATCAAAAACTAGCTTAATCTATGGAAATTATTAACTGGATATTTTGCTTTGTATATTAGTCATTTCTCGACCTGACAAGTTGTCTGGTGCCGAAATCGCAGCCATTTGTCAAGAAGCTGGTATGCACGCTGTTAGAAAGAATCGTTATGTTATTTTAAGTAAAGACATTGAGAAGGGTTATAAAGCTAATGTGAAGAAGGAGGATTCTAACTTTGATTTTTATAAATAATAATCTTGCTATCATTCATATTTGCTATAAAATAAAAGTGTATAAAGTGACAAAAACAAAGATCTTGCGATCAATTGTAAATGAGGGATTACGTAAGCCGGAAAAATTGCTTCCTACATTTAAAAACGCAAATTCGGCCAAATACTTCACTAATCTTCCTTTATTCCTTTCAAAAATGTCTGACGATTTCGATGAGATCCCCGATCTAGTACCAGCCTCTATTCCAACGTATGATATGCAACTTATTTTTTTTCTATAGAGTTGTACTTGTTATTAACTTAAATGTATGCTAGTGAAACACCTGCTGTTGTTGAGACGGAGGAGCATAAAAAAATTCCCGTTACCATCGTTACAGGTAGCTTGTGATGCACCATCAATTGTTTAGATCATCGATTAATCGTTTTTATACTCTAGGATTTTTGGGTAGTGGAAAGACAACCTTACTAAACTATATCTTAACGGAGGAACATGACAAAAAGATCGCTGTTATATTGAACGAATTTGGAGAAAGTAAAGCCAATTTTTCGTATGCTTACAAATCATATAATTTACGTTAACAATTTTTTTATCAGGCAGTGACATAGAAAAGAGTCTATCTGTTAATCAAGATGGTAGTCTCTATGAAGAGTGGTTAGAACTTAGAAATGGCTGCCTTTGTTGTTCAGCAAAGTATGTATAGTGTAACCGTTGATATTATGCATGAAATTCTTTGTAAAACCTTTGTTTTGACCGTGGCATGAAGAGATGTAGGTGTCAAAGCTATAGAGAACTTGATGGAGAAGAAGGGAAAGTTCGACTATATTCTATTGGAAACAAGTGGTTTGGCTGATCCTGGACCAATTGCTTCCATGTTTTGGTTGGACGAAGGTTTGGGCAGTGAGATATACCTTGATGGTATTGTCACTTTGGTTGACGCAAAGCATATAAGAGATTACGTTAACGAAAAAAAAGAAAATGTTATGGTCAATGAGGCTTCAAAGTAAGTGATAATGTTGAATAGACAGTAATATACTACTTTTTCATTTAAAATTAATCTATTATGTATAAATGAATAGGCAAATTGCTATCGCTGATCGTATCGTAATCAATAAAAAGGATCTGCTCAAAAATGAAGAAGAGTTAGAACAATTGAAGCAAGATCTGGCATCCATTAATTCTGTAGCGGAAATGATTGTTACGGAAAGATCGCAGTAAGTATGCACAGATATGATTTAATCCTTGCTCCTGAAATATAGTTAACATTTTCCTTTAGAATTCCTATTGACTATGTACTGAACATCAATGCTTATGATGTTAGTAATGCTGATGCTTTGGTGCAGCAAACCAAGAAAATTAAAGAGCATGGAAGCCATCACGCTCATCAGATTAGTCATGTAAATCACCTTACTTCTAAAGAGTATAAAACAAGGGCAGCCATTACTAAGCTTTTGCTTTACATTCCAATTGTAGGAGGTACAAACTGTATGTATACAGTTTGATCAACAGTTAGAATCATTGGACCAGTTAGAAAGCTGGATTCAAGAATTACTGTGGGAGAAGAAGTTCCCAGGAATTGATAGCGATATTAAAGAAGATGAGAATATTATTGTGTTAAGATTGAAGGGTATTTTGTACCCTCCCAAAGACAAATTGTCACAGGAAGGAGAACAAGGCAAGAAGCAGACAAGAATGGTTATACAAGGTGTTCAGGATCTATACGATATACAAGAGGGTTATGCTGACGTAGATAATAAGGATGATACGTCGAGTAAAATTGTCTTGATTGGAAAAAACTTGGATAAGGAAAAATTGTCAGCATCCTTTAAAAAGGTGTTGAATATTGAACATAATATCATTTAAGGAATAATAAAATTTTCGCCCATAGCGAATTGCTGCTTGATTCTGTTGTAGCTAATATTGACCATCTATACGTCAGTTACCTTTTGCGGGTATCATATTTTTGGTTAAATTTCTTACCTGCATTTTCAGTAGCTGTAGCATTACTGGTATTGCCAGCTGTGAGTGCGCTCACTGTCCCCTCTCCATCAGATTTCGCCACAAGATTACAATCATATTTGCAAAGAGGGCACTCAGCACACTTGGTGGTCAACCAAGGATCTGTTTGAATGAATCAGTACGGATCCATACACATTGGTTTCTGTTTACTACTAATTACCTATACAGTGACAGTGATAAATATGTTTGCAGGGTAGTGTGCGAATTTTTGAACCAATCGTTAAGTTCTCAAGGCATACAACACAAAGTAAAGGCTCATTGCTAGAGTTATTCAAATTCAAGAGCTTTTCATCGTCTAGATTTTCTGAAGGGAAATATTCTTCTAATTTTGACTCTTCAAATATATGTTTGCCCATAGGAAGCATTTCTACTGGTATTGGAATCAGACCCTGTTCTACTAGATATTCTTGCCGTTTTCGTTTCCTCCACAGATGCCAATGCATGATAACTTGAAACAGATAAGAGAATTACTCATATTAGCTTAGAATAGCGAAAATGCTATTTATCATATTTAAGCATGTACCTGATGCGAGGAAGCTAGTGACCAATAAAATGGATACTATCAGCAGGGTAATTTCCCAAGCATTTATTGTTCCTAAGCTAGCAGGTAATAGTAAGACTCGAACATAGGGCCTCGCTGTTACTACTTCGTCAATTCGCGTAGGCTGTATTTTCTCATAGGTAACGATTTTGCTGAGCAAGTCTTCACCAGTTCGCATATCGACAAAATAAACCGTTATAGCTACTGCTGTTCCTGTAGGTATCTGATAGTGACATTATTGCAGAAAAAAAAAAGTATTTAAAATAAACAAGCTGATTCTCATTTATCACGGCCAAAATATGCCAGAGCAGTTAATAATAGTTTCCCCTACTCATTTCTCCTTTCTTCTCTTGGTTTGTTTTGCCTCCTCAAATCCCAGATCAAATACTTACAAATACAGCGTTGGTCTCTACGTCAGATAACCCATAAACGATGGCTCCTACTGCTCCTTCAGTTTGTGCCTTTAGAATCAAGTCAATAATGTTGCAACCGTTCTTTTTCATCTGATGTATTAGCGCGACTCTTGGAAGAGATCTAGGTATGACAGGTATGTTGGAAGTGTCACCATTACTATTCAACAACAGCATATTAGTGCTATTGCTGTTATTTCTGCTGCTACTGCAATCAATCAAATCTTGTTGATACAATACACCTTTCAGGCCTGTTTCATTGGGTTGACTAAGGTTGACAGCTGGTTTTATATTTGTGCTGTACAGTATGGGAATAATATTGTTGTCAGTATGTGCTAATGTTGAGGAGTTGGAGTAAATCCATGCAATATCTGTTCAAGTAGGAAACTGAGTCTTTTGATTTGATTAAGCTTATGTTTAATTATCATGGTTTACCTTGAGTAATCGTTGTTTGAGTCGAGGAGAATAAACTCGAATAAGCCGGAAGCGGATAGAATGAAATAAAAAAGAGTGTAAGGAGAGCGTGAAAGTAAGTAGCAGGCTGCGAACATATCATTTTGCCAGATATGTCGCTATTTATAAGATTGGTTTTTCTTTTTTCTATTCAAATCAAAATCTTTGCTATGCAGTAATTATTGGCAAAGCGCTATAAAAAGGTGTCTGGTAAAATTTTGATCAAGTTTTGCTATGGAAAGCGTGCAAAAAAAAATACATCAAAAAGGAAGAAAAGAACAAGAGACGGGCAGAAAATCTTAAATCAATTAAGATAGTCGAGAGAGTCAGGAGAATGGATGCACACATTGCTTTCGTTTTCTGTATTTGGTTCTACATGAAGTTAGTCTTTTAAAGAGGAACTACAGGGAAAGGGGGAACAAAGGGGAGGCTAGGGGTACTACCTTAGTTGAGGTAAGTATTTGTAAGCTTTAAACTTAGTAACCGAAACTTTTTTAGAAAGTTTAACAAATCCAATATCTTGGTTATATGTTATTACTCTAAATGCATCGGAAATGCTCCGTTCTGCCACATTAAAGCTGTCTAAAGGTTTGAACTGCCATAAATAACAGTTCTGACTATACCAAGTTTAGTAGAAGAAACAGTAGATCAGAATCACCAATCTATTTCTTTAGCACAAGCCAGTTATAAGCGATCAAAAAACGAAGTTATTCAGGAACAACCTTCCCAGGGCTTCTTTATAGACCCAACTATTTGCTGACTTTAATAAGAGTAATTGAGAATGATAGTGAAGACTTTGTTGAAGAGTTTTATTACTAAATAAGTATGCAATTTATCATCGTTGTAACAGCATTCATATCAACAAACTTATGCATTAGCAACGAGTGTAAACTCAGCTACAAGCCTACTCAAAAGCGAGCCAACGAGAATGCTGCCCCTTATTCTTTTGACGCGGTATCTATTGCTTTAATTTAATTTTATTTATTGGTTCCCAACTACAGAATACCAGAAAAGATATCCCCTATAGTATTTTAAATGAATACGGAATTTGACGATGTAGGTGAAGCAGTTCAAGCTTGAATGCAGGATAAAACTCTAACACTGTAGTGCTCGTTGCTATTCTCATAGGTTTTAACCAATCAACCGGTAGTGATCGATAACGTAGGTCTCTCCACTAATTTGCAACTCTGTCTATCTACGTAAAATTCGTTCATCTCACTCTTCATTCTATACAATGTAGGGATCAGGCGTCATTAAAGCAGGTTTTGCAGGTGATGAGCAACCGCAGTGCTTTTTCCCTTCCATGTAAGACCCAGTAGCTCTTAATCAGAGACTCAAACATACATATGAAAGGTGTTCATGCCACATTCTCATTTAGGGTGGGTCGGCCGAAACATGTACGTATTATGGCTGGTGCTGTAGAGGGTGATAATTTCATCGGACGGAAAGCGCAAGAATTACGTGGATTACTCAAAATCAGATACCCTATTGAGCACGGCATTGTTACTGATTGGGAAGATATGGAACGTATCTGGCAATATATCTACACAGACGAATTGAAGACACTTTCAGAAGAGGTTTGTGATGAAAGCGACACAAATATACCCGTATAGATGTCGCACTAATAACACTATTGCGTCTCGTACGGAACGAAACAAAAACAGCATCCTGTTTTATTGACTGAAGCACCTTTGAATCCTCGGAGCAATCGAGATACGGCCGCTCAAATCTTTTTTGAAACATTTAACGTGCCTGCATTATTTACCTCAATTCAAGCTGTTCTAAGCCTGTAAATACTGCTGATCAGATTTGTAGACAATGACAAGTGGTTTTTCTTACTTATTTTTGTCTCGTAACAGGTATTCATCAGGAAGGACAACAGGTATAGTCCTCGACTCAGGGGATGGCGTTACTCATGCAGTGCCTGTATATGAAGGCTTCGCCATACCCCATGCCATCCGTCGTGTCGACATTGCGGGAAGAGATGTTACGGAATACTTACAGCTATTACTACGAAAGTCAGGCTACGATTTCCATACAACAGCGGAAAAGGAAGTAGTTCGTATCATTAAAGAGAAGACGTGCTATATCGCCTTGAATCCAATAAAAGAAGAGAAAGAAACAAGTGGAAAAGTGGATGATTTCATGCTACCAGATGGAAATATTATCAAGGTTCGTATGCTATATCTGTACTAAAGAACACTCAGTGTCCTTGCACACCACAAAGTTTCGGCTACAATCATCTCAAACCTTCACCCTATTGCAAAATATAATAGCTTGGAGCTGAACGATTTCGTGCGCCTGAAATATTGTTCCAACCAGAACTAATTGGAGAAGAACATCCTGGTATTCATCAAGTCATCGTGGATTGTATCAGTCGTGCTGATCTTGATTTAAGAAAGTCGCTTTACTCTAATGTTGTTTTATCCGGCGGATCAACGCTATGCAAAGGATTTGGCGAACGACTTTTGTCTGAAACGAAAAGGTTGGCTCTAAAAGACTTGAAAATCAAAATTTATGCACCACCTGAAAGAAAGTATAGTACTTGGATTGGTGGATCTATTCTGGCGTCACTTAGCACCTTCAAAAAGATGTGGGTATCCGCTGAAGAATATCAAGAAGATCCCGACATTATCCATAAAAAAGCTTTCTAATGAGAGTTAAAATACAAAATAAACGACGCATAGAAGAGCAAAGTGAGTGCTTCTCTCTCCATTTATTCCCCCCTTAAATTTGTATGTCGGTTAGTTCTTTTGTGTTCTTATCCGTCTGTCGTTACCTACCTTTCAGTTCCAATTTAATCTCAGTCAATTAAACTTTCCATGCTTGTGTCGATTTGGAAATACGATTAAACAAGATTTTTTATTGGCAAATAATTTTAACCCCGCGAGCACATAATCATTATGAGATTGAATTGCCCAGGTCAGATCAAAGATTTGGAAATGCTTTAATTCCTACTTTCCTACTGTTTGCTCCGTCGAACAGAATAACATTGTTTAAGAGATCCCAAAAATACTTTTCAGGATATGATTTGAGATGAATTTCTAAAAATGTGATTATTTCAGGGCACAAAAAACTGGAGAGGCAATAACCAGCGCGCTTACCTACGCTGTGTAATATGTTAAGCATATTACAACATCAAAGGCTAGTTGAGAAGCAGAGATACGTCACTGTCTTGTATATAGCAAGGATTTTTCAAACTCTGTGAATGTTGGTAAGAGCTGTCACTTATTGAGACAGTTGATTGTAGCAGTTCTTTGACGACAAACAAAAAGAATAGGATAATAACAAATCACACAATTTTATAACGCGGGTGTTCTTTTCCTTTTTGCTTTCTTTCTTTTCAACAAAGATGAAAAGACAAAAAACGCCTCTAAGCTCAGAATGGCCATGTTATGGCCCCAAATTACACATACATTGATTCACAAAAGTGTTGAAATGTTTTGCTATATTGTAATTTTACGGCTTTTTCATGCATTCTTTCCCTCGAGCACATACTTAATCAATATTTTTTTAATGATATGGAAAAGAGTAGTTCTAAGCTATCCAGTAATATAACTTGCGTTATGACTCTTTTTGCTTTTCGATTAGTCACATTGCCTTCCCCGGTTACTCAAACCGCAACATTAGACGAATTTTAACAGGCGTCCCATACCTTAGGGAAAAAACAGTTGATATTCTAGCTAGACTGCGTGCAGAGAGTTTCATAGAAGTATCGCCAAAAGTACAAGGTATTTAACGTCACTGTTGGTTGAAAGCCAGCCGTCCAAAGTTAGTCTTTGATCGCCTCGCGAGAATGGTCGCAAGAATATTCTACTAACGGCAGTTTATAACAGCACTTGATGCTGCTAGGATTCTACGGGGTCAAGGAGTAGATAACCTCCCACAAACAATATGCAGGTTCCTGAAAGGATCCGATTTCGATTCGAGGGTCAGAAAAACAGCATTGCCATTAACATATGAGCGAAGAAAAGGATCGGTTGAAGAAGGGCGAAAGCTCACAAACACTGGACGGTTGATGATTGAAAAGTGGTTTTTAGCGACGAGACCAAGCTCGATCGTCTTGGATAGGATGAGAAATAGTAGCTCGGATAAAGAAGGGCGAATCACTTAAGGAGCAAATGCTAACTACAAGTTTAAAGACGGAGGTGGAAATCTCATATTGTGGAGCTGCTTTACTCAACATGTCCCAAGCTTCATTGCCAAATAGAGAGCGGAATGGACTCGTAATTATATTGCGAGGTTCTTAAAGGCGACTTCATGGGTACATTGAAGGATTATGGCCTGAAATTGAAGGACATTATCAGGATAATAATCCAAAACATACATCAAAATATAACAAGAAATTCTTCGAGAAGAAGAAGATAAATGTTATAGGTTGGCCTTCGTATTCCCCAGGCTTAAACCCAATCGGAAACCTGTGGTTTCTTTAGAATGCAAGCTGGCTGCCTCTTCCAATGAGCAACCAAAAAGCCTTCTGATTTCGCTGAGGACGTCAATGCCGGTTGCACCGTTTGAGCCGTAGACCCAGGTGTAACCGATATGATATCAGCAATGGGAAAGTGTTATCACCTGTCGCAGCGTTTAAGGCTGGAAGAGCGCTCTCCAACTATACCGTAAGTATTCGTACGGCTGAGGGTTGTTTACATTGTTGCACTCATGACTGATTGTTGGTTGTGTGTTGTGAATATGTCAATAACAGGCTAGTCCTTAGTGGTATAGGCGCTCATAACCATACATTGCGACTTGAAGCACGTATATCCACTCTTCCGCCACTCCTCTTGTTTGCCAACGTTTGGTATGTATCAATGCCGTTCATGAATGGATGTATACTTCGTTATCTAACTGATTGTTCTCTTCGCGTATATATGTAGCGAGGCTGTTGGTAAGCGACGAAATAGCATAATTATACCCAACCACCAATATATACGATACTTCTTAGCATGCAATGATACCATCGACGACATGGTTTATGAACTTGCCTGACGATTAACCAAACGCAACTTGTCTGGCATACTTATTTTAACATATTTATTATTAGCACTAACCTTAGCACCACCACATACCCTACCATCAGATATCCGCAACAAAGAACATCATAGCTGCAGAGTTATGGTCACTGTACTCGATCAATATCGATGTAAAGATAATAGCTTGTTCTTCATACCCAATCTTTTCACATATACCAATAACACAGTCGAATGCAATTATACCATTAACGATGCTGTATTACAGAAATTATTCGCAGATTATAAGCTTATAAGCAATATACCCATTAGACCAGCATCAACACGACCGTCATCAGTAAACGAGCTGCGCCCGTAGAGTTGATAAAAAGGAAACTGCAGCAATCTCAAACAGAGATTGTGGACATCTACTTCATCGATGAATATCTGACTAGTCAGATATGTAATAGATGCAAGCATCAAAATTTGGAACAGCAGCGTCAAAGCGAAAAGTAGATGAGCAGTGTGAAAGACTGTAATACAATTTGGAATCGCGACGTTAATTTGCTAACAATCAAAGACCTGCAGTTTTCAAACGAAGCTCGTCAAAGATGTGCTTGATATCACTCTTTCACACATCTCTACAGTGTAAGTTGTAAGATATTCATAAAGTATAGTCAAAGGCTGAACCTTATTTATTTAACTCACAATTTGATTAACAGTCTGAGTATTTCGTCGGTAAGCACGTCTGAAAGCTATGGTATATTTATCTAAAACAGCTTAGTATTTTTTCTCATGAATAGAATTAATTTTCGAAAGTAGCCCAGTAGTATTTTTCGATTTGCAATCAAAAAGACTGTAGTCTACCAAGACGAGGTTCGATTCCGAACACTCAGTACGAGCTCGAAATGTATATTTAATAGTTTTCTGCAGTAGCTTTACAGTTTATGCCTTTTCTCATACCTTTTATTGCCTTACATCAAATATAATTCGTTGTCCGTTTGATAGTCACTTCTAATAAGTTACGTGAATTAACTACAAAAAAGAAAGAGACTGTAGATCCTGATATCTAGCGGTGCATTTCGCAAACTACGATGCCAATATCTACAAAAGAATGTTATCTTAGACTAAACGGCTCTCATCACGTCGTAAGAAACTCCAGATTGATGCGATTTTATGGCTTTCCATGTCCTTTAGCGAGCGCAGTCGGATGATTCGATGGTGCTTTGGTTGGTTACCTGGTGGTCTTCCCCAAACCTGCCCATGATACCCGTCGATCACTCTATCGCGATCTCATACAATCACCTGCTTCGACATGCACTACCGTCTGTTCCTCCTCACGACTATCCCTAGCCCCATGTCCTTTTTACTTATTATGCTTCCAAACTGTAAGCCCCTCATCCACCTTTCATTGCTGCTAGGCGTAGACGATGGCCTGCAATGTTTTCTATTCTATGTGAATTGGATCACTTACACCGCCGTGTTGACCCATCGCCCCTAGATCATCCAGGCCAATAATTTATAGATTGGTTATCAGTTTAGCTGTTAGTATTCTGATTATTACCTTCTACCTCTTCTTTTTCCTTCCTTTTCCTTTCTTTTTCACCTTTTGTCCCCTAGAAGGGCTTTTAATGTTATTTACACCTACTTGAACTGGCCAGAGCAGGCACAGTGTATTTTTAAGACATTACGTGCTGGTCACAAAATTTTGGCCAATGAAAAGAAATATTTAACCGTAGTCCCTGTATCAGAAGTGAAAAGCGGGTATCACTCCTCATTATTGATGGTTTCTCTTCCGGATTTCTGGAAGATTTGGTATCGAGTGAGATTTTTACAAATTTTTCATTGACGGACATCCAGTTCCGCTTATTGGCTATCTCATAATTCTTTGATTTACTCATGGTTTGATTAACCAAAATCATGTCATTGCAAACTCATTTTGCCTATATTTTCTTCGCATCTGTTTGTCATTGATAATCGTGTCTATCATATTGCAAAAAAAGAAAAAAGTATTTAGGGGCAGTTCGTTGTTTAGGATTCTTTGGCCCAACCGACAATAGCAAAAACCGACGAATAACTTTATTCGACAAATACTTTTCATCAACCGACAAGAAAGTTTCACTAACCGACGTTTACTTTTTTTTTTTGGAAACGCAATACTTACCGGCCTGACTGTGTTAGCTTCAAATAGCCTCACTGCCAGCTTAAATTCGACAAGTGACGAATTTCAGGTTGTTGTCTGGTCGTTGTGCTGCTAGGCACATGTCATACGATTGTCTTTGCTGTGCATAAATTGCCCCTTTTCAGGGTTGTTTGAATGCACAGATCACACAGTGTTGTTGTGGTGGCCAAATGCCTAATTTTTCTATCCAATTGAAGTTTCACCTACTATACGGAATTTCAATTTCACACAGAAGAAGGATGTTCGATGATAGAGGGAAAAAATGCAACTTTTCGAAATAATAAGCTTACAGGGTTTTGAATATAATAACAACCATTGATATTTTATCTGCTTTCTTTTTCTTCTTTATATAAATTTCATCTATTCTTCGCTCTACCTGCACTTTGGAAATTTAATTTCCCTTACAGTCTGTATAATATATGAATAGAACAATCCGTAATACAGAGCACCGGCAGAATAACAGTAACAAAGTAAACTATGCTCAGGCGGCAGGAAGTGTTAGTGGATCGCAACATCAACCCACGCGAAGTCATCACTATTCACAGTATAATGCACAACAAGAAACGGAAGGTGCTGAGCAACAAATACCATATCACAGAAACTACAGGCCTAATAACAACAACAACAACAACAACAACAACAACATGACGCACACAAGCTATCACACACATAGAAACAATAGCTATCAGTAAAGCATTCATTTATTTTATTGCTAACATTTATTCAGTCAACCTTTTTTTTCTAAACTACTTATTTCAAACTGTAGCCATAACAATAAATTCAATAATGGGTACACTAATAGAAAGCCATCTACACCGTTACCTATCCAACCTTCTACGGAAAACTGTAGGTTTTTTCATTTTTTTATGTAATATTCGCTTATGCCTACTTACTTACAAAACAATATATTGGCTTACGTTAGCTCATCAAGCACAGCAAAGACCAGATATGATACCAAGGCCGCATCGGAATAGCAGTCAGAATAAGTTATTTGCAGCATCTTTCGCACCTCGACAGGAATTCCATCCTAATAGCAACTATAATCATAATCAAAATCAGACTGAACAACCACACCATACTAACTACAATGCTAATAATAATGTTACCAATAACAGCCATAGATATTTTAATAACTACCATAATAGTGCTGATAACAATGGCGTCAACAACCATTCCACGTATAGACAGCAGCAATCTCCTGGCAATAATAATACGAATAGTCAGCAACCGTACATTTCTCACCAGTCTACGCAACAACAACCGTCAGTGCAATATTCTCCACAACTACCAGACCAATCTCCCCAACAACAGACTCTGCCATCTTCTGCTACTATAAACCATAGGACGACGTCTCCTAATTTGAGTTCATTTAACCCGCCCAAGAAGAATGGCCCTAGTGCCAATTTCTCTCCTCACAACACTCAACAAGCTACACCTCCGTCCAATATCCCAATGACAGCAAATTGGCCACCTGTTGGTCAATATGTAAGCTTGATTTTTTAAAAAGTTTCTGTTTGTAATTTAAACAAGCATCTGATAAAACATTTGACACTTTCTCTTAAATCATGCCCATTTAAAAATTCTAGTATTTCCCTGCTCAATATTCCATGCCTATGCCTTACATGATACCACAACCACCACCACACACTGTTGGTCCACCCATGCTCGCCGTACCCTCTCAAGCTCGAAAAGTTATCACTATCATCAATCCCGAAACCGGTACAGTGGTTGATACCAGCTCTTCATTTGTAGCGCGCCGTCGAAATAGCAATAGTAGTACCACTTCTACAAACAGTACAAAGCCTTCGCCACAACCTCTCAAGGCAAAACCTGATTTTGTCAAACCGTCACATGTGTCGAAACGTATTGAAATTGTCGATCCAGCGATTCGTGATAGGTTGATACGTGAAAAGAAGGAACGCGAAGAAGCTGAAAAAGAAGCTCGACAAAAGGCCGAAGAAGAGGCAAGAGAGGCTGAACGTAAAGCAGAGCAGGAAAGGCTGGAAGCCGAACGTAAAGCCGAGCAGGAGAGGTTAGAAGCAGAACGTAAAGCCGAGGAAGAGAGATTAGAAGCAGAACGTAAAGCCGAGGAAGAGAGATTGGAAGCCGAGCGTAAAGCTGAGGAAGAGAGATTGGAAGCCGAGCGTAAGGCAGAGGAGGAGCGAAAAGAAGCAGAACGTAAACGGCTTGCTGAAGAAGCAGCCGCAGCCGCAGCCGCAGCATTAGAAAAGCAAAAGCAAGAAGATGAAGCACGTAGAAAAGAAGAAGAGGAACGGGAATCGAGACGTGTTATCCATGAACTTGAAGCTGAAAAAAGAAAACAAGAAGAGTTGCGCGCTCATAAAGTTGGACGAGTACCATCACCTTTGATTACCCATGACAGTCTTGTCACCGATTCACCTCTAGCATCACCAACGGTAATCAATAAGGCTCCGCCTATTCAGGCTACTTTGATCGATGATTTTAGTAAAATTACGTATCCTGAAGGAATTACAGGTCCCAATATTACCGACAAGAAGAAGTTAATGTACAGCACAAACTTTATGATGCAATTCCGCCCCGTTTGTTTGGATACAGATTTCGACCTTTCAGTCATTAGAGAGTCTTTGGAACAAAGTAACAATAGTCGTGCAAATTTTCAACGCCAAAACTCTGACCGTGGTAACAGAGCTCCTCGTACTCCAAGTGGCATGAACAATGATAACAATATGTTCCGAATGGGATCCCGTGATGGCCGTATGGAAATGGGTAAATTTAATATGGGTCGTCCTTTGACTGTCCGCAACAATAGTACACAGAATATGGAGCGTCAAGGTTCTCGCGGTGGCGGTATGTCGAACCGTGGTGGTGGACGTGGTGGAAGCAATTTTGGCGGCATGAAAATTATCCGCAATCCACCTCAACAGCATAATGCACCAGCCTCACCAGGTGCTCCTTTGGACGATCTTCCTCTTCCCAAGAGTGAAAACAGATGGGTCCCTGTCAGTGCCCTCAAGAAAGCCGAAGCTCCCAAGGAAGGCGAACTTATGTCACAAGAATACATCACTCGCAAAGTTAATGCTCTCCTCAATAAGTTAACTTTAGAGAAGTTTGATTCTATTGCTGGACAAATATTCGAGTATGCTAAGCAATCTGCCAAAGAAGAAGATGGTCGGTCTTTACGTACTGTTATTAAGTTGGCATTTGAAAAAGCTTGTGATGAACCTGCATTCGCCAGTATGTGGGCTCGCTTATGTAGATATATGCTGGATAATATGACAGACGATATAAAAGATACTAGCATTTTAGATAATGAAGGAAAACCTACCAGCGGTGTACTTCTTTTCAGGAAATACTTGTTCAACCGTTGCCAATCCGAATTTGAAAAGGGGTGGAAAGTTAATATGCCAGTTGTAGATGAAGCAACTATGCTTACTGATGAATATTATGCTGCTGCTAAGGCTAAGCGTCAAGGCCTCGGTCTAATTCAATTTATTGGTGAACTTTTCAAGCTTGATATGCTTTCCGAACGTATCATGTATAGCTGTATGATCAAGCTTTGTAATGATCCACAGAATGCAGGTGATGAAGAGGCAGAATCGCTATGTAAGTTACTTACCACCATTGGACAAGTTCTGGATAAGAAGCCTAAGACTGCCAAATGGGTGGATATTGTTATGACAAGAATGAAGAATGAAATGAGCAGCAGTCCAAAGCTTACATCTCGTGTTAAATTCATGATTCAAGACGTGCTGGACTTGCGTAGAGATAAGTGGGTACCTAGAATAGCCAATAAGCAAATCGGACCTACCACTATTGCAAAGATTCATGAGCAAGCTGAAAAGGATAAAGAAATTAAGGAAGCAGCAGCAGCTACGAAACGTAATACCAGCTCTCGTGGCCATTTTATACCCAATGCTAACCAATATAACAGTCATAATAATCACCCTGTATCTCGTACTGGCTCATTCCGTGGTGGCTTCTCGTCTCCATCCTCATCAGGCGCAAATCAAATCCATAACTCACACAACGGAAACTTGAATATTGGCAATACCAATAATGTAACTGTTTCCAGTGACGACTGGAATACAGTATCGCAAGGTGCCAATAAAAGCCGAGCTACTGATCTCTCGAATTTTGGTAAAATGGATAGAAGTCGTCCTAGAACTAATATCTTGGGTCCCTCCAACAGCCCTTTCCCCAGTTTAAGCCGCGGTAAATCTGGTGTTAAATTGGACACTAAAGCATCTGCCGATAGCGGTAGAGCTAGTCCTGCCACAAATATGTTTAGTGCCCTTTCGTCTACCGGCGAAAAATCCACTACAGAAGATCGCAAACCACTTGACTTATTACCAAAGTCAGCAGACGCCACAGCTAATAACGCCACACTATCCCCTGCATCATCGCCACAACTCACTTCCGATAAACCTAAATTATCAGATGAAGCCGTTAAACGTAAATGTAAGAATATTCTTGAAGAATACTTCAGTATTAATGATAAACAGGTAAGAGTGACATCAGCCTATGATATAATCTTCCCAACAGTTAATTTTGCAATGCATTTTGCTGATCAAAAAACGTACTGTTATTACACAGGAACTATCTGAGTGCGTTAAGGAGCTGGATTGCCCTCATTACCTCATTCTTCTTGTTGGTCAAATGCTTACTGTCGTTGAGAAAAAGGCGCAAGATGTCGAAAAGATGTGCGACACGATAACGTACCTTCGTTCTCAAAATCTTATATCAAAGGAACATTTTATTGGTGCCTTCACTTCTTTCATGGAAGGTTATGATGACCTGACTATTGATGTACCTCAAGCTCCCAAATTCGTAGCACAACTGCTTAAAGCTTGCGAACTTACACCTGAGGAAGTGAACGGTAGTGCTTTTGAGTCTCTGAAAAATGCTTTTCATACTTCTTAATTTTATGTGTATACAAAGATAGATATAATAAAGAAAGAAAAAAAAAGTAGTATAAGTCAAGAGATAAGGCTTTCCTGCAACGAATTAATCATTGACGGTTTCAATGATAGCAAATTTTTTTAAAAAAAAAAGAATAAAAAGACAAAGCCTCTCTTATTTGATTTATCTATATTAGATTTACACGAGCATAAACAGTAATCTATCTTCTTTTGGTTTAAGTATTTATTTTATAATAGTACGTAAAAATGTAAAATCAATGGTAGTCTTTTAATGTCTTAGTAACAACTCCAGTCGCTTATTGATTTCTAAAGTACTTCAACAAGAAAAAAGCTTTAAAGCCAGAACAACTTTGTCCAATCAAATTTCGTTCTCAGAGCAAATATATGCGGGCAGGCACCATTTGGATTATTCAGCAATGTGTGAATTACAAATCCTGTGAGCTGCCAGCTTAAAAATGCTTTGAGCCAGTAAAATTTTCCTCCTTCCCCCTTTTACAAACATTTAAAGAATAAAAAACTAAAAGCTTTCCTCACTACTATCCTAACTACTTTGTAGTAGGAATACACCTTCAGAATTATATCCATTTTATATGAAGACGAATCACACTTCACAAACCTTGAAAGAAATCCAGCAAATACAGCGATCCAACAAGTGCCCTTATAGAAAACGAAACACTAAACAAGGAACATCCAAAAAACGAACGAAAACATATAATAATTGTAAATACAGTCAAGCTTGTGCATTATTAGAAGCTATTAAACTAAATGGACGGAAACGGTTGAACGATCGATGCGTAGGTAAGTCTATAACGATAAAAAAGCTAACACCAAGCATTTATCAATCAAATTACTCATCTTTTGATTTTCCTGGTATGGGTTTTTTTTTTGTTGTAAAGCTCACATTTCTTGCTATATTGCTCGAGCATGGGAAGAAAAGCCTTGTCAACAGAAGGTTAAACAAATTTTTTGCATGATTCGAAATATGCTCGAAGCAGCCAGCATGGATGCAGCTTTACCGTTCGATATAGCTCTTCAAGTATTTTGTCAGAATCCCTTAGGATCCACTACAATTTGCCCTAGCACAACTCTCTTGATTGCAATGAGATATGTAGAGCGTCTAAAGAAGGTACAGTTAGGATCCAGAAAAAAAAAGAAGAAATTGAAATACCTGGATTTCATTATCCATCATATGACAGTTACTAATTTTTCTAGCACAACCATTACGAAAAATTAGCGTTACCATGATGTGAAAGGCAGCCCTGGATGTTGCTTTCGAATGATAATCGTTGCCTTCAACATAGCTTTAAAATATATGTATGATTGCCTACGATTGATAATATATACCAGTATGCGACAGTTACCGTCAGCAAACAGAGTAGTTAATTTAATCACACCACCCAGTTCACCGAAAAAGACAACCCCTCAAAATTTGGATGCCAACGCTACAGAGGTTGAAAATACCAAAGTAAAAGCAAATTCAACAGCACAAAGCACTGTTAAACCAGAAATCTCAATAGACTCACAGACGGATACCTCTACATGTTCTGATGTAGAACGCGCATTGAAAATTGCTTGTTTGGAACGAGAATTCCTTTATTGTCTTAACTACGACTTGTCTGTTGAAGATCCTTCAAGCCTCGTTACTTGGGCGCATAATTTTGATAATTCTCCAGCGAACTTCAATTGCGTTAGGCAAGAGTACACCTCCGCCGACGAAGCAGATGATGAGATGGAAGAAGAAGATCCATAACAATAACATTATAATCGTACTTTCTTTATCTCCTTGTACATATACCAAATATACCTGATGTTCCATCATAGCCTTTATATCAATCATAATAAAATCAAAAAGCTGTTCAAATGCGCTGATTTAAGTCTACACCGAACTTTGGTCAATGTGACTTGATACCAAACCCGTTCGCTGTTACAAACGTTCTGCCATTAGATACTATTTCAGTTTCTATCTTATTTGCTTTTTTGTTTCCCCGTGTTTCAGCAACAAAATATGAAGCTCATCACTGTTGCATCCTTATTGTCATTGACTTCCATGGTGGCAGCCTTCGAGTCCACTGTCCCTTGTTTCATGTGGTCTCGCAAACAGTAAGCTATTCTACTGTTCCAACACGGAAGGAAAAAAAGCTTAACCACTTTATTCTATATAGTTATATCGACAATTCGATGAAGGCCGATAATCATCTCGTTATTAGCAATACCGATGCTTCATCAACCATTTTGTCTTCGTTATCGCCTGATATTTGCTCAGCCAAACTTATCGCTATAATTAACCAACCTGAGGTTTGTTGAAACAGATTCTTTTAGCAGAATTGGTTTTGAAAGTCTTTTCCTCATCCCTGCAACACTCACTGACTTGAAAAAAAACGCTTGTATATTGATAGCTTCACTTCACTGATTTCACTCGTTCTGAAGTCTCGGATGCTTTCACTCATATGAGAGTAACGTATCTCCGTTTTCTTTTCATACCTCATACAAATCCTTTTTGTGGAAAGCTTATATATTTGCCGTTCATGGATAAACTTGCATAGGATCGCAGTAGTCAAGCAAATACACAGGTGCACTTCGAATATATTACTGATGGTGTGGATGTTTACGATGTTGCCAAAAAGATTGCCAGCAAATGTCAGTCTTCTGTATCCATTCTAGATCCTTCAAGTGAGTTTTTTGTGTTCGTTTCACTATTGAGAAAAGCTAAATATTCTGTTTGTAACTTGTTGACTCTTTCTTAAATCTAAAAATTATATAGCTGTATCCTATGATGATTTCATAGAACAAAATGAACCCATGGTCGCCCTTGTTCCCTTCCCCGCTTTTGAGGATGATACCGGCAGGTTAAGAGAAAATGGTAAGTGAATTAACGTCCCTTAGCGAGAAATCGAAAAATCATTGGAACTCACGACTTTCGAAATTTAGACGCGTTACTTCGAAAATTCATTGATATTGTTGAAGAAAAAGTTGACAACGACTATGCTTTTATTTACACATCTGATAGTGCAAAGGTAACAGAACCGAAAAAGAAAAAAGTATTGCAGATGTCATTGGACGCTGTCTGTCACGACAAGAGATTAATGATTGTTTCTATATTTTATTTCAACAAAAAATAGAGTAAAATTGCTAATGAAAAGCGTAACTTGCAGCATCTACATCGTCGCGCTCCTACACCTATTGACAATCGTCCTATCTTTGAAAAGTATCAATTATTTACACCTGGCGTTTTTATGGTGCTCGGTATTGTGTTCCTCTTCATGTTCATTGCAGGAACAGGTATCACTTGGCTAGTAGGCATTCAAACACCTACTCGTTTCGAAGCAGCAGCAGCAAAGCAGAAAAAGACAAACTAATAAGCGCGATGAAAACTTTCCTTTCAAACACTTAAAACGTTCAATGGTATATTCCCCCTTTCCTCTTTTTTATATCTCTTATCCGATGTTATTCATATCTGGTTCCCACAATAATAAAAGACTGGATAGCCCACTTCTCAAAAATATTTGTATGTGTGTAAATATGATGAGATATCGAAATGAGGATATATTTTATTGTTGCTCAAATAAATGAGGTTTCGCCGTGTCAACTGCCATCAATGCGGTATGATACAAAGCGACTTCTGTAAATTTAGCAACGCTCACAACTGAGGTATCGCAACTTGTAACAGCTAAACCAGCGTAGACGTCACGAGCAAGAACGAAAGGTATAATGGCAAAGGATTCCCATACAGCATCAGTATTAGTTGACATTTCTACGTGTTGTATCTGCGCTTCAAACATATGATTATCTTTATGACGTAT
This sequence comes from Mycotypha africana, assembly GCF_025528875.1. Taxonomy (NCBI): domain Eukaryota; kingdom Fungi; phylum Mucoromycota; class Mucoromycetes; order Mucorales; family Mycotyphaceae; genus Mycotypha; species Mycotypha africana. Next base: position 2,881,889 of record NW_026515725.1, on the reverse strand, counting down.
CAATCGTAAACGATAAGGGGGTGCAGCCTTCATCTTCTTGATCAATTTAGTCGATTCGGTATTTTCGTATCTAATTTGAATAAAGATGCCCTCTGCGGGTGAAATACCAATCATGATAGAAGGTGCTCCATGTCCTAAATGCTCTCTCACCATAATCCCAGCTTTTGCACATTTAGCAAAAGCCGAATGGGAACGGACGGTGCCCTCGATTACGCCTTGCTCTAAAAGAGGTTGATAGACGAACCGAAAAGCATCTGCTTCATTATCTATGTCAGCACCTGAGCCCCATAATGTGAAAGTAGAGTCTGAATCTGCTGAAACGGTTCCTGGTAAACCAATACGACTTTCCTCGCCAATGTCCGTTGTTTGCCAATCGCCGGGTAGGTTAGGATTGGGTAGCGGACCAGGCAATGGCTCTCTGGGATGGGTTAATTTTGCTTCGAGTAGAGTAGCTAGTTTTTTGGCCAATAGATCATGTCCTGTATCTGTTAAATGTCCCTGTAAAAACAGCGGGTTAATACCCCTTTTCATTTCTCCCAACTGACTTAAATTGAAAAATATATATTGTATATATCCATAGATATACTTTACATCATCTTTGTAGTATGTAAGGCCGTACCTTAACCAAGCTGTTGTGTCTATAAAATAAACATATTGATCTCCTTGCTGTGTTAGATCCAGAACGGATTGCTGAGAAGGTCGATACATATCGCCTAAAGGTTCTGATAGAATAAAGATAGGTGCATTCTCGCTCAATCGTTGTCGTCGTAGCTTGGATAGGAACAAAGTCAACCTATCTAAATACTCATCGGAAGCGTATCCTTTGTGTCGATCATTTGTGCCTAGTAAAACGACAACACCCCAGAGAGAATTGTTTACTGCTATTTGTTGCTGTTGATGGTAATTCGATTGCAACCCATCAAAATATATATTCTCTATACCGTCAATCAATGTAGCATTTTCATACGCAACATACGAATGTTCTAAGCCTGCAAATTCGCTTGCTTTCCAGGAGAAACTGGACAGTATTTGTTGGCTACTTTGTAAGCCTAAAGTAAGGTCATGGCCAATAAATTCTATGGATGGTTTGTTCCGAGAGGGCGGTAAGGTCACACTGGTTTCGTCAACGAGAATAGATCGTAAGCGAGTACCAAGCTCATTAAGGGCGATCGCGTTAGAAATGACTGTCAGTTCGTGCGGCCCCTCTGTATCTAGACCCTCAGGAAACAAATTAATGATACTACTGGTGCTACTGTTGAACGATCGGTACTGTCCTTTATTAAGCTGTACAGTAACAGAAGTGGAACTGTCGAATAGGTCAAGTTTGATAAAGCGTGTTTTATCAAGTATCACTCTAAAATAAGCACCGGGCCAGCTGTTTGAAATATATGTTGAAGTTCGTTGCCAACGTCCATAGTATTGTATGTTTTGATCGTGGAATGGAATCTCTTTGGTCGAGGCAACAGACAGGAGTAAGACAGTGGTGGTAAATAGCTGTAGCAAGAATAGGTGGAAAATTCTATGGCTGGATATATTGACCATGAGCATGTCTATTTTATATCTTGTTACCGTCTCCGAAATGAATAGCAATGGATAATGATGGTTGAAATAGAGTAAATATGGTGCACTATGGGGTGTTGGGAGGACTTTACACTTCCATTAGAGCTGAAAAAAAAACTGCAAAGAATAACAATAAAGAGGGGTGTGGTGGGACACGAAATGAGTTAAAGTAGGGAAAAACCAATAGAAAGTCAGCAGCTATTAAAGCGCTTTACACCTTAATTGGATCAAAAAAGTTGCTCACTCGTTTAAAGACATTTAGCGATATGTGGTAAAAAGAGAGGCTTGGGTATCCTATCATAGTTCAACAATTTTTAGTGTAGAAACAATAATGGAGCTTTAGAACACACTCTCCCGTTGCAAAAATCTCATGGAGCCACATATGATCGAGGTGTTTTCTAGAAATGAAAGGTAGTTGTTCTGTTTCATATAGGTTTTATTGTAGTGTCAAAGCGATAAGTTGATCGTTGGATGCGAAGTCGGAAAAAATAAATAAGGGGAGAAGTTATTGTTTTCGTTTGCTCATACCGTTCATCGAATAATAATAAAAGGCTGCTTGTAAATGTTGTACATGCTAATAGAACGGGGAGCGGGAGGGGTAAAAGGTGTGTTTTTGTCGTTTTGAGGAAGATCAGCATTTACATCCACCTAGCTTGCAAAGGATCACTATATAGATCATGCCAGCCTCTTTCTAACTGACCAGTATATCCACCATCCTCCAAGTCATCACCGGTGTCAAACTGCAGATAATCATTATTATCGTTACTGCAATCCATATGGGAAGGCGTCTTCAAATTCTCATCATCATCTGTGGTATTAGAATCATCTTCTAGCATCATACAATCCTCCTCTTCTCCTGAAGCCGCGAAAGAAATGGGTATGTCGTTCTTGGCAGTTGTATTATGAGTCGTCGCTGTAGATGTAGGCATAGAGGTGATAGTATTAATACAATCATAAGAAGATGGTGTTGCTAAACATTGTGCATTCAGTAATGCACTTTGATCCAAAAGCGATGACTTTTGAAAACGCTTGACTCTCTCCAGCTTGATTGTAAAAAAAAAAGCAAGCGTAAGTATTTCCATTAATTCATGTTCCAATCCCGAAAAGTGTATAGAGAATGGATGTACCTTTTCTGAACTCTCATCATTTTCAAATTTGCGCTTAGTTGCTCTAAAGGTATCAGATGCAATTGGAATGTCACTGGTGGTTCCAGTGTTTAATGGTGTTTGAGCTGTAAATAAATGTAGACTTTTAGCATGAAATTTGTAACGTTACAAAAGAACTACGACGACTTACAAAGTTGAAGCGTAGAGAATGTCTGCATGATTGTAGTCGAGCTTTTCAATCGTATAGAATTTGGATAGATAAGCTTGATACTACTATGTTGTAAGTATCGCGTATTTGGTTATGATTGATCAAAGCACAAGCAAATGTATACTGAGTTTAACAACAACTACGAAAAAAAAAATAGAAAGAAAGGAAGTTGAAAAAAAAAGCACGGAAAATTGTTCTTATTCAACTTCAACAACAAAGTCACGATAACGATGAACAACCAAGACTTAAATTTTAGAGCGTGTGCGGTAATTTTAGTGGGTTCGTCATGCCGCTCAGCAATATTCGTCGAACAGATTGCTTTTGACACTCCTTAAAACCTAAGAAATTAATTGAAAATCATAATCTCTCAGCCAAATCTTTTCCTTATTCTGCGACCAATTCTAGCTATTCGAGTAGTTACAAGAACTGTTTATTCACATCTGCAGTATCATTTGAGGTTGATATTAATGATGATGTTAATATGTACAAGATCAAAAATGGAAAAAAGCATACTGGAACGTATTTGCTTTTTCGTTGTTCATGTTAATGCTTTTGTCTAAGTGATTTTGACGACGTGTTTTCATGGTTTCTACAAAACTTTAAAAAAGAACAAGAATGAACAGAAACTTGCTATTTGAGTAGTAGAAGTGTCCGGGGATCGGGCTGTTTTGCCCATCTGAATTGTCGCTGTATATGGACCGCTTGATCGTCGAATTTTTCTATCGTTTCATAGCTTATATTTACAAACCAATGGTTCCATCTCCTAAACCTGAAAGACCACCATTCTACGTAAAGCAAACGATTTTTAGCAGATGAATTCTTCCGAAATAAGAAGTAAAAAATCAGGGTTATGCAATGCTTATCGGATAAATTCTTACGTCAATTGGACACACGAATGTTGCTGATGAAGATATAGTTGGATGGACTTTTACCATAAGTACTTTCGCTGTCAAGTGGATAGTGTAATCAATGGTAATATCTTGCTTCTTTCCGCCTGTCAAACCACATTTATCTGCTATGTCAGTCAGTATAGATTGATCTAGATCGATATCGGGATTGTACTCAATATGAAAAGGGAACGTAAAATTAAAGTGGCTGTATTTCGGTACTGCTTGCTGTTCAAGATACCCTCCTCCAATTTGTGGACGCCCACCTTTCGGCGTCGGATAAAACGCCTATTTCGGAAAGAAGAAAGTTAAGTCATTGATTGAATTGTTATACAATGCAAAACTCAAAAAAAAAAAAAACTCCAATATTTCGCTTTGAAAACAGTCCATGGTATAACTTACAGTTGCATTGATATTTGAAAGGTCAATACTCAACAAATTTGGATTATTCACATTGATAATCAAGCCGAAATTAATTCTAAGTCCATCTCCTGTAAAGCTTATCTGAGAGCCTGTCGTCGGATTTGATGAAACACCAGCCATATCGACTGTGGGCATGATGAATGTGCCCGCTATGGCAGCCAGTACGATTATGACGATAATGATCGCAATAATTATAAACCAAATTATACCTGCTGCCCACCCTGGAAGACAGCAGGCACAACAGAGATATCGTATACAAGCGTTTCTTCCCTCCATCCGTCGTCGTCGTCGTCGTCGTCCTTTTTTATTATCGGTTGGATAATCACCTAATTCAGTGTCTGCCACATGTCCTTCATCCATTTCTGAGGATTGACGTTTACCTATCAAATGCGTAAATTATTTAAGGGTTAGTAAAGCTAGCGACTTTATGTAGCTATAGGGAAGCTTTCTGTCTTTTACCGGGAACCTCATATTTATCCTCTGTATAATAATGTCCATTTGGGGGAGGAGTAGATGTTGGTGTATATGCAGTCGTAGAATCAAAATGAGGAGGTAATTTCGGTGGTGGTGAATTTGGAGCTGTTCTTATGGACTGCGGTGGATGCATATCGTTGTTACTCTCTGCATTGTTAGGCGGTAACATAATAGGGTATTTTACTGTTCGACTGCCGAAACAGAAAGTGCAAAAATTTTATGTTACAGAAAATGGATAAAAATGCCAAGAAAGAGAGAGAGGTATCAAAATACAAAAAGTAGAGATGTAGAAAGCCTAGATAAAGAGTCCATTCTGGTTCTTTCCCCTCTTTTTAGCCTAGTTTCTTCTGCGGGTAATGAAGTTCGAACTGTTCATCATTTCGATTTACTTAATTTCGGATTACCTTTTTTTTTCTTATTTGAGACATTTTCAATTTTGTTTTAAAACGTTTACAAAAAAAAAATTCCACAACCTCTCTTTCTATTGGCAAATTTTCTATCTTGATCTCAGACGAACATTTACTAATTTTGGACGAACTTTTATGTACGCTGCTTACCACTGATGAGTGAGAAAAGAGGTATTGAAGCAAAACACTGACGATAGCGAATCAACACCCAAGGGTATTATTATAGCGCATTAAATTAGATTATGAATGAAATGCTCGTTATAATGGATATAATCTGTGTCTAAATTTTGTATAAAGCTGACTGAAACTATAGATTAGTTCGCCAATAAAGACAATCCCTGACCTTTTTTTTGTAAACGTCTAAAAAGTAAAATATTGATTCTTAAAAAAAATTAAAGTCGTTCAAATGTGTTTAAGAATGATTCAAATTTTCAAATTATTACGCACCATTTGTAATACGGGGATTGAAAAGTAAGTTGACTTATTATTTTTCTATGATGCTCTTTATCAATTACCTTAATATTCGTCAAGCGAATCATATCTATCTTAACCACTTCGTTTTCGCATATATCAACATCTTCCAAATCGATATATCAAAAAAAAAACTTCTGAAATAGGACAAATAGACCTACCATTTGTAATAAGGAGACGTCAGAATAAGGTTGCAGCAGATTGTGCAGTTACACAAAAAAAACCATCTGCACAGCTATTTTCGTTTATCCCTAAGTCTCAAGAATTGTCAGCACAACGTAAAGGAAGCCGACAATAAAGTTTCTGGCTGCTATTGCAACATGTAATAATTTTGTGAACGGATGAAATAATAGGATACACAATCTTGGAGTGGCGGGTTTTACATTTCTTTCAATCATTAGAAGTAGCAATTAAACCATTGTTATTCCAAGATGTAACTGATAAAAAATTTTGAACATTTTTGTCTATTGTTCAAGAGTGTATGATGATGTTGTATCTAACAATAACCAGTGACAATGTATTTATTAATTAAGTATTATTCATATTAAGTAGCCAGGTTATACTTATACTAAAAATAGCTTAGAAAATAAAACTTGAAAGAATATATGTATAAAGAGTGCGAAATGAAGATATTCATATGTACAAATGGAATGCATATCGTAAGTACGATCGATTGACGGTAAATGGAAGCAGTGCTTGTAAGGCAAATGATTCAGTCTATCATGGTGATCTGAACATAACCACGTATTGACGCTTTCAGTTTTATATCTACGTCAAGGTTTAAATCAAGTCTTAGTCGTGGCGGGTTGCGTGTGGAAGATCTTTCTTTCTTTTGCTTTTGATCATCTACCTTTTTCAAATTAGAGGCATAATTATCCAATCTTTCTTTACGCTCATCCATCATTGGTCCTTGGAGTTTTTCGGAGTGCTTCTTTAGTCTGTCTTGGCGATCAACAATATCAGGTCGCTTAAATTTGTGAGCACACCGCTTTAATCTTTCTGTGCGTTCAATGAAATCAGGATGATTGAAACGTGCAGCATGTTCCTTTAGTGTTTGGGCTCGTTCAGCGAATTCTGGGTCATTGAATCGATCGATACACTTTTTCAGTTTCTCGACTTTTTGCAATAATTCAGGTCGGTTCAGTTTGGCCGCGTGTTCCCTGAGTACGTCAGCCCGTCGTTTCAGTTCGTCTTCATCAATGCTTTCAGTGAAATGCTTCAGCTTTTCAGCTCTGGCTCTCATTTCCGGACTGTCCATCTTCGCAGCATGTTTTTCCAATTTTTTTGCGCGTCGTGCCAACTCTTCCTCATCCATAGACTGTACATGTTGTTTCAATTTCTCTGCTCTCTGTTCTATTTCTGGTGTGTGCATTCTTGCAGCATAGTGCTTTAATGCGTCTGCTCGTTCTACAAGTTGCTCCTTGTCAATCGATTCCGTAAACTCCTTCAGCTTTTCGGCTCTTCTCTTAATGCGAGGGCTGTTCAGCCTTGCAGCGTGTTCCTTCATCATTTCGGCTCTGTCAGCCAGTTCCTTTCTATTCATACGCTCACTGTATTCTTTTAGTCTCTCTGCTCTTTTTGCTAGTTCGGGTGTTTTGAACCTTTCTGCCTGTTTCTTCATTGCCTCTGTTCTCTTTGTTAAATCCTTTTTTGCAATCTTCTTAGCAAACTGTTTTAAGTCATCGGCCCTCTCCTGTATGTCCGGATCGTGCATTCTATCGGCAGCCTTTTTGATGCTCTTGGCTTGCTTTTTCAATTTAGCACGTTGCTCTTCGTCGATCAACTTTTCATTTTTCTGTGCTCCAGTATCTTCTTCATTGGCCTTCTTTTCAGTGATTTTTTTCACCTTCGCACCCTCATCCTCCGTCACCTTTTTCTTGCTACTTTTCGTTGTTGCTGGTTTCTTTTTTTTCTTTGTCTTCTGTTTAGTATCCTTGTCTGTGCTTTTGTTCGTTTTTGTTGTGGATGCAGAATTCTTATTTGATGTTTCTTCTGTCTTTGCATTGCTGTCAGCCTTCTTTTCAGCCTCAGTAGTAGATTTGCCTACCTTCTCACCCATTCGTCAATATACAATAATAATCTGTCGCTGCACAAAAAGAAAAAATAAATGTAATTACAAGATCGAATTTGGACATAAGATCAAAAAAAAAAAATAGTTCCAGGGAAGGATAGACTTTTTTCCAAATTGTGCAAGTTTGATTCTGACCTCGAACGGGAGACCCAGTGTATCGTACAGTTGTGTGCAAATGATATCATTTTTTTTTTTTTTAAATCGATGAAAATTTCCATTTTCTTTTTTTTTTTGGGACTCTGTCCTAGAGGGGCATAGCACTCCACACAATTATCTCCGCCCCTGACCCCTTTGTGTGGCGCCCTCTCGCTTCTTGCATAAATCTTGTGCAACGATTTTTTTTCTACTTTTGTGAAAATGAAAAGATACATTGTTTCCATGGAGATTATTCGGTAGTCAAGATTTTCCTTAGAATAGTTTGTTAGACACAATTACGTGACAATGACAGGTATTGCAGCCATAGCAACGTTTTTTTTTTCTTGTTTTATCTTTTTTTTTGTCCGTTTTATAAGCTTTTTTACGTTTTAATCCCTAGCTACTATTGTTATAATTATTATTATATTTTTCTTGATTTGATCTTTGATTACTAACTTCCTCTTGTAATTAAAAAAAAAAAACTATACCATGGCCGATAACGCTAATGCAAAGAAAGACGCTCCTGCAAAGCAGCAACAAGCTGATAAACAAAAGCAGGGTGCTCAACAGCAACAAGCAGGCAAAAAATCTGGTCAGACCAACGATAAGGCCAAACAAGAAGCCCTAAAGAAGAAACAGCTAGAACAACAAAAGGCTGTTGAAGAAGACGATGATGATGATGACAATGACGATGAATATGACAGTGAAGATGACAGTGATGACAGCGATGAAGACGATAATGATGAAGGTGACAGCGAAGAAGAGACTGATTCAGAAGAAGAGACTGATTCAGAAGAAGAAACTGATTCAGAAGAAGAAACTGATTCTGAGGAAGAAGAGGAGGAGAGTCTCATACCAAGTGCCGCTGGTCAAGTCGCAGGTAACGCCAGTGCCTCGAATAGTAGTGATCATCCTCTAAGTTTGCGTTTGGATTTGAATTTGGAGGTTGATATCGAGATTAAAGCAAAGGTGCATGGTGATGTGACATTGGCCCTTCTTCGTTAACGTACCATCCTTCAAGTTCGATAATTTGTTTGTACATTATATTCCAATATATGCATATCTGTATCTGTATCTATATTAATTGTATACTATTTATTAATAAAGAATCAATCACTTTTTAACTTTTTTTTTTTTTTTGTTTCTACTAAGTTAATTTCTGTTTACTTGTTGATCATTCGTTGTTAATGAAGGTCCCTATTTTATGAGACATTGAAAACACATATATCTTTGTTACTCATATTGGAAGCAAGAATGTTCATTAGCCTGACATATGGAAAGATCTCACAATGTACTGGCTATTTGAGTCGACAGACGCTAAAGGCACGCCATGGTTTATATGGACAAGTTTTTATTCATTGGTTTATAAATGGAACTAATACGTAACAAAAAATAGTAGAATAAAAGGGATATTATATTTATACAATACAGTTTATAAAAAAAAGAGGTAGGGATACAAAAACTAAGCAAGTAGAGCTAATGTGACATCACCGTGGACTCTCGCTTTAAGTGTAATTTCAACTTCCAAATTCAAATCAAGACGTAGACTTAGGGGATTGTCATCATTGCTGCTACCACTTTGTTGCTGAGGAGGAGCAGCAACTTCTTGTTGTCCACCTTTGACGAGATCTTTAGACTTGGACTTCTTCTTCTTTGGCTTCTTGGTTTTTTCTTTCTTTTGCTTTGCTGGTGCCTTTTGAGCTTCTTCTTCATGTTCGTCTTCAGAAGTAACCTCTTTGATCTTTTCGTTCTGTGGCTTTTCCATTTCCTTTGTTGGTGGCATTCTTGCTTAGTTCCTTATAAGCTGTATATTGGTTGAATAAATAGATGATTGATTAATATATCGTGCACGCAAGAGAATTAATTTTAATAAGTTAAAATGAGAACAGTAATGATAATAAGAAAAGCTGATAAATAAAGAATTCACACCTTTTTTTTAAAAAAAGTGGACAAGCCCTTTAACTTTGTCCGGAATAAAAAAAAAAAAAAAGGACGAATGATAAAACAATGATTGCATGGCGGGCAATGGATGTCGTGTGTGTGTGCATGTATCTTCTCGTTGGAATTTCTGTTTAGATCAAAGTTCAAAATGATTTCATCCAACAAGCATCGTATTTCCCTGTGGAACTGCTACCCAACAGAAAATCCTTTGAACTTTAGCTTATCATTACATCATCTTGGCAGAAAGCAAAAAAATAAAAAAAAAAAATAAAAAAAAAAATAAACGCGTAATATCAAAATAAATCTAAACTTTTCTAGAAATGCTTAGATAGAGCAAATATTATATTCTCACTCCCCTTGTTCCCTCTACTGGTTTTACTTTTATTTTATTTTTATTCCTTCTTTCATTTTCATTCTGTTCATATTAAGCGTTTGAAAAGACTATCTTTACAATAACGAAAATGTCACAACAAGCTACTGCCACCGATACCAAAAAAACGAAAAAGAAGTCCTCTTCTGACAAGAAGAAGAAGGCTTTAGCAAAGCAACAACAGCAACAAGCTCTCCAACAACAACAACAGCAACAATCACCAGCAAAAAAAGATAGTAAAATGCCCAAGCTTCGTCTGGATATTAATCTTGAAGCCGAAGTGTATCTTAAAGCCAAAGCGCACGTAAGTTGAAGTGAATTTAGCAGTAGTCGTTTTTTTTTTCTCTCTATTGAGCTGACTCTCTTGCTGCTTTGAATAGGGTGATGTGACATTGACTTTGCTGTCGTAAGATTCCTCCTTAACTCTCATCTATCCTTTAGCTCCCTTCATACATATTACTCTGTACTATTAGTTTTCGCTGCTCTTATTATTAACCAGTCCGAATTTATAAATATTATCTTGTATAATCTTTATTTATCCGTATTCAGCAATTGTGTAATGATATTCATTGATCCTGAATATAAAAATAAATACCATGTTTATTAAATGAAAAAAAGCAGAAAAGAAAGAATCTTTTTTCTCTGTTCCATTTGCTGTATTTTATGCATAAGCCAGTCAAGTTTACGTTGTATATGTGTAAACGATTTGTTCGATCGTCAAATGGCTGAATATAATATATAATTTATTAAGAATAAAGACGTAAAAAGAATATACAAAAAAATATACATGCTTTTTGAAGGAAAGCAAGTCGTTTAATCACGAGGAATATGGATGCAGAAGGTAATACCGTTCTTTGTTGCCTCTACCTTAACTACAATGTCATCTTTGCCTCCACCATTGCCGATGCTGAATCCCTTGCCACCGCTATCCTCGCCCCCGTGCACAGTGGATTCATCATCGTTGGTGTTATTCGTCCTCTTTTTGTTGTGCTGTGCATCGTGATTATCATCATCATTATTATCGCCAAAGCTGTTGACAAGGTCGTCAAGAGGCAGTTCGAAAGTATGATTCGTACCTTTGCCGTCTTCTGTTTTCTCATATTTTGACTTGATTTGGTCATAAGTATCTTTGACTGTATCTTGAACTGATTCCTTGCTCACTTCGTCATTGTTCTCTTTGGCTTCCTCTTCAAGTTCTGATAATCTTTGCATCAACATGCGATTGTATTCCATGATAGCATTCATAGTCATCATAGCATCATCACTGTTGCCAAACGGATTATCATCCTCATCGTCGTCGTTATCATCATTCAAAGAGTTCTGAGCTTGATTCACTACATTTTTGATTTGATCTTGTAAGTTGCCAAGCAAGTTTTGACCTTCACCAGTAACGCCTTCTGCTATATCTGTCACGTTTTTCTGAACATCGTCAACGGACTCTGTAGCCTTTTCAGGTAAATCTTTAGCTGTATCTACCACATCACCTGCTGTGTCTTGAACACCATCAGCAACATCTCCCACTTTATCGGTGGCCTCATTGGCGACGTCACCTACTTTATCAGTGACACCATCAACAGCACCTGAAGCTGTATCCTGGACACCATCGACTGTGTCGCCCACCTTGTCAGTAACGTCGTCCACTGTATCACCGACTTTGTCTGTCACATCGCCCACGGCATCGCCTGCCTGATCAGTTACTCCATCTACAGAATCTTGCACAGTATCCACAGCACCTTGAGCGGTGTCTTGAATGCCTTCTGCTGCATCACCTACTGTATCAGTCACACCATCAAGAAGTCCTCCTCCCTTTTTCTTATCACCTTTAGAGGATCTTCTCTTCTTGCTGCTGCTATCTCTTTTTTTGGATTTACTACTCCCCTTCACAGGTTCAGTAACATTATCCACTGTATCAGTCACTGAGCCCAGGGTATCACCTAAAAGACCACCACTCTCCTCATCACCAGACGATTTCTTGGATGACCTTTTCTTGGAAGAACCTGATTTCTTTTTACTACCTCCGAGTAGACCAGCCATGTTATATGTCAAATAAATTAAAAAAGGTTAAATAAAGATTGAGCGCTGTAATAATTGAAAGATCAGAAAAGAAAAAAGAATACTATTGTAAAAGCAAGAATGTCTCTATGATTAAAAAAAAAAAAAAGACAGTTCTTTATCAGCACCCCCAAGAAAAAAAAAGAAAGAGATTAGAGTTTTCTACTGTATTATCATACACCACTTTTACGTTGTATCATCGTCATCAAATAATAACCATGCAAACAAAAAAAAAAAAAAGTCCAGTTCCACAAAAAAATAAATTCAGTTACACGCTGGACCCTTTCTTTTTTTCCATTTTCCCAAAAAAAGAAAAAAGAAACCTCAAAAATGATCGTTGCATGAAGTCATTATCAAAAACTATCTAGTACCTCCATTCTAAAAAAAAGGGCCTTGTCTTATTCTTTTTTTTTATTTCTTTCTAAATAAATTATTTCCCTTTTTCCTCAACACAGATTCTCTGATAATTGAACAAAATTAAAGATTCTCGAACTATTCTTTATCGTACCCTATTTGACATCGAAAGCAATGAAGGACCAAGCACGCAAACAACAAGAACAAGCCATGCTCGAAGCCTACCGTAAGAAGCAAGAAGAAGAACAACGCAAAAAGCAACAACAGGCAGAAGAAAAAGAAGGCGATGATGATAACGACAATGATGATGATGAGCCTTCTGAAAAGGACGACGAGAAACCTAAACAAGGAAATGAACAAGAGCCTTCTGATGACAATCAACAGGAAGAAGAAGAAGAAGAAGAAGAAGAAGAAGAAGAAGAAGAAGAAGAAGAAGAAGAAGATGATGATGATGATGACGAAGACGACGAAGACGATGATGATCTAGAAGAACTTTACCAACAAATGATTGGCAAAAAAGTCAGCAAGTCTGGTATGGTCGTTGATCGCAAGACCGGGGCTACTCTAGGCCGTCTTGTTGAAGGCAAACTAAAGCGTGTAGTTAACAAGAAAGTCGGCGAAAATGGTGAAATCAAGAATGATAAAGGCAGAGTTATTGGCCGTGTCGAGCCTATTCCTCAGGATCGTAGTGATGATGACGATGATGATGACGATGAAGAAGAAGACAACGATAACGAGCAAGAGCAAGAATCTACCAAGAAAGGTATTTCTAATTTTTTTTTAGAAAAATGAGATGCAGGTCTTTCCGAATTTCTGGATTTCGGGGTAACTGAAATCTGTTTATTTCCTTTTTTAGACAATGACGCCGATCAGACTGAAGCCAATGATAATGCTGATGAGGATAATACCGCTGCTGACAAGCCTGAGAATGAAGAATCCGCTGAAGAAGAGAATAAAGAAGATGACAACAATGATGAAGAATCCATGGATGAAAAACCCATTGATAACAAAGATAAAACTAAAGCAGCCCCCAAAAATACAGCCAAAGATGCCAAGAACAAATCTAAACAAACTGCTGAAGATGTTAAAGACGAAGCTGACAAAGCTGAAGAGACCGATGCACCTGCTGATGATGCAATAGAGAACGTCGATGACAACGAAGATAATGAAAATGAAGTACACTCCCAAAGCAACTTTGAAGAAGATGAAATTGAAGATAGTAATGAAGAGGATGATGATGATAATGAAAGCACCGACGAAGAGGCAAAAGATTCTGATAAAGACAACGAATATATCAAAAATAAGACTGACGATGCTGCAAAAGTTGCTAAAAAAGGTGCCAAAAGCGCCAAGAATACTGTTGAACAAGTAAAAGACGAAGCCAATAATAACAAGGAAGATGCTGAAGAAGGAGCAGAAGATGATGCCGAACAGATAGACGGTAAAACCAATGAAGCTGGAGATAATGCCAACGATATCAAAGAAGATGCGGAAGAACAGGCTGAAGATGCTTCTGATGAAGCTACCAATAAAGCAAAAAATGCGAAAAAAGAAACTGTTGAGGATGTCGATGACAATGACCAAAAACAAAATGAAGTCGAAGGAAATGAAGAAGGTGAAGACGATAATGAAGAAGAGGAAGAGGAAGAAGAGGAAGAAGGAGAAGAAGAAGGAGATAATGATGAAAGTGAGGAAGAAGAAGAAGACGAAGAAGACGAAGAGGAAGATGAGGGGGAGGATGGCGAAGAAGATGATGACAATGAAGAGAAAGATAATCCTTATGGTACCGTCGATGAAGATTCCCCTGAAGTGCGCAAATCCGGCAAGGTTGTCGATTCCGAAGATAATGTCCTTGGCACTGTGGACAAGAAGGTTGCGCCAAAATTAGCTGGACTCAAGGTTGATAAGGACGGTAACGTCTATAACAAAGAAGGTCATATTGTTGCTAAGGCAAATCTGTATGAAAACGAAAAGAAACCCTTCAACCCTAACGACACTGTGAGCGAAGAATCTCCCGAAGTTCGTAAATCTGGTAAGGTCTTCGATATGGACGACGAACTTGTTGGCTACGTTGACAAGAAGATGGCTCCCAAATGGGCTGGGTTCAAAGTTGATCCTGAAGGTAACGTTATTAACCATGAAGGTGAAATCGTTGGCTCTGCTGATATGATTAAGCCTAAGGAGGAAGACGACGATAAGGAAGAAAAGAATCCTTACCCTAATGATGCCGTGAACGAAAATTCCCCTGAAGTTCGTAAATCTGGTAAGGTCTTTGATATGGACGATGAACTTGTCGGACACGTTGACAAGAGAATGGCTGCCACTTGGGCTGGTTTTAAGGTCGATGAAGAAGGTAACGTTTATGATAACGATGGTCATATTGTTGGAAGGGCCAAAATGGTCGAGCCTGAGCAATCCAAGGAAAAAAAAAAACCCTTCAATCCTAATACGATGGTTGATGAACACTCTCCTACTGTTCGTAAGTCTGGCAAAATCATTGACGAAAATGATAACGTTGTCGGTCATGTCGATAAGACTGCTGCCCGTAGATTTGCTGGTTTCCCTGTTGATGACGATGGCAATATCATAAACGAAGAAGGCCAGACTGTTGGTAAAGCCAAGATGGAGAACCAAAAGTCAGAAGAACAACTTAAAGAAGAACGACAAGAAGAGGAGCAACGCAAAATTGTTGACCAATTAACAAACTGTATCCAGCAATCCTTGGATAAGATTCAACCCATTCTCAAGCAAATTACTGATCATATCGATGACGAAGAATCCAAATCCAAAGATGATCGTGATGAACAGAAATTGGTCGATACCGTCAAGCCTTTGATTGAGCAAGGTTCCTCAATCCTAGAGGAATGTAATGGTGCTATCCGTGGTTTAGATCCTTCTGGCAAGATAGCTAGAGAAGCACAAGCCAAGTCTTCGTCTCGTAAAGCCACACCTGAAGAACATCATCTTGCTGAATTGTTGGCTAAGCTCTCTGGTGATGTCTCCCAAACGATTGATAGAGCAAAGAAAAAGATTAGAAACATGCCCCATGCAAAGAAGGAGCTTAACCCCTTGTGGAACATTTTGCAAAGCCCTCTTTTACAGATTCTATCTGCAGTCGGTCTTTTACTCTCGGGTGTTTTGGGTCTTGTCGGCAATATTTTGAATGGCCTTGGCCTTGGATCAATTATTAACAACCTCCTTGGCGGCATTGGACTGAACAAAATACTTGAAGGTTTTGGTCTCGGTGATGCTTTAAACGGGTTACTTGGAAAGAAAAAGAAGTAGATTGCCTCCTTCTGTTTTCTAATCATTGTTGTATATAGCACTTTTACTATTACTATTACTTATTTACTTTATACTATATGATTTATAGCCTATGTATGTATTATTATTCATTTAAAAAACCTTATCTTGTAATAAAATGCATTTTTTATTTTATAAATTGTTTGCTCAAGAAGGCAAGTGCAATGTTTGATTATCGGCGGCAAAAGGATCTGATTACGTAATACTATATATGTATAAAAAACAGAAGTTTTTGGTCCTCGTCTGTAAGTGAAATAAATTTGTAATCTAAAAACTATTTGTTATTCGCTTCATCGAGTTGTAAGCTGTATTTGCCTTTATATATTTCAGAGCTGTTGACAGTATTCTTTGCATCTGATCTAAACAAACAATTTTGCGGTTCTGTATTCTGCTCACATTAAAATCTTTCTTTTATTTAACACAGAAACCATGAGCATATCAACATATACATATGAATATTTAACAAATTGATCGGTTATTTATGTTCATATTGCTCATTGTTGAGGGGATGAAGGCTTTTATAGTCCTATATCACTATCTTTATAGATTAAACAGGAACCAGATCATTTGTGCCTTTTGAGGATGAGATTATAGAATTATACCGGTTTATAGCGCAAGATTATAGTAAATAAATCAGGCACTACAATTTCATTTACCTTTCCGCGGAAGTTCTACATAAAACCCCAAGTCTCTAGCAGGTGGTTAAAAGGCATACCCCAAAAGAAGATTGACAAAGTACACAGTCGCTGAATTAATCTAGACTCTTCCGATATTGTTGTGAACAGTCAAGTTCACATGGTCTGCAAGTTCGAATTGAACAAATCGTCGTATGCGTTCAAAGATTGACCTTTACCAATAAGGCTTTGTACCACGTACTGAATTGTCAGCGTTACTGACTCATTTGCACACTTTTTTGCTGCTTTTGATCGTTTGCACACACCACATAGAGGCAAACCAAACTATCCTTCCTCAATTACTTATTTTCGTTAATATACTTAACAAGCTTTGAGCGTAATTCAGTTGGCCACATTTTTTACACCTTTTGCATGTTTATGTCATGGCACATAAACCAAATTCGAGAAAACAGAATCAAATTCGCAAGTCAAAATCTAAAGAGAAAAAGCCTTCACCTCATGACGACATCGAGTCGCTGCAAGTTACTTTTTACGAAATTGAATCATGGATAGAAAAAACAACGCCTGTCCTAAATCGCTTAACGAAAGAACTGGATAAAGCATCAACCAATTTTGCAAAGACTAGAAAAGAATTTGAAGATAAAGAACAGCAGCAGCAGCAGCAGCAGCAGCAACAGGCTGACAATGATCAGGAAGCATTAGCAATTGGTGATAATCAACTTCAGCAGCAACAAAGGCAAACTCAGCAACAATTCCGCAGACAACCAAGGAACTGCAGTTTCTCAGTAGAAAACCCTTTAGAATACACAACCGAAGAGCCAACAGTTACATCGGCAATAACAACATCAAATGCTAAACCAATGCAATGGCTCTTATCATTCCAGCCGGGAAATCTACTTCGACTAGATACGAATATCACTAGTGTCGAACAGCTGATTGAAGCTGTTAGGATGATACGATCAATGCAATCCGAGGAGACAACCACTAGTCCCACATTGGATAAAGTCCTTTCATCTTCAAATTTACCCAACAAACCAGATAATGATGATTTAGCATTGGAGATGATTGTATGCTCTTCATCATCATCAGGAAGCTCATCATCGATATTGACAAATTACCAAACAACACAAGATGCGTATGTTGAATACTGGCAATATGCCATTGGTCGACGACCCAAGATATGTTTGGAAAACTACAAGCATTGTCGGATGAATCTGAACGGCTTAACAAAAAATATAACACCCGTAGCGTTAAACTATATTGGACAGGTGTATATGGACTGCTTGCATCCTAAGTTTTGTTCAGATTGGAATACTTTTTGGGATAAATCGGGCAAAAACCCTCAACGAGATCAGGCCTGCATAGACTCTGGTCTAGGTATGTTGTTTTTACACATTATGCGGCATGACAAATTTATTTGTGAGAACTCCCAAGAAATTGCTGGTTTCTACTATGATCGAGCAAGAGAAGAACTAATGGACTTTTTTGATGAGCAGCCCGACTGCGCCTCCATCGAAGCGCTTCTCAATTTATCTATGTTTTGCATTGTTTGCAAGAGATATTCGCAAGCGAAAATTTACATTGGGTTATGTTTAGATATGGTTATAAATTGCAATCTTCATAAAGAAGCCAAAATGCCTCATAATGAAATATTTCTACGTCGCAAGTACTTGAAGCTATTGCTGATTCTCTATTACAATGACTCGACACTATCAGTGTATGTCAATGAACCAGCCTTAATTCGTGATGAAGACCTCAACGTTGACTTTTACGAGCTCATCACCTTGAATAATATGATATCCGAATTACACTCTACTGAAGATAATATTGATAAAGTAGATTTTGACAACAACAAGACGCTTGTAAAAGAGACTTATTTCGTACATACAGTCGAGCTATGCAGACTTACTAAGAAAACAACAATTTTAGTTGAGAACAATGCTTCTTTAAGGCAGCTGGTTGCCCAAGAACGTCTCCTTTTGCAGTGGTTCGAACGGTTGCCGCAAAGTTTTAGAAAAGATAGCTTCAATTATGATAAATACGAACGCATGAAACAGAGAAGAGCTGAAGAGCGTGATCTGATCAGCTCTATGGACGCAGAAGCTCTTGAAGCGCAAGCAGCATTATTACTACGAATTCAATATGAAGCACAATGGATTATTTTGCAGAAGGCAATCATCAACTGTATTCGCCATTCATCACAGTCATCATTCACTTTATTGCCGTTTCTAAAAAATCAAGAGCAGAAATCCATTGCACAAAGTACATCGTCAGCAGAAACGATCGTTAGCATATCAGAGAAAATTACACGATGTTTCGGATGGTGTGTATGTCAACAATTAATCCCAAGTTTATACCATGCCTCAACGGTATTTTGTGGGCAAGCACTCAGGACAAATGATGTGTGTCTAAGAAACAAAGCCACAGCAATGATTCACAGAATCATGAATGTTTTGGGTGCAGGAAGCCTAATTTACGAAGGTTTTCCAGACGATATGTCAGAATGTTTATGTGAATTCCTCAAGGAACATGGCATTCACAATAGTATGGAATGTTTATGTATGTTATCAGACGATAATACAGAACTACTTAAAAGCACAGACAAGATGGAAGAAGATAATACAATAATAAAATATGATAATAGCAATACCCCATTTTCTTTTTCCTAGTTATTCAGCCCTCATCCTCATATCATTGATTCCTCTCTGTATTTATATATTTATCATAGAATCATTTTACTTTTCTTCTATAACTTATGTATCATAAGTAAATTTTTTTATAAATAGCAGATTTTAGACGCGCTAAACTTCCACAATCGGCTGTAAAATGTATATCAAGGATAACATTCTAAGATAAGTTATAAGAAATGTGTTCCATTGAAGGATATGCGAAAGCTATACTTTCCCCGACCCCTTCCTTTTAATGATGCTGATGGTGGATCTTTTCAGTAGCGTTTACAGAGTTGGTTATCATCTATCATAGCAATGGAAGCACCTAAGCACCAGCCAGTTTCTGCATCCTTGATTTTCTTTGCAGTACGAACCAGGCGTTCAGGAGGCACATTATAGCCAACCCTTAGGAGAGCATGGGTATAAGTCAAATCTAAGCAATAGTCGGGTGACTGTTTCAGTACCTTTATGGCCCCAGGTACATGTTGAAATACTTCCACATCATTGCTGCATACGCGATTGGCGAGCTCACCCAATTCGCGCACAGAAAATTGTAATGGCATACCCAAGGGTTGCGTCAGATCGTAAAAGAAAGAAAATACATAAAGTTCATGGTCACTGAATGTTTCTGTTAAGGGAGGTTGATAGACACCATCAAAAGCGCAAGGTGATAAAGGACAAGGCTTCTCTTTACCGAAAATTTTCTCAATGACGCCACGACACATAGCATGACCAGCATTAGTTCCAATCACTTTCACATTCGTAGTTGTATTGTGCGATGTCCATTTGATGGTTTCTGTATAATTTTCAGGCAAACAAGGATGGTATACGCGGCCTGATGCAATAGCATATTCTTCCCTTAGTCTAATTATATCCGATTTGATTTTCTTTCTAGCTTCCTTTAATCCAAATCCAAGGTAAGAGTGCTGATATAAGTTGTACTGTCGATTTCCGTATTTTAATTGATATATATGATCGCCTGGTGCCATTTGTTCGTTGCCAATGGGAAATTGAGGTTCAAACACGATTTGCGTGGAAGCCCCGCCCAAATCGAATGTGGCTGCTGACTTTCCGCCACGACCCACATTTAGATTGCCCAACAAATAATTAACTGTTATCCATGCATAGACTCCTTCATCTTTACCGTCCATAATCTCTACGGCATTTATAGGAAAGGGGTATTTCACCTCCAGTCGATTCTTTACTGCATCGAGAATACGTTGACTCTTCGCTGCTCCCAACAATCGTAAACCTGCTGTTGCTTTGACAGCAATAGGTGTACATTTTTGCATAGATGCGGGTACACTTTCTACAGCAATTTGTAATAAATCTTCTAAAGAATCTGCAGCTGCCTCAGGATCGTTCTCAAATGATGATAAGCCGGGTTCTATCATATGGAAAACTTCATTCTCAAGTTCTGGTTCCTCACGACAAAAGTTGAACTTATAAACGTGGACTCGAGAGCCTGATGAGCCAGCATCAATCATGATTGCGTATTGTACTAGCGGTTTCCCGGGATGAGGGACTGAACAATGATCTGATAGTAGTTCTGGCGGTACTGGTGTTATAAAAGAGTTCATTTTATCATTTAAGTTGGCCAAGCAGAATATATTTTGAATTGTTTTAAAAATGTAGTACCTTGCGTTACATCGTATCTATTCCTTGTTTGATAAGTTGTACTTGGAAAGAACCACCATAATACAATCAGCAACAATAAAACCAAACTACCAGTTATCAAAGTTCGTTTTTTATTCTGAAAAAAAGCTATTGATTTTCTGAAACAACCTTGCTGCTCTTGTTGTTGTAGCTGTTTAATTTGTATCGAGCTCTGTCGCTGATGCGACGAAGATGTCGGTAAGGGTATATATTCGGCTGACAAAACGGTAATGTTGACTGATTGCAGACGTTGTTAAGAAAGAGCGAAGGGCAGGAGTAGCCTTTTTGATTGATTAGGAGATGAGAGAATAGCCAACAAAAGGAATACTTTGTTTGTTCAATAAAAAGGCTGCATTTTTTAGGTCGGCCGTTTCCTGCAAAATACGTCACAGCAACAGTTACACGACAAAAAAGTTAAGCTGAGACTTGTTAGAAGAGTCTTCAGATGCAACAACTCGAAAAAAAAAAAGTATCCAGCACGACCGTTGTTAACTTTTATTCAGCCCATTTTTCTTTTATTTTCCATCTTATAGCTTGCATTCGCCCTTCAGCAAGCGATCAGTGAAATCAGCCTACCTTAAAAAGTGTCAGAAGCTGTTGGATAACATTCCCCCCAAAATAGATACCCATACATTCGTTGCAACCCAAATATAAGTTTTTCTTATCCATGGAATCCGGAAAAACAGCACACTCAAGAGGAGTCAATGTTGCAGCTGTTCCTGGTAATACAAACCAGATGTATATAACTGAGCCTTCGTAATGCAGTTGTTTATTAATTATAATTTAAAAGACTCGCCACTACCTTCAAATCACATATCACAGTGTATTACAGTAGTTGCAAAAGACGGTAGAACTGGGAAAGATGTACGGTTAGATTATATATTTGAAAAAGTCATTGGCAATGGATCATTCGGTGTCGTTTGTCAAGTAAAATTATTACACAACGGTGAGAAAGCAGCTGTCAAAAGAGTTTTGCAAGATAAACGCTTTAAAGTAAATTTACCTAATCAATGAAAAGGCAATGAATCCAACGCTTATGCATGCATCCTTTCCTTTTTTGATGTACAGAACAGAGAATTGGAAATGCTTCGATTGATGAACCATCCAAATATCTGCGGTCTGCGAGCATACTTTTATAACCAAGGGAACAAGGTAGATGCTCTATGACAACTCTGCTTCATCCGAAATATTAACAATTACATAACATTTTTTCTATTGCTCTGGTTCGTAGAGGGATGAAATTTTCTTAAATCTGGTTTTAGAATACGTACCCGAAACTGTTTATAGAGTAGCTCGGCATTATGCAAAGATTCGGCAACCTATACCCATTTTGCAAGTAAAGCTTTACATATACCAGTTGTTCAGAGCATTAGCATATTGTCATAGCATTGGTATATGTCATCGAGATATAAAGCCTCAAAATTTGTTACTTCATCCAATTTCTGGAGTGCTTAAATTATGTGATTTTGGCAGCGCGAAAATATTGAATTCTGGTGATTCTAACGTATCTTATATATGCTCCCGTTATTATCGTGCGCCAGAGCTTATATTTGGTGCAGCCAACTATACGACGAAAATCGATATATGGTCTGCTGGCTGCGTGATGGGAGAACTTTTGCTGGGCCAACCACTATTTCCGGGTGAAAGTGGAGTTGATCAATTGATAGAAATTATAAAGGTCTTAGGAACTCCCACAAGAGATCAGATATTAACAATGAACCCAAATTATGAAAACCACAATTTCCCGTTAGTCAAGCCTCATCCATTGACTAAGGTACAATTGCTCAGATAGCAGTGCACATTTAACATTTAAGGGCTATTAACAGACTATCGAATTCTGTGATAGATTTTCAGGATAAGGACGCCGCCCGAAGCTATTGATCTAATGTCAAGAATATTACAATACGATTCTATACTGAGGCCAACAGCCAGCGAAGCTTTGATACATCCTTTCTTCGACGAATTACGGAATCCTGATACGAAGATGCCTACTGGAAGAGAGTTGCCGCCATTATTTGATTTTTCCATCGAGGGTAAAGAATTAAGGATGATCAACAGGAAAGTAAATCGACCGACTAACAATGTCATTATTTTCATTCATGTAGAATTATCTATTCAACCCTCTTTCATCCATAAACTTGTGCCACCTCATTGCCATGCAGAACTTGCCTCTAGAGGAATTTATATCAATAACATTAATACCAACGGCCGCTGATAATTCTCAAAGGAATAAAAAACTGTAATCAACTTTTGGCTGATCTTTAATTTTTCTGAAATAGTAAGCAGTCCTGAAATTGACTGTTTTTTTTCTCTTTGTTCTGAAAAAGTTGTAAAAAGCCAGAAAAAAATAGCTTAATTTTTTGATAACTCGCATTATATACTGGAAAAGTGTATAAAAAAAAATGTCAAAACGTCAAGCTGATCAGGCCGATTTGAGAAACCAGGCTAAGGCACCCGCCTTTGGAAATGGCGCTTCTAGGCACGATGCTGAAGCAAAGAATGAAATGGGTGATTTTGAAGATGCCTGGGAAGACGAAATGGAGGAAGAAGAAATTGTCGAAAGTAGTAATATGGAGGAAGAATTAGAAGGGGGAAGCGATGGTAAACATACATTTTGCATAACGAGATAGAGGATTCAGCTTAAATACATACTGACGAAATTACCTTGCATAATATAGGCATGGAAGTCGACGAAAAAGATGAGGAAGAACAGGATAAAGATTTGAATGTTTATTTGCCCGGTCAACCTTTGGCAGAAGGAGAAGTTTTGGAAGCAGACCCTTCTGTTTATGTTATGCTTCACAACTTGGATGTTCGACTTCCGTTCTTAAGTTTTGACATTTTGGAAGATAAATTGGGCGAAGAAAGAAGAAATGTATGCTTAATACATTTGATAAAGATGAAGAAGGTTGAGAAGTGACATTCTAACAACTAGTATTATTCTTTCAGTATCCTGCTACTGCTTATGTTGCAGCTGGTACTTCTATGCCTGGCGATAGGAATAACGAAGTTTTGGTTATGAAGTTGTCGAACTTACATAAAACTCAACAAGAAGGTAACAATACCCGAGTACACGGTGCAGTCAAAAAGAATTGTAAGCAGTGACATTAAACCTATGCTTCCATTTTTCCAGACTCTGACGATGATGACGATCCAGATGCATTGGATGAAGATCCTGTGCTTGAATATCGATCGATGCCTCATAACGGCTGCGTTAATCGTTTGAGAGTTATGCCACAGCAACAGGAAAAACATATTGCTGCAACATGGGCAGAGACCGGCAAAGTCCATATCTGGGATTTAACATCATCAATGGAAAGTCTAGAGACACCAGGTGCGCCTACGAATACGTCTCAGAAACCTTTGGTTACTATTAACAATCACGGTCGCGAAGAAGGTTATGCTATGGACTGGTCCGCTTTAGATGCTGGTCGGTAAGTGTCATTATTATTTTTGTTTGAGGAAACGCTGGTATACTTTGAACATCAGTTGATAATGACAATTAATTCTGCATAGTCTTTTGACCGGCGACAATATGGGCCGTATTTTCCATACAACTTTATCACCCACAGGCGTGAATACAGATAATGTCGCATTTAAAGAACATAAGTCATCAGTCGAGGATCTACAATGGTCACCTACAGAAAGAAACGTTTTTGCCTCATGTTCGTCTGATCAAACTGTTAAGATTTGGGATACACGTAATAAGAAACGTTCAGCGGTAGGCGTACACGCCTCACATTCTGATGTCAATGTTATTACATGGAATAAGAAGGCATCATATTTAATGGCTAGTGGACATGATGATGGTGTATTTAGTGTTTGGGATCTTCGTACATTCAAGGGTGGAAACTCACAACCTACACCAGTTGCTACATTCAAATGGCATAACGCACCTATCACGTCTATCGAATGGCACCCTACGGAAGAATCCGTTTTAGCAGTTTCTGGTGCAGATAATCAGTTGACACTTTGGGATTTATCCGTAGAGCCTGATACTGAACAAGAAGGTCGTTTAATGAATGCAGGTGGTGTTGAAGTACCACCTCAACTGTTATTCGTTCATCAAGGCCAAGAAGATATTAAAGAATTACATTTCCATAGACAAATACCTGGCTGTGTTATCAGTACAGCAAGTACTGGTATGAATATCTTCAAAACCATTAGCATTTAGATTTTTTTTTTTCCCCACTTTATACTTCTAATTATACACCCTTTTCTCGTTATATTTTTATTGTATTTTTGCTCAGACTGATAATGTAATATTTGTTTGGTTTTTTTAAATTCGGATTAACATTGAGATCTGCAATGATTCATAAGATAAGGTTGCTTCATACCAAACAGTTTTTTGAGTACAAATTGAAAGAAAAGAAGGCGAAAACAGTTAGATAACTTGGCACATTAACCCAATCAGCAAAGAATGAAATGATGTGACAGACTTCAATATACAATGATGTCGAGTTAATTCTTTAACATGAAAGATTGAAGGTTTTAGAACTGAAACGCTTTTGGTAGATGTCGATGTTCTACTTGATATTGATTGGAAATTTGTATAATTTTGCGCGCAGACCAGCCATTACAGACAAAATCATTCTTACCACAACGCGAAGATATACAAAGATCATACATGTCTAACTTCATATGCCTTTCTCTAATAATTTACAACTTGAAAATATTTTTCGTTTTCGTGCAATATGTTTACTACTTCAATCATCGTGAATATGATAAAGCGCATTGTGCTCGTTAAAAAGTGCAAAACAGGGATTTTTTTTTTTTTGGGCAACTGTGTATCTGTGCATCTGTGCAACCTATCATTGAGATTGGCATAGTTGATAAAGAGTTGATTATAGTTCGGATTACAACAATGAAAGCTACTTCATATTCTGCTTGTTTGCCTTCTTTTCGCGTTCTAATGTTTTAAACCATCTCGGATCTGTTTAAGACAAATACGGTTTTACTTTTTTTTTTCAATTGTTTGATACACTTTTCAGCAAAAAAAACATTTTGTAGGTATCTTTTTATTGATCTTTTTTACTTCATTCAAGGAATACAGTCTATCTCTCTTTCTTACGTTGTTGGCCTCTTCATGAAGCAACGTATCTTTATCTCTTTGATTACAAAATCATGCCTTACCATTTAAAAAAGTTCCTGATAAGGATATCCTTGCTGCTGACAGTAATTGTTACGATTGCTTTTCTGACATTATCATTCTTAACATCATTATACAAAACGATACCAGCCAATATTCCTTTTTTCTCGAACGTACCAATGTATAAGAACAAATGGCAGTACATACCTCCTTTAGAAATAACTCATCCCAATCCAGCATTTACAGCAGCCTACATTACTTTCGTGAATGGCGACAAGGAATCCCTTAGCAGTTTGCGATCAACCATGCGGAATATCGAAGACCAGTTCAATCGTCACTACCATTATCCTTTTATCATTTTCACAGTAGACGAGCCTTCTGTTGAATTTAAAGAGCTGGTTTCCTCCACGGCTACAGGTGACGTTGTATTTGAGAGAGTAACTATATCACAGTACGGTTACGGAAACAGAACAGATCAATTTAGAGCCTCTTTATCAAGAAAGTATTTGAAAGATACGCCTGGAAATACAGAAGCATCTCGCTTCAAGTCTCGATTAATGGCTGGCACCATATTCAAGTAAGTTCAACAAAAGGTGAAAACCAAACTCAACGAGAATCATCACCAGAAACTGACAGAAATTTGTAATTCGTTTTCAGACATGAAAGTTTATTTAATTTAGATTATTTTTGGAGATTCGAACCAGGAACGGAATATCTTTGTCCGATCAGCTTTGATCCCTTCCAGTACATGTATGACAATGGAAAGCAGCTTTCATTTTCCTTGTCATCTTACGAACTCCATGAAACCCTACCCTCCATTTTCGATACTGTAGCTGAATTCAAAAAAGAAAACCCTCAACTGTTTGATGAAAACCACGATAATAAATTATGGAAAGCAATGACCAACAAAGACGGTAGTTACAATCGATGTTCTTTTTGGAACAGTTTTCAAATTGTGAAAACCAGCTTTTTCACTTCCAAAAGATATCAATCTTATTTCGATTTTATGGATCATAAAGAAGGTATATTCTATGAACGATGGTCGGATTCAGTCATTCAATCGTTGGGCGCAGCGTTATTTCTGAATAAAACAGAAGTTCATTTTTGGGAAAGCATCGGATATAGACACCAATATCAATATCAACATTGTCCCAATGATAAGGCAATATGGGAAAAATGTTCATGCAGACCTATGCATAACTTTGACAACGATGGCTTAAGCTGTTTATCGAAGTTTGTATAATTGTCATGGCCCAAATAGACATTCTATTCAATTGATGTATATATATATATATATATATATATGTTTAAATTATAGATTATTACCGATTAAAAACTAAATAATAAATGTAATATGCAATCTCTTCACACGAAGAAGTATGAATAAAAAATATTTTTACTTTTTAAGCTCTGGATATGGAAGATGTAAGATATAAAGTAAATGCAACAGTTCTATAGATCTAGTTTCTTAGGTGTCCATTCGCCTTTTTCTAACAAAGCCTCATCTTTTTCTCTCTTTTTGTCTATTTCGATTGAAGCCATAGCAATGGTTCTCTGTTCAGGGTGTACTTCTCGAATTTTGTCATGGTCATTGAGGCAATGTGTATCAAAATCCCAGTCTTCACCTTCAGCATAATGCGTGAATTCAAGATAAGTGAGATTGTCATAGTCATATTTGTGTCGGTATAATCCTCCATTGAACCATAGAGGCACATGATTGATATCAACGTGCAATTGATTACCGCACACATTCTCCGGTGATCCGTCATCTCCACCACGTCCCATTTGTCCAATAACTGCACCATAAAACTTGTTAAAAGCGTAAGGAGTTTGAGTAATTTCGAAGCCAACCCAGAATGTCTTTCAAAAGATAAATATCGTGTTAGCAGATGCTGACTCTGGTAATTTGGCCACTACATGCATAAAACGTACCTCTTTATCACCATAAACACGATTTTACACAATCTCATCACGTTCTGTTTTACCATTCAATTTACAAGTGGATAGTAAACCCAGTAATGCCTTCTGCTTGTCCATAACTATTACACCGGATTCCTGCTCGTGAGTTGAAGTTCTTTGGTACCATCTAGTTTCTGGCACTAATGTACTCATAGTAGGTAAGAACGAATTTAACCATCCCGCTCCCACATCCCAGTCAGGGAATAAAGTGCGATCATAAAAGTATAGACTACCAGTGAGCTGATAACCTTTATCATCAAACAATTTTTCTGGGTTCTGCAGAAAAAAAGCATCGGCATCCATCAAGATCACTTCTCTGAAGGAACTGGACAAAATACAAAAGGGTTTCATAGCCCAGCCGCCGAACTGTGTATAGTGATATCCAACGTAATCTTCAATTTTTTTCAAGGTGACGTCTTCAAACTCGGTTTGGAGATAAGAACGTCTGGCTACAGACAAGTCATCTTCTCGTACAAAAAATACCTCGATAGGCAAAGTACAATTTAAAACTTCACGAAGGGTTTTAATGGTGGTTGCTGCGAAACGAAATTGGTCGTCGCCGACTGCAATAACGATGCCGCGACCATTGGTTTGGTTGTTGATTTGAAAGGCATTGTTCCAGCCTTCATAGAGCCATGGATACAACGAACTTTCGAGACGTTTGTAAAAGGTCCATGAATCTTTATAACGAAGGTCTGTAGTTACATCCACGTTGGTGTTCTGCGCAAATACGTTGTCGAAATACATAAATAAGGCTTTAAACAATCTCTCGGCTGATGTCATAGCACTGAAGTTGGGAGCCTCTTTCATTTCTGGAATTCTTGTCAATTGGGAAAACACTGTTTCGCCTGCTGCTGTTTTAAAAAAGGCGAGATCTTTCTCTATTTAGAGGTGGGGGTTGAAGACGATATATTAATTGAAGGTTAAAGAAGTAGTTATCAATCTAATGCTTGACTTATACCTGTCCATTGTAAAGGAGGATGAGTCACTGCAATATCATGCGTCTTTGATAGTTTTTCAGCATCAAGTAAATTTACCGCTAAATACATAAGCCATCATATATAATCAGAATTCCTGCGTATTACTTATGGGGACAAGAACTAGTACCTGGTTCCTGTACTTGAAGTCTTGCAAATAATTCTTCATTCAGCTCTGAATGATAACTGTTTGTCCTTATTTCAAATCTTGTATCTGTAAAGAACCTCTGCTTCTGCTGGTTCTCCAAGTAGAGCATTGTAGTAAAGAGAATTGAACAAGAAACAACGAGTGGCCATCGATAGCCTATAAAATGGCTATGTCTTTTAACGGATCTCAGCATCTTCCTAAGGTTGAGCTGAGAAGAAGAGAAAGGCAGAAACTGAATTATAAAAACTGACTTTCGTAACAAAACACGAAGAAAGAAGAAAACCATCATTGATCCATCAAATGCACATATAATTCGAGAACGCTTTCTGGATTTACGACGGATTACACACAAAAAAAAAAAAAAAAAAGAAAAAAAGTTGGGTCTGCTTTAGATCCGACGTCTGACAACTGAAACAGTTTCTATGGTATGGTTGGTTGGATTGTCTTACTTTTTAAGCAAAGCAAGGAAAGACTTTTGTAAAGGCATAGTGATAATGTCGAAAGGAAATGAAAAATAGTAAAACTGATAGAAATGATTCAACAATAATAGTAACTTCTATTCCTGACAACTACGACTGACTTTACACGAGGTAAAGAAAGTTAGTCAGACTTATCAATTGCCTACAGCGTTGGTTCTTGGTTCCATTAGGACCACGTATTTAGTCATTTAAAGCTGCTTCGTTTTCACTGACAAGTTCCCTGTTCTTGAACTCTCCCAACATTATGCAAAAATATCTAAAATACTGGTCAAAACAGACAGCGTTTTGATACGTGAGGCTGTTTCTTGTTTCCTCTTGAGAACTTCTCTTCTACAATAGAGCAATTGCTGTTGTAATAATAGTTGGTTACTACGTATTGTTATCAGCGCTCACAGGACTCATGAACATTGATTAAATTGAGATCAACCTTTGAAAACAAGCAGCTAAAATCTGCCAAAACGCATGCTATGTCTTTAGTCGTTATTTGTATTGTTGTACCTTGTCAGTGAAACTGCCAAAAGCTTCAATAAATGGTCAATGAACACTTATATTTTACAGTCACCAAATTAGAAAGAAAAACAGACTTTTATCGTGTTGAAAATAGAATTTATAGAAAGCATTTCATTCACATAGTGCGCTAACAAAAGGGCGACTCCATTTTTTCAGCTTGAAACAAGAATCACATGCTGGAAAATGGTCATACTTTTTTTTTTGCTAAATTGTACAGACAAGGTAAAATGTGGAGATTATCATCTTTTTCTAACCCCGGGATTGAGGAACGTTTCCTTTCTGTTTCTTTTTTCTTTCAACATTTGAACTACTCAACTTTGGAAGGGAGCAATGACAAGAATATTTGACTCGCGAAAACCAGAACCTTATATCAAAACTTCCTGCAAGAAGTGCATCACACCTATTGAGTTTTACCCAGAGGGTGTTTCAATTGGACAGACAGCGTCGGTAAAATGTTGGGCTTGCAATGAGGTGAACTCATATGTAGTAACCGATCCATCAACACAACCAACGACAAATAAGAAAAAAGAAAGCAACACAAAGTCAAAACCAACTACAAGAAGGAAAGGCTCAGGTAAGAATTTCTCAAGAGCTGCTGTTGAAATGGTAAATTTCTAGTATGATGATATTGACCCTTTCTGCATCATGTGGATGTTTACTTGTAGACGAAAAGCCTGTGTCTACAGAATATTATGAATTGCTTGGCGTGAATGTGAATGCTAGCCAAGAAGAAATCAAAAAAGCGTATCGGAAGCTTGCCGTCAAATTTCATCCGGATAAAAACAGAAATGATCCTGAAGCAGAAGAGAAGGTAAAGATTGGGTTGGCTAGAGAGTGTTCCATTATGACTGCGGGGTTGTCTACTTATCATTTACGGCTCTTGAACACGGTAGTTTAAGAAACTATCAGAAGTTTATCAAATACTTTCCGATTCCAAGTTGAGAAAGAGGTACAATGAATATGGTGAAGAGAATGGCGTAAAGCCCGATGGAGGATTTGGTAAGCTCACTTAGATATATCATGACTGAAGAAGACCCTAAAACCAGCCATTTTTTTTTTTCCATTTTCACTTCATCACTGGAAGTTGATCCCGAGGATTTCTTCAAACAGTCATTCGGTGGAGATAGATTTGTTGATATCATTGGTGAAATATCAATAGGAAAGGACATGAGAGAAGCATTAGAGACAGCAGAAGAAGAGAACGAGGGTCATGAGTTAACACCTGAAGAAAAAGCTGAAAAGGAAGCCCATATGGCCAAGTTGGAAAAAGAAAAGGAAGAGGCTCGAACCAAACGAGTGGAAGCATTATGCGAAAAGTTGATTCATAAAATTGATTTATATGAAACGCATGGTGAGGAGAAGTTTAAACAAATGATTCTTCATGAAGTGGATGACCTCAAGGTGGAGAATCATGGCGTTGAATTGCTGCATACCATTGGACACACATATACCAGTAAAGTAAATCAGTACAGTGGTAAGAAATCGATGTTCGGTTTCGGTGGAATGTTTTACAGCATGAAGGAAAAAGGATACATTTTTAGTCAGACTGTTGGGACTCTCAGAACTGCATATGATTTACAATCTACGTTCGGTGAGCTTCAAAAAGCTGAGGAGAAAGGTCTGTCAGAAGAGGAAAGAGCCAAATTGGAGGAGGCAGCTGCAACAAAGGTAAGACCTTACCTACCCTCGTTAGTCATAATTAGGCAGCAAAAATATTGAAGATTTTCTATAGGGTTTGGAAGCTATTTGGAGAGGCTCGAAATTAGAAATCGAAAGCGTACTACGAGATGTATGTGATCGAGTTCTGAAAGACTCTAAATGCACAAAGGAGCAACTGGCAAATCGCGTCCACGTACTCGGTTTAATTGGTACAATATACCGATCTGTCACGGCCGATGAACCAGTAACGGACGCAGGAGAATCATCGCAGCAACAGCAATAAAACTGAATTGACAGCCAGTCAGACAGAAGGCCCGCTAACTCTGTTTTCACCTACAGCGTGAGTGAAAAAGAGTCATCTAATTGCTTATTGGCCCAGAACTTCCCAGTTATTGATTTCCGCATATTTAATACCATTACGATATACACATTTGTCTTTTCTTTTCTATTTTCATCATCACCATAATAATTTTTCTTTCAATATAAATCTGTAACATAACTATTTCTCTGTATTATAATTTTCTGAACAATAAAGCAGTATGACTAAAGCAGCAACATTGCCATCCACTACTTTTGACTTTTCTACGATGGGTTTTCAGTATCGCGACATTAATGGATATGTCAAATATACTTGGACTGAAGAATCGGGATGGGATAAAGGTACAATGGAAACGAATCCAATGCTAAACGTTCACATGTGTGCAACTGGTCTTAATTATGGTCAACAGGTAATGTTTTGACATTGTTTCACGTAGTAAAATGCAAATGTTGTTGATTGAATAGAAGACTCACAGTATGCCTGCCTTTTTTTCATTCACATCAGTGCTTTGAAGGCATGAAAGCTTTCCGTGACAGCGAAAACCGTGTCCGTATATTTCGCCCTTACATCAATGCCGCTAGAATGAACCGCAGTGCAGATATGGCTTTTATGCCGAACATTCCTGAAGAGCTCTTTGTTGAGGCTGTTCGTCGTTGCGTGGAAGCTAATCTCGAATATGTTCCTCCGAAAGAAACAGGTGGTTCACTTTATATTCGTCCTCTCCTCTTTGGTAGTGGCCCTTATATTGGTATGGGTGCTGCTCCAGAATTCACTTTCATAGTTTTTGCCATGCCAGTAGGTGCTTTTTATACTGGAGGTGTGAAACCTGTCGATGCCATTGTTATTGAAGATTTCGATAGGAGTAAGTTTTTCCTGAAAATTGACTTTTTGTAAATAAGCCGAAATTCCGGACAGGGAATTGTAGTACGAAATGCTGACATACCATTGCTCTCTTTCTTCATCACACAGGTGCACCCAATGGTACCGGTGGAACTAAATTAGGCGGCAATTATGCACCCACCTTCAGCCACATTATGAAAGCTAAAAAAGATGGTTACGCTCTGACTCTACACTTGGATTCAAAGACTCATACTTATATCGATGAATTCTCCACTTCCAACTTTGTGGCTCTTACTTATCCTGGTAAATCTTTTATGCCATAATTTGAATCCACAACAATATGTATTGAGACGACTTTCTTTTTCTCTTTGCACAGATGATAAAGGCGTGCGAACCTTCGTAACACCCGACTCAAATTCAATCCTGCGATCTGTTACCCGTTTATCGCTCGAAGATATCGCTATTAAATTAGGCTGGAAAGTTGAAGAAAGACCAATTACATTTGCTGAAGTTGTGGAAGGTAAATTTGCAGAAGTAGCTGCTTGCGGCACAGCTGCCATCATTACACCTGTGAAGAAAATTGTTCGAGGGGATCAAACAATAAGAATTGGTACTGAAGAACAGACTGATCTTGGCGAAGGTTTTAAGAGACTCTATAACGAATACCGTGGTATTCAATCTGGCGAAATCGAGGATACTTTTGAGTGGATGTGGCCAAAGGAAGGGTTGTAATTTATTGGGACATAGAATTTGATCTTACATATTTTACATAAACACCTTTCCAAACTGCATGTTATGTACATAATTGAATAGAAAATAAATCAAAGATTCATACGATGTGCTTTTTCAGCGTATTTCGCAGCATCTATCGTACTTTTTGTCATCAAAATTATCCTGAATTGCACAAAAATGAAATTGGCTGTTACAAAAAAATGAATGTTGGCTAAAACCAAATATTGCACTTAATCATAGTGTGGTTAACTGAATTATTACATAGTACTTTGCTTTTTGCAATGTTTTCGACTATTTGTATATATATTTAATTTGTGGCTATAAATTAATAATGCTGATCAGTCAAGCTTGTCTACATGAAACTAGGGTATAATTGATTTCGGGTTTGATATATCCAATTAGTTAAAGACTTACAAACAAAAAATAAGACAGTAAAATGATTGAGCACAACAAAGTTACTCTTTATTTAAGTTTGTTGAGAATGGTACTTCTATATTAATACAACTGAACTAAAACTATCATGAGAATGATGAGATCTTAGCCGCAAGCGGGTGTCCAAGTAGATGTGTGTCAGATTGTCAAGCAGATACTGAAGTCGTTCTGTAGTTTGAGACGTGCAGTAGTATCTTGGATACAACAGGGTTATCTGTATTTCTTCTAATTTTGCCAAAGTTGTTTCGATAAAGTCATTCATTATCTTTTTCATCTTCACCAGCTGTGTTCTAGCATTTTGAAATATCCAATAACATTTCTCGTTCTTCAAGCGTGACCAAAGGTTGTACTGGTATATTGCTCTCTGCTTCCATAGAAGTCAAATGCTTTGAAAATCTTCTTGGAATATTAGCTGTAGTGAGGTCAAGAACCCCATCTTCACCATAATATTTCGCAAGGTGTGCAAACTTCTTTGTGGGGTGAAAGTCTATTGAAATTGTTTTCTTCAATCTTTTTGTATTCTTCGTCTTCTGCAGAATCAAGAACGTTGTATGACAGATTTGTGTGATATTTGAGGTTTATTTGTAGCTGTGAACGCGACTTATAATTGGTGAAAACTGTAAGGTAAAATAAGTCGCCTTCAGTCTTTTTATTATATACTAAAAATGCGAGAGTGGAGTGTTCATAGCGAACTGGATGTTTGTATTTGACAACAAAAGGAAGAAGGAAAAGAAAGAAAAATAAAAAAAGAAAGGAATTAAAATACTCGTTCCTGAAATTCTCAAATCAGTAAGAATGCAGCATTATATTATACGTATGTTTTCAGAATACAAGGTGACGTGTACAGGTGTTAATATCATTTTACGATCCTATTAACGTGTCTAGTATTTAAATGTGTGTCTAATTCGTATCATATATGATAGGAGGTGTGAAAAATACCACAGCATAGATCTGGTTATAACAGCCATGCAGTCCGTTTAATGGGGAGAATCATCGTTTTTTTTATCCGTCATCTGAAATATTATGGGAAGCCAGTATTGCGTTGGCCAATAAGGTGTCACTAGGACTGCTCGCTTTATTTCTTCCATATCCAGGCCTGATGGCACTTTTGATGCCTGCTTATTAAACTTGGTTTTGTTGACTTTCTACACTGTCTTGAGAGAGAATGCCAAGACCTTCTCACTCTCTTCTGGTTCTTCCAAGTGGCGGATCGGGGCCATTCTTTTGCTTCCTGGCCAGTAATTTCGCAATTGCAAATGCAAAAAAACCGCCCATCGTCTAATCTTAGTCTATGGTGTTGAGAACGTCTTTTTCGTTGATATTGGCTTGATCAAAGTATTGCATGTCTTGAAAATTTTCTGTGGCAGCCTTGGCTGTTGTCCTGATTCCACCAGCTTGACTCTGCATGGGTTTATTATAGTAGCGGTAGTTCGTTTTCGCTTATTGATTACAGTTATTTAATTGTCCTTCTGATTGTACCTTTCCTGAAGGCTTTAAAAGGAAAGAACTAGCTCTCACGAGAATTCGATGGGCTGTTGACGTAAAACTATGAAACGGAAGCAATCAATTCAAATGTTAATGAAGGGACACCTAATAATTTGAAAGAACACAACAACAATGAAAAGCCCAGGAGTAAAGAGAACGCTAAGGATATATTATCTTGATGGAAACCGAAGCCTGTTTATATAATAGCTCATGCAGTTACAAATATGTTTTCATTGTTCGTCTTGCACATTAATCATTGCATTCTATCCTATTCCTCTTTGTGGCTCAGAACAATTCGGTAATGTGCTTTACCACGTATTAAATCCGTAACACCTGCCATAACCCCTTCTAAAGATCCACCGACCTTTTGGATCCATGGACGAACACCAGTTTGAGCGGCTAAAGCTAACATATCTTTTAAATCATCATTACTGCCAACAAAACTGCCAATTAAACTGATATTTTGATAGATGAATGATGCCGGTGGCAGCACAATAGGTTCTTCTGGTACATCCAACAAAATCATTTTACCACGTGGTTTAATAAACTCGGTTAGTTTTCCCCAGTTTGTAGATCGTCCTGAACCACAAACTACAAGCATGTCCAATGTGCGTTTATATTTGTCATCGAAATCTCCGTCACTGTTAAGGACAATGAAATCGGTTGCACCGAGCTTTAGAGAATCTGATTGCTTCCGCATACTTGAAGATATAGCGAGAATCTTCTCACACTTGAAGGCTTTGGCCCATTGAATCTTTGAATAGAACAATGATGAGATCGTTTACTTTTTCTCTCGAGGGTTGCACTTCTGAAGCAGTACTTACTGCAAGATGGCCGAGCCCACCAATTCCAACAACACCCACAGCACTTCCATCGGCAATATTATTGTGCTTGAATGGCGCATAACTGAATGTAATATACAATTTTTAATGTATCTGAAGGATTATACCAAACAATTGCTATACCGGAAACTTACGTGGTTATTCCCGCACACAATCTGCACAAAATTGGTTAGTCAAAGCTTGTAATCACCTGAATTTAGTATACATTTGAAAGACTTACAGAGGTGCACCTTCTTCATCGCTGATAGCATCAGGGATGGGAATAGCCCAAGCTGCTTGTACTCTTACTTTATTTGCAAAGGCCTAATTATAATACTGTTATTATCTGTGGACTATGACGTTTCCGGACGATGATGCCACTTACACCAAAGGTAGGGTGATTTTTATATTGCCCATTGTAAGTTGTTACTTTTGCTGGACATAACTGGCCAAAGGAATTCTTACATTGCTCACATTCTCCGCATGATCTGCAAACAGGGCTGACACCGACACGTTGTCCTAACAATAACTGTTTCACGTCCTTACCCAGAGCTGTTATTGTTCCTATAAACTCATGTCCAACAATTAAAGGGTAATTGGCCCGTTTCCAGCCCTACATAAACGAATCCGACTTTTAGTGTCCATTTTACTGTTACGACGGTCTGTTTATGACTTTTACATTTGTGATCTGATGTATATCAGAACCACAGCTAAAGATACCGTTATTGTCAATAACTGAACTATGTCGCTATTATAAAATCAAGTGCGGTTATTTTTAATCTTACATTCCGCAAGCTGAGACCTGAATTTCTACTTCATCATCCTCAAGTGGACGAGGCTTGAATTCATATTTCTGCAAATGAGTTTTTAGATCGTCCAAGACGAAAGGTTGTAAAGCAGCATAACCAATAAATGTTTCCTCCTTCATGTTTATCATCATATAGTTTGAGCTTTTTTCATCAAGTACGGCAACAAATCGAGGTGAAAGAGAACACAAAAAAAGGAAAACAATTGAAACTTTCAAATGTTGCCTAAATAAACATCACCAGGCGTTGGTGTACAAAACTCTTTTGCTGGAATTAAGATTCTCCGGTTATGATCGCCGCACACATAGAGTTAGAATAGTTTGAAAGCTGCAGTTCATCCGTTTCTGTGACAGTCGATAATGCTGAGCAATCTGCACAAATCGATCAAGCAACGATAGAATGCATGATACGACGCGAAAATCAGCACAATAGATTGATCAATAAGCCTACCGGTATTAGAAGCTGAAACAAATGTTCATCAGCTTGTAGGTGCACTTTTGTACAGGTAAATAAAAAAAAAATCTACATGATACGTAGTCTTATGCAGTATCAAGAAACAGTTGGCATTTTCCAAACAAAAAGCTGATTTACCCAGCTTATCAAAACGGCAGTCTTTTGAAACGGACCCAAAACATTAAATTCACTTTACAAAACGACTGTGCAATAAATAAAAGCCACAGTTTGAAAAGCTTTTCAACACTTCAAATTCGTGCATACTAATAAGCATGCGTATTTGTTTATACGTCTCACTGAAAGGCTGTGAGATTTTCTTGAGGAGTTTTTCGGTTTTATGGTGTTGTTCTTCTTTGATTCCTTCTATGGCAATGCTTGTACTGATGCCTTAATGACGGTAGAATAAACAGCCTAGTCTTATCGTGATGATATGTTGCTTTTTTATCCAAATTCATGTTACGGATACGTTCCATCTTAGGCCATAACAGAAATAATGTAGCTTTATCATTCAACTGCTGTTTTTTGATGCCTTTTCAATCCAAGTATGATATCATCCCTCACCTCATGCTCGATATGCTAGTAAAGATTATTTTTTTTCTCACTCGCTGGTGATGAACTTCCAGGCTCTTCTCTCTGTTTTCCACTGAACTGTTTTTAGGTTTGATATCTTTTTCGTTTTAGCTTCGTGTTGGATACAGTAATAACTAGCTACTTTTTATTTTTGTTTCCTTCTTTTTATGACCAAATGGCTTCTCAACCTCTTGTGGTTGGTCCTGTTCTGTAGTATCAAGTTTATTTTATTGAGAACCCTGAGAAAACAAGCGGAAGCCTCATAGAAAGTTTAATGAATGAAAAGCTCGACTTATATCAATAAAACTTACAAACTAAATATCATTTACAAAGGACAAAGAAACAATTTGACTTCTTTGCTATCTTCTCTTGACTTCCAAAATTTCAAATTTTGGTTAACATGTATCCATTAGAGTACAATGATATTCTGTTAGTTCTTCAATATAGTCTGATTAAACAATCCAAACTATGATTGAGTATAGCCTGGATTACGATCGCCGCCTATTTTCTCAAACAGATTTATGGGCCCATAAGTAAGGCCTGTATCGACCAGTATACCTCTTCAGGTCTAAGACAGAACAAACCCACTTTATTTCTTGTTGCGGCTCCAAAGCTGGAAGTTTGACAAGATGTATTCTTTATCATCTAGATTTTAATACATAAAGGGTAATCAACATATCTAGTCTCATCTCTAAGTGTTCAATGACTATGAATAATGGAAGTATTAACAGCCAACGGCGAAGATGGTGCAATGGTTCGCCCATCCAATAATGACATTTGGCTTTAAAGGTATATGTATAATATCCTGTTTCATACGATTATACATTAATGCATCTTTTTAAAGAGCATTGGGATACATAATTTATTCCAGAGATATTGTCTTTGGAATCTGATATATCCTTACCTGTAAGCAATCGAAGAAAAATGAGATTCTATTTGAAGTAGTTCAAGTATAATTTTCCCATTCTCTACTTTTCATCGAATACCAAGCTTTTCTTGATCTATACCAGAAGACAATCAGCTGCAGGATGACACTAGGATAGCTAGAGAAACAGACAAATCATTAGCACCCTGCAGGCACAACACTAGCTTCCTATACGCATCTTCGAAATTAATGGTTGCCAATTGATATGATCGAAACATGCACTATACGCGAGTTGTATAATAAGGTGCACAAGCACAAAGTAAAAGCGATTCTGTCAGTTGTTCGAGAATTTTATAATTTGCACCGTCAAAATATTCAACATATTATTCAAATAATATTTGAACGTTAGTCTTTATTCGTCTTTTCACCATCCCACCCACTTTGCCTGTCTCTTTGGGAAGTCATTGCTTTAAGGTAAGCAACCAGTTCATTGCTCTCCATTCTCAAACGGTACTATAATAAATTCTGTTTGACGCTTTATAGTTCATACGAAATCTTCACACTTGTTCTACTAGTGATCCAGTGGCTCGTAATGTCATTTATACCTATTATTTTTGACACAAACCAATCACATCTCGACAGAAGTACGGATCGCTTGCTGTTGATTGTAAACATTATTTATTCGTGAGTAAAACTTGGTATTTTGATCTAATACCCCCTTTCTTCGAGCTTATTTTATATTGCTTTCCTAGATTCGAAATTATATCGAAGATTATTGTTTAGGCTTTGTATTAAGAACTCGATTAACGTCGAAGCCGAGCTTTTTTACTTAACTAAGAGCAGGTCAAAGGATTTGTCGCTTATCGAAATTTCTTCAGATAGCCCATGATGATGGGAATTTGGAGAGTTGGAAATCCCTTGATCCTTCAGGCCTTAATAATGGGGAAGACAACCGGCTTGCTAATACACGCATGCACCAGAGTCAAAATAAATTACCGTCGTATGCTGTCAGAAGCCGTTCGTTTTCTTCAGGCGCATTTGCAGCGGAATCGATTAAGACACGTGTTCTTCTAGCTACCATGTTCATACTTTTCATTCAAATCTTGATTCAAATCAGCTGTTATTGCTGTTGTTCTAAGCTTGATGCAGTGGTAACCTATGTTAGACTTGGAGTTAATAGTTCTCTGATGATGGTTTGGCTCTATGTCTCCATAAAACCCTAAGAAGCAGACACTAACATCTTATCGATCGCTTCGGCAGTTGGCTGCAGCAGTTGACAAAGCTTATTTTCTCGTTAGTGTTTCTTCCGAATCTCTGTGCAATCGAAGGTGAAACACCAGTTCTCAAGTTCTTGAAGGAGGCGAGATTGCTCTGCTTCGGGCATGATGTTGGTAATGATGGTCCTATGCTCGCAAGCGATGGGCATAGTAATCAAGTTACAGCTATCAATGCAGCATCTGACGTTAAGGAACTTTTCAATCGAGCGTGGCAGCGCCTGTGTTCATAGTGATCATGCTCTAATGCAAGTCCCTTAAAGGTTAGCTTAATGACGTTACAAACGCATAAACTATCTTTTGTTAAATGTTCTGCTACTGTGGTTTTAGAACGACCTCCTGAGCATCAGCTACTAACATCTGTGACGTTTTTGATGAGATAACAACTACAATACTCGAGTACGTACAACCAGGTAGAGTATGCATTCTACCTCGGCCTATATATACTGCTTCTAATATAGATTATGTACAATATATAACAAAACATAGGCCTAAGTACAAATATTATACTATTATTTTGGCAAAGGGTGTACATAATGTTTGGTAAAGAGTAAACAATGGGTTGACCTTTTAGGTTTTTATGTTTAAGAGAACAAAGTCCATCTAATTGAGAGCGTATCATATGAGCATGCCCGCTATTGCAGCAGATAACCAAGTGCTAAATGAACCGCAAATCAGAGCCGATATTACTAATTCAGTTACATCAGCTGATCTTGACGGTGCCAATGCGCTTAAAACACCCACTTGCATACCGACAGTGCCAAAGTTGGCGAAACCACATAAGGCATACGTTGCAATGATTTCTGATCTAGTTGACAATTGACCCTTGTAAATGCTCACCAATTGTTGATAGGCAAGAAATTCATTTGACCAAATCTTTACAGCCATTAATCTTCCCACAATTACTATGTCCTTAGTATCTGTTCCTATCAACCAGGCAATCTTCAACATCAAGTATACCATATATACACATTAGAAGATTAAAAGTAAAAAATTTGTCACTGTCTACTATGCCTACCGGTACAAATATATATCCTGTTATCACCTCGAGTGTTAGCTCATGGATGTTGACAAAATTCCCTAGCCACGTCAACAATGCATTTGTAGCTTGCAGCAAAGCTAATATTGCAATGATATTGGCCGCCAAAACAAGCGATATATGCATACCTATCTCGGCTCCAACGCCGATAGCATGCAATATACCGTGGGTTTGATTTTTCTTGTCGTCAGGAATGCTCAAGCCGTACTTCGAAACAGATTCTTCTGTTTCTGGATATCGTAATTTTG
Source organism: Mycotypha africana (assembly GCF_025528875.1). Taxonomy (NCBI): domain Eukaryota; kingdom Fungi; phylum Mucoromycota; class Mucoromycetes; order Mucorales; family Mycotyphaceae; genus Mycotypha; species Mycotypha africana. Next base: position 2,840,462 of record NW_026515725.1, on the reverse strand, counting down.
ATACGGCAATAGAGCAAGGTATAGACATAATGCAGGAGGTCAGTAAGGCTTGGCCGGAAATACCTAATGCAATGTAACCGTATAACATGGATCCTGATATAGTAGCAAATCCACAAGTGAGGAGCTGATGGAATTCTGACTTGGTGAACTTAACAATAAGAGGCCGCAGCAACAAAGCATTTTCACAAGCACCTAAGAATGGCTTTGAAGAGACATCATAGCTATTTAGTGGGCACTTGCAATTATGCGTGCCTTGAAAGTTCAACAATCAAAAATTTACAAGTACTCACGGTGGATGCAGCAACAATGGATTCGACACCAGAAACTCCCAGAATAGCTATAAACACTACGGCTACTTTTGATAAAACCCATTGTATTGTTCCCAAATGGTATAAAATTTGCACTGTTGATGCGAAAAATACCATAGCTGGGATCACGTTCAGGGCAAATGTATTTGCGTCAATGGCTGCCTTTCCAAACAGAAATTCTGCCCCAAACAGAGCTTTATCCAAGTAGCCCCCAGCAAAAACTGCTATCCATTGGAATAAATCATGGCCTACAGATGTTTTAAATACAAAAAAACCAACGAAAAACTGCAACATAAAGGCTGTGATAATCGTATTCCAGTTGATGGCTTTGCGATGCTATTTTTTCACATATTTTGTACGGTTACAAGGAATCAAACAATTAGACTTTGAGGCTAAATCATTAAATTCCTTTGTTTTTTTGCAGCATCTTACTTTTGATGTGGCATAAATACTGCAGAGAATTACCAAAACACCTAAACACGGAATGAGTCTTTGTACTCTTTTCGACTCTTCTTTTTCAGGCATAGCGAACACTATTGCCACAATGACTGCAACGACAATGCATCCATATACACATGTACGTACTTTGCTTGGTGCGCTCTCATGAAGGCGTGAGCAAATGACTGATGCTGCTCTATCCCACAGTTGCTTAATGATAGGTATAGAAACATGCTTGAATAAAAGATAGAGTGATATGTAGAGGTAAATGATACCTAATACGAGAAGCTCTTGATTGTATCCCTTCTTGATCTGTAAAGAATAAGCAGCGCACAAGAAACCAGTTAACAGTAGCCATATGATCAAGCTAAATTGTTTTTAGTGTTGAGCATCAGTATACACGATGATTATTGCTGCAGACTTATGTTTGATCACCTAAGTTTCTTATCCGTACTATAAAATGATGGAAACCTAACTGTATATATGCTCTGTATTGATGGACTAGGCGTTTTGCTTTGCTCTGCTTTTTATGACCATCAGCTTCTTCAAGTAAAATAGGCGGTCTTCCTGCAAATGAGCCATTATCACTACTAGCTTCAACATGGGAAACCTCGTAATGATATTGTTCTCTTCTATCAGAAGAAGTCCCGTACTGTTTTTCTGATGATATTGTGTCGTTGTTTCTACTATCCATCATTGCTATAGTAGTTCGATGGTCATCTTCGTTAGGAGTTGCATCACTCATCTGATAACAGGAATAAAACGAGTCCGTATTGGAAGACGCAGGTGGAAAAAAATAAAGGGAACAAAGCTGTTTGAAACCTCATTTATTCATTTTTATTTTTATATTGTAAATCACCAGTTGTGCGTGTGCTGCATGTAAATCATTGCAAGCCTTGACTGCGTTATCTCGCACTCCACTTTACTTCCAAGGTCAGACTTCTGCCCTTTTTATGAAAACCAATGGTGTTTTTAGCGCTATGATCAACTGCCTTTCAGTAATCCATGAATGCATAAATTCAATAGATACGATCTGTGATGTCCTTAATGAGGTTGATCAAACGCATCAGTGATTTGTTACCACTTCATTTGAGTACCTTACTTTTTGATGCAGTACTATGATTCATGCATCTATAAATAAATACATATATATATATATATATGCATTTAATTTGAAAAAAGGGACTTTGTTACTTAGATCCGCGTATTTCTATTTCAGTATGTTCGTCCAGGTTTCTTGGTCTTGCGCCATTACAGTCTTAACAATATATGTTGTCATCCTGATTCACAGCTTCATTCCTGACAATCTGGAGTTAGGGCTTGATATACTGGATGTAGCCAAAGAACGAGTACATGATATTGTGGGAAAGGTGCCTTCCATCCATCAAGGTTAGAATCATATCGCAGAAAGGACCAACAACGCAATTGACATGAAGCGCCGTCATTCATATTGTACTATTGCAATATTTTTTAGCGTTCATGATGCATTTTGATTCACTATGTATGAAATTAATAAAGACTTTGACGTAACATAATAGTAATTTAAACTCTTCATAACCTTTATTTTAAAATTGGGGATGGGAGGGCAATAGCTGTTGAAGTTGCTTGCCTCCTTTTTAAAACTTATAGATTTCCTTGACTTTATTGAAGGAATTACAAAAAGACAAAGGGATAGTGTGGACGTATGCACGATCTACCTCGAGGTTGATTAGAGTTAATGGTCCCCAATTTTCTCAAAAAAGAAACAAAAAAAACTTTAATCTATATGGACACGGTAGCGATTTCTGAATGTTTACTCTATATTGCTGTCCAAAAAGGAAACAGCAGTGAAAAGTGGGATACAATTATTCCACAATTTGTCAGTAGTAGTAAGATTAAGCATATAATAAATAGTAATGGTAATAGTAATAGCAGTGTAAGGTAATTTGTGTATCTTTCTCCGGAAATATGGGTCAAGTATAGTTGATAAAACGAAATATATAGGTATAAAGGGCAAAAAAAGAGAAACTAGCGAATAAAATTGATACAACAACTAATTATTTCTTAAAATTATTGACACGCCATTAATGAGTTGAAATGTAAATAAACTTGTAAATATACGTGTAAGGTTATAGTTGAGAGAGGAACAAGAGAAGCATAGGTAGGACCTACAAATAAGAAAGAAAAAAAAGGGTCCATTCATGCTGCTCAGGATCAACAAGGAGTCCAAAACTGTACATGGTCTATCAAACAAAGGATGTTGATGTTCTTGCGGAATTGATGGTTGAAATAGTAATAGAGGATTCCGTTGAGCTGGATATTCTTTCTGCTGCCAAGTTAGAATCTGTTATAATAGTGCTACTATTATTAACATTTTCTCCTTGAAAAGCTGTTGCTATCTTTTCTGACCCTATTCCACAACTCTGCAAAACCATGGACAATGTACCCATCCTTTATCAAAAATTATGAAAAAAAAAAATGAATTAAATTGAACTGAGCACGAAAAAAATCCATGCTTGTTCGAGAAACCATCCTCTTCCTACCTGGCCAGGAACACTTGTAATTTTAGTCGAGTCGACTCTTGATAAAGTTCGTGTAGTGAACGATGTTTATATGCGCCAGCGCGTAAGTGACGAACAAAATCGTAGTATTCAATGACAGCCATTAATCGATCCCGACAGTAACGGTCGATACAAGCCCATTCATCAAAGTAAGAGATTCTAAATTTGTATTTCAATGTTTCAGCTCTTTTTTTTGGGTCTTTTATCTTTCTACCACACGCTTGGCAGCCAAAGAAGATGGACGAGGTGGTGAATCTTTCCCAAAGCGTAGCTGTGGCTTCCTCTTTGACTTGCCGTGATTCTTGTTCTGAAAAGAAGCTCTCAGAGCACTCTTCCACGAAGCATGATTTTACCAAAATAGCATCTATAATCTTTTTACTGGTCATTCTAGGATTGGGTCCGAATCGAAGGCAGGGCTCAATATCATCTCGTAAGCAACACTTCATATATTTCAAGGAATGCAGTTTTCTAAGTTGTGTCTTTTTTGACAGCTGTATAAAATCATTGAACTCCATCAGAGCTGAATCATCTTCAATGACATCTATATGTAATCCGATATCTATTCCGTGCATTAAGCTTGTCACTAGCTGTGCTCGGGTAAGTAAGTTTATCGAACCCTTACTTTCCATTGCTGCAATATTATTATTCTCTGATATATTAGAAAAGGAAGACTTGTGTTGCTGTTGTTGTTGTTGCTGTTGTTGTTGCTCATCCATTTTCATCCTTATTACTTTCAATTGATCCTCTGCTACAGATAATTGCAGTTTATTTGATTTCAGATCAGATTCCAACTCTTCGTTTTTCTTCAGGATTAACTTTTGCTCGCTCTTCTCTAAAGATATCATCGCATTAGCCTCTTCGAACAAGCGCTGGGTAAGCTCTTCAATTTCTCTTTTTACATTTTCCTTTGATCGTTGAATATCTTCCAGTTGGTTTGTTTCGTCACTATATTTAGTTTTTAAGACCATGATATCATGCTTTAATGATTCAATGTTGATGACTGCTGTTTGGATATTCTGTTCCTTCTCTTTAATTGTCATTGCTAAAGCTGAAGATTCCTTATCCAGCTCGCTACGTCTGATAAGCAATGAATCTCTTTCAGATTTAAGCGTTTTGAGCTGAGTTTCTGTTGTACGAAGGTCGGATAGAAGTTGTTTGAATGAAGTCTGATGACATTCTGCACATGTTAATTTTGAATCCAGTAGTTCGTTACAGGCACATATAGAAGGTAGTGCGTCAAGCTGAATAGATGATATAATGGGGCTATTCGTGGTAGTTGTACTTGCACTGTCTATTTCAAATGTTTTTTCATATACAACCATCGGTGGTTTGTCTATAATATCTTTCTCGTTGTACTCATTCGAAATGACCTTGTAGCAGTTGGTAGTTACAGTAGTAGTGGCCATTAAGAACTATTAAGGACCTAAAAAAACAGTAATAACCGAGAAAAAAGAGTGGATAAAAGTAGAAAAGGACAAAGGCAGTTATAATAAGGATGTGCTGTGGGGTGAAAGGGGACTTTTTTTTTCTTGATGCTTTTTCTCTGCACCACCTGAACTTTAGCCCTGCCTTGCTGCTTTGCTGTAACCATTTAATCCCATTTGAATTAAAACTATATTTCTTAAAGTGCTAGAACTATAAATTGAAATCTGTTACTTGACACAGGAAAAAGCAGCATACTCAAATAAACATTGCCCCTTTTTCGGATTTACATTTTGATTTGAGCTCTACCGTTTTGTTGATTAAAATTCAAATGTTGGTTTTGCAGAGAATCGACAGGGAATTGTCTATAGTGATTCAAGTCAATACTCATGGACTATTTCAAGCTGTACCACGTGATTGATAATCAGTGATCATCATTGTCTTCATTAAATCCTAAACCAACCGGTCAGCAGGCTTTTTCTTTATGCTTTTTTTCAATATTATGAAATTATGCTGATGTCTTCACATATGGATGGCATAGTAGCACAGTGATAGAAGCTTCCATCAATTGGCCTTTTATGAGACGACGGGTTTTCATAATAATTTTTGACTCGTGGTATACAAACTGACACTCAGATGAATGCTTAATAACACGCGACATAATTTTGCATAATAAGCACATTTTCATTCGAAACGACACTGTATACATCTGTTCTGAATATTTCCATGGGCTATTGTACTCAGGCTCATTCTTCACCGATAGACAATACAGCCCAAAATAGATAATGTGTTATTGTCTTTGCACATTCTCTTTATTCCCATAAATTTGCCATGACAAAATCAATGGAATACATTATTAAATGTGATCGTAAGCATTGAACCGTCGAGAAATCTGAACGTAGGTGCTATTATTACATGGGAACTCGTTATAAACTTCGTCTTCTGGCAGAACATAGGGTGCTTTAAGCTTCCATCAAGTCATGGGGATTCATTTAATCAGAGCTACACTCAACGTCAACGGCCAAGCCATTCTCTTCTGGGTATGCGTCATGGATGCTGATAAAGTAAAAAATGTCTCGTCTAATACTAATAAGTTTATTCACCAATTATCATCACCAAAGCTGAACGATATGATGGCGCTTTCCTTTGTTTCTGCTGGTCTCATCCGAAATATTTCTCAGATTCTTTCGAGACGTAAGAAGTAGAAGCAACTGTACATAACTATAACGAGAGTCGTCAAGATTGACGAGACTGCGATGCAGAGGTATATGACATTGGAATTGTCCCTTACGTTTTGTTACTGCCACTGTCACACGACTGTCAACTGCTCAAGCATTAGTGTTAAAGGTAGATAAGAATTGTCATTACAAGCTTTGTTGACTATCATCAGAGTAACTCGCCTACTCAGAGACTGAAAGCACAAACGTCGAATAATAGATAGATGTTCTAAATTGCAACGTTCATTAACCATGAAGGAAAAGAGCAAAGCTCTGTTGCTGTCCCTTTGCTCTTTTTTAAATGATAACGACTATCTTTTCCATTGTAAAGTTATCACGAGGCTGCGCTTCCAAAATTGCAAGTTCAAACTGTTTGAAGAAGTTTATGCTTCTATTGGTAAAATGGTTTTTCAAAAGTAGTAAAACTGTCTTGCTGATACTACAGTATACTGAGATCTAGCTACTGCCGTTGAAACTGTTCTATCAGAAGGGCGAAAGAAAGTAAAAGGCCTTTTTTGTTAAGCATATACCATGCTTTTCTCTAGCTACTGTGAGATATTTAAATCTCAGCTTTTTTTTTTTTTTTTTTTGGGTTGCAGAAGAGCAAACACCAAAACCAAAAAACTTTTCAGTTTCTTTTTGGTGTTCTTTTCTTCCTGGCATACCTGATCAGACAATTTTTTTATTCTTTTCTTTTTGTTGCAAACAGTACCTTTTCTTATCATTTTCGTTAATTTTGTAAAAGAATAATATGGACGTAGCTCAACTTCTTACGCACACATTAGTTAATGGTAAACGGGATGAGAAACAATTATGGAATAATGTAGTCGTGATTTTGTTCAACTTTACTTTTTTTGTTTACGTTCTCAATAGATCGTGCTTTACGTGAAGAAGCTACTCAAAAGTTAGAATTACTCGCACAAGAAAACTACGTAAGGATGCACCTTTTCTAAAAACACACCCAACAGTCTGTTGCATGAGGAATAAACCATTCAACTCTTTTTTTATACATCTTGGCAGGCAAATTATGTTGTAAATCTATGTCAGATTCTTGTTAGCGAGGAGGCAGATCCTTCCATTAGAATGGCTTCCGGGTTAGCTTTGAAGAATAGTTTGACAGCAAAGGTATCTTATTATTCATAGTGTTTTGTTCTTTAAGCAGGGAATTGTAACCATTTGTTTTGATTTCATTACTCTTTTAGGATTATACGCGTAGAGAGGAATTAGCTCAACGATGGGCAGAAATTGCTGAAGATGTTCGTGGTCAAATCAAACAAGGGGTATGTTTTGTTTTCTGATCGTTTTCACACTGATTTCTTAGCTAATGGGGACTTGTAACCATGTGGTACTGTTGATTCTCTGATTAGGTTCTTCAAGCTTTGAACACACCCAAGAAGCCCGTTGGTAACATTGCAGCTCAGGTAACATTACTATTCCAAGCAAAGCATCTACCTCAATCTTGCTTAATGTATTGACTATTATTGACTTTAACTGTTATCTAAATGTTTAGGTCGTTGCAGCCATTGCTGATATTGAGTTACCCTTGGGTCTCTGGAATGATCTCATCGGTATAATGCTCAACAATATCAGAGGAGACAATGCTATTTTAAAGCAAGCTACTTTGCAAGCCCTCGGTTATGTTTGCGAAACAACAGTAAGTTATTCAGATGCTGTTGATTGAAAATGGTGTTTCGAGGCTAAAAGCTAAAGTTTCTTATTTTACGACTCATCATTACTACTAGGACCCTAATATTTTGTCAACTCAATCCGATGGTATTTTAACTGCAGTTATTCAAGGCGCACAGAAGGATGAACCTGAGTATGTTTTTTCTTGATGATATAGGACAATAGGCTGAAAGAAAAAAAGAAAAAGATAGATGAATCAGAGGCATTTGTGTACATAGGTTTCTAACTAGATTTCCATTATTTCATTAGCCAAGATGTCCGTTTGGCTGCTATTACTGCTTTGACCAACTCTCTCGACTTTATCAAAAATAATTTCGAGCGCGAGGTAAAACTTGGATTGAAGATGATAGCGGATCAATCGTACTAAAAAACTCAAACTATATTATTAGGGTGAAAGGAACTTTATTATGCAAGTTGTCTGTGAAGCTACTCAAAGTCAGTCTAGCGCTCTCCAAGTTGCTGCTTTCCAATGTCTTGTCCGTATCATGCAAACTTACTATGACAAAATGCAGTTATATATGGAAAAAGCTTTGTTCGGCGTAAGTTGTTGAAGAGTAAAAAGGTCTATTCGTAATTTGGACGCTTGTGATAATAGCTTACACCCTTTTTTTTATCGTTGGTTTAGCTCACTGTCACGGGTATGAATAGTGAAGACGAACAAGTTGCTTTGCAAGCTATTGAATTCTGGTCTACCGTTTGTGACGAAGAGATTGAATTGAAGGAAGAAATGATTGAGGTAAATATCACATGTCTTTGCGTGTTGAATTTTCGAATGTTGTCAATCAAACAATTTTATTTCTTCTGTAGGCTGCTACTGTTAACGAAGAACCTGAACGTAAAAGCTACCATTTTGCTGAATTAGCCCTTCCTGATATTATCCCTGTTCTCTTATGGTTATTAACTAAACAAGAAGAGGATTATGATGAAGATGAATGGACAGTCTCCATGGCCGCTGCCACTTGTCTATCGTTACTGGCTCAAACTGCTGGTAATGGTATTGTACAGCATGTTGTTCCTTTCATTGAAGCTAATATACAAAGTGAAAATTGGAGACAACGTGAAGCTGCTGTCATGGCATTCGGTTCCATTTTAGATGGACCAGATCCTAACCTTTTGACACCCTTGGTTCAACAGGTTGGTTTCATTTTTCAGGACACTCAATGCAAAACTATGATATGTTGGATTTCTGACCTGATACGTTTTTGTCATCATTTTTAGGCTTTACCAACTCTTATTCAGATGATGAAGGATCCCATTGTTCATGTTAAGGATACTGTTGCCTGGACTCTTGGTCGTATCTGTGAATTGCTTATGCACTGTATTAACCTCGAGCTTCATTTGAATGATTTAATTTCTGTGTTGGTATTCGGTCTACAAGATAGTCCCCGTATTGTTGGTAACTGCTGCTGGGTAAGTTGGAATAATGCTCAATGTATGCCATTTGCTTAAGGCAATCCAGCTCATAGTTTTCCTTTTATCTCTATTTTTAACAGTCTTTGATGAACCTAGCGGAGCAATTAAACGCAGGTGACGATTCCGCCGTTACATCTCCATTGTCCGCGTACTTTGATGGTATCATCACCGCTTTATTGCAATTTACTGAAAGATCTGATAACGAAGCCAACTGTAGAACCTCGGCCTATGAAGCTATTTCAACACTCTGTATATGCTCTGCCAATGATTCTATTAACACTGTTGAAAGAACTGTTTTAACTGTGATTGATCGTTTAGAAGCCACCATGGCCATGGAAAGTCAAATCCTCGATGCTGATGATAGAGCCAACCACTCTGAATTACAATCCAGTTTATTAGGTGTTTTGACCAACTGTGTGCGTCGGCTCTCCAGAGATATCAGTCAAATCGCTGATCGTATTATGACTGTTGTTCTTCAATTATTAAACACACAATCCAAGCAAGCCACTACAACCGAAGATGCATTCTTAGCCATTGGTGCCATGACCACTGCTTTGGAAAGTGACTTCAATCGATATGCAGAGCCTTTCATGCCCATCCTTTGCAACGCTTTGCAAAACCCTTCAGAATATCAGTTGTGCTTCATCGCCGTCGGCATCATTGGCGATATTTGCCGTGCACTCGGTAAAGAAGCTACACCGTACTGTAACAACTTGATGCAACTGCTGGTCACCAATTTGCAATCCCCTGTTCTTCACCGTACAGTCAAGCCTGCTATCCTTTCATGCTTTGGTGATATCGCTCTAGCTATCGGAGATGGTTTTGCTGGTTATTTAGAAGTGGTGATGTTAGTCTTACAACAAGCTGGTAGTATGCGTGCAGACAGGGACAATTATGAAATGGTCGAATATGTAAATACATTGTACGAAGGTTGTGTTGAAGCTTATGTGGGTATTGTACAAGGTTTAAGCGGCAGTCCACAAGGTAAAGCAAATGTAGAAATATCAAAAGCCATTGAATCTGAACTAACTTTTTCAAATTTTCTGTCATCAACAGCACAATTATTGCTACCATATTTACCTCATGTCTTTGAATTCGTACGTCTAATTGCTATTGATCCCAGCCGAACTGATTCCCTTGTTAGATCTATCATTGGTTTATTAGGGTAAGTTGCTCGAAAGTTAGGGATGGATGTCTCTGAACTGAGCTGATTTGTAATCGGTTTTCTATAGTGATCTTGCAGAGACATTTGGTGGCCAAATTAAACCTCTCCTTCAACCCGAGTGGATTTTGATCTTATTACGTGAAGCTAGAACAAGCCGTCATTACCAACAAAGCACAAAAGAAACATCTCGTTGGGCAAAGGAGGTAAGATTTCATGAATTCAATGGTATTCCTTTCTAGAAGAGAATTGAAACTCAAATTCATATCCATCCTTTTTCTTAAAACTGTAGATGATTAGACGTGCATGTCAATAATTGTGAATACTTTATCGTTAATTTGCCTAACTTTATATAATATTTTTTTTCCGACCATCTTTTGTAAAATTGCCTTATTTCCCTTTTTTATACATTTGAAGCTCTTACCAAGGGACGTTGCTGTCTATAGCAGGAAGGATCCAAAGAGAACTTTTTTATTACAACCTCCCATTTTACTTACTGTTCAACCGGTAACCACACACTTACACACATATACACACACACATTCACACACACACACACCCACACTAACACACATATATACACACACACTATTCAAATAAACATCCCTCCCCTTTTGACTTCCCCCTTCCCTTATTTCCATACTTTTCCCCCCACTACATCCCCTTAGCCTTTTTCGTTTATTTTTCAAGGAATAAAATAAATATCCCCCAGACCTAGTACACCCCTTCATGACACATGACACAGTTTTGACATTTTACTATTACTCTTCTAACACTTATTTAATGCCTTTTGTTTTCATGTCAAGTAACCGGGAAAAAATGTAAATATATGTTTTTCTTTTTTGCACGCAGAAGCAGTATATAGTTGGTTCTTTTTCATAAAACACTTGAGTCATGAAGGAGGAGAGATATATAACTTATTAGTGAAGTTGAGCTTTGATAAAGACTTCAAATACTTGAGGGTTTATGTCCCTTCTAAATCGACGGTTATCTTTGATTTACATAGGCATCTTTCAAATTATAGTCGTCCAAAAAGTTAAAAATAGCAGTTTTAATGGTACTACATGTATAAATAAAAGATTGATATAGCCATTATAAGAATCATATAGGTATCGATTTGGTATTATGAAAGATGCCACTTTTGACACAGTGACGCGTGCAATTTAGTTTTAGAAAAGGGCTATATCAATTATAAATAAAGAAAATGGGAGTCATCTTCGTAAGGAGAGCTTTGTCCATCAAGTGGTTAAATGATGAGGAGGTATTTGAGGTCTAAATATGTCGTTGGACGGTGTTGATATCGCTGTGTTATTGTTATTACACTCTTTATTTTTGTTCGACGGCATCAGCTCTTCTTCCGAAGAAGCGAAAGGATTTTCAATGGAAACAGTTGGCTTTTCATAATATTCCTGTCCATTGTGCTGAGTTAACGACGGTGCATAATTATTACAATGTTCGGATTCTGGCATGTTTATTCTGATGTCTAAATGTTGCTGGTCCTCAATGGTCGTTTGCCGTTTTTCTATGTCTACATTCTTTTCATCCATACCAATGTTAGCAGCCAACTCTGTGCCGATGCCAGCACGAGTTCCCCATCCAACTTCGTGTAAAGTGAACAATGCGTATATCTTCATAACAGCAAAGTAATAGTTAAATACTAACCAGCAAGGTAGAACCCAGATATCTTGAGGCCGTTTCAAAAAGTGAGGAATGAGTTTGATGAATCTTGTGAATAGAAGCCAACCAATGTAAGAAACAGCGATATTCCATCCAGGCAATGGAGGGTTTGTGGGGCCTGCATGTTGTTCTTGCAAAGAGGCAAATACACCTACCAGAATAGGGCCTGATAAAAGTGTAATGGGATTGAACATTTTATCCAACATGGTGAATGCAACATAGGGATGTCTTCGCCAAATATAACGCTCTGTAAAAAGTGATCTAAAATCAGAACGCCAAGTATTACGCGTCCAACGAAGTACTTGTTTCAAGAATCGCCAATTGTTTTTGAACGTAGAGTAGAGTTCAGCTTCTTTACAAATCTGAGCATAAGTGTTCCATCCATGCGAGACCATCCAACGTGTCAGAAATTTGTCATCACCTGAGTTGAGTGGATATTTGCCTAGCCAGAGATCATTTGTAAAACAGTATTGGAAAGCTGGATCCTTAAGGATTAAAGTACGGTAAGCGGCTGTGCGTCCTGATAAACAACAAATGCCACCATCAATGTGTGTTGAAGCTGCAATTTCAATGTTACGGCTGGTTAACCGGAAACCTGCTAATATCTCCCATAACGTTTGGCGACCATTGGGGTCAACAGCATGCACCGTTTGACTGGTGCCAACGCCTCCCATTTTCAAATCCTCAAAACAAGCCAAGATATAATCAAGCATGGTAGGTTTCCAGATAGCATCGTCGTCAGCAAATACAATGATTTCTGTTGTGGTCGCATTAATACCAGCGACCATCTGTAGCCGCTTATTGGCCTTTGGTACTGTTAATACACGGATCTTTTCTGGATCGACACTGTCTGCAAGCTCCTGTAGTGGTTCTTTCATGTTGGTCTCTGTGATGATGATGATTTCCTTAGGATGACATGCTAACCAACTTTTAGCAGCAATTCTGAATTCTTCGCCGGCATCGATAGTTGGCACAATAATAGTAACATCTCTTTCTGCTCTATACGTCGGATTGGCTTTGGGACTCCTTGGTTTATAGATTAGCCAAGCTATCACTTTGATTAGGAACCATAAGTACCGATAAAACCCAATGATACCAAATGGTAAATAGAAAGGCAACAAGCCCACATCATCCGTCAGATAGAGCATGTATTCGTAGTGAATGCAGTAAAAATTGTTTTAAGAAATAGGAAAGAAAAGATATAACAATCTTGAATAGAAGCCGCACTAAAAATAGCTGGAAAAGAGCAAGTAACTATATACAATAACTGTGTCCAGAGAAGCGGAAACCCCTTTCTTTCAGGTTTGAATCAACAGGATGCCGACTTTTTTCTTTTTATATTTTTGAAGCATAAATAAACATTTTAAGGTGTCCCTATCCAATCAATGTCAGCAGTGTGCTCAATTTATTGGCTAACAAATTTAATTGATGCCATTTTTGCTACAAGTGCATCTTCTTCCTCTTCGAGCTTTTCGTCAATTCTTTTGTCCTGTGCCTTTTTGATTTCTTTTCTTTGCCCTTCACTTTTTGGCCTCCGCCTCGGCCTCAGATCCACAGCTTTTCCTAATTCGCCGTCGAAAGAGAAGTAAATCACTTCATATACATTGTTGCTCTTATCGTTCTCTAGCGTATTATAGGGTTGCTCGCGGATGAAATTTGAGACGTTGCTTTGAAATTGCAATAACTTTAAATAATTCATAATATGCAAAAGCTCTGAATCGCCGCTCGAAATGAAAGTTGGAGATGTATGTTCAAATTCGCTTGGATGAACGCAGTTGTAGGGTTGAAGTTGTGCTTTCTTTGGCGAATCATCCAAAAGAATCGTATTCGTCTGATCAAAATGTTGCTCCGGGTGCTGTTCGTCAAAGTACTTCCAGACTTTGTCCAAATCTTTGATAGTAGCAACTTTACGGTTATAGTCCTTTTGAGTAAGACCGAATTTAGTTCGATCCCATATCACTTTGATCTTTTCCTGGTTGGCTCCAAATAATCGGCACATATTACGAACTGAGTGCGGTTGAGCACTTGACCATAACATGACGTAAAAGTTTTCAAAGATATACTCAAAGAACTGTTTACTATAAGGTCGAACATACATGGATCGATTTTTACGATTTCGGGACACCAGCGTTCCATTGAGATCTAAGATTAGCAATTGTTGTTGTTTTTGTGCCTTGTTCAACTTAACAGACGGGATAGCGGCCCTTTCGAGGTAAGCTTTCGTTGGTTTTGATATTAAATTGCTCATTTACTTTCTCCTGGATAGCTTATCTATTGTTATTAATTGTGGCTTTGTCTGATATTGATAGTGTAAACGTTCTTACACACAACTAGAAAATCGTAGTTTAGAGAAAACAATTCCATTCAGTTGACCTTTTTCATTTTTAGCAGGCGATGGAAATTTAGGGGTGCAAAGCGCGATCGACAGTCTCAGTGTTCCGAATCCGATTTGAAATTGAATGCATTTGATTTCTTTAATTACTTTTCCTTTTCTTTGAAAGATTATCTACGATGGAGGAATTATGCTCAAAATACAAGGAAAAATTAGTCAACCTTTTAACAAGTATAGGATTCATTTGCTGGCCGGGAAATTTGATATCTTTAATTAAACAGCTTGATTATCAATTTTGTCGGATCAAGAAAAGATAAATTTGGGCCTTAAGAATACTACATTTTACCGATTATTCGTTTTCTATTTGATTTTAAATTGAATTTCATGATTTTCTATCAGGGAAGTGGCTGTCTTATCCCTCATTAAAGATCAAAAAGGTTAGCATATCTTATTAAAATCTATAGATTTTCCATGACAATTGCGTATAATGTCACAGTAGATTGTCAGTTATCAATTTGCTTATTAGCATCAATTAGATCCCAGTTGTTTTATCATCGGATGGCGTATTTCAATCAAGTATGTGTCACAGCCCCTTTTATTTTCATTGGGGCGTTTCGACGTAAATGTCAGCGAGAGGTACTTGGTTGTCGACTATTTCCATAGAGAGGCGTAATGCTTAACTTATGTAATAGCTCGAGCTACTTTGAAATGCTTTCCTCTGTAGACATCAATAACCAACTCGTACAATATGTGGAGCTATAAATGTCCATTTGCTTGAATCACGTGAGCTAGGAAGAAAGACACAGAAGAATTAATAAGGGCAAGCGGACTGATCTTCTTCAAATGTTTCATTAATTTTGTTTGTTTACACTTCTTTCACAATAATATCCCCACTTTACACAACTCGGGGCAAAGCGACAATGCCTGTAACAAACTGGAAGAATAATGCTGGATTTATCATATCTTGGTATTTTCTATCGACCGCTCTATCATTGTACAATAAAGCCCTTTTGAGTACTGAGAATCATGGATTAAACCTGCCTTTGTTAATGAGTGCAATCCATTCTGGAGTACATACAGTTATTACAAGAACACTGATAAGCAAACGCGGCATACAAGGACCACAATTAGTATTCAATAAAGGCTGCATTGTGAACATTGTAAGTAATGCTGAAATATTTATCATTCTCATTCTGGCCAAGAAATAGAGAACCTCAATTGCTCCGAAAGATATTTGTAGTCTAGCAGCTGTCGCAGAGATCAGTCTGTCGAATGCGTCGCTTGTACGCATAAGTTTATCTTTCTATACTATGGTTAAATCAAGTACGCCCGTTTGGGTACTTGTGTTTTCATTTTTATTCGGCTTACAAAAGCTCAACCGACAACTTCTTCTCAGCATACTACTCATTATTGTGGGCGTCTACTTAACAATTGATGGAGAGTGTGGTATTCGCCAGTTTTAATTATGAAGTAAAAGGTAAAGAATAACACAAGAGAAAATAAACACGAAAGCTTAACGAAATCAAACCACCGTCTTTATTTCTCTTTCAAAAACAAACTAAAGAAAAAGAAAAGAAAACTAAAATTACTGCTATTAATAAAGACTTATTGTGTTTGCTGTCTACGAAATGATTGTATCGGGATCTATAGCTGACACTGATGTATTATGGTCAAATAATACTCAGTGAATCAGAGGTTTCCGTAAAAGAATAGGTCTTCCCTTTAGGTGGATAATTACTCGTCCATCCCAGAGCGGATTGATTTGTAATGTGCTATCCTGGCAGATCCAGGGTGATCATGCAGCTACATCTATAATCCAATATCTATCGGCCACCAGTTGTGTAGCTCAGATACTGTGGGAATGATTATAGATGTTGGCTAGGAAGAGATATTCGTGCGTGGTGTTCTTTTGATTGCGTGAACAGTTATTGTATTAATAAAGAGTGATTGAGCCTTTTTTATCTCCAACCATACTTTATTTCCAGAACAGGGAGCAGTACCGTGACCTACTATGTTTTGGTTGTTGAATCAATATATCCTACGAGTACATATACCAATCCTGCTATATACCTGAATGTCATATAGCCATAGATAATCTAAGTAAAATATATTTCATAAAGATAACCTGTTCAAGTCTTATGTGAGGTAGCTAATCTCACATAAGAATTATCCTTAATCCATATTCTTTTCTTATCTTATCTTTATTTGTTATACATTTGATCTAAGGTTCAAATGTATGCAATCGAACACACCGCTTACCAAACGGGAACGAAGATATGAGCAGTACTCATATCTGAGATCAAGTTTTATTTTACATTTCGTTAGACGTTTTGAGTGATGATTTACTCATATAATATTGCCATCGTGCCTCAAATACGACAGAGAGTCCAATTTTGATTTTGAAGGAGTTACATTTGTTATATTAGCAGCTGTTGCATCTGGTTTGAGGTGGACACTGCTACAACTATTGCTGAAGAAAAGTACAATCAAGAGCTCTGCCAGACGACAGCATTGTCTCAGCCCTCTAGACACAATGTATTACATGAGCCCTGTGATGTTTGTCACAATGTTATGTTTGAGTTTGCACATTGAAAGACCACTGGACGTCTTTCGAGCGGCTGTTCCAGATCAAACTCCACTCCTAATTTTTTTGTCCAGATCTTTGTTGATTATGGCCGTTGGAGGGATATTAGGTTAGTCTCCGCCTATCAACATAACTACCTAAATGTATAGATGCATATGTATATACTACTATACTATGTATCTGTCAATTTGGATGGTCGAAGCTCACATTGGATTTTCAAATCATTTTTGTATTAGCATTTTTAATGACCCTATCCGAGATTTATTTGGTTGATGGAACAAGTACAATAACGTTGAGTCTGACTGGAATCAGTAAAGAGATTTTGATTATCAGCTTATCTGTAGTGATTTACGGAGATGCTCTTACGACGAAGACGTGCTTGGGGTAGGGCTGCCGTTTTTAAACCTTTATAATCAATTTACATCATGTCAATGCTGTCAGGAAATGCTACTAATAGAGAGTATACCCCTTTCTTTTTTTTGCTCCCGGAACTTATAACCATATTCATTTTGATAGGATATTGATATCGATTATAGGCATATTTCGTTATAATTACTCCAAGCACAGTAGCATTTCTGAAAGACAAGGAGTAACAATTGAAGACATTCAGTTCAACAAAGAGCTTTGAATAAAGTGACTGGGTATAGTACTTTAGCTTGGCTTTCATTTGCCGTCAATTGTCCTCTACTTTATCTGTATTTCGTCAACACCAAAATAATAGCTGTTATATGTTAACCAGTAATGAGACTATAGTATGTACGAAAAAATTCTTAGATAACTGATGAGTTATTTTAAACTTACCGAAATATTGTAACCCCTCTTGACCGAGTTAAAACTAGGCACATACATAAGGCTGTAGACAGAGTTTTAATATGTAGATTCTAGGTTATACGGCGACCTTTTAGAATAAAATGAAATCTACTGAGGACTCACATCCTTTCTTTTCCCTCCTCTGACGTCCTTTAAGTTACATAGCTTCGGCAACGGAATGAATTCAAATACATACACATTGCACAAGAAAAAAGAAAAAAGAATCTTTCTGTGAAAGAATAGAATAATCAAAGGATCCACCCTTGGTCGACATTTAATAAATAGAAATATTAAACAGGAAAAGCATGATATTCAAACATTCTGGGTCAAATCTTGTTAATCGGTTGGCAAGTGTTCGATGCTGAGATCGAAGACAGTTATAACATTTTAACAAATACGCCCACTACAAAGCAATATCAACATATAATAGTAGATGTGGATCAGATATGTCATGAAAAATTCAGGACGTCAAGCAATATCTTCTACAGATCGTGGTTGCTCAAAAAGAAAGCAATTGTTTGCCATAAAAGAAGCAAAAATATATTTTGGTTGTAGACTATCGATAGCTGAACGATTCTATTTCCCAACTCCTTTTTTTGGAAGTGCTGCTTCGTTAATATCAGCTTTAGCTCATTAAGCTCTGCTTGTAAAAGGTTATTTTAACCGAATAAAGATCATATATAGGTGTCCAAATTTGAAAATTTTGGCTTCGAAGAATTGAATAAGATCAGTGAGACTTCAAAGGTTATAATCTTACATGAAGAGGTAAAGATAGAGAAAAACCAAAACATATAAAAAAAAAAAGGAAATGTAAAGTTTCGAGAACAATCAGCTCTAACCAGGTTTGAAATTCAATATTACACTATAACCGGTTTTTGGTTTTGTTTAATAGATGCTTCTTCATTATCATTTCGCAACGTCACCTCGATCTTAACCGGAGTAGTTCGATAAAGGTGAGCCGGTCCTACACCGATTTGTCGAATTTTGCTAATAGTTTCGAATTGACGACGGTGGCAATAGCACGATTAATAATGATACGATTTTCCTAGAAGTATACGCCAGCTTAATGAATAACATTACATATTCAAAACGTGGTTGTACTCATTCAAGGTGGCCATTGCGTGCGAATATTGTATTTACTTTCGTCTGTGCAGCCGTAGATGGGTAATAGTTTCGAATGTTTCCAGTTTGTAGTATATAAGCACAGTAGTAGGCTTACAAGAAATTGTTTTGTTTTTTTTTTTCTTTTTGATAACATGTGTTGAACGAATTGTAGTGTTAGGCAACAGAATCTCGACAGGATGCAACATATTATTTACAACAAATGCAACGTTCCTATTTTCTCCAAATATACGTCAGTTAAGTATTTCAATAACATCGAAATCCTGTACCAAAGAAAGATAAGAAAAAGAAAAAAAAAAAAAAGCTAGTCTTGAACACCAAAGGACAGAATAAAGTTTTGTAGTTTCACGACAATTTCATTGTTCTTTTCTTTATGTTCTTATATTCAACAATAATTGGTTCTGTACTTCAGTGATGTCCTGAAAACATCCACTATAATTATCGCCAGCTGTAGAATTGAAAGAATATCAATGATAATTACAGAAGCTGAATATCGAAAAAAAGACATCAGAAATCTTGTAAGCAGATGACCGTCTGATGCGTGCAATAAGGTTGTAATTCAATATACTCATTGATAAGTTATCGGAAACAAGCCTCTGCCGAAGTGTGCTTCTCGAATTTAATATTGACTTAATTGGACCCTTTGTGCTTCATTTATGCTCAACATTTGTACAAAATTGATAGAAATAGAAGAAAAAAAGTGCTTGTGCTTTATCCCTCATGTACAGCAAAATTTACGGTGGGACATATTGATAATGTATTTGCACACAAACTATGTGGCTTGTTCATCGTTATTGCCGCTGGTTGTTGGTATGTGCATAAAGATGTCTCGTTTATTCGTCTGACTCTTTTTTACTGATATTGCAAAAGTTGGTTAACCAATCAGTCCTTTCTTGTAGTATTTTCAATATAAAAATGCCTTACCATCATATATAAAACCTAAACTTTCCGATGAATGCATGTACCGCCATTATGACTTCATAATGGAGGCTATTTTAAGTCGATATGATGTGAAAGTGATTGTATAAAACAGTGTAGTTTTTAAGCTGCGTCTGCACATTTACAGAATACAAATCAATGAAATGGTTCCACTAGACATGATCCGATTGTTTTTACTATGCACACATAGGATTTAGAGCAATGATTATGGCTGATTTTCTCAGTTAAATTCTTCAAAGCTTCGTACATGGGAAGTATATTTAAGTGCAATAGTAAGAGATAAATTTCTAAAGTGTATAGAAGTTTGTGAGACATGATCGGTCAATGAATGCATCTCTACAGCTGTTGAATGTTCATATACATGGAAGGATCAGTTTTGTAAAGACTGTTGTTATATATTTTAAAGGAATCATTCAGTTTTTATATAATTGCAGGCTTTTCAATAGCCAAGAACGATTAGGTCTATCTGATCGATTTTCAGGGCTCTTTCCCCTCTTTTTTATATCTTTTTAGAATCCATATTATTGTTTTTCTTTGTGGTTCCCCAGATTTTCTCTTTTCCTTTCCAAATCGGAAATGCCGAAGACATCTGCCTCAAAAAATACAAAGAAAAAAGAGACCAAAAATACGATAGTCCAGAATAGCAAAGTCTCATTCCCGATCCTCACAAAAAAGAAATATATTCAAGCAGAAGAACTAGAACCCAACCAGATCTATGTCATTTCGAATTTCTTCAATGACAAAGAATGTGATGCACTGATCAAATACTTTGAGATCAACCTCCCTCCATTACCACGGCCGGCTGGTAAACCAAAAAAAGGAGAAGCCTTTCGTAACAATGATCGGCAATCGATACAGAATACATCTATTGCAAGTGTGCTATGGGAAAATCTTGAAGATATCGTTCGGGCATCACCTATTACCGCAGACCATAATATCAACGGGGGCACCACAATTGTTGCTAGCAGTAAGGTACCACGAGGTTTGAATTCCAATATTCGTGTCTATAGATATAGAGAAGGACATTCGTTTGGTGCGCATTACGACGACAGTGTGCAAGACAAAATAACAGGTTTATGGACAGATTGGACTTTGCTTATCTATCTTAACGAAGACATGGAGGGTGGGGAAACTGTCTTTTACAGATTGAATAAGCACCAGAATTGCAAGTCTGAACCTATCGTTGTACGGCCAAAAAAGGGAATGGCTTTGCTTCATAGACACGGAACACACTGCTTGCTACACGAAGCAAAGGAAGTGACCAAAGGAAATAAATGGGTTCTAAGGAGTGATTTATTGATGGGTTAATAATCTATTTTGAAGTTTAGACGGCTAGCGTCCTTAGTATATTAAATTCAGTAAAGCTCACAATATCAAAGATTGGTGAGGACAATAAGTTAGCTTAAAAGAAGTAACGATACAGGATATCAAAGTTTATCATAAGCATGAACAAATGTTAAGGAGGCCTAATAAATGCGCAATATTATAGAAAACACGCCACGATCATTCGCATCAACCTTTAATAAAAGTTGATTTTGCCATATCCAATATCTTTGTTTACTTTAAAAAGTTTAAAATAAGTTTTATTGTCTTGTTATGTTTTGATGATCTTCGGTATTTATGAAGCACATACAACATGCATTACCACTTTAAATTAGCTATTGTTGACATGTACGTGCACATGAACTATAAATATGAGAGCGGTAATATTTCCTCAATTTTTGTGCATACGTACTATATATAAACTGCTCATTTTCCCCACTTTTTTCAATGCTCTTCTTGACTGGCAAGCATTCTATTGAGCGGAATATGTACCAGATCAATAAAATGTTATGCGTCGCACAGGCATGCTCAAGTTTGGCAAGTTGTTTTTCGTTTACTGTATCATTATTAAGTCACTTTTTCCATTTCTTTTCATACAAACACTGAAGATCTGAACGGGCCCAGTTGGATTGTCAGCAATTGAATACTTATAATATACTTTGAATTTGCAATATAACTCTCAAGGACAATAGACATTGGAAATATGAGTACCTTTCAGCTATAGTTACCCGACAGCGTACAATTGCGTTTTGGAAACCACCTCGCCCCTTATTCTTGTTTTAGAGACATAGTGTGTCTATTTGTTGTGAAAAAAGGTTCAAGTCATCTGATAAGGAAGGCGTTACTAAGTTACTCTATTTGATATACCGCTCTTAAAAAAAGATGCATCTGCACAGGCATGAATTCAGTGACAAAATCTTCCCTTGGGATCCGAAGAAAGAGGGGCTAGCAGTACCGAACAAAAAATGATGCTATTTTTTGTAACGTGACACGATTCAAAGCTTCAATACTTTTTTTTTTTCTGTCATCATCGTTAAGGAAGTGCAAAAAGTTGAGCAAAAGGGAAAAAATGTATTTATAGTCATAGTTAACTTGCACCAGTATCATCTCTTCTTTCTTTTTTCTCTTTGTTCAATACTTTACTTTGTAACAATAACTTCATCTCAAAATATATTACGGCTTACATTTGATTATTCCACCTCTATTTATTATTTGAACGAAAAAGATATATAACGCCTTGACTTTCATATTATTTTTCTGGTTTTTTTTTTCGCATCTTGACCCACTTTTGAGTGACTATCTTAAGCAGCTTTACCTTAACTTACCTTTTTGAAGACCAGAAATGACGGACAGTAAGCAGTTACAACAAATGTCTCAATTCTCGATCATTCGCGAGTTGCCAGGAAGCAGTAATAGCCATTCCGCTTTAGTAACCACGAAATCAGATTCAGACAAGTTACACAACCAGTTACAAACTTTTACCATTAACAGTAATAATGAACATAGTAAGCAACAACAACAACAACAACAATCACAGCAAAAACCGGCAGAGCTCAAATTCAGGATTGAACCCATTGGTATTCAACCCGAGGATGATGATGACCTTGATTCATGCCCTGCTAGAACCAGAGCTACTTGGCCTCATAAAATTAACCCGTGGTGGAAGCCTGCAGATAAATTTGAAAAGCCTCCATATTCTTACGCGACACTCATTGCTCACGCGATTTTGACGAGCAAGGATGGTCGTCTGACTTTAAGTGATATTTATAAATGGATTTCGGAAGAGTACCCGTACTATAAGAGGGGACAAAAAGGTTGGCAGGTAAAATATAATTTATTTACTAACAAATGTTCGTTATTATGTCATGGGGAGGGCGTTGTAAATGATATTTTGTTTTGGTCACTTACAATCATTGTTCTTTTTTCTTCTTTAAAAATACTTTAGAATTCTATTCGTCACAATCTGTCTTTAAACAAGAAATGGTTCGTCAAGGTGGACCGCCGTCCGACACAAGCGCATCCTGGCAAAGGTGGTTACTGGACACTTCAAGTTAACATGGAGAAGATATTTGTTGATAATCTCTGCCAAGCTGGCAGCCATAGCAGAAGACATCATGATATGGGTATCTATTCTAATGGATCCAACCAATATTACCGTTCTTCCTCAACCTCGGGCGGTCTGGATGGTAGCAGTAGTGCATCTGATAACCTGGATAGATTTGCCATAGATTTATGTCCTAATATTCATATTACTCGCCCAGAAGATTTTGAAGCAAAGAAAGCTGGCGCTAAGGAACGCAAACATCCCACTCCCACCACGAGTGCTTCTGCCCCTCGTATACGTAACATGTCGGCTCAAGAGAAGAGTAAAATGCTTAACGTCAATAGCCATAACTCTTCTTCTTCCTCATCCTCCGCTTGTTCCAAAGATACCGTCAATACCTCCAAAATGAATCCTAAGAGTTTTATTATTCGTTTCAATCCTTCCGATAGTGCGGACAAGAAGCGTAAGGCCAAAACAAGCAATAATGCCAAACGACCTCCTCCTAAGGTTGGTAAGCGTAGAAAATACGTTGAGCCAGGCTCGTCAACTGCTGAAGATGATGATAGTGCTGTCGAGATTGACTATCCATCATCTGATCAAGGCCCTATTTCCAAAAAAAGAAAGTCAACAACAACAACAGCAAAAGGTGAAATGTCATCGGAAATGACCTGTTCAGACTTACAACAACTAGCAATGGATACCATTGGTTCTGCTACTGCTGGCCCTCCATTAAGTTACTCTGATTTACTGTCAGCAGTATCGTACGATGATCTGAGAAACTTTACTAAGCCTTCAGATGTCATCAATGCCATGCCTTCCTCATTGATGGATACAGCTATCAATGGTGACTTTACGTTCTCATCCTCGTTAGTGCCATTTGAAACCTATAATGACTTTTGGATGTACGAGCCTGACCAATTGTTTTCACTTCAACAACAACAACAGCAACAACACGAAGCTTTTACTACAAAGACAACTTCATCCTTTGATCATGGTACGGCAGATAATCATGCCCCTTCTTCTTTGTTGCTTACCGCTGAGTATCCTCCTGCTGACTCCTCCTCTACAATGTTGTATGATGTTGAAGCTCAAAATATTTTACAAGGTCTGCAAAGCACTTACATACCCATGAAAATGAGGCAACCGGATGAGCCAGTAGAAACAGAGACAGAAGCAACAACTACAACTACAGCAACGACAACAGCCGATCACCCAATGATCGTAGTCGCTCAACATCCTGGTATGAAGACGGTAGATTTGCAATCCGTCTCTCTCGAAAAAACTGTTCATTACTCTGATGCATTCTCTTTGGATGCCTTCACCGATCCTTCAAGCAATTGGTTTATCTCGGACTTTAGCTCTTATAACTTTGAACAATACGTTGATTTTGGAAGTGCTGCTGCTACTGCTACTGCTGCTGCTACTGCTACTGCTGCTGTTACTAATATGCATGCCTTCTCATCTACCCTCAATAATGGTGATATTAGTATTCTAGATGATGCCAAGTATTCCGATGTGAAGGTGGAGAATCAAGAAGACACTATTCTGAACACTTATTGGCCAGAAACGTCTAGCTGCTTTATGAAGTTTGACGACGGTAATCATGCTGTTACTGCACTACAATCATCCTCTCTTCTTAGTTAAATTATTCATGATAGGAATGCTCTTTCGAGATATGCATATAAGGTCATACTGAGACTACTACTGTTAGTACTATTGTCATTTCCATTTTTTTGTTGTTGTTTTTCCTTGATAATGATATGCTTGCATATATTATCCATCTTATATAACCAATCCCTTTTTGATATCCATTGATATACCTTCATTTCAATTTATTGTAAAATATATTACTGTTCAACCATTTGTAACACTATAAAACACTATGACTCTCGTCTGTCTTTCTTAAATCAAGTCCATTATCCAATTGTTACTGTTTGTTATAAATAATTTATGCTATAGTTACCACACAGGGCCAACTCACGCAGTGTCCCTTTTTCGAGATGGCACGGTAACTGAGTGTCAAAAATAGAAATAAATAGATTGTATGTTAAAAGGGGAACCAGTTCTTTATTTTGAACAATCTTTTCATAACAGATCATCAAAATGGATCTCGAAAGAGCAATAAGTATGCTTCAGGCGCTGCCCCATACGTCCAAGACCATTGTCGATGATACACTTTACGAGAAAGTGTACTCATTTATCACCTCGGTTCTTGAATCACTGGACGACAACGCTCAAGCGATTGTTGATCTGTTTCAGCAGTCTCGCTTTTTAGAATGCGTCAAGCAAGCTTGCCTCATTGATCCTGAACCTGATTATCGCATTATCACTCTTTGTATTCGACTTTTGGGGCAATTTGTTCACCATGGCCGCGATCCTATTTTCACACTCATTGATATCGATGATAATAATACCCACCTGTTGAAAATTGTGATCGATGGTCTTACATCCTCTGAACCTATACTTCGTTTTTCTTGCCTTGAGGCATGTCGGCACTTTTTATGGTGTGAAAAAAGTCAACTATGGCTTATGCGAAACCAGAAAGTGACAACGTTGATAGCTTATGCGATATTAGATCAGAGTACCTATGTTGTAGCAGAGGCCTGTCATTTATTTTCAGATTTGTTGCAGTTAGACAAGAGAGAAACGATGTTGCAGTTGGTTGATCCTTCTGATTTGATTCGATCTATTCTATATCAACAAGATAATGGCAATGCAACAGTAGCAGCACGAGGGGAGAATGAGCAACAAGTGATTTCAGCGTTAGATTTTTGCTGGAGCATAGTCAATCTAAAGAGCCATGCTGGCCTAGAGTATTTGCGTTCAAGACATTTAGTAAATAGCAAACTAAATGGAAAAGGAAAAGAGATTCAGAAGGTTTACTTTATTGTTTTTCTTTCTTTCTTTTGCTTGTTTCGTTGGGTTTATCACCGCTTCAAATTCTTTGTAGTTGAAAAATATTTTACAATTGATACCTATGCATCAGAATAAGATCATCCGCGCAAGAATCAATGAAATCCTTCTCAATCTGTTTACGTACGATGACAATCCATTGGAAACTATATTCGATGTGGCTAATAGCACTCTCACTGATGGTAAAGTGAGTTCTATCTATTTTCGAATCAGTACTGAAACTATATAAGTAACCCCTCTCTTTTTCTATTGTATATTTGAAGCATACAATGTGGTTTTAGAGCTAGTAACAAAGCTGATGCCAATCGCAGACGTTGAATTGCTAATTACAGCTGTATCCTTACTTAATTCAACTGCTATTTTGCTTGGAAGGATTTCGTCAGAGAAAGCAAACAGTAGCAAAATGAGCGACATACTGCACGATCGGTTATACACACTTTTACATACGTTGTATTCAATTGTTACAGCAAAAGAACAACAGACACTATTGTCTATTGAATTTCAAAATGTCAAAACCATACTCGAAGGAAGCACGACGAGATCAAAAAATAGAGTTCTGCAACAAATTTTACGCGTTATGAACACGCTTGTAACTGTATCTTCTGCATCATTGAAGGTATAATATTGCTTTGTTCAGCAGTACACGCGCAATGTCATTGAATACTTAAAAGAAAGCCCTACGTTTCTGTTTCTTGTTTCTCTCAATTGTATTGCTTGATAGGAGCTCACGTTCACAGATTTTTTCAGCATTTTATCGGCCACGTCTACGTATTCCGATTCAAGCTTACTCAAAGAGATATTCAAATTACTCACCGCTGCGATGTGCCGAACATATGATAAAACAGAGGAGAATTTATCGTCACAACAAAGACAGATTTACGAGAAGTCCATTCAACCTCTGATCACAACCATAAGCAGGATCGATCTTGGATGTAAAAGCTTCATTATCGTGTTAAATCTATTCAGTGATTTATTAGAACACAAAGAATTCGAACCACTTGTTATAGATGCTGTAAGGAAATAAGAGAAAAAGAGAGAAAGGGAAAAAGAAATTGCTTGCTTACACGCAAACAATTTTCATCAAATTTGACATGTCCTTAACCAGGAAAAAGCCTTTATGGATATATTGAAGCTCAAATTCATTGACACCGAATGGGATATTCGCGATGCTGCCGTTCAATTTGTTGGTCAGTTGTTTGATAAAAACGAGGAAGAAGACGCTTCCTGCAGCGGAACAACTACCACCAAAGGTCAATTTGCTTTAAAGTATGACTTTCCGTTTGATGTCGTTCAAAGAATTCATGATTCAGAACCTTACGTCAGGGCATCGGCTTTGGATGCACTGCAGGTAAAATGATACACAAGTTTGTGTATAAATGAATGTGATGTCAATAGCTAGTAACCAAATAAAACTTTTTTAGAAAATGATAAGGTCAAGAGAAGGCTGGGAGTACATCCAACAACATAAAGTGAGTAGAGACATAGCTTCAGCGTTACCCAGCTTCCTTTACGATACGGAAGCGTTTGTTCGACGTGCAGCACTGGATGCTATAAATAGTTTGGTACAAAATCGATCGTGCCAAGGAATGATAGTGGGCAAAATAGAAGGCTCTCATGCACAAAGTGCACTTAGGTAAGCATAACAGCTGCGTTATCTCTTTTGTTGGTTGATATTAATGAGGGAATGAAGTCCCTTTATTTTGCGTAAGGTCCTTAATGATGAGGACACGGATGTTCGTAGTAAACTTTGTCGTTTGATTGGTAATTTATGGAAGCTGTACTACCATGAAAAGCATGAATCACGAAAGAAGACGCAGGAACATGAAGAAATGACTGAATTTTTTCCTAAAATCAATCCAGGGAAAATGCTGACAGAAGCGGTAAAGTTCCTTTCTTTGACGCAAAAAAAGTTAAGGTTTCTGTTGTAATCTTAAATAACCTCTATATTTTTCCTGTTAGGCAAAAGACACAAACAGGGTGGTTAGAATAGAAGCAGTGAGGGTAATTGAAGAAATCCTATCAGAATATGAAGGCGTTGCAAGCATTAATAAGAACAAACGCCAATATACCGAAATTGAAAGAGATGAATTCGAAGATATGTTCATAGAAGAATTGAAAGAAAATGCGAATTTGGCTCAACAAAAGCAGACGCTGGATCCGGAACATCTTTACCAAGAAGCCTTTGAAATCGATGCCGACGCGATGATACACTCAAGTATACCAACCAATGCCGAGGATGATGTAAACATGTTAGACTGTGAATAAAGAAATAATTTCTGCCATGTGGCAATGCAATGATGTTCGTAACTGATTATGCGGCTTACAGGGCTTTTTTGGGTCCTTTTTTTTTTTTTTTTTTTTTTTGGCTCCTAATTTTTGTGTGGCAAATCACAAGAAAGCACGAGGTTTAAGAGGCCAATCTTTTTATTTCAAAGGTTACAACAAGCGGAGTTGATCGTTGTATTTTACATACAACACCCCTTCTTTTTTGTATGTTTTGGTTTTTTAATCAATCTTTCAGGTGCTTTTTAATGCCTTTCCTATCATAGCATCATCTTTTCTCCTTTTCTTTACCTTTCTTTACCTTTTTTTTTCTCGACTACAACATATATTTATTATTGAAACATACGGCAGTACTCTATAATATTTACTACTATTAATTACGCAACCCTTTACTATTACAATCAATTTAATACAACAATGACAGCCGCGGATCAATCAAATACTATTACGGCTACTGGTACGACTGCAATACCTCCCCCTCTTATTGCTGAGTCGTCTTCCTCCATTTTTGAAATCAGTACCACACAGCAGAAGCAGCAACAGCAACAGCAACAGCAACAGCAACAGCAACAGCAACAGCTTGTCAATATGAGTAATATGATAAAGGTGGAACGGAGGCCATCTATTATCGATCCAGCCAGTAGAACGTTATACCCCATCTTAGCTGGTCGCCATCCTACCAGTGTGCATTCCAGCCCTTCAAACTCACGAAGAAGCTCTTTTACCGACCAGCATCAACTCGCACAACAGCCCGCTTCTTTCTCTAACTCACTCTTATACCCACCAAGCTCTTCTTCGTTTCGTCCTACCCTACTATCCGGTGCAAGTTCGATTAACTCACCTCCTACTTCACCGTCTTGCTCTTCTTCACGAAGATCTTCCACTATGTCGACTCATCCTACAAGTAACAATAACACAACTACGGCTACTCCACCTCAGTTACCAACTCCTCCTAATATAACCTCACCTTGGCGAAGAGAATCCTTACCATCTATCTCCTATATCACTTCTTCGGCATCCTCACCTTCCTGCTCTACTTCATCAAGAACAGCCTATAACTATCCGCCAAGCGGTATTCCCGAACATGAAGAAGAAGCAGAAGAAGAAGATACTGATATGTCAGACTTGCAGCAACCCTATCATCATCAATCACAATATCAACCTCAATTTCAGTACCCGTACATGCCATCCTACTTTGATCGCCGACACTCCCTTGCTACGGTCATGAACAGTAGTAGTAATAGTAGTCGTCATAATTCCATTTCTTCTACCGCGACTAGCTCAGGAGTAGAAGAAGACATTCCCATAAATATCAATAATAGCAGTGGTAGCAGTACAGGAGGAACGGCGACAGGAGGAAATATCAATAGTCGTAGCAGAAGAGGGAGTGAGCAAGGCTGTTCCTCTCTGGCCTACAATGCATTAGCAGCGACCACAACTGCAACACCTTACAGTAGATCACCTGCATTGCGTTTAAGTCATAAATTAGCAGAACGTAAAAGAAGAAAAGAAATGAAGGATTTGTTCGATGATTTAAGAGAGTTATTACCGATCGATAAAAGTATCAAGACCAGCAAATGGGAGATTTTGAGTAAAGGTAATGATCATTAGATTGAACAATAAGACACTCCTTTTGTAAAATGCTTTCTAATATCTAATTCACTTTAGCTCTGGAATATATTCGAGCCTCGCATCAGAGAGAGACCATGATGGAAAGAGAGAAATCTGATTTATTAAACGAACTAAATGTATTGAAAAGGCAGTAGTAATAAAAGAAGAGACTCAACCACTACTTTCCACCGGAATAACTTACAAAAGACGAAAGGCATAGAGAAACAACGATATTGATTATCAGTTCTTCAAGTTGCTGAAATATAAACGTCACCTTAAGAAACATTATGCAATTTGTGTTCAATAAAATGTTAGTAATGAATGATTATAATACACATGGTAATGATTGGGCTAATCGCAATAATACATACGTGCCCTTTTCTTGTCTTTGTAAGTTTTCTTTAAACTGCTCAATTCAATCATTATCAACAGAGCAGACTTGATGGCATCTGGAGTGGCTAAAATCATTGGGTTTGTTTAAATACTGTTAAATGATATTATTCGTTTTTTTTTTTTATAAACACTTCACTTCATCTAATCCTTTGATATATGGTCAGCATTCTCTCCTAGGAATTATTGACTGATCTATTAACGTTTGACTTCAGTGATACCAACTGATGCCAAGGGGAAGTAATTATAGCTACCGTGCTTGCTGTTGTTCTCATCAATACCTTTTGGAAGACTATGTTGCTTCTTTCTTTGACATTATGTAGCTTTTTATGATAGAAAGCTATATCTTAGAAGTGTAATACCGATTCTAAAATACACGTTGACAATAAGTATGTCAGCTATTACAATGTCGATGTCGCAAGAAAAAGGCTGGTTAAAGTTAGTAGGTGAATGCAGTGCGGTTTGTTTTAACGTTCGCACTAACGGGAGCATGTTGTTTGTATTAAAATTTGCGATGATCTCCTTATTTGTAGATATAGGAGAAAGCCACGCATTTTCAATAATAAGCGTACGTTACTTTTGCCTAGAATTTTCTCTTATTCTTGCGCTTGACCGTTTCTCATACTTGTGTTCTTTTCAGCAGATCAATCGAATCAAATTTGAGTAGGACCAATCATTTCAGGCATTTCAATGTAATTTTTTTTGTTAACCATATTTGTTCTTTCATATAGCTGTACCCAAGTTTGAAACGTTGATTTCAGTAAATATTAGAGGTTCTTAAAACAACTATTTAGAATATACAGGATTAAAGCTTCTATAAACCTTGTAATCATCGTTATCATGAATAATTTAGCAATGAAATAAACCTAAACATCGTGAAGCTATCAAAGCAGGTAGAATGAGTCTTGAGATTTGGACAAATTATTGGTAGTTCAGGCTGACCCCAAGATCCATTAGTAAAGTAGAAGGAATCAGACTTTAGCAGTAAGAGCTATCAATAACTCTTATTCTTTTGTAAAATCTGAAGAATGCTGCATATGTGGGTTAGCTTCACCTACATACAGTCAAATATAGAGAAACTATTATAGTTAGCAGTCCCTTGTCAGAAACATCAATTGAAATCTACAGGCATTAAGCCTATGGTATCAGTGGCTATTCAAGCTTTCATCTATCAGGATAATGTACAGATATGCCCCTTATTAAGCCACCTGAATTGATTGAATGCATCGCATTGAATTCAAAACCTTGTCAAATCATGGTTATCACTGCAGCTTGCAAAAATGCTTGATGGTCCTCTTGAGAAAATCTTGTTTGGAAAACCATTCAAAACCTTCCTTTACTGGATTTGGATAATCTTGAGAAAATAGTAATTTAACTGCGAGTCATAACTCATAAGAAAACGCTGGATATCTGTTGAAGCAGTGAAGCAATTTTAGAAAGATATTTATAATTAACTCAAAAAGCAAGGCTTTTTCGATCACCCCTTCTAGGACACTAAAATTACCTATCTTAGCCCACTTGGTTCAGAAATAAAAAGGTGTTTTCGATGTGCTTTGAATAGCTGTCACCGAAAACGATCCTTATTATTACAAAGATTTGGTCTACTGGCATTATCAATACCATCTACTATCGTTTGTCCTATAAGTAAACAAGCACGTATCCTTCTGAAAATTCCATCATTCCTTTGTGAAGACATTGTTCATGCAAAATGATGGGTAGTATAGCAGGCATGGTTTATTCTGCATTTGTATGCAGCAGTTGGCTTACTTTGACTTCATGGCTTAGCATATGTGATAATGAGTGGTATTCAACGACTAAGGAACGCCTTCGTTACTCTATTCACTAGCTAAACTGAGAGGTGGTTATGAAATTTGAGACTCCATTGATATAATGAAATCAATGTAAATGCTATGCAATAACGCAACAGTCCTTCCGTAAGCTTTCGAAATGCAGAATGTTTGTACTTGGACTTTTTGATAGAATCTCATTTTCGCGAGCATTGTGTTTTGCTGCTTCTGATGCTTTCTTCATATATGCCGGCAGCACAAAAGAGAACACAGTCCCAGATATTGTAATTTTATTGCTTATATCAGTAGAAAAGGAAAAGAAATAGTACGCATTACATTGGCGGTTCGAAGAGTGTTTTGAATTAAATTTGTAATCATGTCTCGATCCTGACAAACCTGAAAATTTAAGTGTTATGTATTCTTTCCTCCAGCAATATACAACATATGCAATCTTTTTCAGTTTAACGACAGTGTGTATCTGTGATTACAGGTTGTGTGTAATACAAGCTGTTCGTCTTTCTAGAATTAAAATGATTTCATATAGAATAACTATTTTAGGTGTATGTTAATAGAATTAAAAACCTTAACAAGGAAAATATTACGATTGAAAAACGAAGAGGTATAGATGTCAAGAAGCAAACGATAATGATATAAAGGTCTACATGATATTGCATGATTCTTTCAAATGATGTTTATGATGGTGATGGTGATGTTGATGGTGATGTTGATGATGGTGCTGGTGGTGAGGATGATCTTGGTGAGAATGTGTGCTGTTTTTATAACTGGTATCATTTGCATTGACAGCTTTGGGTGACCCCTTATCTGTTATTGGTTGTTGCAATTCATCTTTTGGCGAAGAAGACCTTTGATTCTTTCGCCTGGAAGCAAAAGCCTTGTGCTTCTTCTTCTTCTTTCTCGACTTTTTCTTTTCATTACAATTACAGCAATGCTGTTCTGTATCTGTTTCGAATGTGGAAGTGGTAGGGCTCGATTTCAAATGCTCGCATCTAATTTCTTCAACTACAACTTTACTGAAGCCGTTTCTGTTACTACTGGCATTGTGTTTTTCATCATCATGATCCGTATTGAAAATGCAGTCGGGAGCGTGCTGTTCATATTGTGGGGGTGGTTGATTGAGAACTAACTTCTCATCAAGATCGTCAGTGATAGCTGTCGCTGAATACGACGAAGAATCGTTAGTAGAACTTGACGATGATATTGTAAAAGATGATACCGTCTCACTCGTGGCTAATGTAGATGCTGTTACAACTTTCCTCAAATTGTGATGGCAAGTTTTATCCAATTCGTAAAAAATAATGTACGCATTCTCAGCCAGATCTGTATAAATAGCTTCACTATCTTCGTCTTTAATCTTCATGATACGTTGCTTTACATTCATGTCGTCGAATTTTAACCAAAAATCTCTATTATCCTGATTATCAAGCTCAGCTGTATCTTTTGTTTCATCCTGTTGGGTATCTGATGCCGTGCCCGGGATACGAGCATAACTAATGTAATGACCGCTGTACGGTGAATCGCCTTTGTGACATACAGCACTTTTGAAGTACAGTGTCCAGTTGATTTCATGTCCGCAAGTCGCGCACATGGGGTCGTCAGCGTTTTGATTCACAAATTTGTTAAAGTCAATGGTGACAGGTATTTCTACCCTGTTTCTGATTTTCACGGACCCACCGTTACTATCATACCGATATCTTTTTAGTACGATTGGTAATACCATATGTGTATCGGGAAAGGACGAGTCTAATTGTGTTCGGATTGCCTCTCCTTGTTCGTTCGTAGCACTATAGAATGGCAGTAATTCAAGCACTTGCCAGGCTGTAACAGCTATTTCCTGTTCTGTTTGTTGTTGTTGTTGTTGTTGTTGCTGCTGCCCATCTGCTGCTGCCTTTTTTAACATTTGTTTCAATTCGTATTTTTCATCTTTTCTCACTTCCTCTTCTAAAACGTGTTTCTGAAATGTGGGGGATGTAGCTACATTTTCAGAAAAATTGAGGCTTAATCGACGATTGTTCGTATTGTTGTCGACCTGTCGTTTAATACCGGTGATAATATTGTTGTAAAAATAGTCCAATAAGATGTCTTCTAATTTATTTTCTTGGTTGATATTTTCAGGTATTGACAAAGTAAGTGTTCTATCCGTCATGACTCTATCATCGTCTGCATCTTTATTAGCTCCATGAAATAGTCGAATTTGAAACTATAAAGATGCATATAAGCTTAGCTCTACTTTCTTTTTATGTATCATTGCTGTTGCATTGAACTTACGGGTAAATACGGTAAATCAAAAATTTCAGTAATGAATAGAAACAGCTCACTCGCATCTTCTTGGGTCCATTGTCCATTTTCATCTCTTCCGTTCCATTTTGCTTCTTCTAATACTTTTCTGAACCAATGCACGTAGTCTGCATTGACGAAATGGCCTTTTCTTAACTTGTTCACAAATAATCGCATCAGTGTCTGTAATTTAATCTTTTTCTCGCTCTCCTCATTTAGTTCATAGTCATCTTCTTCGTCGTCAGCATCAGCGTCAGTGTCATTGTTACTCTCGTTTTGTATACCGTTAGTCTCAGTAACGGTCTTTTCTCCAAAATCACCAAGTTCTTTCTCACCCTTGTAATTTTTGTTATTGTCAGAAACGTTTCCGGGGGTGGAAGGTACATTTGAGGGTATATCATACGTTAACAAAGGATCGAAAGTTGTATTGGAAATATACATGGCGAAGAGTAAAGCGTCAATATAGCAAGAGGTGCCACCATCGTTTTCCGAACCAAGCAGTGAAGATGGTGTTGCAGAAGTGCTAGCAAAAGGTGGCTCAACTAATATACCATGTGATGCTTCCTCATAGTCAATCAAGTCAGCTAAAGATTTCTTGGTATCCCAAGCATTACTTTCCAAAATATATTCAAATATTTCGGGATCTAAAGAGACGGATATATTGTGCTGGGCATACTTGGCGATAGTATTAATTTTATTGAGTTGTTCTTGAGTTCTTTTTATTGTGCTATTATTTTTTGAATTATTGGATCTGCTTGTAAAGAAAAAACTACCGTTGCTGTTGCCCATGCTGCTACGTTTCTTATGATGCTGTTTCTTTAAGGGTTGCAGTTGTTGGTTCGAGAATAAAAGCTTCCAAAATTTGTCCCTTTTCCTTACTGATTTTCTTCTGTTGTCATCTTTTTCATTCGCTGTGGTGGTATTGATTAAGTCGTACTTGTTGTTCATAAATGATTTTCTAAGAGTGTGGTATATGGGGAAGTAATGAAAAGCAATCAAGAAAAGAAGATAAAAAAAGGTTAAACTTTCGTGCATTTTGAAATCCTCAATCGCAATTTAAAAAATTAGTTTAGTCTCCCAAGAGAAAAACTGATTCGTCAGTTGCTGGGGAAAAAACGCACAGGAACAACTACCAGCAAAAAAGAAAATTCATTTTTACAGCATAACGTGTTAATGGGGCAATCTATTTAAAACCAGTCATCTTCAGGAACAGTGGACTTCGCCGCAGAAACAATAATTATCTTTTGCCTATCAAATCAGCTTACAATGATTGAAACCGTTGCTAAGCAACAATAAAGCAGTTTGGTTGTCATGCTGCCATGAAAAAAAGGGGAGCGTCTTATTTCTGCCACTTGAAAAAAAATTGCTCGCATGACTTAAAATTTTCATCTTTTATTCTTTATTTTTTATATCGTTATATGTCATTCTACTATTGTAAAAAGAAAAATCTACTCAAGCTTTTAACTTGAAGTAGCCTAGACGAGACAACTTCAAAACTTTTTCCACTAACTGCCATAGCTGTTGAAGTTCTTCCAGGCGAAATCAGTTCTTGCAAGTATCGAATAATATCAAGGCACACTGTTACACGAGATCAAAGTTACTTTTACATCATGTAAAAGGACATCACAGGTTAACTCTATGTTTTTATAAATTCTTTGAGAACTTTGTTCATTATTGAATGACGACGTTATCGTAGTTGCTGACTATAGTCCAAGCTGCCAAGGTTCAATAGGACTTGTATCAACCCTAATTTAGTACTTATTTCACAGCTTTGAGTATATTATGCTATAAATAGATTATGAAAAAGTACTTAACCTATGCAAAAAAGTTCATTGGGATGGTTGACAGTGTAGATGAATCGAAAACAAATAGAAAAAAAAAAGCAAGAGGAACGATATATGATTATAGAGGGTTATTACAATACAGTAATGGATAACTTAAATAAAGAGCAATAATAAGTACGATTAGGTATCAGTTTATGTTTGCATGGTATTGGTGCTAAATTTTCTTCTATTGTTTTACTGCTGTGATTCCTCGTTTAATTGATGTTGAAGATGCTTTATCTGCTTTACCACTTGTTCTTCCCAATTGTCATTATTCGCTTTATCAATAACGGCCTGTGACACATCACCCTTTTTATCCTCGATCACGACATGATGTGGCTCGTTCCATACCTCAATACGTGGGTTCAATCGCTCCCCTGTATCCATCTCAATAACTTCCTCTAAAGGTCTTCGGGGGTTATTACCTTCATCGTGAGTTAAGTGGGAGAACATGTGCCTTAGAGTTTCGTAGGTACGACTATTGTATTCTTCGCTCTTCTCCTTCAAATGGTGAGCAACAGGATGGCGTTGATGTTGTCGTTGTGGTGGAGGAGCAGTAGGCTGCGCTGTATCACTAGCAGTAGTAGTAGAAGGTTGCTGTGTTTCGTCCACACTTGACTTGCCGTGATGTCTGCGAAAGAGATTTTTCAAAGCGTTACTGCCGCCACTCTCCTCCCGCTTATCAGATGCTGACTGTTCCCCATTGGCCAATCCTCCTGTTACCGTTGTGTCTGACGCTTTATCTTTATTAGTAATACTATTTCTGTGGATCCAGTTCTTAAAGCTTGTAACACTTGTTTCGTTCCTTTCGATATTGCTGTTACTTTGCTGTCCTTGCGGCTCATTTGCCGCTGTTGTTGTTGCTGTTGTTGCTGTTGTTGCTGTCCCTGTGACAACAGACTGTGATCGAGGATGAACAGGCTCAACGAATCTTATACTTTGAGATTCTGTTGTAACCGGGGATGCTACATTTTGTAAATGCTTACTATGGGGTTGATATAATCGTTGGTTTTTATTGGTATAAGCCGTGGGTGATGTATTGGCTACTGCTGTTTCATCTGACTCGTCAGGTAAGAAATCTTCCTCTCTAATGTCATCGTCGTCTTCATCGTCCTTGTCACTACTATTGCTACCCGTCATTTGTATCATAGTAAATTGAGGTGGTGTCTGATGCTGCAAGGTATTGGCTAACGTGTTTCTTCTCAGTTCCTCCATTGCCTGTTGTTGCTCTTCAGCATCTCTTCCATATTCGTCTTTTCCTGATATGATGTCCTCTTCCGTAGATTTTCGCGTTGAAATTTGTTGTCCAAACTGAATCTTTGGTAACCGTAGTACTTGGCTTCCATCAGCACCGCTTCTAGTGCTGGCAATAGATAATGTACGTGTACGAATACGTCTACCGAGTTTAAATAACGGAATAGTCGTACCGTGGACTAATGTAGACGCTAATACTATGAACAGCACAACAGGGCCAATAAGTTCTAGTGTGATGGGCTTCTCTGTTGACTCATGGTAAATTTCAGCCATTTCCTCTTTAGCAATTTCTGACAAAAACACAGCACCTACGCCCATCGGACCAAACCAGCCACTGAAGATAGCTTCACGGTAAGTCTTCATTGCCGGCATGACGGGTTTGAGTAAGATAAGAATGGGTAACCGACGGAAGAGTAGGATGAGAAGGGCAATAACAACTAGTCGCCAAGGAGTCAAACCAAGTGCTGAATTACCAAATTCTGCCCAAGGCTATAATAAGTAGGCAAGTTAGATAATGATGAGCGGCAGAGAAAAAAAATGTATAGAAAAAAGAAGCAGACATACAATGATAGCACCTATGTATACAAAGACAGCCAAGTTAAGCATCATATCAATGACCTCCTGAAAATGTGCTTCTTCTGTTTCTTGTCTAAACCAGTCGTCCCAAGAAAAAGCGTTGCCTGCAACAAAACATGCTAAGAGGTCATCACTGCCTGAAAATCCTGTCATACTCATCAAGAATAGCTATCAAACGATTGAAGATGATAGTATTGTATGTGTGAATGAGCTATCATAAATTTATGGTTTCAATGACAATTAATAAAAGTCAACTTACTGCAAGGGCGATAGCAAAGCAAAGAAAGGAAGGCTTATCAATTAATCGACTATGACATGTAAGGAGCAATAATGTTACCCTTAGCGCTCGTTTTTTGTTTGCAACCTTTTGTCTGATATTGTCTCATTCCCTTACTTTCTTTCCGACCACTGTAGGATCTTTCTTGCAACAAAGCCAACAACTAAACCGATGACGCAAGATAGGATGATTTGAAACAATAAAGTGATGTAAACCCATTTACCAACGGCTGATCCGACACTAGGTTCACTGATTAAAAAGAGGGCCAAAAAAAGAAAAGGGAATCCCATACCATCATTGGCTCCACTTTTTTATGTAGGTTGTTAGCGATTCAATGTCTCCATGCTGGCATTCATTTGTTCACTTTTAAAATATACCTTTCTGCTGATAAAATATTTCGAATGTGAGCTGGGACGTGCTTTTCCGCGAATCTACCTTTCACGACTGAGTTAGCCAAGATCTACATTCCAAATAGAGAACAACGATATAAATCTTATGCTTGTTACTGTTTATGCAGTGTTCTACATGGAAAATAATCGTTTTTATCGTACCGGATCAGTAGGACAAACACATGCAGCAATGACAAGTGCATGAAGCTGGATTGCTCGTGGAAAATATGGCAAAAAGAAAAACAAAAAGTTTCAGACTCAATCAAGTTCATTGATTCGTTATAGAATGATCTTTTGCCGACTTACGTAGTTGATCGGTGGAATCAACCACCATATGAATAATCCACTTATGAGCCACATAAATATCATGACCGGGATCAGTATCATAAACATGCTCAGCCATTCTCTTCTCATGTAATGTCTAAATAGTTTGGATTGTATTAGTGATATTTTGCGATATCAGTTTATATATATTCATTGCTGTCGATGTGTTGTTGTCGAGAGAAATAGTGCTTACTTTGGTAGTTCGATACCGACAGCCATCACCTATCATTAAAATATGAGAGTTTAAAAGAGAAAGAAGGAGCTGTTAAGTCCTTAAATGGTTGAAACACTCGGGTTCCTTTTCTTCTCTCTACCTGTATAGCAAGAATACATCGGGTCAACTCTTTGGTTATTTCATTCACATCTTGCCAACTATTAGGATCAAAGCCGTTGGCCACTAGTGGACCGGCAATGATTCCAACGACTAGTGCTACAACTGAACAAAAAGAGATCAATAGGAGCACTGATATGTTGGAATGACAATAACAATTTACGGGCTTACAAGCTTCAGATAAAAAGCATCTCTCTTTTATAAACATTGATACATAGCCGAAAAAGACAATAAATCCGCTTAAAATAGCAATAGCAATAGTGAACGTTGAGAATTCACCAGGTATTACGTGCAAAGCCGTCATCTGTTGTAAAAGATATTGGCGTTTAGACAGTGACTCTCTTAAAGTAGGTACTTTGTTTGGTATAATAAAAAATTGTCAATCGAAAAAGAGGACAAGAAGAAAGAAAAGAAAAGCTAGAAAACGAAGAAAGATGATGATATATATTTTTTTTGTTAGACGGTTATACTTGAGTTTCATAGAAAAAAAAGTCAGAATGACAGAATTTTGTTTTAAAGCAGCTTTCTATTGTGTAACAATTACTTGTCTCTTCTTTTTAGCTTGAAAATTACAGGTCAGAAAAGAAATTTCTAAGTTGTGTTTTATATAAAAAAGGATACAATAGATGCGAAACAGAGAATGACACCTGCGAAGATGCGGGGAGATATAGACAGTTTTTTTTTCACGCGTCAAAATTGCTGCCCCTGGTGAAAAGGTACACAAAATGTCCGAGGACAAAATCGAGTTCAACAATGGCACACTTTAACCTTAGATCATGATATTTGTTATTTATCACGTGCTTAGGAGAGCTGAACCTTGATATGGGTTTTCTTATTTTATTCTTAATCAAAGGAAACAGTTAACAATGGTGTAAAGCTTGTTTGATGCTGTGTGGAGTTGTTAATGGAAATCATTGCGTATAGGTGCATTCCTTTGGTATTATTTATTGCACGGTAGCTATATTATACTGGCTAAGTAGTAGCACGCAGCAAATGAACCTTAATGTGGAATCATCTACGTTCTAAGTGACATTGTATCACGATTTACTTTTTTTTTTAGGCTGCGTGTATGCTTCTTCTACAGTCTCCCAACTATTGCAATAAAGTTGTCTTTTCTTCTCTCGAACATAGAAAGGGAAAAAATCGATCAGTACGATGAAATAATCTACTTCTTGGGAAGAAATAAGTGTGGCGCCTTGTTTCGGTCTTCATAGTGCAGCAATGATCGAAGGTGGAGTCAACGATCAAACATTTTATAAACCTGCAAAAAAAAATGAAAGGGTATTGATTTCCCGCCTTCACTCAGGGAGTAAGCTATTCTTTGACAGCTGATTTGGCTTGCGACAATTTTTAATCGCTGCATCGTGTACAGAATCTTGCAGACGACTTGGAGCTTTTGACAAGATTTAATGGGCTCTCTTTTGCGCGTCTCAGCAAAATACGTCCACAGAAAAGCCGCTATGGTGACAATACCAATACTACATTATATTATTGGTAAGCTTGAAAGACGTGACTGGATGACCAAACAAACTCTATGCTTATGCTAATGATTATTCATATTTTTGCGTTACAATGTTGACTATCTAGATTCAATGCTTTTTTATATAGTCTTACTTAGGTAGGTACTATCAGGAATTTCTTTATTATCTATAATCTACAGACAAATATAAATCTTTTTATTGCTAAATAAAAATACCACTAGGAATACAAACAAACAGGACAAAAAAAAAAAAAAGAAAAAAATCTTACATAAAATTTTGATAAAATAGTGTTTGAAGTCGTGTAAAAAAAACGGTCAATGTTATTGGTTATTATCAACCAATTGCTTAAAAAGAGATAGGTACATAACTAGACCACGAGACCGCGGCATTATTGTTGTTGTTGTTGTTAATGCTATTAGCGCTGCTAATATTACTGTTATTGTCCCAGTAATTATTGAACAGAAAATGGTACAATTCTCTGTCATGCAAGGAAGGATTGTACATTTGCTGTATTTGTGGCAAGTGAGTGTTGTTGTTTTCTGCGTTGATAAAAGGCGATGTTGCTGTAATGTTGCTACTCTTATTGCTCAGCGATGAATTTGATGTATTGAAATGGTTGCCATTACTCTTAACAGCCATGGTAACAGCAGGTTTTGTAGTGTTATAGTAAGTGGTGAGGTTGTAGGGTGTCACAGAAGTCGACCATTGTTGTTGACCCTGCTGACTGTGTGAACACTGAGAAGTCCCCATCACTTGTTCAGTGCTGTTACTGCTGTCATAACTATCCAGCTCGCTAATCAAAGCTGATTGTTGATAAGTGACTGTGATATTGGATGTGGGAATGGGTGCGTGAATACCATGCATCTGTTGAGCGTTTGGCATCGAAAGTGGAGAGTAGATGGCAGCATTAGTATAAGGAACAAAACCCGTGTTGTTTTTGGGGAAAGAACCATCATCTAGAGGATTGGAAGATATAATGGCAACCAATTTAGGATGGGTAATAATTGGAAGTGAGTTTACAGTAGACCCTGTAGCGCCGGCGTTACTATTTAAAGTCGTACTGCCAGTAAACGTAATAGTCGAAACCGAAGACATGCTAGACGTGGGCGAAGATACAAAGGAAGTAGACATGTACGTTGCAGGTGATGACAATGGTGCTGTCATAGGCGTTTCCTCTACATTGTTCTCTATCGTCCTTTCTTCTTTTGACATGGTGTTTTTGTTTGGTCTCCTTCTGGGCGTTTTGTTGCTGGCGGATGCCTTCCTAATTTTGCGCTGAGTTCTGGCTGAGGGTGCATTTCTCTTTCTGGTTTGGTTAGTGTTGAAAATTGCTCGGCTGTCTTGGTTATGATTCTTACTATAATTTACAGTAGTAGTAGCAGTAGGGTTGCTTTTCATAGCGACAGGTGTGGAGTAATGAGTTCGATTTCTTGTTGTTACTGTATCAAAAATGGCAGCAGTGGCTAAAGGATAAGGAGTACTTTGCTTAAACTCCAAACGGTAGACATGATAGCGAGTTCCAGGCATACGTAAGTGGTTATTGAGCACACCTATGTAGATCCTGGCTTCGTGCGGCCGAGGTAAATTAAGGTCTTCAATCTCTACGTAGGCTTCTGAGGTTCTGATTTTGCAATTGATATATTCCTCCTCAATAAAGGCTTGATTATGTATTTCAAATTCGACAAATACTGTATTCTCCAGCATATAACCCCAGACGATCCGGAGTCCTTGGGACCATAATGGATTGTTTATTAACGGTCCAGTCTTCATACTAATATTGAAAGTTATTTATGCTGTAAAAAGAATAAATAAGGGAAAGAAAGTAAATTGGCATCAATATACAGAAAAAGCAATCGCCTTTATATACATTTTCAGTCGCTTTAGAGTAAGGAAAAGGTGGGACCTGAAAAAGTTACATAAGTAATCTGAATGGAAATTGATAGGACTGACGATCTTCAGGGTTCTATACATTCGTACTTATCACCTAAAAACTTTATTTTCGTTTGTCGAAGAACCTCCTTAAAACAAAGAAATCGAAGCAGGCCTCCAATACTGAATTACCCCAAAGATTTTCCTTTTCCTTCCTTTTATGTATCGAAAAAGCGATATGGTTGATACTGCTCTAGTGAGGGTCCCTGGTACCTGTACCTGTGCTTTTTGCTTTTGTTATGTAGTGCACAGATATGGCGGGTTGAAAGCTTGTTTAATCAGCTTTGCTCACTGTACATGTTTATAATATATTTCACCCCATCATCAACTGGAAAGGAAACAAAGCGGCAGCCAGGAATTCGTCTTGAAATAGGCTTGAGTGTAATACGCTCAGAATCTATTGTTGTTGTCTTTTCCGCGTCCAGTAACAATAAAATTGAAAATGTCCTTTTTTTTTTGAGCGGGACGAGGGAAA
Organism: Mycotypha africana; assembly: GCF_025528875.1. Lineage (NCBI taxonomy): Eukaryota > Fungi > Mucoromycota > Mucoromycetes > Mucorales > Mycotyphaceae > Mycotypha > Mycotypha africana. Next base: position 2,797,307 of record NW_026515725.1, on the reverse strand, counting down.
TGCACGCGAAAAGTAGTTCAGCATGCAAAGAATAATAAATTCAAACCCATAATGAGCATTTAATAATACTATCTTTGGTTTAAATGATTTTCTAAGACATCCACTTAAGCTTATAATCCTATGAGATGTTCTTGGATTACTATTCAGAAATAGCAGTTATGAACAGGGAAAAAAAAGAGCCTCGGACAAATTGGGTTGATACATTGACAGGTGGTGCTTTCGATACTCTTATTTAGGGAGTAAAAATCGCATGCTGCAAGAGCACGGCTATTGTACACTTGGAAACTCAATGACAAAAAAAGTCTCCAAAAATTCATTTTCCTTCATCCCCCAATGATTGGGTATAGCTCATTTGACGATCATAAACTTCTTGACCGAATACAATAGGATAAGAGAAGTTACTTGAGTTGTCTGAGGTATCTGCATAGAGTGATACTTACATTTTTCCATTCGTGCAAAAAAGAAAAAAAAAAAAAAAACAAAGACTTTTTTTTCCTTGTCGAAGTAATGGAACCCAGGTGGTACTATAGTAGGTCATGCGGTTGATAATAGTGTTCAAAAATGATCGTAAAGACTAGCATCTTTGCTACCAATAAAAGCATTACCAATGTTCAGCAGGGTTCAGGTTTGAAAGAAATGTACTCGAAGAGGTCTCTTGATGCTTTATCGAGATTCTTCAACAAGTTCTTTGGTACTCACAAATACAAAAATAACTGTGAGTTGCATTTGGGAAGCTGACAGGTACCATTGAAATTTCTTCGAAAGGTACACTTAGTGCCTGTTACTTAAATATCTTTGTTCTTCAGCTTTTACTATACACTACTTATTTCTTCCTTCTGTACTATTTCTAGATGATTTGAATTCCCTTGCAAGGATGAATGGCTTTGTTATTATGAATGCTTTACATGTACCGAATCGAGTCATTGCCCTTATATGATGTTCCTTATCAGTTAACTATGCGTTGTATTACAATGTATCAATTCCTGATAAAATCAGGTTATTCTCTCGACTTTAACTGCTATGTTCAAAATCCATGTTCAGCAATGCATGGAACCAATTAAAGTGATTTCTTTTATATCACTTTAGGTAATGCATATGTATCCTTACATTTTGGCGTACTTAGGAAAAAAAAGAAAAAAAAAAAAAAAAAAAAAAAAAAAAGCTTGCTCGAAATCTCCTATTTTTGTTAATGACTTATTCCATGATGATCACACAAAAAGATCAAAACATTGCTGTACACTAATTTTCAGCACTATCTTCTCATAGTGTAAGTGTATGATATATAGTCTTTCCTGTTTCGTCCATACTTATTGAAACATCCATTATTAAGTATATTTCACTATGTAATTACGATGTTCTGCTTGAATAGTATTTCATGGAAGATTCAGAAAAATTACAGTTGACAGGCGTTATCTTCTTCAATAGATAGTACAAGATATACAAAAGCGTGTTCACTTGATCAATAACAATAATATACAGTCCCTACAGATGAGGTTTACGGGGTGTTTTATTAATAGTACTTCAATCCTGCGGATTATTGTTGGTCTAACAGGAATACAAACAAGGCAAAAGTACTTTATACTGGTTTTTTTGCTTGACTTTTGCACGAAATGGCTATTAAAATGAGATTATATTACAATTAAAATTCAGACTAATTCAAAATTATTTTGGATGAAAAGTATAGTTTTTGGGATCATACCTTTTCTGTCAAAATGCTCAATGCCAAATGTGCGAACTACTATTACTCAAACAAGGTAAATATACTGTGCCAAAGCATAGAATCCCTACACTGTTTGAGTATGTAGTAACGGCAAGCAGCAGTTAATAAAACCTCAGAAATGTACAGTGACAAATTTCACAAGATGAACTCACCTAAACGTGTAAAAATCTTTAAGCCGTCGGTAAAGAACCTGCAGCACCATTTTCGTTATGGCGATGGCGACAGAAAATGTCGGGGCGGCCATTGTGTTCCCATACGGAATTTGCAATAGTAAGCATATTTTTGGCCGCATTGCCTTACATAGAATATTTTGACAGCCTGCGATCATATGATTAATGGTAGTGAGTACAGTGTATTCATTCTAAAATAACAAACTGGCATCAATACTTTAAAGCTCATTGAAAATCATTACATCACTCGTCCTACTTGTAGATGACCGACCCTCATAAATGCTATTTGAGTAGTATACCCGATATTGTACCGAGATGGGTTGATAGTTCTGTGAGATGATTCTCGTACAGAAGTCTTCAGTATTTTGCTGTTACATTTTTTACTTATGGCTTTTATTTCATGAAACTGAGATGTTTCTTTATCAATTGCCTCACGTGGTCTTTCGTTTTACGGGCGGATTCACTTGTCAAACAGTTTGCATTTGGTTTAGAATTCACTGTATCTTTCCTATACCTTGTATTCAATTCCATAGTTTACCCTGCTCCAAAATTGTGGATTCTTATTTTGAAACCAAGGATATCAATCATCTGCTTTCAAAATAGATATTATAATTCGCTGGAAGCAACTGATACGAATAGGTTCAAATGAATTATTTTTATCCCGTCCTTTAATGCCTTTAAAAATCAAGTCGGAAGAATTAAAATCATTAGCAGGTTAAAAAAGCGAAAAATAGGTAATGTGTGGGAAGCTCATTTTCTGGAGGGGAGTAATAACAGTGAAGAATCAAAGAAAGCAAATACAAAGAATGAGCACAACTATTCTTGGTTCCTAGATGAAGAGGGATGACATAGGTTTTTATATTTCGAGTTCTTTTCTTGAAAGCTTACTAATATTATATTGTTGTTGGCAAATATCAATGAGAATTTCGTACATTCCTTTGGCAAAAGAGCAATAATCGATACAATATCTGGATATTCATTGAGTAGATACACATTCGCAAGGAGATGTATTCAGAACTCCCCACTTCACGTCTTCCGTCTCCGTGAAATTCTCATTTTCAAAACAGTAAGCTTGATGCGTTTATGATGATACATCTGCTGAATACCTTTTATTTATTGTGGTTGTTTTTAAAGTGCATCCTCCTAAATTAGTATAAATATTTGAACAATTGGACAGAACAGTTGCTGATTCCTAGTAGAAATCTGTGCTGCGTGTAATTTTTTCCGGGTTGAAAGTGTCTTTTACATATTGCCACCCTATCTCACCCTAAATGTGTTGTAGTTCTACCCCAGGTGTCATTGTCATTTATATAAACATAATATGCATTTTATAGTTTAGTGAGGCTGGCCATGTCTGTCACATTATTCTTTGTTTGCCTTCAAAACTACCAAGGTTCCAGTGTGTCCGATTGTTAACTTAATTAGCGAGGGCAGGAGATGTTACAGGGGCGGGGTGCAATGTGCGGTGGCAAATGCGTGGTTCAAACCACTTTCGGCTGCTTATAGTCATATTTAGTTTTTATTATTGGTTAGAACACTTATACTCTCTTTCAAAAGTGCTCGTAATGTATTTCTGGTTAAAGTAATGTCTAGTGAATTTATTATTGGTAAATTCAGAGAATACTCCACAAGGCCGTATATATAATACTGGTCTTTCATAATATCTTAACTACCTTACCGAGGAAAACCAGGCAGTAAAATCTTGGATTTATAGCGAAGATAACAACGCTATAGTTGCGCGTTCAAGCGTTGTAATGCCACCTACAGATTCATAAGCTCTATTCGTTAATATAAATGGCTGCTATTGAATTGTAGCTGATAATTCCAAAAAGTTGGGCGTTCCTCGTTCGCGGGATATAAGTTTCTGTAAGTCTTATGCTCTTTCTTCGATGTACATTTGGCACCCAATATGACATAAAGCGGCCAAGCTCAATTCTCCAGTTTTTACCTCTGAACATTCTATATTCGTACAAGACAATCCTTGCAGATTAAAAATAAACTTCTCAGATCAGTATAAAAATTTTTCTACAATATCATTTCTGATAATATCAACTTCTTCAGTCAAAGCTTTGTGAGCAGTTTAGTCAATGCGAATCAGATAATATACTTGAAGTATACGACAACTGGAAATCTAGTAGTGACAGCATTTTGGCTTAAAGGACGGCGATAATGGAACAGGAGTTGCTGTAAGTTTTATTATACACAGGAGTGGCAAATGGCAGCAAATGATTTTAATGGTAGATAAATTGTAACATACAAAGGCTCCATCTATCGGAACAAGTATATTAGTATAAAAATGTTTTAAATAAGCTATTATCTAAGAATTCAATGCTTTATCGATCTTGTCAGTTATTTTGTTTAAAATGGACAGGTAAGCTTTAATAACATCATCTTTCTCAGAGTTCAGGCCTAGAATATCATTGACATTCCATAAAGCTTCTTCGCAGAAGCCTAATTCTAAGTTAGTCTTGAAAATGGAATTGAGTTCATCGTTACGTATAACGATATCGTATGCGACCTCTTCTGCTTGACCAAGAGAGGCCACAATTCCGACACCGGGGACACTCTTTAGTGGCACTTTTTCAGTACGGATAATGTCGATAATGAAGGGACTGAAACTGCTACTCTTAATACTTTTGACCTTTTTTAAAAGTAAACTGTTGACCATTAAGAAATGAGGTACATTAGAGAACTTCATAGTGCTTGATACAGGGCAAAAGGAAATTGTCCTTGCGAAAGTTCTGAATGGTTTAACATCTGTACGAGTAAGCATTTGTGTGTTTAGCTGGATCTGATAATCGAAAATCTTCTCCAAGCAGACACTATTAATCACTGCCGAATTCTTATCGTTAATGATGACTTTTTCAAACCAAAAGCAACCTTCCTTCATTGTCATTATTGTTTTTGTGTAAGCAGCTTTGGGTCGATTTCTTGCCAGGCAGTGAAACTCATAAGTCGAATGGGCCGTAGTTTTGATATTGTCTGTTATATCATCAAAGAGGGCTTTCCAAACAACCGTTATGATAGCATCATCAGATGTTAGCCTATAGTATTATCGTTTAGAGCATTAGTGACATGAAATGAATAGCGAAAGCGGCTGAATGCATGCTGTGTTAAAACTTTCGACCGGCTTACATGTCAGTAATCCGTGGTCTAGCTTCGAATTGATCCCTCAAAACAGTTTCTATATCCATAAAATGCCAAACTTTTTCTTGTATATCGGCCACTGGCGATGACCATAAAATTTTACCAAGTCTAACAACCATTATAAGCGTTCACAGAATGAAAGACGATTGACAAATATATTACACAACTTACTTTGCGGAAAGTGTAATTAGTCCTTTAAACCCCTTAACAGATTCAATAGCTTCTCTTAAAACACGGCTAATATGTTTGTAGTTATAATCGTCCAGCCTAAATATGCATAAAATTGTTAGTCAATGAATGTTTGTGTTTAAAACTTTCTAAAGTCATATTGTGTTTTGAAGTTACGAAATAGGTTGATCTCGAGAAAAGAAATATGTTTTCGAGAAATCACCCCTGCTGCTTTGCTTCAATTTTTGTATAGCTCTATGCTTGGAAACACTTAGCGTATCTTCAATTAACAAATCCTTTGGTATACCATATTCACAAAAGTGATCAACTGGCACAGCTAACAATACATATTGATAGTCTAATAGGTGATCAGCCAAGGTTTGAGGTAGATACGCCAGCTTTTTGTATGTCGAAAGGTTACAATAATATAACCCGAAATGAGATTTCTTGCTGGTATTTACACAAGTAAATGATTTCACATATTTTTGTCCTAACTATTTGATAAAAGTAACCGGTATAAGCGTTGCGTTTTATTTTAATGAACATATTCTACACGCCTAAAAGATCAAATTGTCCAGACTCACATAAGTTTTTTGAACTACTTGGAGCATCTTCAATGCAGCAGCAACGGATGAAGCATTACCAGTAATGGAAATACTTCTATTTGATATTACCGCACAATCGGCTCCCGTCTCCATTGGGATTAAATTAATGTATTCAGCATTCAACATATTGAACTGAGGGGGTCCAATAAGAATATCCTCAATATCATGAACTTTGGGTTCAATGGTAAAGATATGCTCTTGTTCGAGTTCGCCCGATTCAAATTTCAATAAATCTTCTTCAGAATTATCCATGTCCATTTCTAATTCCTTCAGATGCATTTCCAAAGGCTTTCCATGTATTATGTCGCCGCGTTGTTTATCAGTGGCAGGTCCTTGATAAGTTTTGTTGAGAAGATCTAGGTTCTCAAAGGTTCCTGTCAAGCTGAATGCGTCAACGTATTCATTCTAATGAAGTTTTCATCTTTAGCTGATCATTTATCACTAAAAATATTTATTTTTGAGGCATAATGAACTTACCAACAGGGGAAGCAGTCTTGAACAAATGAGTTCATTACTAAAGTTATCAAGCGCTTAGGATCATTTTCATAGTATGTAAAAGTAAATAAAGATTTATATTACGCTTGATCACAGTCTTCTTCGTTTTCTGCTGTGATCTCAAAAAACTACATTTAGAATGTGAAAAGCCGTTAAATAATGATCGGTAGGCTCCCTTTTTTACTACCCTATTTTTCTGACTATTAATGATTACTCTTTCTTTGAAATTGTAATCAATTTTAACGTTGCTTTTTGAAGCTATCAAACTATTTACACAAAAAAAAAGTACAAAAAAAATAAATTAATAAAGGTTTGTATTCTTCTGCCTTCTGTAATTGAGCTTTACTGCAAGCTGTTTATGATACTATGGTGTACTTTTTCAGTGATAACTGCCACAGGATAGATTTTATGATTGACTTCGGTCATCATAGCAAAACCATAAATTGTTAAGGTGTTATAAATGGTACACTCAAGAAGAGAATTTAAGATCTATATATCGCTTCCTTATTAAACTACCTTTGGTCATTGTGAGATCTCCATTTGTAAACTTCGAAATGCCAAGATTATAATGGCTTCTAATAGGTCCACTTAAACACTGTGATTAATTTTGAGCGTTATCTCAAAAATTTAATCCTGCTTCATTGGGTCTATTTCATGTACTGAGGATTATTCCCTTGAAAGTGAAAGCCATTCGAAAAGCGTTTGTACTATTCTGTCCATAATGACCGTATGAATATAGACAGTTATACTCCGAGCTGCAAGTAGAAAGTGCTGTACTGTACCGCATCCTTGCAAAAATCATATATTTATATTGTTTCGCAATTACATTGGTGTAGATTGATAAATTGAAAGCAGAAAAAAAAAGAAGAATAAGAGTAGCTACCAAAAGTCAATAAACGGAAGACGATCCATATTTAAATAATAGGTTAAAGAAAAACGAAATAAAAATACTCCATGTAATTTGATTTTTCATAGTGAAGCGAAGCTTTGAACTTGTTACTGAAATTGTGCTAGTGTATCGTTGTAGCAACGCATCAGTCGTTAAATGGTAGTGATTCATAAGTATCGTTTTGAGCACTGCTCAGTTATTAATGAACTAATGGACAATAACGGCGTTGCGAAATTCGCTAATAGGAAAATGAGAGTTTCAATTTGATGGAAAACAGCTATTCTGAATATAAGATCGCCTTGAAACGATACGAGGTTCTTTAGAAACAGAATGAAGAGTTATAAATTGACTGTGCGTTTTCATGGAGTGACTTATCCACCTATATTCATACACTGATGGACAAAATGAATTTGGTTTAAAGTTTGCTTTATGTCCATATACGTAACGGCGTCCAAACTGCAGAGTGGTGATTTACTGCTAGCAGAGATGGAAGGGCTTCAAGCCAAAAAATGGAAGGTTACAATTCGATTGGGTAAATCACAGCAGCAAAAAAAAAGAGAAACTGTTGCGGGGAAAAAGCTCGCTTCATGGTTTTTTTGGGTTTTTTTTTAGCATTAACGTACCGTTTCACAGCAGCTTCCGAGTTTTGGATAAAGCAAACTTGATTCTGCGAAGGGAAAGAGAACTCATGCCTTACCTTGCGCCGAAGTTATTGTATACATTCTTATTTGCATGCCAAGGGTCAGCACCAGTTTATCTTGCCTTATTTTACTCGTCAGAATTAGGTCTCAAAAGTGATCAGATTGGTTTATTGGTAGCAATAGGTAATTGAAACTTCCTTTTGTGCAATGTAAACCATTCGCAAGCTCACTTAAGCTGTAATGCATTCAATAGCACCATTTATTTCAGCTATAGCGTGTCCACTATGGGCTGCCATAGCCGATAAAACGAAGACACATAGATATATTATGTGTATTGTGCATACTTTGGCCACCATCGCCATTGTTAGTGTCATGGGAATCTCTGCTGTAGTCCAGGCAGTGGAAGACGATGTCGACAAAAGCAAACTTACCATTACACTCGTTACCATCACTTCCGTTTGCTTTGCGTTTTTTGGAGTGCCAGTTCTACCTTTAGTCGATGGTGGTGTTTTGAAGATTCTCGGAAGAAATAAGGATCAGTATGGTCGACAGCGTATGTGGGGCTCGATTTCTTTTGGTATAGCCTCTTCGCTCGTTGGGTTCAGTGTGGATTGGACGAATGATATGAATGTTATATTCTATATATATGCTTTTTCAGCCATATGCTTCATTTTCATATGCGGAAATACACAATTTAAATCAGAGAGAGTAAATGATCAATACGATAGAAGATACCTATCTCCCCCTCAGTCTAAATCATCCCCACAAGCTTCTTCATCATCTAATAGTATATCAGATAGCCAGCAAAACAGTATGGCAGCATCATTTTCGAATTCTGGTACTTCTCGTACGAAAAGCAATAATAACATGAAGCATTTTAAAGTCGATTCATATAATGAAGTGGGAATTGATTTTGATTCACCTCAAATACGGCAGAATGAGATTCAGCGCTTAATTCAATTTGCAACAGAATCTAGTATTATCGAGGCTGTCAATTTATCAAATCCACCTTCACATAGACTATATCAAGCTGTATCAAATGCACGTCAGCCAGTAACATTATTACAGCTACTGAAAAGATCTGAAGTCTCTTTGTTCTTCTTGACAATGATGTTAATGGGCGCGGCCTTGAATATGGTTATAAGCTTCCTGTTCATCTATATGAAGCAAGACTTAGGCGCAAGTTCATCACAAGTAGGGCTGACCGGGTTGATCGGATCATCAACTGAGCTTGTTTTCTTTTTTTATTCTAAAGATGTGAGTACGTTATTCTTTAGAGTAATATTCAATGATTATGACTAACGCTCAAACTTGTTGTTAAATAGCTTATTCGAATCCTTGGTATAAAAAGTCTAATTATTCTTGGCCACGTCTTGACCATTGTCCGTGTTTTTGCCTATACAATAATACCAAAGGGTCCAACTGGAGCAAATATAGCACTAGGTTTACATCTACTGAATGGCATGGCATTCTCAGCTCTTTGGGGAGCTGGTGTCGTTCAGGCAGATGAATTGGCTCCACCATCACTACAAGCAACTTCGCAAGGTGAAGCATGATGAGTGTGCAAAATTGTTCCGCGTCTACTGTTAACAAAATTCTTCTATTTTAATGAACAGGTATTCTGGCTGCCATGTACGCTGGTGTGGGAGCTGGGCTCGGTAGCCTTATAGGAGGCATTGTATATGAACAGTTTGGATGTAATGCTATGTTTTATACAGTTATCACTCTCACATCTGTAAGCTTAGAAATTTATCTTGAGACCAATACTAGTTTTGGAATTAGCGACAACTGTCGCCGGCTTTATAGATTGGCGAATCATGTATATTGGCGCATCCAGTATGCTCGCGGTATCGGTCATGCTGTTCCGCGATGGAGAGGAGGCGGTACAATTCGGTTAGACGATAACTGACATAGCTTCAGCCGCGTTTCATATCGGTGCAAATGTTAAAGCTATCATTGGTAAAGTACGATATATCAAATAATTGGCAGGTTCGTTGGGAATCATAAAAACAGGAAACAACGCAGGATATCAATTGCGAAGTAGTACCATATGGCAAAACATGGCAATAACGGAAAAGTTCTGTTGTCTTACTTATTCAGAAGATAATTTGCAGAATGCATTATACCCCTACGTAATAACGCTTACTCTTTAATACCACTATTGTTTTCATTACTACCTGTTAAAACTTTGTATATAATGTATATAAATGAAATCCACTGTAGGAATTCAAGTGTTTCTTTGCCCAATAGTTATTCTTCGTTGGAATGAATATATGGTTTTGGTCATTAATTTGACAGATGTAGAAGGCGGTATATTTTATTGCTATTACGAGCTAGCGTTGATTTTTACTCTAGGCCTCTGTCAGTGAGGAAACTTGTGATCTCATATTTATGTTTCGCTCTAAGAGTTAGTTTAAATGTATTATCAGACAGTAAAAATATGTGTACCAAAATGTTTGGATCCACTTTACTACTATTTTCAATAGCAATAAACTCTTCCCCGACAATTTGGACGATGCTTAAATCCCACGTTTTACGCAGCCTTTTAGCAAGTTTTCTGATTTGCCTAAGAGAGCATTCAAAAACTCGTTCTTCTTCACAAGGATATTGTAACCACAACTGTCCAAACTGTTCTGTTGTTAATGAGAGATTTTCTTCTTCCGGAATCTGCAGCTCAAGTTCAAGGAGATTCGACATCAGGTTATTTTCCTGCTTTAACTACTTAAAATTAAAGGTTATCATATAATGAATTATCACAACGTATTCTGCAATACAATATTACCTTCTTTGCCGGACTATCAGTGTAGGTTCTCTTTCCTTCCACCGATACATCGTTTTGAATGCGAGGAATGTTTGAGTACTATATGCATTTACATAATGATTGTTGATAGGTAATTCCAATAAAGCACATTACTTCTTTATAAAGCAAACGATTACCTGTTCCACTTGCAAAGAAGCTTTCCGGTCAAGACTACGGTGATATAGCAATGTATATTAGATGATAATAATCGCCCGTCAGTTGCTGCAAATATTCTTACCCATCAGTTAACAATAAAGTATGCGGACCATAAGGATTAGGGCTGCTTTTTTTTAATACTTGGCGTTTGTCTAAAAAGGCACAAGTGTTATTGAACAAGTTTATGCTTCAAGCTCCCAAGAAAAGTGGACTTGCCTTCATAGTCTGAAATGAATCTTCCTATACCGATTGGTCGATTGGGGTTTTCCTTGATCTACACATAAGAATTTTCATCAGCTCACTTGACGGAATAATGAAAAGCTATTTTGAGCCTCACATTGGTAATGTCGGGTATAATACTTCTTTCTTCTAGAAGTCTTTCAAATGAATTGTCCTTCAGAATAGAGGTCAACTGATACGCTACCTGAATATCCAAAGTTAGTTCATGAAGTGTCTGTGACGAAGCGTTTTAATCCTGCATTTTTTTAGTTTTTCCTCTTACAGCTTGCCTTTCAGAGAGAGATGACTTCCTAAAATTCATTAGAATGGCATCTAAGTCAGACAACCATACATTACTACGGGTTATACATTTTTTAATGGCTTGTAAACCATAAATTTGAAGATATTCATCTAATAACAAATTATTACATATAAAGAGGGTTGTTTAAAAGCGTCTGATAAAATGGTACTGAACGGATTACCTTCAACAAGCATGATCCATTTTTGCAATTGCCTCATTATATCTACGTCAGTAACATCGGATGCCAAATACCCATTCTCTCCTAGTATCTACAGTTGTTTGGATAAGAACGTAAATATCACTGTAAGCTAGGCTTATACGTAGTAAATATTAGTCTCACCCAAAATAGAAACTGTATGAATACTGATGAGAAAATATTTGAATTTGTCCGCGCCAGTAGGCGATATGCTTTGTTAACTGATGCTTCTCTTAGAATTGTGCTATCGGTTTCATTAGCTAAGGCTATAGATTCATTGCAGCGATCAATTTAATAAATACGTTATTTGTATGTTAAAATATAAGTACATACTGTCTTTGAGCAATGTACATTTTGAGATGACGTATTGCTCGTCCAAATGCTTTCTTGACTCTGCCAATATCATGATTAACGTTTCAACAAACCATACATCTTCTGAGGCGCAATAGTCTGTTAGCCGGTTCGCTAACCAATAGGCAAACATTGTACTGTTTTCTTTGGAATCATGTATTTCCGTTAGAGCCTCCAAAAGTTGGGAACTTATTTCCTTAAGCATTTTCTCATCTATTATGCTATCCAGGATTTCTAAAGACTGGCTTGAAATAGTATCATCAAATGCTGAGGTTCGGATTATATCTGCTATCAAGGTTCCATTCAGCCATTTTGTCTTCCAAAAACATTTATCGACAAATGTTAAACCCTTTAGTCCCAAGTATTTTAGGTTGTGATTAGATGCTTGTAAATAGGGTACTAGTAGTTGGAAAGGATTTTCATCTTGAGCTGATAATGTCCCTAGTAAAATAGGGTCAATCGCAGCTAAGAGCTTAATGCATTCGAGTACAATTGCTATTACGTGAATCACAGCAATGTCAGTTTTACTGTGGAAAGCTTAATTAATGTTTTTCCTTTAAATTGCTTACCAAAAGCCATATCATACTTCTTTTTTATACTAGCAAGACAGTCGATAACAAGACTATACAGTTCTTGAGGAGATCTATTTTATCGATGAGCAACGCCAGATCTTTTTTAATGGCTGTCATCTCTTTTAAATTACCCGATATCCAGCTCGTGATATATGCCATAGATTTTCAAGCAATCGAGTTGTGCCCATGGAGCCATTACACCATGGTAACTGAATGATATATGTATACGTTTTTCAATTATCTGTCTATGGATATTGTAGATAACGGGTAATAAATCCTGAAACCTCGATGCCCCTTGCTCCTACTTAAAGTTATTGAGTATATTCACAATTTATAGATATGTAGTTTAGCATACCATTAGTATCATTTTCCAAACGGATAAAGCAGCGTATACAACACTTATGTCTTTGTCAACTAAAGCTTTCCTTAATGCCATTTCGATGCGCTCACCGTTCGCACCACAATCCTTATATAGAGAATATAAAGCCATTACAGCTTTTTTCCTCACCACTTGTCTAATTATATAGGGCGTTAGAACTGATAATGCCTGATATTGAGCAAAGATCTATTCACTTTACTTTGGGAAGTCTATAGCTTGAATGACACAGTCCAGTACACTTTCGAGCATTTGCTCTGGTTCGATGTAAGAAACAGCATTCAAAGCAGCACAAACGGCGATATAATTCTGACTTTTCAAGTCCCTCAACAGTGTATTGATGAGCAAGATCCCTAATTCATGACTCCTGTTTAAAAATGATATGCAAGCCAAATACCCTTCAAAGATGGCAGATTGTTAATGCCATGACACCTCGTACCATAAAAAATTAGCTTACAATTTACCCACACGTCTGTCTATTTCTGTCTCCCCACTTTGAGTCGCCATAATAGCGTATATAATACTGAAATCAACGTCATAACCCAGCATATGACAATGAATGAGTCGTATTAGGTACTCTTTCATTTTACCCTTTTTCGCATGTATGTCAGAATAATATTCGTAACTGCAAAATTCAGCTCAATTATAAAAACCAAAATATTACCGATGGAACGTCTGGTGAGGCCAATTTGCTGTTTAACGTTTCTAATTCATTCTTTACATGGCACAATTCTTCCTACATTCTTTAATGGTCAGGTTTGCCTATTATGAATGCCGTTCACTTGATTTGCTTTACCGTTTTGCTCTTTGCTTGAGTTAGCTTAGTAATGAAAGTAAAATGCTCTGTACTAAGTCCAGAAGCTAGGAATTCAGACGAAAAATAGTTATTCATCCGTGACATTCACAATAAATATGGCATAAAAAGTAAAGCTTGAACAAAACCTTCCGTTGCATGATTGAGACTTATCACAATCTGTGCTTGAAACTTATTTGTGCTTAAGGTCCCGTGATAACTGCTAGCAACATAAAGATATTCAATGACGAAAATAATGTTATCGTATTGGTCTTGCGTGTAAATATTCTGCTGAAGTTATCATCATGAACTTAAATTGTAGTTTAAAAGAAGTGCAGTTTATGAGGAAGTGTTGCCATATTCAACAATCAATCGCATTTATTGCCCCTAAGGCAACTGAAAGTCGGTAAGCAAGCTGAAGTGGCATACTGTAACTTTTTCTCTTTCAAGAAAAAGCGATTTGTGTATAATATTAATGAGTGACAATAAACCCCATAGAGACAGTATCGAATGAACAAAGAACAAAGAAGTTAAAAAAAGGAAACTACATGTAATGACAAAGATTGTCATTAAGGAAACGGGCTTCTTAGCGTACATTTTCCAAATTATTTCATAAACGAGCCACTTAAACCTTCTACGTTATCCGCCGCATTATATGTGCAATGTTACAAACCTATTAGTGTAAATGAACTGTGCTTCATACTTTTCTGCTTAATCGAAGATGCCGTTATCAACACTGTTTTACTTTGGCAGTAGAATGTTGCTTTTTTGCTGTTTTCAACAATTTTTACGGTTCTTTCATTGCCTAATGTACATGCTCTGTTGGGGTTCAATGTATCTTTTCCTTGCATTCTTGCTTAAATATGGCATACATTTTTTTCTCGAAGCCTTCTTCTTCCTTCACATTGTCCTTCTTTTTTGCTGGTCAACTTTCATTCTTGCCATCAACCATAGCACTCTATTTCACCATCATCATATTTTGTAATTGAATGATGATTGTATTGGGATATACACTATACAGTAGATTCTCTTCTTCTGCAATGGAAGTACAACTTGCTGTCATTCTTAAGACTACATTTGGCGTTTTCCTTAAGCATACAAACACTCTCAGCACAAACAGCACCATAAGTTATACTAAATAGATGCGCCCATCATGTATAAATGGATAAGTGTAAGCCTATGTATGAAGCATATCACGCCCTTGTTCTGTTTACTACTACTCTTTGCTGCCTCTCTGATTTACTTCCGAGTTGTTCTTATAATTCTTTCAGGGCATAATATTACTTCTCAAAAGTTCAAGAAAAAAACTGCAAAAGTGCTCTGGAAGAATTGAGTCGATGATATTAGTAAGACTCTAACGACTGTTGATATTGTTTGTTTTCGGAAAAAATGCCAGTGCACTATTGATTATAGACATCACGTTGTTAATAACAACTTCATAGGCAGTCAAAATACGGTGGAAAAGAACAATAAATATTTACTAATATTTCTGCGACAAAAACTCACTATACTGTAACAGTACCCTAGTCAACTTTCTACACTGCAACACAAATGAAACATTGCCGTTCAGTACATTCTAAAGGCATGGCTTTAAAAATGGTAAATGGAGATAGGGTTTTCTTGGCAATAGAATGCTTTTGATGTCATGAATTTTGAAAAGAAGGTCCACCTTGTCAGTTTTGAAATATCTTGATCTACGAACTTAATCTCTCAACTTTGTAGATATTCTATTTAAGGAACTTGCAATTTTGTCAGGGCTTTGAAAAAAAACAAAACTGGTAAGCTTTGTGTGGCTTCAAATAAAAAGAGAAACATGAATTTTATTAACGGTAAACTCTATACCTCAGCCATATCATTTTTGACTGCTTCCATAACAATAACAATGCAAAAATGGCACCCATACTTGGTTAACACAAGTTGTACAAACCATTTCAATTCGTAAAAGGGACTATATAATAAGCAGCTGGCAGCTCCCTTTTCAGCCCTTGTCCTTTTTGATTTCTGACAATCAAGTACAATATTTTAATCATTATCATGACTAATCAAAGAAAGGATACAGCATATATTACTGATAAACCTTATAATAAATCTGAAGCACAGCATAAACAAGCGATTACTTTTATTTTAAATGACGAATCTACAGCATCCTACAGCCTAAGCTCTCAACACGATAGCGATAGTCTTAAAGCCAATGGCACAACACCTGCAATAAGGCCATCTGTACGTAAAAAAGAACTTGGATACGATTCATCTGAACTCTTGAAGAAGAAAGTGCACACGAAAGTGCTCAACATGCAATCACATAATTCTGAAATTGAAGACACAGAAGACAGCTCTTGCTCAGAGAGCGAGAATGATGAATTAAGTTCAATACAATCAATACCGCTCTGTTGTCAAGCAGCTCAGAATGAACTGAAAGAGTACAAAAAGAGAATTAATATACTCATGGCATTGGTTTCAAGGCAAACAGCGGAAATACGCTCCCTAAGATCCATAATCCATACACATAATAAGCTTACAACACAACAAACAGAGACAGACAAATCTTCTATGTTGCACGATTGTTATCATGCACGCAAGCGAAATAAAAACTTTTGATTACGTAAGGAACGCATTGCCCATTTCTCAAAGAAGAGTATATTTTGTTTCCAAAACTTTGTTTTTCGTTAATTTTTGCAATCGATGTTTAATTTGTTCTTTGTTTTGTTTCTTTTCTTTCCACTTAACCTTCCTCTTCTTTCCTGTGGAGCTGTATTAGAATTTTTGCCTTTTCTTCATTCTTTCCTAACCATAGAACGTAATGCATGATCTTGACAGGTACATTCCTCTTATTAATTTGAAAAGTACATGAATGGGAATCCCTGTCGGCGATTTCTCGTCCTGTAGGTTTCTTGTTATTGATTAAGGGTTCTGAACGCGGGAATGATTCATTGAAAATAGACAATTGGAGCAACTGAGACGAGGAGAAATCATTACAGAGCAGGAAGTTAAAGAATTATGTGCGAAAGCGAGAGAAATTCTGATTGAGGAAAGCAATGTACAACGAGTCGATGCCCCAGTGACTGTAAATACCTCTCTAATCGGACTATTATTGATTGTTGTTCATTAACAAACGTTGAGACTTATTGTAATTACAAAATGCATATTATTCATTGAATAGATCTGTGGTGATATTCACGGTAAAATGACAGATCTTAAAACTTCGATATTTGAATCAGTTAATAAGTTTAATAATGACTTGTTAGGCCAATTCCACGATTTGAAGGAGCTGTTTCGTGTAGGAGGAGAATGTCCTGAAACAAACTATTTATTTATGGGTAAAGACTAGACTTCCCGTAAAAACCTCACTTTAATTGGGGAACAGGCTACTTCATTCTATTCATACACATGTGGTTTTTCTTAGGCGATTTTGTCGACCGTGGATATTATTCAGTGGAAACATTTCTTTTATTATTGGCTTTGAAAGTTCGGTACCCAGATAGAATCACACTTATTAGAGGCAATCATGAGAGTAGACAAATTACACAAGTATATGGATTCTATGATGAATGCACACGGAAATATGGCTCTGCCAATGTATGGAGATATTGCTGCGAAATTTTTGATTTTTTAAGTCTGAGTGCCATTGTTGATGATAAAGTATTTTGTGTTCATGGAGGTCTTTCACCGAGTATCAACACATTGGACCAGGTATACCTTCACTTTACTGTTATTATCGTCTTGAGACATATATTTGATGAACGTATTACTTCAGATTCGAACAATTGATAGAAAGCAGGAAGTACCGCATGATGGTGCTATGTGTGATTTACTCTGGTCTGACCCCGAAGGTAAGACTTCGGCATTACAAAAGAGACTTCTGATGTCAAACTCACGTATGTCTTTTACAGAAATCGACGGTTGGGGCTATAGCCCCAGAGGTGCTGGATACCTGTTTGGCGGAGATGTTGTTGAAGGAGTAAGTACAATGGAAAGTTCGTTGACAATTACAGACCGACATTCTTATTCCCCTTCTTCAAATGTACAGTTTATACATACGAACGGCCTCGACTTTATTGCACGTGCACACCAGCTCGTGATGGAAGGATATAAACCAATGTTCCACGATATGATAGTTACAGTTTGGTCAGCACCAAATTATTGCTACAGATGTGGGAATGTCGCTGCTATATTAGAGTTAGATGACTATTTAACTAAGCAGTATAAATTATTCGAAGCAGCACCTCAAGTAAGTCAACAATCATACCTACAATCTAACGTCCAGAAATCTATGTTAACATCATTGTCTCTTTGCAACAGCAGGATATCCGCGCAATGCCTCAGAAAAAGTCTTTACCTGATTATTTCTTGTAATTAATCTTCAGTTTCCTTACATGCATATTTCTTTTTGAAGATCTTTGAAACCATCTTATACATATAATTGTTCGATTTATTTGTTCAATATACTGATCCAGTCTTTTGTCTTTATTCCTTTATTTTATTATTGTTACACATTGTATATAAAAGAATTACTTTGAAATAATTACCTCATACCTACATAATTATTGTTTTGCCTTTGATTTAACACATGATTCACTAAGCAATTGACATCTTAGCTCCATTCGATTATCCCATTCCTTATCTTCCTGATTCTGTATATAGTAGTTCTTGATATTCCGTATCCAAATAGTTATCGCATTTCCATTGTCCTCTTCATTTACTGTTAGACGCGTTGTAACAGCAATCTCATACATCGCATAGGGTATTGCCCATTGTTGGTGTTTATCATAATCTGTTATAGGTATAGATAGTATTGACTCAAAATGATTCAAGGCTTGATCTAAACTACCCTCCTTATCACGGCAGATAACGCCCACAATTAGATGGTGTAAAGGGGATACATTGTCTCCATTTTGTCTACCGTTGTTGACCAGCAAGTTTGATAAACCTTCTTTTATTCCAATAAGTAGCTCCTCTTTACAATATTGAAGACCGTTCCACAGATAGAGAAGCTCCCAGACTGGGGCTGCTTCTGCATGATATGCTCGTAATACATCTTTCAAGTTATTTTTGCTTGTTGCAGAGTTAGAAAGCCCGTTCCAATAGCGCACTTTAGCTTCGATATATTGTTCATTAGCTGATAGTCTGTATCCTTTCTTTTTTTTATGGTCGAGTATATTAACCATTTGTCGTGCTTCAAGAGAGGCTCTTTCATATAAACCTGCTGCCAGCATACAACACGTGGCTATGTAATGATAAAATAGACTTGAAGATTTACAGAGGGTTTCCAAAGCGAAAAAAGCCTCTGTGGCAAGTAGATAGTTGCCGGAATACATATGTGTCCTGAACAAGTAAAATGAGATAACTTTAGACCAGCAGAAATCTATTCTATTACAATGATGCTGTCAATTAATTTACCATCCTGTTTCATGCAATATCCAACAACGGAATTGTGAAAAGCCAGTTATTGATAACTGTTTTAAGCTATTTTCATTACTCCTTGGAACGATCGTTGTTGAAAGACCGGCAGTATTTAAAATTTGCTGAGATGCATTAGTAGGTTCCTTCGCTTTATTGAGTAAATCTAGGCATTCTTCCGCTGAATCCCCTGCTAAAAGCTGTAACTTTGCTTCAAAAATGTACCATATACGGCCATTTGGAAACTTTTGTTTCAACTGCTCTAGTAATTTTCTTCCTTTTTGAACGCTTAAAAAGCTGTTGAATTGTGGCTGAATATATGTTGAGATGTTGGTACAAAATAACAATAATACTATTGAGCTTAGGCGTGAATACATTGTGGAACTTTCTTGAGACCTTTCCAACAAATGAATTGACATTGCTAATGTTGAACGATACCCCAAGCTACTCAATATCTTTCTAACTAGGCTAGATCAGTATTGAGCAATTTGAAGTTTATAATGGCATAGGTGCCAATTACCTTTTAAAGGTGACAGTGATAGCACCATATTAAACAAACCAAGACCAAAATATATACCGCTTTCGAGTAGATCATCATTCAGGATTTTTCCATCGGTACGGGCTGGTGTATGCATTCGATCAAAAGACGATACTGTGCACTGCTGTATTGTTATTCCCAGTTGTTTTTCAAGCAGAGTCTCGTATATTTTTAGTGCCTTTCGAAAATCGTAAATTGCCTTGATATTATCGAACCAGCTATTCCGCACAATCTGTAATGTGGCCATCATAAAAGTGCAGTGAGCATTCAATAGGCCTAGATGTACTTCGGTTTTATTGTGATTATTCTTTTTTTTTTTTTTGGAGAAAGAGAGCAGTAAGAGTAACGGTTTATAAATGTTGCTATGGATATGGTTTTTTCAGAATGATCTAAAGCATCACTTACCACTGTTGCTGCTGTTGCTGACTTTCTCCTTTTCTTGCAGTCATTCATGTAACGTAATAACTGTAATTGGAGCTTCTCCAATATCCCAGCAACTTCGTCAATTTCGTGCATGTCCAAAGTCAGCATAGCTGTTATATAGTCAAAAAGAGCCTTTCCAAATGCAATGTATGGTGAAGAGCTTGACAGTTCTTTATCTTCAGAACTTGAGCAATTGAATATACCGAGAGCATCCAGGATCTTATCGTCCAGCACTTTCTCCTTAATAAATGAAGTCTCATTGAGTGTTTTGAATGTTGTACTCAACAACACATAGCAATACTCCCGAAAAACTTACGATGCCCATTTCCAATTTGTTCAACCCAATGATATATTCATCGATTATATCTACATTACAGTCTGAGGTCCTTGGACTACCACCAGTAAATTTTGTAGCTATCTTTGAAAGGTGGCGCAACATTATGACGCTCTACAAAAAATTATATAAAAAGGCAGGCATCGGTTAGTGCACTACCAGAATGCTGATACAATGAAAATTGGCCACTATTATCAACATATGAACGAGAAGTTTACAATGGTGGGGTCAGTTATAAAAAAATTAAAAATGTATTACTAACGTAAAGCTACAGTAATTTGAAGAAAAAGAAAAGAATTTAAAAAAAGTCAAACACATCATTAGAGAATATAAAGCATGTAATGTACAGTTTAATAATTAAGAGGTTGAGAACCACTGTTACGCATTCTGAAAAAGGTAGTTGCGCGGAGCGAGCTAAACCTGTTTCTCCATTTAGTCTCCTTTTTCGATTTTTCTTTTGTATTCGTAGAGGATGGACCATTCGTAAATGAGAACCGTGAAAAGGCCTTGCTACTTTGGTCAAATACCCCTTCATTTGGATCGCTAGCAAATGATTTTGGCCGATCGCTTATTTTTGGTCGTGACAAATACTCCTGACTGTTCCCTTTCAGGCCGCACTTTTTCGACTTCAATAATGTACTATCTGCATTCTGGTTATTTAAAGGTAAAATGTGAGAGGGAAAAAGATGATTGATGAGTATAAACCCAATTCAATTCAAGGCAAGGACTTCTTATACACCTACCTCATCTTTAAAGAAAATTTGTGATTCAAATGATAATGGCGTCATCGATTTTCGATGAAAACTGGAGAGTCGATGTAAGACTTTTCCGACGAACAATTTGCTTTTTGGAGTGTTACTCTCTGTATAGCTAACATTATAACTCCTGTTTAGAATGTCACTATTCATAAGAGTATCATCACTACCCGATGGTTGAGGCGTTCCTGTTAGAGATGCATGGCTTGTAATCACTGGTCGATTGTTAAAGCATTTTGTTTTCAATTGTTGCTTTTCAAAGGTTGTATTCGTCCCACTACTTATATTACAGTACGAATCTTTATCAGCCTGGACTTGAGCACCCATTTTATTTTCCGTACTCGAGTATGCAGAGCTTATGCATGATTGATCTTCAAAATCTGTCACAGATATGTGATGTGCGCGTGAGTTGGAAGGTTTGGAATCGATTGCTCTCTTATGCATCATCAGCGAGAAACTTGAAGCAGAAGTTCTGATGAAAGAGGACGATTTACATTTTTTCAGAGGCTCGTTAGTAACACCTGGAAGATTACTGGCAGAGGTTGCGCTACAATTATTTACGTAGCTTTGGGGTGTGGCAGGCGGCTCCAGCGATAACTCTCTATCTTTGAAATACCATGCTTTCGATGATAAATACTCTTGCGTGCAAACATCGCGTAACTTATGATCAATTATGAGACGAAGAGAAAATTGGTAATTGCTTTTCGTTTTCCAAGGTATTTTTCCAATCATAAGATTGGTAGTATTAGTGGCAGTTAATGACAAAAGATCTAAGGAACTGGGTCTTCTTTGGATTCTTCCAGAGCCTACCAGATCTGGTTTTATGTACAGTTCAGAATTGTTTCTTGGTTTCAAAGCAAAATTATCAGGTCGCTTATGCACTGTTGACGGATGATAGTCAACCGAATATCGTTTTTTCAGTGAAACCTGCGCTGATGATTGCCTTGAATAACCTCCCGCTGGTAAGGCAGTAAGTGATTTTGTTGAACTGTCATCAAATCTGACGTAGCTTGATAGAGATCTCTTTAACGGAGATGCGACTTCCCTCGCATCCTTCCTACATATTACAGTTTCATTCGACGTATCATTTACTGTAAGCGAGACTCCTGCCATGGTTTTATCAAGCAAATCGGTAAACGACTTTGATATTCTAATTTTCTGAGGTGTTGAGCCAGCTGATATGCCCGGAAGAGAGGAAATGATCGTATTTCCTGCATCTGTATTGTTCAATTCCATAACTTTGCATTCGCTTATTACCTGCGTCAGCTTTTTAGTCCAAAGTTGCTTTTCATGAGAGCAGGTGGCAGTGAAGATGAATGCATGTTTTTTGCACCGAACGACAAACGAATGCTCTCTCTGACCTTAACAGTTCATGTAGTAAATAAGATAAACAAATTGTTGATCATGACGTAAGTTTTTTGTTTGATTACCTTCGATGTCTTCTAAGTTTTCAAACGTAGCTGAGCAGAGTGGAAACCAGTATTTGGGCTCATAGTAAGTTACCTTCTTCGGCTTAACCATAATCATATAAGTCGAGAAAATGAAGCAACCCAGATATTTTGGTTTAGAAAACGTTTGACCAATAGCAGAATAAGTTACTTCAATAGCTCCAGCGAGTATGATGTTGCCCAGTTCGGCGACATGATTTTTTGTCAATCTCCAATCCCCACTTAATCGCTGAATAAAGCGATCCGTACGCTCTTTTAACTCCCGTTGATACTTCAACTCATCGATCTCTGTTACTATTTCATGCATTTTATCTAACAAAGTTTTCCACAAATTGTATTCTGTACATCGAGGCGGAATATATTTCATGATTTCTTTGATAAGTAATTGATATCTGCATATCCGCTGCACCGGCTGACACCAGAAAAGTATATAATGGATTTTGCATTGTTTCGGATAACAACAGCAATAACAAATACAAAATATAAGAGTATAGCAGTTTAAGATTAGATTTGAGGTTGAGCTGGCAATGCAGAAGGATACAAACCTTAATCAAATAATCCTCGAAATGTAGCTTCTTTTGTTGCTCGTAATAGGATTGTTTCTGCTCACCTTGTCTGTTGAATAAGTTGAGAGTTGTCGACACTAATGACAGTTGCGTTTGAATTATTGAGCATTCCTTTAGAAAATCTGCCCATTCGGGTCGAGATCTGTATTCTGATGTCAGGGTCCACGCTTCTGCGTGAAGATCGCAGTATTGTTTGTATAATGAAAAGTGAGCGATCTGTGGTAAATAAATAAGCAATGGAAATCATCAGTTAAATTTGCTCATCGAGTTGAAGGTATTTCATTTTGAAAGTTGCAGCTAAAAAGAGCTTTCCGCCACTTCATTGTTCCCATCATTTTGGGAACTCGACAGATGCATGCACAGATAAAGCACTTCACGTGACCTTACCTGATCTAAAAATGCATTTACAATGAAGGAATGGTTTTCGTTATTACTAGCGGTAGTATTGAAGGAGGACATAAGCTCCTTATGAAATGACAAAATTTGACTAGAATTCCGCATAATCATAGATCTATCTTGTTGAGGAATCCATTCTTGTCGCGATAGCGCTTTTAAGCAGACCTATATAATTCGGTCATGGAACTAACATTAAAAATGCCTGATTTTTATATCTGTACTAAAGGAAGCCTTGCTGCAGATTTACCTGTACTAGAAAGCTTAGATCTCTCACGTAAACCTTTTCTGTCTGAAGTAATTCCTCAATAGCATGTTTCTTTTTCCTCTGTAGCCTGTCCGCATCTCTTGCCTCGAATTCGTCGTCTTCAAATCTTTCGAAATCTTCTGAGGGCGTTGAATTATCTGTCGACGATACTGAATGAGCGTCGGTGTTGTGTTTTATATGCGAATCAGGTTCAATAAGCGAAGCTGAACAACTGCAGTAACTGGAGGAAGAAGATTGATCTGTGCCTGATCGGGATGAAGAATGGACTTGCCAAGGAGAAATAGATTGTTGGTTCTCTTCCGGTATGCTAATACTGCAATCATCCTCAATATGCTGGTAACAGCAATGACATTGACAACAACAACAACAACAACTGCTGCTGCTGCTCGTATAAGATTGATCATATGCACTGACGGAATGGTGAATATTTTGTTTCATAGGTTGATCTGACAGTCGGATATTACTTAAACAGTTCAGATAGTCAAATGTAAAGTTGATGCTAGATTAAGGATCATGCAAAAAGAATATGGAGCTGGTTGGTTATGCACGGCCATTCAGTAGAATATGTTAGCTATATCTACCTTGTTGATAAATCACTGGAATTTGAATGTTAATCGTTCTACGAAAAAGGGCGGAAAATGATAAATAAGAACGAGAACTGAAGTACAGTGGATGAAATAAATTCTAATGAAAAGGGGAGTGGCAAAAGAATGGGCCTCTTCTTCAATAAAGTAAATAAGCCCGCCAAAGCAAATGAACACAGCAGTCCTTACAGAGCAAAATGAAAAAGTAAGAGAAAGATATGCGACACACGAACACTATAAATAATAACAAAAAAAAAATTAAAAAGAAAAAGATTTGACCCCTTGTTCTCCTAGCTTCTCCTTTCTTTTTGATAGAAGTGTTCCATTTGAGCAATTTAAACTTTTACATGCTTGAGGAATTGAAAAGAGAAAGTCTTTTAGGCTATTGCAAACGTGGGCTTCCTTGTTGAAGCACCACTGAAAAAGTAGTATACATTATCAGTCAATATGCAATTCTTCATTCAGGCAATCTAAGTATAGTTAGTCAGCGATCAAATCTTAGTGTTACTACGTTCGAACTTTGACATTCTGTAGGCAGTAGTGTTACATGTACCTTTCATGCAAGCCATAAGATAAAAGATCCAGTTTCTCATTGCTAAATTTAGACTTCTCTGTTGATGAAATATAGGTATTTCGATTACCAAACTAAGGACTCTGGTCAATAGTTTGTAATGGTGTCCAATAAGCTGAGTTGGAGCATTCACTTTACAACTGGTTTGGCAGGTGACGGGTAATAAGTAACACATCATCAGGGCATAGGACCGAAATTAGAGTAAAATATTCAAAAGAGTAAGCTTTTTTAGAAGTTATCTTTGGATTTATTGCCTGTAAAAAGGTATATCTAAACATTCACCGATTGCTAACTCCAGACGAGAGCTAAGTTGAGTGTCATATGGCTATTAAACTGCCCGGCCAAGAATGTGTACATTGAGTTTTATTTTCGTTCTTGAATCAGAAGTGACACGAAAAGATCATTTAATTGACTGATACAGAAAGGATGAATGGTCAAGGCATGCATTTAAAATGAATGCTGTAGGTGCTGTCGTTGTGCCCTGTTTACTGATTTGGATGTGCGTGTGTAATCCAAGTTCCTTTTTTTTTTATTTGGTGCTGTTTATCCTAATCAGGTACATATTTTATTGGTTAAAAAATGGTTGTAGCCTCCACAGAAGAAGAGCAACGGCATTCCATGCTACATCATGACGATCTGGCTCAGCAAATCAACAACATGGAACCTCTGGCAGTTGGCGGTAACTACTTTTATAATGTTAGCATATGAGAAGTACAAAGAAAATCCAACTACTAAATGAGCTTTATAGATCAACGACTCGAGAGAAAAATAGGTTGGATTCAAGGTTCTATGGTCAATGTGAGCTATATCATCGGAGCAGGTATATTCGTTGGACCCGCCCTTACCTTGCAGCTTGTTGGATCAGGTGGAATGAATCTCATCATATGGTTCATTGGTGCTCTTGTCGCTTTTTCCGGTTCCTACACTTTTATGGAACTGGGAACAATGGTACCCGAAAAAAAAAAAAAAAACCAGCTACGAGACTAATACATTCATCCATTAAATATACATAAAAGCTTCCTCGTAGGTAAAAGTTACTGTTCGTAAAACTCATCGCTTCTTAACAGCGGTTCTCAAATTTTTTGAAGTGGAGGGGAAGTAGCTTATTTAGAATACTGTTATCGAAAGCCCAAATACCTTTTGGCCTACCTTTTCACTTATTGGAGCTTGATGAACAGATCTAGTGGGGTAGCTTCACAAGGTATTTACAGCAATAATAATGAATTTCATTAAGATGTTTATTTTTCAACAATGATATATTTATGTTAGGAATTGTGTTTGGCGGGTACATTAATTACGCTATCTTTGGGCCAAACTTTAAATCACATTGGATAGAAAGAGGATGGGCATGTATGTTAAACCGATAGTGTCGTAGCATTCATGTATGTGTATTTTTTTTGGCCTAATTATATATTACATTTCACCAATTATAAGTCTTGAGTGCAACGATTTATACAGCAATCAACATATTTTCAACTAAAGGGACTATGAAAATGCTAGCAGTTTTGACAATTGTGAAGCTTCTCGTATTAGGCCTCATTGCAATTATTGGTTTACTTGTGCTTACGAAGGTCATTCCGTCTGATGTCAATGTCAGTCTCAATCTATCATTCTTCAGCACTTCAACTACAGCTGGTCCCTACGCGTCAGCATTATATTATGTGAGAGATTTTTGGTCAAAATTAAGGGGCAAAATCTGTTGCTAATCATTTTGGCTTTTAAAAGGTGATGAACAGCTATAGTGGCTGGCATAATTTAAACTTCATTTTAGATGAAGTCAAGGTACGTAGTCATAGAGAAACACATTTATAATGAGATAACAACCAATGACATGTTTAAAATAGGATCCAATTAGAAATTTACCGAAAGCCTCTGCAGTCGCTTTGTTGACTACTGCAGTTCTGTACCTTTTAACGAACATCGCTTATTTGGTGGTACTGCCTCTGGAAATAATGAAAAGTTCTGAATTCATTGTCGCTGCAGCATTGTAAGTCAATTCAAGCATGTCATATAGGATATATAGTACACTCATTCTAGGCATTCAGCTTTAAACGCTCTTTGGGTGAGAATTTTGCATCTACGGTTCTGCCCATTTGTATAAGCCTCAGTGCTTTCGGTTGTGGTGCTGCAATTAATTTTTCAGGCGGACGGTAAGCAAGTCGACTTGACGCATTGTTAGTTTCCGTATAGGTCCATAGGTATTGTTAAACTTTTCTTTTTTTCTTTTCGGCTAGAGTTGTGATGGAAGTTGCAAGGCAAGGTCTATTACCTTACGGCGATATATTGGGGAGGGTTAACGCGAAAATTGGTAGTCCAGTCAGCGCTTACTTGTTGCAATATGCTTTGTCTATATTATTTATTGTTGGCCCCCCACCAGGAGCAGTTTATCAATTTATTGTCGCGTTTACTGGTTACCCTGTCTATGTAAGTCTCTTTATGCAACAGCGACTACTTTATATGCTCGTGGCTCATAATTACGGTCGCATAGGTCTTTTACTTCTTAATGGCCTTAGCTGTATTCATTTTACGAAAGCGGGAGCCTCATAGTAGCAGGCCCATAGCTGCCCCTCTAGGTAAGTAAGAAAGAGGGACCTGACTCAATCAGCGAGACTTATATTGTTTTTTTCAAAAGTATGTGTCTCTATTTTCTTATGTTTTACAGCATATGCTCTCGTCTTTGTCTTCATCCCTGTTGAAAACGCGTACTATCCTTATTGGCGTAAATTCTTTAATACTGAATTATGAGAAAAGTCTGCTTTAATGGATACTAACACCATCTTGATACTTATAGTCCCTTATATTTCAGCCATATTCTTCATGATAGTCTGTACAGGAGTTTGGGCAAGTATTTCAATTATATTTGATAGGAAAGAAAAAAGGTGTTGCAATAACACGCAATATATTTTGTTTTAGTATTATCAAATTATTGTTAAAGATACCCCAAGCAAATCATATAATGAATCTATTAGAAATCAAGGCCATGCCGCTTTAGAGCAAGAAGTTTATGGACAATATACAAGAGTTCCTAGAGAGGAAGAATTATAGATGCTCAAGTTTGGTGCTAACTTCAAGGAAAATGACTCTCACTTTCTCAATTTGACTCAATTTTAGACTTGACTTATTGTAATTTCTTCTTTATCTACTGCAATGATTGAAGCTCTGATCTTTATGAATAGTGGGATCTTGTCGACATACCATTTATTGCTTCTTCAATTTGAGAGGAGAGTCAAATTAGCTCAATTTCACTATCTTTGCAATAAAATTGCGCTTAAAAAATTGGATCTAGGTTTTTCTTGGATTTATACTGCCTTTTTTTGATCTGATATGTACAATCAAGGTGGGGAGTGCAGCATAGATTGATAAGTTTTTTTTTATCTCTTAATTCTGAAACCATATTTCGCAGAAAACTAATTACGATCCAACAAATTTCGATGAAAAGCCGCAGAAAGCACCTGACTTGAAGTTTGGACCCGATTTGCCAGAAGCCTTCTGTAAACCTGTTTTGGCAGTGGCAGATACGGAGGATGCACTTGAGCAGCCGAACATTCATTGAGATTATAAAGGCTAATTTTTATGGAAAAAATGTCAAGCTCTGTTTGTCGCTGATTATCCCTGTGTTATCAGCAGATTAGATTAACACGTAAAAATTATACAGGTTTCTAAATACGAGCGTGGCATGATCTCCACTATATGTAGGGAAAGGTGATACGAGTTTCAAAGGAAACAGCACTGGTCTCTAAAAAATCAAAAAATCTACTACAACGCAGTTGTAACTCCTCTATATCGGAATCCAAGAAGTGGGCTCATTGAAATATCTAGTCTGATCACACAAGTGTTTTTGTTGCAAGTATTTTTTATTGAGAGATTTATGCTGTCGAAGCGCTGAAAGAAATTGAAGCAAAGAAATATCATGCAGTAGGCTACAGGGGGTAAAAAGGAGTTTTTCTACACTACATTAGGATCATATATTACATTCTAACTGCCTGCTATCTACAAAATTTTTTTAAAAAAAATTAGCCACTTATTAGAAGTGCTACTGTTGCAGGAAACTTGCCTTACTCGTATCTTTAGTGGACAATCCCAAAACGTGCGTCTTTGCATGTAAACGTGTTCGCGCTGAAAAGTAAAATATCGAACCATCAAGATATGAGTGTGAATCCCACTTAAAGAATCTGGAACAATATCTTTTTATGAGTTATCTGATCTAAGCGAACGCTATGTATATCAGATAACTGTTCTTTCAAAAATCAAACAAATTTATATGATCTGTTTCCTTCAGATGGATATGCATTTGACTCAAGACTATCGCTTCCTGAATTTGAAACCGAAACCAGGGAATTCCTAGATTCTAAGCTAAAATTTAAACTTTTTTCCTTTTTGGCTGTTTTTTCGAGTACAGCAACCACGCGAGGTCGTCCTGGTCTCTACACAACTCTATGCTCTAAGGATCAACTGCAATGGTACCAGTTCATGGAAACGATGAGCATACGTGTATAGTGTCTAGAGATGTGTCCCGCTTTAGTATTTAACTTATTTCTGGCTTGTTCCTGAATTTACAAGCATATACGTCAAAATCTCCAGAAGCTCAATGGGTAAGTGCATAACATTATCGTATAATACCTTGCTCTTCCGACGAAAACAAATTATTTTCGATGGTTTTTTTGGGAAAACAGATTTTTTTCTATGGCTAATTTTGGCGATATTACTTTCAGTTACCGAAAGGAAGATCACTCTCGAGCAATTATCAGCACTATTTATACCCCTTCGATCTTAATCTTTCTTTCTTTCTTCCACACTGATAAAAAGTTCATTCTCTATCTAACTTTTGCGCTTTCATTCTTCTATAACCTTTCTGTTAACTTGTAGAGAATATATCTGTTCCAATGTCTTGCCCTGAAAAAGCTGGCTATAATAACACCAACGGTCCCAAAAAACGCGGTTTTGTACGACGTGTTGTCGATTACGCGCAGGCACCAGGCAGACAATTCGTTGTACAATCGGCTGCACCATCCATTTTTGTCAATAAGAATGATTTTGAAGATGCAGGATCAGTAGAAGAAGTGGCTATTTCGATCGTTGGCGACGATGTCCCTGAAAGTACTTACATATACAATGAAAACGACAAGATTTCCTGGGGTTCTTCTCTCTTCAATTGGCTCACTGATATTGCTGGTTCTCTCAGTATCTTTCTCCTTACATGTGCAATCATTTTAGCATGGGCTATATGGGGCATTGTCACCAGGGCTCCGGATAACTGGCAGATTGCTATGCAAGATGGTAGCTCCATCCAATGTTACATTTCCGATACCCTTCTGATGCGTCAACAGCATAATAACACGAATCGTTTGTTAGTTATCCTTGCTCAACTCCGTTCTAGATGTTCCACAGTTGATCGATTGATCAAGCTCGTACAAAAAAGTAATTCTGGTCTTACTCCAAACGAATTAAAAGAGCTTGCCAACAAAACGCCTGAAGACTGTGTCGGCGATGCTGCCAAATTACCTACCGAGAATTATTTTGACGTATGCTGCAACTGGGTTTCTGAAGCCCTCGGTTCTCTTTGGTCATTAGCTATTTATTGGTGTGGAATTATCGCTTGGATCGGCGTTGGCCCTTCATTGGGCTTCAGTGACAAATGGCAACTGTACATCAATACAGGTTAGTTGATGTTTTTATGTATTATGCCATAAGCAACTGTGTATTAACGCTATAGTTGTATATTCAGGTGTTGCTGTTCAGCTGACTTTTGTTAGTATGTTTCTACAAAATACTCGTCGCCGTCATATGGCGTATCTTGAAAAATGCCTCAAATGTATTCAAACTTCTGATCATCAACTTGAGATTGAATTGCGAGGAGTGGCCAAGGACAATACCCCCAATCCGATCGTTTCTATTGCCCCTCATCCTGTTTCTAAGGGTGTTCGCTTTATTGATTATTATGGTGACATTATTGGTACTGGCATTGGTGCATTTATCTCACTTTGTGTCTTCATTGCTTGGTTTGCCATCGGTAATACTATGAGCTGGAGTGATGACTGGTGGTTGATTATTGGTACTTACACTGGATTAGTCGGTTTCATTGATGGCTTTGTTTTACGTAATGTATACTTCCGTCAAGATGCTCTCTTGGACGAACAGTTTGAAGTGCTCGCTGATAATGATAAGGCCATCTACCAATTTTTGAATCTCACTTTACCAAAGCAGAACTTTGATGAAAAGAAGTCATTCGGTCAACGCTTGAGTAATTGGATGGGAGATATCTGCTCTCACCCCATTGCTGTTTTATTCTCTGTACTGGTTGTTATTGCTCTACTTTGCGCTGCTGGTGCTTTGAAGTTCAATACAACTGCCCAATTGTTCTGTAACACTCCCACTATGATTATCGAAGGTTTCTTGTTGATTGTTTTGCTCCAAGCCCATAACTTGTCCAACACCATCAGACGTGTCCAGATGAAGGATATTCTTCTTAGGCGACTCCATCTACTACAATATATTCAAGCTTTATTGCGCTCAAAGCAGTAATGGCAAAATACCAATAAGTTCCACCCATTTGATTGAATCATTTATTCTTTCATCAATTATTATACCTCAGTCTTTTCCATGCAACCTATATTTTCCTTTAGCTCTATGAAATAGCTCTATACCGCTGTACATTTTTATATTCCTGCATTACGTTTCTTAGAATAAATCAATCTATATCCCTCTACATGTATTTACACTGTAAGCTTTTGTTATGGTGTTTTAGATGATTCTACAAGAGGCACGAAAGTCCATCTGTTTAACACTTTGTTTACTTTAGTCATGCATGGGCAATAAGTATTAATAAATTTTATTAGATTAGGAGGTATAAACTTGTGCAACAGGGAAGGTCAAGTAGGCAATGTATGAGCGTCTATACTTTCCAGTTGGTTATATTTGGATGAATTCTCGCTTTTTCACAGACAGTTTCGGTCTATTGAGGCTTTTGCTTCAGCAAATGGACAAGCGCTGTCATACTTATAGAGGCTCTGAAGCGGCATTATCTTGTGAACTAGCGCTAGAGAGAGCATGACTAGTCACAGGGCATACATTAGCAGCACTAATGGAGCCCCCTTTTTGTCCAGTAACTGGGCAGACCGCTTCATTAACCGCTACTTGACCAGTTACAGGACATACACTAGCAGTACTAATGGATGGAGCAAAGGAGCCCCCTTTTTGTCCAGTAACTGGGCAGACCGCTTCATTCGCTGCTGCTTGACCAGTAACAGGACATATACCGGACGGTATTTTGTTCTCTTCGACAGCCTCTTGAGGGGCTTTGTAGATGACTGGCTCGACTGTTATACCCTCCACTTTTGATGGGCCTTCAAAGAATAATTTGACCATTGTGCTAACCTGCTCTTTATCCACAATCCAACTTGGAGGTGTGCTTTGATCTTGTGAAGACTTGTGTTTGAGCCAGGTCTTATAATCGTCTGTTTCGCACCATTTAGCATTCAACTTCTGTTCTAAATCTAGTATCTCTAAGGGATTGAGGGAGGCTGTCTTGTTCACTGCTTCGTAAACAACATTCAAAAGAAGAGGTGGTAAGGTATTCCAATAGGCCAGAAGATTCTTACTCCACAGACTATCGATTTCTTCTAGTTTTAATCTCAGATCATCAAAAGATTCAGCTTTCTAAAAATCAAGAACGTCAGTTATAAACCCAACTTTAATGATGCTATATGATCAATAACTTACTCCAAAGGTAGATTCAATTTGGTCTTTCCAAACCTGCATGCGATCAGGACCTGGATACGTATGATGAATGGCCAATGCCAATTGAACAGCAGCGACTGTGGTTTCATCTCCATCCCCGACAGGGCAAACAGCCAGCTTCTTGGCAGTGTCGATTGCATCTTTCAATTTAGCTTCAGGAACGAATGCATCTGCAAAACCAAGTCGTAACAATTCTGGTCCTCTTAATTTACCATATGCAGGTGCTGCAAGAGCAAGATATAGCTCTAGGCCTGCTATGAGCATCTTTTCGTTTGAGTTATGTGTTGCTGCCAAAGCCTTTGCACGTGCGCGTGCCACAGCCAATAACAGAAGAGGAGGCATGGGTGCGTGCGATAATTGCAATGTGAAGTTAAGCAAAGTAAACTCAGTGATAACACGCATCAAACCAGGACCAAGGGAAAGATAAGCAGCGCTTGTAAATATCTCTCCATTACAAAAGGTAATGATTGGCTTATTCTTTCTGTCTGCGCTAAGTCCTTTGCTTTGTTCTGCTTCTGCTTTTTCTTTCTCTTCCTCAGTTTTGTTTTCAAGATCACTAGCATCGTTCTGGTTTACTTCTGGTTGTCTTTGCTGTTTTTGACTGAGGAAAGAACGCACGTTGTCATAATATTGTGATGCTAATTTGCACAATGAAACCTGGCGTAAGTCAGCTCCTGCTACCATTTTTGACGTTTCCTCATAAGCTAAACCATTGCTCCAGACTTTTGTATCCTTCGTTTCAATCATACGTTCACCGACGAATGGATCCATCGCACCGTCATCAGCAACTCTAGCGTTGATGAAAATTGCTGTTACTCGATCATCCTTTTCGACTTCTTGTAATGCAGTTGACAACTCCTCCAACCGATCAAGCGAAAACAGATTTTTACTCTTTGGTGAGGATAGAGTCAGTAGTGCAGGGCCAAAGCGCTGTTCTTTGGGTTTTTCCACGATAACGAAGGTTGCACTGTTTGTTTGATCTGTGGGACCGGCTGATGTTATGAAGTAGGATAGGAAGAGCAAAGTTAGTTTCACGTTCGAAATATTTTGTCAAACAAGGGCAATCTTACCGCTTAGTTTGTTTTGCCATAGATTAGCAAATGGACAAGCAGGAGCATTAGCTTGTTCTCTCTTTGCTCTCCATTTGAAATAAGAGAGTAGATCCACTTTTTCGACACGACTAATACCCAAAAAGTAAAAAGAAAAACAACCGTAGGAAATGATTAGAGAGCAACACAATTGTAAGCATAGTGTGTTTTCAGGTACTTTACGCATTGTAGAAAAATGCCTTTGTCTTTGCGAATTCAGTATCCAATTTCTCTTTATCCCATAAGCCGGTTTTAGATTGCTGTGCTATCCATCCTTTGATAATATTTGGTAGACCTTTTGAATATTCCACATCATTTTCGTAGTCGTAATTTTCCAGTCGTTGAAATAAATTTTCTTGATCCTCTTCACTTGGCTTTGGTTCTGTTTTCTTTAAATCCGCCTTCTCTGTCTCGTATGTTAAGTACTGTTCTAGATCAAATTGTTGTTGAAATCTGGCATACATTATTGTAATTAAATAATGTTAAAACCTTCTACTTCATAATTGTTCCAACAGCATGCATTAGAATGCTTTTATACACCCTCGCCCTTTCTCACCTTGTAAAATAAAAGTGCTTTGCTTTTAATAGTTGGAGGTCTTGATACAATTCTAAATCTTTCTCCTCCTTATCAGATTCCTTTTGGTCCAATATGTTCAATTGATTCAAGATACTCTCAAGGCCTTGTTGAAATACATTATCCGACTCCCAAGGATATTTATTAAACGCCTCAAATACTTGAATGTCTTCGGGTTTATCAGTTGTAGTGGGCATAGCTGTCGTAGTTGCTGTCATTACTCTAAGAAAGAAAACTGAAATAGAATAAAAGTGGAGAAAGGGGTATAATTTTGTATGTTTTTTTCAAACTCCTCATTGGTGGAAATCTCCGCTATCGAGTGGCCCTGCATTGCGACGTTGTTTGTGGAACATACCTTACAAATGGTTAAATTGTTATCAAAAAAGACTGGACATTTTTCTTGTCTTACAGTTAAAGATGATGAAAGGAGGCGGATCTGATACATTTTTGAGTTGAAGACGGCAACAAAGTCGATAGCGGTTGCTCACGTAAATGAATCGATATTTTCAAAGTAACAGTTCGTGTTGGGTTAACTTTTGCTAGGAAATAAATATATTTAAGAAATATAAAATTATTGATTCAGCAATGACATGGACAGTGTTCGGATAAGCAATTTGTTGTGCTCCTACACATGGAAGTATATGATCATGCACTGTGAAAAACGCGATATTAATTCTTTAAAACAGTATGATCATCATCTCTTCCGTTGCGCATCTTTATCAATTGCTTTCCAAATTAGTACTGTGTTGGGATCGTTAAATTATGAAATTCTTTTTTACGTCGCCTTGTCCTAAAATACAACAAATCATGATTTGTCCAATGAAAAAGCAGTACCCCAGGTTTTCTTATGAGTAAGCAAACGACGATTGGATCGCTTTTATTTCCATTTTAAACAATGTCCGTGATCAATTTACTACAGACATCTAAGAATGGATAGACACTTTGTATATGCTCAACGTTGGTCGAGCAATCTTTCACTGGCCATCTTGCTAAATATGGCACGTCCTCTTCAGTTCCTTGTTTGTCTCCTTTCTGGGTTTCGTCAACGGTTGATCTTTGCAAAATGTCCAATTTCTTTCCTAAATCATCTTCCAGCATTTCGAATGGATGTATAGATTGCTGCTGCTCTTCTGTGACCTTATCACCTTTATCAGACGGGGGATTGGCGCCCTTCTTTGTCTTTATTTTTTGCGTACCAGCATTTTTAAAGTCAACCAAGTAGCTGTTATTTTCCAAACGATAAAGTTGGAGGTCGAATTTGACCACCAGTCCTATGTCTCGATATCTATATCGACAGCGTAAATGATATGGATCTAACGTCCTCCATTCCTATTTTCAACAAAGAAAGCAGACATATGCAGTTTTTTTAGACCTGCATAGAATTTCATCTGTAAATACAAAGATAATCCTACCATGCCGACATTTTGAAGTGAGCGAAATATCTCTAGCATGACTTCCCAAGCTGGACATCGACTGCGGATACCAAAATGCCATCTTGACTTCGTTTTGTGCGCTCGTCTTGTTGGCGTCGTGGGTGATGCAGGAAAAGCAGAATTTGCTACTGCTGTTGCTGCTACTGCTGTGTTTATAGGATGTCTTAAATGTTGCTGTTGCTGTGGTTGTTGCAATGGATGACGTTGGTGCGATGGTGTGTTGGGCGAGGATGTGGGTGGCTTATGGTTGTGTCCCGAAGGACGTGGTAGTATAGCACCAGTACCTTGTGCACTCGCATTCGTAGGTGAGGGAGCAGATACACCGGAAATTCTATCTCTACCAACGCCAGGATTTGAAATAGATCTTTCCCTCACTATGCAGGAGAAAAAGTATATTACATTATTCCTTCAGATTCTAATCAGTCCCGCGGCTTCGTTATATTACCTTCAGGAGGTGTGGAGTCTGATTTAGGCAAACTTGAGCTTAGTACAGCAATTGATGATTCCACATCCATATGCTGATCATCTTCCTCTTCATACTGTCCTGTTGCAGACTTTGAGGGTTTCTTGGCGAATCTATCTTCCAAAGAGGTATTCCAAGGCGGTGGGGATGTTGCGAAAAAACTTTGAATATGATTGTTTTCGGCTATGGCAGAAAAGAAAGGTGTTAGTTGCCTTTCGAATAACTTTAGAGCACTATTAATGGCGATATTTACAATCTTGTAATAATCTTTTATGGTCTAAAACAAGTTGATAAGCAACCTTAAATTGGTTGTTATCTGGTTCTTTCAGAGCTTTCTGAATGACTTGGGTTGAGTATCCCATTTTCTAAAGAAATAATGTATCATTATAACTAATCAGTGCATGCTCTCAAAGAGGTATAGTAATACCTTGGACAATTCAAAGATGATGTTCTCATCAATTCGTAACCCATCACTCTCTTCGGTAGTTGGCAAAGGCCGTAGATAAGCTGGCAGATTCTTATTAAACCAAGCATTTTTACTGAAAGAAAAAGAGGAATGGTTAGTTTTGTTCAGTTTTTTTCTAAAAAAAAAGCGTTTTTTGTAATATATAAACATACCGAATCTCTTGTATTGTTATACGTTTTAAAGGATCAACCACAAGCATTGATGTCAATAGGGCCTTTGTTTCAGGGCTTAGGTACGATGGCATAGTATAGATACCGCCTATGAAAGTATCAGAGATAGTTTGGCTTAAAAGAGAATGATCTCTGTATAAAGTAATAAATTACTTTCCTACCATTGATTTTCTTAAATAGGGTTGGTATATATTCATCATCAAAAGGCAATCTTCCACATAACATGACGTATAATATAACGCCACAACTCCAAACATCTACTTCTGGTCCTGCATAAAGTCTGTGTTGCAAAATACTCCTTTTAGCATTCTACTTGGTTTAAAAAAATAGTTCAGGCCACCTGTAAAACGGTCGGTAAACTTACTTTCCTGAAATAACTTCTGGCTATGAATGGTAAAATACAATGTAAAATGTTAGCCCAACAAAGTTTCTCGCACACAATAACGAGCTTCTATGATTGAGATTTGAGCTTTCTGATTATTCTTACAGCTGCATAATTGGGACTGCCACAACTAGTTTTCAAGAAATCACCATCTGTCATAATATTGGACAAACCAAAATCTGCAATTTTAACGTTATTGTTTGCATCTAATAAGAGACTGTAAAATAGAATACAAGTTATTGTAAGTCTCACTAAGCTGCCGGGTAGATTGCTGCCTTTTGAGTATACATCATCTTTTACTTTTCTGGTTTCAAATCTCTGTGTACAATTTTATGTCTATGGCAATATTCAACAGCACAAATAATCTGTTGAAAAAATCGGCGTGCATCGTCCTCGTTCATCTAAGCGAAAAGTCAAAATAATCAGTTTAGCTTAAGGATTCAAAAGGCACAGTACATACGCTAAGTACGAAAATTGCGTTGGGCATTTACTCTTCCTTTTTCAACAATATAGTTGAATAATTCTTTACTGGCATATTCGATGACCATGATAATGTCAGTTGAGGTAGTGATGACTTCGTATCTAATAGACCATGATGATCAACCAATGATTCACTTCCGGTAGAGAAATTAACAAGCAATCATACAATTCAGCCTTACAATTTAATAATATGTGGATGTCGAAGCAGCTTCAAGTATTGTATTTCTCTCTTTACTCGGCCTCCCATATCCATACTGGCAATTTTCTTTCTATTGATAATCTTCAACGCTACTTTTTGACCAGTAATAGCATGAACTGCCACTATACATAGAGTGATAGAGCAATTAAGCATCCAACCATGCAAATTTGTGAGATCCTTTTTGCCATTTCCTTTCTCAATTGTAGAGAAAGATAGTTTTTTGGGGAGGATATTCTTTGTTTCTCTTACATTTGACTTTGCCGAATGACCCAGTGCCAATCGTGCTTATAATGTTATACTGACCGATTGTCAGCCTATTACTGTTGATATTACTCATAGTTTGACTCATATTTATACTATTCTATACAGAAGGTAGCGATGTATACAATAAAACAAAGGAAAAGTGCAAAAGTGCAGTTGCAAAGTCAGTCTTTGGGTTTCTTTTTTTTTTTCTTGAATTCCTAAAATGGAAAATTCGAAAAAAAAAGCGGAGAGCGAAACTTCCAATGACATTTGAAGCATAAAATTCGCAGATCACTCGAAGAAAAACTAAGATTTTTTTTTTGAAGTAAGCAGCAAACGTACTTCCTTTTTTCCTCTTATTTCAATAGAAGTTGGCATGCATAACAGCGAAACAGCGACTTTAATGGCTGGCAAAGAAATACTAGCCTCGCAATTCTCATGTTGTTGTAGAGATTCGGGCTGCAAGAACTTTGAACAATTCAACGACGCATTCAAAAAGCTTGAATATGATTCTATGTTAGCTGCTGGTAACGCAAACACAAAAATTCAGGAACCATTCTTTTTTTTTTTTTTTTTTGCTAGATATTGATTCAAAATTGATTTGTAGAAATTGGACAAGCCTTATTAAAAAAGCAAAAAAATGATAGTAATTTGAGCATAGATGATCCTACTACGAATAGTGCTGACGATGAAGATGAAGAAATTACCATAGTAAGGTCTATGCTTCATTCCTTCGAGCCATTTTTATATACTAACGACTACTGTTGTTCTAGCAATTTTTGAAGAACAATCTGCATGATTTAAAACAATCACAATGGGAAAAAGAACGTAGCAAACAGGTAAAGAAGCGTGTATATGTAAATGGCCAAATCAATCGACTCAACATGCTGTATTAGATTGTTGCTATGCTTGAGAAAGAAGTAAGCTCACTGAAATTAAGCTCGATGGAACTGAAGAAGCAAACTGATATATACAAGCAAGAAGCTGAGAAGAAAAATGCCATAGAACAAATGCTACGCGAAAAAATTGCACAATTGGAAAAACGGTTCAAAACTGAAGTTTTAGATTTGAAGCAGGAACTTCACCACGCTATAAAAAAAGAAAATAGCCTATTGATGAGGTATAAGAAATTGGAGTCTAATTATGGTGAGAGCCCATGCATTTTATATTGTTAGGAAATTTTTAATTAAATGCATTTTTTGTGAGGCTATCCATTATCAGTTTTTAATTGTATAATTTTGACATGTTAATATAGAAACTTTACGATTAACGTACGAATCATTAGAAAAAGAGCAGAAACTGAATGCAGTTTCTAAGAGCATGTTGGAATCCAATGAAAGAATAGAAGACGAGAAGTTAGATATGTTGACATTAGATACAAATCAGGTATATATATATACACATCTATAACATAAAGTGCTCAAATTGATATTCCATGATCCTCATTTTTATGATAAATTGATTTCAGGACACTTCAAGAGATGATCTATATACTGTGAAGCTGTCGATACCAAACAATTATCATGGGAAAGACAGGAAAGGTAATGTCAGCTTATTCAATTAGTCTATGTATTAAAGTAATCAGACAGTTACTAACGGCGCACATATAGTTGCTGTTTGCTATCCATCTAATTCTATGCAAGACAACAACTCGATATGTAACTGTATCAAGAATCCTTTCGATGTATTACACTCAGTCACACGAGAAATGGTTGATAGGATTAGTGCGACAGACACTAGGACCCTCAATAAGCGCCTCAAGCGTGGTGTATTCAATATCTCAGAATTAAGTGAATTAAGCAACTCTATCTTGGAGCAAATAGTAAAAGATCTGGAGACAGATTTCAGATCAAAGTTTGGATGGTTCACAGATCAATATCAATTATTTGGGGACGCTTGTTTTACTGATAATGCCGATATGACAAAAATTAGCAG
Source organism: Mycotypha africana (assembly GCF_025528875.1). Taxonomy (NCBI): domain Eukaryota; kingdom Fungi; phylum Mucoromycota; class Mucoromycetes; order Mucorales; family Mycotyphaceae; genus Mycotypha; species Mycotypha africana. The sequence continues at coordinate 2,757,261 of NW_026515725.1, read as the reverse complement.
TAGCAGTGGGTGTATCAACAATGACACCTTCTTTTCTCTGGTGAATCTGATCCAATTTCTATTAAAGGATTTAAGCATAAACAAAATGACGTTAAATGATTTGCAAGCAGATTATGTTCGACGCATTGAAACTTTGACAAACACAACATCAACATCGCTCATGCCCATCAATCCTATCAAGAACAACGATCCACATATTTTGGACCCTTTGTCACATCATAAATTGGCAATGACCTCTACGGTTGCATGTGTACGTGCTTCATCGCCTGCAAAGCATACATCAAGGATGAAATTTCAAATCGATAAGGGTCGGAATAGGAGACAAGGATTGCTATCATTTTTCGTTTGAAGAGTGGATAGTAAACTTTCCTAGTCTTTTTTAAAAAAACGAGGAACAAAGGGAAATAATGTATGTGAAAAGAATAAAGCGCGAGGGTATTTTATTACGTAAATAACGTGTTCATGATGTTCCTCTCTATTTGCCATATGTGAGTGATGACTAGAAAAGTGTATATTGTTGTCGTATGCGCTGAAGTATGTGATTAGTGAGTGAGGCTGATCATATAAACATTCTAATGGCAAAAATGAATAAATATTAAATGTATAAATTTTGGTTATGTAAGCAAACTGTACAAATTATCGATGTATGTGTAAAAAGTATAGTTGAATTGATGTAATCTTCATTTCTTCACTGTCACCATTTATCATTTCCTTCTGTGGTATTTTCGAGTGCTTGAGAGATAAAATTCCATGCAGCCTCAGTTGCGCGCGTGGGACGATTGGGTTTATAAGGCACAGTACGTATGTCTTGATGATTGTGGGAGCCTAGTAGAGAACGAGAAGAAACAATTAGTAACGTAATGGCGGGAGATACACAGGGTTATCGAACATACACATAGTGATACTCTCTACACGGGTTTTTTGGTAATCGTAGTTCACTCTTATCCCAAAATTTCTTAATAAAACCAATTCTAGACTATAGCAATCGTTTAGCACTAAATCTCAATGACATAGTTTCTTTTGAGATTGCATCTTACTCGACTGCTTCTGGCAGTTCCTCTTCTGCTCTGATTTCCTTCTCTAAATCTTGGATCTCTTCTTCTAGCCCTTGCTTATCATTGATTAACATATCCAACTTGCTTTGTTCTAAATGGATAGTATGCTCTAGCCTATTTAATTCTTCCTCTGTTCGTCTCCGATTCTCTTCTATCTCATCAATTTGCCGTGTTAAGTCATCCTCTTGCCTTTTTATTCTATCTAATTCTCTTTCAATTTCTAACATTTATCGGGTTTAGAAGCTCGGTTTTACTTTTTAATGCCGTCCTTTTGCTATGCGTGTTTTCTACCTTCAACTTCGTCGTGCATAGCTTGTATTTCGACTTTAATGTTTTCTGCTACCACTCTGTCCAGGAATTCATTCACCTGCTGTATTTTTTTGCTTGCGTCATTTTCTAATATCTCTTTTTCAATAAGTGATATTTCTTCCAGCACTTCTGATATCTTGTGCATACTTTTGAAACTGTTCAAAGTTGTTGTTATTTTTGTCAGACAATTGAGTTGTGATATATATTTTTATACGCTGTTTCCAGCTTTGGTGATTGGATATAAACAATGAATAAATAAAGTGAGGTTTTGCTAATGGTATAATAGTATCATATATAAGTGTTTTTTATATATGACGTTCAGCAGATTATCAGCTTTCAAAATATACAACAAAGGACAGATAGAACAACGAAGCTAAAGAAATTTGGTTTAATTAAATAAGGAAAAAAGAAGCAATCCCATTCCATTGTGGACAACTTCCTGATTTTACACCACCCTTTCCACCTGTCACACCTTTTCACGTTGTTATAGAAATTTCAAGTTACGGCCTGAACAAAAAAAAAACGCGTTGGGATTCGTGATTTACATTCTAAGGGTAGATCAAGAGTAGATCGTTTAAGCCACAAAATTTAGCATAAAGTACCTCTTCTTTTTTTTCTTATCAGTCTTATTATTTTTCGCCAATAAATACCGATAGATCTACATTACGATCACTCAATAATGTCTTCTTATACAACGGCTTCAGAACAAGCACAAGTCCAAGTGCGTTTCACAACACAACAAATAAAGTATGCTATTCAAGATAAGCCAATGCTACTGCCTTCTGATATGAAAAAAGAAGGTCTTTCCGAGATTGTAAACAGCTTACTTGATCTTGGTAAAGAAGGACTTATTTGAAGCTACTGATAAAATTGTATCTAACATCTTCACACTGTATCATATTCATACAGAGACACCCGTCCCTTTCGACTTTTTAATTGATGGCAATTTACTCAGAACCAGCATTATCCAATATCTCAATACTCATCAACTATCTACAGAAAACATAATCACTATCGAATATGTCGAATCCATGCTTCCACCTACTCCACTCTCTGCGTTCCAGCATGATGATTGGATTAGTTCAGTTTGCGGAAACGGTCAAGGTCTTTTCCTTACTGGCTCTTACGATAGTATGGTTCGATTGTGGAATACATCTGGTGAATGTGTTGCCACTTTGATGGGACATAAGGAAGCTGTTAAAAATGTTTGTTTTGGCAAATCTTCGTCATCATCAGCAACAGCAACAACCTTATTTTCTGGCTCATTGGATCATTCAGTCCTTGGTTGGGCTTTTGATGAAACCAGCGGTGCAAGCCGATTAATGTTTGAATGCAAAGGACACAAAGGGCCTGTCGAAAGTTTGAGTATAGATGCCTCTGGTCAACAGTTAGCTAGTGCTTCAGCAGATGGTTTTGTGAAAGTGTGGTCGACAGAAGAACCTTCAGAAGACGAGCCCGATACTTTATTAGAGAATGATCAAAAGAGAAAAAAGAAGAGAGTCGAAAAGATTGATGATAGAAAGTACAAGACACGTTGTGTCAATCTGGAAGGGCACGTGGGTGGCGTCAACGCCGTTGTCTTTGACCCATCGGATTCCAATACAGTTTATACAGGTGGCTGGGATCATTCTATTCGAACATGGGACATTGAAAATCAAGTCAATTTGGCAACTAAGGTTTGTGCATTATCGATCTGCAGCCCATGTAAATTATTTGTTTACTAAGTTAGATATTTTTTACTTGGTATAGAATTGTGAAAAGGTCGTATTAGATGTAGACTATTCGGGATTGTCAAAGTTAATAGCCACGGGACATACAGATAATATGGTCCGACTATGGGATCCGCGATCAGAAGATGGTACCAACGTAAAAATGAGTTTCCGAGGACATTCTGCATGGGTTTCTTCCGTCTCCTGGTCAAAGACTTCGCAGTATAATCTGTGTTCAGCCTCTTATGATTCTACTCTACGTATTTGGGATGTTCGTAGCAGTAAAGAACCATTATTCACTGTTAACACTTCATCGGAGGATAACAAGGAGAAGATATTCAGTATTTATTGGGATAATGATAGACTTTTAAGTGGTGGTGAAGATAAGAAATTAAGCATACATAAAGCAAAGGTTTAAATAAAATCTACTACAAACAAATTGTACATATATCCTTCTCTTTCGTCAATCTCTAGAAAATGACCTTGGTTTTAGGAGGTGATATATTGTCTGTATCTTTATGTGGACAATAATGGCCTACGCACATTTGCCATAATTCCGTACTATCGGTTGCTTCATAGCAAAAGCCGAAAACGGCATCTATGATTCGAATCCCATGGCAGTATGTGTTAGCATTAGTGAACCGGTAGTGGGAACATATGTAACAGTGTGCTTTTTACCTGTATATGCTCTGCACTGGCTCGATTTAATCGTCGCCCCAGCTTGTCTGTTAATGCATGTACAATAGGTTGTATCTGTGTTTTGAGGTGAGGGGTTGGTCATCATACATTGGCAGCCTATATGTTGATAATCCACATTTTCTGCTGCCAAACGTTCGTATAGATCTTTGCCACCATGGGATCTTCTTGTAAGATGGGTGATAGACATAGCGGACGTATCTGTTGATATTATTGTTAGGAGAAAAGCCAAAATGATTAAATTGAGAATATTACTTATTGATGTTGCCATAGTGTAACGTATATTTTTGACTTCGATATCGAAAGTGTTAAGATAATGTGTTATTGGAAAGTTATAAGATAGTGGAAAAAGAAAGAAAACCCATAATGCTCGTGCATCATTTTTATATTGTACGTTACTTTCATTGTATGGTCGCGATAAAGCTAAAAAAGTTTAATTAATTCACAATTCATCTTGCGAGTTATTACACTTTATTCATCTTTGCTGCCACTGCTATGCTGACCACAACTATTATGGGAATTGTCAATTTTTGATAGCTCACATCAAAAGTTTAGTTTATTACTTTTAGTATCAATTAAAGAAATATGTAATACTTTTTTATTCCTGTTACACTTTTACTATATGTGTGGTATCCAAATCATGAGCAAAGTCAATGATTACTATTTTTTGGTCCTGGCTGGTACTAAAAATTACAGAAATGTATGATGGCTTTCAGTACTTGGTAACTGATGAGTTATCCATGGTTTTTTATTATTTACTCCTACCTTATGATCTGTGTTTCATCAAACATAACATCAAATACCCAGCTTGTATGGCATCTGTTGAATATTCGAATACACTCACCGGTTTTGATACTCCAGATACGTATACTTTGATCATAACTTCCACTCACGATTTTGTCTTGATCAAAAAACAATGACCGCACCAAGCCCGTGTGTCCTGTACAAGTAAAAATACAGTCACCAGTATCTAAAGGTCACAAATATCTTTGCTTTTTAGCAAGCCTGTATATACAAAACGGTACTTGATATCAACGGAGACAATGTGTATAATTACCCGCATCCCATACTTTGATTTTGTTATCGTTGCCGCCGCTCACAATTTTTTTACCATCAAATTGAATACAAGCTAGCCCGTGTGTATGGCCTTCAAAGTCACGTAGACATTTGCCAGTGGTCATATCCCACAGTTTGATCGTGGTATCCCCCGAAGCCGAAACGAGGCGAGTTCCTTTAAACTGAATGGCGTTTACGGGTCCCCTGTGCCCACATAATGACCGTACCAACCGTTGATCTTTCCAAATTTTGATGGTAGTATCCTTTGAACAGCTTGCGATGAGAGGATTGTCGTTGTCGCTTGCGTCTTCAAAACAAACATCTAATACACCAGATAAATGGCCAGAGAGTCGGTAAAGGATTTCAAAACTCTTCATTGACCAGACAATCACGGTATGGTCCGATGATCCAGAAACCAAGATTGTATCGTTGTATTGAAGACAAAGCACGCTAGCTTCGTGGCCACATAAAGTTCTATAACAATGAGATGGGTTATCATGGTGCCAGAACTTTATAGTTTTGTCACGACTTCCTGTAACAATTTTACGTCTGTCAAATTGAACACAGTAAATACTATCTTTGTGGCCCACGACACTCCTGATTCGGTAATCATTCTCATAATTTTGTTGTTGTCGATAGTAATACAAATAGTGAGATGGTGTGGAAGACGAGGTATAGAAATCTTTTAGATGAGAAGTTGTATTATTGTTCCATCTTTGTAAGAGCTCCATCTTAGTTCTGTATAGTCTTTGATAGTTGATGATGTTTCTATTGTTTGTTTCAGCAATAGTAGTTGAAGTAGCAGTATTAGTAGTAATAGCTATTGGTGATGCGGATAAGTACTGGCCCTTGTAGATTGTACCAAAGTGGTTCAGGTAAAGCTGTTGCCATAAATAGTTGTCAGTACACAATGAATACCAATAGGTGGATACTCGTGTTGCTTGTACTATAGTAGGTTTATCGCAATAGGATAAGATCAAACAGAATAGTTCGATAGGCAACTGCTGTATTGGGTCTGAATCCATAGAGAAGAGACAGTATAACAAAATGAGAGGAGCCGAAAAGTAGTGGAAATGAGTTAGAGCAGGTTGATGAAAGGGAGAAGGAACGGGGCATAATCAATCAATTCGTAGTACCTATTACTTTGACTGATTTATTGTCTTCTTTCACTGAAGAATCTGTTAAGCTGCTATTGGAAAGACGGCTTAATGCCAAGGATTGACGCCGTTTTTGCTGCTCTATATGTTGCTGTTGAAATCCCTCGTCAATTCTTGTGTTATCGTTGGTATTATTGTTCACTATGAGTGTTGCATACAAAGATGATCTCTTTTTGAGGAACTTGAATAATTTCGACCTGAAAGTAATAGCAGAATTGTCTTTACTCGTCTCGTTATTAAAACTTCCTACACTCGTTCTTCGACTGTTGCCACTGCTGTCGCTATTATCATTGTTGCTGCTATTAGTGCTGGTGCTGCTGTTACAGTTATCTGTATAATCTTTGCCATCGAATGAGAAAAGGTTAGGCTTCATGGTAGGAAATTTCTGAACAAACTATTTAAAGCAGATAATGAACGAAGAGAATAGAGAAGTGAGAAGAAAGGTAGAATGAAAGCTTTCTTATTTTGCGACAGGAACGTAACAATAAACAGAACAGAAAGAAGAGTTGGATTGACATAGTTTGACTCTTGTTCTTCTCTACTTCCCTTGTTTGATAGACATCACAAAAAGAGTCTATGTCAGAAGAAAAAAGTACCCCTAATCCTTCCTCTCCCACCCGCCATCCTCCTTATTGGAGAAAGTTTCAACTTCTATGTTCGGTATGCTTTAATATTTAAGCTTATATCACTCCTAAATCTGAAAGACTGTGATTTTTTAAGAAAGACTTTAAATTCATGATTGATGGATATAAAGTATAATCAAGATGGCATCTCCGGGGAGTAAAATAAGTTTCATGCACATTAGGGCAGAAGGTATCTGTCAAAGGTTTAAAAAGGAGGTATATTTTCATGTTCTGGAATAAGAGAAGGCATATTACAAGCAGAAAGCTGGTTTTAACTAAAGTTGATCTTCCTCATTTTCGGACTGAAATGGAAAAGAAAGTAATAACAAAGGTCAATAAAATGGTAGTTTATGGAATCTCCACTTTTTTTACTTCTTAGTCAGAATCTGAGCTTGAGGATTCAGAGTGATGTTGGCCCATATCATCAGACTCGCTAGAAGACAGATCTATTCAGCAGCTTATGTTAATAACTGCTGTATTATTATAGTCAGCATTTCTGTTCGTTTCCTTTACCTTTTTGTGTATTCGACTCTAGTGGTTTCACTTTGAGCGTGACAAAATCGCTCAATCTTTGTAGCGTTTCCTTATCCAAGGCATCAATATCCAATGTGATTTCTTCTTCTCCAGCCTATGCAAGCAATGCGATCAACATTTGTTAGGGAGCTAGAAACTTTGATAAAAAAAGAGAAATTGGGGGTAGTTCACTCTTACCTCACCAAGATGTGGCATGGAAGCTTGGATAATTCCAACGACCTCATTTAGATCATCACCGCCCAATTCATTGATCGACTCGCTAAGCTCTTTCTTCTGTTCAAATGTGAACTCTTTGGCATAAGAAGCTGTTTCTTCCATGTCATTGTCATTCATGCGGTTTTTTTTATTACTGGTCGTCTTGTTCTCAGTAGATTTTCTTCTTTTTGAAGGCTGTTTATTCTTTGATCCTGGCTTACGGCCACGACGTTTGCCAATAGCTGTACGAGATGTGCTAGTGGTTGTTGTGCTTTCCGAAGACGCTGCTACCGCTTCTGCTTCCGCTTTCTTTGCTTTTTTCAGGTATTCAATTTGTTCGGTTATTTCTTTTAGATTACGCTCGAGTAAGGCAATTTTCGCGTCTTTGGGATCTATCTCGGTATTAGCGTTCGGAGCATTATCACTTATCGCAGCATCATGAATATGATTGCTCTTTGATTGTCGTCTCTTTCGCTGCTTTTTTTCTGTTGATAATTGTTGATCTGTCATTGATATGGGGCTTTGCTCAGTTTTTACTACTTTGACTTCTTCCTCCTCTGATTTTATTATAGTAATGGGTCTTTGGGCCCATTTTTCATTGAACACCTTTTCTAATTCCTTTGCCATATGATAAATCGGAAGATGAGGCGGGTTATATAGGTAGCAGTTATTAAACATTAGACGAACATCAGCTTCGAAAGTCTCTCCATCTTCGTATTCTTCATTCTGCAATTTCTTTTCGATCGTCGAAATATCCATAGGATGCTTTACGATGCTTGGATAATCAGGAATGTTCAATGCTACTGGATCAACAGGTTGCAGAAAAGGATATGCAATATTGCGGTATTTGCTTTTTTTTAATTCCTTTATCGTTTGCTGACAGAATTTCATTAAAGGCTTGTCATTATTAGCCATTCGTCTTCTCTGTGTTGTGTATGTTTCAGGATAATCCTTTGACGGGCAATGAATTTCTCTTTTTGGTCTGCCAATATCGTCAGAAATAGGTTTATAAACCTCATAACATCCTCCTGGAACTGGTGAACTATGTTTACTGATAGATGGTGAAGATTCACTTTTCATTGCAACAGGTATTGATGCAATATCATTCGTTATCCCTGTGCCTCCTGAGGAGGAAGTTACAGACGTGGGTGAAGAGGCTGCAGATAATGATGCTGCCATGCTATTTCCAAGCACACTACTGTTACCACCGTTACTGAAAGAAGAAGGCATTTGTCGTAAACCTTTTTCAAAAGCTGATTCTACATTCTGGCATAGAACTGATATTGTTGCTTCCGGGCCGTTATATTTGAAACAGTTACTGAAAATCAGTCGCACATCAGCTATAAAATCATCCACGGTTTTATATTCCATGTTGTTCAACTTTTCATCCACTTTCAGTAAGTTCATAGGCTGAGTGATGACACTTGGGTAGTCAGGCACATTCAGTTTAACGTAGTCTACTGGGTTTAAAAACGGTGCTGCATCTCTGTGCTTCTTCAAATTTCTCATTATCGCGCTGCAGTACTTCAACTGTTCTTTTGTCATACTGGTTGTTTGATGAATGGGTGGTGAGGGTAAGTTGATATTATGCTGTTTACTATTTTAGACAAAAAATAAGAGAGTTAAAGATGACTGGAATAGGAACGCGCCGGAAAATCATTACTACTTCTTTCTCTTCTTCAATAAGCAAGAATGTCCATTCTTCCGACCCCTCTTTTTTCAACCTTTCTACCAACCCCGAATCTGTTTAAACTTTTTCCCTTCTGACCTATTTTCTTTTGTTCCCAATTAACAGATTGACTATCCTTTAATATACCACTTACTTTTTAAAGAGAGCATCAATACTAGCCGAGAGCATTTTCGATTCAAAACTTATCAAGTCGTGTTTGGTAATTGAAGAAGAAATAACCAGAGGGAGAAAAGATAATATCTTACTCGTCGAACAAAATTAGCAGCCAAAAGGGAAAAAAAAAAAAAAAAAAAAAGACAAAATGGGAGAAAAAAAGATGGAAGTCGTTTCATTCACGAAAATTGGGCATATTTATTTCAGGGCACATACTTTTCAAACCAAGATATCCGGTGGAAAGCATTTCGCGGACCGCACTGTTATTTAAGGGGTAGCACGTGATAATACGGTTATTGTATTGTCCTTTTCATCTATTCATGCGAACATACAGCTACTCGCTGATGCACCCTTTCATCTTGCACTTTCCACTAAAGATGTTAATTGTACCACTGTGCGCTATTCTTATTCTCTTTAATAAGATGAATTTTTTGCCTCTCTCGTCGTGCGAATGAGCCAACTGATTCTATTCTTTGCATTGCGTTAAAGCACAAAACATCGCCTTGACAACATCGTGATTTACGTATCTAATAATTGATACAGGTAGCCGTGCTTTTCTCGAAAAGTTATTTTATTCTTTACTTTATTGTTGTATGTTCATCCTAAAGATGTATATTCTTTCTGCAAAAGTTCTCAATTATTGTTGTTAAAAATTAGTCAGGTCTTCAGTCAAGTAAAGGTATTCAATCAAATTCATTTTAATCAGTGTCGTATTTGAGGCACGATGGCAATATATTATATAGGTAAATTGATATAATTTGAAAGCAAGTAAACAAAGTATGTTTCTATGGAAGAGTGAATATAAGAAATTTTACTGGTTTGTTCTTCTTATATTATGAATATACTAGCTATAAATGATTGATCGTGTAAAAATGTATAGATCAATACTAAAAGAATTAAAAAAAAAAAAACTAATGAAAACTAAGTAATCAAATCAAACCCTGAAATATAAGATGAAACTTGAAATTAACAAAATTCCAATTATCAGAATAAAATGTTTATAGTAAAATCTGAATGCCCAAAAGAAGAGGGGGTTCCTAAGATTACGTTATGAATAGAATTTACACTAAAATTAAATATCTATATTGATGTATGTGGTTATGCAAGTAATATTTAAAGTCCGCATTAAATGTTCGTCTTCAATAGAACACGTGATTTTGTGCCGGACTTCTCGGTTACTCCGGATCGAACTTATTAATTTGAAAGGCCACTCTTATAATTTTTAATGCTACTCGTTAAATAACAAAATGCCTAGCTAGCTCAATCGGTAGAGCGTGAGACTCTTAATCTCAAGGTTGGGGGTTCGAGCCCCCCGTTGGGCTTCATTTTTACATTTGATAATAAATACGTGAGACGTTTTTGTTATTCTTTTTGGTTCGCTTTTCTGTTCAAAAAAAAAACTGCAAATTCATGATTATGTCCTTTATTGGATACTGTGATATAGTTTCTTCCCTGATTAAGTGCATCTGTCTCCTCTATTAAAAGTAAGAACCTTGGAGAGTTTGCGCAGTCTTGAGTTTTGGCCGTTTTTTAAAAATTTGTGAGCCGAGGTTTTTTTAATGTCTAAGAGCGTTCATCAAAAGAAGGCTGATACAGAAGGGCTTGCAGACTAGGTTCGTTACATAAAATAAGCTTAAAGATTCAATGTAGATGTTGCTAGTGCCAAAAGCTGAGGGTATATTTGTTTGAAAATAGAGTGACGACAGATATGAATAGTTTCATTGTACTACAGCTATTGGGTAATTTTCTGCTGATTCCACCTGTCTATAATTGAATAAAAAGCGTCAAAACACTAGAAAAGCAGTAAGTGTATGGCAATGTTGACTGCAGGGAGGTCAGGGTCGAAAGGGGTCAGCACCATTTAAGCTTAGCTTTCTTCGTCGAATGAATGATCAGAGCCAAGTTACCAATAACTGGGTAAATCAGTAAAAGGAAGATACTGGAATGATCTGTTACTTATAGCCTGCTTGTAATCAACGGCAGATGTCATATGTTTGTTTGAGAACGTAGATAAACCGTTCTGTTCGTCTTCATTGTAGCGAATCTGGGTACTTCGTTGGAACATGGAAGAACTTGAACCTTAAAATAAAGATATCCATCATTCATTGTAACATTACGCCCTTTTCTAACTGAGCTGGATTTCTTTACTTTTGTACTCGTTGGAGTAGACTGATGCTAGAAAGCATGACCTTGAACAACTGCTTATTTGTGTCACCAAAGATAAAGATATGCTTGCAAATGCCGATGATTTTGAAAGATAACAGAATTGTCAAAGAAGAGCTCATTGTTGACTACCCTTTCCCATGACTTTTTTGATGAATTTGCTTTCTTGTACACAAATTGATAACCTCACATGTTTTCTGAATCCTTCTTTTTTCTTTCTTCTTTGAGGAAAAGGGGCACACCAGAATTGTAAAAAAAAAAAAGAAAAAAAATTCAGCTGATGTGATAGAGACCCCCCTTCTCTAATTTTTCTTTTTTTTCGTTCTTTTTCTTTTCTACACGTTTCTGTAAAGTTATAATAGTGACAGTAAAATACATCCAACTCCCAAACCGAGAAAAGCCAGCAAGTTTCTATCACAGCAGCAAATCTGTTTCTAAGTAACCTATAATGTTATTTACATCCATTCCTTTTGGTAATTAGCCTTTGATACATAAAACCCTTATATCACCATTCTATTCTTGTTTGCATGAATTTCATCCTGATCTGTAATGTGCTTCTGATAAACTCTAGATGACAATAGTACTCTCATAGCATCATCACCTACAGCAGACGAAGCAGCAGAAAATAATAGCAATATGAATATCCCTATTCATCACAAAATCAAAATGTCTGCAACATCAGTGAAGAATTATTACGATAGCGAAGACGACGAGGAAACATTGGCGACAGCTATAGACGATCTATCCAGTCTTATCTTATACCCTTCCCATTCATCAGCCGACGCTGAAGTATTCCAGGAGCAAATGCAGGATCCCACCAATGCTCGGATATCCCAGTATCAGAACACTTACTTTATGGATGGAGGTGTTCGTTTCATCTCTGTAAGTCTCTTTAGGATATATCTCAAAAATTCCTAATTACAGCTTAATTTAAGGTTTTTCTTATCCTGTAACGAAACAGTTGCCCACATTAGGTACAAGCAGTACAAAACTAACTACACCTATAGCTCGTATATTTGAAGATTGGTTAGCGAACAAGCTCTATAGTCATCCGAACAAAACAGTGAATCTGCATAGTAATACCTACCAAAATGTGCACTGTTATCGCAATAATGATAATGACGATATGATGATAATGGATCAATCGCCGGAGGATGAATTAGATGACCAGTTACCAATTTTGGAAGACAACATAGAATTATTATCTGAAGATATCATGAACATGTTTAAATCAAGAAAAAGGAACCTAAAAGGCTTGTCTAAGATCCTCATCAAAGTGAGAACTGGTCATGTATACAGTTACCACCAATTAGAAAGCGGTCAACCTTTGATCACTGAAGACATGGAAGACTTTTTCCAGCAATTTCCATTATTCGTAGAAATCATAATTTATGCTACACAGAAGCAGCAATCGTCACAGACAGCCTCATCCACTTCCTTCTCCTCCTCCTTACTAAATTCTCCCTACTATTACCATCATTGCCAACCAGCGCAGCAGAAGCCTTCGTATCAGCGAAATACCGATGAACTAACACTGTTACTTGCAATGGAAAATACTTCGCTAAACCTTGGAAATCCCTATACAATAATGGAAACCATTTCCTTATAAAATCAACAAAATATACCTATTGAAAATACTTCCCCATATAAAGATTACTTATAAATAAGATCATAAAGAAGATCATCATACTCTGTAAATATCTAGTAAAGCTTTTATGACAGTTCAAGATAAATAATGCTGATGAAATGGTTATGGTGGAAGATATATTTACACGGGATAAAAGCTTTGTAGACATATGGGAACGACTAAGCTAAGCATTCATAATATTATTGCTTTTTTTTTTTTTTCTCTTTACTCTTGTTTTTCAGTTTGTTTATGATAATGGTCTGGAAAGAGCATTCGAATCTGGTGTTGCTGGTAATAAAGGTTGCGCTGATAGCGCTGGTAATGATGACTTTCTACTTAGGATTTTTGGTGTAATGTTGGATAAAAATACAAGTATCATGCCACCAACAAACAAATTTAAAACCATTGACTTGACAGTCAGCGTCTTTGTAAACCCATTCCACATTTCGGCAGCAACCTCAGCAAGTATTTTTGTTCTACTGACTGCTAAAGGCTTCAGCATGCACCTCTCCCATTCACGACAAAGATCTACGATAGCTGGTAATCTAGTTTGAGGGGAGCATCGATTTAGCTCGTATTGATGTTGACAATACATTTGGTCGCCTAATAAATCCGATTCATAGGATGCTATCAGTGCTTTCATGTCATGCTGTACATAGTTGAAAAATTGAGTAATGATATAGAGAACACCAATAAAGAAGACCGAAGCGCATACAAGTTTAAAGATGCCAAACAAATAATAGATAGTCCCATGCTGTTCTATAAGTGGATCTGTTGGGACTGGTTTAGGAGCAGCATTGTAAACAAAGGTATAATGGGGTATATTATCGTTAGAACCAGCATTTGCAAGTGATGGTGTTGAGTTCGAAAGTGTCAAAGGGGTTGGCGAGGACGCGCCCACCCTTGATTCAGACAAGTCGTTAACTTCAGTGATAACCGGTGACGATGCCGACGACGGTGAAAGTGACAGGGAATTGACTGTAAGCTCAGATGAAGATGAACACTTTGCTCTGTCATCAGTAGAGTCGACTCCTTTGCGGAGAACAACTGCATTTTCCTTAGCCTCATTTGCTGCTGTTGCCGTAGTGACTCCCTTTGCAGCCTGACTGTCCTCACTCAGCGAAAACTTGTCCAACAAACTGCACACAGTGTTGGTTAAAAAGCTGTTTTTTTTATAGTTATGCTCTAAGTAAGACTCGGGTATCCTGAACGCTGAACTATCGATGATCAGAGGGTTACGATTGAATTGACTGTAATTACTGTGGTCGGTCGTCGATTCTGATGGATTGGTATATTCATATTCCATTTGATCGGGTTCCCAATCTAGCTCCATGCTATTCATTTTGGAGTCTTGTTTAATCCTCTAATTTCGCCAATGTTGATGTATACGATATTGTTGTTAATGACCCTTTCGCTCAGCAATTGGGTTGAAAGCTGAAGGAGAAAAAAAAAAATAAAAGAAAAAAACCATTTTGGATTGTGCGGAAGCGGGAGCTCGTCACTTCCATTATCGTGAAACGCGCATTTCTAACCAATCATTGAGAAATCGAAGGGAATATGGTTCAAGTCCGTTTTTACCCTTGTGGAGTCCACAAATCTGTGAGCTGATTTAATATTTTCAATTGCCTTTTTTTCTTTTGAACTCTTTACCCCACACTCTTCTACTCTATCTCTCTTGAATTATTATAGATTAAAGATGTTTAGAGGCAGAGCACTACGTAAATATTTGTTTGCTTTAATAAGAATAAGTAGTACTAGTAATAGTTGATTATTTAGATCACCCTGTAGTATTGAATTCAGCAAGAGTCAGTCGTGCAGCAACTGTGAATATGTAATATAATACTCAGAGTAGCGGCTTTATACATAGTCTCTTACTCATGGACTTTAATTTTAACATTCTTATAGAAGACGTCAGTTCTCTATGACCAAAACCATAGTATCCAACAAGAGTTGGAGAAATAAGGCTGCTATTGGTGCTATTGGCGTTACTACTTTTGCCTTGATGTGGGCAAACGCGAACAAGGTAGACATTAAGAATTGACCGTTGCTATTGCTGCTTCAATGAATATATGGAAAAGGGAAGCACAAATCATTGAACAGTGGCACTTGTCAAAAAATTAGGTTTATTGTGATGTGATAGGGGATGATAACCAGCGCGTAAGTCTGTTACTGCTGTTCTAACACAGAAGACTTTAAGAGCAATTCAGTTGAAACAGTTGCCTTGTTGCATAGAGATCTGAGGGACCCATTACAGATAAAGATCCTATGAGATTACGGATGGAAGCATTCATCAAGGGACTGCAAAATCGAATTGTCAATGATATCGAACAATTGGACGGCAAACAATTTACAAAAACTGTCTGGGAACGCCCTGAAGGGGGTGAGGGTATTACTTGCGTACTTCAAGATGGAAATGTTTTTGAAAAGGCGGGTGTGGGAGTATCCATTGTATATGGTCAATTGCCTAAAGCAGCTGTAGAGCAAATGCGCCACGACCGTGGCAAGGAAATAGACGCTGATGGGCCTGTTCCTTTTTTCGCGGCAGGTATCTCGTTAGTCATACATCCTCATAACCCTAATGCGCCAACTGTGCATTTAAATTACCGTTATTTTGAAATTGAAAACCCTGACGGTACACCCAAGATGTGGTGGTTTGGTGGCGGATCTGATTTGACACCCGCTTATTTGTACGACGAAGACGCTGTGCATTTCCACCAAACGTTGAAGGATGGTTGCGATAAGTTTGATAAGAAATATTATAGCCAGTTCAAACAGTGGTGTGACAAATACTTCTTCATCAAACACAGAGGTGAAGCTCGTGGTGTGGGTGGTATTTTCTTTGATGATTTGGATGATAAACCAGCAGATGAATTGTTTAATTTCGTGAAAGAAATGGGCAATAGGTTCTCAGAGTCCTACATTCCTATTGTCAAACGAAGAATGAACATGAAATATACTAAGGAAATGAAGGATTGGCAGCAAATTCGCCGTGGTAGGTACGTTGAGTTTAACCTGGTCTGGGACAGAGGAACAAAGTTTGGATTGCAGACACCAGGCGCACGCATTGAAGCTATTCTAATGTCACTACCACTTACATCCCGCTGGGAGTACATGAAAGAAGTAAAGGATGGATCTAGAGAGCAAGATTTAGAAGAAGTGTTGAAAAATCCGAGAGATTGGATCCCTCTTGAGTAACAACTTTCATAGACCAAAATTCGAATAATTTTTGAACGATAAACGTCAAAAACTGTAAAAGTTGAACTTCTTTATTTTTGTTATTGTTTGCCCCATCCTCCGCCGCCTGGCGTGTTGATAATAATACGATCGCCACGTGCAAAAGTGGCAGAGTTTTTGCCCGTAAGATTTAGTGTTCTTATAATCTCTTCGCCTTGACCGGATATCTCATGTCTGACCCATATATTCAAACCTTTCTCGCCGTCTGAACCTCCAGCCAGACCGTAAGGACTATAGACTCGACGCTCTGAAAGAATGGAGACTTGAATACCGTCTTCCAAAAACTCAATTTCACGAGTGACACCATCACCACCTTTGTGCTGACCTTGGCCACCACTGTTTGGTCGTATTGCAAAGGTATGAAGGATGACCGGATATCGGCGCTCCAGAATTTCAGGGTCGGTAATACGAGTATTTGTCATGTGGGTATGTACGCCGCTTTGTCCATTCCATTCAGGTCCAGCACCACTACCACCTGCAATTGTCTCATAATAGCCCCAGCCTGCAATGGACTCCCCACTCTCCTCATTCTTACCACCTTTACCAAATGTAAGGTTATTACAACATCCCTGGCTGGCTGCACAAGCCTCAAAAGCCTTCAAAACAACATCCACTAGACGTTGGCTAGTCAAAACATTACCGCCTACCACTGCACAATGCTCCGATGGGCTTAAAAGAGAGTTTTTAGGTATTCTAATGGTAATAGGTTCTAGACAACCTGAGTTCAAAGGTATATCTTGATTCACCAAACATCGGATTGAATATATAATTGCTGAATGACAAACACTTTCAGGTGCATTTGTGTTGCCATAAACTTCGGGTCCTGTACCCTCAAAATCAAAGGTTGCCGTGCCTCTTTTAGCGTCAATGGAAATGCGTAGATGTATAGGTGTACCATCATCCATATAATCTACTGCAACCAAATCCTGATGGGAATTCTTTTCGGCAATTCCTTTTAGTAACTGTCTGACGGCATCTGAGGCGTTTCGGCGAATATGCATCATGTAGGCTTGAACAACTTCTAATGAGTATTCTTCAATAAGGGCTTTCACTAAAGTTATACCCTTTTGATTGGCTGCAATCTGCGCTTTCAAATCTATTTTAATGATCAATGCAAAGAACGAGTATATAAATACACAGATAGTCATTCCTCAAAATAGTACATATATTGCATATTATAACATTCGTTCCCTCTTTTTTTTTCCCTTTGTATACCTGAGACATTATCACGGAATGCACGTGACCCAGAGCAACCAGGATAGGAAGCAGGGATGGTACACAAGTGCTCTTCTACACCTGCATGATCTAAATGTCCCTTAGAAACGATTTTAAATGATTTGATAGCAGCGCCTTCTTGAAATAGCTCTTTAGAATGTGGCGGCATTGACCCTGGCGCAATACCTCCTATATCCGCATGGTGACCCCTCGATGCGACGAAAAACACTATCTCTCCCTTCTCAAAAACGGGCGTAATTATGGTAATATCTACATTTCCAAAAAGAAAAAGTTAGTAATATACACCTGGAATAATACAATTGATGGATTTTGGCTGGGATTGTTATTACAGACCTGGCAAATGAGAACCTCCCGCTTGAGGATGATTCGTCATAATCACATCCCCTTCGAATAAATTGCCCTTATAATAGTTCAATTGGTAGATAACCGCATGGCTCAAAGAGCCTAGATGCACAGGAATATGCGGAGCATTTGCTACTAGCCCTCCATCAGCACCAAAAAGGGCACACGAAAAATCTAATATAAATTGACATAATACCATCAGTAGGCAGTTTTAACACAATCGATAGACCAGTAACAGAATACCGTACCTAATCTCTCTTTAATATTAGTTGATATGGATGTTTTTTCAAGCGTGCGTCCCATTTGTTCAGCAATGCTCATGAATCGATGTGAGAAGATGGATAATTGAATTGGTTCCATTTCTGTTGTAACTTTCTTTTTTCCTTCCGTACCAACCTGGATAGTAATATGGTTGGAAGTTATGAGAGCCGAGCAAGACGGTTCGATTACGATTGTAGCAGTTGCGTCAATGATGACGGCTGGACCAGGTACAGCGTTTCCGGGCTCCAAGGCGTCCAGGCGATACACAGGAACATTATTGTTACGACCACCCTCTTCAAAATACACAGAAGCAGTTTTGTCTATTTTATCACAGGACACTTCAACAATCTTGTTCGAAGACTCAAGATTCTCAATCTCTTCGTCGGGCGTAAGATTGTTACTACGAAAAGTCTTGCCTATCCCACGTACACGTATATCATCAACAAGAATATTGCGATCTTTGAGTAAAAAGCCAAATTCTTGTTTGTACAGATCACAAAATGATTTTTCAAAGTCCCAAAGGTCCTCTGCTGGTTGTAATGTCATCATAGCACAGTCAGTACCCTCATATCTTAAATTTAGATAGACTTCAAGCTCAATTTCTGAATCACGGAAACCTTGCTTTTTCAATTCTTCCAAACATACATCCTTAAGGTTCGCCAAACGCTCCTTAATACGATCAAGTCCCGTTTTCAAGGTTTCAGCAGAAGGCTCTTGGACTTCGTGAACAACATCTGCTAATGCTAAACCAAACGCAGATAAGATAGAGCTATGGCGATACATAACAATTTTTCTAATGCCCAAGTTACGAGCAATACCGCATGCATGCTGGCCCCCAGCGCCACCAAAAACAGCTAATGTATGGTCACTCGTATCGTGTCCTTTTGCTTCAGTCAGTGCACGGATGGGACGGCACATAGTTTCATTGGCGACCTTTATGAAACCATACACTATCTCATCCAAACTCTTTTTTTCACCGGTTGCTGAATTGATAGTCTCAGCTAGTTCCTTAAATTTCTCTTCAACAATTTCTTTATCCAAAGGTTCATCTTCTTTGGGACCGAATATTTTTGGGAAATAGTCAGGTAATAACCGACCCAAGTACAGGTTCGCGTCAGAAACGGCTAACGGCCCCCCTTTTCTGTAACATGCTGGGCCTGGATGAGCACCTGCACTCTACAAAATGAAGACAAAAAAGAACACATATACAATAAGGATATCTGTCACTAGACAAGGTCAATATTTTGTTGGAGGTGCTTACTTCAGGGCCGACGACAAACATTCCATTTTTGAAGAAGAGCATTGATCCACCTCCTGCTGCAACAGTATTAATATCTAACTGCGGTGCCTGGATAGTGACACCTGCAGTAGTTGTTTCAAATACATGTTCATAATGTCCATCAAACCGAGAAACATCTGTACTTGTACCACCCATATCAAAACCGATGACAGGCGTATTTGCTTTTTTATCAAAAGTAGTCAACGCATATCCAACTACACCACCTGCAGGCCCCGATAATATTGCTTTGAAACCCGAAAAATGGCTCACAGGCACTAGTCCTCCATCACTCTGCATGAATTGTAATTGTGTTGTTCCCTTTTCAAAGCCGTTATCGAATCCATCGACAAAGCCCTTAATGTATTTCTTGATACATGGTGTCAAGTAAGCATCTGCTGTAGATGACGTGCCTCGAGGGACAATCTTGACCATAGGCATCACTTGGCTGGACAAAGAGATATGCTCAAAGCCAACTGATTCGGCTATTCTACCAATTTTTTGTTCGTGGTCTGGGAAATTGTAAGAATGCAACAAGCAGACAGCAACACTTCGAAATCCTTCGTCGTACAGAGATTGAAGTTCGTTTTTCACTTTGTTTAAATCTGGATCAAACTGTCAATTATTATATTGTTTAAACCCAGCATGACCAAGCATGTCAGTTTACCTGGCTCTTTGGCGATTTTAATCCACTCTCCTGAAATACCTTGCTGAATATTGGCGTCGTCGGTATCGCTAGGATCTATTTTTTGAGATGCGTTGGCAGGATTCAATAAGACTAATCTATATTATGTCAACGTTAGATACTTATGCTTAGATAACTTTTATATAACAATTAGCACATACCGCTCATCCACTTCTACCACTTTCTGATATAGTACAGCCGGTTTGTTGATCGCAAGATCGAAAATTTTGGGCCTGGCTTGGTTGCCTGTCAAGCCAATTGAAAATTTAGTATAAACCTTAAAATGGTGTGGGAGTGCTTTAACTTTAAGACTTTCTAACCGATGTCTAACAGGTCTTTAAAACCCTTCGTGATTAAGATGGCAGTTTTCTCGCCCTTACGCTCAAGCAATGCGTTTGTGGCTACAGTAGTTCCCATACGGATACTTTCTGACAGAAAGCCATTCTCATAATTGTTTCAGTCATTTTGATTGATTTATACCTTTGTAGAAGCTTCTTTGAAATATTTCCTCGTTTTAACTCACCAATATGCGTTGTTGGTACAGCCTGTGAGCGAGCTATTTTCTCTCCGGTCGCCATTTCTATGATCCTACGAATGCCCTCTGTGGGCGCATCTTTATAATTAGAGGGGTCTTCGGAGAGAAGCTTAACAACAAACTCTTGATAATCTTCATCTGCAGGTCTGCCCCTGAAGCCAATACAATCCGTAAAGGTTCCACCTCTGTCAATACATATGGTGAGTGGTTTTGATGCCATTCTTTTCTCTCAATATAACAGAATAGATAACAAGAAAATGGAGGAAAGAAAAAGAGAAATAGGAAGTGAAGAAAGGCAATAATGCCATATGAACCAAACCTTAACTGCATTTCAACTCCGCGTACAAGTTGTTTCGTTCATAAAGTTTAGGTATCTCTTTAGCAATGATGAACTTTAATTAGCCATACCGGCTGGGTAACATTATAGATTTCGATAAAATCACTGTTAAAAGATCGATGAAAAGTATAATTTTTTATCATTAGCAATGCACAATGAGTGATTAACTACAAGGTAATTGTATACATAATATATAAATAATGAGTTATCGAGCAAGGGTTTTACGATGAAGAGTATCTTATCTGATTGCTAATTACTGGGCTAAGGGATCCACAGCGCCACTTTATTTGCGCCCGTGACGAACATTGCATTTGCATGATTTTGCCCTACAACTTTAACACCATTACTGTGAGGTGTAGGCAGCACTGCAAATGGCTTGATGTCCATAGCTCCTTGATATGTCAAATCCCAAATTCTTAAATAAGAATCACTTCCACCAGCCATAAGAAATTTGCCATCTGGTGTCATACTGACTTCTTCACCGCAAGAGCCGGCTTCTGGGGGCGAATTTCCTACCAGTCTTCGCACTAGATTACCGTTAAAAGCATCCAGGACGAAGATTGTATCAGATAGAGTAGTGACAACCACGTAATTCCCATCTGATGTGAATTTAACACTTGTTATTTCAGGCAAACGTCCATGTACTGATTCGGGCATCATACTGGTGATAAATGGCCCCTTTGTATAGTCCCTTTTATCATAGAATCGTACTGTATTGTTGTTACTGACGGTGCTGAAGACAACACCTTGTGGATCAAATGCTGCCAAAGTTGTACCTTCGGCATGCAGAACGCCCTAAAGTGTACGACGAAGAATCAAACATTCTTAAAGTTAAAAAAGAAATCAATTCTCAGGTCCTATTATCTTCTTCTGATGGACAAGGCTGTTAAAGTACCTGACAATTCGATGATCGTAGATCCCAAAGGCGAACTGTATTATCCAATGATGAGCTTAATACCATATCGTCAATTGGACACACATCAATAGCTACAACCCTAAAAAAATTATCAGTGGATCTGGCAATCACTATTAACAACCAAAAAACCATACCGTTTCTTATGTCCAGGAAAGTAGCGAATATACTTATTGTCGTAAATAGAAAGATAACGTAAAGTATCTTCAAAATGAATGAGTAGTTACAAATCAGCTAAAGTCGGTAAGAAAGAGAATGTCTGCTCTCGATTACCATTTTCTTTCGTCGATGCATAAATAAGATTAGAGTCAGCATGTGTAAATCGCGCTAGAGTACAACCATACTTCTTTGAAAAAAGAGTTTTATGAAGTCTACGACATATTAGTTATTGAGCCTTGAAATTAGTAATTTGCCAAAGAACACTTACGTTCCGTCTAGACAATGATATACATTTAAACTGTCATCTGCACCAGCAGTAGCACAGAATTCTCCTGTATCGTTGAATGATATGGACGTAACTGGTTTGTCACTTTCTTGAAATTCCTTTGATACTTTGAATTTGGAGAGGGTGTCTCTTGTGTATTCAAGATACTGTGAACTGGACGAATCCACGTTCATTGGCTCTGATTCCATCGTTCAAATATCAATGTTGAAGAAAATCAAACCTGAAAAAATACATAAAGATCATGTCTATTCTATTGTGACGGTAGCAATTTGATTGGCCGAAGTAACCGGCTGTGTGTTGTCGCGTGCTTACTTGGACTCTAAACCTTTTTCCTTTGAGACTCCTTTTTTCCTTCTTCTTTTGCATTTGCACCTTTTGAAACATTTCTTTATTACATTTCGTAAAGGAAAGATTGAAAGACAATGGCTTTAAAACGTATTGGAAAAGTAAGAATCAAGCAGTAGAGTCGTCATTTGAAGGTTTAAGAATCGGTCCGACTAACGTTTTATCGATGGTGTTATTTTGACTGACCTTTTAGGAACTCAAAGATCTCGAACGCGACCCTCCATCTTCTTGCTCGGCCGGCCCTATCAATGAGGAGGATCTATTCCACTGGCAAGCAACTATTATGGGACCTGTAAGTAATGATTTCTTTTTCAACTTGAACCTAACAGCAGTGGGTTTTTTTTTTTCTTCCTTTTTGCTTATATGTCAATTCTCCATAACTATGTTAGGAGGATAGTCCTTATCAAGGTGGTGTATTTTTTTTGTCTATCCACTTCCCCACTGATTACCCCTTCAAGCCTCCAAAGGTAAAGTAGCTGATATTGTTCGGTCTTTAGCCGTAATACAATCAATAATAAATATTCATTTAGAGCTGACATAATAATTTTTGTTTCCGAACTTGAACAGATTAACTTCACCACTAAAATCTATCACCCCAATATCAACAGCAACGGTTCAATTTGTCTTGATATCTTGAAGGACCAATGGTCTCCTGCTTTAACCATTTCCAAGGGTAAGTTTCACATGTATTAACGGAGAGCCCTTTTAGGCTTACAAACTTGGAAATGATACTAACATCGCAAAACGTAGTTCTCTTGTCTGTTTGTTCATTGCTTACCGACCCTAACCCTGATGGTAAGTAGCTCTTGCACAAAAAAAAAAAAAAAAAAGAAAAAAAAAAAAAAGAAAGGGAGTGATAGAGCTTTCTATTAAGGGATACTATACATGATGTCTAATTTGAATTCCTCGTTGAAAACCAGACCCACTTGTACCTGAACTCGCCCACATTTACAAAACTGACCGTGCTCGCTACGAGGCTACAGCTAGAGATTGGACTAGAAAATATGCTAGTAAGTTAAATTTGGTCTGAAGAGCAATTTTTGTTTTGACGGCTGATCATCTCCTTTTCGTATTGTCTTTTTTATAGTGTAATTTATAGCTCAATAAATCCATCTCCCTTTTCGTTTGCTTCGCATAACATTTTACTGGAACACTAAAAACATGATTTATACACAAAATGTACGCCGGTTTTGTTTTTTTTTTGTACAAACATTTGCTGCATTGACACATACTAGAACAAAATAAGAAGCATGCGAGTCAAAATGATGTTGCTACTTATCAGAGCGTCATTTTAGGCTTTTTTATTCTTGACTGTATGTGTTGTAACACGACTTTAAGGCAGGCTTTTTCAATGAAAATAGGAGCTATATAGATGTGTATATGACGTTTTTTTAAAATAGCGGCGAACCTGCATTACGCCTTCCAGGTATCTAGACTCTGGGTTTAAAGCTATTTGCATTCTCTTCAAAGAAAGTCTGAATACTTTGGGGTGTTGCACCGATTAAGAATTTAGTATGAGGTAACTTTATACTGCCAACTGTTTTCTGGGCCCAATCAAAGTAATCAAGAAAAGTTTGGATCTGTTTGGCTATTTGAGACAAGTGGTTTTTACGTAAGTTATGGAGTGGAAAGCAGGATAACTGCCACATGTGTTTCCCCTTTTGCTAATCGTTTTACCTGTAGGGGCAGCATATGCCTTATCTTTAAAATTGTTGTTGCTAAACGAATCATGGTATATTTTTGAGCGTTCCGATTTCAAACGAGCATCGAACCAAATGTCTTTTCCCAAGCCCTTAAGATAATACGAGACATCCATGGGTCTGCCTTGGCGATATTTAAAGTGGTCATAAGATGTGGCTCGGGCCAATATGTCAACGATCTGTCCGGCAGTGAAGCTTTCTGGACCAGTTAGAACGTACACTTGGCCATCATGTCTATCCTCCAAAGGTTTACACGTTTGCTGCTTGTTATCAATGAGTAATTCTTCAACTACTTTACATACATCTTCAATATCGATAGGACAAATAGTGGTATCTGAGGCCAGAGGTAGTAGGAGAGAACGTTGCTTCTCTGCATAGCTGGACCACAGATGGAAATATTGCTGTATAAATTCCAGTCTAAGTAATGGTTTATGAGATGTATGAGTAATTGTGCTATAGGATAAAATGCTCAGCATCTATTTTATATTACCTAAGGATAGTATACGGGCAATTGGTCTGGATGACTTCTTGTTCAATTTTGTTATATTCTTGCAGAGCGCTGTGGTCGCTCGAAGATGCACCGACATGAGAGATATAGACAATGTTCATAGTACCAGAGTGTGCAGCTGCATTACAGATATGCTGGGCGTTCTGTAGGCGGTCTTCTTCATTACTATTGCAAAGAATAATAGTGTCCACACCACGTAATGCCATAGAAAGTTGATTCGGGTGACTATAATTGACTTGACGAACATCTATACCAATTTTGCTAAAGCCAAGACAACGTGTCTTGTATTCACATAACACCCGAAGATGGGGCCGGAGTCTCTCATATTGTGCCAAATAAGACGTAATGGCAAACCCGATATATTGATCCGCAGCCGTGATTAATAGCATAGTTGGGATATGTGTAATAATAATTATTCGAAATAAAAAAAGATAGAAATAATGTGAATGAGTAGAATCTCGTGCTAAAGAAACGTGAATAAGATAAGAAAGAAAAAAGGACAAAAAGAGAAGGGAGAAGAGAATATGCAATCATACTCTGATATATATTTGCAAAGTCGGCGTGCATAATGGATCTGTTTAACAGTTTTATTATGTATGCTCGGTGGATAATGTAAATCAGTCAGTAAAGGCCCTTTTATTAATAGCTACAGCGCAAGAGCTAAACTGGTCTAAAAATTGAGTGAGCTTATTTTCTCTTATTTTTTCTTATGCAATCCTTAAGAGGTTTTTTGCAGCCCATGAAACTTGTAGTTACCCTGATTTCGGTTAACAATTTGATAAATATAATCATTATTTAACTTATACAGAAAAAGTTCGTAAATAGATAATAAGCCCCTTTGATGTAATCAGCACATAACTGTGCAGTCTGACGTCCTCAATTTTGTTCTTAACACCTTATATGGAATATTTTGTTCCGGAATCACCTACTCTATGCATACGTAATTTCCTCGGTCTTTATCAGTTCATTTCTCTTCAGTCTGAGGGAAGGGCTTTTGATAATGTTAAAGCCGGAATCTAAATATAGCAACGCATAAACATATGCGCAACAAAATTTGCTGTGGCTAGAGTGAAAGCATTGATAATCAATAATACATATTTATGACCTTTTAGGTTTGCTATCTAACTGCAAAAAAAAAAAAAGAAGAACAGATATCACTCTTATTTACGTAGATTTTCAATCGCCATCAATTCCAGCCAATAAAATACTTCAGATCATCCACACCTTTATTTTAATGAATGAGACAGTTTTGAAAGGTACGCGGTGAGTTTTTTGCTATGTCCCACAGGTGGAGAGAAGAGTATGTGAGCTTGATTTTGTATCAGTACGATATTCATCTCGACTCGATCATATTCAATCAGACTCTACATAATTTGTTGCCCCGGAACCTTAATAAAATTGTAACGGCAATGGACAAGTGAGCAATTCTTCTCAATTTAATTTTTGACAGGTCGAATTTGTGCAAATTTCCTAATTCGTAAATAAATGAAAATTTTTCTCTAACTCTCTCTTCCTTTTTCCGAATGTCTCTTGTTTTCAAATGGCTACTGATTCCAGTAATGGCAGTCGTATCTTAAGTATTGAAACTTTGCCAGGGAAAGGTCGAGCTTATGTTGCCACTAAAGATATAACTGCAGGAACTGTCATTCATATCGCCGAACCATTGGCTACAGCTGTGTCACAAGAATGGATACCGGAAACATGCATGTGGTGTTTTGATTTTGGTTACCCAAAGAAGCAAAAGGTCAAGATAGTAGATACTCCAATAGAAATGCAAGCACTGTATCAAGAATGGGAACAATATAAGAATCAAGAACATTGCCGAATATCAAAGAGGAACGTCAAGAAAGAAGATATGAGAATTTATAAGAACATGTTATTCTGTTCAGAAACATGCCGCGAAAAATTCAAGAAGTCGGGAGATCATTCAAACAATCCCTCATTAATGGAATGGAAACTGATATTAGCCATGAATATGAAATTAGACCAAGAATATAAAGATACAATGAAAATAGAGCCAAATTTGATTACAACAGCAGCTTCTACAACGACTATGACTTGTCAGCCTCTTGAAGGAAACGATCAGTGGATAGATGCCAATGATGATAGTCTTTTGCTTGCTTGGTTGGATACAGCTTGGTCATGCTTGACCAAAGATTCAGGAATCTATAAAGAAATAGACGATGCCGATAGAACAATGTGTAGGCTGATAGCTGCATGTATCATAAAAAAATACGTTGAAGAAGAGACTTCCAACAAGGCCCAATTACAGAATATGTCGCTCGGATTTAAAGATCTTCTCCTCATTCAGGACAACGAATTGTCATTTTTCAGAAGCTGCTTTCCGAAGACTTTACAACGTTTGCCGCCTCTAACTCAATTAGACAGCGCCAGTAGGAAATCCTTATTATTGTCTTTTCTTCCAATAGAGATAAAGGATGTGATGGCATTGTACTGCTTCTTCCAACGCGCCTTATCAAATAGCTCCTTGGAGAATATACCAGCATTAAAGAACGTCGATCATCCATTGTTCCGAACAATATACTTTCGCGAAAAGGCAAATAGTTTCGGGCTATGGGAGCTCAGTGATCGCGGTCAGGATATAGATAACGGCGGCGTCACGGATGATCTGGAGTTGCTGGGCTGGGGCATATATCCATCTGCAGTTTACTTCAATCATTCATGTGATGCAAACGTTAAGAAAGTGAGAGATGGCAGGAATATTAAGTTTATTGCTCGACGCCCGATAGAGCAAGGCGAAGAAGCTTGTATCTCGTACGGATCGATAGAGGAAAGTGTGAATGAGCGCCGTTCAAGGCTACTCGAACATTATTACTTTCTTTGTCAATGTACACGGTGTTTAAAGGAAACAATATCAGAACCTCAATAGAGTTGTTAAAAATAGTCTTTTTCTGTCATTGCTCGTAAAGATCTATTTCCAAAATAAACGTTTACACCTAATACCCCAAGTATTGCTTACGAAGGAGTAATGCGTTTTTTCTGTTCTCCTTCCATTGCTCACTTAAACGACCAGTAAGACGATTGGTTGATTGCCATCCATCTATGTTTTTCTCAACCCAACCTTCAGCCCAAGCGCCCAAACGATGATTATAGTCAAACTCTTTTTCGAGTCCCAAGATAAAATCAGCTCGCTCTTCTCTGTCGTCATCAGCAAGGTCATCTTTTTTAGAGATTGAATAAGGTAACATAGGTATTTTTTTGCACCAATATCTTGCCATTACAATGGCTTGCCGTTGAATTAAAGGGAAAGGAACAATTCTGATAGGCAAACCCAAGAAGCACAAGCTTGGATCTTGATGATAGAACATGTAGTGATCCAAATGGAAAACTTTTTGCCCCGTTTTGATCAGGTTGTCTTTTTGGAAAGGCAGAAAGGGAAAGCTGTACAAATACCCAGTGCCGAAAATAACCAAATCAATGCCAGTTAGTATGTCACCATTGGCCAGTTCTATACAAGAGGTGTTAGTCTCGTCATCATGAACAAAACGTTCTACTTGGTTCACTCGGATAACATCCTTCGGTTTGGTTTGCCGGTAAAGTTCAGTTTCTGTACGAATACTTTGGTATACTTTTCTGCCAACAGTTGAAAGTTCTCTCGCTATATCAATGGCAGATGAGCCGCCACCTATAACAAGAATTGTCTTCAAGTATGTCAAACTATTTTTATCCTGATTTGATTTCCATTATCTCTTACACCATTTTACCTTGTCTTTGTAAATGGTTGGCTCACGGTAGTCTCTCGAATGAAGAAGCTGGATGCGTTTATTCTCATTCAATTTGTCTAGACCTGGGAAGTCCGGAATATAAGGAACACTGTAATGACCAGTAGCAACTACCACAGCATCAAATTTTTCTGTATACTTCTTGTTATCATTATTTGTCGTAGCTACGGACACGTACCACGCATTGTTCTTACACTCAACTTTTTCTACCATAGTTGAGAAGCGTACGTAAGACTTCAAGTCTTCTTTCACTGCCATACTTTCAAGATATTGGAAGACGTCTTTGTGAGAGGGAAAATCGGGTGTTTCTGTGGAGAAGGGAAAGTCCTGGAAACACATAACTGATTTTGGCAGATTGGTATGAAGATGAGCATACATCGGTGAGTTAACCCGGTCTGCTTGTAATGTCCTATCCACCTCGAGAGCATTGGTGGAAGGAAAAGGTGGTGCATCATTTGTTTCTGGCGTGTAATACCTATTATATGTACAGCAGTGGGTTCATTAACTGCTTTTGCCAAAAAATAAAAAAAAACAAACCTTATCATGCAGCAGATTTTATGTTGAATTATTTACCAGGTACCGCCATTGTGTTCATTTCGTTCGAAAATGGTAATGGTAGCGAAAGCATTTTCGTTTCGTAAAGCTCTAGCAGCGGCAAGACCAGCAGGTCCACCGCCTATAATAGCAACACTTTTGATAGTTTTTTCAATGAATATTGACATGTAGATTTATTAGTTTATAAGTTTTAAGATAAAATGTTATTTTGAGGCACCATAGTGACAAGAAAAATGCGGTCAATTAAAAAATTTCTTAGCAAAGAACATTGGCCAATGTCTCTATCTGTGTCTTACGATATGTTGACATCTTTTCGAATATGTTCTTCCGTTTGTCATGAAATAATTGACACAGGTGAGTGATATCATCGACCTAAATTTGGTGTCTCCACCATTGGAGAACGAAATAGTACTGAATTATAAAGGTAAGGGGCCATCGCAGGTGGGACACCTATCATCTTTTGGGGTTCCATAAAGTGGTATCGTAAATCTCTGAAGAGGAAAATGGTCCACCAGACCTGTGTAGTGATAATGAGTGTTGTATTTATATAGTGAGTCTTGGTTTAGTTACGTGTAACACTCCAAGAAGCACTGCAACTCAAGATTTTACTTACATAAAAGATTGCTATCACTGTCAACAAACCTATGGACCACCCTAATTCTATTTCAAACAGTTGAGAACAATTAAATAGGTTGCTGGACTTTGTCATAATTTCTTCCACAACCACGCTGGTAATATTATTTTGTGAAAAATGAAGCATTATATTCGCTGCCGCGCTGACTTCACATTGCTGCACAAAATCGTCTTTATCAATGCCAAAGAGGATGCAATTGATAGCAGCATCAATAATCACCATTGAATTGAAAACAGCAGTAATTTTAACGTATCTTTGGTACTTGTTAATGCCTGATTGGCGTTGCTTCTAAAAAGGACGTGGTTGTAGTTGCAAGAAAGAAAAGCAGATTAGCTGGAGTAAGAAACTGAAACTATAATCCTAGGGAGCATACTTACATGATATACTACGTAAAATCCGTAAAAGCATGTTAAAGCGCTTAGCAAATTCAAAGTACCAAAAACATTCAGCATAATCCTGTTTGGTACTGTAGAAAAGAAGGCTACAGCAGATGGTTAAAACTATTGGTATCAAGGAAGAAGAATACCAAAGAACATTATTAACTCACCACTTTTGTTGAGAAATGAATAAATCGCAAAGAAAAAACTGGTAATCTATAATCAAGTGTTTGAAATAAGAACCCTACTAATTTTAACTCTGATCATGTCGATAATTTACAATCCATATCAAAAGCAATAGAGGAAGACCAAATCTAGATGGAATACATAAGCAAAAAAAGGGCCTTTTACGCTGATAAGGTTGATAACGGTAACGGTGAAAAGGCTTCTCTGAGGGTGGCGGTAGGTAATGAGGAAGATATTCGAATGGCCCAAACATTCTGTTATCGCCGTTTTCTTATTGAGGTGAAGAAAGAAGAAAAAAAACAAAAACAACGAATGCCAATGTTATCCCTCAATAAAAATGGCATGCAGATAGATTATAAACCTAGAGATGCACTCTCGCTTTTTTTCATTGTACTATCCGTTTAAACAATGAATTTTGAAATGCATTCACTGAAAGCCATATATAGGCTAAGTGACTCTAAAGGAGCATTATAATAAGTTTGGTTATGGTAATTTTGGTTCCATGTCAATAGTCATTTTTACGGACATACTTTTCAGAAATCTTGGCTTAGTATGACTGTTCTCAGTTGATTCTGCTGCTTGTTCATATAATAATACTAAAAGATACAATTTTACGCCCGAGTATATTAGCACGGAAACGATCAATTTTGATGAAACTCAATAATACTCATTGTTTGGAATAGAAGCGAAACGGGATATCTATGTCTGCTGCGATATATCTCACTCAGTTTATTTCACTTTCCAGGCTGTTGCTGTTTAGTAAGCTCTGAAAATCCTTAAATTCTAAACGAATTAGTCTACTAATTATAAGCCAAGATATTGAAATTTATATATCTACACGTAGAATTTTCATATTTTGTTGGATCTTTGAACTAGCCATCCATTACTTCTGAATTTATTTTTTTATTGGCTGAATATTGAAGATGCATAAAAGAAAAGACCAAATGCCATTGAATCTCATCAAAGAAGACGAACACACTGACTTAAAGCATTGAATATTAAAGCAATTTAAACTATCAGCTATAATTCCATTGCGAGCAGTGTGTTGTTTGATGTCTATGTATATGCAAAGGCTGACACAATACATTTCTTTTATTTTTGTTGCCGTTAAATAATTTCTTTTTCTTGCTAGCATTAAGAGAATTTCAGTAAATCAGATAACTTAAAGCCCACGGAATTAAACGAAGACAACAAAAATCGGCGATCAGTTTTAAAACTGCTAAGTTTACCGTATTACAGCCGTTTTTTGAGCCATTGACAACGACAAGTTCAATTCAAATACAATAAGTAAACAAGAAGTAGTTACGCATTCGATTGAGACTATATTTACTAAAAACTTAGCCATTATAATATTATATAAGTGGCTCAAAATGGATCCGCGTGCCTGAATATTGCACATCTCAACTATAGAAATGCTCGGTAGCGCCTTACAAGGAAATGTGAACGCAAAATATTTTCCTGTTCCTTTTCAAACCATTCAAGTTAAGAGAACATCGTTGTGTATCAAAAGAATTGATAGATAATGTACAGAGTATGATACATTGTTGATGCTCTTTCAGACCATGAGAACAATAGAGGGTTACGTGGTCTTTCATTTATGCCTAAACTGTATGCATTGCGTTAGATCTTAACAACTGAGAATAGTTTGAATTTGTTTAAATCACGCATAACTTCTTGTGGTTTCCATGAACATAATGCTAGCGTGGACTAGCGTATAGGCTTTTCTAACGTGTCGCAAGCGTTCAAAACTCTTTTATAAACTTTCTAACAGCTACAATCAAATTCATTTGAAAATTCTAAGCATAGGTGATCAGTCTAACTGCGGGCTGGATGAGGCTTTTCTTATCTCTTCGTACTTTGCTGATTCAATTCATTCACTATCATACCGTTAATTTGGCAGTTGAACCACATCAAAAATACAAAGTATTCCTATTCTAACGCATCGTCGTCTATTTCAAGACCTACCTCTTACAGCTCTTTATGCCATACTTTAATTATCTTAATGTATTGGGTGAAGTCTCCACGGTTTCTTCCTTATTTGCATTGTATCCCCGTTATTGCTAGGCAGAAGTTGGTGAAGTTAGACTTGATGCAATAAAATTGTAGCTTTTCTTTCGTTTCTGGCATTTTATGC
Organism: Mycotypha africana; assembly: GCF_025528875.1. Lineage (NCBI taxonomy): Eukaryota > Fungi > Mucoromycota > Mucoromycetes > Mucorales > Mycotyphaceae > Mycotypha > Mycotypha africana. Next base: position 2,724,848 of record NW_026515725.1, on the reverse strand, counting down.
CCAAATTATCGCTCGCTCTTTCAGTGATACCGCAGCCGTTCTAATGTCACTTCAGAATCGCGCCACGGATGATAATTCAGCTACCAATAATTACCATGAAATCTGAACCCGCTTGCTGTCAATTAAGAATATAATATTTACTTATTCAAAGTATCAATTTAGTTGCATTTAATGAACAAAATATCAATCTTATGGCTGAATAGAAGACTTCAGTCTTATCTTCACATTTATTTGCACCTTAATCGTGAAGTATTGCAGCTCTTTTCAGTCTTATAGTATCTAGACTGCATAAACTTCATAGTATTTAGAAAAGGAGATTTACGGTAAATAATTTCTAAGTGCGACAGGCGACTTCCTAATGGAATGCGACAAGTGATATTTTAATGTGACATGTTAGTTTTAGAGCTACAAGTAACTTTTCGTTATGCGAACATGATATTCAGAACAGCAGAAAATACAAAAGACTCATATTGTATTTTTCATTTCGAGCAAGGGAAGGGAAATAAACATATTCTTTGCTCATGTCTGATGAACCACTACATTTATATTGGTTCAATTGTTAGAAATAATATAAACACATTTATTGGCCACACTTTTGTAAATGAGTGCCGTAACTACTGATGTTGCTCTTATATTGTTGCGTAAACTTGAACAAACCCTTCAAAATTGAGTTTGCCTTGTTCATTGATATCAGCTTTACGGATTGTATCGTCTATTTCATCATCAGTTTGCTCTTCAACGAGGTTGCTAACCATACGTCGTAGCTCAGAATTGGACACATAGCCATCATTATCACTGTCAAATGCACGGAACATCTCTTTAAGTTCGCTTTCTTTTTCAAATTCATGGAACAAATTAAGCTGTCCTTCGGTAAAAGAAGTCTGATCGGTAGTAGCCATCTCAATAAGTTTGTCGGAAGATATAGAGGAAGATGCAAGTAATACAAAAAAAAAGAGCTATCTGATTTATCAAAAATATTTGTCACTATGCGTGCTCTCACGGTTTCACTTCGAGATGGAAGTCCTAAAAGAAGCAGAATGTACTGATTTATAGAGCCCTTTACTCGACCTAGCTAAGTCATTCACTGTAGATCATATTGAGCACTCGTTACTTCCTTCCATTACTTCCCATCAATGGACTTTGCAAATAAGTAATGTGCTTTCCTCGTACATATATTTTCAGTCAGACCTGTAAGAAACAAAACCACTCTCATCAATCACATTGTTGATTGGTTCTTACGAAACAGAACAGTCAACCATCAAAAATTTTTAATTTCTAGTATCTTTATTTTACAATTGGCAAAAACAGGGAAGTGGAGAGTATAAGCAGATATAATATATATCTTGTTATTACAATGTAGAAAACAGTGAAAAAAAAAAAAAAGAATATGTCTAATAAACAGGGTATTAACTACTAGATTTACAAAAATTACGCGTATTATTCAACTCGGAGCTTGACCAGCCAGGCCCACACGTGCAAAAAGTGGTTGTCAAATCCACGACTTCCTGTGAGATTCGCTTAATTTCTTGCTTCATGATTGCAGTCAGACTATCGTCCCTTCTATATGTATCCAACCGATCTTGTAATTCCTTTGGTAAAGAGGTATAAAGCATTCTTGGTGATCCCAAAACAAACAATGTAGCAAATGCAGCGTCGGAGTCAATGCGGGTATATGTTTGATTTTCTCTATCTGGGTAAAGCGCATCCATGACAATGGGATAGAGCGGTGATTTTGTTGTGTCTGAAAGAAGTTGAGCAATATATTCTTCTGCCTTCATTGGCTTACTAGTAGTACTAGCATTAAAAGAAGCCAGTGATTTATTTGCTAAAATGGTTGCATATTCTTTTGGTATGTTTCGTAATACCAACTGCACTACATGTTGTAAAGTTCTGGGTTTCTCAAGCCACATATTTTCAGGAATTAGTTTGCAGAATGATTTGGCAATAGTAGACCAGTTTAATTTGGGGTTGTTATTTTTTTCTGCTGACGTATCGGTTGATGTCGGTGTGCCTTTTTGTACGGCAATGCCTTGTTTGTCTGATTGAGAAGATTGTTGTTGTTCTTGTTGTGGTTCGTTTTTACTGACGCTACAAAGGCTGACAGGTGGATGTTCAGAATCATAGCTCAAAATGAAATAACCTCTAGGCCGTCCAGTTTCTGCATCAACTGGCTTCATGGATTCAAATAGCGTTTCTATAGAGCACCAGTAGCTAGGGTATTTATAACGAGCTGTATCCAAAACTAATACTTTTTCTGCTTCTGCATTATAAGCCCCAATAGGTGAGAAATGTCCGTCACCTGTCTGCTGCAAGGTCTTTCTGGAGAATGATAGAACCATGAATTTATCTGAAGTTGACGTGACCATCTCTACATCCTTTTTGAACTCTTCAAAAGTAAATTCGAAAGCCCTTTTAACTTGTACGTCGGCATGACACTTGGCTAAACAAGCAAAATTGTCGAATGTGATCCCTTTCTGCTTCATTTCTTCCTTTGACGAGCAACATTGTAAAAACTCATCTATTAATTTGAAAAATAAAAAACCAAACTACTAAGTATATTGACTCCAATCGCAACCGTTACAAATGTCTTTGCGAAGCCGCTTAAAAGCCAAAAAGCAAAGGAAAAAGCATACCTGAAAACCATCTCCAATTTCCTTTCCAACGTCTTTTAGGATCTACTTCCAATGCATTTAATACCATGGCCACTGTTCAGAAAGAACCATTAATGAGTTTAATATTAGTAAACTTCGCTAAAAAGGAAAAATAAACAAAAAATGCCGCAAAACTTACAGGAACTAGGGCCACAATAAGCAGGTTCTGACTGAGTAGTAAAATTACCCGTTAAAGGGAAAAAGCCTTCTGCATGTCCTTCATCCATGGCTTCTCTAAACAGCTTTTTACCTTCTGGTGAAGCGAACCGAACCAGCGTTGATGGTAACTCTCTTTGATAGAAAGTGTTTTTCAAATCGTCATCGTTTTTATTACTGGTATCAGAGGTCTTGGGCACCACACCCAGTAGATGTTCGAAGGCTGCTTTGACAGACTCTGTTGTTACTGATGGCTGTTGGGTTGTTGAATCGGTCGAGGTACACATATTTGAATCTTCTTGAATAGGTTCTGTTTGAGTTGCAATACTGCGATAAGTTATACTAGCCGTTGGCCCTGAAGCTCGTACTGGTTTTGAAAAAGATAAATGTCGTCTAGAAGATAAAACTCGACTAAAACGAAGTGAACTGCGGTTTCGTAACCATCGAGTAGCTGTAATCCGTAACATATTGTTGGGTAAAGATTGTCTAAGTTCAATTTTTGAAAATAAAAATAAAGAGGTTTGAAGATTCTAGAAATGGATTATATATCTGAAAGAAAAAATAACTCCGCAAATTGTACCTTGCGCAAAATTTGCTCGATCAGGAACAACAGAACGAATGAAAATTGCTCGAAGAACCCAGAAGTCTATCATGTTGAGAATTGGTTTTCGAGGTCATGCATGCAGCTATTGCTATGATTTCGTCATCAGACTTCACGCATACCCTACAGAAGCTTACTTGAAAGCAAAATACAAACTCTGGTAAAATCAGCCGTGAATAAGAAAACGACCAATTCTGAGGCACATAAGCTATTGAGAATCGAAAATATAACGCCTCACTCTGCAATCTTCACAGTTGTAATAAAGAAACAATCGCGCAAGTTATATACAATAATGCTTTTTTTTTTATTGACAGTGGTACTAATTTTGGAAAAAAAAAAACCTAACTGAAATAACTTTACTAAAATGATATCATTTGATCTCTTGAATTGTTGAACATATACATATGTGTTTTTTTTTTTTTCGACAAGAAATATTATATTAACTTATTTTGGAGGATAGCTAGGGCTTGTGGGTGAATAACTGGGGCTTGTAGGTGAGTAGCTTGGGCTCGTGGGAGAGTAGCTAGGGCTTGTTGGACTATAACTAGGGCTTGTAGGGCTATAGCTGGGACTAGTTGGACTATAACTAGGACTTGTAGGTGAATAGCTGGGACTAGTTGGAGAATAACTTGGTGATGTTGGTGAATAACTAGGACTAGTAGGGCTGTAACTAGGGCTAGTAGGGCTATAACTAGGACTTGTTGGACTGTAACTTGGACTAGTAGGTGAGTAGCTAGGGCTAGTAGGTGAGTAGCTAGGACTTGTGGGTGAATAGCTAGGGCTAGTAGGAGAGTAACTGGGAGATGTTGGTGAATAACTGGGACTTGTGGGACTGTAGCTAGGACTAGTAGGGCTATAGCTAGGGCTTGTGGGAGAGTAACTAGGACTAGTAGGTGAATAGCTGGGACTAGTCGGTGAATAGCTGGGACTAGTAGGTGAGTAGCTGGGTGATGTAGGTGAATATCCAGGAGATGAAGCATAGGATGGGCTTGCAGGTGAGTAACCTGGAGAGGTGGGAGAATAACCAGGACTATGTGCATAAGGACTAAGATCACCACGCCATGGGCTTGCTACTGAGGTTGGCACCCCGGAATTGCCCATAGGTGAAAACATCGGTTCAGCAGGTGATGATGGTTGTGAGAAATCGACCCAATCTGGAGAACGTGTGTCGTAAGGTGTAGCCATACTGGGAGTCATAAAGCCAGGACCAGGAGTAGCAAAACCTGTCGTATCGCCAGCCATGCTTATTTGCAGGTTTTGTCTGTGGTCTTGTGGCACAGATTGTAACATTTCCTCATCCAAAATAATATCAAATTCACCAGTACCTAATGGTGCCATTTGACCCAGCATAATATTTTCTGTAACACCCCTACAATCATCCAACTCACCAACAGCAGCTGCTTCCATAAGAATTTCAACAGTTTCTTCGAAAGAACATCTCATTAGAGCACCCGTTTCAGCTCTGTTGATACCATGACGAGTAATAGCCATTAAATGACCACGATTGGTCATAACATCACAAAGCAAAGCCAAGTGACGGTAGTTGACATAAGAACCATCAAATTCAATAACGTTACGCAATTCTTTCAAAAGAGCCTTGCGGGTAGCTTCAATACCAAGAACTTCCATAATTTCAACAGTATTATTGGAGTAGGTGCGAGTTTCATCAACACCATCCACACACATGACTTCTTGCAGATTGGTGCCATCAGTATCGAGACCCCATTCAGTTATAGTTTCAAATACACCCTTATCGTTAAGAACGGTGCTCTTTCGCTCAACAATGTAAACCTTTTTAATACCAGCTATACCACGAAGACTGATAGAGTTCAACATACTGCCTTCTAACTTACGAAGGAAGGTATCCTCTTCAGTGCGGTCTTCCTCTTCCTTATCATTCTCATCCATCATTACTCTGCAACGAACAATCAATTTTTCGGCATTTTCATCACTACCCATGACGTGGACATCGTTACGGAACTCCTCTGTAATCTTTTGAACAACTTCCGTCATAGTCACACGTTTATCTATCATCATACCACGATTCAACTCAAGACGCAATAACCATGGTGACACACGGGTGACAGAAGCTGAATTGTCGTCTTCTAATTGATAGTAAGTTTCAACGAAATCAACATCTTCTTCGATGACTGTATGTCGTGGATCAGGATCGTAGTAAATTTCCGCCGCAGAAGTTACCTTATGAAGCGTAGTATGCTCAAGGTAAACCTGTACTTGTTTGGCCATTTCAATATCGCGGGAGTTCTTGGCATCAAGCCAAACTTCGAGACGAGGTGTTTTGATATTTTTGGCCACGTTAATGATTTCCTTCAAACGAGGAACACCAAGGGTAACGTTCTTACTGGATACACCAGCGTAATGGAAAGTGTTCAATGTCATCTGAGTAGCTGGTTCACCAATAGATTGTGCAGCAATAGTACCGACCATTTCGCCAGGAGCAACAATAGAAGTCAAGAAACGGGATTCAATTTCACCAATGATCCATTCAAAAGCTTGTGAGCTCAAATGATATTCTTCAACAACACGCTTGACAGAAAAGGTTGAACGCAGCAAGATCTGGAATAATAGTGTAGCATTCTTTTGTGTTTCACTGGATATTTTATCATTACCGCGAACAACCAACAAGCGATCAGCAAGTGAGGCTATACCATCAATGACCTGCATAGGATGAATATCAGACTCTTTACGAGGGTCCAAGTGGAAGATTTGTTGGGAATTGGTGATCAAACGGTTGAGATTGACTGGCAAAGGCCATTTGTCGTCACCATTTTTGAATATGGACGTTCTCAGTTTAATACGATCTTCAAGCAGTCTGTTATATTCCTTGTCCAACAGGCTCTGAGCTTGATCATTTTGCTCGAGGTTATTGAGAACACTGGAGTTCAGTGTACCCTTTCGGAAACCACCAGCACTGAGGTCGACTTTGAAACGCTTTTCAAATTCAGCATCATTGCATCTGAGAGATACAAACTTCTGATTTTCTACAACCATAGCATCCATACCGTCCTCACCATAACAGAACTCAATAATATCACCAAGTGAATTACGTACAGTACCATCATATTTAACCATAACATCTTCGAGAGCCTTGACCAAACGACGTTGAATATAACCAGTTTCAGCAGTCTTAACGGCAGTATCAATAAGACCTTCACGACCACCCATAGCATGGAAAAAGAACTCCGTAGGTGTAAGGCCTCTTAGATAAGAGTTTTCTACAAAACCACGACTTTCAGGGCTGTGATCATCCTTTGAAAAGTGAGGAAGTGTACGGAATTTGAACCCGTAAGGAATACGTTTGCCTTCTACGTTTTGTTGACCGACACAAGCGGACATTTGCGAGATATTGATGAAAGAACCTTTGGAGCCAGCAACTACCATTTGTTTGACGTTGTTATCTTCTTTCAAACTGTTTTGAGCCATTTTACCAGCATCATCACGAGCTTTGTTCAAAGTTTGATTGACCTTGGCTTCAAAAGATTCACGCAATGTCATACCTGGTTGAACTTCCAACTTATCCTGTTGAGCGGTTAAGATAATTTCTTGCACACGTTGCTTAGCTTGGGAAATAATGTTCGTAATAGTAGCCATAGATGCTTTATCAGCGATGGTATCACCTATACCAATACTAAAACCATTCTGTAACAACCAATAATTCACAACTTGCTGTGTGCCACCCAGGAAATTCTTTGCTGCTTCAGGGCCCAATTCATTCATGATAGTATGTACAAGACCACCACTCGAGGTACCAACTGTCTTCTTACATACGATACCACAGATTAACTCACCGTCCTCGATAATGACACGGGTATCACCAGGTGAAATCATGGTAGTTTCGCCATCAGGATGAGTAGAGTGGAAAGTTTGACAATTGATACCTGAAGGAATGACCATACTGACAATTTGTTTACCAGTCCACATAGGCTTGGGTTTTAAAATAGCGGGTGGAGGAATATAACCATCCCAAGAGGGGACCCACATGACAATATTCATCACCAAATCCTTTGTTAGAAAGCAATCACGTAGTGTAAATTTACGGATACCGCAGAGTGTATCTTGTACAATACCCATGACGGGCTTATTCGATTGTGGGGATACAATTTGCTTGGGAACCATACAAATTTCAGTGATTTCAGCTCTTGTTTCAAGGGACTGAGGAACGTGTAAGTTCATTTCATCACCATCGAAATCTGCATTGTAAGGTGACGTAACTGACAAATTGAGACGGAAAGTTGAATAAGGCATTACTTTAACACGATGACCCATCATAGACATTTTATGCAAAGAGGGTTGACGATTGAAGATAACCACATCATCGTCGTTAATATGTCTTTCAACACGATAACCGTATTGCAGAGGAATTTCTCCAGCACGTTTACGATAGCGCAAATCGACACGTTCACCGTTATCGCGAATGACATATTTTGCACCAGGGTGCTCTAAAGGACCGTTTCTTACTAACTGTTGCAACTTATCGATGTTGTAAGGTGTAACAATTTCTGGGTAAGTCAGATTTCTAGCAATACTCCTAGGAACGCCAACTTGATCAACAGCAAGATTTGGATCACCTGTAATAACGGTACGTGCAGAAAAATCTACACGTTTACCCATGAGATTACCTCGAAGACGACCTTCCTTACCCTTCAAACGAGCACGGATCGATTTAAGAGGTCTACCGGATTTTTGTAAGGCTTGAGGTTGGCCAGCAATATCATTATCCATATATGTGGCAATATGGAACTGTAGAATGAATTGATCAATACAAAGCTCTTAAGAGAATATCAATACATAAATCAAGAACCAACCTGCAAGAGTTGTTCAAATTCTTGCACAACGTGCACTGGAGCACCTTCTGATTCACAACGCTTCACATTAGCGTTTGCTTTAAGAATATCAGAAAGTTTGTGGGTTAAATCGTCTTCACCACGACTAGTTCCGTCCATTTGAATGGAAGGACGAACTTGAGGAGGCGGCACTGGTAAGACGGTGATAATCATCCATTCAGGTCTAGCAAACTCTTCTGATAAACCCATATCACGGATATCTTCATCTGATATATTCTTGAGAATTTGTAAAACTCTTGCTGCGGTCAATTGCTGTCTTCCTTCATTGTTGGAATCCTGTTCAATTACACAAAATTTTTTTAGGTAAAAAGAATGTCATTCAAGGATATTAACAAGCTCTTTTACTTACATCACCAGTAGAACGGAACTGCGCATAAAGTTTCAACCCATCTTTACGAATAAGAGGCTGCTTATAACCACAACCGCCATGGGTGCTTTTACGTTTCCCTCCGAGTTCTACTTTTTCGCCTAAATCATCGTCCGCATCATCGCCACCTTCACAAGTTGTTTTGGATTTGGCGAGGTCCCAAACTGCACGAAGCCTCGCTTTAGAATCTGAAATCTTTCGGGCTCTTTCAAAACGAGGGTTTGACTGAACATGCATATTAATACAATGATTGTCAGAAATGAATAGTAACCTATTTTTAACTACTCACAGCATCCACTTTTAGTTTTGAACAATGAAAGCAAACACATTCAAGAATCTTCTTTACTTTCGTTAAGAAGCCTAATAAAAATAATTAGCAATAAGAAACAAAAGATGCTCCACAATATATAGTAAGAACGTACCAATATGGTAAACAGGCTTGGCTAACTCAATATGACCAAAATGACCTGGACATTCAGCCATGCCTTCACCACAAGTTTGACATTTGTAGTTTCGATCAATAGTACCCATTCTTGCATCTAATAGAGCACCCGTTTTGGGCTTTTGAGTTCCTTCATCATAGAGCTCAGGGTATTCTATTCTTGCAACAGACATTGCTTTCTATTATCGAAAGGAAGATAGGACAGATTAACTACACGAAGAAACTCTGCATAATCTAACGAGGTGACACGTACAATCTCTTCAGGAGATAAAATGCCAAACTGAATTGCATCAACACGTCGAAGAGGTGCTGAGGAAAACGCAAATGGATGTCCACTCATATTGTTGTGTTTTTTCGAAAATTATACAAGTGAAAGATGAACTTTTTACGATTCTTCGCTTTTTTAGCTTGTTTAATCGCCTAGATTTAATTTATTCTCTATTTTTTGTGTGTTTTCGTAGTTTAAAGTGAAAGATCGTACTGCTTGCGCTGAATAACTTCTGATTAATTGTAATATATAAAAGCAAACAGATCGACAACTGAACAGTGTCGATTGATGAAAAAGAAAGCTTTAAAAATGTAAAGTTTGGCAAAAATAACTTCTTGCGGACTGCGGAAGCCGACCGTATTTACGTCACTAATTGTGTGACTGCTATGTTTATCCCGCAGCTGTACTCTACCCTGACAAGTATGGACAGCAGTGTATTGTTATTATTGTGTTAAATGCTAAAGACTTGAACACCGTTCAAGATAAAGTGTGGAAACGTGCGTTTCAGATTTGGATTTGAAAAGAAGGTAATCAATATCTCTTTCAATCCTAAACGCGTGATTGCAGTTATGAATTCTTCCTTTTTTTCCTGATTGATTTTCTCTTTTTTCCTCTGTTCAGTCCTATACAAAATTACATTTGTAAGTCATACTGGCAAATCTAAAGTCAACAGAAAGCGCTTAACACAGGCCTAAAGTAAAGTTTTAGCGTTTTTAGTTTTGAATAAGAACGTTTTTTGAAGAAAAGGCTCGCAAATGTTCCTAATTGTTAGACGGCATATGAGCTCTTTGATACACGTGATTAGAAAAACTGAGAGTTGACTGAAAGATGTGTGCGCCACCAAAAAGTTGTCATTTTGCAGCTGTCATTGCTTGTATATTTGCCTTCCTTTCAGTCTGAAACGGTAACATTTGTAATTGATGTTCTTACTAATTAAAAACACTAGGCTGCCCTGCTTTTTAAGGAACTTATACGATAGCAATAATTATTCGGGCTCTATATTTCTGTATATAACCTATTATCGTCTTTTCTAATAATTAATACTTCTATTGACTTCATTATTTGAACACTTTATGATTTTGGCAACCTTTTTCTTCCGTTATACCCTTTAAGGTTATCACTTCCTTATCAATGGCAGAATAGCCTTCGTAGGTTTCAAAGCAAGCTCAGGACTTCATTAGAACATTTACTAGAGAACCAAGCTAATACAGCTAATAAATTGCTATTTCTTGCCAGTAAAGTGAACATGGCTTGTGACCTTCAGTGTATACTTTAATTAATTTGATCTACAAAATAAATACCATCCTTCGCGTTTGCCAAAGGTAATAAATTGAGTCAATTTAAAACAACTGTACCTTTGAATATTCATTTGATATTCATAAGTAATAATTGAAGCAGTAAAACCACTAAAGATGATGATTATACAAAGAGTGCCGTAAATCAAAGGGAAAAGAAAAGGTTACAAGAGCCAGAAGAAGTCAAAATTCCAAATGAGCCTATTGAAAGCTCTTCTTGACATACGCTACTGCATTATAACGCTGCCCTTAAAGCCATATTTACCATAGTCGATCCATCTGTTGACAGTTGAAAAATATTTTGGGTAAATAATCACGAAGTTTAAGCAAGGGTTATGCATTTGGATGACATTATGACAGAAGCCCATACAAACTCATTTAAAGAAACGAGCGTCTGGGATGTCATATTTGATAGATCAAGTAACTCCTTTTACTTGCTTGACTTTTTGCGCCACTTTCTTTCTTTTTTGCAACATCTGTGTCTCTTTATACTGTATATTACGTGCTTTGTTCTCCATTGTTAAATAAATCTACGGTCTCAAATGTGCGGCTTGTGGTTCGAGTGCCAACAAATATAGCTGCTTGCTTTTTAAGTTTATAAAAAAAGTTAGAAAGCAGTACAGTCAATGGTATAATGCTGACATATCAAAAATTGGAAGCCTGGTTAAACCATTTATACACACATCATCAATTTCAGTACAGGTAAACTTTTGGTATAACACAAAATCGAACAATTAGGAGTAACAAAAAAAAGACGCTGCCTTCTCTTGCGTTAAAAGACATGAACTAGTTATTGCTGTTTATTATCAAATGAGCTGGTAAAGGTATGCCTTAGATGCTTTTCAATCTTCAAAGTCTTTGATCCACGACCATATGATACGTTTTTACCGATGGTTATTTGTGAAATTGAATGAAGAGGGCATTTATATAGGCACCATCATTTGCTGAAGTGCTTAATCTTAATCTGTAATACTTGTTCATAAGTTAATGTAAAGGTTAGTGTGGAGTTGTAATTAGGTCGTTTAATCCTAGCTATATTTCAGACTGGTAGCATCCCTGCTGCTACCAAGAAAACGGTATTTACGTTAAGTCTAAATAAAAATGTTCTGATGGTAAGTACAATATATTTATCTAGGGAGTATTATATAGTAATAATAGTACAGGGAATATTCTAACAGAGTAAGAAGTATCACACGAAATGGAATTTTTGCTGGATTATCGGTATAAGTGTTGACATAGCGATGATTTGCAAATTAGATTTACTATTTTTTCCACTTGACAAGCTCTTCACGGAAGGCATTTAATCGTTGCATCGAGAATAAGAAGTAATCAAAATCAATTTCACTATTGTACGCTTGTATTAAGCCCCACAAACCCCAACCAACATGAATGGCCATTACCCATTTGGCCACCTCTTTTTGCAAATCTTCCGGCGTAATTGCATAGTTGACGACGTCTCGATTGGTATGTTTTGATGGTGCATCAAGGTATGCTTTTAAAAAATGAACTTGCTCCTCGTAAGTAGGAAATCGACTCATATTCATCACAGCAGGTAGTTCTGAATGGTAATCGTACGTCCATTCGCAAAAATGGTTGGCTAAGTCATGTGCACGAGGGTTGTAACCTGCATATTCGAAATCAACAACCACCAATTCGCCAGTTTTTTCCAACTTTAAAACATTACCATATTGTGTCTACAAAAAAAGAATCGAAGAAATAAATCTACTGATAGCTCCTGTAACAATATGACGAACAAATACGTACATCGTTATGTGCAAAGACGATAGGCGAATCTGTCATGCTCAATATCTTTTTGCATTCTTCAATTTCCAATTTCAAGCGTTCTAAATTATAGACGGATAACACTTTAAACCATTCCGCGTTTTTCTTCATCAGCGCTGGAAACAGACTCATTACCACACCATACCATTTATCAATATTCTTCCAACATTCCAAATGGTGTTTAGTTGAGTCAAAAGGATATATTGTGACGATATCATGTAATTCACGTAGGCATGCTGCAATCCCCTCTGAGGTCCTTGGATCACGTATATCATGATGGTTTAATGTACGAGAGGGTAAATATTCTTCAAATCGACCATTACCGAATACACCTAAAAGGCGGGCACCAATACCGACATTAGAGAGTCGTGCAAGCCAAGCGAGTTCGTTTTCTCTGTCAATAATTTGTTCCACTCCTACGCCATAAACTCTCAGGACAAGTTTGTCTTCGTTCGGAATATTGACAAAAAACACTGCACTATAAAAAAACCAAAAGTGAATACGTCAACAACGCAAATAACTAACATGCTGACTCTAAGTAATCGTCGTCTTACTTCGTCATGGCACCACTAATTCGGGTTAAATGGAGGGTTTTAACGTCATGAGCCCATTCTGGGAATAGCACTTGTATGAGTTTCAGCACTCTTTTTTCCAGTTCTTCTTTACTTAACGTTCTAATTAAAAATATCAAATTCAGTTCAAAATTGCCCTTTTTTCTGTTAGCTGAAAAATTAAGAGATAAAATAAACATACGCTAAGTCAATGATGGTATCGCAACCAGGGATGGAAGGCAGTTGATCGTTTTCACGCTCATTAGGAGGCGTTGACATGAGCATTTAATATATTTCTTAAAATAGTAGTACAAGAAAAATAGAAAGATACACGTTGCAATGCCTATGGTGTATAACTGAAACCAAACAAAATGCTGTTTGACACGGCGTTTCAATGAAATGTTGGTCTTTTTTACCAGTTGTCAAAACTGTGTGCGGAACTTCAAAATATTTACAAAGTGGGAAAGGAATGCGTTTGTGATGGCGTGGTTCTATGGTATGTACCAAAGTAAATAATATACTTTTAAACAAGGATTTTTATTACTGACATTTTTTTAAGCCCAATGGACACGAGATAATAAGCTTATGTAAATTGACCCGGGGCAGCTCCAAAGGCTGAAAAGAATCTAAAAACCCCTTAGGGCTCAAGGGTAAAAAGGATTATGGACTAAAGGGTTGGGATTCGAAATACTACATTATTTTCGGTTTAGATTTAGACTTTTTTGTACACAAAATTGGATATTTTGATTGATTTAATTTAGAAAATTTAAGTCATTACTTTCGGACTAGTTATTTTTACATTCGGACACTTGTAGTAAACATCTGAGACCCGCCTCTTTTTGCACGCATTTGTTGCAGTAAGTTTCGTTGTTTGATCGGCCCAGAAGAATTACCTACATTCTCCTTAGCTGCCATTTGAACTGGTTGTCCAGTTGTATTCTATATAAATGACTCACAATCCTGTATTTTCATTGACTGGTCAGCATCTCTCTTGATCTAAAATCGTGTCACTTTAATGTCATTTTTCCCTTAAAGGAAGAATAGAAGCGAAAAAAGCATCGCCATCGAATACTGTCATATGCAAGCACTGTGGTCTAAGTGGTCCCTCAACCAAAGCTTTCATTTGCTTGCCAACAACATATTACTACTAAAGCGAAGCTCCTTCGAACAAACTATTCAGATAAGTATGAGCTTTACGCTCGGAAACTGCCCCTTGTAACCTACGTTACGCGTTTAGGTGAGTTCATCTTGTGAAATTTCTCACTGTACATTTCTGAGGTTTTATTAACTGCTGCTTGACGTTACTATATACTCTGTTTGAGTAATAATAGTTCGCACATTTGGCATTGATTTTTTTTTTTTTTTTTTTGTAGATTATTTTATTTAAAATAATAAATTAGTCACACATCGCTGAGGGGTGGGACATGGAGAGGAAAAGAAGATTTCTATGACAGGTAAATTAGTCGAAAGCAGCCGCTTCCCGCATGAGCTGCGAGGAAGACAGGCTCAAAGAAATTATGTTGTATGCTTTACTAGAGACGGATGGGAGATGAAAAGGAATATCATGGAATATCATTTGAAAGAATGACGTCCAGATAGCCCAATGGATACTGAAGCAGACGGTGAAAAATCGAGATTGCTCGGACGAAGGTAGTGATGGTGGCGAGTGTAATCTTAGGGCGGCGAAGATGCTTTGAGGATCAAAGTCGAAGGATGGGAAATATATCGCGAGGCCTTCTTGCCATATCTGCCAGCGTGGTGGACAACTGGTTGTAAAATGTTCGAACGTATCAATATCATGATTACAAAGTCTGCAGGTATCAGATGAAACTACCCCTGCGGCTTGTAAGACTGATAAGCATGGTAATTTTGTCAAAATGGTGCGATAGCCTAGGTCACGAGCCGGAAGAAACAAAGGAAGGGACCAGAGCAGGGTGAACATCCGTTTGGGGATCACCCCTCATTTGGCATTGAGCATTTTGACAGAAAAGGTATGATACCATAAACTATATTTTTCATCCAAAATAATTTTTAAAATAGTCTGAATTTTAATTGTAATATAGTCTCAATTTAATAGCCATCTCGTGCGAAAGTCAAGCGAAAAAACAGTATAGTTAACAGATTTATACATTTCCCGTAATCTATGTTGACATGGTAGCGATGAGAGACGCCCGTCTATTTTGCTGTTGCCAAATGATTGATCTGATCTGTCTTCTTTATTCTTCTAGACGCATCTTCACTTCTATACTCCTGTAAAGCTTCCTCATTATAACGATAATACACACCATCTATTTTCCTGTCCTCTACTGATTTCAACGGCACTATACAATTCAAAAGTATCGGTCAACACAATTACCGAAACGTCTCCTTCTCATTATGCTAGCAGTGATAATACATACAAAACCATAATAACTTATCTTTCCCCATGATTTCCATCCAATTGCTTTTCAATCCACAGTTAAAAACATTTTTTTCAGTTTCAGTAAACATTTCGATCAGTCGATTTTCTGCCTTTCCAGCCTTCCTAGCTTTCTTCCATTTTTGAAACTGAGAATTCTCAATGGTCGTTCGATTGATGAAAATCAGCCAGATATGGGACATAGTAAACGGTCCTATCACAATTGTGAAAATACCAGCGCTAAAGTAAAAAATCAGCCAACCGCGTACTAACAAAGCACATCATTCGTTAAAAAGTTCCCTTACACAATCACAACAACTAAAGCTATACCATCAAAGGTTGCCTATATTCGTGAAAGAAGAGTTAGGTTTGGTTCTTTTACAGAGAAGGTGTCTATTCTTGCTATTTACCAATCCTCGACTTTGAATGAAAATAATAATGCTTGTAAGAAACACAAATGATGCATACAATGATGCATAGAAAAGAAATTGAATGTAATAGCGATGATTTTTTATGCCAACACATCCATTTACCCTGCAAAAACAAGCAAGTCAATATTGTGTAGCCTATTTTAGTATCAATAGAAATAGTTACCAGGGACAATGACTATAAAAAGAACAAATTAGGTGGAAACGAAACAGTTAGCAGGTGGATCATTCCAGAATATACACTTATACGTTCTTTGTCTGCTTTGAAGCTTTCAAACACTCACTGATCCATTCTTAATATACAAGCGTCGCAAACACGACAATGATGTGCTCTATCAGGTTTCCATACCTGACACGCTTCGCACCATTTCACGTTCCCTAAGATTGTAAAAGGCTTCAGTTGACTTTCCTCGTGTCTGGCATCAGTGGACAAAAGTGATCTGCTCGAATTAACCGACAAAGTATCACCATCTCTGAATAACGGCTAGATATAATCGTATAATACATAAGATACAATGAATTATCGATTAATATTTCTTTTTTCGTCTTATCAACCCCAAAAATGATGCCCTATTCTTGTGAACGTAAGTGAACGAAATATGAAAATTACCTTTGGATGTCCAGGTGTTTTCGTAACAATTCTTGCGTAAGATAAAAAGAAAAAGATGAAAAATGCACATGCAGGTACAAGGCATCCAACAGCTTCCTTTTTACGATTTAATTGATGTAATAAGACAACTAATTTTCCAACAAAAGAAAGAATGATGTAATTCTGTGTGAGTTACACTAAGTATATTAGACAAATGAATGGTCCGTGCGTATAACAGCAACTTACGGATAAAACGAGAAATATAACCAACAAATGCAAGTATAGCAATAGTCGAAATAATCATTACTGGTAGCCAGCCCCAGTCTCTATGTTGTCCTGGTTTTTTGCCCTTGGGGAGAGGCATGGCAAAATCAGTAATAACCGAAAAAAGGAAAATGACAGGCCAGCATCGTATGTATGCTGGCGAATCTGTATGACAACATAGGCAAGCTTGGGTATCATGTACATTATCATCTGGAAAATCAAATGAATCTTCTTTAGATTTCTTTTCTTTTCGACTCTTTAAGCACAGGTTCAATGGATGTGTGCCGACAGTCAAAAACCGTTCAGACAATCGTTCTAATTTTGACATGATGCGCCCTTATATAGCAGAAAGATAAAAAGAATTGAAGGATTGGAAACCAATTAAGGTGAGTGATAAAAATACAGGGAATATTGGTAAAGAGGTATCACTGTTGAGTACAGTATAAAGGGAAGGTGAGTGTTGTGCAGTAGAGAAACAAAAAAAAAATACCAAAAAAATCAAAAGTTTTATTAAATCTTACAAATGAAAATACAGATCTACCCAGCATCCTAATTTAGTCTTTTTCCGCCGGAGAAAATTATACGAACGCCAGATAGCTTTGAACCGCCAGTTCGGCTTGTCAGAATCAAAAGGAAGGCTGAGGGTATTATGTAAGTTATTGCCAGCATATGAGACATGTGTACCGACTTCCATGAAAAATGGGATCCTGAAGTTTTGCAACTTCTTACGAGTGTTGGCAGGACGATTCGGCTTTTTACAAAGAGAGGCAACATTTTTCTGTCGTTGTAAGCAATATTTTGAAATAGATTTGATATCTCAAAAGCCTTTTGGCCCAAGAATATATAACTGCTTTGACTGTGTCTACAGTTTCCCTTCATGGAGTAAGACTCTTATGGTATTATTATCCTAGTTCATACGGCAAGTTAGAGGATCCTTCTAGAATGGGAATGACGCGCATAAGGTCACGAACATTTTTTGTTAAGCGTTTGCTTTAAGGCATATCTTTCTTTTCATTTTGCGTTTCATTCACATACCCTATCGTGTTTCTACTGTTGATTTTAATCTAAATACACATGGAATTTGATACAACATTCAACGGCTAAATAGCTCAAGTAAAGAAAACTAAACGGTATATTCGAAAGATTTTGTAATCGTAAGTGAATTTAGGACCACTTGTAAGTTTCAATACTGTTTTTGTTTATCGTTATCTCCTCCTCATCTGCTTTGATCTATCATCAACAGGCTATAATCCGCAATTACTTTACCTTAATGATCAGTTATCTAAACAATTCTATAGCTGAGTTTTTGGCGCTCGTTTTGAGCAAGACTTTCTCCATCATTTCCTCTATATAAGTACAGTAAAACATTGCAGATGAATCATTTCATTGATTTCCGATGCACTTAAGTTTTGACCGTTAAGTAACGGGTTGTATCAATGGGAAAAAACTATGAATAATACAGCAATAAGCTTATAATCAAATGTCAAGATTAAGAAAGAACTTATGGGGTAGCTATTTTAAGTATTCAAATAATCGAGAATGCGTACTTATTATACGTAGACGGGACGTAAATTAGTAACCGTCTTTCCTTTACTATACCTAGTCATCAGTTACTATAATACAAAAAAATATAGATTAAAAGCATAGATAAATTCGAAGTGTCTTTGATATGATATTGTGGTAGTACCACTTTTAAAATACGATAATGTTCACACGAAGTATCTCATTTGACATATGCAGTAACGCTCGGAGAGGAATACGTCTGGTTGCTTTATTAAATTGACTAGTTAATTAAGCTACATCATATATAACCCATTTTTATTCACCTCAATCAGAGGCTTACATTGTTATATGCTGTCAATTGATAGCTTAAGCCTCGCTGTAATCTGCTTTATAATCGGTCGTTTTCAGCATTTTGATGAAACTCATCACGGACCCTGGCCATAATGATTGGACATTACCGTGTTCGTTAATATACCAAGAGCTGCAGCCACCCGTCCAAACAGTGCCTTTGAACCTCCTTTGTACATCACTAGAATAGGCTTCTTGTGATTTTTCTTTTGGCTCTAAAGATTCAAACTTATTCTTAATCATGTACCTTATCATTTTAACGGCAAACTCCACTTGACTATTTCATTTTGAGTATACGGTCAATATCAATGGGCTTATATAGAGGTTCATAATTGTAGGATAAAATAAGCTTAATAAGCCTTACCTTTCAATCATAACAACTACCGAATTATGTCCTAAAGCAGAGCCGGGGCCGAGCAGAAAGAAATAATTTGGTAGCCCGTGAACTGTTACTGTTTTGAAGGTTTTTGGTGTCTCGTTATCCCAAAGTTCATTTAAATGGAGTCCGTTTCTTCCATACACTTGGAATTGACCAAATATTCTTATTGTATCAAATCCAGTAGCTAACACGAGGACATCAACTTCGGCTTTGGCACCGTCAAGCGTTGATATTTCATTATCTTCTACTCCCGTAATATTAGATGTAATCACAGTAACATTAGGGGCGCATAAGGTCTGGCAATAGTCATCCGAGATCAAAATACGCTTGCAACCAACAGGGAAGTCAGGTATCAGTTTTTCAGCTAGATCAGGTCGACCATGCGTTTCAAATAAATGTAGCATATGCTTACGTAGGTTACTCTTGAATGCCCTGGCAAGCCATGAATTAGCATCACCCCACGCTTTAAAACGGAAATCACGGTAAAAGAAAAGGCATGCGCGATAGAGTCGCATAATGAAAGGAAAGTATCTGAATAACATCTTTAAAAGCTTGCTATGCTTTGTCTGATATCTTGGGCCAACCCATGATGGAGTCCGTTGGAAACTGTAGAGATGTTTGACTTCTGCTGCCAAATTTGGTATGATTTGTACCGCACTAAGTATATAATTCAAGGGAACATGTAAGTTTCAAAAAAAATTATCTTTCTCTTCTCGCACATTTTCTACCTTGCACCACTACCGATAACGGCTACTCTTTTATCAGTAAAATCGTAATTATTATCCCAAAATGCTGAATGTATGATTTTTCCAGTAAAGGATTTAAATTGTTCAGGAATAACTGGTATACGCAAGCCGCCAATGCTAGAGAAACTATATCGTTCAGTAACAAGGTTTGTATATGAGTATAATTGAGTGCAAGCTGTAAAAAATTACGTGATATAAGTACTTATCTCACATTACACGAAATTAAAATACTTGATCTGATTCTTATCTGTGAGTTTGTCCTTAGCGTTCTGCCGTTGCAGCTCCAATTCCCATTTTTTCTCTCCTTCTATCCACGAAGCTCGAATCACTTTTGTACTCAATTCTGTTTGCTCGTAGATACCATACTTCTTGGCAACATAGCGCATATAGTCATGGATTTCTTTTTGATCACTGTATTTCTTGCTCCAGTCTACGTTGAAGTAAGTACAAAATTCTCAATACATCAGAGTTGTAAATAATGTTACGGCAAACTTACTTGGATTAAGCTCAAAACTAAAAGAATACAAGTGGCTCGGTATATCGCAAGCACATCCAGGATATGTATTGTAGTGCCATGTTCCGCCAATATCTTCAGTCGCTTCGAAAATCTCAGCCGTGATATCGAGTTGCTTCTTTAATTGAATAGCTGCTGCCATTCCACTGAAACTATTCTTGCGTTTTATTTAGAGCATAAGGATCTAATTGTTGGATGGATCATAGGAATATGCAACAAACCATCTTACCCGCAACCTATAATTGCCACAGTTGGTTGATTCATGTCTTCTACTACTTTATATTTAGAGACAGTGCAAATTATCCGAGAGTTAAGCAGGCGTAAAACTGAAAAAGAATCAAAGAATTACAAAATACTAGATGCGATCCTTTTGTCAGTTAATTAAACATTGTAGGACAAAAATGGAAAAATAGCCATTATATAATCTGTTGCATTTCACACCCACTTTTGTGCACCTCAATTCTTTGCGATTGTGCATAAATCAAAACTTTCTGCACTTCAGGAACAAACAATTGCTTCAGAAGAACATCAGGAGAATAATAGAAAAGATGTTGTAGATTGACTTTTGACAGAGGACGTCTCCTATATATTTCTTTTTTGAGAGAAAATAGGAGCAAAATGTGAGCAGACAAAAAATACTGGATATATGGTCTTTGGTCCATTTCAGAAATCATCGTTTGTTCTTTCTTGCTTGCTCTGAGTTCAGCATCAGATACTAAACAAAGTCCAGCATTGCATGAGAATACGTAATAATTATCGAGATGAGCCAATACCAGCTTCATCGGTAAAATTGATTCAATGGTTCGGCCTCGACAATTTTGAGCCTGAACGTGCAGTAACTTCGCATTTCATATCCTCCAGAACACTTTTCTATATTCGTCTGCCACTTACTCTATACACGTTAATCGTTATGTGGGCTGATATTGTTTATACGGCGCAGACAGGCGGTATTAGGCATTTTCTTGCTTATTTTACTGATCTCACATTTATAGGGTTGCATTCATATCAAATGGTATTAGGATTATTGCAATAAAAGTGAAGTAGAAGTTCCTTGATTAACGCATGTTTTTCTCTTTATCCTCTTAAACACTAGGCAACCCTCTATCATCATGCACGCTACATATGGTCAGCAAAAAATCAACCTTCCTTACCAAAGACTCCCACTACATTTATAAATCAACACTCAAGCCTTAATTATCTGTACTATTATCTTTATCACACAGTTGTTGTATTTAAGTAAGGTTGCATGAGCTTCACGCATGATTGCAGTATAGTAACTGAAAAAAAAACCAACTCTTTACAGTCTCCTGACACCTTTTGTATTCTGGACCTTATTGGCTAAAGAGAAACTAATTGATGGTAAGTTATGTGTTACGCTTTATAAAATTAGTGCACACCACATGCAAGGCTAATTTATTTGACAGCTCATTTGTCCGAAATCGACTTTTGGACAAGCATATCACTTCATGCTGTCACCTTATTTATCATCATTCTCGAAGTACTTTTCAACAGGATGTCTTTGTCTATTCGAGCCGTACTATTAGTTTACGGGACCGTGTTGATATACATGTGCCTTACCTTTATTATTTATGCCACGTAAGTGTACGAACGCTATGAACTACACTGGCACCATCTCATCAAAATCAATTAATTACTCGTTGAAACAGAGAAAAATGGTGGGTTTATTCGTTTTTGGATTGGAATGTAGGACCAACCGCTATTATATGGTACTTGGCCATCTCCATTCTTGTCATCCTATTTTTCTTCACTCAGTTGGGTATGCATAAGCTAAGGGATTGGGCTGCAAAAAAAATTGTCACTGTCACTAATGCGAAGAAAAGATCAAGTCAACATCCTCAACGTCGCAGTTTGCGTCCATCGTGTCAGATTTCTCCGTCTATTTCTAATGGTGAAAAAACATTACATACACCTGACGATGAGATTGAAAATGAAAACAAAATGAATGATACAACCTATAATTACAGCGAACGTAAGAAGCAGAATAAGATTGACCAGGAATATTCCGTAGCTTTATCAGACAACGACAGTCAAACAATGATTCAGCAATCCTCCAACTTTGAGCCATTGGCAAGTACGATCTGTGGCAAATCTACTTTTGGCGATACATGTACCGAGAATCTGTCAACCAATGCTTCATCCATTTACTACTATAGTTAGTCGTTTTGCTAATAAATAAATGATTCTTATTGGGCCTCAGTGTTTGTTTATATGGAGGGATTTTGTGGTTTTTTGTTTTTCTGCTTTTTCTTTCAAATCCCGCTGTGTGGCAAATACAGTTTTTTTTCTGGCTCAGATTAGACAAACTTTTACTTTTTTTTAAGACAATTATTGAAAATTTACATCCAGACTATTTGCGGATAATCGAGAAAAGGTCATTTACTATGCTTAAGACGTGTCTTTCAGCAATACCTTTCTTGTATTTTTGCTGTCAAAGTTATATGATATCGAAAAGGTGGTTTTAAACGGGAAAAAATCTCTTCTTTTTGGTATTTCGCATTTTACCTCAAGGATATAATACTATGGTTGGTGCGCATGGTGATATTCTATCAGGTTGTCAAAACAACGTATTGCTATCCCCCGTGCATTACTTCGTAGATGCAAGAGTGTTGCTATAAGATGAGGACTACGTCAGCCTTATACAGCGATAGTGAAGGTATGGTTGAAGTGCTTTAGATAAATTTCTTGAAGAGGGCGGAAGAACAACTATCACTATTGCTCATCACTTAGTTACTATTCAAAATCAAACGCTTGTACATATGTTTATATTTATATATATTATTTCCTCGCTTCAGAAGTAATATATACCATTTCTTTTGTGAATCTTATAGAGATTTATACTTTCTAATGTTTCAACCAACATTAATATACTCAAATCATGTATTTAATCGAAATACATTTGATTCATATCGCATTTCATCACCCTATTGTTCATATAAAACATCGTTTTTATTATCAGTGCTCTTCTTCTGAATTAAGCTCCGTAATACGTCGTATAATATCGGTTATTCTTTCATCAATCACTTTAATATTGTTTGTTACGGACTCATCATTTTCCTTGAGACTCGAATTAAGCTAGGATGAGAAAAACATTGAAAATTGAAAGATCAGTGGCATGTACGCAAAGCGAGCTGAATGGGATACTGTATTTTACCAAATCGCAAGTATTACTCAAGCTTTTCAACTCATCCGCCATTCTCGTTTGTTCCTCAGAAATAACCTTGACCGACTGACTAAAAGAAGCTGCTTCCATATGCAGGCTTTGCAATGATTTTAATCTTGTTAACAGAGCTGGTGTCAGGTTTAGCAACGGATCAATCTTCTCCATAGTATCAAACATTTTGTTGATCTATGTTGGAATTATTGATAATGGAGTTGTGTCAATTTAGTGAAAAGCATTATCTCACTGCTGCTTTTCTTTTTACCTTTGTTTCTGTATCATTTGAGCCATCTTTATTCACATTGTCTGCATTCGTCTGTGTATTATTAGAAGGTGTAAAACTCGATAAAGTAAAGCTGTATGTGTCTTTTCTCCCAGATTTCAATTCATTGAGCCTTTCCAAATCACTATTGAGAATTTTGACTCTGCGTGCTATCATTTCTAATTGCCCCGGCTGTGTAAGAACAGCTACCTGTTGCTCTAATTTTGATAACGAATTGACTAGTGAACTAGCAGCAATATCTGAGGGCTAAACGCATAATGAAGGGCAGCCTGAAGTCAGTTTCGAGACATAAACATTCCAACTATCTCTCTCTTATCTGTACCAAACTCTCTAATCCTTCTCCAGAACGAGATCCTATCAGTTTTTCCAATCTTGCAAGACGTTGGTCAATATCCGATAATTTCGTTTCTTTCTGCATTTTGACTGTTTCGGGGGTATAGTAGAGCTCATAGGTGACCATCTATTACAAACTGTTTCATCAATAATCCCAAAGTCAGTCAAGCAAATGTATAACTACTCACATTGTTTTTATTTGAATTCTTTTGGACAGCAGAACCGTCTGCATTAGAAACTTCTTCCGTCGCAGTATCAACTGTGTTCTCAGGGAGGTTTTTAAATGCTTCCAATTGTTTAATCAAAGATTTAGCTTCGCTCATCGACCTTGTATAGCCTGATTTTGTGCCTAAATCGCTAATATCATCTGCTTGCTGCTTTAGACGAGCCAAATCAGATTGAAGAAATGCAATTTGGGACAATATTTCTGACTGTGAAATGGTCTCTTTGGCGTCGAATGGTTCCTGAAAAAAGTCATAAATTTAGGATCGTTAGCACTCATAATACAAAACCAAAAAGTAAATATGTTATATCTCACACCTTCTGTTTTTCAACTTCATCATTTAGCTCTTGAATTTCGTACATAAGTCGACGTAGTTTCTGTAAAGGAGTCTCTTCCAACGTCAGGTTTTTTGGTAATATTTCATACTCGCTTGTTTCTAGCCCGAGTGGTCGACGTACGAATGTACGATACATGGCCTTCTTTCTACGAGACAATCGATCCGAAAAATCTGATGGAAGATGATATGTATCTTTTCAGCAAAATTGTACATAGTAAAAGTGTAGGCATGTCTGTATGTTCAAGAAAATGTCTGCTCTACCTGCATCTGTCGAGTCTACTATACTGTCTTTGAATCTACTAGCTGCATCTTTAACTGAGACACGAGATTTTACAACTTCTTCTCCATCATCATCGTCGCTTGACTATATATCATATGTCAAGAATTGGCCTCGTTCTAACTGTCAGCAATGAAAGTTCGTACCTGATTTTCGTAAGTCACGTTAACTGAGCTCTCGTTTGTGTCTGGAGTTTCGTATACATCTGGTTGGTCATCCTTTATAAATGTTAATTTCAGGGAAGTATCGTTATAACTTATGAGCCTACTTACAATATCGGGTAACGTCGAGTATTTCGAACTCATTTGGTATAAAGAATGTATAAGTTTGAAAGAGAAAAAACTCCTGTGGTTTACATTAAACCGTGGAGGCGGAACTTTATTTTTTTTTTTTGTTCTCAAAAGAGACTTGGATAAGCAAGAGAAGACTAATTGAAAATCAAAGTTGTTTGGCCAACCCAGAATAACCAAAGAGTTTTATTACAAAAATTTTCAAAAACCCAATTGGCAAAAGCCCGAGGCAAATCCCAATGATTATATAATATAGTGAAAAAAAAGCCCTTTGAGTGTCAAGGGTAAAAAAAGTTTAAACATTGGTGGAGGAAGGAAAATGGGGAGTCAACCATTGTATTAGGTTGGAACCAAGAAAAGGCTCTATACAAGGCGGCTCAGCGCCATGGAACAAGTAATCCAATTCATATAGAATGTCACAAATGAACGGCCAACTGACTTTCCATGATTAGCAAGTGGTAGGTGAATGAGGACGGTAGGAGGGTAAATGATTCAAAATATGTGACAACGGGTCCAAACGCATAGATTTCTTCACTCATCCTTTTCTACATTTGAATAGCTTTGAGTTGCCTTTGTGAATTATCTAGTGCCTTGAAAATATTCTAGCTTGCCTTTGTTGTTGACGACTACTTCTTTAATTTGTTTATATGCCCTGAAAGAACATGTTAATAAGTATAAATTATAAAAATTACATTTCTCTTTATTACTTTTAAAAATTTAGAGTATTCTACTTGCTGTAGAGCTTGATCACAAGCGGTTGCGCGAATATACAGATGGTAGCAATATATAGTGCTAGGCTTTACCTTTCTAATAGTTTTTTCTGTGATGTCTGAACGATGTTTACGAAAACATTTACCCAATTACTCACAAGAGTCCCATTTTTATCCTTAACAACCAACAATTCTATTCTTCTAGAACGTTTATCTTTTTTTACTACTAAAATATGAGTCGTATTTATTGGGTAATTAATGGTTTTCTTTCTTTTTTTTTTTCAGAAACAAACATTGTATCACTGTTGCAGCATCCTTCGATGTTGAAGTAGAATTCTTGAATACTCATTTTCTTGCTGCAGATGATAGACTCATCTTCCATTGAAAAATACGTGCATTAGCTTATATCTTTGACCAACAATTATCCATGCACTATCAATTAACCGTTTGCACTCTCTCATATGTTTTAGTTAAGCTTTGGCCTCATCCAGAGGACGTATCTGCTTATCAATTTTAGAACTTTGATAACTGATGAACAGATGACAGCCCCCTTATCCGAAAATGACAACAAAAGTTAGTCAATAAAGATCCAGATGCCTTTACGCCCCTTGTTAACAAATAACTTAAGAAACCCTTTCAATATATCTTCTGCGTCTTGAGAAGAGATTGTTTGTTGCCATTTAAAGTCCTTTCCTTCTTTTTTATCCAACCACGTAATAATTGTTCAACCTCCTTGAAGCTCATGCTTAAACTCATACCTAATGTTGTCATACTCGCATCTATTCACCTCTACTTATATATTTGCATCGCTTTTTTCAAATAGAAATATCGGACAGAAGTCTGACTAATGCTTGTTGTGTCCGAAACAGCTGCTCCCACATATTATATATCCACAATCTGTCACGTAATCCGTGTCTGATAACTGCTTCCGCAACAATCACAATGACCTGACATTGCTTGATTTAATGCTGAATATGTTGAGGATATATAGTAACTGACGACGAAAAAATATGGTTTGAGATGGAAAAATTTACAAGAAAAGAAATTGGTGAAGATAGTGTCGTCTAGAAATACATTTAGATATGTAGATGTCGAGTTGAAGATAGAGAGTCTAATTGTTGACGGAGTATTTATAACTAGAACACATGAAATAAAGCAAAGAGTATAAATTATTGACGTCCTTCTTTCCGAAAACACTCTTATCGACTTACCCGCATTTCTTACAGTTATAGAATACTGTTTGACCTTCATCTGCAGAACGTAGCTGCATTGTATGATATTCCATTTCGGGGTTACCACAATTGGGACATTTTTCTTTGATCTACAAAAAAAAGAATAAAAAATAAAAAGACCTGTCAGAACGAAAAAGGGGGATGGAGTATGTGTGGCGAAAGCTGAGTGTTTCTTACAATAGCTCTGGCTTGTTTGGCTTCTTTGCTTTGTTGTACCAAATGACGCTTGGATTTTAAGGCCGATTGGAATGCACGTTCTGAAGAAGTGGTGATAACTTCGGTTGCTTCGATACCCGCTGTTCTGAAAGCGCAACTGCATTGATTACACACGAGAATATCGTCATCGCCACCTGCCATATCTAAAAGATTACCACATTCTGGGCAAAATGTAAGTGAGCCGATGATGTTAGCCGGAGTAGTGGAAGCCATTCTTTCTAATATGTAATGTACAAGTTTGGTTTATTAAAGAATAGAATTTGGGTAAAAGCGTACTATGAAAAGTACACAAAACTATGTTAACAAAAAATGGGAGGCTTAGAAAAGTAACTGCAGTCCGCTTGTCATTTATGCAGCAGAGTGCTATATTCTTATTATTATTTTTTTGGATCTGTTGCTATTTTAATGATCTATTCTTCATCACTGTCGTCTTCTTCTTCGCTTTCTTCCTCTGCTTCATCTAACCATTCTATGAATTTAGTTGCTTTTTCTTTCAACTTTGTCTCTGCAGGACTCGAATTTGCTGAGTCTGAGTTGTACCAATGTCGAATAGCATCCTCTTCCACCACGTCCGCATTATAGAAAATTTGTAAAGCGCCCAAGAAGAGCTTGCCTAAGTTTTCCTGAGATGCACAATACGTTTGTAGAATCTGTAATACATGGACTTGATCGTCAGGTGTATGTGTCATTTTTCCCACTAAAGGTGCCCATTTATTCAACACGGACTTCATGCTCTGCATAGTGTTGTTGTTAGCATCAATATGATCCATAATGATGGGCACCATCACTTCTCTAACGTCCGTATAAGATCCATTACTAGACATACGTAAGCCTGTCACTTCCAAAGCTGCTGTATAAACAGTATGGTTTTCATTGATAGAGCGTTCAATTGTGGAAGCAATTTCTCTCTTGAATTCTTCCGTCTTCTTAGCAATACTGGAGTCTAATGCATATGCTCCATCAATGGATCCTATATCATCTTCATCATCCGAAGATTCGCCTATTTCACTTGCACTGTCGGTGATGTCGCCGTCTTCCAACTTGATGTCAGCCATATCAAAGGCTAAAGAACCCAACTTCACATTACGAATATCGACATCATCATCGTCGGAACGGAGTTTCCAGTAGTAAACAGTGGTGTGATTGCCTACAACAACTTCCTGGCGTTCTAAAATGAATCGAAAGGAGGAGTCAATCTCATTTTGCTTATGTCACTGGTATCCCGAAATGACTGTTTTGCTCCCCTCTTTTTAATATGACTGTACCTTCTTCAGCATCATTTTCATCCTCGCTTTCCTCAAACATACTATTTTTGGGTTGAGGATGAAGACTGAGTCTAGAATATTTGGCAATCGAGAGATCAGGGCCGAGTGTGACACCTACAGATAGGATGGAGCCCTTTTCTATGGTTGTGTTGTTTAGAATATGAACATTGTTTGCAATAATACTGTCATTGATGGTACAGTTGTTCTCGATAACGACATCATCCCATACATAAGCTCCTTCTAGCACTACGTTATCGCCAATGTGACAGTTTCTTCCAATGACTGAGTTCTTTATGTGTGTATTTTCCCCAATACGGGTACCAGCTCCAATTTGGAGATTTTCTTCGAGAATGGAGGATCGCGATAAAACAACATTCATGGACTTGTAGATATTGCCTCTGCTGAATTCATAGTCATCACCCGCTCGTAAGTTGGTTTCTGGCACGATGGGAAAAGACCAACGATTCAAAACATGAGAAGTGATGGTGGCATACAGCTGTTCATTTTGTACGCGGCCGACGTACGACTCTGTAGCAAGCCTTGTATAGATGGTTTTTCCCAAAATATCAGAGGTGACAATACCATGAACAAAATCGCTGCGTAACCGTTGCCAATCAAAATTCTCAGTGAATAAAGCAGGCACTTCGACTGAGCAAATGTCTAAAAAGGGATCGACAAGGTCGTTGCGAAATTCAAGTTGAGTGCGATTTTCGAATATTTCGGGCGAAATTTCTAAACGATCTTTGCGAGGAAGTGAAACGACAGGTTCGTAATAAACACATTGATAGCTGGTAGGATCTAATACAAATATACTATTGGCATCCTTGGCTCTGGAAAAAATGATCCCATTTTGTTGTTGATAATTGAAGGCATCATATTGATTTGATAGGTAGAGTTGTCTGTTAATTCGATAGGCATCTTAACAAAGCGTGTCTCTGTTGGAAAAACTTTACCTGGCTGTATGTGTACGAGAAGCTTCTTTAAGAATCATGGTCATGATGGAGTTTTTATCTGTCTTTTTACGAGCACGGTGTTCCTCAATAGCTTTATCCAATTTGAGGTTTGAAACAAGCTCACCAGAGGTTAAAATAAAGTCGTTTGTAATCAGCTGACGAGCATCGAGTTCACGAAGACAATCACCTACTGACATGCACTCAGGTGTAGCAACAATCTTGACTGCTAATCTAGAATTGGGTTTCATCCAGTTTGACTTTCTAGAAAAAAAAATGAACAGTTGACAGTCAGTTGCTGCCTGTTTCGTAATGGAAGGTATGCTTTGTGGGTTGCTTTCACCTACTCGAAATAATTCTTGATAGCATCAATATGAGTTGTACAGACTATAAATACTTCAAAGACATCCACAGTACTCAATAACTCCAATGTATACTCGATCAGCGGTATATTACATAGAGGCATGAGGCACTATCAAAGGAAGCATATTAGCAGCTTGTAGCTAATGCGTGCTAGTGACTTGAATAATAATGGTCCTTACTCGAGGCATTTCATGAGAGATTGGAAGAAAGTGCTCTTCAAAAAAGTCTGTTAAAATAACGGCCTGAAGAGCTTCCTCTGCTTCTTCCCCACTCTCGTTATTGTTGGGTTTCTTTTGTTTGGGTGGCATTGGTTATAACGTGGTCTATAATGGATATGGTAATATCGCGTTTGTACAATGTAAAAATGATATTAGAAAAATGTAGGTAAAAAAATGACAGCGAACAAAATTTAGGAGGACGGGTGACTGTGGCTATAAAAGCGTTGGCTTATCTAAGCACGAAGTAAGACAAAATTGCATTCAAACTGTATTTTACACAATTTTGATTGTTTCGTTTGATGGATAAGACAACTCTATAAGCGTTTTGTAAATCAAATATACGAAGAACTGAACGCCATGCATGGGAACAAGCCACTGGTTTATGTAGTATAATGTAAAAATGATATATGACGAGCCAAAGGGGTATCGTTCATATGGCCTTTGTGTTTCACGCAAATTTGTCATTTTGATATATGCTCTTCTATTCTCGATTCAACACAATAGAGTGTCTTTGATATAGAGTGGCAGGTTACTAACAACTGAATTTTGAACCTTTGTCAATGACCATGTAACCACGCTAGTGTATTGACTTTCTGCAGTTGGACCAAGTGAGAGCCTCCCTTTCGTAAAAAGAAAAAATTCAGTGAGAATATATAGTACAAAGATTTTATTAATACAAAAGAATGATGCGTTTGAAGAAAAAAAAAAAAAAGGACAAAGGTAACTAACTATAAACATGAATGTAAAGATGTGAGAAATATTAGACTATTATACAAAAAAAAAATTCGGAGAATGATAATATACATGTGAGTTGTTGAAATAAAAGTACAAAGAAAACAAATAAGTTATGAAAGGGGTTTAGCAAGTGAGAGAAGTTATTTTTCGAAGCTACGAACAATTTCTTCGAGACGACGACCCTTGGTTTCAGGTACTCTGAAGAAAGTGAAAACGGCGGCAATCAGAGCAATAGCAGCGAAAATGGCAAAGGAGTAGCCTTGAATACCAGCAAAGATAAGAGGGAAACACTGACCGATTAAGAAGTTCATGGCCCAGTTAACAGCGGTGGCAATAGCGCCGACAGCAGAAGAAGCGTAAACAGGGGTCAATTCGGAAGTCATCATCCAAGGAATGGGACCAACGCCAATAGCAAAGGAAAGAACATAACCAAAGACAGAAACGATCAAAAGAGCACCCACGTTGAAAACGTAACCGATAATCAAAAGAACGGAGAAGATGCAGGCACCAATTTCAGCAATCATAAGAAGAGGACGACGACCCATACGGTCAATCAAGATCAGAGATAGGATGGTGGAAATAAAGTTGACAGCAGTGGTAACGATAGCCATGTACATAGACATCTTGGCATCAAAAGTCATGTTGAAAATGGTGGTGGAGTAGTACATAACAGCATTCATACCGATCAATTGTTGGATAACATGAAGACAGATAACGGTGATAGCAATACGGCGGATGAGAGGGTCCTTGAATATGTCCATCATGCTCATAGGAGCACGCATTCCTTCATCGACAACAGCAGAGTTGCTTTCCATGTCCATGAACATATCATCCTTCTTGTCATCGTACAAATCAACATCACCTACGGCTGCCTTGGCAGCAGCAGTACCAAGTTGACCTTCGATCATACCGTAAAATTCCTTGTCAATGTTAGCACCAGGACGAAGTCTTTGAAGGTTTTCCTTGGCTTCTTCAAGACGATTCACGGAAATGAGGTAACGAGGCGATTCGACACAACCAGCCATTAAGAAGAATTGTGCAACAGCGGGGAAAGCAACGATAGCATAGTTGATACGCCAGAGAGGAACAG
This sequence comes from Mycotypha africana, assembly GCF_025528875.1. Taxonomy (NCBI): domain Eukaryota; kingdom Fungi; phylum Mucoromycota; class Mucoromycetes; order Mucorales; family Mycotyphaceae; genus Mycotypha; species Mycotypha africana. The sequence continues at coordinate 2,693,001 of NW_026515725.1, read as the reverse complement.
TGGCTAAAGGAAGACCAATAACGGAAGAAAGCAAAATGCCGATTACAATGGCAAATTGGTTACAGGTACCCATTGTACCACGCGCTTTGACAGTAGAAATTTCACCGACATAAGTAGGAGTAGAAAGAGAACCGAGACCACAAGAAAGACCGCAGAGAACACGACCGATGATGAACATAGCAGGATTGACAGCAACACCAATTAAGAGACCGCCAATGATCCAACCAATGTTGTTGAAAATAATGGTCTTTTTACGACCGAATTTTGTTTGAATACCACCGCCGAAAAGACTGCCTACCAAACCGCCAACACAGAAGGAGGCAACTGCGAAACCCCACAGACCCGTGTTCATAGGAAGACAATCAGGGAAAGCGCTACTAGCAACCTTAGCAGCACCGTTAGGACAATTATGAGTGATATCACCGGGAACGTTGGGAGAGCCAATAACCCAACCGTTACTGAAAGAACCAAGACAGGAGATGATTACACAGTACACCATGTAACCGGGTAACTTTAGATCAAGGGAATCCATTTTGTTAAAGAGAAGTTATGAGCAAATATGGATATGTAGAAAAGATGAAAATGGTATAAAACGAGAGAAGAATACAAAGTAGTTTATGATTAAAAAGAACTGTTTGGGATTAGCCTGTTGATAGAAAATACTCCAAGATATTTATATAAAAACAAAAAGTTGATCGCCCTTACAAACATGGAAAAGCAATACTTTCCTTTGACCTTTTTTTTGGTTGAACGCCGCCTGAATCATTTGTTTAAAGCAGAATGACATGTCGGGGATCGAAATTGTTACAAAGTGCAATATCCATTCTTGTTTTCTCTTTTTCTTCTGAAAATTAAACCTTTTTGTCATGCAAATCACACAAGATGCATAATGTGTTCATTACAAGTGATGGATAAGCCAATATAAAAAGATGGATTGAAAAGAATCAAGCTTTTTCGTAAAAATCGAAATTAGCTTTTGTAACTTGTGTTTGTTATAGAAAAAAAAACCCGTAGAATCCCGTTTTTTGGACAAGCGAATCATTCCAATCAAACAAAGACAAAGTAAAATGAGAGATCACTGAATAGAGAAAACTCTACTGAAAACCTTATAGATCTTTGCAGTTGATTTTCCTAGATTTACAGCTTTAATATCTAGATCGTTCCTTTACTCTCCACAATTTTTCTGCTTTTTTCGCTCTTTTTTTTGTGTGTGTGTGTTTTTTTTTAATATATCACAATCGATCCCTCTGTTAGAGAAATAAAAAAAAAGGGATTCCTGATTACATAACTTTCCAGGTAAAACTCGAGTTTGGGGTAGGTCGAGTATTATCCACTTATTAAGTAGGTTCCACTGCTGGGTTGCCTATTTGAAGAAATGCCATTCAGACGCATGTTTCTAAGCGGTCTTTACGAATACCTTTATTGAATTAGAAGAGTAAAAGAGCACGTACATTATTTGGACTACGGCTGATCTGTCGACTTTTGACATACTGGATACGTCTAACGTGCAATTATGTCTTTGCTGCATGTTGAAAGCTCTTCTGTGACACTTCTGTTCAAGAGAAATAGACGCCACTTTTTGTATATGCGTGTTACAACATATGCAGAACATGACATGAAAATAGGTATATACACAGAAAAGTTGTGGTTTTTTCTGTTGGGCGAGAAACAGGCGGGTATCCCGATGTGGGTCCATTTTTTTTCCTTCTCCAAATTTTATTACCCTTTTAGGAACCACCAGCAAAAAGATTCATAGGATGATGTTTGTTCCACTTTGAAACATTTTTAGTCAACCCAAGAGGAGGTGTAAAATAAGTGCCCTTGAACCCTATTTTTCTCTATGGAAACAAACATTTGTGGCTTGCCATTCTCTGTAGCCTTCGCATGCATGAATTCTAAACAATTGCAGGAATAGCATGAATGGATTGCTTGATGCGAAAAGAGCAAAATGCACATTTCCATGACTCTTTTAACCTTCGAGACGCGCAGTATGGATTCCAGTACTATAACTGCATTCAATATGTATCTACCAAACAGAATAAGGGCGCTCAGATGGCTTTTTATAGTTCTAAAAACCAGAGAAGAAACTTGAGTGTTGCCAGTGGATAAGAGTCGCGTCACAACAAAATATGACAGTTTCATGACTTGCTTTCAGTACGCGTCAAGAAGAGTCTCGTCATCAAACATACGATATCCTTTTTCTTTTGTAGCTATAAAGATATACCCAAAAAAAACCTTGGCCGTTGTAGTTACGTACATACTTTTATCCCTCCTAAAGCTTGCTTTGATGTGTTTATTGTTCATACTTTATCAATCTTGACTTATCAGTACTTGTAGCTTGAAATACGCGTCTCAAACTTGTCATCCTATATAATGTAAAATGATGTATATCCATATATACATATATATATATATATATATATATATACCATAACGCTCCATAATAAACCCATTCAGAAGTTATAGCTACCTCTGCCATATAATGGCATCTTGTCGTCTATTATAAAGCAGATGATAACAATGGTATATTGAACAACAATAATAATAAAAAAAGAATAAATTCTAAACTCCTTTTTTGAGCATAAAACCCGTACCTGAACTTTTTTTGTTCTGCTCGTTTAAAGTTTTTTTTTTTATATCTTAGTTCGACGCTAGAAAAGCATAACTGATAATGCAACTAAAAGAAAAAGTCAAAAAGTTTAGAAAAGTAATCGAAGGACTCAATGAAGCACAGCGTCAATCAGTTTTATCTGATGCCAAAATGTTACAAGTCTTGGCCGGCCCAGGATCTGGCAAAACAAGAGGTTAGCCTTTTATACCATTACACTACATAATGGAATGAGATCTATAGAAGAAGCAATTCCAAATACTCATCTTAAGCTTTTGTACTTTGTATTTTGAAAGTGTTAACGTGTCGAGTAGCATATTATGTTCTAATCAAACGAATACCACCACAGCAAATCATAGTTGTCACCTTTACAAATAAAGCAGCCGATGAAATGAAACAACGTCTATTCAAACTGATCGGCGAAAAAGAAACCCAATTACTCCTTATTGGTACTTTCCACGCTATTTGTTCTCGTCTTTTACGTCGAAATCATGCTATTGTTGGTTTAGATGCCAACTACACAATTGCTGACACAGATGCAAGGTATACCGTGAATAGTTACAATGGAACTTATAACACGTTAGACACATACTCAGTTTCGAATCGCGTTTCAATTTTGCGATATATAGTAGGGATATTATGTCTGAAATATTGAAAGATAAAGCTGTGGAAATCGATGAATGGACGAGGTCAAACATGACAGCAGGCGCTGTATGTAGCATCATCAGTAAAGCAAAAAATGATGGAATGACAGCCAGAGACTACTATGATGCCTACCGTGATGATTTTTCAAAGAAAAACATTTCTGCCCTTTTTACAGCTTATGAAGAGAAATTGCACGAGCTTAATCTTGTGGTAAGATTCTTCTTTTTTTTTTTTTTCGCCTTTCGTCAACGTGTCCTGAAATCATTTTTGTCCCCTCTGCATAGGATTTTGATAATTTGTTGTTGAAAGGCCGCGAATTACTCACAAAGAGAAGGACAATCTTAGCCAATATTAAGGCTGTTCTAGTGGATGAAGTAAATGATCATAGCGCTATCTAATCGAATAATGTTGTTGATGCTCAATAATGATATTGTTATAGTATCAAGACACCAATGTTGTTCAGTATGATCTTGTCAAGCTGATAACACGCCAAGAAAACACTAAAGAGAGATTTGTTACAACTGTAGGAGGTATTATTGATGACGTGGCCCTTTTATCATTGCAATTGCAACACATACGATAGATAGACTTGGGTTATTCATTTATACCTTGTTGTAGATCCCGATCAATCGATATTTGGTTGGCGTAGTGCGGATCCTAAAAACTTCTTCAGAATGCAAGAAGATTTTGTAGAAACAAAGCAGATCAATATGGAGCAAAATTACCGTAGTACCAGCATGATACTGAAATCTGCTTTACATGTGATCACTCAAGGTAGAGAAAATCTCACTCTTTCATAATAGGATGAGACTAGTGAACCAAAATGAATTCTTTCATTCTAGACAAAAAAAGAATTGTAAAGTCTCTTTATACCAACAATCCGGATGGCGTGCCTATTGCACTTCTCGAGCCTGAAGACGAAGAGGATCAAGTCAGAATCATAACAAAAGAAATCAGAAAGATCATCAAGCTATCCAAAGGCCTCATTCAATATAAAGACATCGCTATCCTCATGCGTATGAATTATATTTCTCGACAATTTGAAACAACCTTTAGGAGAAATAAAATTCCATTTTCGATTGTAAGGTTCCCTAGCACGCAATGGAAATCAAAAACGACATGTCAAATGAATAATAACAAATGTCTCAAATGGTAGGTGGGTGGTGATAGATTCTTTGACCGTATCGAAGTGAAAGACATTCTGTGCTATCTACGTTTTGCATACAATCCGAAAGACCACTCAGCTTTTAAGAGAATCATCAATGTTCCTCGACGAAAAATCGGCGAAAAGTCATTGGAAAAGCTTGTAGAATTTAAAAAGAAAAATGCCAGTGATTTTCTCGAAGCTATCCATGAGATATGTTACGGCAGATGCACAAATAGTGGCATTGCTGCTGCAATGCGTAACAAACTAAAGGAATTTGTTACTGTGATCGATTCCATCAGAAATATGATCAATGATCAAGTAAAATGTAAAAATAGTTTATCAAAAAGTGGATGAAACATGCTCACACATTGACTATTTCTAGACTGAAATCTCTGAAATTCTTACATATATCATCAAAGCAATCGATTACGAAAAATATCTTGAAGAAAGCCATCATAAAGATTTTCAAGCAAGAATGGCCAATATTGGTGAATTGATAACACTTTCTAAGAAGAATATAAGTTTAGACGATGATGAAGATTACGTCCCTATGACTCAAAGCCAACGTTTTGGCAATAATACAAATCATGCTAACCTGGAAAATCACAGCCATGATCCGCCTGAATTTGAAAATATCACTGTAGTAGAAGCTGAGAGCAGTGATGAAGATTTAGATATTCCTGATATAGATGACGCCGAAATGGAAATTGACCCAACAGCTTCCAAACAAGCAAAGAGTAAACCTGCAACATCGAATGTTAAAACGGAGAAGACGAGTGTCGGAGGATCTGCATCAGATACAAAATTGAATGATAACGACGAGAAAACACCTGCCCTGGATTACATTGCTGAATTTTTAGAATACTGCTCCTTATGCTCCAATCAAAAAGAATTAGAAGCAGCAGAAGAGGGTGTAAGTGTGCATCATTCGATATAATCGGTCTTTAAGAAGTCATTACTGAACATAGAAATGTGTACATCTTATAGAAAGTTACAATTGCCACTATGCACACATCAAAAGGTACTAACAAAGTTGGTATTTACATGTCTCTTATTGCTTCTCTGCTAATGCCCTTTGCATCGATCAACCAACTTTAGGTCTCGAATGGCCAGTGGTATTTATTGTAACCTGTGTCGATGGTGTTATCCCCTTAAACAACAATGAAGATGCAAACGAGGAAGGGTAAAATTCAAGAGTACTATTATTAGAAAAGGGAAATGGATTGCTTAATGGATACTGATTTAATTTTCACTTGTTTATAATACAAAAAGACGATTGCTATATGTGGCTATGACGCGTTCTAAATGTAAGAACAAGTTTTTTGCAAGAAAGCGAGCCTTGTATGAAGTTTTAGATCTAATTTTTTATACCCTTAGTTTTCTTGTATTGTCTCAGTCCTGTCATACAGAATCGGTGGGGTAAAAGAATGACCGCTCAACCCTCCCGCTTCTTTGAAGGCATGAACAACAAACTTTATCGACGCTGCGTTCCTGACGTGAATAACGAAATCAGAAGAATGTTGGCCGAAACCATAGGAAGCCCTGTGCCTGAGGATGATGACATTTTGGTTAGAAAAAGTACAGAGTCGCGAAAAAAATATAGGAGCTCAAGATATGTTGAAACATCTTATGACTTTGGAGCTGACGAGGAGAAGGATGTCGATGTCGACAACATGATGAGTGATACAGACGAGGAGTACTTTGCAAAATTTGAAGAATTTGAAACTACTTATAACACGAGTAGTCAAAACAGTAGCAGCCCTACAAGTTTAATAGCAACATTTGGGGGCTTTCAATCTGCGTCGTCATTAAAAATAGGCCCAAAACCAGCACATAAACCCAAGCAGGAAAAATCAACGGGGAAAGCTCCAGCACAAAAGCAGACTCATAACAAAAACCCACCCCAAAACAGAAGGAAGCCTGACACAGCACCACCAAAGCAGAATGCACACAATCCAATTCAACTCAGCAACCTCGACATTTTGTCAACTTCATCGTCGACCCCCAAATTAGACTACGGTAATTACACGCTTTTCATTCCCAAGAAATGCACAAAACCACAGCCAACTGTTGATACGAAGAAGAGAACCACGACTTTTGACAATACTGTATCCTTACCTAAGCGTAACAAAAAAGCTGACAAAAACTAGATACTATTGTTTTTGATACCCTTCACTGCTAAATTGTACATCAAACCTAAAAAAAAAAAAAAGAAAAGAATTACTGTCTTGCAAATACCTTTTCATATTAGTGCGAAATAGAGCTTTTACAAAAAACGTTACATACAGTGTCCAATTTAGACTTCCTTTTTCCAGAATAGTTTTCCCCATCAATATTTTGATAATAGTATGATCCAAAATGACATCTATGAATAGACTCGTTCAACAATCTGAAATCAAAATAATTGTTTACTGCTGTCAAAGGGTGCCAGTTTGGGCTCAGACAAGCCGAAAAAGATGAAAACCAAGATCTGCTAACTAGATAATTGTGGTGATCGAATCACGACGGTATTTTCATAGGTAAGTTATATTCGAACATGCTTTTAGCCACAAGAATTGTTTATTTTCTTTCTGAAAAGAATGAGCGCTGGAATGTATTCTAGCACTAATGCTTAACGAAAAGACAAGCTTTAAACTGAACAAAAGAACAATAAGGCTAATAGAGAACAGCCGTTCGATTGAATTGTACCATTGAAGATAGCATAAGTTGAGCAAAGGCAGTTAGCAACCAGCATAAAGACTTACTCAGTTCGATAGGAAACATCAAACGCTCTTTGCTATGCAAGTGTTGCATCTATTGTGCAAAAGCTGTATTATGGCTATATGATTGTTTGACAGGAGCGCAAAAACTTAAGCCTGAAGACATGAGTTGTGTGAAGTCTCGTCATATATTAGACGAAAAAATGCCATAAGACAGAATCGCCTTTATCAAAAAATGTTAAATCACCTCCAATTGACAAAAAAGCATATACCTAAATATGATATTATTGTAAAATGTAAAAAAAAAAAGGCATAAAGTAGCTGTACTTGTATAGTAAGCCTGTATACACCAGCCATACTGTTATTGCAATAAATTAGAAAACAAAAAAAAAGGGGGGTTTGATCAAATCTGCATGAAAACTGCAATTGTTTCAGTGACTGCCACCTACTTTTGGATTTGCACGGAGCCTTTTTGATTTGACATTTTCTTCTATTTGTAAACTCTTGACAGATCGATCAACATTAATTAAACCACCATGCGTAGTTTAGGGATCTTAGAGCAAAAACTGTCTACCGTTACTAACTCTGAGATTCAGGGTCATGCTTTTATCGCTCCTGATCCCGAATCCTCAACAGTATATGTAGCATTCGTCGATTCAGATTCTCAAGTTCGAGTGGCGGCCAGTGGGTTAATACCTGGCGAGCCTTCAGCTTTTGCAGAAATTGGCCGTTGCCATGGTTCAGCTATTGTCAACTTTACGTATATTGCTGATCTTCAAGTTGTTTGTTTGGCAACTATCGAAGGTGATATAGTTCACTTCAGTAAAGAACGTTTTGAAAGCGAGGCTGAAGCTGTAAGTATAAACCCAGTTTATAAATTTACCAAGTGTGCAAAAGAAATTAATTTTACTGACTGTATGGTTATCATTCAATTGATAGATGGAAATTATGGGCTCAGTTGATGCTGGTATTCATGCTATGTGCTGGAGTCCTGATCAAGATTTAGTTGTGTTGGTTACGGGTAAGTTAGAAAGTGAAGGATCAACCGTGTCAAATCAAATGATGACCCATCAAATTCTTGCTGTTTGTAGGCGAAAAGAAAGTTTTGGAAATGACACAAGAGTACGATCCTATCACCGAATTCGAGCTTCATGTTCAAGAGCAAGGTGAAGGTGTCCAGCACAGTGTTGGATGGGGTAAAAAGGAAACACAATTTCACGGATCTGGTCAAAGAGCAAAGTTGAAAGAAAAGGTGGACACAACAAAATTCACAACTTCAGACGATGATGACCAGAAACCACGCGTCGCTTGGAGAGGTGATGGCAGTTTCTTCACAATTTCAGATGTTGACCCACAGAAAGTTGCACGTGTGATACGTATCTATAATCGTGAAGGCATCCTACAAAATACGAGTGAGCCTGTGGACAGATTAGAACATGCTCTGGATTGGCGACCATCTGGTAATTTGATTGTAGCAAGTCAACGCTTGCCTCACCGTCACGATATTGTGTTTTTTGAAAGAAACGGACTACGACACGGTGAATTTGCTTTAAGAGAACAAGAAAACATAAAGCAAAAAGTATTGGAAGTGAAGTGGAATGCAGACTCAACAATTCTAGCTGTCTGGATCGAGGAAGAAGGCCAGAAGTCTGTTCAATTATGGACATCAAAGAATTACCATTGGTACTTAAAGCAGCATCTTATTCTTTCCAAGAAGAGGGATGTCATTGCGTTTTCATGGGATGTCGAAAATCCTTTGCTTGCTCATATGGTTACCAGCGATGGTCAGTATGAACGACTCACCTTTACTTTGGAAGCTTACTGCAGTACTTCTATTGATGAAGCGAACCCTGGATACGTAGCAGTTATTGATGGATCGGAGTTGCTCTTGACACCCTTCAGTTATATGAATGTTCCCCCACCTATGAGTGCGCTCAACATTAGTACTAATGGAAATATCCAATATGTCACATTCGGACCCGAATCAAACGGATTAAATGTTGCTGTTATCACAACCGAAAAAATTCAATTATATAGTCTTCCTGAAAGGGGTGTTGGTAGCGTGTCATTGTTAGGTGAATTTGAACTGCCTGAAATCACCAACAACAACGAATCTTACGCCAAAAATGCTATTCGACAATTATGTTGGATTAGTGAAGATAAATTCGCTTACTGCCAATTTGATGAAGATTTGCAAGCTGATATTCTTTGTATTGCTAACTTCAGTCTTGGCGACAAAAACATGACAATCACTACCGCACCTCTTGATGGTCAATGTGGACGCATATATTTTAACGCTACCTATAAGGACCTTTTATTGGAAATGGTCGATGGATCAGTGTATAACATTGATATTGTTGAAGGAGCGCCTGTTATCAGCCAAATTCAAATATTCGCTGACTTTTGCCCTTGGATTGCCACTTGCCGTGTTGGTATCGAAAAAGAGACTTCAGAACGAACCATTATTGGTTTAACTGATCGTAGCAAGCTTTACGTCAATACCAAACTTATTTCGTCCGAAGCTACCTCATTCTTTTTACGTAGTAATTGGTTAGTCTTTTCAACAACTAGTCATACAGCGAGATTTGTGGCTTTAGATAGATGTAGCCTGGATAATCTGAAACTCACAGATGAAGCAAACGATCCTTACGATGAAACTTCCAGACGCCTTGAACGTGGCTCTAAAATCGTCATTGCCACTCAACATAAGCCGAACTTAGTTTTGCAAATGCCACGTGGTAACCTTGAAACCATCAATCCTCGCGCTTTTGTCTTGGCAACTATTCGTGAAGATTTAGAAGCACTCGATTACCGCTCTGCTTTCATTGCTTGTAGAAAAAATCGAATTGATCTAAACATTTTGTATGATACTAATCCCGAACGCTTTGTTGAAAACATCCGTACCTTTATTCAACAGGTACCAGAAGTCGATTATTTGAATTTGTTTTTATCAAATCTCCGAAATGAAGACACAACCGTTACAATGTACCATAGCGGTGAGCGACCTTCTGTTGGCGAATCTTCAGCCGCGAACATTGATAACAAGGTTAATAGCATTTGTGGAGCCGTTAGAGATGTTCTTTTCGAACTAGGTCGCGACTATTATATTCAGTCTATTTTGTCCACTTATGTCAGAAGTTCTCCGCCCGACCTTGAATCTGCCATGTCTTTATTGTCAGACATCCGTCAATCAGATATTCAAGCTGCTGAAGATGCTTTGAAATATACAATCTTTTTGTGCAAGGCTGATTTACTCTATAACGTTGCTTTGGGCATGTATGATTTCCCCCTTACTTTGATGGTCGCACAACAAGCTCAAATGGATCCTAAGGAATACCTTCCGTTCTTACAAGAGCTCAAAAGCTTCGCTAAGTATTATCAGCGCTATAAGATTGATGATCATCTCAAGCGATACGAGAAGGCTTTAAAGAATCTGTGCTTAGCCGGCGACGAGCATTTCGATGAGTTACTTGAATACATGCAAAAGCATTCTCTTTACCATGTTGCGATTGAAGAGTTCGCTAACAAAAAGAAGCAAAAATTGATCATTCTTGATACTTATGGTGGACATTTGGATTTCAAAACAAAATATGAGGAAGCGGGTATAGTTTACACTATGGCTGGTAATTTGGAAAAAGCTTTAGAGTCTTATCGTATGGCCGGATGTTGGAGAGAAGCCTTTTCCATAATCAAACAATTAAGGTTCTCAGTCGAGGAAATACATAACCTAGCTTATGATATGATTGAGCATCTAAAAGAAAAACGTCGATATCAAGAAGCTGCTATGGTTGCTAAAGATTATTGTAACGATACTGAAGAGGCTGTCGATTGTCTTTTAAAAGGTAGTGCATGGAAGGAAGCTGAACGTATGTGCTATAATTTTGATCGCCCCGATCTTATCGAAACGCACGTCAAGCCTGGTCTTGTCGAAGGTTATACTCAAATGGACGATGATATTGACGAAATGATGGCACAATTCCATAAACAAAGTGCTCGCCTTGTGGAGCTTCGTACGAAGAAACCGGAGCAGGTGGCTAACAATCCCATGGCAAATGATGAATCCTTGGATAATATCGATATGTTCTCCGATACAACGTCCATGTACAGCCAGTTTACAAGATATACGAGCGCATCATCGAGAGTGTCTACAGTGACGTCTCAAGGCACATCGAGCTCTAGAAAAACTTCCAAATTAAGAAAGAAAGAAGAGCGAAAGAGAGCTCGTGGAAAGAAGGGCACGGTGTATGAAGAAGAATATATTGTCAACTCCATCAAGAAGTTGATTGAGAAAGCCAGTAATATGCAAAGTAAGTATTGAAACTTGTCTAATTGTTCGACACAATAGAAAATTCATTTTTTGTCTACAATTGTGATCTATTAGGTGAACTGGGCAGCTTGATCCGAGCTCTTGTACCCTTCGATTATGTAGAAGAAGCGCGGGCAATCCAAGAAAAATTCGACAAATTTTTGAAGGAACTTCAAGACTGTATGGACACTGTTTTTGTCCCGCTACAGCTTGTAGTCCACATGGTAAGTTTATTTTATAATTACAGCACAGATTGTAAGAGTAACATCTAACCATATCTTACTATATATTAGTATGCTACTATGGAAGAACTTGAGGAAGCGAGGAACAATCCCAAGACGATCGAAAAACCTACCATTGCTAAAGTTGAATGGAAACTGAACTTATTGTAGTTACAAATTATTCTAGTTAAAAAGTTTTCCCCTTACTCTTCTTATTCTCATATTCTCTTCAGTGTAAAGTCGCCCTTCCTTTGTTATCAATCTGATTTCTCTTACTATAGAATAGAATTAAGAATGTGAAAATTTTTTTATGTTCAGTTCGTGTGGGGGGATATTACCTTTTCGCAATACCAACAATATCAGCAATTGAGAGGCATACAAGCTCGATTCTGCTAGCAATTTGCAAATAGCCATCCGCCAAACTTGTTAAATAATAGATACGATTATAATAAATAAATCTTATTCGGTTTATTTAACAATGTACAAACATAAATTAGGTAATTCATTAAATTAAGCTATTGCTTTTCCTTTGCCTTTGTGGTTTTTGGCAGAAATAGATATAGTATTTATGTCTGGTGTAATTGGTGATAAAACGCCATTTGTTCTTGAGTCTAATACTTCTGCTTGTGGGTTGCCGTATTGACAAACACTACATTCTTCTGTCACCTCCCCAAGTTGAGCATTTAAGCATTGCTTGTGGAAGATATGCCCACAATGGAACAAAATATATTCCTTTGAATGTACCTCTTCGCGTCCTGCCAGTTCCTTGTCATTTTCGTCATCAAATCCCCACGCTAACGAAGGCTGTAGTAAGGAAATGTTCAGAATACTTTCACCGCAGCTTTCACATACGGTTCTACTGGGTCTCCAGCCTCTTTCACGCTTTGCTACAAGATCGTGTAAAGTTCCGAATAAATCTTGGTCAAATAGTCGGTTGGTCAATTCTAATAGCTTGCCCTCATATTTGTAAGTGTCCAACATGCTCAAGAAGATATCCCTAAAATCTGCAAATGTAGTTTCACCATTAGCTTGTGAATGGATGAGCCTTAATAGTAAGCGGGGCAAAGAGACTTGCGATGTGGACAATAGAAGTGATGTTAAAATTGACTGGACAAAGGATTTGTAAGCAGAGGTGATCCTCTGCTGAATTTCTGTGAATTCTGATATATTCTTATTATGTAATTGGCCACCGAATACATTGTATATATCAATTGACCCTTCTACGTAAGCGTCTAGTAGACGGAACCATAATGTCTCTGTTTCATCAATGTGGTCAGAAGTAAAGATATCATCGTTCGCCCCTGTTGATTCATCTGCAGTTGAACTGTCTTCCCCTTCTCGACTCAGCTCAGGCAGCTCATCTAAATCACATTGATTCGTTTGATTGGGGGTCACTGCTTTGCCACTATTCTCACATAAACCTATACTCACACGTAGTACACCATTCAATCCTATTAAACAGGAATTGATCGTATTGTGGTCTTCAAAAGTCCATACCGAGCTATTCGACTGGTGGCTGTTCACAACTCGTAATATTGTGGCATTTTTCCCCCTGGCTACATTAAGCATTTTTTCTAACGCGCCTGTTACATCTCCACTTTTCTCCATAATCCATACAACTGCATCTACAACATTGTACTTCTCGCAAATTTGGTGTAGTTTTGTAAGAGAAACTGATTCATCCAATCTTGTATTGAGATAATTATAAACACCGGAAGGATCAAACCGACAAAGAAGTTCTACATAACGTTCTATGATGGAACTGTCTACGTGCGAAAATTGAGTTCCTTTATAAAATTGTCGGTGAACCTCGTCGTCCTTTAATCTCTTCTCCTGTTCTTCTGTAGGCTCTATTAGTCCTTTCAGATAAGAGAATATCAACTTGTCTGCTGTGGAGTAATGTTCATCCTCTTCGTCGTCAAATTCCTGGTCTTCTTCTAATCGATGGATAATATTGCCATGTTCACCATTTATATAATTCTGTACGATATACGCTGCTTTTTGTCCATCAATTTCGACAATCTGAGAAATCCGTACTAAAAAGAAACGTATCACTTCTTCCTTTTGTTGAGTATTTAACTCGCTCGAAGTACTAAGTAAGGATTCAACACAGTCAAATACAAATTTCCGTCGGTCATCATCCTTCAAATAAGCTTCTACCAATTTGCCATATTTTTTATCACGTCGATAGATATCTTCTAAGACTTTCCAAAATCCAGCTTCTTCAAATAAACGTACTACATGTTCTTCGTTCGCAGGTGTGTAAACGGTTAATAGCTTTTGAACAGCTTGTTCACGTGCAGCACGGGTATCAGGGTCATGATCTTCTGCAAGCCGCACTAGAATTTTGTTTAACGTCTTTGGAGGTAGCAAAATAAAGGTGGTATACATGTGTAAATTCGATGCTATAAAAATATAGAGCAGGATAATATTCTCGTTGGATAAGTAATCATAGGCTGAGGATGGTGGGCTGTTCGGGTCGCTAAAAACAGAGGAGGAGGAAGAGGATGGTATGTCGAAATGCAAATTGGGCGCTTGTCGGTTAGTACTATAAGAGGTTACTGTAGAGGCTGAGAAGGATTGTTTTGGTCGTGGTGGAGGTAATGGCAATCCATTTCCTGTCAAGCCTCCTCCCATGACGTCCAACAATGTATTTACTATAATTTGACGTGAGATGACTTTGCCAGGAACTTCATCTTCAAAACGTGAACTGAGAATATCTTCTCCACCATTTAGCCAAGGGTCTTCAAAGGAAACCTCCATCGCTTGAAGGAACTTCTTTGTATTGAATCGCAGTAGTAGCCGTAGATAAGGATAGGTAGGTTCTGATACACCTTCCTCTTCATCTGCTGTAAGAATAAGTTTCCCACCGACAGGAGGCCATACCACACACCGTCCAGAAAACACGAACGAATAGAGAGCACTTCGTGCATCACTTGCCTCATCAGCGTTTGACATAGGGGCACCATCAGGAAAAGATCTTCCGGTTAATATAAGCTTGAGGTAATCGAATAGCTTGTCAGCATTTTGCTGTATATCAGTGTATTCTTTGCTCTCGTTTCGAAGCACTGTTCTTATTACTTTCAACATTTCAACGAGAGGGCTTACATAGTCGTGCATACTCTTGTTCCATACGTACATCATTGCCTCATACATGCCTTCTCTGTGGCACATACTTACTACTTGGTTAATATCGAGGTTTTGAGGATTAACATGCCATATCACTTGTTCGAGCTCGTCCAAAAGGCGCTTTCGACTATAATGGTCGACGAGGTCCTTCATAACCGAGGGTGGAACGTCAGGTATTCTGTCAGCTGTGATCGAAGGCGCTAGGACTTCAAGGAAAATGCCTTCTGCATTATATTCTGCAAAATAGCGCTCATAAATGATGTCAAACAATAATTCAGTATTGTTCATACTGAGGCAAGCTTCAATGCAGGCACGAGCAAGATTCTGAACTAAGACAGTTTCTCCACCGGCAACTTCTTCGTCGGTCATACCATCATGATTTTGCTTCATTGAAAAGGTATAATTGAGGGATGCTGACAGTAGTTCCATTAAACGCTCGCCTACAACGGCTTTTCGTGCTTTCTCATCTTCTGGTAAACCTATAACAGTTTGAACACCGACCCCATTATAAAATGCGGTAGCAAGCGAAATACTTTCCAAAAAATCACCTGTTTGGACAAGTGCTAGTATTCGGTCAGCCCAAGACAAAAGTGTACCCACGAAGATTTGATCCGTGCCAAGTAAGAATAGCTTTCCTTTATAACATTTAATTGATCCAAAATAAGCCATTTCAATATTTTTATCATACTTTCTGACACTGTTTTCTTCCTCTTCATTAACGTTGCTATTTTTTATGAGCATCTCCTTCAATGGGTTGTTGAACCAGTCATGATATACCAAATGCTTTGTCCGAATGCTTGTATGTTCGGTAGCGATCATATTTTTTGGATCAAAAAGGATCATCTCTTCATTGGCAGTAAAAAGAACTAGAATCTAGAATATAGTATTATGAAAGTGTTCTGAGCGTTGATGTCAAGCGTATTCGAAATACCTGTCTGTTAATCCATTGAATCCCTACAATTGATTCTGCGCATTCCCAATCGCTTATTTTGACAAAGTCAAGTGCACGGCCTTTTTTGTTATTTGGTCCTGGTATGGACCGCACCTTTCCCTTGGCAGTAGTAGCCTTTCCTTCATTTTCCACAAGTACACGTAAGATGAAGAGTTGTTTTCCCCAAGAAAATGCAAGCATTGGATCGGATGCTCGTATTGATGTATCTTTACCCTTAACCATCTCCTTGTATCCCTTCTCGATGACTTTAGTTGCGGGCAGCCACGATATACATCCCGAAATTGACTCTGCTAGTAAGTGTACGTTATCGCTTTTCAAATCGTCGCTTTGTTCCAAATGCTGCAGTAAAGGTATCTTCGGCTTCAAGAATTTATACATTGTCTGTGGCGTAGGCTTTAATCCGACAATAATCATCTGCATACGTAAACAATAAAGTGTTCAGAATGTAAAGCCCTCAATAAAGGTTAACAGCACGCATGGAGTATTTGGTATTACCTTGTAGGGCGTTAGTAAAGCTACCAGACCAAAGTTTTCTGCAGGATGAGCGATCTGCCCTAATGGTAATGGTTGCATAACAAATACTGTACTAGGTTTTCTGGGCTTAGGTGAAATGGATGGTCGACCACTTGTATTTGAAGTTTTAGCTTGTGCTGATAAGTTTTGAGCCCTTTGAATCTCTGGGGTCAATGACAAATTCTGATAACGTCCCAAAATACGAGTGGTGTCTACTGCATTGACCATGAGAACTTTGTATAATGAGTGATAAAACGCCATACCTTGGTCATCTCCGGATACAATTTCTGATCTCTTGACCCCTACAAATCCAATGTGCAAGATAGATGCGCCTTTTACATGACCTTCTTTGCGTGGCATTTGTTGCTGTGGCGCCAAAGCGGATAGTACACCCGCCACTTGATTGGCAGAAATAGGATCGATGGTACGTATAGGGTTTGCTGGTTTTTTGATATCCCATACAAGAATATACCCCTCAGAATGACCACATGCTATTGTCGTATGATCTGCAGACACAGCTAATGAAGTAACTGAGCCTAATTCTAGTGCTAGATGGTTCAATGATACATACGTGAATAAAGTTGATGCTACACGTACAGAATTTTGATATTTATGGGATCATCTATTTACCACGAGATGTATCACCAAGGATACACTTCAGATTCTGTGAATAATTGTAAACAAACACTAAGCTACGTGTAGTTCCGATTGCTATTAAGCCACTAACTGTTATGACAGTAACTAGCCCATGTTCCCTTTTCACTTCTTCTGAATAAATTTGATCTGAGATTTTGATGAGCGGTGTCCATTTAAACGCTTCCCAAGTCTCAGAGACATTATTGTTGGCTTCTCTCTGAGTTTGCAACTCTTTATCGAGATTCAAATCTGTAAGCGATGACTGGCGTGAAATGGATGGTGATAACTCCATTTTTTGCCTTAGCATCTGATCAGTAAGGGGCGGGCTGCTTAAGAATGTTTGATTTCTTGCTGAAAAGCTTAAATTAAAAGATGGCGTTCTTGTTGAGTATTTCGATAAGTCAGATGAGGTATCCTATTATTCGGCAAAAACAAATCAGTTTTTCTTTTCTATTACATAGATCAATGTCAAAATCATACTAGGTGCCTTACAAAATGAATTAAACTGGAGCCAGTTTCATTAATGGTTTCTGATAAGCTCTCCTTGTCATCATCATCATCATCATCATCATCATTATCAGAGGCCTCATGTAAAATGCTCTCCAAAGATAAATAGTTTGCTATTTTGATACAGTATTAGATTGAACTAGACCATTGCGTTCCTTCTTTCTTCATATTGTTATCCTAACCTTTTTTTAGAAATTCCTCATAAAGGCCGATTTCCTTCGTGGTTTCATCCAGTAAATCCAAAATTTCTTGCTTTTTAAAATCACTAATTGCTCCTATTCCGATTGCGGGTGTTGACGGTGATAAAGAAGACGCGTTAGCAGTGTTATTGCCTAACGGGCCACCATTGAGATGAATAAACAGATCATCCCTGATTTTATAAAGTCCGTTAAGCCTCGTTTGAATCACAGAATCCGACGCGGCAGGCAAATCCAACTCGGGAATTCGAAGTGCATGAAACTTCTGTTCCAAGGTTGTCAATGAAGACACTCCATTGATGAGCCGTGTATGATAAGGTATAGCACTCAAAACTTTCATCAGAGGGTCTAATGGTTGATGCCGAGACTTTTGTATTGGATTATCAGTGATGGAGTGTGGTGATAATAGTGAGTGATTGGAAAATGACGGTTGCATTGGGGTATTGGGACTAAATAGAAAAATGTAGCTTTTCATAAGAATCAAAATAGTCTCTCATGTTTTCCTGTAATATTGCTGCAGTACTATTTTGGATTTACGTGGAATATTCGGAATTGAAAGATTGAGATCTCCTGTGGCTCATAAAGTTTTTCAAGTTGGCTAAATATTTATCTGCTAAAGCGCGATCTTCTAAAGCTGCTCTCAAATCTTCGGGTAATTCAGCTGTTGCTGCATTAACGTCAATGTCGATATTGTCAAAAAATGCATCCTTGTCATTGGCTTGTTCGACATCGTCTTTAGAAGTATCTTCAAGTACTTCCCTCAAGAGTGTATCGTAGTCTCTCCGAAACTTTGATGTGCTAGTACTGACGCTGGGTTCTACTGTAGGCGTCGATAAAATGTTATTGTTATCGACATCGCTCTCGAATAGAGACTTTCTGCTTTCATTCTGTGATGAGGAAGGTTGGTTTTGGTCCATTTTAAAAAATTTCAATTGTACCCCCGTGAAAGCAAGAAAATTACATATATCAATTACAAATTACTCTATATCTTTCTATTTATCCTTCTCTGTAACTGTTTCTTCTCAGTAATGTTGTATGTTTTGCCCCAAAATGTATAATGCAGAAAATTAGTTTAAAGTTTTGGCAGGAAAAAAAAAGAGAAGGAGTTACAAATAAGAAAAGAAGAAGGGGAGGAGAAGAAGACGAGTAAGGAAAGGGGAGATCCATGATTCATAGAGCACCACGGCACTAAAAAATTGCCATATTCTAAATACTTGCCTACAGTAACAGAATTTGAGTCGAAAAGTGCAACGCGGGGCACAATACTATCAACAGAAGCATTCAACATGCTTTGTGTAACTTGCATCATTGAAGCGCACAGTCAACTTTGAAAGCAGCAAAACTTACTGATAAGGTCAGGTTATAAATAGTTTCATCTCCTGTGTCCCTGATCTTTGCAAAGTGTTTCAAAGTTTATTCTAAGGTATAGTCATTAACGAAGCTTTCACAATATTACCAGCATTGGTATTGGAGGTATCATGAGGATTATTGTTAGATGTAGTAGTAGTATCGAATGAAGAGGAATAAATATTACGGTTTAATGTAGGTACGCTTGGTATATCTGACGGAGGGATCCCTGCTGCTTTATTGCGCTTAGATAAGGCCTTTTTTCCAGTAGTGGCAGACCGGCGCAAATTTGTGGGTATCGGACGAAATACATGCTCTGCAGGATCTAAAGAAAGCCAGTCGTGTGAGGGAACGATTGCACTCTTAACAGCAGGAATATAATGATCTACCGCTTCTGGTTGTCTCTTGCTTTTACTTTCTGTAGTATAGGTTGTATCAACCCTTAATCCCTTCAGTTTGAAATGACTTTGATATTTCTTTTTGTCCAAGTTGCTTTTAGCTGCTTTCGATAAAATAGTGTTGTCTGCTAAACTCTTTGCAGGCTTCTGTGGATATTCAGTGTTCATTTTGTTGTCTTCCCAATGGGATTCGTTATCACATTTCTGAATGTTGCCTGTAATCATATCGTTATTAGCGTTGAAGCTGTTCTCTCCCTCTTCTCCCTCTTCGTGAGTAACTAATGAATATTCAGGCTGCTCATCATGCAGGGACGTTATATCTGAAACACTCTCGGGCGACTGTATAGGCAAAGCATAACGATTGGAGTTTCTTCTGTGAGCTTCATTTGTATGACCGTCTTCTTTTGTCGAGCGATATTGCTCGAAGCCGTAATCAATAGCACCTGTAATAGCAGAATTATTATGAAGATCTTTGTTGGCAAATATAACTTGGTAATTATTGATCAAGTCCTCTAAAACGCAGTCTTTGGCCCATTCACCAGGAGAATTCTGTGCGTTATTTAGATCCTGAAAAATAGCAGGTGTGAAGATGAGTGTTAGGTTACTGATAGTCATTTTGTTCTTTTCTACGCAAGCTTGTAGTCTGATAAGAGGTTAGTCACTTCGGTATACTTGTTTAATGAACATAAATTAGTTTACTTACTTTGATAAATGGTATATCAAAGCTTTTAGAGTATCATAGTTGGCATTGGCTAACTTGAGTAGCCTTGTCAATAAATTCATTAACCGTAACTCTTGATCAGGTATCTCTAAGGACGAGAATGAAGATTTAAGTGCAAAGTTACTATGGCATGCGATCTTATTCAAGTGAAAAGTATCTCTTCTATCATACGTGAATAAGCAAGTCGATCGGCCAGCTTGAATGGGAATAAGGGTGTTTTAAGCTCTCTCAAAAATATTTTTATAATGGATGCTATACTGAACACATCCTCAGGCACACCATTATGACCGATCTGGGCTGCTTCTTCATCCATTTCAAATGCATGCTTAATTTTCTCCAGATTGCTATGTTTCCCAGAGACTCTATAAATTCCTTCTTTCTCCATCCCACCCAGACGCTCAATAGCGGTAATGCACTTAGTAATCAATAAAGGTGGAGATATACCTTTCAACTGTGCATAGTCAGTGAGTGATGTGCCAAAAATTAGATCTACGGCGATTATAAACAGGTTTAGAGCTTTTTCCGTACTAGAGTCAAAAGAATAATTTTACCTTTGCAAATGCCTACATGGTGATTTCGGTAATAAATCGTGGGCGGCTTGGGAAGCTTGCTCAAAACGTCAATAGATCGTTTATTGAAGCTTTGAGACTCCTTATCAACATCCACTCGGTAAACTGAATTTTCCAAGAAGGTTAAAATAGATTGCTGTCGTTTCTGTAACTGCTTAGTGTCTGCCTTTATTACATTCTGTAGCATGATCTTTACTCTTTCGGACCGTTCTTTCAAGCCCGATTGCACATTTAGTAAAATATGATAATTGGTAGCATCCAGCTTTAGTGCCATTGTATTTATATCGCGTACAACGTTACGATAATTAGTATCTGTGAAATTTATTGTTGTCGATAAATCAGCATTGAGTGAACTTAAACGTATACACTTAACATTGTCCAAACATTACCTGCTTCGTTTAATTCTACTTTCAATTTCGCTAATTTTAGATTTTGCTTTGCCGGATCTTCGACCTTATTCAGGTGCTTCTTCATGAATCTTTCTATTTTTTTACTACTACTTTGCTCTACATTTTCATCTTTAAAGGTAGAAACGCTGAGAATACTATTATGCGTATTATTGGTGTTTGTGATATTATTGTTATTGTTATTGACCGGTAAAGAATAAAAGTTCGGCATGATTGGAGTTGACAATGTAATCATAGGCGATGATACTGTAGTATTGCTGAGTGCCTCAATTTCATTCCATTTTCGTGTATAAATTTCGTATGCCTGTGCATAAAACAAAACCTTATGAGCTGTTCAAGGTCCAAACAATGCTTTTTTGAGCATTTAGCTTACCTTAGGTAATTTATCTAGTCTTGTCATAATATATTCAGCATTCAGTTGGTTCATCCAAGCTCGATTCTTATCATATAGCCGTTGTTGTTCGTTCTATACAGCATATAAGGAGCCCAAAATATGGAAAAAAGTGAGCTATAGATACGCCGTTATCATTTCCTTATTTTGACTGCATACTCGAAACTTCATCAATATGTCTCTCTGTTCTTTCAATCTCTGAATATATTGCTCTTTATATACTCTATTTTCAGTTTCTAATTCAACAAAATTCATAAAGGTCTGTTGAACCAAATTATGCTCATTCGGCACGCAACAATTCTGTATATTCTTCGTCAATAATGAAACATCATCCACATATTTCTGTTCTAAATTTATTCTTTTCTTAAGCAAGTCAATAATAGGCAAAGAGAACAATCCAGCTTTAAAATTGCAGATGAGTATACCTTTGCTTTAAGTATTCTATGATGTATTCAGTATCTCTGATGATCAAATTTTTTGTAATATCATCGATTTGGCTTGAAGGCGCAATCACTAAGTCATGTAAAGCTTTATCTTGTCCTGTAAGTTCTAACTAAATAAAAATAGGATAGCAGAGTGTGCTTTAACTTATTAAAATCCCCACTTAAGCCAGTCGTTGAAATGTGACCCTACTTCTTCTTTTTCTATTGTATTATTTTTTGTCTTGTAGACTTTTCTAAGGGTAGCTGAAGCCATTGTACATTACGACACTGATAGTCAGCCTGCTGTTACGTAGGAGTATGTTGTATACGAAAAGCAAAAGAAGACGGTTCGAAAATATATTGCATGAACAATGGAGAAAAATTAAAGGGATCGCTCGCTACACCCCTTGTGATAGTAGGACAATGACACACAATGGACGTTACTCAAATTGTACGTGCGACAGCTTGCAACCCATTTTTTACTTTTTATAGGGCTGTATTGCAAAATTAAACCGTTCTGAAGTAACCTTCAAACATGAAAATTGTCGTTTTCTTCTTGACGGATCTCGTTGTAGACCCACCCTTCCATTATTGGTCTCTATTTTGTTTCAAACTAAACATACCTTGGTGATGTAAAACGGTTTATATTGCTCATTTAATACAACCCAAAGGCTCGTTTGATGTTCGTACTGATGATATGTGATCCGAACAGTAACAAGCCTTATTGCATTGTCACAAATTATTTGAAGTTTTTGGCTCTATCAGTACGTATACGCTTAAGCTCAATTCCCTTCACAGGTTTGATTACGTTAGCAGACCTTTCTTTTTTTGACATCAAGTAGCCATTATCTTCTTACAAATTGGTTTCTGCTGCATGCGAATGCTTGAAATGCTTTGAAGCTTTAGAATCTGTAAAGCTGGCTTTTCAACAGCGATATTTTTTCGGGAGACATGTAGAAAAATCTGTTTTACTTTCTTGAAGCCAAGAAATATCGTGTTATAGCACATATATGGATTCAATTTTGCATTGAAAAGCTAATATCTTTTCTTTTAAACTATTATTTGCAGCTGAGGCTTTGCATTATTACGAGCTTTACAAGCGTTTGATTTTTGTGTGCTGTCAGTCTTCGTCTATTTTGACGATAAAATCTATGCCTTTCTTGACCTTCTAACTGCAATTAGATTTCTCTTGAATAGCCACTTAATTGTTACATTATAGTAAGAACGGCACCAAGCTAAAATGACTGTTCCTTTAAGTCTACATATTTGTCCTTTTGAAATAAATTAAATTGGATTGAAAATGATGCTTTTAACTTCAAATTGTTTATTATTGATTTGAGTGTTTTGTCGTTTAGAATAACTAGCAAAGCTGTATTGTGTCAAGTATGGCATTATATGCCTCAGCAATTTATCAGACATTTTCTCTTCATTCATTATATTTGTGGCGCTTTAACTTGCCTTTTAAAATTGCAAAAGTAAACAACTCACAACGTCTCACGAAAATAACGTTGATCTTGGATATGAGCACTGCTCAAATCTTCGTACCCCATCGGTAATCGGTGTATTCGATCGCAAACAATTGGACTTCTGATCAAATTTACAATAAACGATAAGAAAAGTAATACAGAATTAAAGATAATTACTATGCGAGATTAGCTAATTCCAATAAGGATCTAACAGGTTATTACCATGAAATATATCTTACTGATGTTATCTATAGCTATATCACGTTTAGGTATATAGTAGTATTGATATATGTACTCGTAGGATATATTGATTAAACTATCAAAAAATGCTGTTACAATACGACTCCCCTTTTTGGAAAAAGAGCATAGTTGGAAACTAGAAACTCAATAACAACTGTTTATGCTATTAAGAGCACCATGCACGAATAACTCTTCCTAGCTAACATCTATAATCATTCCTACAATATTTGAGCTACACAACTGGTGATCTATAGATATTGGATTGTAGATGTAGCTGCAATCACTATGGATCTGCCAGGATAACATCTTCCCTTGCTTAAGTTCTCGACTAATAATTAAGACTCAAAAAATACAAAAAGTTTGACACTTGTATCACCAGGTTAATGGACCAGTTTCTGTCCAGAAATAAATAAGATGTACCTCTCACTTTTTCATTGTACATACTCTTATAAACCAGATGTATGTCCTAAATCGAGAATGATATAATCTGAAAGGGACAAAGACTAGAAAAATCCTAAGAAGTCCTCATAACTGGCGGTTTTTTGAAAATCACAAAATTCTTGTACTCTTATTAGTCAATACATGGGTTGGTGATGTGCTACGAAAAATCTATGGTGCTTAAGGCTTCTTAACATGACGCTTAGTACAGTGCGGTAGATTTAGACAAATATACAAGTAAAACAAAAGGGAGAATTAATGCATCTATTTTTTATAACAGAAAAGAAATGAAAGACAACGGTTTGGGGTGCGAGTTTACATGGGAAAAAAATAATGAAATTAATGGAAGGATTATAAAAGAAGTACTAAATACAATAAAAGACAACACCATGTATGTATACATGAGTTTTTCTTGCTGAAGATCACGACTAGATTCTGTAAATGTTGCCGTCTTCCTCGTTATAATACACTTGGTTATCAGCTGACATTCTTTTCAAGGCACTAATTGTTTCGGCTCTGGTGAATGCATCTACTCTATTCATTTCTTGATTGACGGCTGGAATAAGTTGGTCAATCTGAATGCTTTCTACATTATTCATGACACGAGCCATTTTTTCTTTGAATATCTCAAATCTGAAAGTGATTCATGAAGCGAGAAGATTAGCTTTTGACTAACAATGATATATTACACGCTTTCAAGTTACCTGCGTGGCAGAATATCTGCGGAATCGTCTTCCGTCATGTCCACATCAATAGGGGCACTAAATCTACTCCATAATGGTAAAATACTTGTGAGAATCTTGCTAACGACACTCGATTAGTTCCTTGTTTATCTTTTTTTTTCTTTCTTACCCTTCGACGTCTTCCATCATATCATCATTATCATCTGCCGCCGCAAGGGCCTCTTCGTCCAAATCGTCATCAGATTCTCCGTCAGTCTCTTCCTCTTCTTCCTCATCTGTATCCATTGCAGCAGTTTTTCTACGTTTGTTATTCTTCTTAACTTTGACAACCTCCTGGAACATAGCATATCGTAATACATCGGCAGCGGCCTTCGCATCTCTATCTTGCACTTCAGTGCTTAGTCTAGCTTTGGCATGAGCTGTGGAAAGACGAATCAGTGTCTCCAGAGTACGAGCTGTAATCGGTGCTGTCTTTTTTCTCATTGGGTCGTCGTCATCTTGATTTCTGAGGGATGCATATTCGTTAATGATTCTATCAGTGGCTCGCTGTGTCAGTACAGGTTTAACAGTATTTTTCACATAGTAAATATATTTCCTCAGGAAGCTGGTCTTCAAGATTTTTGTATCTTTCTTTCTACTAGCCCTCATCTGGCGGCCTGAATTTTTGGATAAGCCAGGATGAGACTTTTCGTATATTTCATCTTCATCGTCAGCAGCGTTTGCTTCATCCTCTTCATCGTCAGCTCCCACCACGTCTATTGTTTCTACTACGGGAGCGCCTTCCTCTGCTCCTGGTGTTACATATCGATGCATTTTCAATACGTGACTAGAAATTTCTCTGTCTCTGATTTCATCCATAGTATCTGTAACAATAAATAGCAAATCAAAACGAGAGAGTAGAGAATCTGGGAGAGCGATGTTTTTGGCAGGATCTTTGGTTAAATCATACATGCCGTAAACGGGATTGGCAGCAGCAAGGACACTGCATCTAGCGTTAAGGGAAGTATGAATACCGGCCTTAGCAATAGTGACAGTTTGTTGTTCCATTACTTCATGAATGGCTACACGATCGTTTTCACCCATCTTATCAAATTCATCAATACAAACAACACCACGATCAGCTAACACCATCGCGCCTGCTTCTAAACGTCTTTCGCCAGTTTCCTTATCACTAGTGACAGCAGCCGTCAGACCGACGCCTGATGATCCACGGCCAGTGGTGGCGATTGCGAGAGGTGCAATATTCAATACATATCTTAGCATTTGGGATTTGGCAGTAGAGGGATCACCAACCATGAGCATATTAATATCACCTCTGATGTGAGTACCATTTTCCAAATTTTTCTCCACACCACCCAATAACATCATCAATACAGCTTGCTTGATGTAATCATGACCCCAAATGGAGGGCGCTAATGATCTTGAAAGTATTTTGAAAGAATCTTTCTTACGTGCTAATGTCGTAATGTTGACAATATCTTTATCAGTGATTTTGGGTGCAGCAATGCCACCGCCAGCTTTGGTACTCAATAGACTGATCTCGTTACAAACTATAACAGTTTTGAATGCAGAGCTGGTTTGTTTAGCGTTACGGTTGCCGAGTGATCTGTAAATACCAACAATAGATACGCGGTCGCCGGGTTTGGCTCGATCAACCAAATCATCGTCTAAAATAACATCCACAGGACGGGGAAGCTGACCAGCTGGTGCACGCTCGGGCATTTCTTGGATGGTCAAAGTTTGGTGATCACGATAGGTACTGTAACCAAACTCTGTAATCAGAGGATTACCGTTAGCATCAGTTGTAGGATAGACGGCTCCTGAGCTGGGTATATAACTGTTGCCAGGCGTTGTAGCGTCGTGATATTCTCGCATGTAGTGGCTGTTGGTCTTTTCGCAGTAATGCACAGATTTTACAAGTTTGGGACGGACTAAAGAGCATCGAGTAACAATACCTTCAATACAGACAAATTTACCCAAATGTGCTGACCTTAAAGTACGTGGATTAACATGGTTATAACCAAAGCTTCCTTTGAAGGCGATGTAGAAAGGTCTGTCTTCATTATAATCTCTCGGGTCTGCGATTGTTTTGACTATTTTGTTCAGTGCTGAATCAAAAGCAGGTAAGCAATCTGCAGGGCTGCTTAAAAGACTATATGAAGCATGAACACAAGTCGATGAATAGTAGAGTATGAGTATGTTGAGTTTCTTTCGTATCATTTGAACAATGGCATACTGTAAACGATTACTTTACGCACTACATAAGTCAGCATTGAATTGACGAAGTGCATCAATACTGACAACCATACGGCGTCGTCCATTTTGTAACATAAGTGGAATTTGATCCTTATAAGAACCCTTTTCATGTTCATGGTCCTGAACAACGTGGAAAAGGAAATACTGATGAGAATAGTGTTCAAGCGAGACATCTTTGAATAATTCAGCTACATACGTCGCGTTCAAGGAATTCTGAAAATAGATTGGCCTTTTCAATGGCAACTGAATCCATTAAAGGATTTTGTGATTGATTGTTATTGCTTTCGGCCATGTCGTGGTTATCTTGCTTTGTAAGATTCTTTTACAAATCACAAAAAAGAAAAAAAGGGGAGAAATTTTTTCAGGAAACACCAAAACGACGCGATTGCTGAAAATGAATTAAATCGCGACTTGATCCAATAACAGCAGCAGGCCTTGAGCATGAGCCGGAAAGATCTCGTTGTGGCTCGCTCATGACAACGACAGCAGGGAATAGGAAAGTTCTGTATACCTGATCCATCTAGAATTTACCTTCTTTTTTTTTATTCGTTTTCATTTTGTTTTCTGCTATGGCACTGTGAAGGGTTGCGAGTTCGTTGAATGGATCAATCTCAATACTATAATTCCCATTTTCCTTCGTGCACCCTTTCTTTGAATAGTACTTCCAAAATGCCCAAATCACACTACTTCAACAATACCGATTACTGGACAATGGATCGTGTGATTCACTGGCTAGAAGTGAATGAGTTTAATAGAAATGTCATTGATGTTTTTAAAGGTAAAGACAGGAATAGAGATTGAATACTTATACGCCCTGAAGTTTTACTTCTTGCTCGAACTTACTTACCTTTGTGGTTGACTCCTTATTTTTACTTGAACTTGGTAGCAAGGAATATCTGCGGAAGGACATTCCTTGATGTAGACATGTCGTATTTGATGACTTTTCAGAATGAGCTGATGCTCTCATATTCTGACAAGCGCAAACTCGCCCATGCTATCAAAGCTTTGAAAGCAGTAAGTCTAGACAACAGGTTTATTAGATAGAAGAGGAAAACTCAACTTTCTTCCATCCCTTAGCCAGAAGAGACTCATAATAACCCACAACAAACAAGAAGCAACTATAATGTCAGTCGCCATAATCTGACTGCGAATTCGTCAAGCAATAATGGACAGAGATATGTTAGTTCACCGGAAAATATTACGCCCTTGATACCAGAAAGAAAATCCTCAAATAATGAGCATGTATTAGATTGGATGAAATCGTTCAATATACCAAAACGACCTTTCGTGTCCACTGCTAATGTCAACAATACCATAGCAGCAACAGGTGCATCAGCGGCGCGTCACCATCACCATCAGCACCATCCAAATTTGCAGCCTACATATTTTAACCATACAATAGCAAATAGCCAGTCTGGAATATATCAACATCATAGCCAGCATTCTAATTTCCCTGTTAGTCCAAAAAGTCCTAGAATTGTACATAGTAATCAATTACCACTTTCCTCTTCAGCAGCATCCACTATGAGCAGCAATACGACCACGTCCTCTTCTACTACTACAGATGGTTCATGGAAACTTGCAAGAAGGCGACCTACGCCAGCCGCTACAAGTTCCACGGTCAATCCTTTGAACAATATGGGTTTAAACACAGCTCTGTCTTATGGTGTAAGTTTTCCAGAAACTGACATATCCCCTTTCTTAATCAAAAAAGTAAAGGGAAGTCTAATTTTAACTTTTATTTTAACTCCCGAATTATTGTTATGCATGTATCAATTGTAGGATCAAACAATTCACATTACCCCTCCTCCTCCTCCTCCTCCACAGGAGCCACAACAATTTATTCATGTCACCACAAACTCAGATACATTCCATAGTTTACAAGTTACAGGCATGCACGACCCACGTTTGATTAAAAACTCAATTATCAGAAAGCTAGGGCTAGAAGGAAAATGTGATAATTATAGATTCTTCCATGAAAATGGAAAAAACACCGATATACCCTTGACTGATAGTGAATTATCGCATATTTGTCAGATGTCTGACCATAGTGCTACGAATAGAATTTTAGTCAGGCCCATCTCGATAATAAGTAAAGATGATCACGGCTATCACAATGCCAATAATTACCACCAGCAATACTCCCCTATTGTGAACAACAATAGCGCAAGGTACTACTTAAGCATAGTGTTGTCGATCGTTTGAGTCAAGAGCACTAATACATTTGTAGATCTTATAGTAGCCACCAAGATAATCAGTACACTCTCAATAATTCATCACAGGATAATGACAGATCAGCAAACACAAATCTTAAAGGCCAAATTGCAGTTGTCGACTCTCTTAATGGTAGCAGAGGCCTAAGCAACGACACTTATAACGAAAAAGCTCCTAATCTCAGTTATATGCGTAAAGCATCTATTGATATTACTGCCAGTAGTAGCACGCTTTCGCCTATAAAAAGTATTTCAAAATCAAATCGTAGTAGTACATCCTCAACGGATAATCGTGATTTTAACCAACTTGCAGCTGATGCAAAGTTGATGGATAGCTCGCAGCATTCATGGGCCGTTCAAGATCCATCTCAAAGTCTTCATTCCCCCTCGTCTCAACATCAGGAGCCGCTGCAAAGATCAAGCCAACCGGATAACTCCTTGTTATGTGCACCCACCAAATCACCAAATGAAACACATCACTCATCAGCAGCACCACTCTTTGTAGCCCCTACATTAAATACAAAGACAGCCATATTATCAGATTCTGTAGCAACAAGGGTAGAATTAGATAAAGATGCGCCTGTTTCGCTTTGGGCTGTACCACCATCAAAACCTGCGGCATCACTTGCTCATTCACCCACTCCGGCTTTGTGGGCTGTTGAACCAAAACCGCAGCAGCAAAAACCATGCTCGTCAGCTGATAATTCTGATAAGAAGCATATAGGGGATGCAAAGCCTGTCTCTCTTTGGACTGTTTCGCCTTCAAATCAACATATGACAACTTCAACTTCTTCCACACTGAAAGATGAAGCAGCTCCAGTTTCTCTATGGGCAGTACCTCCCTCTTCTGCGGGCATTAAGTCAAGTGCAACTCCCTCTACCCCCCAACCTTCATTATGGGCTGTTCCTCCACAAACACAAGGTCACTTTGAAAAGCAGACGCGCGCTGAAAGTAGTAGTAGTAGTAATAGTAGTAAAACGTCGACAGTTTCTTTATGGGCGGTCTCGCCTTCCAAACAGCAGCAACGTGAAACGAAAGAGCATACCAAAGGCGAGGGTTCAGCGGTAAAGGCAACAACCGGCCCTTCAGATACCCCTACGTTAAAATCGGAAACAAGCGACGCTTCTTCAAGCGTTTCTCAAAGCATAGACAGCCTTAGCATGAATCGGAAGAAGGATGATGAAAGTGGCACAGTCAGTAGAAACCGTATTGTGCAATTTGAAACTGATGAAGATGAATCGCATATCTTATCTTCAGCTTCAAGCGTTGCTAGTGCACCTGAATTGAAAGATGGCATTGAGCAGTTGTCTATCTCGTCAACATCAACAACATCAGATGAGGAAGATGAAACGAGAGAACAGCACGAAAAGAAGCAGCCTGCAATTATGCATCGTCATATGCATAGCCGTAGTAACAGTGCTTCCAAACTACATATTGATATTACAAATTCCCTTCCGAACCGCAGCGTAGGAGGAGAAGAGAATAATCAAAATATTCTCGACTCACCCAACCTGTCTTCACCCTCTCATAGTGGCTCTGCCTTGGATCCAATAAATGATGAAGAAAATTGGGCCGAGCGTCCTTCTGTAGATCGTCTATACAAAGACATTGATAAATACTTACCCGGTCATGATTTAGACAAAGAAATTATCATAAATGAATCCTCTACAGCAACATCCCACTCTGATAACAATTCTGGTGGTAATAGCAATAGTAGAGAAGGAGGCGGAAATAATATTTATAATAGTGAGCCTGAAACTCCTACAATAGTCACCAGTTTACCGCCAAATAGAAAGCTGGTAGGCCATAGAAAATCTATTCGTAACGTGGCTCGCGAAGCCCATCGTAATTGGCGCAATGCTGTCAACGTCATACGTGCGAATAACAATTTAATACGACGACGAAGTACAAAAATGTGGCATCGAAATGTTGAACAAGTGAAGCCCGGAGACAAAATTGAGCCTATTATCCCTCAAAATTCTGAAAATGAAACAGCAGCATCCACAACAGTAGCAGAGCTAGAACAAGGACAACAACAAGTACGATCATCACCACTACAACAAAATAGTGGCGGCGTAGTACCACCTAAATCTAAAAAGTTACAATGGATTCGTGGTGAGTTGATTGGTAAAGGCTCTTTTGGACGTGTGTATCACGCTTTAAACGTCGAAGCAGGTGAATGGATTGCAGTAAAACAAGTCGATTTACCGAATACTAAGTCTGATTACGGCAACACTCAATTAAATGATATGAAAGACGCATTGTATCGAGAAATTTCGTTGCTGGAAGATTTGGACAATGAGTATGTGGTGCAATATTTAGGTTATGATGTGGATCACGCAGAGGGATATATCAATATCTTTTTGGAGTACGTGCCGGGCGGTAGCATCGCCTCCTGTTTGGCCAAGACAGGAAAATTTGAAGTGCCTTTGGTCAGGTTCTTCACCCGACAAATCCTAATGGGCGTTGCTTATCTTCACAGCCGCAATGTTTTGCATAGGGTACACTTTTTTTTCCCAATTTCGTAAGATGTAACTAACAGCATAACTTATATAATGAACCTATTATGTTACTTCTATATAGGATATCAAAGCCGGAAATATTCTTTTAGATCAGAATGGTGTTTGTAAAATTACAGATTTTGGATTATCTAAACTAAGTGGGCAAGATAAGGCGTATGATCCTCATTCGAATAACTCTGTGATGAGAGGAACAGTCTTTTGGATGGCGCCTGAAGTTGTGAAAGGAACGAAATACAATGCTAAAGTGGATATTTGGAGCTTAGGGTGTACAGTCATAGAAATGTTGACAGGAAAACATCCATGGCTTGATTTGAATATGTTAGCTGCATTATACAGTCTTGGTAAATACCAAGCGCCTCCTATACCAGAAGGTATTCCTGATGATGTATGCGATTTTCTCGAAAAATGTTTTACTATGTAAGTAGAAGCAAAATAGTCAAGAATGGAAGAGTAACAATGCTAACTGAATTGTTCTACTTTTCAGTAACCCTGAGGAACGGCCTACCGCCGAGCAATTGTTATTACATCCTTTTGTGCAGCCAGATCCAACGTTTGAATTCAAAGTATGTATGCCCGATTTGTTATTTAGTTAAAGCCTTTGATACTAAATTCGCATGGTTATATATAGAAATACATGAAAAAAGTCGAACTTGAACGTAGGCAATCTAGGAAGCTTCAGCAGCATCAGCAACAACATCAGCAATTCCATACAAAGCAACCATCACATACTATTCCCGCTATTATTTAGAGTAATCATTTTGCAAAAATACCACTTGTTTTTTAGAATAATATCTGACATTTCTCTGTCTCCATTTTACTATTCTTTATAACAGTTATTCATATCCTTTAATTCTTGTTTATTGTTGTTAAATTATAATGACATTTTTGTATATCAATTCCATAATTTTTTGATTTGCCAATTGATTAGAATTACACACCATGCAATTTAGCCTGCAAAATTAAATGTGTTGTTTAAATTCAAACACACAGACATCCTGACAGTAGTACAAATGAGCGCATGTTGTGAACGAGGCATTTCGGGCATTTGATCACTTCACAATTACCGTCATTGATTTTTTTTTCATATCATTAACATGTATCTCTATCAACTTAAAAAAAAAAAAAATAGACAGAATTTAATGCCATAATTAATAGTGAACAGTTAGTCAGTGGGAAAAGAGTGACAATACTACGTCATTTTGTGGAGCAATAGTACTCTATTGTTTGGCTGTATCTGATCTAAGTTACGTTTTTCACATGTTTGTCTAAACCTCAACTCTTATATCCTTGTATTGTGGGCTTATTTGTCTGTGTCAATCAATTCGCGTATGATTATACGTCAAAAGCACCATGCAATTCGAGTTGGTAAGCGCCTTGAGGACAGCAATATTGCTTATAATTTCATGTGATATCCCAAGTCCTGACAACACCATATCTTTCAGGTACAGGTAACACGAAAGTGTATATATGGCGATAGCAACGAGGATTATGAATTATATCAGCATGGCAAACCCTATTTAGAAGTTTCAATCTTAGTCAAACTTACCACCATAAAATGCAAATCAGCTATAAATTCAAATTCAAAAATGATATAGATGTCATATTCTTATAAATACTATATCAGAACCCCATCTTTCTCTGTTCTACATCTCTTTTTCTTTTACCCAACTATGTCAACAACCAAGGCTAAAGGAAGAGTTCAAGCTGTTAAGCAACAATTGTCCCCTGAACAAGAATATGCAAATGCTGTAGAGTAAGTTTTGTAAATAAACTTAAACAACCACAGCCTGTTCAACACAAAGAGCATTAAGCAATGAGTCAAAACTGAATCCTTATATGACTGAATTTTCAACTGTCGTCTAGTCCAGTTGCCAGCATGAATGAAGAAAGAGCAAAAGCAGCATTTGATATTCGTGAATTAACGTATTTAATGGATGGAGGTGAAAAGATAACCCAGGTAATTGATTGACAATCGTGTACCTGAATCTGTTCTTGCCATTTCTGAACTCTACACTTCTATATATAGTTAAAAGAAAAGATTATGCTTGAACTTGAGAGGGACCAATTGTTTAGAATGGATGATATTCATGATATATCAAAGGCTGAATTACGTGAGCGTACAATGGAAAAGGTACAGAAAAATGATCACTATTAGCCTTTTGATATTTCTATCAGATTTATTGATTTGATTTATTCAATTGACAGTTCAGTAGTATGCTTCACCATCTCCAGAATGAGTCTGTCGAGACTTTTAAAAAGCGCATGGAAATTGTAAGTCTTGTTGATCCTGGATTTTGGACTCGGTTCGGCGTACACTGTAAGTATATCAATGTTAAATAAGTTATCACGCAAATATGGATTATCTTTCCTAGAATAACCCTTCACAAATCGTTATCAGACGGTTTATTTGTCGGTGCATTACAAAGCAATGCTTCTCCAGGTCAATTAGGTTACTGGTTTGAAAAGGGTGCTCTGTCATTATCAAAATTCGTAGGCTGTTTTGCTATGACAGAGTTAGGTCATGGTTCAAATGTCCCCGGATTGGAAACAACAGCCACTTTTGACGAAGGTGCAGATCAGTTTGTTATTCATACACCTACTTTGACAGCTACAAAGGTATAATAACTTGTTACGAAAAACCATAACTGTGAGAAGTGTGGCAGTGTTTGTTAAAGTAGTATTAACTCTGGTTACACAATGACCTTATTACAAAAATGAAAATAGTGGTGGATTGGTGGTGCTGCCCATTCAGCTACTCATGCTGCAGTTTTTGCTCAATTAATTGTGAAAGGCAAGAGATATGGTACAAAATGCTTTGTTGTACCACTAAGAGACCCCAAAACGTACAACACTTTGCCTGGTATTACCATTGGTGATATTGGTAAAAAGATGGTAAAGTATAGAGATTCCCTCTTCTTTTTCTCAACTCAGCAACCTCAAACTTATGGCCTTTTTCTCATATTTCGTCGTAGGGAAGGGACGGTATTGATAATGGTTGGATCCAATTTACCCATGTCCGTATTCCTCGTGGATATATGCTCCAAAAGCACACAAAAGTTTCAAGAACTGGTTTGGTGAAAGAGCCCAAACTTCAACAATTGGTAAAAAAAAATTCTTAAGGAGAAGATTAACCAATGACGAAACATTAATACTAATGGTAATAATGGTTCATTATTGTAGACATACGGTGCATTATTGCAAGGACGTGTCGCTATGGTAGCAGATAGTGGTCATTTTTCCAAAAAGGCCCTTACTATCGGAATTCGTTACGCGGCTGTTCGTCGTCAATTTGCTAGCGTGAACAGTAACATTGAAACTAAACTCTTGGACTATCCCATCCATCAACGTCGGCTTATGCCCCTATTAGCACAAACTTATGCTATGCTCTTTACTGGTACAGAAATGACAAACATGTATAATTTAATGATGTCCCGTTTAGAATCTGCTAAAGAAGACGACCCTGATTTGGATGAAGTAATGGAAATTTTGAAAGAAACTCACTCCACTAGTGCTGGTCTTAAAGCTTTTTGCACTTGGAACTGTCTA
This sequence comes from Mycotypha africana, assembly GCF_025528875.1. Taxonomy (NCBI): domain Eukaryota; kingdom Fungi; phylum Mucoromycota; class Mucoromycetes; order Mucorales; family Mycotyphaceae; genus Mycotypha; species Mycotypha africana. Next base: position 2,657,821 of record NW_026515725.1, on the reverse strand, counting down.
AACACTATTGAAGCCTGTCGTCAAGCTTGTGGTGGCCATGGGTATTCTGCCTATACGGGGTTGGCGCAGATGTATCAAGATTTTGCAGTTCAATGCACTTGGGAGGGAGATAATACTATCTTAACATTACAATTGGGTCGTTATTTGATCAGCAGTTATCGTGAAGCTTTGAAAGGAAAGAAGCTGTCCCCAGGCGTTGGCTATTTGAACAATTTGAAAAATTTGATCGGCAAAAAATGTGAAGCCAGGAACTTGGAAGATCTTTTGTCACCTGAAGTTATCATCGATGGTTGGAACGTTGTTTGCGCAAATGTCGTACGTAACGCTGCTAATGAATTCGAAGCATGCCTGAAGCAAGGTATGGAGCCAGATGATGCCTACGAGCATTGCTCTCAGTCACGTTTGTATGCGGCAAAACTTCACTCTTTCGGCTACTTGGTCAATAGATTTGCGGACGGTGTGTCTAAAGTTACAGGCAATCTTTTTGATATCCTTGAGAAACTTTGCCTCCTTTATGGTCTATACACAATTGAAGAAAATGCTGGCGCTTTCTTACAATATGAATATTTTACACCAGCTCAAATTGAGTTTGTTCGCAGCATTGTGAACAAATTATGTAAAGAAGCGAGAGATCAAGCTATTCCCTTAGTGGACGCTTTTAATTTGAGCGATTACATTATTAACAGCCCTTTGGGGCGTAAGGATGGTAATGTTTATGTCCACTACTTTGATCAAGTCCGTCGGTCAAACCCACAAGGTGAGCATCCTTATTTTGACCGACTCATCAAACCTTTAATACATCGTGATATGGAAACAGTTGAATATGAAGATGAACAGGCAGGTCTGGAATCTGAAGATGAAGATGAATAGTTCTCTTATTTTTGAAAACTATTGATGCTAATTTCCACTCGTATATACTTACTATGCTCCATATAATGTACTTATACAAAAAATGTCTGTTTGAATATGCCCTTCAATTGAAGATCATTGGTTGAAATAGAGAAAGGAAATAAAATTATCCGAGATCAAGGCTAAAGCCTCAGAAACAATCTTTTTTTTTTTTCTTTTTTTTTTTTGCCTTCAACTATCAGTTAGTTGTAATTTAGAAGACAATGTCCAAGTTTGGAACAGACGAAAAGCCTATAGATACCTCATATTATGAATTACTTGGCGTACCGGTGAATGCCGAGCCAATACAGATCAAAAAGGCATATAGGTAATGCCATCAATGGACAGTAATTGGTGACGATCAAGATTTATATCAAGGTCCTCTAATCGATTCTTTTATTTCCTACATTCCACTTTATTTTTATTCTTTAGAAAGCTAGCTATGGTAACTTATTCAGCTGCAATTGATAACTAGTAGAATGCTTTTTATCATTTTTTGGCTAAGCAAATAATTATTTTGTTTAATTTTCTTAGGTTTATCACCCGGATAAAAATAAGGAACCAGGAGCTGAAGAAAAGGTATTCATAAGAAAACGTTACACTTTTGAGTATAAATACACTAAATTCAAAAGATGTGTTCTCCGCTATATGCATAATTAGTTTAAAGAAATATCAGAGGCTTACCAAGTGTTATCAGATCCACAATTACGAGCAGCCTATAACAAATATGGCAAAGACAAAGAATTGGCACCGGAAGGTGGATTCGCTGATCCTCGTGAATATTTTCAACAAATGTTTGGTGGTGATGCCTTTAGAAGTAAGTTGAAATAGTATCTTTTTACCCTGGAAGAGGCGGGTGCTGAGAGAGAGTCATCAAGTGGGATATTTAAAGTCTATTTGCCTACGTATTATCATGTATATTAGGCATTATTGGTGATTTAGCAGTAGGCGAAATGTTTAGTGAAGCACAACAAGAAGAGATGGAGCAAGAGAACCAAGAAAATGGTAGCAATAGCAAAAATAGTGATGCTAAGAAAAATATGGAAAAGGAACAGATGGAGAAGATACAGAAGCAACAGCAAGAAAGAGTAGATAAACTCGCTGAAAATCTCAAGTTAAAGTTGGCTTTATATACTGAAAGCGAAGGAGATCAACAAGCCATTGCAGCTTTTCAAGAACAGATCAAGCATGAGGCTGAAAAGCTAAAGAATGAGAGTTACGGTATTGAATTGCTGCACTCTATTGGGGGCGTTTATTCCTTGAAAGCCAAGCATTACTTGGGTATTAAAGGTGGAGGCATGCCCAGCATTTTTGTAGGATTCAAACAGAAAAAACATATTGTGAAGGAATTATGGACGACAGTGAAAGTGGCGATGGATGTTCAGCAAGCAGCAGAACTGATTTCTAAGGCAGAAGAAAAGGGTATGGAAAATTCTGATAAGATGAAACTAGAAGAAGAAGTGACCAATAAAGTAAGTCCCAATGAAACTTGATCAGCTACTATATCCCTCTGGAAAATCTGACGTTGTTGAGCCTTCCCTTTTTTAGACATACAAAGCTTTGTGGCAAACGTCCAAATTCGAAGTGGAGGCCACGTTGCGTCAGGTGTGTGATAAAGTTTTGCAGGATAAGGTATGTGATGCAGTCCATTCTACTAGCTCTTCCGTATATAGAAAGCATCAAACCAACCCATTATCGATTCCTACCTATAGAGTATTGATAGCAAAGCGCGTATGAAGAGAGCGATGTCTCTGAAATGGATTGGTTATATTTACAAACATACAGAATTAGACAAGTCAACTATGGAGCTGCAAATTAAACAGTAATGCTTCATCGAAGCAATCTATCTCGATTTTTATTTATGTGTAATATCAATATGCCCTTAAATCACCCTCATCACACTTTCAGAGACGCATTTTCTTTTTTACAATATCTATTTATGCTTCTTACATATTTCAAGTATATATAAAATACAACATCATTAGAGATCTATTTATTTCAATATATTTGAAAGCAGTTGGTTTGTCTCATTTTTGAATATGGATGGTATACCAATGGCAGGAGCAGAAAGAGCTTTCCTACCAACATACTCAATTGTCTATGTAATGAGAGACAATAAAATGGTTACAACCCTCACCTTGGAAATCGAATTTAATTACATTTAAAGAAAGATGATAATGAATGTCCTTACCTTATTTTCGGGCAAAAGTTGAGCAATCCTAGGGGCCATAAAGGAATAAGCCCCCGCATTTTGAGGCTCTTCCTGACACCAGACAAAATTTTGAGCTTGCTCATACTTTGCAATTTCCTTTTGTAATTCTTGCTTAGGGAAAGGGCTTAATTCTTCCACTCTTACCAATGCTATTTCATCATCGAAACCCTTGGCAGCTCTTTCTTTGAAAACATCATAATAGAATTTACCAGATATGAAAACGACCTTTTTCACTTTAGAAGTGTCCTTAATAGACGTATCACTCAAAACGGGTTTGAAACGAGTGCCGGGTGAGAAATCATTCCATGAACTAACTGCAAGCTGTAGAAGCGCGTTTTATGTTAGCCAGCTGCTTTCATCATTTCAACAAAACATGTTTAGAAAAGGATACCTACAGGTGACTTTAACAAACTCTTTGGTGATATGACGATTAATGGTTTTCTATAATTTCTAAGCATTTGCCGACGGAGCACATGGAAATATTGCGCAGGTGTCGTACAGTTGACGATATGCCAGTTAGGTGGTTTTTTCTCTTCTGCATGGACATCAAAAGCCTCATTACTCATCTAATATGCATCATAACAACCAAAATATAAGGATCATACACATGTAAGTTCTCCAAACAATTGTACGTATCACACTCTCTTACTTGCAAAAACCTCTCTATGCGACTCGATGAATGTTCGGGACCAGCACCATCTTGGCCATGCGGTAGCAACATAACTAATCCACTTTGCCTTAACCATTTTTCTTCACCACTCGACAAAAATGTGTCGATAATAATTTGTGCGCCATTGAAGAAGTCGCCGAATTGGGCCTCCCACAAGACCAACCGTTTGGGTGTTTCCATCGACATGCCATACTCAAATCCCAGTACAGCAAATTCGGACAAAGGAGAATTTGCCACTTCCAAGAAGTTGCGTTGGTTCGGTTGCATATGATTTAGTGGAATAACGGTCTTTTCTGTATCCTGGCATACCAGCATGGCATGACGTTGAGAAAACGTACCACGACCAACATCTTGACCTGAAATCCGAACATCATGCCCATCTCGCATGAGGGACCCAAATGCAATAGCTTCCGCATTAGACCAGTCAATTATACCACGGTCCTCTTTAACTGATTTTTGAAGACGTTGATCAATGTGGTACTTTTTTAAACGTGGATGTACCTTGAAGTCAGTGTAGGGTGGGCGAACAGAAAGTTCGCTGATCTGTTTCAAAATGTCGATATCATAGCCTGTATCGGGTTGCTCTTGCTCAGCGGCTGAAGTGATATGCTTTATATTCTTCCAATAGCCATCTAAATGCATTTGCGTACTTGGCGTATAAGTCTCAGCTTCTTCAAGTCCTTTCTCTAAAAGCTGGATGTGCTGATCGCGGATATGTTGCGCTTCTGCGTCTGATGATAGCGTTTTTTCTTCCAGGAGCTTCTTTTCATAGAGCTTTGGTACGGAAGTGCGATGACGGATATTGTTATACATCAATGGTTGTGTGAAAGCAGGCTCATCTAATTCATTATGTCCCCATCGACGGTAACACATCAAATCTAAGATAATATCCTGATAACATACAACGAATTTTTCCTTTCGTGTCAAACATTTAAGCTCGAAATCAACCTTTCCAAACGTATATCTTACCTTTCTGAATTTATTACGGTATTCAAATACTAGATCAATGGCCCTTGCAACATCTTCAGGATAGTCGCCATTGACATGAACAACTGGAATGTTGATCATTTTACCGATGTCTGAACAGTAGGCTGAGGAGCGGGCATTTTGAGCAGGCGTAGTATAGCCCAGTTGATTATTGACGACAATATGAATTGATCCACCGGATGAGTAGTGCGGGAGGTTGGACAGACTGAGAGTTTCCATGACAACGCCTTGACCGGTGAAAGCCTGCCCATCGCACGTTGAGTTAGTTTTCTGTTCCGTACGTGTAGCTGCTTAGAGTGAAATGAACTTACCGCATCACCATGAATTTGCACACACATCACTCTATCCCCCAAATTACAGGAGGAATCAGAAGAAGCCAGCAAGTCTGTTTGCTTGGCTCTTGCTTTGCCCATAGCTACAGGATTGATAGCCTCAAGATGGGAAGGATTCGGTAACAACGAGACATGTACCTTTTTACCATTGGCATAGGTCAGATCAGGATTATTGGCCAAGTGAGAAATGACATCGCCTGAAGCAAAAGTGCCTCCAGGTACTTCGGGATGACCCTTCATTTTATGGAACAGAGCAGCGTGAGGGTATTGTAAAAGATCGCAAAGAAGATTGAGACGACCACGATGGGGCATACCAACTACAATATCACGAACATTTTGACGCGCCGAGAGTTCAAAGAGACGATCCAGAGCAACCATCATGCTTTCAGCGCCTTCCAGCCCATACCGTTTGACGTTTGGAAATTTCTTGCCGAGGAATTGATCAAATACCTCTGATTTTGATAAAATTTTATGGATGTTCTTTTTTTGCTCCACTGATAGAGGCGGTTTTTCCCAACTTTCTACAGCATGATACCACCAGCGTCTTTCGCTAGCGGACTACAGCAAACAATACAGATATGGAAGCCGTGAGAAAAATGCAAACAAATACGGCAAATGATGGCCACATCTCGCTAAAGTTAAGGTTTTCTTGTCACTTACCGGCAAATGCATAAATTCGTACGCGATTTTCCCACAATAAACAGACTGCAAATGGTTGAGAATGGTTTCAAAACTGGCCTCATCCTGGCCGATAACATGCTTTTCTTGAACAGCATCATTGACATGAAGAATACCTATGTTTTGATAAGAAAGGTATCATGAACACCTTCGTAACCTATTGCTATTCCATCTTTGTGATTACGTATACATACCGGATAAGTTGTATTTTACTTCCTTATTATTCTCTAAACCTCCTTTCACATATCGCTCCGGTTTTAGAGCCAGTACTTCCCTGACAATGGTCATGGAGTCAGTTATATATTAAGAATAGATTACAAGTATAACATATTAGCTACTTTACTTTCTTTTCATGATGTTCAATGGGTCCAACTGAGCGCCCTCATGTCCATGGGTACGGTAGGCTTGAACCATACGTAACAATGTAGCGTATTTTCTACGGTTCTCTAATTCTTCCGGCGTGTAGTCTGGTAATTTATACTCTCTAGCCACACGATATCCATAAACATCATCATCATGGTAGAATCGTCTTATTGTAGATCTTTTAGTTGCTGTAGAAGTGAGATACTGAAATAGCTGTCTTGGTTTAGCGCTGGATCGTGTTGATATATGTAGCATGGACGACTATAAAGAATAACTTGCGAAGGAAGTGAAAAAGTGGTTTGAAAACAATTTCATTATCAATATTGTGTGAATAGATGGCATTGACGGCACAGGAATCGGATAACTATTTGGCAGAGAAAACCCCACGGTCACCTGATTCAGCCACTCTCATGTAAATCTATTGCAATTGACATTCTTATTCCTTATTACAGACATTTTACATCCGTCATTAACAATGTTAACTGAACCATAAAAGAGTTACCCATACTATCATCCTTTGATGTGAAACTTTTAATTATTACTATGTAACGTTTGTACGTATGTGATAGTTTTTAAGTGATAAAAGAAGGAGAATGATCAGGGCAAAATATACAAAAGAGCGATATGGTAATCTGTGTCTGTCATTCATAACTTTCGCTATACAGTCTCCTCTCATGTTCTGTTTTCAAAAAAAAAAAAAAAAAAAAAAAAAAAAAAACACAGTCTCTCTAAAGCTGATGTTGAGCAAAGTTTACCTGCATCAAGTGTCTGGATATTTAGAATAATCCTGTTTCACTCCAACTCTCTACTTCTCTTAGAGCTATTTCGGCTCTTTATAACTTATGCTTCAATTATGTGATATTCCCTTGGGAGGCATCATTATGCTGAACCAATTGCTCTTTTCGTTTTTTTTTTTTTTTATAACCTTTCATTCTTTGGTTTTCAAAAATACTCGCTCAAATCTGCCTAAAGATGTTTCTTTAATTCATTGATATGAATGACTTTGAATGAGTTCTTTATCATTCGACTCCACACGATAGGCTCTCGGTATGGAGCTTCGACTTTGGCTTAAAAAACTAGCTATTTTCTACACTAACAATGTAAACGGTGGACGACCTTTTTACTTGCTAAGGCTTTCGGTTGAGTTTTCTCTTCTGATTACTTACACTGGATATTCTATCCATTTCTTGAGTTGTGCCACTTGGAAAAAAAAAGCCAACCATGATAGAATGCAAAGAGAAGGATCAAAGAAATTGTACGTTTACTTGGCCAATCATATTGAAGTACCTGGATTTAATCAAAAGCCAATTGTTGACGATGTAAAAGTTTCTTCTGTTTCTTCAATGTCAACTAATGTCAATAGCGATGTATCTGATCGTCTTGCATTGTTACAATCTCTAGAAGAGAAATCATGTAAACTAGCAGAAACATTTCAACAGCAGTTGGACAAGACGCGACAGCAGTTGGAACTGGTATTTCAAAAAGAGACCTTTGCTTTGGGCATAGTCTTGGAGTAACTCATAATGCACAATAGATATCAAACTCGACGGTCGAAGCAAGCTCAGTCTATCGTCTGTCTACAAAAAATTTAGCATACGAACTCGACGAAAGCATTGCAAAAACGCTTGAGCTTATTACTCATTGTGACGAGCTTGATAAGGACTTGTCGCAGCTACAGGACTTATCCAGACAAGTGTAATAAAAAAAAAAGACTTGTTTTCATTGCTCACTTCAGACACTTAATACATTGTTCTTTTATTTCAGAAAAGCGGTGGACAAGGCTTTAAATAAATTACAGAAAGCACTAGGCCCACTCAAGTAGTTCAAGTTTACATTATACAATAATTTTATACCTTTCTCAGTCCCTTTATGCGTACTCAAATTTGTTATTTTTAAAATTGAATGCAAAAAAAAAAAAAAAAAAAAAAAAAAAAAGTAATTAAAGGCATATAAACTCTTCATCCATCGTAAAAACCTCAATGATAGCTACCTTTATTCTTTTATTATATTATAGACTTAATTTTTTTTTCTTTACATAGGTGTATAAGGCTGGTGTTGTCCCTGCCCAGGAAAATGATGACTTTGGTGATGAGGTGGCTGTTGTTGTTGGTTAGGATTAGGTGTATGACAACGGAAGCATACACTACGAGAAGCAAAATTCTGGAAACCACAATTGGCGTTAGGACAGTACCAATCACCAGGTCTGAAAGTAATGTGATGATGACTGCCTCCAGCACCGTAACCTCCATGATAACCGGACGGTCCAGCACTGGGAGGTGCACCACTGGGCGCTCCGTAACCGGAGGGTTGATAGCCTGTAGAAGGTTGATAAGAGGACGAAGGTTGGTAAGAAGGTGATTGCTGCTGATAAGGGGAGGATTGATGATGAGGAGGAACGCCACCAGGTGCACCATAGCCAGGCGGTTGCTGATAGCTAGTAGAAGGTTGATAGGATGAAGAGGGCTGGTAAGAAGGTGGCTGCTGTTGGTAAGGGGATGGCTGATGATGAGGAGGAGGAGCTGATTGGTATGGACCTGATGCTGTTAAAGATTGTCCAGGAGGAGGTGCTTGTTGATGAGGAGCTGGAGGGTATCTTTTCGTACCGCCACCGGGTGTATTGATTAACTTTTTATGTCTGTTTACGGGAGGCACCTGAGGTGGTCTGGGTCCAGAGCACTTTTTACAATGAATACGAGATGAATAATTGTGGTAGTTACATTGAGGACACATCCAATCACCTGGTGTGAAAGGCTGACTATAGGGGACATGACCAGCTGTCGGTCCAGGATTAGGGTTCTCGGTATTACATTTGAAGCAATAGAGTCTTGAAGCAAAATTGTGGAAATTACAGTTGAAGCACATCCAATCTCCTGGACGGAGCTGCCTTGTCTTGGCTTGAACAGGAAAGGCTACCAGCATGTTGCCAGCCTTTTCAATCACGCGAGCTGAACTAGGACACACTTCAATCGGACGATCGCCTAGACAGCGTCCGTTCAATACTAATGCACGCATAGCATCTTGATGATGTGCAAAGACGACAAAACCTGAAATACTTGGCTTGGCATTGTCAGTCAACTGCAGCATCCACATTGTCATAGGACGTAATCCATTAGAAGAGAACCACGCTTCTAATTCACCTTGAGTCACTTCAAAGGGCAAACCCGCTAAATGAATCACTTTGGACTCTTCCTTCTTGAACTGTTTCAAATCGGCCTCAGTATCAATGGGATACACAAACACATCCTCATGTCGAAACTTCAACAAGTAACGCATAATTTCGACATTTGTTAATGCATGATTCAACCCCACCGTATGATCTTTGACACGCTCCAATCCAAATAATTCACATAAATCCCGCACAGAAGTAGATTTGAAACTGAACTCAGGATGATGTACTTGCCAACGCTGAATTTCTTGCTTCAAATCAAACATACGACAATAGGCCAAATAATTGGGTAATGCCAAACCTTTATCCCTTGCTTCCCTTGGTAACTGGATACGCAATGCCCACCCGCCATGAGTCACAAAGCAGAAACTCTTCCTTCCGCCACTACTTCCACCACTACTACCCTTATTCTCTCCAGTTGCTGATGTTCCGTTCCCTTCCGTATCCAAACTATCATTTTGACCATCCGTTCCAATAATTTCCCTTTGTATGTATTCATCCAATTTATTAATGGCATCACTTAAACTCCCGGCTTCTTCCAACATGGAAGATTTAATGCCGGTAATTTCGCTACAGAAGGATGTAAGCGGTGTACGCTCTGGTTTGACAAATATTTGCTGTTTATGTAAGACTTCCATAGTGTGTGCATTAACAACAACAAATGAAAGTTCTATAGCGATTAGAAAATGAATGTTAGTTTCAGTTTTTTTTTTTTTCTTTTCCTAACCATACGTAGTTAAAAGAACATTCAAATGTATGCATGTCTATCTTACCAATGACTTCAGAATTCTCCTTTGTTACTTGAACTGCAGCTGGATTGGTTGGATTTTCGTCACAGGTGGCTTCAAGATGAAGAATAATCAATCTGTCAAAGGGTACAACAGAAGTGAAGGGCTGTTTTGAATTATCGCTTTTTTCTAAAGTTGCTGGGGTCGTTTCTTCATTATCGATAGTAGGTTTTTCCTCAGCGACATCTTCAGTTTTGGCTTCTTCTGCTGGTGCTTCGGTTGATGCGTTCGGTTCGTTGTCTTCGCGAACTTCAGTTGGTGTTTCGATCGCTTGAGCATCTTCTAGTTTAATGTCTGCTTTAACGTCATCCTCAGATTCTTCAGATACCAAAGGCTTCTTTGCCGAATTTTCGAGTTCAGGTTCGGGAGACGCCAATTTACGTTTGCGATTGATATTATCAGCTGCTTCCATATGTGTTTTTTTTTTATTCAATTGGTGGGGGTTTGTTCTATTTAAACAAAGAAGAGTAAAGAAACTAAAAAGAGTCGCAAAATAAAGAATAGGGAGAAATAGAAGCTAAAATTTTTTGAAGCCACTCGAATTGACGTCGATAGTTTCTTTCTGTCCAATGAAAAGTTGTACTAAGCTACCAAGCAAAAATCAGAATAGACCGGTCAATTTAGCTTTTGTTGATAAGTATGCAATGAATATGCTCATACTCGCATCAATTTGCGCTATGTTTTATCTTTTGCAGTACGTTTGTGCAGTTGTATTGAAAGAAGTTCCTTGTTTTAAAAGATACAGTGATAAAACTTACCGTTCTCACTGTATTTGCATGATAATCAAGCAGCACAAAAATGTGTTTGAAGACAGCCAAGGGTATCGCTCAAGTAACGTTATTTTGCGAATTTATCCAAGAGAAACAATAAAGAGGGTGGGGGAACATTATGCTTAAGTTGATATTTGCTTGAATAGTTGAACACGACAGTATCATGTATATACTTTTATTTTCTTTCATAGGCTTATTGCTTTACTTTATAAGAGGTGTTCATATACTTTCAACCTATGCTTTTTGGACCGAATTTACTTTAACTTTAATTGGGTTGTCAGGGCCTACAAGCAAAGTTAGAAGCTTAACCTGATCAATTAATCCTTCTTTCTTATGGAACCCGTTACCAGCAACAGAGCTATCTGCGTGTAGACATTTCGCAATTAATTTACAGCTTTTTTTACTAGTTCTTCATCTAACAACAACGTAATAGCGTTCTGAAGTACTTTTCGACTTGGTGTTCAGTTACCTTATAGAGTCCTTAAGGTTACTGCCAGCTCTCTTCCCATTGAGATAGCTACTACAGCTTTCAGTCCCTAATGATGTTTGAAGAACAACAAGTTAGTATGCCCGAATATATACTTGAATACTTTAAGAAATCAAGCTGTGTGCACATGCTATGAGGGAGTAGGTTCGAAAAGTTTAGACCATTTATAGACAACCAATGAAGAACAATGCTTATTATTGAAAACTAATTGCGTGAGGTTTGCAAGAGAGATTATACCCAACGAACAAATACACGATTTCATAAACGTGTCCACTGTTTTTTTTTTTATTTTTTTTATTTTGGTTTTTTTCTTTAGTAACAAATTGGATCACCAAGAGAAAGAGCCATAGTAATTGGAAAAGAAGTTCCAGGTATACAAAAGCAGTATTACTCTGTCAAGAACTAAATCCGCGTTTCAGCTCCAATAGACTTGTCAAGTCTTGCTTATTACAGTTCGAGAAGGGCTTTTCCTGTCTTCGTTTCAACCGAGATTCTTCGACCTTCTTTAATCGAAGAATTGATAGGGTGATCATTACTATAGTACACGGTTGGTACATTTGTATACGTGTCCAGGAGACACATCATTCTTATGGTTATTGCTGATTATTCATCTTCTTTGTGACCGTCTTAAATCAGAAGTTATTCGACGTAGTTCGTTTAAATCAACAATGATCTCTTCCATTTTCAGACGTTTGTCAATATCAGCCGCTGCAGCTAAAATGATAAAAAATCCGTTGGTTTGGGTTGACTGTGAGGTACTCTATCAATTACTTGGTACCGAAAAGCACTGTTTATTCATGTTTTATCATTGATAGATGACAGGTCTTGACTTGACCAAGGATCACTTGATCGAGATCGCGGTATTAATTACTGACGGCGATCTCAATATTGTAGCCAAGGTTAGAGAACCAAAGATAAAACTGTTTGATAAACAAAAAAGTTGGATAAATTGACGTGAATTTATATCTAATGTCTTATAGGGCCCTGAGATCGTTATTCATCAACCAAAGGAAGTAATGGATGATATGAATGGTAAGAAAATTGCTCTGCGGAGAAACTAATTTCGTTGTTCTGCAGTGGTAATAACCGTTTTTGCCCTCATCGAACGCAACCACTTATTAGAATGGTGTATTGAACATCATGGGAAGGTAAACAAGTTCGCAGATTTCCAAATTCAATAAATTCAAGCTTTGACCAGTTCCATCTTTTTCCGTTTAGTCTGGCTTAACAAAACAAGTATTGGAATCAAAAATCTCAGCGCAAGAAGCTGAAAAGCAAGTATATGACTTTTTGAAAAAGCATGTGCCTGCTGGAGTCGCACCTTTAGCGGGTAACTCAGTGCATGCTGATAAGCAGTTTTTATTGAAGGAAATGCCTAGTGTTGTTGAGCATTTGCATTACCGTATTGTTGGTAAGGCTTTTTTCCTAACATTTATCATTATCTAAACTCCTGAATCCATATTGCGAATTCATTTTTACACTAGATGTCAGCACCATTAAGGAATTATCCAAGAGATGGTATCCTGATATTGCTGCCAGCGTTGTCAAAAAGGGTGGCCACAGAGCTTTGGATGATATTGTTGAAAGTATTGAGGAACTGAAGTACTATAGGGAAAACGTTTTTATCAAAGCATAATTTGTCGGGAAAAGCAAACGTACATTCTGTTAAAATTCCTGGGTCCGTGATACGAGTGTTATTTGCTCTTTTTAGTCTTTTAAACTAAAACTGGCTACGCTAAATATCAGACATAAGATAGGCTTTTAAACAAAAAAAAAAAAAAAAAAAAAAAAAAAAAACTAATTCACACTATTTAGCGCCACTATACTCATATAGTAAAAGTGATTGTTCCAAATGCGATTATCAAAAAAGCTAGTACTTTGCGTTGGGAAAGTGAAGAACGCATGGCTTCATGATTTTCTACTGTACAGTGTATGGTTCTATAAGACGATTTCGAAAATCTCGTTGTTTTCATCCATAGACGATAGACTTTTACCAAGTAGCGTTTTGCTGTACTTGTTTTGAGCAGTTATTCATACTGAACACTATCTACAATATGCTTACATAAAGGCTAATAATATGCTGATAGACGATATTTCTGCTATGGATCTGGAACAAGATTGCTGTCACCTTTGAGCAAATTGAGAAGATTGTTGACTATGATAGAGAACAGCAGCGCCCTGTAATTGATAATGCCATATGGAAGAAACTATCAAGAAAACAACAGCAGAATCAAGTTTTTACTGGTCGCAACAACAGATAGACCAAAGCGTAAGCAATATGATGAGCACAGCATTAGACGCTTGATTCACCCAAATGCAGGAGGCTAGGCTTACAGTTCCTAAAGCTGCGGCTGAGTGTGGCATTTCGAATCCACCGCCTCTCAAGTATATAAATCAATGGGGCGCTAGCTACGGTACAGTCCTACTGGTGCTAGATCATATTTCACCCAAAGAGTCTCTTTGCAGAATATACCGAGTTTCCTATACTGTTGTTCAATGCGAATCCTTTGACAACAATGGAAGCTACAAGGCAACAGCTCCAGGCCATCTATGTAGCTTCAGATTTGAATAGTCAGTCTTTGGACGCATATTATCACCAAGTGTTCACTGTCTCTGAGAAGGGCAAATAACTATACGTTAGAAAGAGACCCGCTTAGGCCAATTGAGCTTATTTTACTATTATGACTCAATGAAAAGCTGCTGGTGTTGACTTTTAAAAAACTGTGCATTTGTAAGCGAAGCAGGCTCCAATACGCAACTAATAAGAAGCTATGCGTGGTCTAAACGTGGTACATATGGTACTGTTGAAGCCATAACGCAAAAGGAGCCATAGTAGTTTGATTGGCTGTCTTTGAGCCCGCAGCATTATTGATGTCTCAAAGATGCAATCACTGAGTATACGTGACGCCACCCAAGTCGAACAGCGATATCAACAAAAGGTGACATTCCAAGCCTTTCAAATAAGCCCATTACAGTACTGCCTATCATTACATGAAATTGATATAGGTTATCATAAATACGTTGGCAGATTGGCAATAGAAAGGTTACTTACCGTAATGGCTAATTGCAGGATTCATCGTGCGCAATTCGTTGTCGATATTATCAACAAAAGCACGGCTTCAAGCGGCTGCTCATGCCCTTTTACTCACCATTTTTTATCGCAATTGAGAATATTTGGAAAACGTGAACCGAGCATTAAAATAAAGCCTCTTCAGAAGGGTGATGAACTCTTCCCTATTATCAATGAAGACCATTGAAACAGTTATACTCGCTAATTGTCTTGGATGATTTCAACACGCTAAAAGCTTTTGAGAAAGATGTTACAGAGGGACACATGCCTATAATAAACAATAGCCTTATTTTTCATCATAATCTCATTCACACATATTGACGTCGATGTAATAAGATCTACAATAAAAGCCTACTTATAAATAATCCCTTATTCATTGAAAATAATTCATCCTAATATCATATTCTTAAACGCAAAACCACTGTAGTCTTCTTATTTCCTAATACAGGAAATCTTTCCGGTAAAAAATCCCACTAAACAAAAGTTGTACAAGAGATTTCACATGGTAACACGAAACGTACTATTCTTCTTCTTTTTTTATAGCGGCGCATGCCGAGGAGATGGATCGCTCTGTGTAATTACTGTTATCTCAGTCTCAACAATGGTTATACAGATTTGTTAAATGATATATTTGGTTAGTTATACAGGTTTTGACAGCGCATTAACAGTATGTCCTTCCTTTGAGCATCAACAGCTAAAAACAACTTATAATCGTTATTTTTGGTCCATTTTCGCTATATATTTTTCGAAGAAAGCTTCTTTGATTCCTTATCAAAAGGATATTGAGTTCAACATCAGTAAGACCGTTCGAAACCTTATTGAAATTGAAATATCACGTCGAATGGTACGCTATTGAGGAGATGAATCAGCGAAATTTACTGGTACAACCACGCTAAAAACCTGATTTGTGAAATTGCATGCTTATACATGTATTACTGCACTATGGAACCAGGGGGGAAAAAAGGTAATACGTTGGAAGACATATACTTTTTAAACAGAATTACGACTCTCAGGATAAAAGTTACTTGATTCTAAATACTTCCTGAGAAGATATTTTATTAAAGATTAAACGGTAATTATAATTAAATTGATAAGATAGGAAGATATAATACAACTAAAATAATTCCTGAAGATGGGGGACTTATTCTAAGGGAAACTAAAGTGATTAATAGGTAGTAAAAAGTGGATGTTGTGCATAAAATGTATAAGAGTCGGATTCTATGTAAAGGAGGCAAGTTGTATGTATGTTTCATTTGCTAGGTATGTAGAGGTTTTTACTGAGCATTTGGCGGCTTCTCGTTTTCGTGCATGTATTCGTATTTGATTTCTGCCGCTCTTGTGTTTTCTGCCGGTCTGTCATTGGCAACTGAGTTGACTGTGCTGTTACGGCCTGTAAAGTTGCTAGGGAAGCGACGAGAAACAGGACGTGAGCCGCGTTCAAGACGCGATTGAGCATCTTGCTTTTCTTCGTAGAGAGAAGTAGAACCGATGTGAGAGGCAATCGATTTGGCGTCCTCTTGGACATCATGCGTAGCAAACAAAACTTCAATTTCTTCCAAGGACTTTCCTTTGGTTTCAGGATACCAAAGGAAAATAGGAACCAAGAAAATAACGTTGAGGATACCGAACAATAAGAAGGTCCAGTACTTGGCATAGGCAAACAAAACTGGGGCAATCATAGCGACGACAAAGTTACCAAGCCAGTTGGCAGCCGTCGACATGGAGTTACCCTTCGCTCTAAGACCGGTAGAGAAAATTTCAGAAGGATATAGCCAAGCTAAACCTAACCAAGCAGCACCAAAGACAAAGTTGTAAAGCATCACGAAAGCAATGACGGTGCTTGAGGCTTGAGCGTTAGCGCCATTGGTACTTTCAACGATATATTGGCAACCACCGACAATGAGCAAAGTGATAGCCTGGCCGATCAAACCAGCATACATGAGCCATCGACGACCTAAGCGTTCAATGGTGAAAATGGGAGTAACGGCACCGATAAAGTAAATGATGGAATCAACACCCGCCATCAACATGGCTTTTTCAGTCGTCATACCAGCTTGCTTGAAGACATCGGTCAAATAGTAACTGATAACGTTGATACCACCAAATTGCTGAATGAGTTGGCCACCCATAGCGAGCAATACACGGTAACGGTTGTTCATTTTTCCCTTCTTGAATAATTCTGCGTAAGAAGAGACACCCTCACGACGTTCCAGTTCGATACCATCACGAATTTCTTGCCACTCAGCAATACAACGGGGGTGAGTCGTATCACAATCTGACCAGAGACGAGCTAACACATCTTTACATGCCTCCTCATGACCATGAGCTTGCAACCAACGAGGTGATTCAGGCAAAATAAAAGAGGCTACGCCCAAAATAATAGCAAAGACCATTTGAAAAGCCAAAGGGAATCGCCAGGCAAAGTCTCCAGAAACAAAGTATAGACCATATTCGAGCCAGTAGGCAATGGCGACACCCACGGTCAAAAGAGAGGCTTCAAAAGCAACATGTGCTCCACGGGACTTTGGCGGTGATAGTTCTGCTTGATAGACAGGAATAGTAGCTGTGTTCATACCGTTACCAACGCCGGTGACAATACGGGCAATAATCATCATAGGCGAATTGATAGCAGCGGTCTGTAAAATAGCACCAATGCATAAAATAAGACAACCAACACGAATAGTTTTACGACGACCCAACCAATCACCCACACGACCCGTGGATAATGCGCCGAACATGCATCCTATTTCGTATAATGCTAAACGCACGACAAGGTATTGTATCAACGGTTAGCTTTATGCTCCCCCATGTGGCTGACCATGAAGAATGCTCTAAAAAAAAGGGGCTTACCGACGATAGCACCCATAAGCACTGGGTCCGGATCATTCATTGTTTTTTTAAAAAGTTCGTTCGCAACGACACCAGACATAACGCCCTATATTATAGAAACGACAAGTTGACAAGTTAGTTCCTGTATCTTTCGATATTTTTGCCGTTGCGGCAAGGCGCTTTTGATGATATACCTGATCGTAACCAAATAGTAAAAAGCCTACAGCGGCTAATAATGTCGAAGCTCTAAAAAGAGCTGCACCTTTTAAAGTATAACAACCCATTTTGAAAATATAACCTTCTCGAGATCAATCAAATGATGCAGATAAAAAGAAAAAAAAGTAAGAAGGAAAGTTGATTTACCCCACATTTTGAAAGAAAACACGGGCCTTTTATATAGTTTTAGATTGACCTCATAATTGTACTAAATTTTTTCTGAAATGCCATTAGTGAGCGATGGTATGCATTTCGGAGTTGATCTGCACATTGTTGGTACCTTTTTTATCTTAGACGAACGAACGAATTAGCTTTATGGATTCAAACGTTAACTGGCTATCCAAGGGTGTTACTAAACATGATAAACCTTACTACTGAGTTTGTTTTGCGTTTGAGTAATGCACAATAGCTTGTTGACTATTTAAGTATAAAATTCTGTTTTCTAAAAAAAAAGGGCAGCAAGCTAAAATCAAAAAATATATCTGGCTTCTTCCATCATTGGCCATAATGCACGTCATGATATAGTAATTTGAAATACAGAAATGAATAGAGAGAAATAAGAGTCAAATGGAAAAGGATCAGGAAAATGGAGGGATTACTGGTCAACAAATAGCGCAGCAACCATGGTCCATTAGAGTTTTTTCTTTATAGATATACACAAATAATGTAAAACGTATGCTCATATTTCCAACCAAAGTAGAAAAAAGCAATAGTTGCACTAGTTAATCATAGCGAAAGCAAATAAAAAAATTAAAAAAAAAGGAAAATAGAATCGCTGCGCAACCTATCAAAGCGTTCATTATTAACCGATATCTCCAGAATTGTAAAACATGGATTACCAAAGCATCTGTAGGCTTTGTAGAACCCAAGACCGATACATTGGGCTTTTCGTATATGGTCAAAATCAAGATTTTGAGCTAAGAGGAGGGTGGTGACACTGCTATCGTTCATTTACGTACATAATAGGGTATGGTCCTCTATGAATAAGAGGCATATCAAATGCTAACAGTGGCCAGTAAAAAGAACGCAGCAACAGCGTTGTCATGTAAAGAAATCAATGGTTGTTATCATGATCGCCTGAAATGGATGTGACTTATCTCGAGCTCTCTGATTTGTGTGACAGGTGCTTGAGTAGGCCATCATTGACAGATAGAGTGTAGCGAGTAAATGAACTCTTATCTGATTTTTCTTTCGGTGATGCGTTTAGACCCATTTCACTGATATAGTTCTGAATATCGTCCTTAAAGACGAGTGTCAAGAAGGTTGTTTATGCCAACTTATTCATTTACAACTGTGAAGAAGCCATTCCAATAAGAGTAGCAAATGAGGAGCCTTAGTATTACACCTCTACAAACCACCCTAAATCCGGATTGGATTATAATAGGACTGCCGATTATCACATAGAATGTAGACTGAATCCGGCAAACAAATTAGCTTTATTATGCTGTTGCTTTCTTCAGTCTCAAGTCACAAATGGATCGTCTTCACCACATTTTAAGCCGCACACTAAATCCTATTACTTTTGAGTACTAGTTATTCGATTAGTTGTTCCTCTCTCAGGATATAAAAAAAAGCAATAGCTAAATTGTTTGAGCCATTTATAATAACATTATCTTAAATGATAGCAGTCGATTGGCCATATGATGGTATTGAGTGAATGACATTCTTCTTTCCGCGTTCACCGTTAACTGCGACGAATGTATTAGGTTAGCTTCTTTGCCCATTGTTCTCCTCCCTTCATCCTTATCTACAACCGCGACAAATTAGTTTTAAACGTTTCTTTCTAAACGACACTTGACAGATAATTTGAAAAAACCAAAATAAATAATTTCATACTCTATAGTAGCCGATTTAACATAACTACTCCGAAGTGACCATGTAGAGACATCGTCCTTTCTTTTATTTAACGCCTTTTACATACTGCCGAGTATGCCTTTTTTTTTTTTTTTCTTTTTTGACACTATGCAGCGGATTGTCAAAACTGGTCTAAGAAATTTGAGTCAGTTCGCATTACGAGGTCTAAAAAAAAAAAAAAGAATTAATGAAAAAAATTAAAAAAAATATGGGCGAATATTTCTTTTTTTTTTTTTTTTCTTCTTTTTTCTTTTGACCTAACCCTTCCGATAACGCTTCCTCTTTTTTTTTCCACTCAACTTCTTTTCAATTCAAAGATCGCATTGCAATGGAGGACCACATGTCAGAGAGAAGAAGAACTTTACCGGTTGTCAAAGTAGAAAATGACAATTTAAATGATAGTTTACCTAAACATGTACTACCTATGCTTGAAGCATCGAAAAGCTCCGCAGAAGGAAAAGACGTAGAAGAAAAAAAGTATGATTCAAATGTGACAGAAGCCAATCAATTTGATAGCAATCAACACGACGATGGAACAAGCAGAAAGCCATCCACTGCTTCAGCAGGGTCTCTCACGTCAAAGCCGCTGCCATCATGGTTGAAATTGAACTCTGGTATTGCAAAATCAAAAGAAAGCTCGAAAGCACCACGACATTCGATAGGTTTGGATGTCCCAGGCGCAGTTCACACAATCACCAAAAGTAAAGAAAAAAAACAAACCAAAAAACACCAACACATGGCTTATTGTATCGTTATGTTCTCAATGTATGCCTTTTGTATTTTTTTTTTTTTATTTTTTCTTGATCATTTAGAGCTTAATTCAGAACGTCCATTAGATAGTAAATTGGTGGTAATCATGGGTATGACAAAAGTACAAGCAGCATAAATTTCTGTGCATAAAAAAAAAAAGCTTGTTAATATTTCCTTTTGAGTACAGTTGGATTACCGGCACGCGGTAAAAGCTATCTCGTTAAAAAGTTAAGAAGATATCTCAATTGGTTACAGTATGAAACAAAAGTCTTTAATGTCGGCAACGTACGACGTGTTTGCGAATCTTCGACGCAAGACCAATCAGCAAGCTTTTTTGATCCTAATAATAAAGATACAAGCCGGATACGAGATGAAATTGCTTTGAGTGTGCTGGAACAATTGATAGGTTGGTTAAAAGAAGGTGGACGTGTGGCTATTCATGATGCTACCAATTCAACTTTAGCGAGGAGGTAAGAATCACCCTTTCCTTGACTTACGGTTCCACAAAGCTTTATGATTGCGGCAGACATATTCAATCAAAAGGATGATGATCATTTTAGAAAACTGCTGGTAGACAGATTAGAAAGAGAGCCCGAGATAAGAGTGCTAATGATCGAATCTGTTTGTAATGACCAAACGGTAAGTCAAAAATGCACAGGACAATTCATTCTAGTACTCGAAAAGAGAAGATGGTGTTTAGCTAATGCTTCACTGACGGTTCTATAGATGCTCGAACGTAATTTTCGTTTAAAACTTTCTGGACCAGACTACAAGAACAAGGACCCTGTGGAGGCTTTGGCCGATTTCAGGTCACGTGTGGCAAATTATGAAAAAGCTTATCAGCCTGTAGGAGAATGGGAAGAAGAGAACGATATCCAATTTTGTAAGCTCATCAATGTAGGGAAGAAAGTAATTGCTTACAATATATCCGGCTACCTCTCCGGCCAATGTATCTTTTATCTCATGAACTTTAATCTAAATGGTAAGCATTGCTAATGAGCTTTGTTTTGCAGACACGAAAACTGCAGAACTTCCCATTGACCTATTCACCCTACTATGTTAGAGCGCCAAATTTTTGTTACTCGCCATGGCGAAAGTGAAGATAATGTCACGGGAAGAATTGGCGGCGATGCTCCCTTGAGTGAAAAAGGAATCAAATTTGCCAAAGCGTTGGCAAAATTTGTTGAAACACAAAGAATCAAATTTGCTTGTGAGATGGCAAGCAAAGCGAATGAACTGGAACCAGAAGAGAACCAAACACCTGCCAACGCCTTGAAAAAGACAGCACAGTATTGTAATCAGCCATTTACAGTTTGGACCAGTATGCTCCAAAGATCCATGAAAACGGCAGAATTCTTTGATCCAGACGATTTTGATGTTAAACATATCAGATTCCTAAACGAAATCAATTCAGGCGTAAGACGCGTCCACTCTAAGATACTAAGATCACTTTCTTCTTTTTGCAAACTACTTACAGGTTACCCATTCTTCAAACATAGATTTGTGAAGGAATGACCTATCAAGAAATTTTACAAAAGTACCCTGAAGAATATAAAGCCAGAAAAGCCAACAAGCTGTTCTATAGATACCCGGGAATGGGTGGAGAGTCTTACATCGATGTCATTCATCGGCTTCAGTCTATGATTGTTGAACTGGAAAGAATGACTCAATCATGTTTGATCATCACCCACAGAGTCGTCATGCGCATTCTGCTAGGTTATCTGCTGGACTGGACAAGAGAAGAAATGCCGCACATGATGGTACCCATACATACGTAAGTACGCGAAATCACCAACCACAGATAGTGATCATGATGCACTAATGTTACGCGCCCTGTCTAGTGTTTATGAGCTACGACCAAAGCCTTACGGAACTGAACTGAAGAAATGGCAATACATAGAAGAAACCGATTGCTTTATTGAGTTTTAACTCCCTTTTTTCTAGTGCCAACATCCTATACATACGCATACACGTACACACACACATCTCGTTTATATCTTTTGTATTTAATTCATGTACATATTTTTTCTACTTTTTTTTTCACTTTGCGTACTCTTACGCTCAACAGACATGCCTCCTTTTCTCTTTTTGACGACATCATAAAATTTTATAAAAAAAAAAAAAAAAAAAAGTCTCCACTGGTTATAAAGTAATTTTAAGAGACTGTATAAGTGATCAACAGCAATTTGTATGTTTGTGTAGGTTCAAAAAGAAAGTCTGAAGCGTCCTTCATGATAGGTCCTTTATTGCTCTCGTACCATATCCAGCTTTGACTGTAATCATCCAAGCTACTTAAGCTTTTATTTCTATTTTTTTTTTTTTTTTTTTTTTTTTTTTCTTGTTATACTGCCAAGAAGGGGCATTTTAGCTTTTCGATCGTGCACCAACAACTCGCTTGAATTCCTTAAAATCATTTAGCGAGAAAGAAAAGAAGGTCTGTGCATGAAGCTTCCATGCATCTGATAAATGTAACACGAAATTATTTTCAAAAACGAGGATGCAGCTTTAACGATTCTTTCATATAGAGACAGATCAAAGTAAAACGTGGCGACTTTGTTCCTCCAAATGCAAGCTTAAATTTTGAATAAGCCATTAGAATTTATAAGCTTATGCTTCCTTTGTGTGTTGTTCGATCTCATACAATCCTATTTCAGATCCTTCCCACAAATTCAGGTACACGCCCTCGATCGGATAGTCGTTTGCACTCCATCAAGGACTGCAACACTAAAGGGCTATATTTTTTTAAAATGATTGTATGGGCCGTCGAATGCATAACTTGTCGATTTGAGTCTTGGAAGCTTATCAAGTCTATAATAGTAAACGCCAACTATCAAGCAGGTTGTATTACCTAATAAGGCGGTTTGCCAAATTCACAGTCATATCGGATCTACCGTTAATGATTGTGAAATAGTGGCTAAGGTTGTTGTAAATGGATAACTGTTATCAGTCAATGACATTAAACTTGGTCTTCAGATAAAGTATATATTGTACATAGATAGATTGGATGCAATGTAGACAGGCCGTGGTAGATTATACTCTCTGCTATTCCAACCATTTAAGAGAACCTTTGCGATTTTATTTGGTTTTTTTTTTTCTTGTAGCACGGGTTCTCCTCTGCAAAAAAAAGTTACATGTAAAAACCATGACGGGCCCAAAAACTCTTGTTGGTCTGTTTAGCTTGTTCCTTAAAAATACATAGCTTCTGTTGCTTTTAACCAATTGTTTTGTTTCGTCATCATCCAACGAGGATTGCTCGTTCGTTACTGTCACTATTATCCTTTTATAAAAGAGATAAGATGACCCCACGTAAGAAAAAAAAAACTATTTTTTTATTTGCGGAAAGATGCAACTAATTGCAATTTTTAAAAGTTAGGGCCTGGGCGTTTTTCATTAGTGCAAATCCCGTAGTTACCCGTGTATGTAATGTAGAAAGCGAGCAAAACCCCGAAAGACAAATAACATAGGTGACAGCCCCTCTTTTCACTGCAAACAAAAAAAAAAAAAAAAAAAAAAAAAAGAAAAAAAATAGTTCTATTTTTCTTTTTTCTCTTCTCTTTTCTTTAAAATCATATATTTATCTACTAATTTAATCATGTTTAAATCTATCCGTGCTGCCACATCACTCACTCAGCGTGCATCTTTGGTAATATGTCGCAAGAGCAGGGCCCTGATTTTATAAAGAGATCAGCTAACCTCCTCCCATCTTATCTATCTTTTCAGGTTGCTCGCAAGCCTCTTGTTCAACAACAAAAGCGTTTCCTCAACATTCATGAATATCTTTCTGTCAAAGTGTTGAGAGAATATGGCATCAACGCACCCAAGGGTGAAGTCGCTAAAACTCCTGAGGAAGCTTACAATATTGCCAAAGACCTCGGTAGGAAATTTTCCCCACAAAAAATTTTGTCCCCCCGTCTTTCGCTTCACCCCACGTTTTCAATGTCTTAATAATGTATAAATTTGTGAATTTGACAGGCAGCGATGACCTTGTCATCAAAGCTCAAGTACTTGCTGGTGGACGTGGTAAAGGTACCTTTGATAATGGTTTCAAGGGCGGTGTCAAGACTTTCAACACGTAAGCTTTCCTTTTTTCCTTTTGAACTGCGTCCCATTCTTTAAGAGAAAAAGATGTACTATTTGTGGGGAAAAAGAGGAGTAACAATGATAAAATTTTTTTTTTAATTTTTTTTTTTTTATTTCCAGACCCGAAGAAGCTAAGGAACTCGCTGAAAAGATGCTTGGTCATAAATTGATCACCAAACAAACCGGTGCTGAGGGCAAGCCTTGTAATGCAGTTTATATCTGTGAACGTAAATATGCCCGTAACGAATATTATTTTGCCATCTTATTGGATCGTAAGTCTGCTGGTCCAGTCATTGTCGCTTCTTCTCAAGGTGGTGTTGATATTGAATCTGTCGCCGCTTCGAATCCTGAAGCCATTATTACATTACCCATTGATCCTAAGGAAGGTTTATCACAAGAAAAGGCTTTAGATCTTGCTAAGAAATTGGGATTCACTCCCCAAGGTGTTGAGCAAGCTGCTGACACTTTCCTCAACCTCTACAAGTTGTTCAATGAAAAGGATGCCACACAAGTTGAAATCAATCCTTTATCTGAATCCAGTGATCACCAAGGTAAAATTATTCTTAAAAGCGTGTATAGACAAATCCATAGCCTTCTCATCCCAACATTCCCTTTCTATAGTTCTTTGCATGGATGCCAAGTTGAACTTTGATGATAACGCCGACTTTAGACAAAAGGAAGTGTTTGAATTACGTGATTTCAGTCAAGAAGATTCCCGTGAAATTGCTGCAGCCAAGCATCATTTGAACTATATTGGTTTAGACGGCAACATTGGTTGTTTGGGTAAGTAATGATCACAATGGGGTAGAAACCCCCAAGTCGAAAAGCAAAAAGGAAAAAGATGGGGAAATCAGAATAACTTATATAGAAACGGGTACATTTTCATTAGTCAATGGTGCCGGTCTTGCTATGGCCACCATGGATATCATTCAACTTCACGGTGGTAAGCCTGCCAACTTTTTAGATGTCGGTGGTGCCGCTACTCCTGAAGCTGTCAAGGCTGCTTTCGAAATCATCACTTCTGATCCTCACGTCTCTTCCGCCTTTGTCAATATCTTTGGTGGTATCATGCGTTGTGATGTGATTGCTGAAGGTATCATTGCCGCTGCCAAAGACTTGGACCTCAAGATCCCTCTTGTTGTTCGTCTTCGCGGTACTAAAGTCGAAGAAGCCAAGAAATTGATTGCTGATTCAGGCCTTCGTATCTTTGCTGTTGAGGAATTAGATAGCGCTGCTCAAAAGGCTGTCAAGTTCTCTCAAATTATATCCTTGGCTAGAGAAGCCAATGTTGATGTCAAGTTTGCTTAAAGGGAACACGCACTTCTTTTATTCAAAATCTGTCATAAAAAAAAAAAAACAAAGAAAAATTGCACCTACATTTTGATATGTCTACATATCATATTCAAATTCCCTGGTAGAAATTTTTCTTTTTCTCGTTTATAGTCAATTGTATTATTTATATTTATTTCTTTCCTTATCAAATATACATGGATGTCCATTTTTCTTTGTGGTTGCACAAATCATATATTTTGTTTGTACCTACAGCATCTACATCTATTGGAATGTCATTCATTTTCATTGGCCTGTTTCAAAATGAAGGGTTTGCATAGCTCTCTATTTGTATGAAGCTGCCTGCTTAACCCAACTTTGACAAGCTTGCTTAGTAATATCGTTACATACTTTAGAAAAGCTGTAGAAAAGGTGGATAGGGTGGCAACAAGAGCGATGTGGAGCCTCGAGCGTGTATGACCTCAACCACCATGAGGGCAAACAGTGTATTTTGCATTTGTCCATTTATCTGTTCCATCTTTTATTTAAAACCCAGCAATTGAAGGAAAAAAGCACCACATCGTTTTGCCTCGCCGAGTCACTTTTCTTTTATACAAGAGAACAAACGACCATGTCAAAGCTCATCAGCACTCTCACAGTGGGAATGGCTGCTGCTGTAGCTACCCTGCTAACCACTGTTTATGCGCAAGAAACAACTAGTACCGATGAAAAGAAGCTACTTGAAGGTGAGACATTCTTCAAAAAAACCATGCATTCATGGCGCACGCGTTGCTCTTTTATCGATACAGTGCTGTTCTAACTTGTCAAACTCTCTCTCTCTTTTGAAATATGAAAGTTCCTGCTAGCAATTTTATGGTGAGACGTAAGTCCGTTTTCATTTCCATTCTTTATAGCTGTATCCATCGGCCTCCACTCAATGCTTTTTTTTCTTTTGAATCATGTTTTATTAATGTACAATAGCCTTCAAAGTGTCCGATTTTCAAATGGAAATTGGGCTTTTGAGCGCCTTTTTCCTGTACTTTCTCTTATGGTCAAGAGGAAAGAGTACCAATATGACTCGTGCCAACCATTGGTAAAAAAAAAACAAAAAAAAAAAACACACACACAAGAAGGGAGCGTTGCTATCATGGTTTCCCACTAAATTGGCTTCTTCTTCTTCTTTCTACAGGTTGCAAGGTCAAATTGAATATTTTCAACAGCAATTTGCCCTTGTTGGAGATAATAAATCCAATAAGCTGGTGAAGGATGGACCTGCCGATTTTCTTTTATATACGACTGGAAGGCGCAATGTCCAATTTGGTCACTGGTGGTTTAAAGTAAATGGATAGATATATGGACGTAGTAAAGAATCAAGTGTCAAAGTTTTCCTTTTAACATGAGGGATTTTTTTTTTTTTTAGATGAAGAAGAGAAATGATATGTTGACACTTTTCACGACGACCGTTTTATCTAAATTTACTTCTACAAAGCCCTCCGTGGATCGCATGGTAAGTGACTTTAGCGTGATGTCTGTTAGTCAGTATCATAACATCAGTAAAAAAAAACTAAAAAGTAAAAACAAAAACCTCTCTCTAGGATGTCACTTTACAATTGGATAAAAATCTACCTGAAAAGTTTGTTTTTGCAGTCATCAGAAAGGACCTAGCTGCGGATTTACACAAAAAACGCTTTGATTTGGTATGTTAAGGACACACAAAGGATAGGCTGAAAAAAATCGTTTCAATCCCATGGCCTGCAGTTGACCGAATTCTCTCTCCCCCCACATAGAATCGTGTTGGTAAGATTGCGTCCAGTAAATTACTCTCTGATGAATACAACGTCTACGCGGAAACACAGAAATTAGCGGATACCATCTTGACGACGACCAAGATGACCGAGTGGTTGAAAAATAAGGCACCTGGACGTCTTGAACATTTGATTCTATCAAGTTTACCTGCTGAAGAACCCATCATGTAGGTTACTTTGACCATGTTTGCCCCTCCAGGGAATACACACACTGACCCCCTCCCCCCCTCCCACTTGTCACATACACACACACCCCCGTTAGGTATGATAATGACAACCACATGTCTCTTTCCCTTTCTTTCTTAATGCCTGAGGGTAAAGACGTCGACACCTTGGATCCCTTTGTCGAACTCGCTTGTCAGATCCCAGACGTTCTCCAGCAACTAAGACTCCCTGCTGATGTCAAAACAAAGATCAACAAGAACCGTGAAGACTTATTGAAAGAGTTTTCAAAGAAAAAGGCAGCTGATCGTGCTGAAGAGCTCGCAAAAAAGAAAGCAGAGGCTAAGCGTGCTGAAGAAGAGCGTATTAAAAAATTGAGTCCTGCTGAACAACGTAAATGGGAGGAAAAGGAACGTGCGCGTACGATGAAGAAGCAAATGAAGAGAAGAAAGGTCTAATGGGAGGGGCGTTTTGCTTCCCACATGAACATTGTAAAAAAAGTAGTATCATTTTAGAAGAAAAATTTATAAACACAAATTGTATAAAACGATGGGGGCTCAGTGACTTTTTTTTTGTTTCTATTTGTTTTGCTCTTTTTGTTGTTCACTGGCTACGATTTCGTTAGCTATTTCCCAAGCAGGCTTATCTGATTCGGCTGCTTGTTGCATAAGGCTTAGGAGATGCTGCTTCTGTTGCCGACTCTTTGATTGCTTTTCTTCGTATTCCTTCAACATTCGAGGGTCAAGACGCTATAGTTAAAACGAGAGATAGAGATAGCAGGAATTGAGAGACTGAAATACAGACACTCTTTCGATGACGAGACTGTCGGGCTGCTTTTTTCCCTCTACCTTTTTTAACGCTTCTTCATCAGGAACTGTTGTCTTCATCAAAGCATACCCTGTAGCTATAATGCCTGTCGTGTACAAAAGCACTTTCAATTCATTCGCCATGGTGGAATCTCTGAAAAAAGAATATTACTGTACAGAGAGAAATGAAAACCCGGGGGTTTAAACCCGCCCATTCTTCTTTTAGAGGCACGCATTATACTTTTTTTTTTTTTTTTTTTTTTTTTTTTTTTTTTTTTAATTATCCCGCAAACTAAAGTAAAGGTGACAAAAGATAGTTTTCATTGAAGCGGTTGTTGCCTTCTATAGTGTGCTTGACTCACCCTCGGCAACAAGACGAGCGAGACATCTGACCAAGTGTGTGTGATATGGCTTTCTATGGTTCTTGTCCCAAATTCAACAGATGGGGATGGGGCCAGTATGAAGGTGTATGCAAACCTTTTTTTTTTTCTCCCAATCTTGCGCTTGGTACAATACTCTAAAAGTCACGCGCTTGTTTTTAGGTTGTTCACCAGAAATATCGTTGCCCAGACACGTACTGTGTGGGTTTGGGATGATTCTTCACTATGGCCAACTCGTAGTATGTCCAATTCGGACGTATCGCTGGAGCTACGGTAAAGATTCAAAGACAAAGCAATCGACACCTGGAAAGATAAATGAATCAGAAAACGCATTGAAAAAAAAAGGGGGTTTATGCCAACGTTATTTCCAAAACCGCTTTGACGATTCTGTTATAACAACGCCCAATCAACAACACTTGATATTCTCTGATGTGTCTTAACTATGTATAGCCTATTTACCAAATGATTCTACAGTATGCATTCAAAAACGGAAAATCTTTTTGTTCCAAAAACGAAAAGTGGCATAAAAGAAATCGAGATAATGCCATTGTCCTCATCAAGACTTGAACAAAAGAACAAATAAGAAATTTATCATCATTTGTTTTCCTGGGCGAATTCTGTTGTTTGATCTGATCAGTATTCATGCTGAGGCCTACTCAAGTCACGCCATCCACCCTTTTTTTTTTTTTTTTTTTCTTTTTATCACTTGATGTTCCTGAAGAGGTTGACGAGGAGAAGCATGCTGCTGCTGGTGGTGGAGCCTCCATTTTGAGGTAAGTACGCTCTATTGCCTGTTTCGTGGGTCTTACCAGTAAGAAATTAAATACATGATGTTCTCATCAGACTGCACCCAGCTGGCCTAGAAATGGATTGACAAATAAGATCGTGCTCACTACCATTACATAAGGTCAAAGGATGGATAATAGGGCTTGGTTGAGGCTTTTTTACTTTTTGTTTGACTGAAAAAGAACAATGAGTTTAATTAAAATTTTTCTCTTTCCTCACTCTCGATGATTCTATTGCTTCTCCAAATATAGCAATTTCTTACACACCTTGTGTCCCCTTCTCCTGGATTTTAATTTTCTTTTCTTTTTTGATCGCCAACTCAAAATTTTGATTTTTGGAACTCTACTTGACGGACTTTGTTTTTTAAGAAACCTGTTTTGTTCCATACCCCGCCCAAAGAAAAAAAAAGTTGTATATCTTTATATAAAAAAAAATGAATCATGAACCTCGCGTTCTTACGTTATGTGTTGAACCTTTGGGGATTTGTGATAGGAATTGCACAGGTAAAAAAAAAGAAACAGAATTGGGTATAAAAAATGATTGCTAAAAGAAGAGGTAAGCAAACGGTCAATGCAAAAAAAAACCAGAAAAAGTAGTCTGTCATTTGTTAATTTTCTGATTTATTACAAATTCAGGTGCCAAATCATTCATTGGAGGATACACAGAAATCCTTTTATGGGAGTTCCGGGCAGGACAATTTTTGGTAAAGAGTTGATATATGTTTATATACATCAACATAGTAACTGTGATGTGTGATGCAATGACTTGTATAAAACATTTCTATTTTTCTTTTACCGCGCTTGGTTCTATTTTAGTAGAAACAGAAAAAAGAGGCAAGGAAAAGGAAAAAGGGTTCTAAAACCTGATTTGCATCTGTACGTCGTTAAGTAGACTTTATGAATGGCAAAACGTTTATTGCTATTCGAGTCAATGAAAGGATAGAGAAATGTGTCATTTCCAGCCTGTTTGCTTGTTGTAAGATCCGTAGCGATATTCAAGTTGTACAAACGGATAATTCGATTTTCTTTTTTTCTAGTTTTGGCGTTAATTAAATTTATTTTTTTATTTATTTTTTTGCAAAACAATGGGTCCATTCACTTGTAATATAATGGGACGCCTTTTTTTGTATCCGATAAAAATGATTTGGAATAACTTTTCTACTTTTCCTTTGGGACAAAGAAATGAGACAAGACGGATAAGGTTTATATCATTACGAATCTACATTTCTGAAAGCCCTCTTTTTTTTTTTTCTTGGTTTTCCTGTTGCTTTTTTAGTATCACTTTTTTTTTTATTTTTTTATTTTTTTTTTAAACCTTCGGCAGTTGATTTCCGATTTAAAATAAAGAACCACCAAATGATGGGATGGCTTCTCTTTAAATATCCTCTTTATCTGGTTTTTCATAACTTTTATCCCTTGTTTTTTAGCCGCTTTTTTTGTTTTTTTTAATAAAAAAAAAGCCCTTTTTTAGATTTTTACCCTACAACAACATGCATACTACTGCAACAAGCATTGCATTGACTACAACAACCATTGAAACAACCCCATGTTTGGATAATAAATCAGTATCGTCTGTCACTACGGCAGCCTCAGAAGACTCCTCGTCTTTTATATCCAAGAACAAAAACAAGACAAAAAAGAGCGGTTCCAAAACAGAAACGAATGAAGGTAAGAGGAAGAGGGTGCATGAATAAAGTATTCTGTCCATCCTAAAATCGAATGTTTCCATACTATGCGTCACTGAAGAAGGAGAATCTGAGAAACCACAAAAGAAAAGGCAAAGAATATCGCCCGAACAATTTAAAGTATTAATGGCCGAATTTGAAAAGACAAATTCACCCAATCTTGAGACAAGAGACCGTTTAGGAGAACAGTTGGGCATGTCAAGCAGGCATATTCAGGTAAGCACATCCCCCCCCACCTCCCCCCGCCCATGAGTAGGATAGGTAAAACAGTGAGTTTTTGGGCAAAAACTGAACAGTCTGACTTTTTTTTTTTCATTAGGTGTGGTTTCAAAACCGAAGATCCAAAATGAGAAGAGAAATGAAAATGAAAGCTATGAAACATAGAGAAGATCCATTTGTCTATCCGTCTATGCCATACAAGCCAAGGAACATGGATTATTCTTACTCTCCACCCACACCACCACCACCACCACCACCAGCACCCTTATCCTCCTCCCCTTCTTCATCGTCATCATTATCATCATCATCACAGCCTACTACGCAACATCACCCTTATCCTACCTACTCTTATCACCATTATTACGCTACTACACAACAACATCAGCAACCACCCTCTCAATCAAGTGCTGCTCTATTCGACTACCCTCCAGAGCAACAACAGCAATATCCTCCTCCTCCTCATCCTCATCATAGTAGTAGTAGTCAATCTAGTGTAACCTCTTCTTCGTCTGAATCATTAACATCACCTACGAGTACCGCTCATCCTCATCATCATACGACTACTCCTACGAGGAGTACTACTGCTACAGCAGCGACAGAAAATAATGCTTATTTCAATACTTATCCGTACAATCCTACCTCCCTTTCATATCCTCCCACACCAGAATTATCGCCTGATATGAGCCCTATTGATGTCTTGGCAGTTGCTGCTGAATACGCCAGAAAATGCGATGAAATAACTTCTGCTCAAGAAAGAGGAGGTACATGGAGACCTTGGGAGTGTCATTAAAACCCAAAAAAAGAAAGAACATCCCATCCTCGTCTATTTTCAACTCCGATTGTGATTTTTAGATATCCTTTATTTGCTGCTCTTCATTTCTATTTAATTGAGCATGTTTACATGATTATTATCTCATCCCTTCTTTAAACATTTTTTTTTTCCTCAATCCATATATATATAACGTTTTATTATTTGCTTTTTTTTATCTCAAAATATTTATTATCTACCTATTTTCCCCTCCCACCCTATTTTTTTTTTTCATCCAATAATAAATCTCACATTCCCCAAAGACAAACGGGGGTTCAACTACAGACAAATAATGTCAACGCGTACATCATAGCGAATACAGAAAATGCAAAGAGAATGTCAGCCATTGTGGTTTTTAAAAAGGTCATCCCAAGTCGAGTCGTACGTTTTTCAACAGGCAGTCAAGGATATCCAACAGTGTCCTGCTCTTCTCTACAGATAACGCACCAAAGACATGAAAAAAGGAAGCGTCATGTCCCAAAAAAGAAACCCCCAAGCTGTAGTATTGTTCATGTTTTGCCATAGACAATTCGAATTCATGCATCGACACAACGGATTCTGGATGCATAAAGAGGATCACCACAGTTTCTTGTATCACTGTATCAAAAAAAAAAGACGATGGTCCTCTCTTGGGTGACGAATGTTGGACTCTTTTTATGTACGCGTAAACATCATGCATGAAATTTGTGGGGTAAGGAATTCACCGAAAATCTTTTGGTGTTCCGCAAAGCCCGATTTTCATACTTTTTTGGTGATCTTTGATCTTTTGGTTCCCTTCTTCCCTTTCTTTGTTCCTTTTTTTTTTTTTTTTTTTTTTTTTTTTTTTTTTTTTACCTTTGAGAGCGTCTCATGGAAGCAACATTCAACAGCACAGAAACACCGCCAACCACCGTTCGGCCTCGTCATTTTCTAATACGAATGATCAGTTTATCGGTAACAGAACAGATATCTATGATGAAAAAGAGAAAAAAAAAAAAAAAAAAAAAAGAGATTTTCTAAAGGTTATTGCATACTATCTTAGAGACGACGCATTTTGGCATCCAAATTCACAAAATTATTTGTTTGTTTACTATGCTTGACAACATTACTCTGCATCGTTTTAGAAGCCAACATTATTCATTCGCATGTCAAAGTCTACCAAGATTTGGTGAACAACAAATCAATACAAGATGTACCAAGCACGTCTGTAGATCCAGATCATCTTTTGTCTTCTTTGTCGGAGCAGCAAGCCAAACAGTTATGGATTGCCTTGGGGCTTCGAAGATTAAAGAATGAAAATGTATTTTTCATCTTATTTTCACTCTTTCAGCTGGTTTTGGGTTTAGATGCAGTAAGATATTTTCATGTGGGAAACACATATAGTGTATCATGTGTCGTCATAGATCTGCATAAAGCTTATCTTTATAGAAACATACTATGGTAGATTGTTCGGCAGAGTGTCATTCAGCTTATTGCTCATACAGTCAATCAAGGCGTGGCCGTCGTCTTTGCAGCCATCCAAGTGGGAGGAACCATATACAAGTGAGTTTTTATGAATGGCCAATGTGGAGAAAAAAAAAAAGAAAAGAGGATTTCGTCACTTATCCCCCCTTCTTCGCCAAGACATTTTGATGTGAGAACAGATATCCCACCACCAGAAGATCCAAAGGTCTCTTGGAGTTTCAATTTTGCTCTGAGGAACGAAATTGCACTCGTTTCCGTCATGGCCTTGTTGACCCTTCTCTTTGTCTATTTCTGTTATCAATTGTTTAAACAATTTGGATGGTCGATTTATAAGCGCATTGGCGCCGATATAGAACAGCAAGGTAGAGAATAGGAAACATTGGTCACCGAGACTCACCCCCTCGATCTCATTGTTCGTACTTTCTTTCTTTTCTTTTTTTTTTTTTTTTTTTTTTTTTAGCCAGATTCAAACTAACGCAAATCTACTTTTTATTCTTGAAACTCGACGCCTTTTTCCATTTTGTGCTATGCGTGTTCTACACTGTGGTCATGACCCAAGAGAAATACTTTGCCTTATTAGGCATTACCAATCGAAAATTCATTGGCTATGTGATCCATATCATCTTGACCGTCCTGTTGATTCCTGGGTTATTTTTAGCAAGATTCGGTGTTATTTCTGAGAATAAGCAGGTCATGCTGTGCTTCTTGTTCACTCAAGTGGTCATGGTCTTGGACTTTCTTTTGATTTTGGTGGACAGCGCAGGCTCATGGGTTTTTTGGAATTTAGCAGGTAAAAAATCAAAGAAAACGTATTTGGATGACAGGGAGATTCATACAAATGACCCCTTTTCCTTTTTCCTAAGTTTGTTTGGCTATTGTATTATGTGTGGTAAGTGGCATTTTATGAACAGCATTGCTTAGAGAAAGCCTATTGATGGAGGGGCCTTTAGGCTACCATTCTCTTGTCTGTCATGGTCTCTCGTAACTTTGGAAAGGGATTGAAACCCTATAGTAAGTTGCCCACACCTCTTGTTCTTCCTTCTTTTAGGATTGGGATTCATAATGGGAATATCTATCTTATCTAGTGCAAAGGCTGTTTATTGATGAGAATGATAAGAAAGGGAGAGCGGATCACAGCAACCATGGAGCCTTACTACACAAGAAAGAGGATTGGTTAATAGATGAAGATGAGGATTATGTCATGACGAGCACGCAAAACGCGACTATCTTTCATAAAGTGTGAATAAGCATGGCCTATTTTTATCACTCTGTGTTTCAAAACCAAGCCTATTTATTTATCACAGTCCTATTTGATTACCCTTTTTACCTTGTCATCTTTTTCTGTTGACGCCATTCAGCAGAATAATGAGACCATGGAATGTAGGCATAGATAGAATATTCATCCGTGTGCCTTGTCTAAAAAGTAATAGGACCCTTATGTCTAGAATGGGGAACTTGTCTATTTGTTTTTTTTGCTGTGAAAAAGAAAAAAGGAATAGGTTCCAGGCATTTTGGTTCATTTTTTATATTTTTTTTTTATTTTTTTTCGGAAGCAACCTCAAGTACCAGATACTTGGGTTTATCATAGCCGAAAAGGTAAACTTATAGATCCCTTATACAACAAAGCTTGATTGATTTAAGCAACCCCTTTGTGTATCTCGAACCACTGCTTTCCAACGTTTTTTTTAAAAAATCATCTCTCTTCATTATGTGCTGAGCTGTAGAGAGAGAGATACTTGCCACTTTTGCATCCTTCTCTTTCTTGCTATTTGTGAGCGATCTCATCGATCGATGCCATGGTTGTCGATAGGGTTGATGAAAGAAACACAGATACTTACACACACACACACACACACACACACACACGTACACATACACATACACAAGAAAAAAAAAAAAAAAAAAAAAAAAAGGTTCAGTAACCTTAAAAAAAAAACGTCATGAGTATGCAGTGAAAGGATGATTTGTTTTTGTCCGATTTGGGAAAGTAAACACTTGCATCAATTCTCTTCCTTTACGGGAAATATAAAAAATTTAAACAAAAAGTTTCTTTATGGCTTTACACCATGCACTTTTTTCAAAAAAGATGGCAGGCCCTTTCACAATTAAACATAGCGTTGCTTTGTGTAATGCAATGACGATCTGTCCAATTGCTTTGTGTCACTTATTTCTATGGTTTTACTTTTTTTTTTTTTTTTCAATTTTTCTGTCGTCATCAAAGAGCCAGAGAAGAAAAGCGAGCGAGGAAAAAAGACAGCAGCATAGGAAAAAAAAAAAAAAAACGAGAGAAAAGTTTAACAGAATCTAGACCCCAATCGGCCCTTCCCCCTTTTTTTTTTCCTCGAAAAAACCCATCATTATTTTGAAAAAAACGTTTTTTTGGATCTGTTTGTTTATGAAATGTGGTTTGTTCTTATGGGATTTCTCATACATGGCGTTTTTCCTTATCAATATCGGAAACTCAAAGAAGTTTTTGTTGTTCTCCCACAAAATGAGGGAACTCGAAATATGTAACTGAGGTCTTTTATCAAAAAGGAAATTAGCGTATGGAGCCAATCATCGTACAATAGCACTTGATTCGTTGTTAGAACTGAGGGGAAAAAAAAAAAAAAGGGCATCCGATTTGTCTTACTAGCGAAAAAGTGTAAGTTCTCGAATTCCACAAAAAGAGTCCAAAAGGCGATAATTATCATCGTTGGCTAATGTGTCATTGTTACATTCTATAAACTTCTTTTTCTTTTTTTTTTCTTCCTTTCGTTTTTTGCACTCACCTGTCTTTTTGCATTTCTTTGCAATCAAGACATTCCATTTCCTAACTCCTCATTGACCCCATTTTCTGAAAAAATCACTTTAAGTTTTTAAAGTAAATATATCAGACAACAGTCCAAACAGAGGATAAACCCTTTTTTTTTGTTAATATAATAAGAATTACTTTTTTTTTCATATATATATACATATGTATTTATATAGATACACACAACATATATAAATACATAGAAAGGGGAAAAAAAAAGAAAGAATTCAGCAAAAACTTTATTCTAGATCATTTTATATACATCAATATTCTGTTTTCGTCTCTTTTCAAAACGCTCCACATTTTAAATAGTTTATTTATTCTCTCTCTCTCTCTCTCACTATTTATATTTATTGGTAATAGTGTTTATAAGTGACAAGTTCTTGTTATTTGTAGTTATATGTTCTCAGCTGTTATTCGATAAATGAAACGTTCCTCAACAAGCGATTTCAAAAAGAATAAGAAACTTTGTCTCTCGTCCTCATCACCACCTACAAATACATTGGATTATACAACGACTACTACTGCTACTGCTATTGCCGCCACTATTCCTACTACCACCACCCAACCTATGAACCCTATCACTACCACTAGGCCTAAAGCAACCACAATACCAATCAGAATGACTGCTTCGAAAACCACAAAAAACCTACTCAACGACATCAAGGTCATGATCCTGCAATTAGAAAAAGGTGACCTGAATTATTGTATTTCTGCGGAACCTTATCCAGTGACCACCACTTTATCACATCAACAAGGAGCAAATACTCAACATCCTTATGACTCGCACCGTCACGACAGCGAAAAAAATAAAAACAAGGCAGAAAAAGAACAAGAAACAAAACAAGACGACCACGACCACGACCACGACAATGATCATGTCAACGATGAGGTGAATGACGATTACAAATACAAATACACACACGATGATTTGAAAACAAATAGCGACTCTGATCGGTTGAACGATGTATCAAACGCAGAAGAGGATGAACGTTACTATCATATCAATTATACAATGTTACATCAAGCACTGAAATGCATCGCCCAAAGACAGTTAAAGCTTGAAATCGAGAATAAGCGATACCAGATTGCTATCAAGCAACAGCATCATTTATTAACTCATCCTGCACCACCAACACCTTCCCCCCCTCACACCACTAGGCCTCCTCTAAGGACATCCTATCTTCCTCAATCTACGTCACCCCCACCGACGGTAACCACCACCACTGCCACCACCATGTTAACGGACCAGCCAATCATACCATCATTAATGACACCCATGACCAATGATAACCATACTTTTGGGAATTTCAATGATAGTACACCTACCACTACTATGACAACTACTACTGCTGCTGCTGCTGCTGCTGCTGCGACTCCTTATGTTTGTACTCCGGAAGATTGTATATCTTCTTTTCGACAATCACCCATGT
Source organism: Mycotypha africana (assembly GCF_025528875.1). Taxonomy (NCBI): domain Eukaryota; kingdom Fungi; phylum Mucoromycota; class Mucoromycetes; order Mucorales; family Mycotyphaceae; genus Mycotypha; species Mycotypha africana. Next base: position 2,620,092 of record NW_026515725.1, on the reverse strand, counting down.
TGGAAAAATTACGCTTACCTGACAATGTAGATACGGATGCTTCATTAGCAACAACAACAAAAACAAATATCCATGACGATGATACCCTTTTCAATACTATGACTACCACTCCTCCTATGCCTATCCATACCAACTTTACTAATTTAACTTCACCCCCCTCGATGTGTCAAAATTGCGTTCAACAAGCTGTTCAAGTAGCCTTAGCAGTACGACATGGTCAATTAAATCAACGTATCACCTGCAACTGTCATTCTAGAAACACGACGGACGGCCCCAACATCATCAAAGAAGCCATCAATGCCATGGCAGATCAGTTACAACGTATCACCTGTAATGTCATGAAGGTAGCTCATGAAACCGCTGTCGAGGGTAAATTAGGCGTGCAAGCCGACATGGATGATGACATGAAGGGCGTCTGGCGTGATTTTATCATGAATCTAAATAGTATGACCAAGAATCATTTGCAACAGGTTCTCGATATTGCTGACGTCTCTACCGCTATTGCAAAAGGTGATTTGAGTAAAACAATGACTGTGCCTGTGTATGGAGAAACCTTGATGTTGAAAAATACGTTTAATACGATGGGTCAGTTTCCCCTCTTCTCGCATTTTTTTGTTTCCCCCCCCCTCCTCCTCCCCATCATGTACTCACGCATCCCTTTGCACTTTTTCTCTAGTCAATCATTTGAACCTGTTTGCTTCAGAGGTCACTCGTGTGGCACATGAAGTCGGCACAGAAGGAAAATTAGGTGCTCAAGCAAGAGTGGCTGGCATCAGTGGTATTTGGAAAGAATTGACAGACAACGTGAATACAATGGCTACCAACTTGACGAATCAGGTCCGCGATATTGCTCATGTTTCTACAGCCGTTGCATGTGGTGATCTCACCAAAAAAGTCACTGTAGAAGTCAAGGGCGAAATGTTGGATTTGAAGAATACGATTAATACCATGGTGGATCAGGTAAACAGAAAAAACCCCCCTCCCCCAACCCAACCCAACCCAAGCTTCTTGGGAACGTCTTTTATTCACCCTCGCCTTTCTTCTCCCTAGTTATGCACCTTTGCCGGTGAAGTCACCCGTGTCTCCCTGGAAGTCGGTACGGAAGGAAAATTAGGAGGTCAGGCCGTCGTCAGGGAAATAGGCGGTACTTGGAAAGATCTCACGGATAATGTCAATATGATGGCCAACAAAATCACAGATCAAGTACGTGATATTGCCACTGTCGCTAAAGCGGTTGCTGAAGGTGATCTCACCAAAAAAGTAAAAGCCAATGCCCAAGGTGAAGTGTTGGAACTAAAAAACACAATGAATAGAATGGTAAAATGAAAAATAAAAAAAAAGGCCTACTTGAGAATTTGAAACTCATTTTTTTTTAATTTTTCATACTCCTCCCCCGCCCCCGCCCCCCACATTTTCTCTCTTTTCCCCGGGTTTTCAGGTGGATCAATTAACTCAGTTCTCAGCCGAAGTCAGAAGAGTGTCCTTGGAAGTAGGCGTCGAAGGAAAATTAGGTGGACAAGCCATCGTACCCAACATCGGCGGTACATGGAAAGATCTCACGGACAATGTCAATCATATGGCGGCCAACCTCACTACACAAGTGCGTTCCATTGCTGAAGTCACCACCGCTGTAGCCAAAGGCGACCTTTCCAAAAAAATCGCCGTAGAAACACGCGGTGAAATCCTCGATTTGAAAAACACAGTCAACAACATGGTAGATCAGTTACGTGTCTTCTCTACTGAAGTCACACGTGTCGCAAAAGAAGTCGGCACAGAAGGCAAATTGGGTGGCCAGGCCCGCGTTCCCAGCGTGGATGGTACCTGGCGCGTGTTGACCGATAACGTAAATACCATGGCTTCCAACCTCACCACGCAAGTGAGATCCATTGCTGTGGTCACGAAAGCTGTCGCCAATGGCGATCTCTCCAAGAAAATTGAGGTCGAGTCAGGTGGCGAAATCGCAGAATTGAAGAATATTGTCAATGACATGGTGGATCAACTGCGTGTTTTTGCTTCCGAAGTGACGCGTGTCGCCCGTGAAGTCGGCACCGACGGTAAACTGGGCGGTCAGGCCGTCGTCTTGAGCGTCGACGGTACCTGGAAAGATCTGACCGATAATGTCAATCAAATGGCTGCCAATCTCACATCGCAGGTGCGTTCCATTGCGGAAGTCACCAAGGCCGTCGCCCACGGTGACCTCTCGAAAAAGATCACAGTCGAGTCAGGAGGCGAAATCTTGGAACTCAAAAATACCGTCAATGACATGGTGGACCAGCTGAACGTCTTTGCCTCCGAAGTCTCCCGTGTCGCGAGAGAAGTAGGTACCGAAGGCAAGCTCGGTGGCCAGGCTGTCGTCCCTAACGTCGACGGGACCTGGATGGACTTGACAGACAACGTCAATCAAATGGCCGCCAATCTGACCATTCAAGTGCGTTCCATCGCTGAAGTCACCAAAGCGGTCGCCCAGGGTGATCTCTCCAAGAAGATCGCTGTGGAATCCGGCGGCGAGATTTCAGAATTGAAAAACACAGTCAATGACATGGTGGATCGCTTACGTGTCTTTGCTTCGGAAGTGACGCGTGTCTCCAAGGAAGTAGGTACCGAAGGGAAACTCGGTGGCCAAGCCGTCGTCAAGGACGTCGCCGGCACCTGGATGGATCTGACGGACAATGTCAATATGATGGCCGCGAATCTTACCAATCAAGTACGCTCCATTGCTGAAGTCACCAAAGCGGTCGCCCTGGGTGATTTATCCAAAAAAATTGAAGTAGAGTCGGGCGGTGAGATTCTTGAAGTCAAGAACATCGTCAACGACATGGTCGACCAGCTGAACGTCTTTGCCTCCGAAGTGTCCCGTGTCGCCAAAGAGGTCGGTACCGATGGTAAGTTAGGCGGTCAAGCCATTGTCCCCAACGTAGGAGGCACCTGGAAAGATTTGACCGACAATGTGAATCATATGGCCGCGAACCTGACCTCCCAAGTGCGTTCGATCGCTGAAGTCACCAAAGCCGTAGCCATGGGCGACATGAGCAAGAAAATTGAAGTAGAGTCCGGCGGCGAAATCCTCGAGCTCAAGAACACGGTCAATGACATGGTGGATCAACTCAGAGTTTTCGCTTCCGAGGTGACGCGTGTCGCGAAAGAAGTGGGTACGGAGGGTAAATTAGGTGGACAGGCCGTCGTGCAAGGCGTAGCTGGCACGTGGAAGGACCTGACGGATAATGTCAACATGATGGCCGCCAATCTAACGACCCAAGTACGATCCATTGCTGAAGTGACAGAAGCCGTGGCTCTCGGAGACCTGTCAAAAAAGATTGATATCGAGACGCGAGGTGAGATTCTGGATCTCAAAAACATTGTCAATGACATGGTGGATCAGCTGCGTATCTTTGCTTCCGAGGTGACCCGTGTCTCTTTGGAAGTTGGCACCGAGGGTAAACTGGGGGGCCAAGCGGTGGTACAAGACGTGGCTGGTACTTGGTTTGAACTCACGCGAAGCGTCAATATCATGGCAGCCAATTTGACAAATCAAGTGAGGTCCATTGCAGAGGTCACGAAAGCGGTGGCTCTGGGTGACCTGTCCAAGAAGATTGAAGTCGAATCCGGTGGTGAAATTCTTGAACTGAAAAATATTGTAAACAACATGGTCGATCAACTCCGTGTCTTTGCTTCTGAAGTCACCCGTGTAGCCAAAGAAGTAGGTACCGAAGGCAAATTGGGCGGTCAAGCTGTTGTGCCCAACGTCGATGGCACTTGGAAAGACCTCACCGATAATGTCAACCAAATGGCTGCCAATCTCACGTCGCAAGTACGTTCCATTGCAGAAGTCACCAAAGCGGTGGCCCACGGTGACCTGTCCAAAAAGATTACAGTCGAGTCTGGCGGTGAAATTTTAGAATTAAAGAATACAGTGAATGATATGGTGGATCAGTTGAACGTTTTTGCGTCCGAAGTGTCTCGTGTCGCCAGAGAAGTCGGTACAGAAGGCAAATTAGGCGGTCAAGCCGTCGTGCCCAATGTGGGTGGTACTTGGATGGACCTGACAGATAACGTGAACCAAATGGCTGCTAATTTGACCAACCAAGTCAGGTCCATTGCTGAGGTCACAAAGGCAGTTGCCAATGGCGATTTATCCAAGACCATCAATGTCGAATCAGGAGGCGAAATAGCCGAATTGAAGAATACCGTCAATGACATGGTGGGCCAACTCAAAGTGTTTGCCTCAGAAGTTTCTCGGGTGGCCAAGGAAGTTGGTACGGATGGCAAACTAGGCGGTCAAGCGGTGGTACCGAATGTCGGCGGTACGTGGATGGATTTGACGGATAATGTGAACCAAATGGCGGCTAATTTGACGTCGCAGGTACGTTCCATTGCAGAAGTCACCAAAGCGGTGGCCAACGGTGATTTATCAAAAACCATCAACGTCGAGTCTGGCGGCGAGATTGCAGAACTGAAGAATACCGTCAATGACATGGTGGGCCAACTCAAAGTGTTTGCTTCTGAAGTGTCACGTGTAGCCAGAGAAGTAGGCACGGAAGGTAAATTGGGCGGACAGGCCGTTGTCCCCAATGTCGGAGGAACCTGGATGGATCTTACCAATAACGTCAATCAAATGGCTGCTAATTTGACAAGTCAAGTACGTTCTATTGCTGAGGTAACAAAAGCAGTAGCCCTGGGTGATCTGTCAAAGAAGATCATTGTTGAATCCGGTGGCGAAATACTAGAGTTGAAGAATATCGTGAATAGTATGGTCGACCAGCTGAATGTTTTTGCATCGGAGGTATCAAGAGTGGCCCGCGAGGTAGGTACAGATGGTAAACTAGGCGGTCAAGCTGTTGTGCCAAATGTAGATGGTACCTGGAAAGACCTGACAGATAATGTCAACCAAATGGCTGCCAATCTAACGTCGCAGGTGAGATCGATTGCTGAGGTGACAAAAGCGGTTGCTCATGGTGACTTGTCAAAGAAGATTGAAGTTGAATCAGGAGGAGAAATTCTCGAGTTGAAAAACACGGTAAACGATATGGTGGATCAGCTTAACGTTTTTGCATCAGAGGTTTCGCGTGTTGCAAGGGAAGTGGGTACAGAAGGCAAACTAGGTGGTCAAGCTGTAGTACCCAACGTGGATGGAACATGGATGGATCTGACGGATAACGTGAATCAAATGGCTGCTAATCTAACCAACCAAGTCCGTTCGATTGCTGAAGTGACAAAAGCTGTTGCGTTGGGTGACCTTTCCAAGAAAATTGAGGTAGAGTCTGGTGGTGAAATTTCAGAACTCAAGAATACCGTGAATGACATGGTGGATCAACTCCGTGTATTTGCCTCCGAAGTAACTCGTGTCGCTAAGGAAGTAGGTACTGAAGGAAAGCTAGGTGGTCAAGCTGTTGTAAAAGACGTAGCAGGCACATGGAATGAATTAACAGAAAATGTGAATATCATGGCTGCTAACTTGACAACGCAAGTTCGCTCGATTGCTGAAGTGACAAAGGCCGTCGCGAGTGGTGACATGAGCAAGAAGATTCATGTCGAGACTCGTGGTGAAATTCTAGAGCTCAAGATCACAGTGAATAGTATGGTGGATCAGCTAAGAGTTTTCGCTTCCGAAGTGACTCGAGTGGCTCGTGAAGTGGGTACCGAAGGTAAATTGGGAGGTCAAGCTACAATCATCGGTGTTGATGGTACTTGGAAGGATTTAACTGACAATGTCAACTTGATGGCCAGCAATTTAACGGATCAATTGCGATCCATTGCTGCTGTATGTAAAGCAGTTGCTCAAGGCGATCTCTCAAAAAAGATTGAGGTCGAAGTGCACGGTGAAATCGCTGAACTGAAGAACACTATCAATACTATGGTTGATCAATTAAGCTCATTTGCTGCTGAAGTTACGCGTGTTGCTAAAGAAGTTGGTACAGAGGGTAAATTGGGCGTACAAGCTCAAGTTGAAGATATCCAAGGATTGTGGCGTGATATTACTAGCAATGTGAACACCATGGCCTCTAACTTGACTACTCAAGTGCGTGCTTTTGCTCAAATCTCAGCTGCTGCCACAGAAAATGATTTCTCTCGTTTGATCACTGTAGAAGCATCGGGTGAAATGGACTCTTTGAAAACCAAGATCAATCAAATGGTGAACTCTTTACGTGATGCGATCCAAAAGAACCGTCAAGCTAGAGAAGCAGCTGAATTGGCCAATCGGTCAAAGAGTGAATTCCTTGCTAATATGAGTCATGAAATCAGGACGCCTATGAACGGTATCATTGGTATGACGTCGCTAACGCTAGAAACCGAATTGACACGGCAACAGCGCGAAAATTTGATGATAGTGTCCAGTTTGGCCAACAGTTTGCTGAGCATCATTGATGATATACTGGATATTTCCAAGATCGAAGCGGGACGCATGACAATTGAATCTATACCCTTCTCTCTTCGTTCGGCTATTTTCAGTGTGCTCAAGACACTGGCGGTAAAGGCAAACCAAAAGAAACTTGATTTGATTTACAATGTAGACAGTGCTATTCCTGATCAGCTGATCGGTGATCCACTTCGGTTGCGTCAAGTTATTACAAACTTGATAGGTAATGCTGTGAAATTTACTACACAAGGTGAAGTGTCGCTTGAAACTCGGATCGTCAGTATGCAAGGCGATAATGTTATTGTAGAACTGTGTGTTCGTGATACAGGTATTGGTATACAAGAAGATAAGCTCAATGTTATTTTTGATACTTTCTGTCAAGCCGATGGCTCTACTACGTAAGTATTCCTTAGGAGAAATGGTCATTTTATTCCTCTTTATTGGCACTAATGAGTTTTGTTTCTCACATAGACGTGAGTATGGTGGTACTGGTCTAGGTTTATCCATTTCGAAACAATTAGTACAATTGATGGGCGGCGATTTATGGGTCACTTCTATGTATGGGCGAGGATCGCAATTCTTTTTCACACTTACTTTCAAACGGTATCCTAGAGAATTACACGATGCTCTGGAAAAGATGAAGCGATTTAGAAGACGCAATGTCCTCTTCTTGGACAGTTCCGATGACCAAATGGCTATCGAATCCAAACTGAAAGAACTCGGCTTAACTCCTTTCCGCGTCACTGATATGTCAGAGGCAGTGAATATCACTGATATACCATCCTCGAAGTCTGGCAGTACTAGTAGCAGCCAACAAGCACCCATATTTGATACCGTCATCGTTGATAACATAGCTCATGCAGAAAAGATCCGTGAGGCTGTTCATTTGCGTTATACACCTATTGTGCTTATCGCGCCTGAAATTCACCGTTTAAATATGAGATTATGTATTGATCTGGGTATTACCGGATATATCAATTCGCCTGTCAACTTATCCGATCTCGCTTATACACTCCTGCCTGCATTGGAAAGTAATTCATCCTTACCAAACGATTCGGCGATACCTGTTCCTCTCGAAATTTTACTAGCTGAAGACAACATAGTGAACCAGAAATTGGCTGTGCGAATATTAGAAAAGTTTGGACATAAAGTGGAAATTGTTTCCAATGGAAAACTAGCAGTGGATGCTTTCCGGGTGAACAAATATGATTTGATTCTGATGGATGTGCAGATGCCAATAATGGGTGGATTTGAAGCAACACAGAAGATCCGCGAAATAGAAAGCACATCAGGTACTAGATCTCATGTTCCTATTATCGCTCTAACAGCACATGCTATGATTGGTGATCGAGAAAAATGTCTTCAGTCAGGCATGGTAGGTTTTCGACCATTTTGGTGCTTCTATTATATGTGGTTCTTATGCTGTTTTTGTTTGTACTTTTAGGATGAATATGTGACAAAACCTTTAAGGTTCCCTGAACTTATAGCCGCTATAAAAAAGTTTGCGCCTCACTCTGCCCATCCGATCATGACTCAACTGACCAAAAAACGCTAAGCATAACAGTATAGCACGCTTTGACAATTCAATAACCATCTACACTTGTATAGCGTCGCTCTCAGCTCTCTTTTTTACTAGTTTATGGTATCAAACATTATCGCGAACATTTTACCTCTCTTGTATGATAGTGAAGAAAATGAAACACCCTTAATTTTTGTTGTAAATAGTTTGGAACGGTGTAAAATCTCTAGTGTAAAATTAAAAGGAATAACGCATTGTGCATGCCGTAGTAAAAAGCCTCTATGATCATTGAACATTAACTTCAGCATTAATAATACAAATTTCCTGCCAGAATTTGATTGCTACGAAGAAGTTTGGTTGCTTCATTTTCTATACGTTTGGATACCCGAGTACTGTACATTAAAAATGAGGGCTTCTACTATCTAATTTTCCTGAAAGATTGCGCCTTAGTTTACAGTCAGTGCAAAGCACCTGAGGTGCAGTTATTTAATGTTGTGAAATATGACTATATGAGCAACAAAGCTTAATGCGGCAAAAGCAGTTCCAATTTATTTGCTAACAAATAAATTTAATTGTAAATAACTTACTGAAAGTAATGTAATAGTACTGGTTTTTGCTTTGAAGATTGTATGTACGTCGATCTATAATATGTGATGCTTCTAGGCAACGCAGTTCGTTACAATTGAGCTTGTTTAACATCCAAAGGTTGAACTATAATTATGTTAAACACAGCAGTAGATTATGATGTAAAGTGCATTAGTGGCGTCTGAGAGTGAAAGCTTATTTGATGAAGCGGTTAATTCGTAAGTCTTATTGTTTTACCTTCTTAAGCACTGTTTCAGCACTTTATAAAAAGCAATGGCGTCTTTCCCATCAGGTTGGTTTTACATTCAATCGAAATGCTCGCATAAAATGGTGCTTGACGTCAGTTACGATTCTCTAAAGGTAAAATTGAGTCGTTATCAGGTAAATATTTTTTCTATCGTTTAGCCTAAATGTAGAATAATCATATAGGCGGCAGCAAGAGTAGTTGTATGGCCTAGAAAGCCAAAGGATTGCGATAATCAATTATGGATGTATGATAATGGGTACCTCATCAATAAAAACTCAGGAATGGGTAATATATTGACGGAAAGATGAAACTAGCAACGACCAACATACTGAATGCTTCTTCCGTCCATTATCATAGTTTTAGACGTACAAGGAGGTAGGCAAATATGACTTAAGCAATAAGCGAAGTAGCCGAAGACTGAATGTAATTGTTAAAAGGCATATTGGAGAACGATAAACAGATCATACAATATAAAAGGAAAATGATTGAAGATGCACATAATCAGAGATGGTTCTACCGAGAAGATGGATTTATATACCCTCAAACTACACCAAACCTCGTCCTGGATATCCGAGTAGGTACAATTTCTTTTATGCTTGAAAAAAATGTTATTAAATGAATGTGTATGCTGCCTGTAGGGAAATTGGACGAAACCAGGAACTGTCGTATTACTTTACAATAGGAAATATGAAGACAATTTTAATCAGTTGTGGGATCTCATACCCTATGAAACAGTAGATCCCCTTTCTTCACCTTCAGCACATGGTTCAATACATTTAAAAAGTAATGATAGTGACGGCAATGAAGAGGAAGAATATGCGTTTAGTTCAGCAAGCTATGCTTTATAGACACTTAGATATACACTTCTCTGTAAGATATACAGAAATGTACAGAATCCAAGTGTTTCCTCTTATGTCTCAAATATTTACTTGAAGTGTAGCCCTTCTTTTTAGCATAAATATTGTTAACATCGAAGGATCAGTGTTGAAATTGTATATTGCATATACATGAATATAATAATGTTCTTAACAATCAGGCATTCCAACTACCATGTCGAGCTAAATGGTTTAAATTCAGTTGAACAAGCGCAAAAGAGCATTTAAATAAACTATGAATAGCTATATATTTGTTTGTGAAACCAACCGCCTATGACAATACTGCTGCTGCATTAGACTTTTCGTTGCCCGACATTTGTCACTTCGGACGCGGTTAAGCTGAATTGTGGAGTCGCGCGTAAATTTACATTTTCAACTTTTAAACTTTTCCTTGTCTGTTCACATTTTTTTTACAAGATCATAAAGCTGTATCTCAACGATGGGCATTGAAAAGTTTTTTAAACCAATTGAGAAGAAAAGCAAGGTACATCATCAGCACATATATGGGTATTAATGATACAAAAAGTTATTTATCACAGAAAATTCTACAATTGTACAACAGAGCGAAGCGGTGAAGAAAACTGCAGCGAACAGAAGCCAAGCAAAGAGTAATTGACATTAACCATGGCAACCGTTAAATAAAGCTAAAGATACTAAATTTTTTTATCTATATTATTATGCAGACGAGGAAGACGAAGATTTGTACATATCAGTTTTTTGATAATAAGAGTATAACGATATTATTCGAAAGCTAAATTGTCTTTATTCTATCCTTTTACAATATGCATAGCCAAGCAGAGCAGCCTGTACAAAAATCGAGACATTTTTCGTCCACTGATAAACAGAATGGTGATAAAACGTATGGTTACAAAATTCAATGAAAACAGCTTGTTAGCAGCAATTAATACATGCATGTTTAATAGCTCTATAGACCCGAAAGACTTTTTTGAATCCAAACCTTCTTTAACCTCTACAGCAGAGCAAAGGAATGCTTTAAAGCGTACCACAGTAACAAACCCTAACACAAATACGGCCAGCAAACCAAGCTCTTCGAAAGCCAAAGCTTCGTCTACTGGTACTGCATCCCTTAAACGTAAAAAGAGGTCTTCTACCATAGTTAGTGACGACAATAATGACGACGATGACGACTATAAAAATGATAATGCTGAGAGCGACGACGAAGATGAATTTGACGAGGGAATCACTGAGGATGACGACGAAAAAACATCGGTTCAAAAGAAAGCCAAAAAGGCATTGTCGCCCCAACCTGCAGTACATCCACAAAAGAAGACTAAGCGAATCCTTCCTCCTGCTAAGGCTAATACCGCAACAAAAAACTCAACTGCTGAAGTTGAGACAGAAGAAAAAGAAAAAAAGCCGAAATCAGCAAAAAGTAACTATTTTAAAATGATGAATATTGAGCCGCCCAAAGCACTAGGTACTCGTCCTGAACCTGTTGGTGCTCCTGGTTGCCTTACTGGAATGACATTTGTGATAAGTGGACAGTACGAGACTCTCACTAAGGACCAGACGAAAGATATTGTTTTGCGTTATGGTGGACGTGTCACCGGGTCTGTTAGCGGCAAAACAACATATTTACTGAAAGGTCGAGATGCTGGTCTTTCAAAGACATCGAAGGCCGAACAATGTGGAACAAAAATTCTCAATGAAGATGAATTTTATGACCTGATCAATAGTTTCAAAGAAAAACCAGGTGTAAAAGGCGAAAAGAAAAATACTGATGATGTGAAAAAGTCTCCTAATCGTACATCGACTGAGTCGAATCCTTCAGGTGCCTTGAGTGATCGTAAAAGTAAAGGAAAGGCCAGTACAATACCAACATCTGCTATACATGACAGCACTGTTACTGCTGGTGTTAAATCTACAGATACAGCCTCTGCTGCTTTGTGGACAGATAAATACAAACCTAAAAACCTCAATGAATTCATTGGTAACAAGGAAATGGTACGTCGTATTTCTGCATGGTTAGCTAGTTATGAGCAAAACCGTAAGAACGATTTCAAGGCTCGTGGTGATGAAATCAATGGATTCCATGCTATTTTAATCAGTGGTCCGCCTGGTATCGGTAAAACTACTGCGGCTCATTTAATTGCGAAACTTAACGGATACGAAGCTCTAGAATACAATGCAAGTGATGCTCGTAGTAAGTCAATATTGTCTGAGGGTATCACTGAAATGATGGACAATAGATCGATTACGGAATTCTTTCGTGCTCCTTCCTCGTCATCTCTCGCTTCTAAAGAGGTAAAAATGGTATATTGAAGAATTAGGCACTTCATTTTCGAGTTTATTGACAAGCTTTTTCTATAATTTTTTTACAGACAAATCATCGAGATGGTAAAATCGTCCTAATTATGGATGAGGTTGATGGTATGACGGCAGGTGATCGTGGAGGCTCTGCTGAATTAGCCCGCCTCATCAAAATCAGTAAAATTCCTGTAATATGTATTTGCAACGATGTCAGATCACCAAAAGTAGCACCTTTATTGAGAGTATGTTTTGATGCGAGATTCAAAAGGACACCTGCCTCTCAAATTCGATCGCGCATGATGACTATTGCTCACCATGAAAATATGAGATTAGAACCCAACGCCATTGATCAGTTAGTTGAATTAACACATAACGACATACGCCAACTTATCAATATTCTATCTATGTATCGCATTAAGGGATCGAGTATGAGTTATGATCAAGCTAAGAAAGTGTAAGTATAGACAGTAACATAATTGAGTAAAACTCTCACGATCAGCTCTTGATAAAATTTCTTTATCGTACAGTGGAAGCAGTAATCAGAAGAATAGCACCATGAACACATTTCAAATACCTACTGCTCTGTTGCCAAGCAGCGCTTGGAATAGCACATCTTTGAACGAAAAGTACGATGTATACTTCCATGATTACGCTCTCGCAAGCCTGATGATACAAGTATGAATTGTAGTATTATTTTTAAGGAGCGGCATGAATTCAAGTAAAACAACTGTGGTAATATACTCACATTCTGTGGTTGTATAGGAAAACTATCTTAAATCGAAGCCGGGAAAAGCCAAAAATGATTGTCATGCGATGGAATTGATAGCTAAAGCAGCCACCGCTGTTGCCGACGGAGATCTTGTTGATGCAATGATTCACGGGTAAGGACTAAGGTATTAAAAAGTAAATATGCCAGCTGAATGGCATCTAATTATCTTCAATAGTACTGTCCAACATTGGTCCCTTATGCCAGTCCATTCTATTTTCTCTTGTGTACGTCCTGCTGCGTATGTAAACGGTCATTTCTCCGAGAGAATAAACTTCCCCGCGTAAGGATTCTTTTGTTTTTATTTGTTCCTGTAGAAGACAAGATGCCATTACTCACTGCAACCTTCTATATATTGTTAAGTTGGCTTGGTCAGAATTCAAAAGCAATGAAATATCAACGGGCCCTCAGCGATATTCAAACTCGTATGCGTGTGGTATCCTCTGGTGACAAGTATGAAATTCGACAAAATTACGTGCCACTGTTGACCGATAAAATTGTTCATAGTATGGAAGAAAAGAAGTTTGACGAAACCATCGAAATAATGGACACTTATTACTTGGATCGTGACAGTTTGGATACATTAAATGATATAGCCTTTCAAAGAAAGAAGACAGATAAACAACCTTTTGCGGGAATTCCGACTGCGAATAAGACAGCGTTTACAAGAATGTAAGTTGAATACTTCTTAATAACTAAACTGATAATAATATATGAAGAAATTGTAACTTTAATACTTCAATGGTACGGCACATAGGTATAATAGCATGAGTCACCCTGTATTGTTCCAAGCTGCCGGTATTGCTGTTCAAAAATCTGTTTCAGCACCAAAGGAGGATGCTGTTGGTACGCTTGTCGCTGAAGATGAACCTCTTGGAGAAGAGGCACCTCTTGATGAAGAGAGTGATGCTGAAGAGGATCCTGAGGCCGAGATTGAAAAAGATAAATTTATTAAAGGAAAATCAAAAGCTGCTGCAGCAGCTAAAGGAAAGAAGCGAAAAGCAACTACTAGTTCGTCCCAATCAAAGTCAAGGAAACAAGCCAAGACTAAAAAATAAACACGGTCAATACCGAAAGGTTGTAACTAAATTACCATTTTATAATGCTCCCCAACTATACCATGGCTTCATTAATATTAACGTGCCAGATAAATTGGTTCTTCGATTTGAGACGCGGTATTACTATCTTACAGGCGTTACTCTATAAAAGTGGAGGTTGAATAAAGAGTTATCCGTGATTACATTGTAACCTTAGTTTTCATTTCTGAGAAAACTTTAATCTGTCCATTCATGTTCAGTCTCTTTCCTTTAATAACCTTTGGCGGTAAAAGGAAATTGATTCTTTCTTTTGTTACCTCCTGGTAGGCGTAAAAAAAGTTCCATAAAAAGATAATAATATAATAAATACGTGCTCAACAGAATTATATCTGCAGATGTTTTATAGCGTATCTTGTAGAAGTACAAAAGGAACGTCTTTACAATTTGACGGGGCCTGTCACCATTGGAAAAGATTGAAGCGAGACAGTAAGAAGCCATATGAGTAAACTTGTTAAAGAACGAACACTGTTGGATACTGTAGAGCTAGGGAAATTTTGAAGCACACGCATTACCTTCTTCTGGTCTGTAAAATACTATCTTAAGTAATGGGTGAACCACGTGATTGTAATCTTGGCTGACCATTACAAACAATGTTAGGACAGCGGCATGGTATGTCTTCCTTGTTGATGAATTTATACTTCCGTCTTTCCATACACTCATTCCGGATAGAGCACAATGATCCTTGAGCATAAAGTGGTTTATGCTTGGAAAGTTTAATTGTACCTCCTTGATCTTTCTCAAAGTGGACATATCCACACATATACCCGTTCCGTTGTTGAGATTTTCCCTAAAGTTAGATATTATCAAGTTTGGACAAGCTGCAATATGAGCCTAATATATAGTTGATCGTTTCAGATGCGTTATAAAATAAGATGAAGCTGATAGCCACGTACAAATCTCTTATAAGAGACTGTGGTTCTGCTTTTACAAACTTTTCTATGGTCATTCCTTTCTTCGGGGAGAATTTTTTTAGTTTGAACGTCTTTAATCTTAGAGAAGGTTTTTGTAGCACTCAACAAAAATATCGCACTTTACAGTACTGGCTATTGATTCCAAAGTCAAAATTGTTAAACCTACGTTCAGGGTATATTAAATGAAAAATCGTTTTTCATTGTTGTTGATAAAGGGAAATTCGGCAAAAAAGATTAGCTTTTCGATGGTTGTAGATTGTTTGATTGTAATAGAGAGAGTTTTACATGATTCAATAAACCATCGACATCTTTATTTTGTAGGGCCAGTCTGCGTAATTTACATCTGTTGCTGTTTGTTATGCTCAACAAAGACGCTGGTAGAGGAACAGGGTCTATGTCGCGGTCCACAAGCTTAGGCATTGTTGATGAAGCTATTACTGCTGGCTGGCTTAATTCTGATGGTACGCTATATATTGTCATAAAGTGAGGTATAGAAAGATTCTCATATTTTTACGAAACATAGATAAACCACTTGCACATTACATCAATTGTATCGTTTCCTGTATATCTTTTTAACATTACGAGATGTTCAAAGTTTGATTTGCTTTCCGCTAGATAAGCTTACTATCATTTTATCTGACTATGTCTCCTTTTATCGTCAGATAATTCAAATGTTGAGCGATCAGTCTCTGTATCTAATACAAAACTATCAAATACCACTTATTCTAGTAACGGCACACTATCATGCAGCTGTTCTATATGCTTTAAAGATATGGTTGGTGCAACTAGCCTGAGCAATTTTAACAGAGAAATCTTCTTTTGTTGTAGGTGGCTGAAAAAACCGTTCCCAACGTTATGAAAATTCAGCTTAAGTTGCTTGAGATTTTTAGAGCTATGCCACGTTTTGAAAGTAAAGAATAGCATTTTCCGATCAATTATATGTATTTTTTCAAGCTTTATCCATCTGAGCTGTTGTTCATAATTGATACTTATTTTAAAAGGATTTGATCTTCATCCATGTTAGTTAATATAGTAATTTTTTAAACATTTGGAAAGAGCAAAGGTGACGAGATCCAATGAAATAGATCTAATCTGAAAAATTGGCCCAGTAATAAGCTTGTCATATCTTTTCCTAGTTCTTCATTATTTCCAAATAAGCAGAAGGCTTTGTCATAAATAGTCGACGTTGCTGAAGTTATGCTCCAGCTAGTACGACAACCTAAGATCCTGATAGAATACTGTGTTGCTAATTAGTTTATGCATCTTTACAAAGAAGTGACGTCTCTAGTCTCACCTTGAATAATGAATATAATAAATAAGATATATTTGGATGAAAACCTCTCGCGGAATTCTGTTCGAGAAATATAACGCATTTGAAATATATTCCAGTTACAACAATGGGAGAAAAATAATAAAGAGTGCAACCAACACATGCATTGCGCAGTTGAATATTTTGATATAAAGCAAAGGTAATGCTTACATTTTCAGCTTTATTAGCTTCAAAGATGGTATCTATCAAAGGGAGTATGAATAAGGAATGGAAAATTAAAGAAAAGGAAAAATTGTAAAGCGTAAGATTACGTTAAGTATTTAGTTGCTAACTATTTTGTGAACCCGTTTGCTGTTAATTCAGCAGGTGTCGTTAATAGCGGTATAGCCTTCCTAAACCACCTTCTTCGCCGTGTCAGAGTTTTCGTTATATCGTTAACTGCTCGACCTGTGCTCAGATCAGGGCTGCCTCTAGGATTTGACCAATGGTGGTCTGTATATACCCATCCCTGTTCATCACACTCTATCAATTCCTGCCATATTTAACAAATGTTTCAGTACAGCTTATTTTTGACAGGCTACGCCAATATCTCACTTCTCCAGAAAAAAGTTTTCCAAAGATTAAAAAAAAAACTTACCACTTAAAGTGAAAATAGGGAACAGAAATAGCGAGAAGGAGAATTGTTCAATATATGACGTTAAAAAAAGAGACGAAAAGCCATTCAACAACCATGAAAACTTTAATGTACCTATTTCCAGTGCTTCATCTATCCAAGGCCCCGTTGTATCCAACTGCCATCCATTATCATTATGATCCCATTCGTAGTTAGTCGGCGGAGGCATGTCTTCTTTTGTAGGTAAGGGTTCTGTACCTGTAATGTTTGACCAAGCTGACCGTTCTAAACGCAATAGCTACATCACAGTTTTATGCAATTTATTATAGAAGATGTTAATAGTTTCTGTCAACAAATTTGTTTGCTTAAATATTTCCTTTTTACCTGCGATGTATAGCCTACACCTGCCCACCATCTTTGATTTTCGTAGAGCGATACTTCCATTGGTCTTCTCTGAATGCTATTGTTATTTGTTTCCGCTGTCTTTCTGTTTTTAATGTCAACTGTTACGGTTGCTCTAAGTAAGCGCTTTCGCTGAATTTTTTGCATTAAGCCGAATATAAACTGTAACAACCCCATCATTAAAAACTGTATAAAAACCAATTCGAACAGTCTGCCAATGCAAGTCTGATTCAGCATGATTACAAGCCCTATCGTCAGTATAAGCCATCGGCCTAGATAAGCAAATAAGCACGATATGAACAAACTGGATAAGAATAGAATCCTGTAGGTGGCTTTATTCAAGCTGACATGTTGCAAATGATAGGCTAAGTTATCATAGAGTCGAATGAGAAAGAGAAAGGCGTGCTGCATGTGTTCCATATTTCTGTAATACTCAGGTGTATTCTCATCAAATCGAGGTAGTAATACTTGGGCTATGTTTGTATTGCTGGGATTATTGCTGTTGATGCCGGTAAAGCTATGAATAGAATAAATGATCAAGAGTGGTATAATATACAATGTTCTAGTATCCAAGCCTTTACGAAGAGAGAGGATCAACGCTTAATTTGCATATCTTACATATTTAAAGTATAATCATTATTACACTTACAAAGACATATCCATATGATGCAAATAAAAGTTGACTTCTGCTTATTTTTCCACATGTAAATGTCACGTATTGAGTGCATCAGAAAGAAGAAGACCTTTGATCTTGCTACTAATCTTGTGAACAACTTTGCTGTTGCTCGAGGGCTTAAAATCTCTTCTTCTTTATTATTATTGTTATTAGACATAGTACTTCGTAATGCTGAAGATTTCTGCTGTTGCTTTTGTAGTTGCTGTTTCAGCGTTATTCGATATGCTTTATTGACTACTATAGTTGATGACGATGCTGAAGACGGCTTTTTGCCATTGACACTGCCGCTATCGTTTCTCCCTAAAAATGGTTGCTGCTGCTGCTGATTAACGTAATAATTATTGTTGCTGTTGCCTATCAAATTATAATATCCTGTGCTTGTCGTGCTTGAAATTGTAGGTGATTTGAGTGGTTCTTCACTTTTACAATTATTGGTATAAGAAGACGTTCTAGTATGTAGTGCAGGAGGAGGAGTTTCCGTTGAAAAGGTTCTATATTTGCGATTCACCACACCACTACCGCTAGTGGCACTGTGTAAACTGTTCGTTTCGTCAGCTGAATTATATCGGTCGAAAGAACTCCTGCCTCCATAATAATTGCTATACGAATGTTTCGAAACGGATTCAACTTCGGAATCCGTGAAAGAAAGTGAATCTGGACTATAACGCCTCAAAGGTCTACACTGGACTACCATATCACTACAAGTGCTATGGCAATTGTATCCGCATTCTGAGGAAGAGATTCATAATGCTTGAGTAATTCGTTGTTCTGTAAATGATCAAAAGGTAGCAATCGCGTAGTTTAAGAAGAGCCCTCTTTTACCTGTGCATTGAACAGTTTGTATTGCTGATCCCCACAATAGCTTTCCACAATAATCACAGTAGACTAGTCCTTGAAATTCTTTTTCTGTAAATGCATGATATTTTATGGAGGTAAACGTCATGTATAAAATTTCAAATATGTAAATGCCAAAGAAGGGAAAGAAACAACTTAAACCTTACTTTCATCAGGTACAAGAAAATAGTATAGCATAACCTACATCTTTCACGTGTGTTCAACCAACGAATCAAGTCTGGTTTGCGACCGCTTGTGTAATGAGAACGGATACAATCAATGTTCTTAAAGTAAACAGGTGAAATCGAATAGTAGCCTTGTAATCGTAGCAAACAGCTTGTATCTATGAGCATGAGCCGTAAATGCATCGATTTCATTTTTAACTTTGATATATTCGAAGTAACAAAAATTTTGTAGAAGTTTGCGTCTTGAACATAACAAAAATCAGAAGAAAAAACGGAGACTGTGTATATTAAATGTTTATTAAATGGTATGCTCCGAAAGGTAAACCTATTTCGTACAATTAATGGGAAATATTGGGCTAAGGGTATAGTATATGAAATTAGCTAACTAAGTCAAAAAGAAGATACAAAGGAGTATGCATGGCGGATGACAGAGGTGTATAGATAAGAGCCGTAATGAATTGACACGGTGATGCCAAAAGCTGAATTAGGATAATATCAATGGAAGGTATATAATGTAAATCTAAATGACGAAAGCACTGATAGCTGTATAAGTCATGATTAAGAAGCCAAAGATGACCAATACAATGGCAGCTATGTCTAGCCACCATGTTGGGTTTACTGGCACCTTGACCAAATTGACTTCTGTTCCTGAACCCATAATAGAGGAGGATTCATCATTGTTTGGAGGAGCAGCGCCATGGTAATAATTTTTGAAGAGGAAAAACCATTGTGGATGAAATACTGCAATATAGGCCGAGCCTGGAATAATATAGGCCAGGAAAGAAGAAGCAATACCACCAACAACAGAGTACACCTTTCCTAATGAATGGATTTGTACACCCAAAACCAAGAAAATCAAAAAAAGAATGGCAGTAACACCATAATGTTGTAAGGCATTTGGCTGACAATCTTTAGTTTCAAACCCAATAGTCTTTTGAACCGCATCTCTGGCAGGATAGAATGCCATACTATAAGAATGTACAAAAATTACAGGGTTAGTTTAAAGAGTGCAAAAAAAAGAAAGCTTTCAAAAGAGGGAGTTTGATTGCATAATATACATACGGAACAGTCAAAACCATGGAAAGACCAAGAGCCAACCTTCCAATGTTGATGATATGATCATCTTCAGGAAAATTACTAAAGACGTTGGAGTTAACATCTTGACCAAAACTAAGGTAGCCTATAGCAGCAAATGACATGGAGATAGTCCAGCTCATACAAGTGGAAAGAACAGAGGAGATTTTCCAAGACGAGGTTGTTTGATTCTTTTGTGACAAATAGTTTTGGAAGGCAACTTGTGAGCAGACAAATGCAAAAGACATGATACCCATAGCTGCGAATGGATCTTTACCAACCGTCATCAATGGCGCTGTGTGATCTTTGGAATAAACTGGCGCACGAAATAAGACAGAAAAAATCATAATTGGTAGCAATAACACTGAGAAGGCGGACCATTTGGCAAGAGCTCCAATAGATCTGAATAGATTTAAAGGGAAGATCTAAAATCGCATAATATATTTAGCGGATGAGCAAACAAATTGATCTGATTACTAAATGTAAACAACGAACAAAGAACTTACAATAAAGAGAGAGATCAGAATTGTAACGAGTTGTCTATCTGCCAATATTGGGAATTGTGGAATATAGAAGCCTAAAAGTACAGGAATAGTATCACCCACCACTACAAAATACTGTTAGCAATCATATTAACTACATTATTTGTTATGATTGCTATTGTATCTGTGTACTTACAAATAAAGTAACTAATCACGCTTCCGGCACTTTGTACGAATAACATGAAATTCAGCATATGATAACCGAAACGTCCCATGGCTACCTGCGCCAACGATGCAAAATTGAATATCTGACTTCTTTGGCCAGTAACAATCAAAGAATAGATAGCAAAAAAAGTTAAAAAGCTCACAAAGACAGAAATAGCAATGCCCATTGTGAAACCTGATAAATAGAGAGCGAAAGGCAGCCCGATTACACCAGATCCTACGGTAGCATTGACAATATTCAGAGAAACTTCCAATGGAGATCTTGTACCATAACCGGGTTGGCTTGATTGGAGGAGATCAAAGTCGTCAACTGTGATAGTAGCAGTCGCTGGATAAAAAGCTGGTTGTTGTTGTTGTTGTTGTTGTTGGGCCTCAATTGCACCGTATATAAAACGTTGAGAACCCTGTTTATGTGTCATGAATTTATATATTGTTTGAAATATTATCTTTTACTGAGAAAACAAAGATAAAATCAGTAGAAGAAGAAAGGAAAAAGACCACGCCAATATGACTATTTTATACATAAAGTGATTGACACATTTTGAATCCATTTTTTCGGAGAAGGCGATTGGATTGCGTGATCAACGGTTGAATTGGGTTCTTTTCTTTACGTTGTTATGCTGGGTTTCAATCACCTTTTGCACACTGATGGTTTTGTTGTGAGCGACACGGGCACTTATTGTCGAAAAATCTCCAGAACGGGAAAGAGGTTCAATTTTATTAAACTATGATTACCAATAAGATACATGATATTTGAGGGGGTTAATGCATATATACTTTTCATAAGGGGACTCAGTCATTACCTGTTTACATTGGTCATACTTGAATGGCTAAAACTCCTATTACTCCGAGATCACTCACTTTTAACTCAGGTAGACTGAGTATCCCTTCACACTACATCCTTCTTTTTCTGTTGTAGCCTCCTGCTTGATATGAAAAGATAAAATTAGAGGAAAGCCCAGGTCTTGAACGATTCACCTTCACTGACGAACGTGGTAAACTTGTGTTAATACCGACGCACCATCAGTAATCTTGTACTTGTGCGTTGGAAGAATTTCGTGGATTTATATAACCCTACCAATCAAGCAGAACTTTTTATTGTCACCAAAAAGATTCAAATTTTGGACCATCGCCAAATCACTAACACAAAAAAACTGCTTTCTCTTTATACGTTCGTTATGTATCATAAATATAATCTGTTCTTAGTATCGTGCACTATTTAAATGGTCTTCTGCAACTTTATTCAACTCCCTAAGTTCGCCTATACTTGCCACTAGAAAACTCAACATGTCTTCTACTTTCGCTTCCATTAGAGGTACTTTTTCGTATCTTGTCTATGCATGAGAGGACGATTGGAAACGGAAAGGATGGATTATTCTCATGGTCTCTTCTAAGTGAGGTTTTCAAGAACATATAAGACAGCCGACTTCTAAACATTCAAACTTTCAACTAAACTCTTAACTAACTATATGCGGCCTTAACATTTGGTTAGTGATTTGTTTCGCTTAAACTCCCATTCAACCTCCAGATTAGCGCGTCTATCTTTTCCAATCAACCTCATTAAGCGTTTATCTTTCTATCATTGTGCTCTCTGGATTTTAAATAGCATTGTATTATTAGTAAACAAAGTACTGAGGAGAATTCAGAGTAATCTAACTGTTTTTTAATTGGAAACAGCACAAGAATCGTGTCAAAATGCAAGTTTATGGGAAGTAAATAACAAATAACTTATAGTATCAAGATAGGGTATTGTTGGAAAAAACGACTGCAAAGCTTTTAGCATAATCTTTGTCTTAGATGAACGTCCAATGCCTTCCTTTGTCTTCCCAACCAAGACGAAGGTGCGGAACGGAAAATAAGACTGGAAGCATCTCTATCAGCGCGCTTTACCAGATCATACCATGCAGAGACAATAAGCTGCTGTTCAATCTTTGACTGCTGGCGAACATCGTGAATTTGTTTCTAGGATCACACATTATCAATAGACAAAGGTATTGGTGTTAGGCCACTCTTTGTTACTATTGGCATTTCAATTTCATATAAAAATGCTTTACCTTCAGTAGTTCAAACTCTTCTTCTTTGGTACGTGGAATTCTACCAGATAATCCATTGGGTTCGTCTGAACTGCGCAGATTCGAGAATCTAGCTGCCATTTCTTGCAGTAATTGGCCGTAAAGTTTTACCATCTACCATTAAACAAACATATGATAAGCTTTTGAAAAGAACTGATAGAACGTATTTCTTGACTTACGTCTCGCACTTTTTTGCTGGTGCCTTGTGTTTCGTTGATTTCTTCTTGTAAATTAAGCACATGTATTTGCAAGCTTGCATTTTGCTCTTTGATTATCTCCAAATCCTTACTTTGTGTCCCACGAGATTAAAAGATATTTAGAGATAAGTTATTAAGAACTGTCGATAGTTTGCTACTACTTGAGAATACGTACTTGCTTAATCCTGGTCTATCTTCGAATGATTCATTATGGCTTCTGTTATCGTTAATACCATTCAGGTAATTGGCCTCTACAAGCATTCTGTTGATATCGTGTAATTGCATTTTTACCATATCCTCCAACCTGTTTGTCTTATCTTGCAGCTTAGCATGCTCTTTTTCGAACCTGTCTAATGTTGCTTTATCTTTGGCAACATTTCGAGTGCCTTCTGAGACGCTCGTTTCCAAAGTGAACATATTTTGTTTGAGGAGGCTTGACTCCTTTTCAAGGTCAAGGATACGTGCACGGAAGGACATGATGGTTTGCGTTTGGTTCAGAAGTGAGTCAGGAATACCGTTTCTAATGTGCGATAAATCTTCTCGTAGTGCATTTCTCTCTCGAACAACTGCTTCATAATCCTAAATGGGTACGATAGAGTTTATATAAGAGAAAGAAGAGTGTACAACTTGTTTAAAAAACAGTCATTACCTTTTGAAGTTGCTCCTTATATGCTCTTAGGGTTTCCATTTCTTCATTAAGTTGAGTTCCAGTATTATCGGGGAGTTTTTTTTCCATTTCTTTTATCTGTCTCTGTAATCGTCCGATGGTGAGATGCCTACCATTATAAACGACATGAAAAACTGATTCAAACGACAATGGTAGAACTTTTGTCCTTTGCCAACTCATCTTACATTTCAGTTATATTAGTCTTTTTCATATTCTCCTCCATTGTATTTTCATTATCTCGTAATCCTTCATCTTCCTCGTCGCCAATCACAACACTTGGTCTATGGTCAGCAACAATCTTGTCCAATGTTTGCCCGTCGCCCAACTCCAATTCTTTGATATGCTCTTCTAGCAATTGGATCTGCTCCATATGTCTATCACGTTCATCTTGTAAATAATGACAGGTATCCGTCATATTGGCGAGCTCTTCTTCCAGCTTTGTTTTTTCCTTGATTATCTCACGGTTTCCTATTTCCAATTGCTGTACTTGTTCTTTATATGAGTCCATAAGGGTTTTAAAGGCAAGCACTTTCCGATATTCATCCTCTACTTGGTGGCTACGCTCTAATAAATGTGCATTTTGCTCTTCCAGAGCCTATGTAAATTATATAGAACAACAAATAGTGTGAATATCTTTTCGAACGTTGAGGATTCGTTTTCTCTCACCTTGATTTGTCGTTTCAAATCAGAAGATTCCTCCATCTTTCGTTTATACTTTTCGATGATGCTCTCCATTCTCTGCATCTTTTCTAGTGCATGCTTATTTTCTTCGAGTTGATCTTTCAATGTGGCTGCTTCCTCTGCTTGGATTGTCAGTTCCTCTATCTTTTTCTTCAAATCATTGATGGTAGTTAAATGGTTCTCCATCATTATTTCTGTTTCCTGTCGACGATCCTCACTCCTCTCCCTATGAATTAACAATTGATCAGTCAGACACATATGCTTATAGCTATACTATTACTATCATCATGCTATCAACATACAGATCTCGCTTAAGATGGTCTATTTCCGTTTTCATCAACGAATCCGTTTTCCCAGTACTATTTGATTGTGTAATGGCGTCTTCCATATCTTGCAAACGGGTTCGTAGATCCCTTTTTTCCTTCAACATATTTTCCTGCGCATAATATAAGCATGCAATTTGTCAGAAAGGTAATCGGTACCAGAAGACATTAGTTTCCTTCTTCTTCTTTTTTTACTTTACGAATCTTTCTCTTAGATCATCATATTCAGATAATAGTTGATTATGGGACTGTTCGAACTGTTTCCGTTCAAGCATGATTTTCTCAAACTCCAACTGATATCGATATGGCATATCTTCTAATTGTAAATTATTTCTTCCTGCTACCGCTGAAAGACTACCATTTGACGTGCTAGATAAATAAGAGAGTCGTTGCTGACTATGACTTTGACTTTGAGTTCGACTATGGTTCGATGATGATGTCGCTGCATAATCGTTTTCTGTGTTGAAATGATTCATGACTTCTTCGATAGACACCATCAAGGCGTGTTGACTTTTTTGCGATAGACTTTGAATCATTTCAATATAGAGTTTGTTATTATCGGACTGTACAGCAATAGCGATAACAAGCTGACACATAGTAAGCAGTTCGTGTAAATCAGCATCTTTTGCTATGGCGGTTAAGTTGACGGTTGGAAGAAGTTCTGAGTCCTGCCCAATGATGTCTTCAAAGTATCGAGTGATAGATTTATGAAGCTTTTTTTGGCTGTTGAACCGAACGACCCAGTTGGATGCGGTTTCTGTAGGTTTGATTTCTTTAAACCATTTTGGATCTCTAGATAATGTAAGAGTACAGTTGTTTTTAAGAAAAAAAAAAAAGGAAATATTCAATTATTAAATTTAGTTTTACATGTCAAAGAGGATTTGAGATAGTATAACACCGTCCGCCAACTCTATCACTGTATCTATCTCGTATGCTTTACACTCAAAAGTGTTAATCTAAGTTTAATCTTAGCAAAACTACATTCGAATAGAGAACTTCATGCACATCGCTCAGTGTATACTATATATTACCCATTCTACAAATGCATCTTCAATGACTGCTTCCATCCTGTAAAATGACATATGAGACTTGATTAGCAACCTTTCTCGCAGACAAAGCAAGTTATTGACAACACACAGAGATTAAAATGCTTACTCTTGTCTCTTTTTGAACAAGTTCTTTTTCGTTTGTTTAAGTGATGTGGGGGAGAGAGAAAAATATGGCACCCCTTTTTTTGCCGAAAATGGAAATTAGCAATCAAATGAGTTTCTCAAGATCTGCAGAAAATGTCTCAGACGAAATAAACTTAATTTATTGATTTAACACTATGATAAATTATATATGGTCGGAATAGTCGGGGTAAGAGCCACTGCCCTTATTGCACTTCCTGCACTGTTTAATCGATAACAGGCTATACCAGAATCAGCATTAGGTTCGTAATGTCCATCAAATGAGCATTTCTTTACTATATACATTTAAAGCGTCGATCTAATGCTGCAACTGAAAAGGGAGATCTTTTCCGTTCAGACCTGCCACGACGTTGTCTATACACATGTCACCCATGGCCTCACGAGTTTCCTTTGTAGCACTGCCGATATGAGGCAAGATTACACAGTTATCTAATTGGAAAAGTTTATGATCTGTTGGTAATGGTTCAGGCGTCGTTACATCAAGACCAGCTCCTGCAATCAAATTTTCTTCCAATGCTCGGACCAAGTCATCTTGCTTTACGATACCGCCGCGGGCCGTATTCACAAAAACCTAAGGTGCAGTATCAATAGTGAGATGCCATCTTTCTGTGAAGCCAACAAAAATCATCTTTCTTTTATCGCGAGACGGAAGATACTTACTGTATTTTTCTTCATCTTTTGAAAAGCTTCATAGTTGAACATTTCTTTGGTTTCAGGAGTCAAAGCGCAACAAGCGACAATGTAATCAGATTCGCTCAACAGTTTATCAAAGGAGGCGTATTCTGCATTCAAGCTCTCTTTTAGTCCAGGCTTTTCCTTTCTGCCCCAATACAATACGTTATCGATGCCGAAAGCTTTCAAACGCTTAGCAACGGCTTGTCCAATGCGTCCCATGCCTACAACGCCTAGCGTTTTCCCAGTGAATTGATATCCACATAACCAATCAGCTCTCCATTCTTTCCACTATGTAGATATAAAAAAAAATGAGGTTCAATAAATGGTTCCAAAGATGCTCTGATGTTAACTGTTCCTCGCCTTACTTCTCCTGTTTCAGCAGCACGTACGCCACTCTTCATGAATCTGGCAGCAGACAGCGTTAACAAAACAGTGAGATCAGCTGTAGCGTCAGTTAAGATATCGGGTGTATAACCAATCTTGACATTATTTTCCTTGGCTGCTTTGAGATCAATATGGTCATAGCCAACACTCATAGTAGTCACGACTTTTAATTGAGGGCCTTGAAAAATAATTTCAGAAACCTTTATTATTTAGTCACCAATACAAAATAGCAGCAGCCTAGAGATTGAGTAATAGGTGGTTTTCTTTTGTTGTTTTTACCTGCTGCCTTGAATACTTGAGAGTCAATTTTATCAGAAAGCATACAGATCAAACCCTCAGCTCCCTTCACATCTTCTAATAACTTTTCGTAAGGCATAGCGCTGTCGGTTGGCCATTGAACGAGGTCAAAACCCTGTTCTTCAAGTCTCTGTTGACTGTTTTGCAAAAGCCTACGAGTAGCAACAACTTTACGACCGGCGCTGACAGCTGCAGAAGTATGGAGTTGATGAGACGTTATTTTTGTCAAAATAGATGCTGAAGCGTATGGTGCACGCCCTTTTAAAATATTAAGTGTCTTAAGCATTTTGCAAGAGAGTATTCTTGGGATGTTGGCAAAATGGGGGAAAAAAAGATGTGTATTTAGACTTGGTTTGTTTGGTTTTGTCGAATTTAGAGTTTTTTCTTCCAAAGTAGAAATAGAAAACCTTAAAAATCACTTTTTTTATTATTTGACAGTTGCCTGAGATTTGTTGCACAAGAATCTGTGAATAGGCCTTTAAAAGTGCACTCGTTGGGATCAACAGACGTAACGTAGAAAATTAGTACTGTGCTCGCAATGCCAGGTGAACTTTCAATGGAGAAGAGTAATAAAATTACAAAGATAAGGCCATTGAAATAACCAAACGGCAGACCAGGAGAAACCCAAATGGCGATCCCTTGGGTAGTTTGGGTAGCTTCAGTAGCTTTAGTAGCTTCGTAGCTTTAGTAGCTTCAGTAGCTTCAGTATTTTTGGTGACTTGGCTGTCGCTTCTAAAGATGCGGAATGACGGCGCCCGCATGAAATAGGTATGCTGTCGTGATAGAAACCTTCTCAGCCTTTGCAGTACTTATTCAAGCCCTTAGTGTTACAGTTTCATAAAAACCCTTCTATTCTCCCTACTGTTTCCAAGTGCTGGGTACAGTGAACACAATTGTTTTTTCTAACTATAATAAGAACATGAAACAGTAAACACTAGCGGGCTTGGATACGTACTGCAAAATTTGCATGTGAAAAGTCTTCTCCAGGGAAGCTGCAATCTCAATATATGTATCTGTAATTATACAAGTACCTAGTTTTCTTTCTTATCAACAGCAATTACAATAATATGGAAAAGGATTTATCTAAAAAATTGAACGAAGCTTCATCTTCCTACAACGATAATCAGCAACAAATCGCCGACGAGACCGTAAGCGAGGATGGGTTTGATATCCTCTCAATGACACTACCTCTTCGCCCTGGCTCTGATTTATTCAGCAAGAATTTACTGAGAGCTCAAAATATTAAAAATATTATAATAACTGCAGTTATAGGTAATGGGATTACAGGAGAGGCATATACTGTCGGTGCGAATGAGCAGAACGATGGCCGACGAGCGGATATTATATACCTTCCACTCAAAGAGTTTGCACGCGCTCTTCCACCTGTGATTATTGAAATACAGAGCAAAGTAAATCCTGCTTTTGTCACTCGTTCCATTCGATACTGTTTGAATACTTTTGATGACGTTAAGACACTACCTGTATTAGTAGTGATATGCATTGATGGTTTTTCAAGCAGAAAATTTCGTGATTCTGCATTTGAAAAGTTGGACAGCAATCCATTTTATACACATCCGTGCCAGTCGTGGGCGAAAAAAGTTTATATATACGCTGAAGGTTCCATTGAGAACCATATAAAAAGCTCCCCCATTAACCCAATGGTAGCATTGGCGCATGTTCTTATCTCTCAAGAAAAGAACATCATGATGCTTGAAGAATATGATGACCCAACCATTCAAGACATCTATAAGACGGCCTTGCATGTTTTCTCTGATGGTAAAGACAAAACGAATGATTTAAAAAGAAATTGTGAATCATTCTGTGAGGCTATGACTAGCCAATTCACAAAAATTATGAAGTATGAAAAAGATGGCTCAGAGCAATCACGCAAAAGAATTCGACAATACGCGCAAGATGGAATTGACTTCATCAAACAGTTCAATCGTCGAAATCTTAGCGATTCCAGTGCCACACCAATTAGGGCAACCACTCCAGAAGAACCAAGTGATGATCTGATTTTTGTGGAAGAAGAGAGAGCCCAGTCAGCTGGAAGGTTCAATTGGGTCTCATGTTTTGAAAAAGGTTCTGCTGAAGGAAAATTTACACGATATAGCAGCCACCTCACTCTTAAGCAGGCATACTCTAGACAAACTTTGTAGTGTTGTAAAATTTAATAAATGATTCCCACAGTATAATTGACATGATATTTGAAAACAGAGCCTTTAAGTAGTAAAATGATGGTTTGTCGTCAACGCTGTTGCGAAGGCCAAAAAATAGGGGGTTTACATTAGGACTACCTGCTTATTTAGCGGGAGTTATTACTCCACCTATGTAAAGCTGTACCCAAGCTAACGAAGTTACTGATGCTACTCAAACTACTCAGAAAAAAAAAATAAAATTAAAAAACCATACACCAAACTTTATCACCAGATCCGAGTGTATATATTTTTGTTCCGTTTTGGCTCTTGCTGATTTAAGCTTTATTTTAAATGCAGTTCATTAATGCTTATAGGTTACTTGACCCGTTAATTCCAGAGCAGCGTTTAATGAGGGTCGAAGAAACAACGTAGGTTAGGATATTTGCCTTATTGGAATTTTTGAGAATTCCGTAATGAACCAATACAATAAATATTCTTCCTTCGCAAATACGACGTTTTCATGCTTAAAATGCATTGTAAAGAAACCATGGCTGCCGGTAGCATCAGCTTCCAACGACGAAAGCTTGTGTTCTATTAAATATTCTCAAACTCGCAAGTATAGCCTTTAGCACTGTTATAACCTATAATTCTCGTAAAATTTCTACTATTGAAAAAAAAATACCCAAGCTACTAAATTTACTGAGGTTACCGAAGCTACTGAAGCCACTTCTTGATCTTTCTCAGATTAATCATACCCTTACATATACCCGTCCGTTATTGAGGTTTTCTTAAAGTTGGCTATTATCAATTTTGAACAATAATAATTGATCGTTTCAGATGCGTTCTAAAATGAGTTGGAGCTAATATCCACATACAAATCTCTTAGAGGAAACTGTGGAACTGTTTTTACAAACTTTTCTATGGCCGTTCCTTTTCTTTAGGGAGAATATACTTATTTTGAGCGTCTTCAATTTAAGAGAAGGGTTCAGTAGCAATTCAACAAACATATCGCAATCCACAGCGCTGTCTATTAACTCCAAATAAGTCAAATTTGTCAGACTTTCATTCAGTACATTCAGGGTATCCTTAATTACAAACCTTTTTTCATTGTTGTTGATAAAGGCCAAAACGACTAGCTTTTCAATCGTTGCAGGATTGTTGGGTTGTAACAGATTCAATAAACCATCGACTTCTTTATGTTGCAGGGACAATCTGCGTAATTTACTCCCGTTGCTGTTTCTTATGCTCAACGCGTTGAAAAAAGAACAGGGTTTACTTCAGGATTCACAAGCTTAGTCATTATTCATAAAGCTAATGATGCTGCCTGGCTTAAGTCTGACGGTACGCTATGAAGCGTCATATGTAAAGATTATTCAAATTTTGGAGAAACGTACATTACATCGATTGAATCGTTTCCCGTACATAAGCTTACTGTCATTTTCCTCAGACTATAGTCTCATTAATCATCAATTAAGTCAAATACTGAGCGATCAGTTTCTGTATCAAATGCAAAACTATCAGATAATACTAAGCTAGTAAGTTTGAGTAGCTTCGGTAGCTTGAGTAGCTTTGGTAGCTTGAGTAGCTTTGGTAGCTTGATTAGCTTCGGTAGCTTCGGTAGCTTGAGTAGCTTTGGTAGCTTGGGTAGCTTCGGTAGCTTGAGTAGCTTGAGTAGCTTGAGTAGCTTTGGTAGCTTCAGTAGCTTCGGTAGCTTCGGTAGCTTTGGTAGCTTGAGTAGCTTCGGTAGCTTGAGTAGCTTCGGTAGCTTGAGTAGCTTGAGTAGCTTTGGTAGCTTGAGTAGCTTGAGTATTTTGGTAGCTTTGGTAGCTTCGGTAGCTTCAGTAGCTTCGGTAGCTTTGGTAGCTTCGGTAGCTTGAGTAGCTTTGGTAGCTTGAGTATTTTGGTAGCTTCGGTAGCTTGAGTATTTTGGTAGCTTTGGTAGCTTCGGTAGCTTCGGTAGCTTCGGTAGCTTCAGTAGCTTCGGTAGCTTTGGTAGCTTCGGTAGCTTTGGTAGCTTCGGTAGCTTCAGTAGCTTCGGTAGCTTCAGTAGCTTCGGTAGCTTCGGTAGCTTCGGTAGCTTGAGTAGCTTTGGTAGCTTGAGTATTTTGGTAGCTTGAGTAGCTTTGATAGCTTCGGTAGCTTCGGTAGCTTCGGTAGCTTCGGTAGCTTGAGTAGCTTTGGTAGCTTCGGTAGCTTGAGTAGCTTTGGTAGCTTGAGTATTTTGGTAGCTTCGGTAGCTTGAGTATTTTGGTAGCTTCGGTGGCTTTGGTAGCTTTGGTAGCTTCGGTAGCTTGAGTAGCTTGGGTAGCTTCGGTAGCTTGAGTAGCTTGAGTAGCTTGAGTAGCTTTGGTAGCTTCAGTAGCTTCGGTAGCTTCGGTAGCTTTGGTAGCTTGAGTAGCTTCGGTAGCTTGAGTAGCTTCGGTAGCTTGAGTAGCTTGAGTAGCTTTGGTAGCTTGAGTAGCTTGAGTATTTTGGTAGCTTTGGTAGCTTCGGTAGCTTCAGTAGCTTCGGTAGCTTTGGTAGCTTCGGTAGCTTCGGTAGCTTCGGTAGCTTGAGTAGCTTTGGTAGCTTGAGTATTTTGGTAGCTTGAGTAGCTTCGGTAGCTTGAGTAGCTTCGGTAGCTTTGGTAGCTTCAGTAGCTTCGGTAGCTTCGGTAGCTTTGGTAGCTTGAGTAGCTTCGGTAGCTTGAGTAGCTTCGGTAGCTTGAGTAGCTTGAGTAGCTTTGGTAGCTTGAGTAGCTTGAGTATTTTGGTAGCTTTGGTAGCTTCGGTAGCTTCAGTAGCTTCGGTAGCTTTGGTAGCTTCGGTAGCTTGAGTAGCTTTGGTAGCTTGAGTATTTTGGTAGCTTCGGTAGCTTGAGTATTTTGGTAGCTTTGGTAGCTTCGGTAGCTTCGGTAGCTTCGGTAGCTTCAGTAGCTTCGGTAGCTTTGGTAGCTTCGGTAGCTTTGGTAGCTTCGGTAGCTTCAGTAGCTTCGGTAGCTTCAGTAGCTTCGGTAGCTTCGGTAGCTTCGGTAGCTTGAGTAGCTTTGGTAGCTTGAGTATTTTGGTAGCTTGAGTAGCTTTGATAGCTTCGGTAGCTTCGGTAGCTTCGGTAGCTTCGGTAGCTTGAGTAGCTTTGGTAGCTTCGGTAGCTTGAGTAGCTTTGGTAGCTTGAGTATTTTGGTAGCTTCGGTAGCTTGAGTATTTTGGTAGCTTCGGTGGCTTTGGTAGCTTTGGTAGCTTCGGTAGCTTGAGTAGCTTGGGTAGCTTCGGTAGCTTGAGTAGCTTGAGTAGCTTGAGTAGCTTTGGTAGCTTCAGTAGCTTCGGTAGCTTCGGTAGCTTTGGTAGCTTGAGTAGCTTCGGTAGCTTGAGTAGCTTCGGTAGCTTGAGTAGCTTGAGTAGCTTTGGTAGCTTGAGTAGCTTGAGTATTTTGGTAGCTTTGGTAGCTTCGGTAGCTTCAGTAGCTTCGGTAGCTTTGGTAGCTTCGGTAGCTTCGGTAGCTTCGGTAGCTTGAGTAGCTTTGGTAGCTTGAGTATTTTGGTAGCTTGAGTAGCTTCGGTAGCTTGAGTAGCTTCGGTAGCTTTGGTAGCTTCAGTAGCTTCGGTAGCTTCGGTAGCTTGAGTAGCTTTGGTAGCTTGAGTATTTTGGTAGCTTCGGTAGCTTCGGTAGCTTGAGTAGCTTTGGTAGCTTGAGTATTTTGGTAGCTTGAGTATTTTGGTAGCTTGAGTAGCTTCGGTAGCTTCAGTAGCTTCGGTAGCTTCGGTAGCTTGAGTAGCTTTGGTAGCTTCAGTAGCTTTGGTAGCTTCAGTAGCTTCGGTAGCTTGAGTAGCTTCGGTAGCTTCGGTAGCTTTGGTAGCTTTGGTAGCTTGAGTAGCTTCGGTAGCTTGAGTAGCTTTGGTAGCTTGAGTATTTTGGTAGCTGGAGTAGCTTGAGTAGCTTCGGTAGCTTCGGTAGCTTGAGTAGCTTTGGTAGCTTGAGTATTTTGGTAGCTTGAGTAGCTTGAGTAGCTTCGGTAGCTTCGGTAGCTTTGGTAGCTTCAGTAGCTTCGGTAGCTTGAGTAGCTTCAGTAGCTTCGGTAGCTTTGGTAGCTTGGGTAGCTTCGGTAGCTTGAGTAGCTTGAGTAGCTTGAGTAGCTTTGGTAGCTTCAGTAGCTTCGGTAGCTTGAGTAGCTTTGGTAGCTTGGGTAGCTTTGGTAGCTTGGGTAGCTTCAGTAGCTTCGGTGGCTTTGGTAGCTTTGGTAGCTTCGGTAGCTTTGGTAGCTTTGGTAGCTTCAGTAGCTTCGGTGGCTTTGGTAGCTTTGGTAGCTTCGGTAGCTTGAGTAGCTTTGGTAGCTTCGGTAGCTTGAGTAGCTTCGGTAGCTTGAGTAGCTTGAGTAACGGGTTTACTGTTTGTTTGAATGAGTTGAAGAAGGCTACTATAGATATGAGATCAGCTGAAGTTAATGCTATCATAGCTACATACCTCAATGTGACAGTGCAATGATGCCAGGAGGATTGTTACCCAAGCTACCGAAGCTACCAAATCTACTCAAGCTACCAAAGCTACTCAAGCTACTCAAGCTACCGAAGCTACCGAAGCTACCAAAGCTAGCTACCAAAGCTACTCAAGCTACCGAAGCTACTGAAGCTACCAAAGCTACTCAAGCTACCGAAGCTACTGAAGCTACCAAAGCTACTGAAGCTACCAAAGCTACCAAAGCTACTGAAGCTACTCAAGCTACCAAAGCTACCGAAGCTACCGAAGCTACCGAAGCTACCCAAGCTACCAAAGCTACTCAAGCTACTCAAGCTACTGAAGCTACCAAAGCTACCGAAGCTACCGAAGCTACCCAAGCTACCAAAGCTACTCAAGCTACCAAAGCTACTGAAGCTACCAAAGCTACTCAAGCTACCGAAGCTACCAAAGCTACCAAAGCCACCGAAGCTACCAAAATACTCAAGCTACCGAAGCTACCAAAATACTCAAGCTACCAAAGCTACTCAAGCTACCGAAGCTACCGAAGCTACTGAAGCTACCAAAGCTACCGAAGCTACCGAAGCTATCAAAGCTACTCAAGCTACCAAAATACTCAAGCTACCAAAGCTACTCAAGCTACCGAAGCTACCGAAGCTACTGAAGCTACCAAAGCTACCGAAGCTACCGAAGCTATCAAAGCTACTCAAGCTACTCAAGCTACCAAAGCTACTGAAGCTACTCAAGCTACCAAAGCTACCGAAGCTACCGAAGCTACCGAAGCTACCCAAGCTACCAAAGCTACTGAAGCTACTCAAGCTACTGAAGCTACCAAAGCTACCGAAGCTACCGAAGCTACCCAAGCTACCAAAGCTACTCAAGCTACCAAAGCTACTGAAGCTACCAAAGCTACTCAAGCTACCGAAGCTACCAAAGCTACCAAAGCCACCGAAGCTACCAAAATACTCAAGCTACCGAAGCTACCAAAATACTCAAGCTACCAAAGCTACTCAAGCTACCGAAGCTACCGAAGCTACTGAAGCTACCAAAGCTACCGAAGCTACCGAAGCTATCAAAGCTACTCAAGCTACCAAAATACTCAAGCTACCAAAGCTACTCAAGCTACCGAAGCTACCGAAGCTACTGAAGCTACCAAAGCTACCGAAGCTACCGAAGCTATCAAAGCTACTCAAGCTACTCAAGCTACCAAAGCTACTCAAGCTACCGAAGCTACCGAAGCTACCAAAGCTACTCAAGCTACTCAAGCTACCAAAGCTACTCAAGCTACTCAAGCTACCAGCTACCAGCTACCGAAGCCACCGAAGCTACATCTTTATATTTAGGAAAAGAGTAGCCGAACCAACAACGGCTGCTGTTGGTCTACAACAAGGATCTTCAAAGAGGAGGCAGATTGAAGCACCATGCTGCAATTGCAAAAAATTATGAAAAGAGGTAAGAGTCAGTAAGAAGTAGCGATAGGTCACAATATTTGGATCTAATTGACGAGGAGCATAAAAATCGATAGTCAAGAATGAGGAAATAGTATTGATATCAAGTAGACATTGTAAGCGTATCGTTAAGCTGTTTAATGAAATCTACTGTAAAGGGTAGTGACCTAATTGTTGACAGAAGAATCACTCAACGTAATGCGACGGGAGGTTGGTTTTACTTACAACTCTGAACAGCGATAACCACAAGATAATAAAGACTATTTTTATTGATACAAGAGTAAAGTGTAGGGTCTAAGAAAACAGATAAAAATCACAGAGGCAGGTTAGAGAGGCTCACTAATGAGAGGCAACCCTTTATGACAAAAACCTAAAAAATTTGCTCTTCTCCGCTACTATGGCTTTCTTAATATGTTTCGTACTCTTTATTACACTGAAATAGCTATTATTCAGCAGCTATACTTACGAATGAATGAAGGGCATTGCCACAGGTGTGTGTATTCTTGTTTTAACAGAAACATTACGTTACTGATATTGCTTCGTTGAAGTTGACCCATCCCTAGGTTACGATCTGAGAATCAATGTCCGGTCGATCCGGAAATCGCTCAAAAACTCAGTTGCCTTGATTGAATGAAGAGTACAATGTTCTACAACTTGATTAATCTTACTTAAAATTGATGGCAATTATAAGTTTCATAAAATAAAAGGGGAATTTGTTTGTATACAATAATGAAAACGGTAGAAACCCAATCGATGGAAGGGCTTAATGTCAACAAATATCGTTTTTCCCTGCAAAATATTGTGCGTCGGGAAGTGTCTCCGCTGAAATCGTACGATAAAACATCCAACAGTAAAACTCAACGAAAATATTACAAAAAACTTAGGAGATATCCTATAGTTTCTTTGATCAGATGGCTAAGACTTCTATCGCCTGATTCTTAAACTGATTTATCCTATGAAGATAACCGGAAGCTTGCGTCAACTTCATTAACTAAGAAAAGTGAATGTCGGAATTTGAATGAGAGAACAATGAAAAAAAAAAAAAAAAAAACCAGAAAATTAAAGCCATTTGATGGAAAACCCCTTTTGCTGGATTATATATTTCTTACACTAACTTTCAAAGGTTTAAGCGCCTCCCATTCACTCTTGTACTTCCTTTCAATTCAGTAACGGTAAATACAATAATGTCAGCCAAGCTCTATACATACGAAGAAATTGCCCAACATAACAGCAGAGAAGATCTTTGGATGGTCATCGATGGAAAAGTTTACGACATTACCAGTTTTCAAGATGAGGTAAAGCCTTATAAGACGTACGCCTCACATTCAGACGTCTTTTGTTCATTCATGGATGAATTTTTTTGTTCTAATAGCATCCCGGTGGTGAAGAAGTTTTACTCGATGAAGGAGCTAAGGATGGTACTAGTGCTTTTGAAGATGTAGGTCATTCTGATGATGCTCGCGACCTTCTCAAAAAGTACTATGTCGGCGATGTGGATCCCACTGTAAGTATAGGAACGCATTCGAAAAGATTCTCATTATATGATGGATAGTCTGGCCATCAATCCAATGGATTATGAGCTGATCATTTGTTTCGCCCCTGCTACATATAGTCCAAACCTATCAAGGTTGAGAGACCTGTTGAGGCCATTCCTGAAGTACCCAAGGGAAAGTGAGTATCATCGTAAACAATAAGTTATAACCTGGGAAAAAAGTTAGGAAGTGGCAATTCTGAACAAAACGAGTACTTATGATTATTCTTTTTAATCGACTTTTTCATAGTCCTCTTCGTATCCTCATTCCTTTGGTTCTATTCGGTGCTTATGTTTATTATAGCTATTTCTTATAAGCATTCACTATAGAAAAAAAAACCAACACTTTTGGAAGTAAACACAAAACGGCAACATGTTAGACCTCTAATATATAGATGCTGTGATATTTATTCATCTGTTTTTTCAGCCAACCGTTTCAGCAATCGAATATATTCATGTCCACAAATTCTTTTTCGAAAATACTATTTACAATGATTATAGTCAATCTCAACCAGCAAAATCAGCAGTTTCTAAACTCGTACTATGCCTAATAATATGGTTGAGCTGCCTTCAGTCCCGTTTTCATAACGCGCTTCCTCTTTTTGATTGGGCCAGATTTCAAATTAGAATTTTTGAATATGTTTAGGAATATTATGTCAGGAAGCTTGTTTGTTGAATCTTGCGTATGTTCTAATTTGGTGGAACAATCAATGCATAGCGCTGTAGAAAAAGAGGATATTGATCACCATTGAAGCGATATTTTGGCTGCTTTAGAGTTTCACTGAATGTTGAGGTGAATAAATATATCACTGCTCGTATAGCTCCTCCTTTTCTATAAAACCCATTTGCTTATAAAACAAAGAAAACCTTCAGGATTTTTCGAGCGAAGAAAAGGTATATTTTTGAGATAAGAAACTCATCTGATAAAAATGTAGACCAGGCATTGTAGAAAGCTTCATCAGTCTCAAGAAAAAGGCACGTGCGCGTCGGAGTATATTAATCGAGCCTGTTCTGTGTAGCACCCAGATATTTTTCCTTACAACAGATTTTGACACTGTTGCGTTTCCCTTTCTCATCTTTATCCCTCATATACAATCGCTTTAAATAATATGAAGTTGACTGAACATCTCTTAAATATTGACAGAGACATTTATGAGCAAGCTGAACGCAATCAGTTCTTGAAAGAAGTTGGCACTCTTCAAATTAAGCCTGAAAATCTCAAAGCCTGGCTCATCCAAGATAGGTTTTACACAGGTGGTTATATCAAAATGATGGGTCTTATGATCTCTCGTTTATCCCTCTATGAAGATCAGCGTGAGCTAGGCGACAATGATCCTTTTTGGTCACAGGAAAAGGCACAAAATATCCTCAGAACCTTATCCTTTGCGTTATCCAACGTGCATCGCGAAAGCGAATTCTTTACTGATCTTTTAAGCAGGGAGCCATATCGTCACTGCAAAGTTCCCGAGCAACAAAGAGCCTGGACAACTAAATACTTTGAATATGTCAAGCGTATTACTCTAGAAGGTGGACATGACCTTGGTGAGCCTCTTGTTGCCCTTTGGCTTATGGAAATCATGTTCTATGATGCTTGGAGTTTTGCCAAGTCTATCAATAATAGTTTAGGTGAAGGAAAGGATGGAAAGGATTCACAGGACGTTCACATTCAAACATGTCACGAATTGATGGAAAACTGGACTTTAGAGGAATTTAAGGAATTTGTGGATGACTGTGGGAGCCTTGTGGATGCGCTTGACATAAGCGATCCACGTCGTATGGCCAGTTACGAGAAAGTGTATAAGGAAGTTTTGGCTCTTGAAGTTGATTTCTGGAATATGGCTTATAACTTTGATGAAAAATAACGCAAACTACCAATATATCAATATACCTCTCGTAGAATTCATTCCATTTTTGTCTATGCTTTTCTTCTCAGTTTGACAAACTCATGTTTGTTCATGTATAAAGCAAAGCGTTACAATATATCTAATGCATTTTACACAACATTCGAGTTTTCACTATTATAATCTGTATAACCTGGGTGTTATTTTCATCAAGTAAAATATTTGTGTAACAACTTCAGTATTTACTAACATAGGACATGACAGTCTACAACTTCAATGATTTAATTTCTGTTATGGTATCTGAGATTATGACGTGAAAAAATGCAAGTTTTCACAGAAGGCCGTTAACCGTCTTGAGAAAGGAAAAATACTACATGACTTAGAGTGGCTTCTTTTCATGGATGTGCTTCTTGCTACCATAATTGTAACCACAAACTTATGTGCTAAGTACGGAGAATAATATGATGCTGTATGCTTTAAATAAATTAGAGAAAATGCTTATGCATTGATGAGTAACCATTTTTCCGGATCTTCTACACCAACCAGCTTTTCAACGCAGTCGATCACCTCTTCCAACTCTTCTGCAAATTTGAATGAACAGACTGCAAATGCACAGTAACTAGGAAAGGAATCGCTGTCCATATGCTCTGGGCACTCTCTTATGACTGAGCTTAATCTTTCATTGAGCTTTCGCCTCATTTGTCGAGGCCTTATCATGTACGGTGGCAGTGAAATTTTCGAGACCAAAGCCGTTGAGAGTAATTTCAAAGTGGTCAGAACGAAAGCGATCTAATTCACAGTATAGCAGTTGCATGAGAATATATAATAAAAGCGAGGTATTGGAAAGAAAAAGCAACCAAACACTCACATATTGCATTCTTTCTTCGTGGATAACTTTGACGATACTCCTTTTCCAAGCTTTATCTGTATGTCTCGTTGAGAAACCCATGCCTTGAAGTAAATCTGACATATTGTCTATCTTTTCGACTAATGTGGCATAAATTTTATATGGGAATTTACCACGTAATGGTGGTTCCAACCTTGTCAACTTTAAATAGGTTCGCTCGTCCGCAATTTGACGACGGATATCGTAGGCAAGCTTACGGAAAGCTTTTAGTTGGTTTGTTGTAGGTTCACTATCAGTCATTGTATGTAAAATATCACCAACAAGCAAACCATAAAGTTTACTCATATCGTGTAGTGTCTGGGATATGCGTTTTCTCAAAGCCACTCTTCCAGTGATTGACTTTGGTAACCAAGCCAAAACAGCAGCAGCAGCGACGCCAATTACTACTAGTAAAATACGCTAAACATTTGTCATATTTCTCAGTAATTTTCTATTGGAAACATTAATAGATGAGGATACTGATGAAGTTTTCTTGTACCTTTCCTGCAACGGATTCAACTGAGTCAGTAGCTGTACCAGACGCAACACCTTGATATTCGTAACAAGTAACCTAAGTGATATCTGTTAAACAAGTACCTTTAACTAATCGGAAGTGTAATACTGCTTACTAGTACTAAAGTAATCTGCACCATAATGGTGCCCATTCTTAAAACCTCTCTGGTAAAGAAAATATGGTATACAGGTAGCATAACGACGAACGTAAGAATCGTGAGGCCATATGGATTACCTCTAACGATTTCCCATATGACAATACCCATTACTCCACCGATAACAGTTGCAATCACTCTTAAAACAACACTATAAATTACAACCAGTCCGATTGTTAGGTGCAGACTATTTCAAAGCACTATAAAACAATAACTTACGTGAAATAGAATTGTCCTGTCAAAGGAATCGCCCACATCATTAAAGTGATCGTAGCCCACTGTCCCTTCCAGTTAAAGAACCAACCTGCACTTTGTGGTAAGTACGCAGGAAGCGAAAGCAATACAAATCCACCTGCGGTTTTAACAGCGAATATACATTCTTCACTTTCTATCCATTTTACTATCTTGTACAGTCCGTACCAAAACCGCTCTATTAGTGTTG
The DNA here is from genome assembly GCF_025528875.1 of Mycotypha africana. Classification (NCBI taxonomy): domain Eukaryota; kingdom Fungi; phylum Mucoromycota; class Mucoromycetes; order Mucorales; family Mycotyphaceae; genus Mycotypha; species Mycotypha africana. The sequence goes on along the minus strand of NW_026515725.1, from coordinate 2,579,835 downwards.
CTGGTGGGTCTACATCAGGATCACGCGAATAGAGTGTCCCAGTTTTGTTTCTTCCTTTAATCCAATCAGAATTATCGACTAAATCTATATCCCTTTTTGTCATAGTGCAACCTAATGTATAATTATTGCCACCTTCCATCTGACTGTTATGGTTATCTGTGGGGTTCGACGCAATGTCTATTTGACCACCCAAGTTGGCATCTGCATTGGAAGATCTGAACCACTTGTAGAATCTAAGACGAGGAAACCATATCTTGCGCTTCTCACGTGTTATCTCGATTTTTTCAATACATAAGGCGAACATTTGCAACTGTTGGGCTAATTGCATCAGATTGAATTGGAATAAATAGATAATTTTCAACATGCCTTCGAAACGTTCTTCAAATTTAACTGAGCCTGACTGGACGAAAATACGCGATTTACAATATCTTTTCTCGTATCGTTGGATGGCGTCTTCTAGCTTTTTACTCAATTTGGGTGGACAGCTGAAGTTTTCTTCACTGTATGGAACTGTAGTAAAGGCTTCAGTAGAGTTGGGTATGTAATCTGTTATAAATATACGTGGAAACGGCCATAAAAACGAATTTAGCGTTGTTCGAGGTTTATTACAGTATTTCATCAGTCGTTCGTTGCATTCGTTTAGAGCGCTAATGCATGCTTGTGTAAGTTCTTGGCTAACCGCTCTTAGTTCATCCAAACTTGCAAAAAACTGGTTTACATTTTCATCTTTCATTGCTTCCGCTTGTACTGAATTTATACTTCGCGTCATTCCCAGGTCAGAATAATATTCATTCTTAGCAATGAGACTGAGGCCTATACCATGTAAAGGGACACGAAAGCCTTTGACAACTCGTGTGATGTCGGCGATGTCCTCGTGAGAAAGACGGTTTATCAGAAGCTCACGTTGAATCTCGCGTTTACTATCGACTAAATTAAGTACAGTATTTTGTAACCGTGTATGAATTGATGGTAAAGTGTACAGTTTGTCGGTTTCCTGAGGTGTAAAAAACGCGTTGACATTTTCATCTAAAAAGCCAGTGTAACTTTTTAATGATCGGTTCAGAACTCCCAAGTATTTTGTAATACTATCTGCCGGCCATAAAAGCACATCCACAACTAACCCAATCGCATTTCCAAGAAGTATGGGTATGGTAAATGTCCACTGTATTGATATGAGAAGGTTTTTAGCAAGTTCCGCAAAAGGCGTATTCTTACGACTTTGAACTTACCACGACGACAGGCGCAAAACCCGGGGTAACAGAGGCTTGTGTCAATGCGAACTACAAGTGTTTTGCTTGTTATTATAAAAAACATTGGAAAGTAATGTACGCTACATTGAACTTACAGCTATAACCATGCTCGAATATACTGTTGCCCAGTATGCTGAAAATAATTCATCAACATCAACATCTGTAAGTCTTATCATGAGAATCTATTAACTTACCTTGCGCAAATTTAACACGAGCATATGTGACAATAAATACACCAATATACATTATAATCGAAAGCACTGCACTTGATTTTGGCTGAACAGGTGAAGAAATGTTTGGATCACGAGCGAGGTTTCCTAAATACATGCCTATTATTTTTATTTTTTTTAGAAGTGGTCAACGAGCTTTTGAAAATGTAGCAGCTGAATTACTTCTATTTACCCAGAAAAGACCACGCTGCACCGCCAATGGCTCCTAAACAACCTGTAACGGTTGCCTATTACGTTTAAAAGAAAGAGTATCTATTATTCTGTTACGCTGTCAGATCAAGTTTTTGAAGACAAACCTCGAACTGTACGCCTAGGAAAGGATACAGAAAAAAGTCCAGTTCGTTAAATCAAATGACACACAAATATGCACGACCATCATACAGAATATACATGTTCAAGGCATTGCTGTCGTTACCTAAAGGTCGAAATGGAAAAGATAAGATAGTCGATGTCACGACCATTGTACTCGCTCGACCTATTTTATTTCGAGGATTATCCACATAAACAAACAGCAATGAAATCAAAAGCGCAATAGAGCCCTTCAGTATCATTCGTATCAAAGGAACCGCTGGAGTTTTGAATTTTAGGCGTTCTCTAAGAGTGTTTCTATTTGGCTTCAAATCGTTTATTTCCTCAAGCTCATTATCATTATTATTGCCATCATCGACTGAGTTACTGCCAGTATAAAACGGTTGACTTTTGAGACTGCTATTGTCATTATCTATTTCTTTGACGTTGACATTTTTCAAACTTGTGGCGGCACGACTTGCGTTCGATCTTCGCTTTGTTAACTCTATTTCTTCCATATCATAGGCTCTATTCAATCCTTTCTGTCCTTACAGAAAACTTCGCTTAAATGGTTGTATCAGAAGGAATTAATAAAGGTGAGGAAAAGATTATCGTTAACATTTGGATCTTAATTGTTTGTTCGCTTCTAAAGTTTTGAATCATTATGTGACTCCATGTTTCATTTCGCATCAAAGGCATTCTCCATCCGCTCCGCTCTTAATACTGAAATACAAAATCATAAAGCGAACGAATATTTCATGAAGTCTTTTCGCTAGCCATTTCATCGGGTTTCTCTAGTATGTCTGTATTTTTCCTAATACTGTCAAGCTAGGCCCAGCAAAATTATTGTGATCACAAATATCGTATGAGCTAACAATTGACCGTGCTAACGTTATGCTGTTCTTCTTCGAAACAGTTCGGTCACCAGGATATTATTCCCAAGGGGCTGAATAAAAAAGCCTTTTTTTAAGCTATGAACACAATCGCAGCATACAAAAAACTAGGTAAGTTTTATTTAAAAGTTGCGATATCTCTGTCAATGGCAAGAGAGATCGAACCAATATCGGGGAGATATTTCCGTTAAACTTATGCGCAGCTGAAGTAGTAGAAGTAGATAGTAGTGGTAGTAATATAATCATGCCATATATTTTCTTTCCAAATCAATTTATTTACAAACGTGCCTTCGTAAACGCAGCTTGTTCCTTTTTAACCCAATCCTTTACTTGCCGACGAAGAATTTTCCCGCTGGGGCTCTTTGGAATAGCATCAACAAACTTGATTCCACCACGAAGTTTTTTGTAATTCGTCACATTCTTTGACACATGTTCATCAATCTGTTTTACAGTATGCTCGTCTTTGCTCACACTAGGTTGAAGAACGATATAAGCTCGAGGAAGTTCAGTAGCCTGATTATCGTCGTACCAGCCTACAACGCAGCAATCAGCGACAATTTCCAGGCCCATGAGAATTGCTTCTAATTCTGCAGGTGCCACTTGATAACCTTTGTATTTGATGAGTTCTTTGATACGATCGAGAATGAAGAACTCTCCAGTTTTGGAGTCAAATTTGCCCACATCACCTGTACGCATCCAACCATCTGCCATGAATGTTTCAGCATTGGCTTTCTCATTATTGTAATAACCCTTCATAATACTAGGCCCACGGAAGAAAAATTCTCCCTCCTGGTCATCGCCTAATTCTTCGCCTTTCTCGTTTACTATCTTCATTTCCATATTTGTACTCAGAACACCGATAGAACCTGTTCGCCGGGTTGTATTCATAACGCGCAGACATGTCAGCGTACTTCTTATTCGTGCCTGGGTTCGATTATGTTCTTTCTTTACCTGGAACACCTCCTTTTTGATTTTGAGAGATTACACCGGACGTTGTTTCTGTCATACCATAACTAAAGTAAAATGCAGAAATTCTTACTATAGATAAAAAGTCGCGTTGCAAGATTATAAGCTTACCCTTGTCTAATATCTGCAGGAACCCGCTTTTTTAATGCTGTAATATGCTCTTTGCTGAGAGGGGCAGCTCCACAGCCCAGTAAACGAATGGTTGTAAGATCATATTTGGTGACAATTGGTGATTTGGCCAATTGAACAGCTAGAAAAAAGAGAAAATTAAGAAAGCAACATTAATATAACTCTTACTGTAACCCAACTGTTAAATCTATATTTCGTTACCAACTGGGGGAACAATAGCGGCAAGAGTGACCTTATACTTCTGTATTAATTGACAAAATAGCTCCAGATCGTACCTGGACATGATAATGACAGGTGTAACTTTGTAGTAGGAGTTTAGAATCAGGCTTGTCAAGCCATAAATGTGATAGAAAGGAAGGAAACCGAGAACTACATCATCATCGTGCTTCTCTTCTTCTTCTGCTTCAGCAGCAAGGGCCTGAATGATTTGAGCAATAAAGTTCTTATGAGTGAGCATCACGCCTTTAGCAAGGCCAGTTGTACCACTGGAGTAGCAAATAAAAGCGGTATCGTTGTAGCCATCGATATCTTGAAGAGGAAGTGAAACTGGCTTTTTTCCCGAGATGGCATTGAACGGACGGCAGCCTTCAACCTCTTTATCACCAAACAGAAAAACACGACTGCGGGGTAATCTGATACTATCTGTAATCTTTAGAAGCATGGGTAATAGCGCAGGAACAGTAACTAATGCAGTAGCTTGGCAATTGGTGATTTGATGTTTGAATTCAGCTAGACAAATGACATTGCTATAAGTCTCAATTCAATATATCCAACTTTTACCGACTACTGTCGGCTCCTAATGTAGCACGCAATATCTTACCTTCTGTATAAGCAGGATTGCCGGGAGATATAGTACATTTGGCGGCAAGAAGTGAAAGATACAGAACGACATGATCAAATTGATTAGGCGCAAATACTGCAACAACATCACCTTTCTTTAGGCCAACGTTTTCATTCCAACCAGTGGCAAGATACCTGGCTTTTTCCCGGATTTGCTTCCAGGAAAGAGTTTTCCCTGATTCACCTTCTACAGCAATTGGTTTATTGATGTCTCTTGTTTGATTATATTCGTTTGTGTTTGTGAGGTATGAGAAGAGATCAATTTTAGGAATAGGAATGTTTGGTCTGTGTGATCTGTAGATAACCATTGTATTGCTGAAAGCTGTTAGATGCTGTTGGTAAGGTCAAAGGTATAAAAAAAAAGTATAGACAAAAAGAAGAAACATTCAAGCGATGGTAATTGTAGCAGAGCCATTTTAAGGAGCCTACACAGTGAAGGGTTAAACTGTTATTCCTTAGTGCTTGAATAGTGGGAAAATTGTTACTAATATGTAGAAAGAATACCCTAATCCCTGCCTTGTGTAAGTGCTAGTGAAATTTGATTTACCGGTTGATGTGGGGTAAGCGGCCTGACCCAACTTTAAATTTTTTCTACAACTTTTTTTTCCCAATCGCAAACTGATTCCATAATGTGAATTTGAAAATCTGCAATGTGCGTTTGCAACGTGATAGCATATAACTTAAGTCATAAAATTAGCAATTCCGTGAATGAGTTCCATATAATACTAAGCGGTAGAATACGCTTTTTACCATTACGTACGTAAGAACCTGTTTGTTTACTTGCGTGCTAAATTCCAATATCAGGAAATGAGTACTAATCGGCTAGATCTAAGCTAAGCTATATTACCAACGATCTATTCGTATAAAGTTTGCTATATCTTTCTTCGTTCCTGAAAGGAAAGCAAAAAATCGTACAGATCGAACCCGCGACTTTTTGCCTTGAGGTTTTCCACGCGGAACACCGAAAATTCGTAAAAACCCAAACCGTTTTATCAACTGATAAAATTCATTCTCAAATTATTCTTCTGATTAACATCGATCTTCTGTGACAACAGTTGTATAATTGCTGATTACTGAGGATGTCAACTGACGATATCTCAGCCATCTTGTCAAAACGGTGTCGCGAACGTAAAAGTATCCGTTTGAGACCTGATTATTTGAAAAGTTGGCTTGAATCACAATCGTCATTCAATCAGAACAGTAATACAGAGCAGCTTTACAATGCTTTAGTAGACGATTTTTTGAAAAAGGACATCGGTTTAACATCCGAGCCAGTTATTCCAAAGAATTTTGGGCACACTGCTGTTACAAGTTTTCCAAACGGTGCTGTACGTCGAGGAGGCGTCGTACTGCAATTGCAGGACACAATGGATATTTCCAACTCGGCTTTCTCATTGCTTAACAAAATAAAGAACACTTCACCTGTTCGACAGGTTTATATTGAACGAAATGAAGTTGATGATGTTGAGTTTCCCAGAGGTATAATGCGCTGGGTATTATCAGATGGAACGACACAGTTGCAGGCTATGGAGATGGAGACTATACCATTATTGGACCTCAAAACACCTTTCGGTTGTAAGGTAAGCGTTGTAATATAATCTTACTGAATAATGTTATCTTAGCTCACATTTACATATAATAAAGATTTTAGTTAAGAGCTGCCAAGTACGCAGAGGAATGTTATTACTAAAAAGAGAAAGTGTAGAAGTCCTCGGAGGGGGTGTTCCTGAAATGTATGGAGAAGACATGATGCGCGAGTTAGAATTGCGCTTAAAGCAGAAGTTAGGTTTAGCGGAAGAACCTACGACACCTGTCCCTGAAGCAACACAGCATCCAAACACTACCAATCTGCATGCAAATGTTGATAACATGGATATATTTGATGATGATATCGATTATTCTCAACTTGACTTGGACAGCGCCTGGTCTAACGTCAATAGATACGTGGATCCAGCAGTAAATAACGCTAATACAGCTTTAACTACCATTAACAGCACTGTTACTCCCAGTAAAAGTATAAGTACGACAATAAATGCGAATACCCAACGGTCGACAGATATACCCCCTTCAGCTTCTAATTTGGAGATGTTCAGCGATGATGATGATTTCATGGCTCCCCCTCCTCCTTCATATTCCCCTGCAAGAACGACACCTATCAAGGTTACCTCAACAAAAAGAAAAGCTTCTTCAAGTACACCTTCCACCTCTAGTGGCTCTATCCAACAAACCGATACGATTATACCATCGCAGAATACCCCTCGAAAACGAATACATAAGGATAAAGCAGCGGAGGAAGGGACACAAACGTTAATAACGGCGAGGAACACTGTTTCCCATATACTTAATCGACGAGACTCTGCATCCACCGAGGAAGGAAGTGCAGACCTTTCGTGGATAGATGCAAGCGTATGGGAGAATATCAATAAAGTTAAAGAAGAGAAAGATCCAGAATTAGGAGAGAAAAACGACCATTACTCTTTTGAAAAGTTAAGTGAAACATTGAAGGCCATGGAAGACAAAAACTTTGCTGGTAATTTACCAGATACAGTTATCATTCGCGCTATGTGCGTAAGATTTGGGAAAATGACTATGTCGACTTCCAAAGGCTTTTATTTGGAAATCGACGTCATTGATCCGGACAGAAGAGACTTGAAGCCCTTATCTGTTATCTTTAATAATGAGGTAAATGGATAAAGATAAAAGCCCCGGATTCACATTTGAATGAAACTAATTTCATTGAAATATGCATATACCAAAGATGATTACTGGACTGGTTGGATATTCTAAAGAGGAAATTAAGGAAATGTATGATAGAGTGGGGACCAAACCCGTAGTAAAGCAGGTATAGTGCTTGATCAACTAAACTTTGTTTACTACTATATTTGAGGAAAGGTTAGCGCTAAGTAACGTTAATTGTTTCGCATACAGATATTCAAACCATTTCAGAACAAGGTTTTGAACACAATAGCGATGTTGAAAGTTGATCTGACAGTGCTGTCAGAAGGTTGTGGACGATCATACAACAAATTATTACCTCTAGCCATTGGCTTCAATGCCTGTGCTTAAATCACCAACTACATTGTACATATATTACCCTTCCAATAAGTTGCTTATTATTTATGATGTATTTTTCATGTCCCTGTCTTCAAACAGTCAGCACATGTAATATACAAAATATCTTTTATTAGTTTTACTTTCAGAACAGCCGTATTTGGATACATTAAAGTTATTCCGATTATGCCATCTTACGTGGCAAATAAGATTAATCGCGTCATCCACCTTACTCCGCAGTTGATTTGTTGCTTTAACTGAAAGCGAGAGACACAGTGCAACAGATTTGTTGAAACAAAAACCTTACAACATGAAAGCTTATATGCCCCACACAACAATTATCACGGGAAAAAGATTAATAGCTTTTTCTTCTGTCACCTTTTTTTTTTGGCTCAAATTTTTGGTTTACCCCAGTTTTTCCTCATTTAACAAAAATTAAAGGTACCTGAAATGAATCGCTTTACTCTACTTGGCCGACGTGCATATACAACTCTTAAACCTGGAGTCAGACCTGGAGTAAATTCTTTAAAGTCTAAACATTGAGCTTTGAGCATTGAGCTTTGTCATTATTTTACTCATTTCAGTTTTTGATGGCTCGAAATTGCTTTTTTAATTATTTCGTAGATAACCAATGGTTTTATTGGCGCTATCGGCAACACTCCGTTGGTACGTTAAAAAAATGAAGTTACTTCCATGACGAAAACTAACGAGCTGATATACCTGTCTCCTATGTACTGGGTTAAAATAGATTCGCTTGAACAAATTAAGTCAAGAAACAGGCTCAGAAATTTTAGCAAAGGCCGAATTTATGAACCCCGGTGGTTCAGTGAAAGATCGTGCGGCATTATACGTGGTGAAGGATGCGGAAGAGAGGGGCTTGATTAAACCTGGAGGAACCGTTGTTGAAGGCACAGCTGGTAATACTGGTATCGGTTTAGCGCATGTTTGTCGTGCTAAAGGATATAAGTGTGTTATTTACATGCCAAACACTCAGGTAAAGAAAAATAGAGAGGAGAGTGCAATGAAATCAAATAGACTGATTGATATTTTGTTGCTTGCAAAACTGTCATATTTCCATCTTCAAATCTTACAAAGTCTCAAGAAAAGATTGATTTATTAAGAATGCTCGGTGCCGAAGTATACCCTGTTCCTGCTGTAGCATTTGACAATCCACAAAATTACAATCATCAAGCTAAACGCCATGCTGATTCACTGGAGAATGCTGTTTGGACTAACCAATTCGATAATACAGCCAATCGTCGTGCGCACATAGAAACCACTGGTCCCGAAATCTATGCTCAAACTAATGGTGAAGTTGATGGCTTCGTATGTGCAACGGGTACTGGCGGTTCTTTGGCTGGTACAGCTCGATTTTTAAAAGATAAGAAGGGCGACAATGTCAAAATATTTTTGGCTGATCCTCCAGGATCCGTGCTTTACAGTTACTTCACTAGCGGTGGAAAGTTGCTAGACAGAACAGGATCATCCATCACAGAAGGTATTGGTCAAGGCCGTATTACCGACAATTTGAATCCTGATAAGGATTTAATAGATGGTGCCGTACATATTGCAGATGAGGAAACAATTGAAATGGTTTACAGATTGCTGGATGAAGAAGGCATATATGTCGGGGCCTCGTCTGCACTTAATGTAGTTGCTGCTGTAAAGATGGCACAGCAACTCGGTCAAGGTAATGTTATGCATCTGAACATAAAATTGCATTTAAGACAGTGATGAAAGGGACAAAAACTAAAATAATCATTTCCATGCGTTTCTGTTTGACAATGAAATAGGCAAGAAGATTGTTACACTCCTATGTGATGGAGCCTACAGATACCAATCTCGCCTTTTCAGTCGTAAATGGCTGGAATCGAAAAATTTATCAAACGCCATTCCTGAACACTTACAAAAATATATAGTTTTGCCTTAAATATGCATTATCGTTTTTACGCGCCTACAAAAGCAAATAGACTTAGTCGCTGATCTCAGCATTCTAGTAAAATTCTATCAGTTATAGCTCGGGACCTTAAGCCTACACTGTAGTTTTCTTGTAGCTTCAACCCACCAGGTAATGAAAAAGCGAGTATTTTTAAAGTCCCAGCGACGTGCCTTTCAGTTTACAATTTCCTTTCAGTCTACTTCAGCGTTATCTTCGGCAAACGTATTCTTTGCTAGCAGCATCTTACGGATGCGTAACATATTTGTATTATGTGACTGAGATGATTCATCCAAAAATCGCATTAAAAAGACTTGTTGGCTTATTGTGTTTTCGCAGACAATTCTTCAAACGCTATGCCAGCATTGTTTATTCATACCTTACTTATTGTAGCAGAATAAAAGTTTTTTCTTTTTCTTTTTTTTTTTCAACTGCAGAGGCACTAAACTGTTCCTCTTTTTTTTTTTTTTTTAGTATGCTTCCAAAAGGGTGCTACAACTTGCTGCGTAAAGCAGCCTGATTAGAAGGATCAACAAGGCGGCTCAGTATCAAGTTAATAAGAGCCACAGATATAATGGATAAACGTGGCCTAGGTGAAAAGCTCTTTACTTGTCAATAACTTTCGGTTCAGCTATATATTTTTTGCTGGGGGATCTATCAAGAAAAAAAGAACGTATGTCGTCTTGATGCATCTAATGAAATATTGAGGCAATTTATGTGAAGAGTTTCATCTGTTAATAATTCAAGAGGATTATGTTTTCGGTTCAAAGGCGGTTATAGCGGTCTTGGAAAAGTGTAAACATTTTGCTGGATGTATTGCTGCTAATTTATCCACTAGGTGTAAACACGTCGAAAATTCATGACAACAATGGTCTCGAGGAAGAACTCTTTTTCGTCGGCTCACCTTTTTCTGCTTCTCATTCAAAACTTTTTTGAAAAGCTTGATATTGGAGATATCTTCGCTTCCTAAGTCTTCTATTGAGGCATAAACATGTGTAACAACCACCTTTACTTTTCATCGAAATCGAGCAATAAAAAGGAATCATTTTACTATAAAATGGAATAGTTTCGCAAATGGTCAAGTTCTGAAGAGTTAAGTTCCGTAAAGTCTAATATTCGGAAACTATATTCTACACGGCGACAAATATACCCAATCTATGATTGATTTGATAACAGCGCACATATTCTTTTGTCAGAACAAGGGCTTTTCAAGTCAATTCCAGAGTTTACAAGTATGGTATGTAACTTTTGTCTGCACAATTTTCTCCTAACATAGTCCAAACAGACTCTTCCATTAGCAACCTATGTAAGGTAAAAGATATACATACAGAGTTAGGATATATTCGTCCTCATTAAGAATCTCCCAAAATCAACAGAGTCTGGACTTCTCATCCAAGATTAATTGCTTTGAATTTAATTAATCTTTCGCCAACTATGCACCTGCCGTACCAACTCAGTTTATTGATGCCGTAATTTGTACCTGGACATCCAAGTATGCAATACGAAAACTCACAAATATCTCGCAATAGCCGTGATTGGTAATGAACCTAGAATAAATTAACTGATGAGTGCATTTAGTGCAGTTTTCTTTTTTCTTTATTCTTTTAACCGGAAAGCATCCGTAATCAAGAAGTATCTTGCCTCATAACGTTTCGCTGCCAAAATATGGTGAAGTTGGTACCGAAAAGGCTTAGCTTCATTTATCTTCTTAGCCTGAGGCAATTTTAGTACTATTTTTTACGCGTATCGTTTCAAAGATTGCAGCAAATTAAGTGTAGCAATTTTCGAGGTACCTTTTGTTATAAAGTCACATGGAGCTTATAGGACAGCAGCAAAACATCAGGCCACACCATTCGATATAGCGAGCCAGATACCTTGGCTGTTGTGTAATGCTGTGGCGTGCCAAATGCGCCTTGTCTTACATTAACTTGACGTCGTTATTGTTATTCTATATGCTGTCGGTTACCTCTGATCCCGTGACTTGCCGCATTGTATATACCAGTCGTTGGAGCTACTAGTCCCAGTTATACCAATAACTAAAGGGAAATTTTAGTACAGAGGCCCTATTTGTAGAAGTGCATAAATAGGATCCTAGGCACGATTTGCAATGAAAAGTCATACGATGAAATGCTCGTAAATAATGATTGTTTCGGCTTCAACACTCTCAGTATCTTCCCACAAACTGTTGAGCATGGGATATAAGTGCCTTATATTGTTCTTCCGTAGACGGAAATAATGTTTACAACATTTCAAGAATAAGATTGACACCGCTTTGTATGCACACAGTAAACATTTCTACTCGAGAAACGTTAACGGGCGTAGTTTCAGCGAACAGTGAGCATGTGTACCCTACCCTAAGGAGTACCATCAATAGCCAACCATCATATAACAATCGATTGAGTCCTTTATGTAAAGAGAGGAGAGTCAACCTTTACTTTTTCCAACTGTCGAAGGATTCTCTGGAAACATATCCTGTTTAATTCTTGTCAAATTTACCATATATGTTTCAAAATGAAAAATTATGATATCATGGGATCTGCGCACCCGCGCTTCGATTGAGAACAGAATGCAAAACCAGCAAACACAGCTAAATATTTTTAGCGGCACCTTAATATAAACAATATCGGCCATTGATAGATCGAGTGCGTCAACGACGCGTGTTAACATCAGAATATTTTAGTGATCGTCGTCCTTCATATTGTGACATGCTGGCTGTAGAATTTGTATAGTGTAACTAAATGGGACAGAAAGAGTAAACAAAAAAAGAAACATTAGAAAAGGATCGCCTTTCCGACTTACTACTAAATAGGGAAGTTTTTGAAAATTGTTCCCTGGAAAGTGGCAATTCAACAACAAGATATAAGACATTAAGGGCCACGGCTTTTCTTAGGAAAAGTTCGAGGGTATAGTGTCAAATGATGCAAACTGCTTAGCCTACGTTAGTTTCGAATGCTTAGAAAATATGTCAATTAAGTCATCGTTCTTTACATCAAATTTTCATGAAGATTTACATTTAGATTTTGTACAATAACTAATGCAATTGCACAGTTTTATGGTAAAGGTAACGACCCCAAAGCTATACCATCAAAAGAAAGGTCGCAACCGAAAAGTTAATGAGAAATAAGGATCGTCGTTGTCATTATACAATTGGCGGACTTTTCTACATTTTGAGGCGCTGTTAAAATTTTCTCGTCGTTAAGTTTTGAAACACAGAAAACATTCAATTTGTCAGCTGCTCAGGCTTAATGCAATCACTGATATAATGATCAAAGCAAAAATTGCATATTATTCATTATTAGAAAAAAAACATGGTTGAAATGTTTATTGCGCTTATTGACGAATAATTGAATGAGTTCATGAGTCTCATCTCTGTTGTCATTTATAAAAGAGTTAAAATAGACTATAAAGCTGTTGCCCTATTACATGTTCTTGTCGCGCCAAGAAAAAAAAAAAAAAAGAAACCAAAAAAAACCCAAAGTGTGAGGAAGGATATGTAATGAGTGAGTGTGAGGATCAGTGAGACAACTCTATTAAATAACGCTTAATTATCTCAGATATGAGCTTGGTCACCCGGGCTTGTTGTATAGGCCCAATATCGAGTTTTCGCGTAACGTTACTGAGAAGATCCCCATTTTTTTTGGTATTTTTTTTTTTTGGTCTTGTTTGAAGGTTAACTCAATTTGGTATGGTTCTCATATTCCAGAGCGAGTTTGTCCATTTAATTCAAAATCAGCAGCAATAAGCGGAAAAGAGGCCCATGGATACGGAGCGATTAACAAATAAACGATAATTGTTAATAAGCTATTAATGCTCTCTGACGATTGCGAGGCGACATTATGAAAACCAGTCAAAGGGTTTTGAAGCATCTACAATTGATATTTGAAATATAAAAAAGCTATGACATCAATAACTTGACTTTTGCAAACATAAGGTACCATTCCTTCGAAAAATTTTATTTGCAATGTTCTAGAATTGTGATTTTTAGAACAGATGCACAAAAGAAAAAAAAAGCCTGATGTCTGTTCCTTTGAATTCATGGATATCTAACATTTGACTTGTGCAACTATCCTGTCTTTTGCCTGCCTCCTACATTATTATACTTGTGGCTCCTTTTCTCTTTTACAGCATAGAATAGTAGCAGAATAGTTATAAATAAACGTTAAAATTGCCAGCGAAATTATATTAACTCCACGTGTTTCCCAACTTAATAATTATGTATCAATTTCTTTTGTACTTTATACATTTGGTGTGGGCGTTGTATAAAACAAATTTTTTGATCTAGAAAAAAGGCCCCGGCCAGAAGATTCTAGTCCTAAAATAGAGAACATAGTAGATAGAAACGTCACGGTTTGGGCTTATCATTAAGTTGAACCTCTCCATCACACAATAACGCAGTTCTCAACCACGGGAATATCAAGAAAATTGAAAATTGTATAAAAAACCTTCTTGTCCCTTTTTTCCAAGTCTATCTTTGTCTTCGTCTTTTCCGCTTTTTTCTTTTCCTAACCATCTTCTTCAAAAATTATGCATTCTCCTGCACCAACACCTCTCTCACCACCTATCACGCCTAAAGTTATGCCTCTACACTATCATCTATCATCGACATTGCCTTCAATCCATGATCATCAAAGTCAACAGCAAGACCCTCAAGAGCTAATCCAATTGCCACCTATTAAAAACTTCTATCAATCACAGTATCAATCAACTCCCCCGCCTTTGCACGAATCGCCCTATTCCCCAACTTCATCCACGAGCGATCTATCGCCCACTGATTTCTTACGCCGTAAATCAACTCATAATGTTTATTTTCAAGAATATGAATCACGAAGTAATGATACCGTGTTTACATTGCCAAGCCCTGTTGAAATCCCCAATCACCCTTCCACTATTGGACCCGCCTTTCATCGTGGTGGCGGTCGTATTAAATCAACACCAAAACGATCCCCTTCACCTTCTACATTCGGCACTTTTACAATGAACATCTTCCATCATAGCGGAGTCCCATCTTATGTTAATGATACGATTACATGCTCTTCATCCTCATTACGTCAGTTGTTAAATACGACGAACCGCAGCGCTGATACCCACACATCTATCTATAATTATTATCATCATCGTCCTCTGTCCCATAAAAAGAAAAAGAGAAGATCTACTGTTTCTTCTTATTCCTTGACTCCTTCTTCTCAAGAATTCCACCCTTATCATCGACATAGTTCACCTCAAACTCATCGACATCATACTCATCAACAACATGACGAGCAACAGGAATCTTCCCAACAGCAGCAACAACCTATCTTTGATACCATATCCATTCTCAATACAGAGCGCCACGTAAAGAAGTCGAAAACAGATGCAGCCGCGGCCTACGACCAAGTTGATATCAACGTTTCAGACGAAGAGGCTTTTAAAGATGATCCACGTTGGATACCCAACATGAATGCCTTTAATCAAGCATCACCGGTTCAAGTCGTATGGAAAGGTAAGAATGATCAATGACAATTGAATACCAAGCCTCCTTCTTTCTTTTTCTGGTAGTTGACTTTATCATCCATTTAGGTACACCTTTGAACATTCAATCTATGCCTTACTACAATTTGTTACATCCCGGTGAAGTAAATATAGCATCTACTTTACGTCTAACCCCAGAACAGTATTTGAAATGTCGACGAGCTCTTATTCTTGCCGCAAGAGAATTCGATAAATTGCATGTCAATTTCAGAAAATCTGACGCACAGAAGTGTGTACGCATTGACGTGAATAAGACAAGTACATTATGGGGCGCATTCAAGAGATTAGGATGGTTCAATCCGCCTCCTGCTACTACCAATCATTGATATTCATTGAAAAGAACCTTTTCCTTCCATTCTCTTTCAGCTTTCTCACCTCGTCTGAACGTCACTCCTCTCCCCTTTGCTTTTTACAAATATCAAAAACATGTAAATGATGAATATTCCCTTAACCTTCTCCCACCTTTCTTGCTTGTCCGTTTATGTAAATAATAAGATTATAAACTATATTCCCCCACATTTTGAAAATGATTAAAACGCTCCTCCTGCCCTTCACTTTTTTTTTTTTTTTTGCCTGTAGCTCAGTGCTACACTCGTACATAAAAAACTCAAAAAAAAAAGATAAATTATTATCACCATTGTAAGGATGGCCATAAAAGTTATACGACGTTCATCTGCTCGGATATAAGCATACGTCTTTTTACCATTTAAATGATTTTCTTTATTACTACTGTGTGTATTGCCCACATAACAATTATCGACACAACTTCTAACAATGAGGATTAACAACCCACTATTTCGCTTTCTGAATTTTCAAGCAATTACTTTAGCCCAAATACTTCTGATGTGTTGTAATTTATGCTCTGATAGAGTTATGACGTATTCCCAACCAAAATGTATGTCAAGTAGAAACTGAAAGACAAGAAAAGAATTATTGTGCAACACTAGCTGTTTAATAATCAATAGAACAGTTCAAGCATGATCGTTCAACTAACGTGGTAGATTTTTCTCAACAACTAAACCGAAAGAAGTTCTAGCGTTTCGGTTTACATTTGATCATGCTATTTTGATTATTCAACTACTAGTAAGGGCATCAATAATTAAGGGTTTGCTATCAAATAAATTATGTAACATTTAACGAAAAGTTATTGACCACATACTGAACACCTGTTACTGTACTAAGAAGCCGCTACTGTTCAATCAATGTCTTTATGGGCTATTACTAACTCTATAATAGTATTTATTTCGTTGAATGAGAAGATATACATCTGAATTAATTTATATGTTCTGTCATTCCTCTGTAGTGCTACTTTATTGTTCTTTCTCATCAGCAACATCAGTTTCCGCCTTAGCATAATTCATTAGTTCGACTTTTGCTTTATCCACATCTATCGACACAATCAATATTATTGCTATCAAGAATAGCATAAACACAAACGGCCATCCCTTCCAAATATTTGACGTCGCATCAGTAATAGCACCAATAACAACAGGTCCGATCCAGCTTGATGCTTTATTCACTATACCAAAGAGGCCAAAAAACAAGTTCTCTTTGCCTTTTGGAATCAGTTCTGCCAACATTGTTTGCTGCCATGCCCAAATAGGTGCTGTAAACAGTCCTTGCCAAACACTTAATAGCCATAGCTCGGCAAGAGAGTGAATTCCAAAGGTCGGGAAATAGATACCAAAGCAGCCCCACAAAGGTATCAGGGCTGTCGTGCCAATGATAATGAGAAGACTTGTTTTGGTTCGTATTTTGAAGATTTTCGATACCCAAAGAAAAATCAAACAGCCTAGGATGGATGTAACGGATTGAACAAAGCCGAACAAAGCATTCTGTTGAGCTGAAAATTGAGTAAGTTCGCCTTGGATGATGGTCAGCATTTGACCAATGGTTGAGACTGCATCGCTGAACATAAAATAGGCGACAAGATAGATGAACAAATATCGAAGCTTTCGTATTTCCCTGCGTTATAAAAAGCCGGTAAAGGTTATTTATCTATCGGCTTAAGTAATGGCTGGTGATATTTCTATATACATGTATTTACCTCAGTGCTACTACAATTGACTTCCATCCAAATGTGAGATAATTTGCTTTGGGAGGTAAAGGGGGTCCCTTTCTACCTCTAGGTGTAAGTACAAAATACGGTATGGCATTAACGGCCCAATAAGCAGCACATGCCACGGTAGCAATCACGTTATAAATAGGCTGATTACCTATTGTATCGTTGTTACCGTAAGGTGCAAAAGCAACGCACGATAAAATGCCTGACATCAACAAAAAGCCAATATTGGAAAAGGTGGTGGAAATAGCTGAAACGTGATTACGCCATCGCTCAATAAATTCCTGTCTCTTTTCTTCTGTAATATTTGGATCGACTCTTGCACGTCTGACAATCGGTAAGTTATCACTGAATCAAGAGAGGTTTAATATTTTTGGCATTTAGTGTAAGTCTCATGCCTATTCGTAAAATAAAGGGAGATCATATGCACATGTATTAAATTTTGGTATTTCACCTTAAATTAGGGAATGCAGCTGCATAAAAGACAAGGGATGAACCATATGATATTAAAGCCAAAATCATAATGCCCATCATCGTACGCCAGTTGTTTTCATTATCGGGATTAATCCATAAAAGAATAGGTAATGCTTGTGTTAAACACCCTATCAAAGTTGATCCCAGCAGGATGTATTTGTTCCATTGTTCATAATCTGCTAGACTACTGAACGTAGTAAATAAAAGAAATTGTATCGAAAAGGCAATGGCTTGAACGTAAAGCAACATGCTCTGAACAGGTTTTGTACCTGATCCCCAGGGTATATGGCAGGGTTGAGACGTATCCACCATATTGCAACCTTTGACTTCGGGCGTTAATGGGTTAAAGCCGTTTTTGTATGCTAAGTATTGTAAAATAATTGGCATGAAGCCATAGATGGTGTATCCGTTATCGCCGTTGTAGTAAAAGTAATAGCTCCATAGCTCTCGACGAGTGGTAGCTGGCTGATCAAACTTTAAGTTATCATCTTCATTTGGGGCGACTTTGAATGGATCTAGTTTCTTGTTGTCGTAGTCGATATCTGACGCTGTAATAACTTTTTCTGCAAGTGAAAGTGAAGGTATAACAAAGGTGTTCTCTGGTGAAGGAGAAGAAGGCATTGGTAGAACAAGTCTTCACTTTTATGAGAAAAGCTAGAATGGTTGCTGTCTCTCTCACGCGGAAAGAAGTTATTGAAAATAAAGTGAAAGAAGAAGATCATAACAAAGCATGAACATTTCAAAAGAATACGATAAATAAAGAACCATTTTTTAAGAATGAGCATTTCCCTCAAAAAAAAGGAGACAGATCATTCTTTGTAAACAAATCAAGTTTATTATTATTGCTCATCAACTTGCTGTTGTGGTTGTATTTGCTCTAACACCGGTAATATATTCTCCCATATTGAGATGCTCTGTTTAATAATAGAAATGGAACGGTTAGAGTTGAACCAGCTTGACAACCACTTCTCACTTTTCTTGTTTTACCTTCAAATAAAAATCGATATGACAGTCAGCATAGGCTGCTAACCCTTGCCTCAGTTCAGAATCTTTAGCTTTTTGGAATACATCATACTCATTCAGCATTTGATCTGAAAAATTGTTGTTCTCATCATTGGCTTTCGAGACATTCTCTTGTAGTTCCTTGATCTTTTTTTCCAAGCGCATCAAACGATCGCTTTTATTATTAGTGAATTTATCTGCCATCAGTTCTGTTATGTTCATACTCGTGCTCGTCGAGGTAATAGCTGCTGCTGCAGTTGCTGAATTTGCTGTACTTGTGATCTGGCCCAGGTTCTTACCCGGGTGTAAAATGCGATCTCTTTCGAATGTTATGGACTGTAAAGCGTTTGATAAATCCTCAAATTGAACTTGTTTCCTGTCTCTTTCGACAAGTTGATCCTTTGCCGCGTGGCAATAGTTCAATAACTCATGTACATCATTTAAAAATGATAGATTTTCTTGCTTCCTCTATTTTAAGCAAAAAAATTGATTACAATGATATTGATTAAACTTTAATGCTGGTGCAGAATCGTTACCATTTCTTTGAGAGCTTCAGCATACATTTCTGTGGCTTCTGCAAACTGTCTTAACGGTTGATCTACAATAGTCTCCAAAGCTGATAATCCACGTATGCTAGTAGCAAAATGATTGTAGTTATTCTCTAGTTCTTGCTGTCGTTTGCCGATTCTTGAGTATATTTTCTCTACTATATTTAAGTTGTCTTCAAATTTATCAATTGTGTCCTTCATTTCTTCAAACTTCTCGTCTGGTTTTTTTACTTTGACGAACGATTTAAATAAAGATCCGAAAATAGATGATGTTGATGCATTGTGAGTCATGTTTTTTAACTTGATATGTTTATCTGTATTCTGAGATAACAAATATTTAACATACTGAGGTTCATAATGATGAACGCATCTTTCGATAATCGACACTTACGAAATCCGTGGATTCTAAGAATATTCGTGTATATTCTGCTCTTTGTAACAGCGGGTGTCTTGCAATTCTATCTACAAACCATTGTAATCTATATGATGCAATAACCATGTCTACTTCAATACATGCTGTACCCTTATTTAGTCTTAGGCATTTTCCTCAACTGACCCTAATCTTCTTTGCTCTATAAACCCTGGATCGAATCGATCTCCTTTCATATACTCTACTAAACCATCAATCTATTAGCTTATGAACTAGCACTGCTTTAGAACTACGCGGTATACATTACTAAAGCGATGCTTTTCAGGCAAGGGTGGTATAACACAAGCAGGAAATGCATTTGTCAAGGCGTTATGTAACCATACAAAGTCCCGGAAACGTCGTCGTACAGGTCTCTTATCCGTTGAGTACATCTCCAAAGCTGTCTAGTTCAACCAAGCGATGAATTTTACATCGATGAATATGCCAACAGGTCTAGTATCTCCTTGATATCCAAGCCTTTTTACTTACCATTGTGAATACTTGATAAATTATGTAAGAACCATCTGAGCTTTTAACAGGATCATCAATCCTTATAGTCATGGGCTCAGCTTTGGGCATTTTTTTTTTCGTTAATGATGTTATTCGCTGCTGTTGTGCTTCTTCCCCATCTTCCTCTTGTTCTGTCTCAGATGTAGCAAATGCAGATGCTATGGTAGCCGAGTTATCATAATCATGGTACTTATAGTTGTTTCGGTTGAAATTATTTACAGGTGCTTTATCACTGTTTCCGTGGAATACATCCTCTTCCTCTTGGAAAGGATCAAAAGCTGCATTACTACTTGACGCATAATTCTAGGGGTCATAATCCATGAGTTTTTATACTTCTAAATCTTAATACCACACATCGATGAGCATTCAAGGTTCGCAGAAAATCTTACTTGGTCAAAAAAAGCAGATGACCGAGATGTGTTGAAGAAGCTGTCTTGGTTCTCATTGGACCAGGAAGGTCCTGCTTCTTGTTGTTGTTCATTACTACCATGAAGTTTATTTGGCATATTTATCAGTCGTTTTGGGTTATAGTAAAAATACAAGCATGAAATACAAAATATAATACAAAGAATGGAAAAAAAAGAATAAGTTCATTTTTTTTTATTTCCATTTTTCCATATTTTGGCAGGAAAAGCAAAAACGGCTTCAACACAACAGGTGTAACTTTCATGCAGTTGCTGTCGATGATTTGTTATTTCCGAAAAATGGGTGCAAATTATAATTTAAAAATTTTTGCTTACTTCATGAGAAGCAAGATATGCCGTAAGGGTCTAACGACAAAGACTTTATGGTAATAAAACTGCTTTATAAGGACATATATGCATCTTAAATAGTCACGTATCAGTGCATGAACCAACATCTAAGCTCAAATTATGTAAAGCAAGAAATAGAGTACGAGGAATAAAAGCCTTGAAAAAGAATAAGGCAATATAGTATACTCAGGAAAAGCGATCTGTCGCTCATTCTCGGTAATAATAAGACAAGAGCCTCTGCTTAATCTTGCAAATTTGCTATTTCTGCATGCCTGCTAATCCACTTGTCAAAGAGGATGCTGTTAGGATTTATAGATTAAAACTTTCCAGTCCTGTTGATTTTACCGAACGTTCCAGTGGTGTCGTCACTGAAGGTGTAGAATATATCGTTGGTAAGAAGTGCCAATGCAATTTATTGCAAAAATAAAACGGGATGCCGGTGCTGCTACAGCTGTAGTAGGGGTGATATTGATTACATTATGTTAGATTGCGAATATTTGATGAAATACAGTATCATCGTGTCGGCCACTGCTCAAGCCCGTATATTAAGCAGTCAGAAAAGAAATTTGATTGTATCAAGCAAAAACCGTTTGGGAGAAGAACGACAACCAAAAAAGACACCTGTGAGCAAAAAAGCTTCACCATCTCCAAGAAAAAGCAATTTATTATGGTTGACATCTACAAATTTCCATCTTGTCGTCCACGTGTGTATCTCCCATATGTTTGTCATTATCATTGTTAGTTGTAGTATTTTTTTCATCAGCTTCTTCTGAATGATTTGCAATATCATTTTTGTCATTGAATAATACATAGTCTGGTTTTTGTGAGGTATATCTTCGCTTGGCAGTACATATTTTGCAGGTTTGAACGGTTGTTGTTACTGGCTTGGCTATAGAAAAGTAATCATATTTTAGCTGTCATAACTCATGCTTCAAGCTTATATTATATGAATCTTTACATTGTATGCGTGTGGAAGAGGTAATTATGGGTATCAGTGGGGTCTCACATCGTTTGCAGACCATTCTTTTTACGTTTGGATCTCTAAAAAACATTCATAATGGCGATTAATACAAGTAAATTTCCCGGAATCAAACACATTTGCAGATCTATCTTTACAGTCGTAACACCATGCGTGCTGTGATTTGTCTCATATTACTAGTTAAGTAGCGAGCCACTGGCAATAAAGTGCCTTCAGAATCTCCTACCCATTTGTCTACAATAACTTCTTTTTCCTTTCTTCTTCTTTTCCCCTTCTTTTTCGACAATCGCTCTGCTTCTGGTAGTTTTTGACGAGAATGAGAGTTTGTTTTGTACTGAATGGTGGACATTAATATGGAGGCTTGATGTAAAAAGCTCAACCGTTCGAATGCTAGAGGATTCTTTAATTGAGGGCTGCTCACTTGTTTATTTTTTGATTTGGCCATTTCAAGTGCGATGATCTAGCTGTTGCAGATTTAATAAGAAAAAAGAGTTAGCAGCAAAATTTATGGCGTCCCAAACTGACAAATATATTCATGTCGGAGGTGCAGTTCTCTCTACTCCTAAAAGGGAGGGACACTACGTTTAAAGAAATCTTTTATGGAGGGTCATTATTATACTGTTTTTTCGCTTGACTAATTTCCTTTTCCAATGAAGCAATGTATGGTGAGTACGGATTGACAAAGCAAGGCAATAGATCTTCTTTCTGCTTATTGAAAATATCTGCTGAAACTATTATCGCAATCTAAGAGTTCAAGGAGCCTTGGACGGACCCAAAAATAGTCTGCTCTATCAAATAAAAGCATGTAACTTTTAATCACTTTTCGAGATAACTGGGTAGCCGAAACCCACCATTGATAGTATCGAGTGATTCAATCAATAAAGCCATAAATTAAAATAGTGGTTATCTTGTTTCTTTCAACAATTACTGAGCAACTCAAATGAGAATTACGATCATGGAAGGGCAACCTGACCAGAGTCTGATGTGTGTACTTAGAGAGGTCCCCTGAATGCCCCACGGATCTGCAATTTTTGTCGTTTAGGTTACATAAGTTTTTCTTCTTTTCATGCACACTGAAAGTTTAAAGTATTCTTGTGTTTCTGAGTTCCTTAAAAGAGCTCTCGTCCACTATCAGATCCTCTTTCACTGTTTTATTTCTACACTCTCAGTGTGCTTTAAAGATGTATACCAAGATCGAGGATATCTCTTCAATTGTCAATTTAACACGCCGCAACTTCCTAACAGGTAAGAGATGACATGGTCTATTTCACCACCTTTAAGAGAAAGTCATAGAGATCAAAACAAAAAATTATCGTAGGGCTTACAAAAGATGTGAGCTTTAGAAGACAACAGCTCAAGAGCCTTAGAAAAATGCTTTTTGATATGCAGAGTGAGATTGCCGATGTTATTCATAAAGACCTTCGAAAACATAAAATGGAGGTTATTGCCTCTGAGATAGCACCAGTTGTGGGTGAAATCGATTATATGCTAAAGGTTAGCCTTGATTCATATTCGTTGCATGAATTATCTTTCTACAGACTTAATCAAACCACATGACTACCACAGAATTTGCTGAAACTTACCAAGACTGTTCAGAAAAAACCCGAGTTTAAGATATGTTCTCTGTATAAATGTACCGTTCGTAAAGAACCTAAGGGTGTGGTTTTGATTATTGGTGCATGGAATTACCCTGTAATGCTAAAATACATAGGACCGAACATAAAGCTATAAATAGCCATTCTAAAGATCTTATGCTGCGTACGTTAGTTACATTTACTTATACTCCCAATGGTAGGCGCCATTGCAGCAGGCAACTGCGTCGTTCTGAAGGTGAGAAATCTCTATATAACGTATAGCAGTCGAAAGCATTATCACTCATTCGATTGTATACAAAAGCCATCTGAAGTCGCCACCCACTCTTCTGAGTTCATCGCTAAGGTCATCCCTCAATATCTCGATAAGCGCGCATACAGTGTTGTACAAGGAGGAGTAGAAGAAACTACAGCATTGTTGAGTAAGTTGTAGTTGTGTCTCCACAAATTGACAAAAAAAATCGTTATCGCCGACAGTTAAGCTTGCATTTTACTCACCTTCTACACTTGCGGGTTTAGACGAGCAATTCGATCATATTTTTTACACAGGTAATGGCCATGTTGGAAGAATAATCATGGCTGCAGCAGCAAAACACCTTACCTCTGTAACACTGGAGCTTGGTGGTAAATCGTAAGTAATACTGCAGGAATTGCAGATATCCACAATGTAGACTATTTCACGTGTCAAAGAATTGTTATACACTAACAGCAATCATAGCCCTGTTGTTGTTGCTCCAGATGCCAATTTAAAGGTAGCAGCTAGCAGAATTGTATGGGCTAAATACTTTAATGCAGGACAGGTAAAGTATGCCGACCTGATGCAATTTCTTCGAGCATTAAAGTCAAAAAAATAAAAAAAATGTTAATGTATTGCCTTGCTATAATACTGAATATAGGTTTGTGTAGCTCCTGATTATGTCCTTATCGCAAAAACGCATGTTGAAGAGTTTATTGATCACTGTCGAAACGTGATTAAAGAACGATTCGGCAACAACCCACAGCTATCTGATTCTTATGGTCGCTTGATCAATGAGCGACGTTTCAATGCTATTCAAAATCTATTGACCGAAACCGATCCCATGAAGATACTAGTAGGCGGGCAGACGGACAAAGAAGACCTATACGTAGCACCTACTATTGTCAGCCCCGTTGAACCAAGCAATTCAACTTTGATGAACGAAGAAATTTTCGGACCTATTCTACCTATTGTACCCGTAGATGATGTAGATGAAGCGATCAATATCATTAACTCAAAGTAAGATTAGCAACTATCGAAGGTGACTCACTTGAAATAATTACTGATACTTATTATTTTGATATCACCTTTTATTTCCAAAAAGGGACACACCTTTAACACTTTATATCTTTACAGAGGATAAGGCAACTGAGCTCAAGAGTAACTTATTCAACAATTTTTTTTTTTTTAAAAGAATGTTCAACCAATGCTGATTCCAACTGCTTCGCATCTACTTCATATATTTTAGTTTTAGAGAACACACAATCAGGTGGTGTTGTCGTCAATGACTTATTAATGCACATTCTTGAACTTTCTATGCCTTTCGGTGGTGCAGGTGCAAGCGGTATGGGTTCTTACCATGGAAGCAAATCATTTGATACTTTCACGCATGAGCGTGCTACTATGATGGCACCAACTGGACTAGAGAGTGCATTGATAGCTCGATATCCACCTTATACTGATAGCAAGAATGCCTTGTTTTCCTTATTGACATTGGGTTTACCCAAAGGCTTCATGCGCAAGGTGAAATCAATGTTTGCTGCCATACAGGCGGCCCGGAATATTTACTGGTCCGAAAACACAAACGATATTGACGATAAGAAGAATAAGCTTTAACTTTTATTACCAAGCAAACATATGTATTTCTGTAAATGCTTTTGCTTTAATTAAAATTAAAAGAAAAGAAGCTTTCTTGATAGTTATTATATACAGTATGAATAAATGGCTAAGCAACGCCACTACCTTTATGAAGTACAGATACTTTTTAAGATTCTTCTGCCTGCTGTTCCTTCTGTTTCTGCCATGCTTGAGCAATTTGTAAAATTTTGAGGGAACGGTTTTGAGCTTCATCATCAGGAAAGATATAATCGAAGTACTCTTCCCAAATAACATTATCATCGGTTGAATCTGCAGCTCGTCTTCTCTTCTTAACAACTTTAGGCATTTTCTTCCTGACGACCTCTTTGGTATCTTCTGTACCATAATTCTCCTCAAAGTCTTTCCATGCCTCAAGTAACAGTACGCGCTATTTTTATTCGATCACAAAAAGTCAGCTTCCCGGTCACTTCTATAATTAAATAATATTTATACTCACCTCTTCCTTCATTTCATTCTTCTTCATCTTATCATATGCCTCCTCAAATATAGTACGCGCACGTCGGACGCCTTCTTCATTACCATCTTCATAAGGTACAGACAATTCGAATTGTGCAAAACTGATATAGACCTTGACATGCTCTGTACGTTCCAATAATCGGTAATAGAGATCCCTTGTTTTTTCGTATTCTTCTTCTCCAATTTCAAAATCAATGTATGCTTTCCATAATAATTCTGGCATGTTGAGATTATCTTGCGCAACAGCGAGCTCGAAGATAGCACGGCATCTTTCTGTTTCATCTAACACATTCTTTTCCAGTTCAGCAAACTGTATCCATGCAGAACAGTTTGTGGGATCATATTCCAAGTATTTTGTGTAAATAGTTCTGCATCTGTCAAACTCCCTCAATTGGAATTCTAAATCAATATAGCCTTTGAACAACTTCTCTTTAGGACATAGACCTATAGCTCTTCCAAGTATCTTTCTCGCTTTCGTCACATTCATCTGCCTAATTTCGAATTGTGCATACAAGAGCCAAATTTTGGCAAAGGTAAACTTCTTATGTGGTATCAGGTTTAAACACTCCTCATATATTTGGCGTGTGCGTTCAATATCTTCAGTTTCGAGTTCTTCAAAAAGTGCATAATAGATCCATAAGTAAATATAACGTCTCCAATATCTCTTCTCCTCAGCTGGTGGCAATTGCGCAATAGCACGCTCATACAGATCTCTTACACGCGCTGGGTCACCTGCTGATTCTTCTAATCGTGCATAATCGAACCAAATATCATAGTTTTTGGGGCTTTCTTCTAGCTCCTGTTCGTATTGAACACGTCTTTTGCCGATGACAACGTCCTCTATGCCTGCTTTATCGCCGTATTGTTTTTCAAAATTGGTGTATTGGTTATATAAGGATTGAGACTTGCTTTTAGGCAAGCGGTCAAGGCCATATTTGAAGATGACACGAGCTCTTTCATACTAAATTGAAACATCAAAAAATGCATTAGATACATTACAAATTGCCTTCAGCATATAAAGTCAACAACTGTAATTCACCTCTTTGCATTTAATCTCGAACTTTGCAAATGCTACTAATAACTTTTGATCCAATTTATCATCACCCAAAAACTCTAAGCCTGCTGTATAGATTTCTCGACATTTGTTCAAATTGTTGTGCTCTTCTTCAAATTTAGCCCATCTAATCCAGTTGGCTGGTTCAGGATGAATACTGACAAAACGTTCATATATAGCACGAGCACGTTGCTTTTCATTATAACGCAATTCCATTTTGATATAAGCCATCCAAGCATTTTCTGAGGGCTCCCACTTCATCCAGCGTTCAAACACATTTCTTGCCTTGGGCACTTCTCCCAATGTTTCTTCCATATAGGTATATTTGTACCAAAACTGATCAACACGAGGCAGGAGGGTAGTGGCACGATCGAGTAAGTTTCTCGCGTGATTGATACTGCGATTCTTCAATTCCATATCGATATAACGTAACCAAATAGCGTTATTTCGCCATTCCACATCCAAGGCACGCTCAAAGACAGAACGAGCACGTTGAAATTCCATTTGACTTTCTTCCCAGTTAGCATATTTGATCCAATTACTGATATTGAGCCGATTTTTACGAATGTTATCTTCAAACTCTTTACGTTTACGTTGACGGAATTCACCAAGTTCTTCTAAATCAGCAATTTTTTGTTGAGGGATGCTGTGCGTTGGTTCGAGTCGACGATCGTGAGCTTCGCGCAGAATCTGCTCAGCTGTGATTTGTACAGGGGCGGCACTCTTGTTCTTGACCTAATGTCAACGGAAAGACAATGATAATAAAACAAAAGTGTTGAACAATGACGGATGCGTTAGTATTCAAAAAAAAAAAAAAAAAAACTGGGGCGAGTGTAATGGATTATACATGTGCTTACCTTTGGCGGTCTGGGATTTTTCCCAAATCCACTTGTTGTTTGCTTTGGATCCATTGATATGAATTAAACGATGAGTGAATGAAAAGAAGGTTAATAACGAACTGTTCAAAGAATTCAATTTTCAAAATTTCGTGCTGCTGCTTTTTCGGAGGAGTAATAAAGATAGCAGTCCTTTTACCATGAATTGCTATTTATATGGAATGCACTGCTAAAAGAGGCTGTCTTAGCTAAATCGCTACGTCAAATGAACAGATACTTTGATATCAGACAATGATAGGGTGCTTTGTCGTTGAAGTTTTCATAAAGATAACGGCTATGGATACTTATGTAGACCTTTCACAAGCGTGCTTTGACTTGAACGGTCATTGCGCTGATCTGATTGGTCGAAAGTGTCAAGCAAGCAACGAGTCATGTTTTTTAAATGCGACCCCCCTACGGTTTTCCACTTACTCCACATTTAACAATCTACTAAATACGATGAGGTGCCGTTTACTTCGAGATTTAAGGAATCGTCAAGCAGTTGCCAACAGTGAGATCACTCGGCAAGCTTTTAAATATATTACTCGCAATGAAACTTTACCGGCTCGTGTCCGTCATCAAGCTCAACTTCAATTGAACGCTATGCCCAAAAACACTTCCCCTGTACATGTTCATAACCGTTGTGTGGCCACCGGTCATGGAAGTGGTATCATTCGTGATTTCAGACTTTGTCGAATTCAATTTCGTCTGAAGGCTCTGAACGGTGAACTTCCGGGCGTCAAAAAGGCATCGTGGTAAAAAGTCGCATGGAAAACGTTCGCCATACCCTCTATTTAATCAACCTACAGCCCGAACTATATATATAACAAACAACAACCAAAACAACAGCAGCTTTCTTTTGTATATTATAATGCCAGATACTCCAATTTGACTAATTAGACAGCCTTGATTTTGTAAAATAAATCTGAATCTAGCCCTGAAATGAATTATTTCTTCGTATGACAGATGGTATAAAGGATATTGTTCCGTTCAGAAAAACGGACCATGATGGTTGTTTATCCTATGTGATTCGTTTTTGGGTGGGTAAGGTATCTAAGTTTCGAGAATGGTCATCGTTTTGGCAATGCTCATACTCACCTTCCAGCCGTAGGGTATAAGAGGTATCGGTGTCAGAGAACCTGGCTTGTGGTATTCCGAAACAAACTGTTGTATATACAAATATGCTTTCCATATTAAACTTGCCGTTATGCGCAAAGGATCCTAATGGCACTTGTAGCAGCTTTGTTATTTCGTACTGAGATACTTATACCAATAAGGACTAAGCAAGCTCTTTTATATCCTGTGTTTATTTCGCTGTTAACATTTCGCTCTTGCATATAGATCACAAACACTACAGGAACATAAAACATATCACATAATTCATATAATATACGTCCAATCACTCACCATTTACCACATTCTATTTTCAAAATGAAGGCCTGTTTACAACATGAAAGCATGTATGTTATCCGAAATGTCTGCATTAGTTACTACGCATATAGATATTAGCCATGTCCAATGTAGGGTGCTTCGACACAAATTCCTATAGATTGGATCCCACTTTGGTCAGCATCTTGTTCGCTGTTACTGCACGAGCAAGACTTGCAGTCCACAAATAGAGATCATTGCGAGGCAGAAAAGCGGTCTATCTTTCTTCGATAAGACAATAGGGCAGTCGGTTAGGTCTTAACAACAATCAGTGGGTGGTGGGAGGATGGGTGCGCAAGTTCTATAGGTACCGGTCCCTGCTAAAACATTCTCTGATGCTCTTTATACGAAAAAAAGTAGTTGAGCAATAAGTTTTTGAATCAGATTTCGATAACGATCGTCTATTCTAGCGTTGTGCCTTTTCACACTTCATTGGATTTGGTGGTTTTCATTCGGTATGATAATAGGCCTGAAAATAACTGATTGTCACCTCTGGCATGTAGCAGTTAAGTAAAGTCAATTCTTGGCATCGCTTACAAAATTGCAAACAGTTTCAGCCCAGTCTTCCGATTCACTCACTCTTCTGCGAGTCAGACCATATAAATTGAATGTGAGCTATTGTTGAGAGACCGATTTGATGTACGTATGGGTATACATAACTCTCGTTCGTTTGGGCACCAGCGGTCTTTATCAACTCAGGTATCACGAAATAGAAAGTGCGGAGTAGAGTGAGGACGGGTTTATAAGGGAGTGATGTATATAGTATGAATTCCCGAGCTGAGCATAATCCCTTACGAAAAGATCCTTCTGATGCGGATACATGATTATACAGACTATACTAAATATTAACAAGCCAATGTGTAAGGCTCGTTTGAACGCTGTTTCTCATGAAACATAAAGTGAAAGATAACACTTTACCCCACCTGCAGATTTTCTTCATTTTCTGCAAAAGAACAAGAAATTTTTTTGTAAGAAAACCGGGACTATAATCAGCAACAGTGATCTGATCCATTATGCTTATCCTTGAACAACAGGCGATGCACATTATAGATGGGTTTATCGTTATATGGAGTGCGGTTACACTGATGTGCAAAACAAGTTACCAATGATACATGCACAGACGCATTCTATAGATCCTTACCGACGGAAGGATGCAAAAGTGGTACGGTGATGAAGAGACATTAACTCTGTTATTTTTTTGTTCCAGACCTTGAATAAACAGAGTTTGCTTTGTTTTGGTTTTAATTTTTTTGTTTTTTGTTTTTCTGTCTTTGCCATACAGAATGATCTGGTGTATTCACTATCAGACCTTATTTCAATAACCACATTCACACTATAAATGAAATGATAACTGGGTTGTGAACTTGCGCGTTCTAAATACACGTGCAACGAATGGTTCGTTAGTAGAGATGATTCAAAGAGAGGGTCTCCTTCTTCTCACTCTCCCCATCCCCAATTTCTAACGTTGCGAAATGATGTCTACAATTTTTTGTATTTGTATTATTGCTGTCATATGTTCATCTCAAGGATTTGTTTGTTGCAGGGCAACTCATCTTTTTTAAGCTTTTTTCGTAATCGAAAAGCATATGTTTCTATAGAAAAAACGCTTCTGAGCGGAGATCAGAATATGACGTATTTTTTGCATAGCTCCAAAAAAAGAAACGCTCGGACCAGCAGCAGCTTTTACAATGGCATAAGAAAATCTTTAGCAAGAGGAAGAGCAAGCAGGCACAAGAGGTCTGCTCGTTTGCTCAGCAAAAATACCAAAAAAAAACACGCTAGAAAAACGCGAAGTTTCATCATTTCTAAAGTGTAAGCTTGAGAATAGTGTTTATACAAGTTCATTAATGATAAAGAATAGTACGACATTACAAGAGTACTCTATGAAAAGAAATTAGCACAAGAGAATGAAAGTATAGAGTTGAATCAAACAGATGTAACAATAGAATAAGAATAGATTAAAGGCAGATAAAGTAAAAACCAAAAAATATCTAGTAAGAGTTGACTAAAGAGATATGTATATGTAAGCTGTATAAGTTAAATAACATGAAAAGAAAGAGAACAGAAAGAAACAAAATTTTAAAAGTATGAAATTAATGATCAACATAGGCTAAGGATAAGCCTCCAGGAACAGATGTACGATGGTTGGTATGGTATGGATTTTGTGGTTCGTCACAGGATGAAGATGGTGAAGATAAAAGGACGCTAGACACAGGGCTTGGTGGAAATGTGTTTTGTGGTTGAGCAAAAGGAAGGGAAAAATTCTGAGACGGTTGATCGGTCGATGTGGAAGGATTGCGGTTTTGATAGGAAGACATCATCATTTGCTGCGAGTGAATGGGTTGTTGTAAAGTGGTCCAGTGCTG
Organism: Mycotypha africana; assembly: GCF_025528875.1. Taxonomy (NCBI): domain Eukaryota; kingdom Fungi; phylum Mucoromycota; class Mucoromycetes; order Mucorales; family Mycotyphaceae; genus Mycotypha; species Mycotypha africana. The sequence continues at coordinate 2,548,343 of NW_026515725.1, read as the reverse complement.
CAGCGGTTCACTAACGTTTGTGGACGGCGATGTAATAAAAACACTGGGTTGTGAGTTACTGATTTCGTAATCATTGAGCACTGAATAATGATGGGAAAGAGGAAAATAGACACAGACGTTAGTCTACACATATTCATTACTGTGGATAAAATAAAGCACAAGCCAGCAACTTACAAGGCGATGCGATGGTGATGCCTTGACCCTTTGCTAGTCTTCGGATCATGATCTGTTGTTGTAATTGTACTCTCTTCATTTCTTCAAAGCCTTGTATTAAGTTTGTAAAATTTTCTTGCAAGACACGAAATTGTTGGAGCAGATCAGCTTGCGATAATTGTACCATAGCAAAAGAAGCATGGATATCGCCCGTTTCACGTCGAAGAAGCTCAGAATCCATAGCTTTGCGTTTAATGTCTTCTAATAAGTCGAGACGTCCTCTTTGAAACTTGGGATGCGAGAATTCCCATATTTCATTTTCGTTATTGCCTCTTTGACCACGAGGAGATTTGTTTATCTTGTGGAAGCCGTACATATTTAATTGTCGAACAAAGCTGGAGAAGTTAGAGTGCTTGAAGTGCTCAGGCAACACTTCTTGAGCAAAACGTGTGGCATTGCAGACCAAAAACGACGAACCACTCGGATTCCAAGAGATCAGATGCTGGTTACGACCGTCACCAACCATGCTGTAGACAGGAAGGGGAGAGAATGTGTTAGTACCTACTTGTTCCTGAGTTTGTAAAAGAAAAGAAAAAAAAAAAAAAGGTGGGGGAGGGGGAGAAGAGCAGTAGTCATTTCGTTTACCTAAAGAGTTTGCTAATAAAAGTACTAACGCCACGCTTTGCAGATCGTCGATGGTTTTCTTCAGTAGACCAACTACCATCTCTGGGTGATAGCGGGGAATTTGAGGAGCCAGCAGAAGATATGCTACAGCGGCTGTTACGGTGAGCGTATGGATTATAATGCTCTGAATGAGGTACAGATATATGTAATTGTTCGGGTCCGGACATTGTAAACAATGATTAGGATTTTTAAGTAATAAGTTTAAGCTATTTTATCGGATTTGATTTTATTGATAGAATATAATGAATAGAAGAAACCAGGTTTATCAGAAATCCTTGCTCTTTTTATTTGATTTTTTGGGCCAAGGTAAACCTTAAGCAAGAAAGATAAAAAAGCAGGCTTGTTTCATATTTCGCAGGGTTTGCAATTGAAATGGATTATATTGGTTAAATTTCGTTTGAATCTTCCCGTTCTGCGTACTTTTAATTTCTTACGTATTTTCTCTGTCTCTGCTATACATTAGCCTGCTCTTTCCCCTGTGCGCACATTAACTGTAAACAAAAATTCTGTTTAGTGGCCTGATGCACAGCGCGCGCTGAGGCTATGAAGTTTTGTGTGTAACAATGGTACTCGAATGCACGGTTTCAGTTTTTGTCTTGAAATATCAAATAAAAAATGACCATGAAGTAACTGAAAAAAGAGAGACGTTTTTCGAGTAACAAAACGAATGCAATAGGGAATGCTTTCATTTCTTTTTTTTTTTTGCATAAAATTTGGGGCTTGATTTCGACTCTGAAAATAAGGTACCAAAAAAGAAAACAAAATGGAAAATTTTACAGTTGTCTTTCATTTTTTTCTACTATGATGAAATCCCTTCAGAATACTGTTCCCTTCTTTCGCTTATTTTAATGCAAATCTTAATAAAAAAAAAAAAAAAAAAAAAGTTCAGTTGACGTTCCGGAAAACGGATATGGAAGTTCAAACAATCAAAGTTTTTGCCTATCAAAAATTTACAATTAACGAATAGTTTCTTTTTTCTGTCACTGGTATGTTCTGTTCCGAATTCAGAAACCAGTGACGCATGCGACCCTTAAGGAATCAGCCCTGATCATTATGATAGCTGTCAATTCAATAAAAACCTTTTTGTGTAACGTTTCGCAATCACAGTTTGTGTTCAGTAACAGTTTAGCGACAAAGAGGAGAGATAATCCTAACCCTAATCGCTAGTGAACAAAAAAAAAAAAAAAAACAAAGCTTCTTTACCAAGAAGAGAAAGGTTGAATTACCAGAAAGCTATGCGACAAAGGTTATTATCAAAGGATCTTCTGACACTGATAAAATTAAATCTCGGCACTGTTTTTGTCAACAAAAAAAAAAAAAAAAAAAAAAGAGGGGGCAACCTACCCTTACGTTCATAAAATCCCGAAATTTGGGATCAAAAGACTGATACATGCGGTAAGCATCAAGTAATCTCTACCAAATTGCCTTTTTTTGAGAGATCCTCCGTTAGATGGGATTCTGAGACGCAAAAACAAAAAAAGAACCATTTCAACAGAGACATCTATGACGCGGCTCACCAACCATGCTACTTGCGTCTTGTTGAGGCAGAGCTGATCTCGTTGAGAAAAACTGGTTAAAGACAAGACAAGCCTTATAAATGGCATGAATGAACATTGAAAATGCATACATGTAGCAGGAAAGCTTCATTGTTACATTATTGAAGGAATGTTCTTCATCAAAGTAAACAGTAATTGTTTAATCCATGTAAGCTTGCCTGGAAATGAATTATATAGGAATGTTTCAAAAACCCGTATTGTTCGTGCATTCAATATTGTAACCAACAAAAAAAAAAAGAAAAGAAAATAGCCCTCGTTCATGATGGGGTTTATTTTTTAATAACTTATTACGCTTGCTGAACCTCGCTTTCCCTAATATTAAATGCCTAGGTCTTTTGCATTTTGAAAATTGGATTCTTGGCTTACGTTGTGCGGAAATCAAGCCACTATCATGTTTCGATACAAAAATAGCAACACAAGCAATTGAATGGTTTTAATAAAAGTAAAGTTCTTCTTTTTTCTGATGACGAATGCGCGGATTTCCAAGCGATACAGATTGGAGTATCTGTAGAATGTGCTGGCTATGGTAACTTTGCTTGATGGCTGGCATAAGCAACGTTTCTTCCTCCTCTGTAAATACAGGTCTCATACGCATGACTACACCAAATCCTGTCTTCTTTAGGCTTTTCTTGAACGTGTTATACCTTTCTTTTGGTTGAGTTTGCAGCAGTGACTGAAATTGCTGGCGACTTTGCATATCAACTAATCCATCTAAAATCAACATAATAAATCTAAAAATAGTAGCCTGCTGAGTCTCGCCTTCACTTTCTGCTGTTGTTGCTGCTGTTGATGATGGTATTACTTCAAAAGCATCATTTCTACGGCGCACCTGCGCATCATCGTTGGTTGGCAATGAACACATGTGGAATAAAGTTAAGACGGACAGACTTCTTCTTGAAATCGAATCTTCTGTATTTAAAAGTGGATAATACACTGTTTCAGGCTCCATTGCTACTGCTGCTGCTGTCGCTGCTGCTGCTGTTCCTACTTCTGTAATTTTTGGTGGGGAACTCGGCGACAAAGCGATTTGGGGCTCTTTCTCCTCAGGATTTGACTCCGCCTTACTGATCTTCTTCCTTAGTCTTTCTTTTTTAAACCTTCCTTTTACAATAAGATCCTTTAATGCGGAGTACGAGCGTGGCTGATTTTCTCTCTTACTTATTTCGCCCCAGTGAGTGAGATCCTAATGGAAAAAGACGCGCATAATCATAAGCGCATTTTTTTTTGTTAGTCTACGCTAAAAGAAAGAGCTTGTTCGAACATATTGAACATATTACCTGTAACATCTTGACCAAGTTGGCCACATAATACTTGCCATGCTTGTCAGCCGCATCATTAGTAGAAGACTTCAATTGTACTGATAATAACTGGATAACATGCAATACAATAAAATAGGCTTTGGTATCTAATTTATACGGATAAACATTTGTGAGATATTAGGTTTGTTTGTTAATACATAAGCTCGGATCTTCTGTTATCATCAAAATAATGGTACCTTCATTTCTGAGTTTTTGAACAAAAGGTATAATTGTGTGGTCATCGTGATTGTTCATGATGGTAGAAAATTCGCAAGAATCGTAAAGTCTTCCAAGAAAATACTGTAACAAGTTCTTGTACTCTGCGGGTACGGCCAAAGAATGAGCTGGATATAGGACTCTTCTAAAGCATTCTGAAATAATTTGACATTCAGACGGATGAGTCCATAAGGATACGAGATTATACGACCATTGCGTTGAATATTGAGTGTTCTTTGGGTGAGAAAGAAAGAGAAAAAAAAAAAAAGTTATGCCTATCCCTATGCGACAAAGAATAACAAATCCATAAAATACATTTGGTTTCCCTTTACCTTGAAAAGATCGTCCGTTAAACCAGTGGATAATCCGCAAGTATGAAAAACATCGCACCAACCTGCCAAAAGCGCGTTATCGTAGCTTCCTTTATTCGATACTGATGAGTTTTCGCCATCTTCTTCGTTTGCAAGCGTAAATAACCCATTCAACCCTCCTGTGATATCAATAAATTCACGCGTTACAGGAAGCGGCTTATCAATCAGACTGCGCATTAAAGGATACCATAGAGCTTGTAATCGCCAGTCTATTCGAATAAATGACATCAGTTTTACGAGCTCTATCTCTCTCTCTCTCTCTCGGCTTAAGCTTGTCAATTTGTAAAGAATTTCTCTGTCATTTTACCATGTTGTTTGCGTAAATTTTCAAACACATTGCGCAGCTTCGAGTAGATAGTGGATGATATTGTCAGTTGTTGTAAAGCATGTTGTACTATATGCGTGAACCGTTGGATATATGCGAGCGCTAATTCCCAATCTTGACCACGTATGTCGTAATTTGCATAAGAAGGATCAAGTAACGTTTTGTACCTGAGGTCCATGAATTTGGTCAGCCTTTCTATGAATAATTCAGGCGAACAATAAAGAACAACAGGGAGATCGCGTTCGTTTGGATCACTATCATTCGCCCACATCCAGTTATGATCGCCTTTATTGCACGCTGACTGCAATTGCTTTATTGGCTCAGAAAACGCGTTCAAGAGATGTAGGCCAATCCTAATTCCACTAACTGAACGAAATCGATGTGTTTCCTGGGAGATTTCAGACTCAACAACTAGCGGGTGTGCTAAACTCTGTAAAATCAAGTGTTCCAAAATATCTTTGGGATTCAATATGGACATAGACTGATCGACTAGAGAATTGGGTAGGGAAATAAACGGAACACCCTTGGAAAATTCCTGAAAGAATAAGAAAAAAAAAAAAAAATTAGTGTCAAAAAAAAAGTTTTGCGACAATGACGAAAATGTAAAAGATCAATAACGTACCATCGAACAGCAACTTTTAATGAATCGAATGATATTCTCTCTGTGAATGTCAAGGTCTATCAAATTGTTTTTTGTCGAGAATAATACGTCTCTGATAACTCGTAATAGCAATGTTTCATGGAAATCCACACCTTTACCAAACGTCCTCAAATGTCCAAGCTTATTCAAAATTGGAACTATGGCTTTATATTGATTCTTATTTTCAAAGCTATTCAATACCAATTGACGAATAACCTCGTAAGGCCAAATCAAAGACAGCTATTGATGGAAGGATTTAGATAAGATGAATACAAATATCAGGTGCTTTGTGTATTCAGCACGAACAGCGTATAATATACTTACCACTAACAGTTCTTTAAACACCTTATCTGATAATATCTCAGTCATATTCTCATCATCTTCAACAGATGTGATTTTATTGCATACTTTGGTTAGTTTAGCTTCGAAAGGAATATTCCAAACAGCAATTGTTCCAAAAGTCGGCGACACTGAATCATAAAAAGGGCTATTTTTAAAACACAAGAAGAGTAAAAGGATTAGATGTGGCTATTTCAATTATAACTGCTATACAGCGAGAATAGTTTACCTTTTAGAGAACATATAATCTCTAAGCTGAACTAATTGTATGTCTGATTTGCTATTCTCTAAACACTTTAAAAATAATTTGCAAAGGTTCTTTTCAAACCAAAAAAAAAAAAAGTTCGCAGAAATGGAGAGTCCAGATCTTTGTTAGCATGTGCTACTGTTTGTATTTATGTTTAATTATTAGACATTTGCTAGATTTACCATAAGTGTCATCGATGGATTCTCGTACTTTGACAATTCGTATAGTTGCACATGTTTCAGAATATGATCAAATAGAACAGATAGCATATTTTCTTCAACTGCCAAGACGACAAATATATCTACGCATTTCGCTTCGTCTATATCACTAGTACAAATTAGTTAAGAGGTTGAAATCAGACCATTTTCATACTTTTCGTAAACAATCTGTCAAATAAAGTTTTTTTTTCTGCAGTTGGTACCTGATCCATAGATCAAAGAATTGCATCATCACTTTCAGAACAGATATCCAATTACTCGAGCAATATTTAAGGGTGTAGCAGCACCAAAGTTTACAGTTGAGCAGGTTATCATCGTGGTGACCCTGGAGACGGCTATTTTGGATGTGATTCTCTAAGCAGCCCAGATTCGAAAAGAAAGGCTCTTTTATAGCTTGTTTGCCTAGCATTGTCAATGATCTGCGTTTGAGATGAGAGCAAATCATCATAAACATCCTTTCATGCGAGCTAAGCACTTTACTCAGCTCGTCTCCCAAAGATCTTTCCCAGTCATATTTTAGAGAATCGTGTTTCTCCATTCTATGCCACAAACGAAATATTGGGTTATGCTGACAATCAGTAGAAAAGCAATTGACGGATTCTCGTTCTTTTTTCTTTTTTTTACCTGATATTATTACATAAAAGATAGGGCACTGCGATCTGTTCCTGCTGTTGCAGCTGGACTTCCAATTGCATAAAGCTTTCTGCATTATCTCTAGTGATGGGTACTTCCTCTATTATTAACTTGTAGATGGCGGAATATACAAAGTTAAGCGAGTCGAACTCTGAGCTTTTGTTGCTCTCTACCTCATCTGCGATCTGTGCCGCTACTTTGAACAGCGTTGATGTACTGTATCTCATTATATCTTTCAGTTCTGGTTTATATTTGACTCTCTGTGCATTTTCCTTGAAACACTCATAAAATGTAAACATTATCTTAAAAAGATGTTCTATGATTTGTTTGTTTTTTTTAGAATAAATATTATCCTTCATCTTTAAAAACATAAGCTGTATATTCGCTAATACCTCGATTTAAACCTACGAATCAGTTGTTAGTGGAAGGAGCTTACTGATAATTGATGAATAATTGTGGATATTAGCTTATACTCACACAAATCTTTACGTAGCTCTGTGATTAGCCAACTGCCAGCATCTTCTGTTTCATTACTCTGTGTAGATTTGTGCCATATTTTTATATATATCGTGTGCATATAGTCAACAGGTCGCAAGAACCTCAAGCAAGATTTGATGATGAAGTCCAAAGCAGTCTAAATGAGTAGCAATGCAAAGACATTAAGCATACTGAAATGAACAGCAATACTGAGCAATAACTTACTTGGTAGTCCAGCTTCCATAACTCGCGATATAAGTAATGATACAGGTCAAAATGCTTGATGATGTGATGAAAAACACGAAAATCCACACCAATTTCAAAACGAGGAACATCAAAATCAACCTCAAAATCTATTCAAAGAGCAATACTAATTCAGATTTTCTACTTCATGCTAAACGCTCAAAATGAGTCATAAGCAATATTACCTTCATAATTGAGAACAGCGCGAAACAATACTCTATTCAATGATTCCTTAGCTTCAGCAGTAGAATTGAAATAATCCAAAGTTGATTCTAAACTTTCTATCAAGGATGTCGGCTCTCTATACAAGATAACACAGACGGATCAATTCATTAAACTGTTCTTTCAACCAAGAAAAAAAACAACAACACATTTATATTGATACAATACATGTCGTCTTCAGGAGCAATCTTCTCTTTGCCGAGAAATAGTTTATTATGTATGAGTTTATCCGCACACTCACTTTCAAGCCAACCGTTGATATCAGCCTATCGTGCAGCAAATTGTTACTATATACGAATGACATATTATGCTTAAGATGAATTAGAAGGGGAGACAGCAAAAAAGCATACTTTGAAGGCCAAGTCCAACTCTTCCACGGTACTCATGATGATCGATGAGATTCGCTAACGGATGATCTATGTTGACCCAAGACTTTATGCAAAAAAAAAAAAAGGCTTTCTAAATAAAAGAGAGTTGGCAGTTGTAGATAAACTCCGCGTAGTTTAATATGGTTGTTGATGACAGCTTTATCTGCCAAAATTACATATCCTTTTCATTTCCTAAATTCGAACGGCTCGATTATACGAAATCAAAATGGACGGACCAGCAGAAGAACGAATCATGGCCTATATTGAGAGAAATATGGACATTATTCCTTATAAAACTTTACGCCACGGTGAAGTTGATTTGAGTACAGAAGAAAAGTTGAGTAATATGCGATCGACTCTGCGCAACGATCCTGGACTCTTCCTGAGCAAATGGGGAAAACACTTATCGCAGAATACATTGAAACTATTTGAAATTATGAAAAATGATTATGAAGTAAATTTTTATTTGGATTTACTGCTGTATAACCACAATGACAATAAGGATATTATGGAGGATGTGGAGAGGGATGGTGTATCACGGACACAAATGAAGTTGCCCCGAAAATCTGCTATGCAAGTTCTAGCACATAACAGACGCTATGAATACCTTCAACGCCATTTAAGGCATTCAGATTACTTTTCTGATGAATCTATACAGTTGAGAGAACCGGTGTTATACGAAGAATATATTGGTCAGTATGTGCCGGACAAAGAAAAGTATAAACCATTTGACAAGGAAATGACACTGGTCAGTCGAATATACAATAATATGGATCGAAAATATGTTGACGATCACGTACAAATGCAAAAAGCTATACTAGACGAGCAATTTGAAGAAGAGGAAGAAGATGAATTCGAAGACGAGAAAGAGAAAGAGAACGTGGCTGATGAGTCACTTCGATCAGCCCAATCTTCAGAAAGGTTGAACGAAGCTGAGCCACAAGACTCCATGACGTATAATGCAACGGACAATATGGAGGAGGAACCAATGAATGAAGAAGAGGAAAGGGAAAGACTCGAAAAAGAGATGGAAGAATTGATGCTTTTCAGAGAAGAAAAGAGAAATGAGCTATTACGATTGTTAGAAGAGAAATTTTTAGCAGGCAAAGATAAGGTATGCTGACAATCTTGCGTATTTAATCTTTGGTACATAAGAATTCTCATATCATCTTTTTGCAGGACTTTCGTTATGAGCAAGTGGATTATAACGAGGTAATATGGTTAAACAACTGTTTATGAATTAGGCACTATTTTGCTCAGCGTCATCTTTCCAACATTAGGATTATGACGATCTACGTCAATTAGAAGAAGATATGCAAGATCGCTATTTCGAGGAAGATGATTGAACGAATATCCAAACTATCTCATATACCCACATCCATACGATCTCAGTGAAATAAAGATGAAGCAGTACATGTGATCTGTTATTTGGTCACCCGAATACCTTTTTTCGCGAGGTATTGCAAATATCCATGGCAATAACTTGCTGCTCTAGAGTTTATACATGAACGATACAAACACAGGCTCGTCCTGCCTGCGAAGATGACAGGGTATGCAATGCTACCTCCTATTCATCTTTGGATCAAGTAAATCACTGACGGATTTCCATTGTTATCCTCGTGTAACAAAAATCCTGTATTCAGCACCTACCCATTGTTTCGTTAAGACATAGGCAGAGGAATTTCTTTTGTTTGTTTCTTTTTCCTTTTTCTCTTCCCTTCTTACTTAACTTTACTTACTACACCCTATTTTATACAACCCAAACATGGAGTTTGAAACAGATCAACCGCGAAACAATAAGAGACCGGATCGTTATTATACTCCACCAGCCAAAATTCCAGACAATACATTTGTTCATGCATCGCGTATGAAAGTTAATTTAAAAGAAGAGTAACAAAATTAGAAGCTAAGATCAAAATGGGGACTATGCTCAGGAATAACTTAACAAAAAAGTATAATATCCTACGTGACAATAGTATATGAACCTACTCCACCTCCAGAGACAGTTACATTCAAAAAAGCAAGTGTACCTAAAAAGGAATCTTGCTGTCTTGCATGGTAAACTAAAAATACGCATCAATAACATCATATGATGTGCAAAAACATCATTTAAACGATCCGTTTGTTTCTTCATTTTTGTTGTACATATAGCGTACTGTTTTGCTGCCTTTGCCTTGCAGTTAAAGGAGAAGAAGGATCCCAATCACCTACCAGAACTATCAGTACGTCACAAGATCGGCAAGCAATAGAGACATCAGAAAAATGCTAGTTAATCAAAAATTCATCGTTCATTTCCACTAACAAGCGCTTCACTCACGAATATAAAAATGCCATTAGCGCTGCCCCTTTTTATTGATATTTACAAGAAAAACTATTTGAATATAATCGATTCATTCAAATTGTTTGAATAAAAAAGCAATTCGCCCTTTTTAGAGAATCATACTGTTTAAATTTTGTGCGAGTAAGTCTTCACTTTCGCAGTTTTCATGGTGGTTCAAGCTCTTTAACTCTATGCACTGTCCTTCTAGACTATCATTGTGGTCGTCGCTATCATTGTAGTTTTTAGCATCGGAAATATGAATTTGATCTAGCGCATGGATTAATGCATCTTGTGGTTGTTGTACGGTCATCCTTTTTTTCTTATTGATGTTACTCGTCAACAGTCTAGCAGACAAAACCGGAATACGGGACGCTCGTTTACTATAGCAGAAACGGTGGCTGTTATGACAATGGCGGAGACAGCTACGTCTAACATACGGTGTCCTTTTTAAATTTCTACCACAACTATTATTACGTTGGTTATGATAGCGTGGTATTAACGACGGTGATGGAAAGAGTTTCTCCAAAAGCCGAGTATGTTGCGAAAAATCAAAACCATGACTAGAACTCACTCTGGCATTCATCTTTTGTGCTAAACAGTCTGAAAAAACAGTCTCTAACATAAAGGGGTTACTGTCTCTAGGCGAAGGTGGAGGGGCCTTTAAGAATGTTTCCGTTTCATGAGTAACCGTGCTACTGTTTAGTTCTTGAAAAGTAGGGTTAGGCCATTGACCATCCTCTAATATCCTTATGGAGCTCATGACACTATATAGTAATACTGTGTTTGGGAAAAGGAAAGAGATGAAATCAATTCCATATGTACTGAAAAGAGAAAAAAAAAAAAGGAAAAAAAAAAAAAAAAAGTTGGATTTTGAACAAACTGCAAGAAAAAAAAAAAAAAGTCGAGAACTCCATGTTGCATTTAAAATTTGCTTTTTTGATTGGCGCTTTATTTTATGAGGGCCTATGTCTGTTTTTCTATCCTCATTTATCGGCTCTGTTTCAAGCAAGCGAACATGTATTGAATTTCAGACGGAAAGCAATCGATTAGCTCTTGATGCCTTCTATGTAGACTCTTTTCTAACTATCTCAACTGATCCATCCTAATTTTTAGAAACATTGTTCTATGAAAGGGAGCGAATCCCTAGGTCTTTATTTCGCAATGTCTATCCAATAGAAGGGTTTTTTTAAGAACTAATTGTAATGCTGATTCACGTGATAATTGATAGCTATGTCGTCGCCTTCAAGCATTTTATTGCACACAGGACATTCTACTTTACGAATCTGGTTTCCCTTCAACAAAGTACTCGCATCCACGGGCGCATGTCTCGGCTGCTGCTGCTGTTGCTGAGGTTGAAGCATTCCATTTTGAGCATTGTTTGTCATACCTAAGTGAGGCATAAAATGAAAAGGCTGATTTGGCTGTTGATAGGATGAAGATGGCTGTTGAAACTGATTGTTACTGCTGTTATACATTGAATTTACATTAGATTGAGGTGTTGGCATACTAAAAGGACTAGTTGATGCACTAAAAGCATTAGAATTCATTACTGTAGGCGTATTACTGGTGGGTGACATCATGGATGTTTTGTTACTATTGTTATACAAGAAATCGTTTGAAGAGGGAACTGTTGAAAAACCGTTTGCAAAACTAGTCTGTGGGGCATAACTGTTGAGCGAGTATGGCTGCTGAGAGATGGATGATGTTATACCAAAAGAACTTGTAGGTTGCTGAGGAGACTGAGCCGAAGTGGGTAAAGGAGGAGAGAAGGGTTGTTGTGCTTGGGAATACGTATCTGATATGAACGGTTGATTCTGTGATAAAGAAATTGTACTATGTGCAGGTGTTGGCTGTGTAGAGTTTGAAGAGTTTTGTTGATATTCCCAAGGTTGTTGCTGTTGATTAGGGAAGTTGGACTGTGAAGGGTTTAGAGAACCATATCCAGTGGGGTTGTAATTAGAACTGAATGGTTGTTGAGGGGTGCTGTTTCCCATATTTGATGGCAAGTAGTTGCCATTACTACCAGCAGTATTTTGCTGTTGTTTGCGAAATGGGTTGTTATCCATCGAGGATCCTTTTTAAGCCTTGGTCAGGAAAAAAGAAGGAAAAGGAAGCAGAAGTCGGTAATACGAAAACCTCAATTCTGCTTTCCCTTACGTACAAAAAGTCACAGCGAAGATTTGCATGAAAGAAATATCCTGCGTTTTTTAAAATCACGATCAAAAGGAATCAGTGACAGATACGAATACTGTACATACACCTGGCTTCGAATAAAAAATATCTCTGCTGTGCTTGAGCGTCTTTAATGAAAGGATTTATACACCCTTTATGAACTGCTATTAGATGCATGTAAAAACTTTCACTGATCCTTTTTTTTTTTATAGAAAAAGAAAGCTGACGAAGTTTTGCAGAGGCCCCTAATTCAGATGAACTGGCTAATGGAGTATACTCGTTCATTGTGGTATCAAAGGGACATTGAGAACACTTTTTCTTTGTTTATAATAATGTTATCGAATATCAACAGATAACCATCAGTCCTTTCAAGCTTAATCGCTGTTCAGAAACAGGCACGAAACTGGTGCTACTTTCGAAAGTTATACAACAACAATAATTGGTGAACATTTTCCCGAGACTGGATCAATTTCCACGCTGTAAGATCATTTACCGGCACTTTTGGCCTCTTCAACTTCTCAAGATTAGACGTCGTCATCAAGCCCATAAAGACTCAGTAAAAAGTGCTAAAATCAAAACTACCCAACATTTTATGGGAATACTTTTAGCAATTGGAAAATGAAGTCTTTCCAACAAAACAGGAACAAAAAGACAATTATGATTTGTGTCAATGACGCACAGAAAAGCTCAAACTGGATTAATTGCTCGAAAATGGAAAGATTGAGATTTTTCCTTCCCCGTGAAATCATGATTCAGTGGCAGGCAACCAATAAGTAAATACTATGAATAAATCATACAAAGTATTAAACGAGACCATTTTCTGTGGTCTCGGCATTGTAAAAGGTACTTCCAAGGCAATTTCTATGTACGTGTAAGAGTTTAGAAAATGAAATAGATGTGAATTAGCCTTATCAAATATGTAAATATTTTATGAGTCAGTTGCTTGTATACCTGTAACCGCTTTCACGTAACTTGCAGTCCATATTTATACAGCGGGGAATGGGCCTGCACGACCACTCAGAATTTTTGTTTTTCTTCTTCGAAAACTGGTATAAAAGCGCGCAGCTTGTTTGATCTTTAACAATCTTTCCCCTGTGTATTGTTTCCTTTTTCTACCGATTTTCTGCACCCCTTTGTATATTCCCTTACATAGATATCTACTTTATTTAACTATTTAATTTTTGCATGAAAAGTAAGGACGGTACAACGACAGTCCAAATAGAAAGATCTGCCACCTGGTCCCTTTTTGATAATAAAAATCAGAAAAATGCAAAGAATGACAGCCGTGACAACAGCACAAAGTCGAAAAGAAGCAAACGTCCGAAAACGCCAAAAGTATCAATGCTGAGGTTATTTCGATTCTCCACATTTACTGAACGCATTCTATTATGTTTCGCAACAATCTTTTCAATCGGCGCCGGCGCACTCCAACCAGTGTCTATTTTGATCTACGGTACATTTATCAATAATTTAACATCGAATCTATCTGATCCAAGCAGCTTGCTCGAGTTGACTTTACCGGTAATCCGTATTATGGCTTATATGGGCACAGCCTCGTTGATTGCTGCCTATGCATCCAATTGTTTATGGGTTCTGACAGGTGAAAATCAGACCCGACGCATTCGGTCACTATACTTACACTCAGTTTTGAAGCAAGATATGAGCTGGTTTGATCAAGCCGCCAATGAATCGCTCAATACCAGGCTGGCATCAGACACACAATTGGTGCAGGATGGTATTTCTGAAAAATTTGGACTACTTGTCACCCTCATTGCACAATTCGTTGGAGGATTCGTGGTTGCATTCATCAAAGGTAAAGCAACAGGACTAGAAGTACTTTCATCTGAGCAACATTAACTTGTCTTATTCTGAACAGGTTGGCAAGTAGCCGTCATGATTCTGGCTGTCGTCCCGCTTCTAATTGGACTCGGTAGAACGATGGTCTATTTTATAACAAAGTATGCTATAAGGACACAAACAGCCTATGCTGGGGCTGGCTCTGTTGCAGAGCAAGCTTTTCAAGCAATCAGAACTGTATACGCTTTCACCCTTCAGGATAGGTTCTCGAAGCATTACAGTATTAAACTGGAAGAAGCCTACAAAAACGGTGTTCGTCGCGCTATTAGTATGGGTCTTGGATTTGGTACTTTCATGGCTCTCCTATTCTTCACCTATGGGCTCGCTCTTTGGTATGGCTCGATGAAAGTTGCTCAAGGAGAATTAACAGGTCCTCAAGTATTTGTGGCTTTTCTCGCAATGATGTTGGGATCAATGAGTAACTATCATCAGCAAGTGTTGCTCTAATTATTTCGAATTATGTTTCTGACCGCATCTTCACTTTCACCTGATCTATTAGGTTTAATCAAATTACCTTCAAATCTATCTGCTGTATCAACTGCTTGTGGTGCCGCTTATAAAATTTACGAAATCATAGATCGTATTCCAAAAATAGATGTGGAATCCACTACAGGTCTAGTTCCCAAAAATATAAATGGCTCGATAGAGTTTCGCCATGTTCATTTCAAATATCCTACTCGCCCTGACCTTGTCATACTGGATGATTTCAACCTGAAAATTGAACCTGGCCAGACGGTAGCTTTTGTGGGGCCCTCAGGTTCCGGCAAATCCACTACTGTTCAGCTTGTTCAGCGATTCTACGACACCCTTTCCGGTCAAGTCCTTGTAGATGGCCATGACGTCAAAGATTTGAGTGTAAGATGGCTACGACAACAGATCGGTGCCGTGTCTCAGGAGCCAGTACTATTTAATATGACTATCCGTCAAAATTTACTGATGGGTGTAGAGGGTGAAGTCTCAGAGAAGTCTATCATCGCTGCGTGTGAGGAAGCGAATTGCCATACATTTATTACTCGGCTGCCAAATGGCTATGATACCTTAGTCGGTGATCAAGGTAGTATGCTATCTGGGGGACAGAAACAACGTATTGCTATTGCTCGAGCCATCTTGAAAAACCCAACTATCCTTCTGCTGGATGAGGTAAATGAGCAAAGTCATCTTACTAGTGATCCGGCTCGTTGTATATTCATATGTTATTTTCTCTGTTTTCCTTCATTTATGTTTTGTAGGCAACATCTGCGTTAGACACACAGTCTGAGCGCCTTGTTCAAAACGCATTGGATAAAGCATCTGCTAAACGTACCACAATTGTAGTGGCACACCGTCTGTCAACAATCATGAAAGCTGATCTTATCATAGTATTGGACCACGGTATTATTGTTGAAAAAGGCACACACCAGCAGTTAATTGAATTAAACGGCGTATATGCCGATTTGGTACGAAAACAGGCTATAAACGTTGAAGAAGCGAAACGCACTTCTGATGAGAATGAATACAACGCTGATGAATTGTTACGCCAGGAAGAGTTACAAATAAAGCAACAAATGGATGATGTGGAGATGCAACAGAACCTTAGCAAAATTCGTACAGGTCATTCATATCATAGTAACATGAGGGCCTCCGCTGAAAAATATCCGCGCGAAAGTAATGCTAAAGATATTGATGCTTATGACGTTCAGCATGAAGAAAAGGAACGCTTGAAAAAAATAATGAAAAAACAAAGAGCTCCCGTGTGGAAAGTTTTGAAGTTCATGCGTCCTGAATGGAAACTGTTGGCTGTTGCCCTTTGCGGATCTGCAGTTGCCGGTTGTATTTTCCCATTGTATTCTTTTTGTTTTTCAAGGGTAATCACAATCCTAAGTATTCCAGGCCAGGAAATTCAGCCGGGTCCACTCGAAGGTACCAATTTATATGCATTCATATTCGTTATGCTTGGGATTGTCACGTTCATCGGTAACGCTTCTCAGCTTTCCCTGTACGAGGTTTGCGGCGAACGGTTTACAAAGAGATTTCGTGCTAAAATTTTCTCTGCCTACTTGAAGCAAGAGGTTGGATTTTTTGACATGGAAGAGAATAACAGTGGTGCGCTTACTACAAGATTAGCGGTGGACGCTCGAAACGTTACTGAAATGATAACCAAAACTTGGGGTGATGTAACTCAGCTTTGCGCTACCTGCATCTGTGCGTTAGTTATAGCTTTTAGCCATAGCTGGGCATTAACCTTGGTTGTCCTTTGTATGGCGCCGTTTCTTACCATTGCTACTGCTTATGAATTTCGTATACAGCGAGGATACGAAGATGAAACCAAGAAGGCGAATGCTGACAGCGGTCAGGTTGCCGGTGAAGCGATTAGAGAAGTCAGAACTGTAGCCGCATTAAATAAGCAATCATATTTCGAAGATCGCTATTACCATGGTACTGATCGTTCACACAGCCTTGCTATGAAAAAAGCGTACCTTTCTTCTATTGCTGCCGGTTTTGGGAAAGGTATTAATATATATGCCAATGCATTGGCTTTTTATGCGGGCGCCAGGTTTATCCAAAATGGTATGATTGATTTTCAGCAAATGTTTACCAGTATGACGGTATGTACCCTCTATCTATGAATAAGTTTATTCATAAGTCTGACTTCTTTTTCACTCACTATATTGTAGGTGATAATGACTGCTGCTGAGGCTGCTGGTCGTTGTACAACATTCGCTTCTGCATTTTCAAAAGCTAAAATTGCTGCAATTGCCTCGTTTAATGTTCTCGAACGTGCATCGAAAATCGATCCAGATCTAGAAGGTTTTGAACCAAGCGCGGAATCTTTGAAAGGAGATATTAGCTTCAAGGACATCAAATTTGCATATCCCGCTAGACCCGATATCAATATCTTTGACGGAGAATTCAATCTCCATGGTCCTTCTGGTAAGACCATTGCTTTGGTTGGCCCCTCAGGCTGCGGTAAATCGACAACTATTGGAATGCTTGAACGATGGTACGATCCGTTGAAGGGCAATGTCTCGCTAGATGAAATAAATACACAACATTATTCTTTATATAATTTACGAAGTCATATGGCACTTGTCGGTCAAGAACCAGTTCTGTTCGACATGAGCATCAGTGAAAACATCAAGTTTGGCGTTGATGATACAAAGACCGTCACTGAAAAAGAAATTGAAGCAGCATGCAGTGCAGCAAATATCCATGCATTTATCTCAGGTTTACCTGAAGGTTACAACACTCGTGTTGGAAATAAAGGCTCACAACTCTCAGGAGGACAAAAACAGCGTATTGCTATTGCTCGTGCACTGATACGAAAACCTAGGGTGTTACTTTTGGATGAAGCTACCTCAGCTTTAGATAGTGACAGTGAAAGACTTGTTCAAGAAGCCTTAAATAATATTTTGGAAGAAGGAGGCAGAACTACTATCACTATTGCTCATCGTTTGTCAACCATTCAAAATGCGGATCTCATTTGCGTTGTAAAGGATGGGAAAGTCATTGAACAAGGAACTCATAGTGAACTGCTCGCTCTCCATGGGGTCTACTCAGAATTGGTCCATGAACAATCATTATCGGTGTTGTAATAAGATGAATAGACTGTTTTATACATTTGCATCTATAGTATTCTTCTTTATAGCTAGAACACACTATTTATTTAATTTTGCTTAATGTATCCCAAAATTACTTTATACCCTTCTATTAAATTAGATAATGGCACGGCCAGTAACTACGTAAGTGAGTATCTCGTAGTTTATTTTGGTCGCTGTATCGTTTATTTTATTACTCCTGTAAAAATAGTGGAATGACAGTATAAAAAATTGCTCAGGTTCCTAAGTTTAGGTTCTATGACAAAGTTAAGCTTTCTAAATACTCATGTTAAATCTTAAACAATGCATAGAAGAACTCGCAAAAACTAGATTACATAAAACAACTGACTAGTCAAACATTTTACCAAGTGCTCCAATGATTTGAGAGGGAGGTCTGGAAGCAGGGCTTTCCCATCTTTTTCATAAGTACTTTAGCACAGAATACGATGCTCCATTATAACGAACTGGATAAGTCTTTATTGTTTGGTTCTCTTGCATGATTATGCGCAACTAAAGACCTTTGTTACTCAATTAGGAAACGTGACAATGCCAGCAATAGAAAAAACGTCGATGTTGCTTGCAAAGCGGTTTCTGCAATGCTGTTTGGCACCATGTAGCAAATTTTTGCACAAGCATGGCAAGGATATTCCAAGAGCCACGGTTGTAAGCGCGCGGATGTGAACTTGGACCAAAAGATTCTGGGGGTGTACCTTTGAAAAGCAAAATACCAAAACCACTGGTTTGCTGGAAGGTAGCAGAATGATTTGAAGACAGTAGGAATTAACCCGTCGAATAAGTCCTCGTTTATAATCTTCTGGATTTTAATAAGGAAGGATGGCAGAAAACTCTAAATGGACAACGGGCTTCCGCAAAAGCAAATAAGAAGCTTTAAAATGGTCAACGTTCATGACTTCATCATATCACTTCCGGATGGCTATGTGCACGTGTAGACGATAAAGATTTTTAACTTTCAGAAGATCAGAAGCAACGAATTGCTATTGTTCGAGCACTCTTTCGTATATTGAAAATTTTACTTTAAGATGGGCCATTTCGGCTCTCGATAATGTGAAAGACGGGTATTAAACATTTCGACAATACTGTCCAAGCAGGTGGTAGGACAACAATTACAATTGCTTAACGACTTTCTAGTTTGCAACACGCTTGCGGACGTTATTTGCGCTTTCAATATTAGTAAAATTATTGAGAAAGGTGCACATCAATAACTATTGTACACAAATGGCACTTATGCTAAGTTAGTGCTCTATCAGTCACTCGCACATGTAAACTATTGCCTGATACAGTCAGGCTGGTACAGGCGGCTAAAAAAAGCAATTGACAATCGATTAAACCTAGTGTTATCTTTTCTGTAATCATTTGTATTTGAACAACAATTTTTTCACCATTCACTGACAAAGCGAAAATCTTTCCTCGACAATTGTATTTTTTATATTTTTCTCTTGTAACCGTCAATTATATCTTTTATAATTTCCCATTTTCATTTTTCTGTGATTGTGACCTTAACTACCTTATTGTCCATGGCCATTGATAAGCTATGATTTTTTTGAATAATCGTAATTATTGTTTCAAAGCCTCTCCTGACGAAAATCGACAAATTTTGATCCATGGCATTTTTAAGGCACTACTAGAGGAGTTTCATTGGACGATTGTGTCGGAGACAGAGATTTATTTGAGCACTAAAACTGTTTCAGAAAAGGGAATAAGTACAATAGTTCGATTGTGTAGCAAAAAATTACAGCTTGAACCTACAACAATTCAGCAAAGTCATAAAATGAGCAACAATGATGAGATTAGTAAGAGTAAGCCTAAAGTCGGCCGTCATCGTATATATTCAAACGAACAACGTAAAGACAGAAACCGCCTAGCGCAAGCAGCATTTCGACATCGTCGTAGCAATTATACGAAATTTCTTGAGGAGACTGTTACTGGACATGAAAAACGCATTCACGATGTGGAAGAATTAAGTAGAAAAAGCGAAGAACGAGCGCAACTTGCCGAATTGCGTTGTTTTCATTTAGAGAATGAAGTAGCTCATCTACGGAAGTTATTACAAATTGCTCTAGCGAATAACGGTATACAGCAACAAGCAGCGATAATGAACATTCCCACAGGTAGGGAAATCATTTTTTTCTGTATTCGAGTTTTAAATCTTGTTCGCTTGTCGAGTTTTTTGACAATTTCTTCACAACTAACTCTTCTGAAGACTGCATAGATAATACAGCTGTACCTTCTCCTGTAAGAGACAACGAATCAATATATCGCAGCCCTTCCTCAGACTTCTGCTCCTCTGAATCGAGCGGTTCCATATTCTCCAACCCAGAAGAACTTTTCAACCAACGACCAGATCCATGTGGAGGCGGTACTGTCTCTGACTATCAATTATTCATCCCCGTAGCGACACAAGGTTTCAACAAAATAGCTAGTAGCAATGTGCTGCTAAATGCGGGGGGTGATAATACATGTTCTAAGCAGATCCCTTTGATTACAGGCGAGTCTTGAGAGTTTACACCATATAAAGCTGAGAACTTTGGTCCTAGAGTTTTCACTTGCTTGCATTTTTTTGTTTGTTTTGGCGCAATAGATACAGACGCTTACTCTTACACGTTTACCGATGGGTCGAGTCAATATTATCTGGGCAAGTATTACATAATTCTGTTCAACTAAAATAATGAATCAATTTGATCCTAGTTTTTCTTTTTTTAATCTTTACATAGATCTGTCATAGAGTCGCCTTCCTCTCTTGAGTTTGGTTTTCGCCTATTCCTTTTGTATAGTTTTTCGTTATTTTGTGAACTTATCATTTCACGCTTGTACAAAAATCTCATATTTCCTAGTATAAACATCCTAATAAACAGTTATAAAACAGTTATATTCTTCACTTCTGTTATGTTAGCATATTGTTATCATGTGTAATTTTACGATATTAACTCACTTTCACACTATCCGATAGTATTTTTGATTATTGAATCAAATGGTTAAGTATAGCGATAATGGTGAACGCCATATTCATGACAGTTTTCGCAGTCAGATGTAGTAATGCTATCTTTTGTCAAACAGGGCAATTACTGCATGTAGAACTCACTTTTTGTGAAACTTTTTCCTTAAAAGTCGCGGCTGTTGCTACATGACGAACTGTCTTTGAACAGAAATTTTCAAGGGTTCCTCTCAAATGACAACAAGGACCTGACAGCGCAGAAGATAGGGTGACTTTATTAAGAAACCATAGGTTCCAGGTACAGAAAGACGAGAAATAACCCTTACACTTCGCATAGAACGTAAACTCTGGTCGAAGGTCTACCAATCCTTTGTTATCAATCACTACTGAAATTACCGCGGAAATGAGTCTTCTATATGTTTTAGCATTGTTGGGGTACTATTCGTGCCAATTACTTCCAACAGCTTTTTTTTTGATTTATTTTATTATGGGCTGTTTCAGGGTGTATGATTCAGATAAGGACAGAAACTCGGGACCTTTGCCCCAGGTGAATCACGAATTGTACGAGTAAGCTTTTCGATCTACACATTATCAGCGCTGGATCAATTTTCTACTTCTTCCACAAAGCATCTCAAATAATGGTGCTGCACAAGGCCATGCAGAAAATTAAGTTAGGAATCAGACACATTGCTTCTTTAATTAAATATTTCAAAAAAAAAAAAAGTGAATATATGTACAAATCGTAAGAGAAATGGCTGTCTCCTGTATCTAATGTGTAAATGATGTTGACAGGTATTCTATTCCATTCTAAAATAAAATTGCATTATTAAATAGGAAGAAATATGTATAATACAACAAGAGAATGCAATGACATAGCGTAGGTGTTTTAATTTGAGTAAAATGTGTGTTGTTGTATATTATCAATGTGAGTCGGTAAACTTGAACAGCAAATTGGAGGATTTCTAATGTTATTATTGTTAGCTGTGTTATTATTGTTATGATTGGGATCGAGATTATCTGCACGTGAAAGTGTAGCATTGCTCAGATTTTGCTGTACATTGTGGGTTGAAGAGATTTGCGGTACATAAGTAACAATTCCATTATTGTCTATAACATTCGTAACAGAAGGAGGATAGGGAATAGGCGGAACAATAGAAGTTGGAGAGGCTGCATAGGATATAGGAAGCTGACCGTGAAATTGTTGAGGAGCGGTTGGCTGTTGTTGCTGTAACTGTTCTGATTGCGTTTGCTGTACAGACCGCAATGGTAGCTGTGTCTTTGGAAGGTGTGATGGTAACTGTGGTTGTGATGATTGCTGTTGCTGTTGCTGTTGCTGATATTCAGAGGCAGCATTATGAGTAACAAGATTGTGTGCACGGGAACCTTGCCATTCAGAACGGTTACCGCTTGATGTACCCATATGTTGTGATATACTTTCTTCTGAGGTCTGTTGCTGCTGTTGAGGATTTTCCATGCCGTAGTTCCAATTGTCTTGTTGGTCAGTTCTAATCATACCGAAACTTTCTCCGAAAGCTACAATCGCTCTCTGCAAAGAGCTACCGATAAGATTCGGAAATGACTGATCAGCCTGTGAACTTCCTCTGTAGGGCTCTTCATATCCTTGATGTGTCCTGAATTGAGCAATTGTCTGCTGCTGTTCCAGCCGTAAGTTGTACTCACCGGCATATTGAGGATTATGGTCTTTGAAGGCGAAAGGAGGAGCCACATCATCTAAATTCTGCGTTTGGGTAGACAAATTCCCTGCCGTTTCCTGTTGCTGCTGTTGTTGTTGCTGCCTCTCAGCTCTGGCCTGCTGACTAACAGTAGCAATATGCTGAAGAACAGACGCACATTCAGGAATCATCGCAAGGATTCCTAATTTTTCTAAAACACGAACACATTGGTTGTACAGTTCCCATGATTGACGTGCGATTACAGGGTCTGGACTATCTAAATACATAGCATGCACACGAATAGCGGCTATGATGATATGGCCCAGGAATTCATACCGAAGGACGGCGTGCGAATCATTACATAAATCTTCAACATGTCGAATCAACAGAGCTGCGCAAATCCGATGTTCAAGAGCCATATTTGGGTCGTAAGGAAGACAAGATAGGGTATCACAGAGCATAAAATAATATATCACAAGTAAATAACCAACATGTTGTGGCTTTTTTCTTTCGCTAAAGACTTCTTCAATAGTTTCACAATGCTTGAAATTCCATAGCTCAGGTGTCGGTAAGTTTTCTCGCCATTGAACTAACTTGTTATAATAACCGATGAGCTGTGCATGAAATTGTTCTTCTGTGATGTCTTCGCGTATAGCATAAGAAGCTCGAATTTGTAAACCTTCTTCACCAATCAAACCTATCTTGATCTTTAGTTGAAAGATGAAGAGAACCCATTTGTCATGTTCGTCATCACCTGGAAGTGAATTTGGTAAAGCTGTTGTAGTCAAGGAAGAAGGTAAAGCCCATAATCTTTCTCTTTCAGCAGCTTGTAATTTATCTAGACAGTAACATGACCAAAAAACACGCCGCCGAAGTTCAATACCTTCTTCAGACATATCTTGTCGAGATTGGGCAGAATCCATATTCAGGCCTAGTTCAAGACACATACGGCAGGCCATCCCGTTATACACCCAAGATCGACAATGTTGCTCAGTAGCCGGGTGTGTTTCAAAACTTGCGAGAAGGTACAGAGCAGCCACTGTACTGACTCGTGGCGTATCCAAAAAATCATCCAAAAGTTTTATAGCGCGATTAAAGAACACCACAGGTTTTGGAGCATTTTTCATTGTGCCGAATGAGCTGGATATACAATAAATAGCATTCAATAATAATGGAGTAATTAAAGGCCCCTTAATACGCAATTGTTCATAGAATAAACGTTTTGGTATTACAGGTGAGATCATATATTTGGTTTCAAAAAACTGGTGTATCAAATGCATCTGCATTTCAATGGGAGGCATTTCGATAGGTACAGAATACGTGGAAGGCAAAGGTGGTTCGTGCCTCCAACGAACAAAGCGACCAAAAATAGGATATTCACCTAACTTCTGGTTTTTTCTGTAATTCTCAGAGCAAAACTGACCAGCATTGTGAGTCCACGTGTCCATGTCTTTCAATCGTTTCGTAGCAATGGCAGAAGTTTTCGGTTTTGAGAATAAAATAGATTCATCGTCAGGGCTAATACTGTTATTCTTTGATTCATCTTGACCATTCTCTGATCCTTGTTCGGTTGGAGTGTGTACTGTGTCAGAACTGGAGGGTTGACAGTTTCTACCACGAGCTTCTCCGAAAAAAAAAAAACAAAAAAACATGATTCAGTGAAAACACTTCCAAAACAGTTCAATTATCGATCAGTGTACCTTTGCACTATAGTCCAACAGTGATAACCAATTGATATGCAGGAAAGAAAGGGAAAACAAGACATTTAGTTATACATCGATTTTGAACGAGCATTTGTAGCATGGTGTTGTACCTGCATGCATGGTCTGAGCCCATCACACTGTCAGTAAACGGAAAAATTAGTGATCGAGTCGATCTTTCTACATGTTTTCTCAAAGTTGTACGAACTTTTATCTTTTTGCTTCGACAAACATAACATGCATGTCCAACCTTGAGCCGTTTATATTTTAGCTCTTGTGTAGCCTTCGCCATGATCTGATTCCACAATCAAAACGTCTGCGCAGGAATATGTAACGGGCGAGGCTGGTTAATTTATGTAAGACAAAAAATAAAAAATAAAATAGAAAATCAACAAAAAGAAAAAGAAAAAGTCGAGAAGAAAAGAATGACTAAACTCGACAGTAAAACACCGATCAAAACGGATTCGGCTCTAGAATCCTCACGCGTTTAAACAATTACAGTTGATGCATTTTTTTCTTTTTGAAATCAAGGTTCTCTGAAATAGAGATTGAATAAACATTCTCAGCCAATCAAGTATTCCTTATAATGCCCAAACATTTTCCCGGCCAATCAAATCATCCATCGTTCCTTTTTTTGGAAGAAAACAAACAAATAAAAATTCATATATTTCTGATAACGCTGTAATCCATAAGTAAGGATAAAATTCGTAGTTTATATGTATACCAGTTATGCACTTCTAAAATCTTATTGAATCCATCTAATCCTTAGTGGCATTCGCTTTGCTGGCCTTATCAGCATCTTCTACCTTGTGAACGCTGCAGAAAGTTACATTGAGATAGAGATGCTGACGGCCAAGAAGGGGACTTTGCACATTAGAAATTCTGCGTTGGAATGCAAATTTAGGAATAGCATCCGTCCTTACTAATAGACGATGTCAGAAACAGTCTTTTACAGTCTAGGCGATAAGATAACGAGAAAAATTCTTAATACGTCAAAAAGTTCTCTTCTCTACTAGTAACGGAATCTCTGATAGCACCATATGAATCAAAACGGGCGTTGGCTGTGAGAGAGCTGGCGGTTCAAACATGCCTCTAAACATCTGTACGCACTCTTCATCGATGACAAAGGTATACTTGTCCGTTGTTAACCTCCCAATCCCAACTCACTTTTTGCACAAGGCCACTGATGATAGTTAACTCTTTCGAGCGTAGTAGCACAAATACAAGCAAGGTCTAACAATTTTATCAATAAACATATGATGATATCGCTGGTCAATGACGCGAGTGAATCCCTCTAGTAAGCTCGATGGTATGTAGCGGAGCAGTGTACTATTTGTCTTTACCCTCGTAATATTCCATTCGAGATGGTCTTTGGCAAATGCAACAACACTATAACAACATGTTTCTTTGTGGGTACGACATCTTCATATTAGCAGTCTAAAGTAGATGTGTATCTCTTAGGCGTTGTAGATCATTATAGATCACAATATCTTGTCAATGCTTAGTCAATTCGTATATTGGACAAGAGATTTCATGTAAATACACCAATTGTTCGTATAGACTCTCAGTCCATTGAGATATATTGAATTTCGGGAAATATTGGAATACTCGTCCATCCCTTGTATAATGTTGTGTATATAATGTATGACCTCTTTCAGCCATTCTATGAGGCATTCCTGATTTCATTATTGTATGATTCTCTACTCATCCTGTTTACTGATAGAGAACTAACGCAACTACACCGAGAAAGAAAGCTGTCGTTGCCCCTCTACCACCCCCAATGACACGTTCACTAAACGTTCACGCTTTTCCGTTTTATGCAGTTGTAAATAAACAGAAACTATTGAACAGCAGTTACTCTATTTGATTGACATAATTGATATATGCCAGCTTATAATACAGCTCTATTACAAATTTCTATCCATAGCCGTTTTCTCGATCAGTTGGAATAAATTTTGAAACGTCGATCTACTTGTAGCTTTGCGATCTTCGGAAGCTGTCGGCTTTTCATTCAACTGAGTTTAGAAAAATGCATGAAACTTCTTCAACTGACTCTAATTGCTTAAAAAAATGGATCACATTTCCTGATAAACATATCAGCCGAATTACTGTAAAAATATAGCTTTACAACTTACGTAATGGGTTATTCTGCAAAATTTGTTTTCCACGAAGCCTCCAATGAAAAGAGCCAGAATAAACCATCAAAAACTTATTAGGTAAGTCGAGCTGAATGAAGTTCGCCTCTTTTTTTAGCGTGCAGTTCAAATCAAATTTGTTACGATGCTTTTCCAAATCCAAAATTTGAACCTACAGAACTGTAATATCTGAAGTAGAGTATTGGCTTTTGACCGCTCGGAATAGGATTTAACTTTTCTCACATGTTTATTTCCTGCATCAGCAACTGCTTACATAGTGCCGGCAAAGTTTTTCCAGACAATGGCGTTTGTAACCACTTTCATTTCCCAGTGCTAGATTTGTTTTTCCGTTTTATGTACATTGCTTATCAGTCAACTTTCGCACTCTGACTTTCTTCTACAGGATTGTCAGAACATGTCGTTCGGATAAGCCACTTCTGGTTTACTGTAGAATACGGCTGAAATGTTTGCACAGTAATAGCCATAGGTGCCTTAAATCAATAAATTTATTTGGCATATTCAATCTAAAGTTTTTCAGGCAGTGAAGACTAAAATAAGAATAAACATCATGAAGCCAGTAATATATCCTTCACCTTTTATTTTTGGAGACGCACATTTGATGTGACTTTCGCCCATCTATTCTATATACTTTTTTTGGGTTCTTTTTTCTATGGGCAACTGATACGATAGGTGCATCTATTTGTTACCAGGAAACAGAACTATACTGTCATCTTAACATATGAAACAGGTATGCCAGATTATTCTATAGACAGTATGCCCAACAAAAATATACCACGAATCATGGGGAATCAATGCTTGCGGCAAGGTTAGCAGAGGTTTAAGCTATTATATCAAGTGGGTTTATTAGCTGTCAATCACTAAATAGATAACGTAAGGCATGCAATAAATCGAATAGCTCACTCTGATGAATTTGAAAAATAAGTGAAGGACATACGGAAGGATTTACTTATAAGCGTTTTTTTCTTGAAAAGTTCGCTTTAGAAAGAATTGCGAGCATCACCATTAGATACAAAGAAGTCGATAAGACCCTATTTTTTTTTTTTAAAAAAAAAGGCTTCTGCAATATCGTAATGGCCGATGATGCTTTCAAACCTAATAGCAATCTTAAGACCATTCTGTGCGAACCTTGGCAATGGTGGGCTGACCACAAAGAAGCGTAGGGTCCATGGCTTAATTGGCCTTTTCCCACTCCAGTCACTGTGGGCGAAGCAAAACGGCCGTTTGATATTGTACGTAAACGGACGGTTTTTTTTTTTTTTTTTTTTTTTTTTTTTTTTTTGCTTCAACAGCAGCACTGAACAAAGTGGCCAAAGACCTTGCAGACATATCGATCGAAGGAGTCGACAGCGTCGGCGAAGAAAAAATAATGTCATGGCTGTTATTCGAAATTTGTTCGTCTAACGCCTCCTTCAACTGGACAATCTTGCTTCTATGATAGGAGAAACCTATAGAATGGACACCAGTTGGATTTCGAGAGGAGGGTGCTATCAATTTCCATAACGGTTTCTGTTGGGGCTGGAGGATCGTTGATTGGGTCGTGAATTCTCTTACCGTCTTCTCTTCTGACGGGCAGGACGGACAGTTTGAAGTTGACCACCAACTGGAATGTGCTTCACAATAGTTAGTTCATGCTTTGTGCCAGAAACAGAAACAACGGAAAAGCGAAGATACTGCAATAGGTAGTTGATTAGAAAGTTATATCAAAACTCCAAATTGTGTGACTTTTGTTCCTGGCTCTTTTTCAAAGATACGTTAGACCCTAACTTCCATAGAACGTTAATCGTAGAGCAGAAATTGCTCCCACAAATAATTCACACCATTCATATTGGGTCCGTGCATTCAGCGAACAGTACCTTATTCAGACTGGAAAGGATTGGTACACTAAACATAATGGAAGTACAGTGCAACTTTTCATGTCGGCGGTGTTGATTGGAGTAGATAAGGCCATATTCGTTTGGCGGCCTCACAGAATCTTACTAATGACTCACATATATATTCCCTTTTTAGTGACAGCAAATTTTCCTTAACATTAATATGATAGCAGTAAGTACGGCGATTGCTCAACCCTGGCATTTACTGTGGCTCTGGCTTTGGTTGTTTTGTTTGCTTTATAGCATCGTTTGCTGTAAGACTGGACGCTATCGGAAAGGCTACCATAATAAGCTTTGCCTTTAAAAATAGAGAGATCCTCTTTGATGCTCAATAGCGACAACAAGAACTTATATTGTGCATTCTATAGCAATGTTGAGCCAATATTGTGTCTAAAATAACTGCTGATACTCCAAAGCGCTCTATTCCAACCCTTTGAACAATCGGCCATTTGGCTATAGCCTTGCCATCAATAGATAATACCTTGTCTGGAAAGTTGGCCGGACGACCAGTAGTGAATCCGGGCAGTACATCACCCATTTACTTACGAAACTTCAGCATTAAATAAAAATAAAGAAACCATATTTATATTCAACTATGGTGTTCAGGTGGTATAATTGCTATTTTAAAGCTGTAAATAGCTAAAATGATACTATAAATTGAATGAAGTAAGGTATATACAATAAGGCTATTAACTTGCGAGCTTTGCTTTTTTCATGGGAAACCTCGTTCTAGTTGTTGGTATCTCTCTAATATCTTCGCGGATAATGAAATTGTCTTGTGTGTCTTGGTCTTCTAAAATGAAAGTTTTACGTTTGTGATTTTCGTTTTTGGCGGACGGCTCTTCTATGACGGACGACAAAGATACTGCTTCGGGAGCTACTTCTTCAGAATCTCCTTCAATAATCTCAATTTCATCATCACTAATACATATTAAATCACTGGGGTCAATTTTCTTGGACGTGGTTGCTTTGTGGTTAATATTGCCTTCTACTGTTCTTTTTAGCCGCTCATTCTGCTTCCTTAGTCTAGAGATTTCAAACAACGCATTTTTGTAGTCCAAATTGGCAACCTCTCGCGCTCTAACAGAAAAGCAACATTAGACGTGTAAGAATTAAATTAAGTGGCATATAGGTCTATTTTATCAGCCCGTACCTTTCGGCGTTCGCGTGTATTGCCAGCGCATACACTAACAACTCATCACGAGTGGACTTCTCCAGTTTTTTCCCAAGTTTTCTAGTTCTTTCACTGCTAAGCTCAGCATCTAAATCGGCAACCCTACAACAATATTAACAGCTGTGTGAGCGAAACAAATAAGCAGACAAACGAGGAAAGAAATCAAATAGCTGCTCTCTGTTTTCGAAAAGAGTACTTTACTTTCTGAGCTGCTGTACAAACCGAAGGCTATCTGTTTTATTCTTCAGTTTGATTTGGAGTGCATCAATTTCTTTGTCTTTGGCTAATATGATTTTCGTTTTGGCTGAAATACTTTCTTCTGTTGACTTCTTCAATGCTCGAATATCGTCCATTAACTGTTGAATACTCTTACGAAGTGACAAAATCTCCAATGTAGCCTCATCGGATGTTGTTATTAACGGCAGAGCTACTGAACTGCTCTGTTGGGCATCGTCGGTTGAGGTGAAATAAAGCTGATTAACGTCTTTACGAGGATTCACCGAAGTTCTACAAATCGGGCATTCTTTTTTGCGGTTTAAGCATTCCTTTATACTTAAAAGATGCAATTTTAAAAAGACTGTAAGCTGGAGATGATCTCAAGGGGAACTTGTACTCAGAAACTTTTTATGTTTATTACCAAGTGTTGTGAAAGACATGACCACATGATAGAGCTGCTGATTCAGTTTGTACGTTCAATAACTCATCATAGCAAATAGGACAGGTAATCATATTCAATATTAATTTAAACCTATTTGAAGGAAGAACAGAGGGAAGAGGGGAAGGATTTTTGCACTTTGCTACGAAGAACTTCAAGCTCTCCCATCCAATGGAATGGGATAACCTTAATGCAGTTTCCAAAAGTAGTCCTCATCGTGACTTGTCACAATTTCTACTTTGTCTAATTTGCGATCTCGTCCAAATGCACTTCTCATACTTTTAATGTCCACTTCTAAAGAAACCGATCGAGGTACAAAAGTCATTAAAGGCGAGAAGAGCAAAAGTAGCCAGTTTACTCAGCGTAATACCCTTGCCAGCCTTTTGAATCGTGCCATCAAATTTCGTAAATCACGCTATGTTGATCATAAACTAGAAGCTTTCAAGCAAAAATTCGCACCTGTCAACGGTACCACTGGCATTGTGCATGCTTCTTCCAGTTTTTCTGCTTATGGCAATGACGGTGGTGGTGAAGACTATCTAGGAGAGAAAATAGATGCTAATGGATTCGAACGACCTTCTAAAGTACTTTTTAACAAGAAAAAATTGAACACAGCCTGGAAGGAAATTTATCCTGTAGGATCAGGTCTGAAAGATCTTGGTAATCTGTCAGCACTCAACGCAGTTTTACAAGCCCTTACCTATACGCCGGCCTTAGCGAACTATTTAATGGACAGAACACATAGCTCAAACTGTAAAGTGTTTGCTCGATAATCTGTAATTTTTCGCGGATCTGACAATAATCTTTTTTTTTAAAAGGCACCATGCAGGACTATTGCTTCGTTTGTGCTTTAGAAGATCATGTAAGAGCGGTACTGAAAGGCTCACCGTATGCTATTCAACCGCGCAGCTTTGCAGGAAAATTAAAAAGTATGTTTGAAAGCACATGAGTGGTTTACTGAAGTTATGCTAACCTAATGCAACGCCAAAAATAGAATTGTCCAAAGGTTCACCAAAAGATGCTTTCAACGTTTATCGTTTTTTTGTTGAACAGATTCAAGAATTTTTGTTATCAGAAATGACTTCCAAGGAAAAGCGTGTTAAAGAAACCACAGCTCTATACCAATTATTTGGTGGTTATCTTCAGAAAAAGCTAGACTGCCCAGCTTGTAATCAGCTCGAAAACAATTATGATGCATTGCTCGATCTCAGCCTCAGTATTAATAGGGGAAATTCGGTTGAACAATGTCTCACTCACTACTTCAAACAAT
Source organism: Mycotypha africana (assembly GCF_025528875.1). NCBI lineage: Eukaryota > Fungi > Mucoromycota > Mucoromycetes > Mucorales > Mycotyphaceae > Mycotypha > Mycotypha africana. Next base: position 2,516,977 of record NW_026515725.1, on the reverse strand, counting down.
TTATATCCGTGTCTGATAAAGAGTGCATACATTGCGGACACAAAGGCTCATTCAAGGGCAAACGGAGTATTTATAGATCACCCATGAATCTAGTCATTCATTTACAACGGTTTGCAAATGATACGGATGTCACAAAGAACAACAAATACATTAGGTTTGAAGAAACTTTGGATATTTCGCGTGTAATAACAGAAACCGAGAAAGAGCATACGAATAGTAAATATCATCTGTATGCAGTAATTACACATACGGGCGAGACTTTCCACGGTGGCCACTACATAGCGTATGTGAAGAGTTCCAATGGTATTTGGCACTGTATGGATAATGAAGTTGTACAAGTTGTGAGTTTGAAAAAACTGCTGGAGCAAAAGCCGTACATGTTATTTTATCATATGCCCTCTGAGGCCAGCAGCAAAAAGTCAAAGATTCCTGTAAAGACTGAAAACAACAACACACCTGATGAAAAGCTAAAGTCTTTGGCCACAAAGGATAATACTTCTGATTTTGAAGAAGAGATTGCACCTATAAATACGCAAGATAACGTAGAGCAACCAAGTGAAATGTATAATGCAACCATTATAGCAGATGATGATACTGACGAAGAGGAAATGGAAGAAAAAGATAGATTACGTCAAGCAATGGAGACTTCTTCGAGGAAGCAAAAGGTTGAAAACTTGAATGCTATTGTGGTTGATCAGCGTGCAGACATGAAAACGAAACGTGAGAAGTTGAATGAACTAATAGAGAAAGAAAATGAACTAAGTAAAAGTGCACAAGTGAAAGAGGCCTTATTAGCAAAAGCCTCTAACATTCAGTTCCAGGATGATGTTGATACTTGGGGAGAAGATATCGGCAGTTCAGTTGAAAAGCGAGATGAAGTCCTTAAGAAGCTAAAGGGTAAGCGCAAGAAAGTTGATACATACAATTTGGAGTACGATCGAGGAAAAGTCAAGAAGGTGAAGAAAAAGCGTGATGAGAAATTCAACCAACCTAATCTATTTCAAATGGCGGCTGATATGAAGGCCCAGCAACAACCCAAGCAGAAACATAAAAAAAAATAGTGTTAAAGTCATTTGTAGTTTATTTTTATAGAAAGAAACCATATTCGCAACCTACATATTTGGTAGATTATTAACCCATCTAGTTGCCGTTGTTGTAAATAGTATAAGAATTAAATGTTTGTATACGGCTTGATCGCTGTTTTGTTTTATTTAACTGCTTTACGCCTTTTTTCCCAGTGTACTGTCTGGTTGGTGGAAATTGGACTACAGTGTTTTCACTCGTGCTGGCGAAGGCAGGATGCTATTAAGCGGTCGATGTGGGCGGCTTCTTGGTTTATAAAAAACTCAGTAGTCATTCAGGCAGCTAACCATGTGGGAGTTCTAGATCGCTTAAGAGTAACAACAACGTCAGGAACAATACTTATCCCTGGACATTCCTAAGCGCTTAAAAATTCACACCTGATATCAAAAAATATGTAAGGAACATGATATCACCTGATGAGTTTAGGGAAGAAGAGTGTTTTTTGGTCAAAAGCCTTTCTCTGCAAAACAAACAGCTGATAACAGAAATGAAGCAGATAGAACATCATCTCTGCTAGCATTTAGACAACCCTTATGGTTTTGATACACAGATTCCCGATGACACCTGGGCAGAGTTACCAGTACGTTGTGTTGTGTATGCATAAGCTGAAGATAATGTAGATACACACAATAAACCAGGTAGAAATAAACACCAACTTTTTCAAGAATACGCTCCTCTAGCATGCTTAGCATATCTTACACTGTATGCATCTACCTTTTCACGGGGCGAAGAGGAAGAGGTGCTCAACCTCTTGCGCATGAAAGGTTAAATCAGATGGTGTTAGATGGAGTGTCAAATGGATAATTCAATTCGAGTATAGATTAATTTTATGTTACTGGCATGAATCGCATTCAATATGGTACCCTTCTTCTGATGAAAAGTTTAGTGGCTCTCATTTAAGGCTTTATTTGTAATACATGGATATTTTCTGATTGCATAACGGGACACGTACGGTCATACTGCTTCAAAGTAAAGATGGCTATAATTTGTGAACAATTTTGACTCTATTCTTAACTATTGTTGAGCATTATTTGTTAGAAAAGTTAGTGGAAAAGGGATCATTCTCAACTATAATATATTTCATTTATAATGTCTTTATCTAAAGAATAGCGCTGCTGAAGGTCAAGCAACAAGGGATAAGCCCATCAAAATTTAGATACGGCATTACGATCCTACTTGATCAAGTTAGAAGTACAGTATTATTTCCAAATTAAACATAAAACAACAGCACCTTCCCTCTCCCACGCAAACACACAAAAACAGTTATTTTCACGTGAAAACATTTGGAAACAGTAGCAGAAATAAGACCATGACAAAAAGGAATATGTAAATGATGCATTGATTAAGCTTATCCCAGGACTCGAACCTGAATAAGAGTAAAATTACTTACTCTTGTTTTAACCATTTAAACTAGATAAGCAAGTATGGGAATCTTGGCCTGAGGTCGCCTCATACTCCTTAAAGAATGTAACACTTGCTCAAAAGAAAGAAAACTATGGAACGTGGAGAGGCTTGGATTATAAAAGTTGAAGTCCTAAGCTAGGTCATAAAAGGTACTCTGCAAAAAAGCAGGTGTTCGGTTTGCTCCCCTCGCCAAGCGCTTCGCGATTATGATTAAAGCTTCAGACAGACAAAACAACTCTTGATAACCAAGTGGTACATGAGGGGAAACATAAAAAAGGGGAAGGTGTGAAGGCAATGACAAACAATCTACCGCCGTCCTTCAGTGTTAGGATCCCAGAACACGACAGATGACCGCTCAACCCCAACACTAGCGACAGAGGGATTTACAAGGCCCAGTGAAACTGTCCTATGGTCTGCCGGTGTCAATTAAGAACAAGATCAATGGGAATAAAGAACAAGGTTTGCAGTAGACTGCCGCCAAAGCCGAGGAGCAAGCGTTACAGAGGATATAAGTAAACGATGGCCATTAATGTATGAAAAAGAAGAGAAAAAAAAGAGACCTCCAAAGAGAAAACATGGGGGCTTTTTATAAGAAAATTTTCTTCTTGTCACGCGACATCCAAACAGTCAACGATACAAGCCTCCCTATTCTTATGTAAGTAGTCTCTTCTTAACTAGTACCTATGCCTACAAATTATCGTGGGATACTTTTGAACTGAAATTCGGTTACAAAATTCTGACTGATATTGGCGCTATTCAACTAACTGACCAGGCTGAATAAGATGTGACGCTATGTAAATATTTATATACTGACCAAAGGTTGCTTGACGTGATGCTATTCAGTCAAGTTCTTCTATCTTTCTATGATGTAAGGCTTTTTTCGATATTGTATCAATAAATTTCTTTATATATGCGTCTTTTCTGAAGATGCTGTGAATTCAAATACGTCTTAACGTATCTATACTGCTCTCTACAACTTAGATATTGTTTCGATTCGTAATGCAAGTTCTAACTTTATTGACCCCAAACTACATACATTCAACACAAAGAACGGCTATGATTCGCATCTGGCTTTGACGGATTTCAATATAATGTTTAAAGAAGAGGTTGATATCCGGTTCTCATATGAATCCAACTTATAACCATCGAGTGTATTCCCAGCAAAAACCAGTATACCAGAAATTTGGTAATTTGGAATCTAGTCAACGCCAGCAAGTAAGTGTAGAATCTTTTAGCAGCGTTGTAGTCCTGGCTGCAAAGTCAAGCAGGTTTTGCAGACAAGGATACTTTGGTCGAAAACAGTTTTTAATGCTTCAACAGTGTTAAAGCGACAATTGTTGCATGTTTTCGGAATTAGGTATCAATCAATAGTCATTACGAGTAAATTGCCAGCAGGCTTTCTTCACTTCAAGGCACACCAAAAAACTCCAACGCCACCAGCTTTGTGGTTCTGCATTTAGAAAATACCATTCTGTCGGCATTTTTCTTTGGCCATTCGCAGCGATTCTGCCCTCGATTCAATTTTTTTGCAAGGTTTTGGCTTTGTACAGGGTAAGTATTAGCTAACAGCGATGAGGGAATAAAGTATGGAAGAGGTCAAAGGGACGACATCGAATTTATTTACTGTGAATGCTTCGAGTTTGGCAAGGTATATTTTTATTACAATAGAAAGCAATCGTCATGAAATCAGTTTAACGCGTAGATCAATTCCTTTGACCCAGTCTCATGAAAGCAAACCCGGTGTCTATTGCTGATATGACCCACTAAAATACTCAGTATATCTCGTAATATTGTAGACGTAGTGTCGCTATCAATTGAAAAAACCCACTGACCTTCAAATATTGTCTCCAATTAAAGTGCGAAGACTATTTTTTAAACAGTTGTGCCTGCGCTGCTTTGCTTGTTTCCAAAATTAATGACAATAGGCATCCTCCGTTGATGATTGTTTTGAAAAAGACGTCATGAAAAGTTCCTGTATCATGCCCAAGATACCCGGCTTTAGTTTATGCACAATACACCTAATTCCCAGTTGTGTTAATCATTGGTGTATGTAGTGTAACTACATCTATAAATAATAGTCTAGCTTCTGCTATCAGATGTTGATTTGCCATATGTTCTTATCTGGGCGAAGCGTTGCTTCTTATAATCGTCGGCAACTCTGTCTATCCAATCAACAGATTGGCTATTATTAACCTATAAGTTATTATATAGTGGTGTGAAAAACAGTTATACTTGCATAATACATTTGACTTACCTTCAAAGGAATTATTTGCCTGTTTCAAGATGAGGATAGTCTGTTAAAATGTTAGATTCAGTCGTAGAAGGACGGAGCAAAAAAGATAATTATATAAAGGCTACGGTACGGTACGCTTTTTTTGAAATAAAAAAAATGCTACTAGGCTTAAGTCATAGCGCTTAACCATACTTTGATTAACAGAATCATATGTTTTGGTTCTCGCAGCACTTCAGTGGATTTGTAGTTAAAAACTAGTAGATACTTACACAATGAGACGCTTAGGATGTTTTATTCGTTTCAAGCATTTTATAATTTGATGATGTTTGGAATGAAGCAGAAGCCATGAACATTGCTAAACCGAACGTCTTTATATGCAATACCAATTCTAGAAGATTTACCAGCAACTATTTTTCTTTATAACCGCTAATTATGTCTTTGTGTAAATTAAGAATTTCATTTCTGTAACCGACAATATCCAACAACCGGACTGTACTTTGTTCATCATGGACAAAATATATGCAGCATCGATAAGCAATGAAGATAGCTTGTTTGAACAAGGTATCGATTTACTTGATGCCGTATATACCGAATTCAGTTGCGAAGAATATGTCGAAATTTTGTTGCATATTGAAAAACAGCTATACCACGAACAATATGCAAACCTACAGTCTTTAAAAAACGATCTGCAACAAATCCCAATACTTACCCCAGAATTTCTTGGGAAAAAGCACAGTTCGTATGTAACTTAAGATGTATGCCATATGAACAATTTCATTTCATTGCTCAAACAAGATTCTTCGTAGGCGTCATCTTAAACATATAGATCTTCAATTACCTATTTACAAGTATATTTCTCTTCGGAAGGAAAGGTACAGTATCTAGTGATACAATTTGAAAATAAATATTTTGGTTGACAACAAGTTATATTAAATGTAGTCATTTGGTTACTGTGTATATTAAGCAACACCTTGAGCTACATATCTCACTAATCAGAGCATTTAACCAAGCATTATCTGCTCAAACGCCACCATCACAGTTACCCCCTTTTCGACTTTTTATAGCCAACCATTATGAACTTTTACTCAATGCCCGAGATACATCACATATTACTCTCGCAGTTTTCATCAATGCCGCATATAAGCAACTGGAAAAAGATCCTGAGATGTGTAATTTAGTTGCTAAAGTAGCGCTCGTTCATCCTTTAGGCGGCTTGCATAAAATAGAAAACAAGAAGGCGACCAATTTACAAGGGTGGATCAAAATCAAAGTAATCGACTTTAGAACCATAAACACAGTGACATCAATGCGTCTTGCGATCAAACTGTTTGAAGGCGACTCTGAAACAGTACGTAATACTTCAATGAGTGAAGATCTAAAAGATTTGATGTCAGCACAAGAAAATGAAATTAGACGACGATTCTTGCGTGTAGTAACGTCTCGAAGCTACCGTAACGCCAATTTTCATCTTATGTTTGACGTGGAACCCAAGTTTCTTTTTGAGAAATATAAGAGTGTTACAGAGCGAGCTAATGAAAGAGCAATTTATGACCAAGAGTGCGTTGTCCCTGAAAATAGTGAAGATATAGATTGTCTGCTGGAAGCCATCACAGATCATTGGACTAAACTCGAACATTGTACACTTCTAATCTAACAATTTTTGTCGTGATACCTGAATACATTATAATGGTTTAATCTTTATTTCTTAATTGACTGCAAACAACGGTGTATGAAAGTGTCAAAGAAACAATGCTACAGGAATGTCCTCTCAAAAACAAAAGATGCTGAAGGCTATTTCAAATCTGTATATTTCCTGAGTAACGAAGTCGTACAGCTATTTCGTAAACCAACTGCTTCACAGCGTATTGTTAAAACTGTGTCCTTACTTCGCTTGAAAGGCAAGCCCTACATTGGACAAATGACCGGCTTAATTCAGGCAGACGACAGCAAAGAAGCGGTTGGCTTAATCATGCGAAGATATTCAATGACGTTGCGTGATTATCCGCACGATTATACACACCGACGTCTAACCAACTACCAATGCATGGATATTATTGTTCATTATTGTTCAACTTTTACGTGCTCTTCAAATTGTCCATAAAGAAGGAATTGCTCATCGTGATTTGTCGACTACCAATTTCGTGATGGATATTCCTGGCGACAGTTCAACCTTGCTTGATGATTCACCACGAACAAAAGTTTATTTGATTGATTTTGGAAAAGCTGTGTTTACAAAACCGAAAGACACTCAATATTGGTGGTTACAGCAAGAGAGCGCATATAACCGAGGATTTGAAATGTATAAAAATGAAGTTCAACCAAGAAATAAGGATGAATTAGCGGTTTGGTGTAAGAATCTGCCATTAACGATGGCGCGGCCGGATCATGGCTATCGATTGTATCGTTCAATACAGACTTTGCCCAAGACGCAGAGGGACCGCAAATTACTGCCTTATCTAATTGATCCTATAGCTGAAGATGTTTATTCAATGGGTGCGCTTATTTGGAAGATAATTTCGGGTATGGAGCCTTGGCCTGGCGTATTCGATATAGACCTAAAAGCGTTGCGTGAAAATGTTTCCAACGACGAGTCTATTGATCGAATAATCCACAGGGAAACACCGGGGCCTACGAGTGCACAGCTTTTGAAGATGTTTTTGCGCGTTAACCCTGAAGATCGTTGCTCTATCACTGAAATCCTCGGCTGGCTCGAGCGACCTGCGATACGCAAGGCGTTGTTATGTGAATGGAATATACAAGCAAATGCAGGAAGCAGAACTCGTCCAAGAGCACTTCCTTGGACATATGTTAGGTCAGACAAAGTAGAGAAGACAAAGAGAAAGGAACGCGAATACGTTGTTATTAATTCAGACGACAGCTATGCAGAACTAGAAAGCAGTAAGAGGCAGAATCGTAGGCATAGATTGTTGCAGAAACAGCCAAACTTTTATAATAATAACAATGATTAATATCAGATGCGAAGCTCATATACTCATTACGATGATATGCTCCAACCTGTGCAATTTATCCAGTCGACTAGCATGAACAATTTATATAACAATGGTACCGCCGCTACCGCTTCTGGTTGTATGCCAGTTACATCTACTTTATTCACCAAAGTTCCGGCCTCGACCACGTACTGGATTTCACGAGAATCAACAATGAAATCGAAAACTTACGGTGCTAATGCTAGCATTCAATACGTACCTACAGAAGTATTTTATTATAGCTCAAAAGGGCAGCTGCAGCAACATCAAGTACGATCCGCAGGCCCTGTACCGCATTATTATAGTTCACAGAACATCCAAAAATATCAATTCCAACAACAAAATCGACAGCAGCATGAAGAGCACTTACAAAGCTTGTCCAGCCCTTACGAAGTTACAGTGTCAAATCGCCAACTAAATAAGATTCCACATGACGCAAATTTCGAGAAAAAAGAAGTCATTTATATCTCTGATTAGCACTTTATTTCGCCATTATAATATGCTACACTTGATTTATCCAGATTCTGAACTTATTATACTATGAAGGATAAAAGGGCACGGTATAAGATTCATTATGATCGAGAAGCTAATTCATCATCTTCAGGGAGACCTTCCTCGCTTTTTAATTTTTTCTTTTACATATAGTAGTGCATTATTCAGAGATCAGGGAACCATGGGCAAATATTAACAAGTGCACATTAATAAATGCACTACCGTTTTCCCTTTGAAAACTGTACTGTTTGACTGTAATATAACGTGATTTGACGACTAAATTGGCGCTCTTGTCTAACTATTTTTTGTACGCAATAACTTTTAACATACTAATTTTACGCTGCCGCTTCAGGGCAGATCATAAAGTGTTGAACCCAAACTATGGCACTTTTTCGCGCACACAGCCCCGAAATCAAAGATATTCACATCGCCATAATTGGAGACAACAGTTTGAGCCCTAGTATTTCTTTTTGATATGACAAGATCCATCAAGAATGTATATGTAGCTCATGAACACACAATTATTCTTGTTATTCCTTTTAGAATCTGCAATCCATTTACAAATTTGACTGAGATGAACTGTTCTATCAGAAGCCTAGAATTTTATCTTTTTGTACAGTCCTTTCAGGTTCAAGCTGCATTTTTAATTAAGCGCCGATGTATCTATACCATGGACACACGAAAACCAAAAACTATGCGCAGATGCATCTCTTGCCTGCCATAAACTACATCAGATTGTTTCCTGCAATAGACAATATAGAAGGCCTTATAGACAGGTTCAACTAACAGCTATCCCCTTCATGTTTCTTCGTGCGGTCAGGTAAGGACTCGAAAATCATACTAATCGTTGTCATTCTTGACATATTTCTCTCCGGTGCACACAGCTGTCTTTCTGATAAACGTTAACTGCCCTTGCTAGCCTTCCAGCCGTCTTAGCGAAGTCTAAGAGTTATTGAATTTGCCATGAGCTGTGTTGTTTGTACATACTTCTTTCCTTTGGCACAGTATCGAATGCGGTTATCTTAACCTACTTTTGTGGTCATTGGTTGCGGTTTCTTAAGATTAAAACTACTGGCTTGCTTTCAGCCGCAATAGAATGCTTCTTTTCTTGAGGTCCATTAAACGCTTAATAGCAGGTTTTTACGAAAAGTACCTGTTCGATTATGCCTAATCTGCATTGGTTTTTCAGGGACTAATTCCATGGTCACTATGTTAATGCTGGCTCATTGTCAACCTCGCTCATATTCACAATCGCACTATAACGTCATCAACAACGTCGAAGCAGTTTAAGAGCTCTTCAGGTACATCTGTCATGATAAGCGTTCTATGAAGAAATGTGATACGAAAACTTTTATTGGACAATGCGCAAAATAAATTTTAAAGTGCGCAAAAGCGAAAGTAAAATACGGTCATTTTTCTTTCTTTCCCTCGTTTATCAAAGGAAAAGAGAAGAGGTACATCTTGATGTCTCATTTAGGAATGAGCAAGCCAAATTTACCCTCGATACATTTTTTGCTACAAGAAGCAGACGGTATGTTGTTGATAATTTAAGTCAATCTATTTTGAACCATCTAAAGCAAGACTGAAATATTCTTATGAGATTCCATACCGAAGTTAATAAAAAATCTCTTTGCACGTCTTAGAAACTGCAACTACCATCTCTCCTGATGCAAATACTTGTAATATTGTCGACGATAATTCAATAGCTCCGCAGCCGTCAAATTCAAAAAGACGTTATGGCCATAGAGTCTCTCGAAGCGTGAGCAGTCTTCCTGTGGATCTGCAAGCATTATCGTTGCAAGGGCCGGAGGATAGGATTGAGCAACAGTCTGTTGAAGCAGTACATCAATCTTTTCTACAACAATCAAAACAGCAGCCGGCATTTCAGCAAATTCAAACCGAACCCTATAATGGTATACCCTCTAATTCGGCAGAAAAACCACCGAGCTGGATGCTGCCCAATGATAGGCCACCTGCAATAATGATGAATTATACTTCGTCATCTTCACCTGCACCTACTAGCATTTCATCATTATCATCTACATCAGTAGCAACAGCACATACTAGAAGAAAAGCGCCATATACGGGTCATGGGAGATCTGTATCAGAAATCACTTTACCACCTATATCCTCTGCATTATCACAACCCTTTCCACAGCCTTTGCCGTATCCTACAACACTAGGAACACCTTCTCGGCCTGCTTCAGCAACATCAATACTACCAGCCAATAACACTTCAATCACGACTACTACTAATAATAACAATAATTTTACTCAACGGACAGCAGCCAATTCAAGCCATAAACAAACGCAAACACATCACACGCATAGAAGAGCAATATCTGCAAATACATTGGATTTCATGTTATCTCCATCATCACATTCGTACAGTAGAGCACAGTCATATAGTCCACAAGAACAATCACTGAATCTCATCAGTCAATATCGTCAACACCCTCCGTCCTCTAACTTTTTCGAGCAACTCGGAACGGGTGCTGATAGAACAATAATCAATCATAATGCCGGTAATAATAATGGAACAGCCAACACTTCTTCCATAGAACCATCATCCTCTGCTGCTGCTGGACGGTATGCATGTCCTTATTGCCAGAAGAAGTTTTCCAGACCTTCCTCATTGAGAATTCATACTTATTCGCATACTGGAGAGAAACCGTTTGTATGTACAGAGCCTGGGTGTGGGCGACATTTCAGTGTGCAAAGTAATATGAGACGACATTTGCGAGTTCATCGATTAGGTCGCAACAATAACGTGAGCAGCGGCAGCAGCAACAACGGCAACACTACTGGAAGTACACCAACTGTTTTAGAAGAGGATATTGATACAGAATAAAGATATGCAGTCGCGGAAAGACACATGTGCGAGTTTACCTTAAGCAAAGCAACTGTTTTGCTGTGATACTATTATTAACTTTTACCGTACAACTTCTGCGAGATCATAACTCTAAACATTTACACGAAAGATGTCTCACCAAGCTGATTTCGAAACTCTTACTGTATACGTATAATACTTTATTATCATAGACTGTACTAGCTCTTTTATGTATCATTTTTATCAATCTGCTCGTTAAATCTAGTAGTAAATGCAATAAAAGAGCGTGTTTACGCTATTTTAGGAGCGCCAACAATGCCTTTTAAGGTAATCACGCTATTTTGCCATTTAGATGAAAATCTTAGTTCGCAGTCTCCACATTGTTTAACAAGTCATTTTATCACGGACTTAGAAATTGTACGCACATAAAATGCAATTTGAGGAAAGCATATGCAGTGCAAACCTCTTACCAAGGGCTGATTTTTATCAACGAGATGGAACGATATACATATAGCGCCACTGAACATTTTCGTGTATTAGCATTGTGAAGATTTAGCACTTTTTTGAGAGTTCTATCAATAGCCATTGATTACACATCTGTCAAAGTGCAAATTTATGCAGCCGTCGTGTATTTAAAGTTTCAAATTGGTAGATGACCTACTTTTTGTAATTTTTTGTATACTGTATAACAAAAAAGTGATATCGATCATTAGGACTGAAAGTACGTGTTGTGTGGCTTCGTTTGGGCGAAGAGGTTTTGTCATTTTTCCATAAACGCCTATTAAGTATGAAACCAAATTATTTCTATTGGACATATGAAGCGATGACATCTTGTTTGTCTAAAAAGCAAGGCATTTTTGCTTTAACCAACCAAAAACATGCCCATTCAAAATACTTATCCATTACAAGACATAAGGAACTCTACAGTGTTTTTTTTTTTTTTGTTGTTCAAAGAGATGTTATATCTTCACAAATGGCAAAAGGATATCAATGACTAGCATGTGTCTGGTTTAAAGAAATATGTTATGCATTCAAACGACCCGTAATGAAGGAGAGCATGAGAAGTGACAAGATAGAATGATATAACATTGGTTGAAGGGAGATTTAGGTTTTGAGGGTTTTCTTCCGATGAATTATGCCCGTTGTGTGCTAATGAAAAAAAATTGGGCTTTTCCTTTTTCTATTTCGACTATTTCGATTTCAAGAAGTTATTGCGTTTTCTTTTTGGTTTATTATTTTTTCTTCCCTCTTTTAAAAACGTTCTTTAAAAAAACCCAAGAAAAAGTTGAATAATCAAAATGGATGATTTACAACATCCTCTCGTCGTATCCACACCACCTTTGCGCGGACCCGTGGATTCACCCGCGCCCATTGATGCAGCTGAAGCAGCTTCAAATTTGAAGGCTCACAGAGGCAGTATGTCACTAGCCACGACTCAGTTCGAACAACAAGCTCCTATTGATAGTCGATTATTACGTGGACGATCGAAATCATTAGCTGTGGGCGCTCAAGCATGGAATCCTCGACTTCCTATGGATTACTTTTCACCTAGTCTAAATAGTCATAGCAGCCATGTAAATACTGGTGTACCTTACAAAGCGAGATCTTGGGAGCCCACACTAGAAAGGGCGATTAGGGCCATCGTGTCTATAAAAGCAAGTCATGTCAGAAGTTTTGATACAGAAACATCAGGTATAGACAGAAAGAAAGAGTGCTCATGGTAGAGTAATATATAGACAGGTTGGACGGGATATTAATAAGTGTTGTGAACATTTTCCGCGCGTCAAATGATACATAGGTGGTTATACAGCTACGGGCTTCATTGTAGATGCTGCTCGAGGCATCATCTTGACAAACCGTCATGTCGTTTCACCCGCTCCCATTGTCGCTCAAGCTGTTTTGACAAATTATGAAGAAGTTGATTTGAAACCAGTGTACAGAGATCCAGTTCATGATTTCGGTTTTATGCAGGTAAACTTCATTATGCCTTAGCGCAGAAAGAAAAAGAATAAGAAAAAACGAAATAGTAAAAATGGTTTGATTGAATCTTAGTTCGATCCCAGTAAAGTTAAATTTATGGAATTGGAAGAAATAAGCCTTAGTCCAGAGAGGGCAAAAGTTGGTTTGGATATTCGGGTTGTTGGGTAAGTTTTTGTATATTGTCATTTGCATGAAGGAAATGGACTTACGGAAATCGAAATATTAATCCGTGATATTTTTGTATGCATCAAGCAATGACGCCGGTGAAAAATTGAGCATTTTAGCTGGTACGCTGGCCCGATTGGATAGAAGAGCACCCGAATATGGTATTGGCGAATACAATGACTTCAACACTTTCTATCTTCAAGCCGCCTCTGGTACTAGTGGAGGTTCATCTGGTAGTCCTGTTCTTGATATTGACGGCCACGCCGTAGCTCTCAATGCCGGTGGTGCCAGTCGCGCTTCTTCCTCCTATTATTTGCCGCTTGACCGTGTTGTGCGTGCTTTGGGTTTTATCCAGCAAGGAAAAACGGTTCCTCGTGGTACTTTGCAAACAGAATTCGAATATTTACCTTACAACGAAGTTCGTCGTCTTGGTTTAAAAGCTCATATTGAAGAAAAGGTACGCCATAAATTTCCTGAAGAAACAGGTATGCTGGTTGTCCGTTCTTTACTACCTAAGGGCCCAGCCGATGGTGTTCTCGTACCAGGCGATATTATCATTGGCTGCAATGGCAAAATGGTTCCTCACTTCATTGCTCTGTTCGGAATTTTGGATGATAAAGTCGGGAAGGAAGTATCGCTTACCATCAGTCGTGGTAAAAAAGTGCAGGAAGTTAAAGTAACCGTACAAGATCTACACTCCATCACGCCTGATCGTTTTGTGGAAATCGGAGGCGGTATTGTTCATGAATTATCCTATCAGTTAGCAAAATCCTACTCACAACCTACTGGAGGAGTATATGTAGCGACATCGGGTCATATGTTGGCTAGCGCCAGTGCTTGGAGAAAGAGCATCATTGTTAGTGTGAACAATGTCCCGACACCCAATTTGGATGCATTCGTGGAAGCTATGAAGCGTCTGCCAGATGGTGCTCGTGTTCCTATCAGGTAGAGAAATTGGTTAGAAATAGTTTACTGATACAATTTTTGAATGTATGGCTTAACATGTTCTCGTTTTCAGATTTTACGCACTACACAAGGCCTACAAAGATAAAGTCATGATTATGCATGTTGACCGACACTGGCATAAATTCAGAATGGCTGTCCGCAATGGTGAGTTAAGCAGTAACACATCTTTCAAGAAGGACAAAAGCTAACGAACGAATATCATTGCTATTTTGTTTCCTCTTGGTTTGGTTAGATATGACCGGCTTGTGGGACTTTACAGAATTGGCTCCACCACCCTCTACCATCCCTTACACTCCTTCAACAGCCACTTTCCCTCCATTAGACCCATCTATGTCGCTCGCTCAGAAGCTTATGCCCTCTTTCGTTGCCATTGACTTTTATTTGCCTTACTTGGTAGATGGTATGAAAGCCACTCAATTTTATGGTACTGGCTTCATAGTTTCTACCAACCCCCCGCTCATTGTATGTGATCGTGATACCGTTCCTATTGGTCTCGGTGATATTTTTATAACATTTGCCAACTCTATCATCATTCCCGGTCGTCTCCTTTTCTTACATCCCTTCTACAATTACGTCCTGTTAACTTATGACCCTAAACTCATTGGCGACACACCTGTCAAACCTATTGAATTTATTGAGACAGAATTGAACCAAGGTGATGAAGTTCATTTTGTTGGTATGGGTACTGACCACTCTGTCATTATGAAAAAGACGACAGTTTCATCCGTTTCCAACATCGGTACGCGTGAATGCTCTCCTCCTCGTTGGCGTGCCATGAACGTAGAAGGAATCAAGATTGATGAAAGTAATTCTCAAGGCGGTCTCATTACAAACGAAGAAGGTCAAGTGCAAGCATTATGGATTAGCTATTCCTCACAAAATGAAAAGGGCAAAGACATTTCATTTATGTCTGGTCTCATGTCATCGTTGATTAAACCCACTATTGACCAATTTTTGGAAAGCGGTGACAAAATTACTTTTAAGGGTTTGGACGTAGAATTATGGACTATGCGAATTGCGGCTGCTCGTACGTTAGGATTAGGCGATAAGTGGGTTAAAAAGATTGAAGAAAGCGGTTCGACACGACATACATTGCTTTATGTATTGAATATTTTGGATGAGCGCAGCCCTTGTGCCAAGGTTCTCCATGTAGGTGATGTCATTTTGAGCGTCAATGATAGACTTGTCACTCGTATGAGTCATATGATGTTTGTCCATCAAGAAGATACAGTAGATATGGTCATCTTACGTGATGGGAAGGAACTGAATGTGACAGTACCGATGAGCAAGTTTAGCGGCTATGAAACAACACGTGTCCTTGGTTGGCAAGGTGCTCTTATTCAACGGCCTTATAAATCAGTTTTGGAACAAGTGCGTAATGTTCCTGCTGGAGTTTATGTTTCCTGTACACTTTATGGTTCACCTGCTTCTAATGTGCTTCGACCTGGTGTTTGGATTGTAGAGGTACAAGGAAAACCTGTAAAGGATTTGGATCAATTTTTGGAAGTTGTACATGACCATGCGAAAGAATTAAGACAGCGTCGTCGATCAAGTTACATACCTCCTGTTCAACGATCTCTTGAAGAGAAGGAAAGACAGGAGAAGGAACAAAGAGATGAAGATGCTTTGATACCGGATAATGCTTCAACAGTAGAAGATGAAGATGACACGAACGACGAAGGATATATTCGAATCAAAACTGTGAGCAGAAATGAGACTGTTCGTGTTGTGGCTCTCAAATTAGACCTGCATTATTGGGATTCATGGCAACTGATCCATGATCCATCTACTCTCTCAGGCTGGATCTCGAAAAGTGCTTAGAACAATTAATGTATACAACTTCTGCCCTTATGTAAACTGATATTATTACAATTGTACAGAGTTTCCAATTTACTATAAATCGAATATATTTTTTTTTCCAATTATGTATCTATTTTTTAAAAAGACTCCTTAAACATGTTGAGGGCTTCTTTATATACATTTGTGTATTTGGCAAGCTTGAAATCAGCAAAACTCGTTCACTGTCATTTTTGAGAGACGCACTTCAATTGCAAAACGCATCTAATTCCTTTTATCTCCTTCCGCAATGTACAGTGGATTTGGCTAACTGAAGCTGCGGCGTTTGAAATTGAGGATTAACAAAAACGATACATTACTGAAGGTATAGTTACAATCTAAAAAACTTATTTTATATACAGGCTTTGTTTAGGCGGATGGATTCAGCTCACTGGAAAAGTTAAAGTCTTCTTCGTCAGCTAACATTTCCTGCCGTAAAATTTCTACATTATCTAAATGCCGTTTGCTATTTTCATGATTCTTGAACTGCTTCTCACTTTTGTACTCCTTGTCGCAGGCAACACAGTAGAATTGATTCACTTCCTCTGCCTCATCATAATAATCATCTTCAAGCCCTAATTCTTCAAATTCCTCTTCGACTTGCGCCCATTCTGGGACTTTGTATTCCGAAATCTTAGCTTGCATTTTCTTCTTTTCCTGTTGCGCTCTAGCTTTTTGTTCTGCAGCAGCAGTCTCTTTCCTCTTTTGCTCTTCTTCTTGATATGCTTTCAATCTTGGATCACGCTTACGTACAAATTCGACGAGATTCTACATTATGCCAGAAGAGTATAAGTAATTTAGAATGCTCCGCTTCTCCTTTGTTCAAATATTGTCTTGATTGATTATGCTTTACCCTCACTGTTTTATTATAATCTTTTCTAGCTCCTTCTCTCAGCTTTTTGTTTTCTTTCTCCATTTGTCTTCGAACTTGCCGCGTCGGTGCATCAGACAATCGCCATTTATCCATCCAACAAAATGACTTTACTGAATTAAAACTTGTCCACGCACTGTAGAAATCCTTGACATATATTTCGTTGTTGCTGCTGTCTCGTTTATCTGATGTGTAAAGTGTATCAGCATCGCCAAAAGATGGATACGAAGCAGCTGCATGAACATCATGATGAGTGTCATCGGTATTAGGATTGTTTCGTAATGCTTCTTCTTCTTCCTCTGCTAATTTTTGGAAAAGACTGCGATATACATTATAGAATCCCTTTTAAAAATGTCGAAAAAGTTTAGTGAACAGCTTACTTCACTGATAGTATAGGTTATGGTTTTACGAATTACCTTGTGTGTATCATTATATCCGCTGAATTCGGATGCACTGAAATATCGCATCAAATCGTCAGAGTTCATACCGGTACTACTGTCTCGTTGTCCAACGTCTTTGCCTCTCAAAATGGCATCTCTATGGCCGTCGTACCTTAAAGAATACACCATATATGCGTTAGGAAAAACAGCTGCAGCTTGATAAATTCGCTTAATCAAAAACGGTACGTTACCAAGATCTTTCATGAGAATCGGATAAGACCTCATATGCCTCTTGAATTAGGGCAAAACGTTCATTTGCTTCTTCTATTCTGTCACTATTCTTGTCTTTACTTGAACATGAAAAAAAAGAATAGAGGTTATTGAGAAATGCGATCGATCTGGAGAATGAATCATTTATTCTTTTTACCTGGATGCCAAATAAGCGCCTGTTGTCTGTATGCTTTTTTGATATCTAGACTGCTTGCTTGACGATCAACGCCGAGTAATTCATAATAGCAAATACGCATCTTCCAATATAAAGAGAATTACTGACAATTAAACGTAGAGACGAATTTAACTGATTGTAACTTTACACTTTTTCTTTTTTTTTTTTTGATTTGAATATTTGTCGGCTCCGGTCACACATACATAACCACGGCTTTCATTTTTCTATCCGAGTAGTACCTGATACTCTTTTCCTCTCTTTATTACGCGAACACTCCTCTCCTCAAATACATTATGCAGGCTCTGAATTACACTAATAAGCTCAAAAAGCTCATTAATGAGGAAAATGGGAAAGCATTGGCTCCCCTTCTTTCACTGCAACATGCGCATACAAAAAATTTATTAGATCACAATATTCAAGTAAAGAGTGAAGAAAATGAATATAATAGATGTCCATGTACATTTTCTTTCTTCACATATTTGATACTGATACTTTTATACTATTCCTTTCGCCTATTTTATGATGGACAACAGCCTAGTGATTACGAAACACTCGTTAAGAATAAAGTGGAAGCACCTTGGAATGATATCATTGTCAACCATATTAAAACGCTAGTACATTTAGATGAGGGGCTATACGATGAAGCCTTTGAGACTCAAAAAGAACTTGTTCAGTAAGTTAATCAATAATAGACTTGCAAAAAAAAAGCCTCGAATATGTTGTAGGAAGGGAACAGCAGATTTAAGGAAAGGTGTTATCATAAATCGTTATTAGAGCTTTTCAAAGAGGAATGTCAAACATGACACGCTGGTGCTTACCAGTATTATACATTATTAACAATGAGCTACGTATCATTGCTACGAAGGCAGATCTGAATTCAACAGTGGCTGTTGAAGGACAACGCAGAAAGCTAGAGGAGGCTGCCAATGTTATCAGTAAATCATTTACTTATTGTATCACGGATCGAGGCATGTTGGCTGTTTCAAAAAAGTATGGTACTTATTGCATGATTGGCATATTGTTCAGAATCTATTTCAAGGTAAACGAAAGATATATGTTGTGGCAATATGGCTATGTTTATTCATTATGTCTTTAGTTGAAGCAACAGAATTTATGTAAAAACATTTTACGTGCTGTCAAAGCAGCAGATATGCCACCATTGCATGAATTTCCAAAGAGCGATAGAGTTACATTCAGATATTACCTTGGAAGGTTATATTTTTTGGAAGAGGATTATGCTAAAGCAGAATATGAGTTGAATTTGGCGTTTTACGAATGTACAAATAGAAGCCTGAAAAACAAAGAGTAAGGCGAATGATATGAGATAGAGATATAGTTAAGGGTAGAGATATAGCAATAGATTAAATTCCTGCTCTGTTTTTATCTTTTAGGCTTATCCTACAAATATTATTACCCGTCAAATTGATGAGAGGCATTTTACCTACAGATAAGCTATTCAGCAAATTCCCCAAAGCGCGACATTTATACGGTGATCTAGCCAATGCTATCCGAAGAGGAGATATCAAGCAGTTCAATACAGCGCTTAATGATGCGGAATCTCAATTAATAAGGCAGGGAACTTACTTTGCCATCGAGAAAGCGGAAAGCATTGCTATTCGGCAATTATTCAGAAAAGTGTAAGCTCGGGATATGTGCCAGACATCATTTCGTTGATTAAACTAATATATCGTTTCATGTAGATTCCTTTTACTAGGAATGAACACACGTATACCAATCGCAACATTCAAGAAAGCGTTGGATTTTGAAGGTTTGAATGTTGAAATCGAAGAGGCTGAGTGGATGTTAGCCAATATGATATTCAAGGTGAGCAAAAACTTCTCGCATTTTCTATGAAACTGTTGTAAAATGGAAGCTTACATTTTTCTCAACTCTATATACATCCTTCTATAGGGATATATGAAAGGTTACTTGTCTCATGAAAAGATGTTTTTGGTGTTGAGTAAAGATAATCCTTTCCCGCGTATATCTCAATTGGTTTAAACTAAATTAAATGATTTGCATGCCATATGCCATTACAGTTGCCCTAAACTTTGATCAGCAATTGTTAAACAATTTCCCGGTGTACTACGTTAGACTGGGATGGTGTTTAGAGCCTTTTTGATAAGATAAGATTAAAGCTTCTTTCTTTCTGTCAATTGTGATTTTCAAATGCGAAACAATAGTTCAGACGTTGTATTGCCATTTTCTGACTCGTTGTTTCGTTTTTCACGGATTTTAAAAATTTTTTTGACTCATACAAAAAAAAAAAAAAAAAAAAAAAGAAACAAAAAAGCTGGATACACCTCTTGTCATTATTGTTTTCATTTTGGATCATTTATTTTTGCTTGATAGTCAAAGCAGATCAATGTAGGCTTTCTTATAGCAAGCATACACTATCACCAAAATTTGAACCAATTAAAAATCTGTCTATCCTTTTGTTTGCAATTGATTTCATAAACAGGGGAACACAATGCCTGAACAGCCGCAACAAACCGATCCTGTCAATAACGAGCAGCAGCAGTTACAGCAGTCTGTGAAACGAAGAAGAAAGAAAGCTTCTAGAGCCTGTTCGCACTGTCAGAAAGTAAGAATTATTCATCTATATCAAGAGCGAGTGAACCAGTATATATTCAAAAGTAGACTTTTTTCTTCTTTTCCCTTTCTTGTAGGCTCATTTAACATGCGATGACTGTAAGTGTTCATTCGCATTGCAACATCTGTACTCTCTTCGACTCCTCTTTCAGTTGCTTACGCATATTTGTGTTTCTCTTCTGTATGTCTTTATAGCCCGTCCCTGTCAAAGATGCATTAAACGTGGACTAGAGGATACTTGTACAGATGGAGTCAGGAAGAAAGCAAAATATTTACAGGAAGATGAAAACGGTAAAGAAATCATTTATCTGTAACTACAGCGAAAAGATGTTTACTGGTTTTTGTTCTCATTTTTTGTTCGACATGTCAAAATTCCCAAATTTCATTTTCAGTTGATCAGCGTTTCCAAACAGCAACAAATAGTGTAACATCCGTAGGGTCAACACCCATAGTGATGAATTACAGTGAGAATGATGGTAATGTCAGCAAAAAATAAACTGAAATAGTGCGGGAATCATCCAATAAAAGACTCTTTCGGCTCTAGGTTTTCGATCTGATACAGTTAGACAGCAATACAATACAATATCCAATTTGATACCCTTCTTAGACAGCAATCGCAATACTACTACTACCACTAATAATACTAATACTGGCAATGACGCCAATAATATATATGAACCACCCACTATGATGGATACTTTTTCTCAGCAATCACAGCCATTAGCCCTGAACTGGGCTTCTCTTATAGATCCCAATGCGTTGATTATGAACAATATACAATCAGCGACTAACTCGCCTATATCAACACCTCCTTTACAGCCTCGTACAATTGTCACATCCGGAGCAAGCACTCCTTCGCAATTATCACAATCATGGCAACCACCACAATCTGCAGCATCGGAAACTGTCAATGATCAGCAACAGCAACAAGTGTTATTGAAACGGAGAAAAGGCGTCGGAAACACACCTCATGAAGTCTATGCCCGTGTTAATAAACCCTATAATTACGCAGAAAGTTATCATCATTTGATCGAGTATGTTCGTCAAAAAATGGGTCGTGACGAACTGATACGCATTAGTCGAGCTTTAGTTCAATTTCGACCTTCTTATATGTCGATTGTTGCCTCGTTGACGGAAGAAGATTTAGTCTATATGGAAAAGTGCGTGCAAAGAACTCTTCTTGAGTTTGAAAAAATGATAAGTTTCTCAGGTACACCTACTGTTGTTTGGCGAAGAACAGGTGAGATTGTGCTTGTTGGCAAAGAGTTTTTACTATTAACGCAATGGAGTAAGGAAATCCTTTTGGGAAAGAAGACATACATCTACGAGGTAAAGAAAAGGTCGAAAGGCATTCTAACAAGTAGAGTCGATAACCGCTATACATTTGTAATAGTTGATGGATAATGGATCAGCCATTGAGTATTGGGAAAAATTCTCTCAACATGCTTTTGACAGCTTAGAATCTGGAGTTTATATGTCTGTCATTTTGATGAGCCCAACATACCGCCCTGTGCCTTGTACATTTTGCTTTACCTTAAAGCGTGATATTTTTGACCTTCCTTGCGTAGTTGTAGGCAATGTAAGTCTTTGAACTCGGAGAAGGATATATGCAGTGCAAAAAGAACTAACAGTGCTACTGTTCTATCATACGTAGTTTTTACCGATCCTTGGGGCGAATCGATAAGGATACTTCATCATAATATAATGTTCTCATCAGTGTTGATGAAAACCTTAATAAAGGGCCCATTATCTTTATTCAAATCGATACACTTAAAATTCGATAATTCTCAATTACGTGCAAAGAAGGACTGCTCTGTTTATAACACCCAAATTATTAAGTTCACTTTCAATATAGACCAACACACTCCAGCTGTTATTCTACTCGAAAAGACTCACAGTATTACTGATATTGTATGCGCTCCGCTAGACACTGAAAATAGTGAATAACAGTGCAAAATCATTTGGGTAGCTTTTTTAAGGGGAGTGAGTAGAATTGATTGGTTCCTGGAAAGTTTTCTTCATTTTTAAAAACAGCATAAAAAAGCAGCAATAAAACCTAGATCAAATTGTTTGACACTGTTTTTTATTTTTCCATTTAATATCTGCTTTAAAATATACATTAAAACTAGAAAAAGGTAAATCTCGTCAAATTGAGCGTTAAACAGAACAACCAAAAACTACATGAATAAATCTATAAAGTGTCGACCCTAGCTTACAGATGAAAGAAAGAAGAATGCAAATGGACTCTACCTTTGCATTCTAAATCCTTCATCAGATGGACTAAATAACCTCCCCCTTCCCCTTATTTTTATGCTACTTTATCAAGTCAGCTCGCGTCTGGTATAAACACGTACTTGCTTATACACACTACACAAACCATTTCTTCTTATTCATGTATTGAATTGTTCGTCATTGACTACAAGAGATCAAATCAGTTACTCATAGCACTTTTTTTTTTAAAAAAAAAAATTGAAATAGTATACGCTACAAGAGAACTTAATACAAAATCAATCTGCTAACCAGTGACAAGACGAAAGACATTCTATATCAATACTTTGATCATCCGCATCAACTCTCTGGCTGGACCAGCAATATATTAACGTTTCTCAGTAGCAGATACTTTTACTATTTACTATGACGACCAATATATCAACAAATTCATTGCAGCGACAACAGCAACAGCAGCCACTAACTGATGATACACATACGATCGCTGATTCAGTAAGTCTGCCTTGTTTTCTGCACGCAGAACATGCAGTGATATCTGACGGTTCTACTATACGCTTTACTTCAATGCAATAAAGGACTTGCAGAAACTGTTAAGAGACAAGGCTGAAGAAGAAAGAAGAAAACGGCAAAAGTAAAATAGAAAAAAGCTCAAACTCTTGCAAAAATTCGCCTTGCCTATTAACTACGCTACTTGATGATTTAGGTTTATTGAGGAACATAGAAGTTTATTGCTACGTGAACTATTCTTGCTGACAAAAGATAGCGATAATATTCTATCCTTTCTCAGTTCAGAAGAGGAGTTTTCTCATTTGGATATTGTACGTGAAAAATGCTTTCTGGATCAATTGGAATTCAGGTACCAAAAAAAAATTAGGCTTTTATTTTTCTTTGGAATAATAATAAGAAAAAATAACATAATTGCAAATAGAAATGGTGCTTTCCCACCATTAAAGGCTGCTATAGAAACAGAAATACCTGTTGAACTTATGGAAACCGAAGGAAGTTCAAAAGAAGACGTTACAATATCGGAAGATCCACAACAGCAAGAACAACAACAGGAGGAGCAGGAGCAGGAGCAGGAGCAGTATCCCATTGGAACTAACACCATTGATGATGTCAAAAATGATGTCTCTTTGGAACATGATAGTAATGTCATTCCGTCAGTCGAAGCAGACTTGAACATACCAGCATCATTATTAACAAGAAGAGGCACTAGTCCTGTAGTTGTCATAGTAAGAACGTTTATTCTGTTGTCTTTGACGTAGAGCTCAAACTGAATTTTTTTACTTAGGAGAGACATCAGCCATCATCACTTATAAACACATCACAAATAGATGGCCTTGAAGGAGAAATGGCACCGTCCTCACCATTAAAACAAGATGAAAATGCAACAGCGATATCTGCAGAAAAAAAACCGATCTTTTCGTACACATCTACCTTAACAGACAACATGGACCATCCACAACACACAGTTCAAATCTACAACGGGCACACATTTATTGATAAACGAAATGATCTTCCGTCCGGATTCGATCTCTATGCATGGCGACTCAAAGCACAAGCACAACCACTTCACGCTCAACTACTAGGCGCTACGAAAGTACTTTCAACGCATGATTGGACACTAGCTACAGATGAGATCAAATCCATCAAAATCATATCACAAATTGAACAGTTGAAACGAAAAAATATGTGGAGTCAAAGACAGCTGAAACGTCACAAGTCTATACCTCGTACAAAGACACACTGGGATTTGTTGCTAGATGAAATGAAATGGATGAGAACGGATTTTAAGGAAGAAAGAAAGTGGAAAATGGCGAATGCCTATTTCATAGCTCAAGCCGTGGTGCAATGGCATCAAACAACTGATAAATCGACTGTTTGCGTAAGAGTGAGTTCATACTTTACTGTGCACATTCCGACCCTGCTCCTTTCATTCAAACCCATCTGTGCTTTTTTATAGACATACGTACCAAGTCATAATATAGCAGCAGCGATACGGAGTGACGACCAGGAAGTCGGTACTCCTGTGGAGGACACGTTTCCCACAGAACCCTCTTTATCTATGGAGGCCATGGAGGCCATGGAGGCCAAAGAGGATGATACAGCAATGAAAGCAGCTTTAAAAAACGATGTTGAGATGACAGAAGCAGCAGCTCTTGTGGATCCGCCTAGCATACTGGAAAATGAAAGAAAGCCATCCTTGATTGAAGATAATGAAGACGACGAAGATGAGGACGAGGATGATTCAGAAAAAGAAAGCGAATCAAAGGCTGTGAGGAGAGGAGAGAGAGATGTGCAAAAGATATCTACTTTGTCTTCGACTGCCTCGACCGATAAAGATAAGCCTAATTCTTTATTGGACAGCTTAAGAGGAAACCAAACCATACTTTCCATAGAGACAGAAGAGAACGATGAAGGGAATCAACAAAGCGTCATCTCGTTATTGTTTCCTGATTTATTATTGTATACCGCGCCTGATACTAATTTTATTGATATGGATCCCTATTTCGATGAAGCAGAATCCAGTAGAATTGTCCCTTTCAAATTGACTGCTCAGCGTATCAGATTCTCATCTAACAAGGGCCATCATCACATGACAAGAAAGAGACGGGCCAACAGATTTCATCATGGCAACATGTATGATGATGATCATGAGGATAGATGGGATACACTGGAAACGGTGGATATTTTGCCATTGCAACAAGATAAGAAAAATGACCGCTCAAGTAAGTACATGCTTTGGGCATTCAGTGCGAAGAGAGACCCATCAGGCGGATTCTGATAATACATCGGGTCGTTGAATGACCCTTTCCTAAAACTCACATTTTTCTAATCCCCTCCCCCCTCCTCTTCCCTCCTTAATCCTATAGCTCTATTTACTTTTGAAATTGTGCAAGATGCTGCAGCACCTCATCACCAACCTCCTACCCCTGTAGCGCCACCTGCTGAAGCATCTTCTACTAAAAAGAGAAGAGCATTAGCACTAGCAGCTACTGCTGCAGCTAATCATACCCATCCTACTTCCAATGCATCGACAAGCACATGGTCGGAAGAGGATGATTTATGCTTGATTCAACTTATTGCGCAATATGCATTTAATTGGAGCCTTATCTGCGATGCATTTAATACTATTCGAGGGGTGAATCATAGTACAGAAGTAACGGGCGGTAACGAAAGGCGTACAGCATGGGACTGTTACGAAAGATGGAAACAGAAGAACTTGACATCGCTTTCAGGACAGATGAACCTCGATTACATGTCTAAATTGGAAAATGATTTGTCAAAGATGCCTGATGTTTTGAAACCGGATAACATCAGAAAACGGCAAAGACATAACCATCTATTGGAGGCAATCAAACAATCACAAAAGAAGCGAGAAGAGTTGGAAAATGTTCGACCTAAACGTAAGTTCAACAGTAGAGCGTGTGTGTGTGTATATATATGTGCGTGAGCTTTTAGTGAATGTGTGTATGAAGGAAGGGGTTTGCTTTCAATTCCATGTCTATTGTATGCAATGTACGAATTAAACCGAAAATTTGATTAATTAATAAAACTTATCCCATTCATTTTATAGGCGCCTCATCGCCTCCTAAAGCAACGATTGAAGAGCACGGTCTAAGCTCGAATGGACAAAGGTTACCTACTGCTATGGAACTTAGCTTGTACAGAATGCAACGAGAACAACAGATAGCTCGTGCAGCAGCGTATGGGCAACGGCAACTATTATCACAAGGTCTTTTGAATAATCAACAACCTCCGTTAAATGTAAGTACTTGGCTTTACACGTTTTTAAAGTATTGCAATATGATTGATCCAAAAAAAAAAAAAAAAAAAAAAAAAATTAACAAAAAAATAATCAAACTTATGGATGCATTAGGGCAATGCATTACCTCAGTCCCATCCACAACAACAAGCCCAAATGCAACAGCAGCAACAGCCGCAACAGTCAGTCAACATGGATGCCCCCACCCCTGTGGGCCCTCCTACCGCCACTCCATCTAAGACTGCGAATATAACTGCCACTACCCAAAATGCTGCTGCATCCGCTGCGATCGCCGCTGCGGCAGCGGCAGCGACTGCCAATAGGGGCTTGAGTAATAGTAACATTGCTTCTACTACGACCCTTCCTATTGCAGGCACAAATATGAATAGGCCTGCCGCAACAGCAAATGCTACTGCTACGACTGCTCAACAGCAATTCTATCAAGCTTTAATAGCTCAACAGCAAGCAGCCCAGTTGCAGCAACAGCAACAACAACAACAGCAGCAGCAGCAACAACAGCAACAGCAGCAACAACCAACACCTCAAACGCATGCTGGCCAACTTCTTCAACAACAGCAATTGCAGCAATTGCAGGTACAGCAAGCTCAAGCACGAGTGCTTGCTCTACAGAGACAGCAGCAGCAGGTACAACTACAACAGCCATCGGTAAACAACAATGCCATGAATACAGGAATAGCAGCATCACCTGTTATTACGAATAACATGTTACCCTCCAACAATAATACTAATATGAATACCATTACTGCTACTACTAATAATACCACAGCTACGGCTAACATAATGAATAATACTAACTTACAAGCACAACAAGCAAGATACCCAACTACCGCACAACAGCTTCAATTGCTTCGTCAGCAACAAATGTTGATGGCGGCCGCGGCCGCAGCACAGCAACAACAACAACAACAAACAGGACAAATCAATCGAGCCATGACTGCTTCGCCTATGCCATCACAACAACAGCAAAGGTTTTTAGCATCTCAGACTTCTCCACAGCAAGTTCAATCTTTAGGTAAAATTAAGTAAAGATGACTTTGCTTTATGCTCTTTTATCCTACTCACTGCCTATCCCTTCATCTTGTATTGGAAAAATAAAAATAGGACTACAATCAACATCCCCCGCTACTACTGCTACAACTCATACTACCACTGGTACTATGACGAATACGAATACAACATCCATGTCTCCACAAATCCAACCGCAACCACAGCAACCTGTCAATGCCTTGGCTTTAGCAGCACAACTAGCACAATTAGGATATCCTATTCAACAATCTATTGGGCATTTACCGGTCAATCAACAAGTGCATTTACAGAGATATCTTTTTCAGATGCAAATGCGTAATAACTTGGTTGCACAACAACAACAACAACAACAACAACAACAACAACAACTCAACCATAATACTACGACAAACACTACTACTACGGCGACACCTCAACAGCAGCAGCAGCAACAACAACAACAACAACAACAACAACAGCAGCAGCAGCAGCAGTTATTGTTACAGCAGCAGCAATTACTACTTCAACAGCAACAACAGCAACAACAATATTTATTACAACAACAAAGACAAAGAGCCTATCAATTACAACAACAGCAACAGCAGCAGCAACAACAAATGCTGGCATCAACAGTAATGAACTCACCTGTGTTGATGTCACAGCAGCAACCACAACCACAACCACAACCACCGCCACCCCTGATGGTAGCACAAACATCGCCTTCTGTTTCTTCTGCTTCTTCTATCAACAATAATGATACAACAATAACAACAATGAATAGTAACAATATTTAAACTTGGTAGCTTTAAAGAAACTTTATATTTCAATACCAGAAAAAAAAAAAAAAAAAAAAAGAAAAAGAAAAAAAGAAAAGCCTGTGATCCTTTGTTTGTGTATATGTAGAATATGATCTGTTTATTATTCAAAGAAAGATGATTCTTGTTAGGACTTTTTTTTTGGTTTTGTTACGTTATTAAATAAGAATTTCAAGCAAAAAGTATGTGCGTGTGTTGTATGAAACGATAAAATGAAAAAATAAAAAAAAAATAAAAAGTAAAGGGTAATTTATATACAATAAAAGCAGTATGTATTGAGCAGAGAAATGGAAGAAACGATAGTAAAACGTGATGATTTTCTACATAGTGATTCTTTCTTTTCTCAAACATGACCTTCTCTTGAAACAACCTTATAATTCGGCGTAGGCTGATGATGATACGTAAAATGTTCTTTTTCTTCTTTGATTTTGAGTGAAGTCAGCAGTAACATATTTTCAGGCTGTTCTACTGTTTGATCTTGTAGTGGTTGTTTATTTTTCATAAGAGTAGCAATAGCTATCATAGTAAAAGATGGAGAAATGATGAGATTGAATATCAAACACGCTGATGATGACCATGATGATGACGATGACGATGGTTAGAGACCATTGCATAATAGCTTACCTTCTCTGATGCCTTGCTCCCCATTTGATAAGGAACCAAGGGGTAATTTGCCATTGGCAGAGAGTGATTTCAATTGTTGTACAAGGTCAGGGTATTCTCTCAAAATGGCATACGATCGAGACATTTTACCAATAGCCAACACCTTTCTTTTGATGATTTGTCTACGATAAGCATCCACGACTCCATTGGCTTCATGTGTCGCTATGGTAGTCATGATACTTGAAGTAGAAGGAGTAGTAGCATGGATGGTGCTTGATCCATTTCCCATAGCAGTAGAAGTATTGATATGAACCGATGATGATGATGCATTGTTATCGCCTCCTTCAACTTGCTTTGTACCATTATCGTTCTTGGTGGTAGTGGCAGTAGTATTGCTGTTGTTGTTATTAAGAATGGCAAGCGACATTTTAAAACAGTTTATATTAGGATATAGGAAAAAAAAGAGATAAGAGGAAAGAAGAAACGATAAAAAATCAAACACATTGTAAAATGTAACAGCCTTTATATAACCATTAAAATAAACAAAAAAAAAAAAAAAATAAAAATAAAAAAATAAGGGGCTGAACCATACTCTGTTGCTCTCTTGTTTTTCGATTCTTTTTTTTTTTTTTTTTTTTTTTTTTTTTTTAAGGGTTTCAATGCATATAAAACTGGGAAGATTGAGAACATTCCTTCATACACTAAAGGTATATCTTTTGCCGAAATTCGCGAACTTTATTTTTCTTTTTTTTTTTTTTTTTTCTTTCTTTTCTTTCTGCACATGTCCATTTTGATTTTTTGTTGGAAATCATTTTGTTTAACAGAAGATTCTTTATCACAAGTCTTGTAACGTGTATAGAGTGTAAATGCGTAAGTGTGTATTTAACTGTGTTTAAGTGTGTTTTAAGTGTGTTTAAGTGTGTGTGTGTGTATGTGTGTGTGTGTGTGTGTGTTTTTGTGTTAAACGTGCAAAAAGAGGTATGGTTGTTCATTATCTACAATATTAATATGCTGCTTTAATCTCCACTTGCACATCCTCTGCATCCACAGTGAACACATTCTACTACTTTTCCTTCTTCCAACTTTTCCTTGGGCACTCTGCAAATGCACGTTGTGCCAAAGTTCGTATCTTTTGGCTGAATACATCTCAAACAACATAGTTTTTCGAAACCAGGCTATTCATTGGAAAACGATTTGTCAGCTTTGTCTCTCACCTCATTCTACTCTTTCTTGGTCAATCCATGGCCATGCAT
The DNA here is from genome assembly GCF_025528875.1 of Mycotypha africana. Lineage (NCBI taxonomy): Eukaryota > Fungi > Mucoromycota > Mucoromycetes > Mucorales > Mycotyphaceae > Mycotypha > Mycotypha africana. The sequence goes on along the minus strand of NW_026515725.1, from coordinate 2,487,021 downwards.
TCTAACCTTTTTCCACTTAGCTATGAGATTGGCATCTGCATATTTGTTCTTTAATAAGTAATCATACAATTCGCGTGAAATGATCTTTCTTCTGTAATATAGATCGTAAACATATCGCGATCGTTGGTGATGTATACGAAATACTGGCCAAGAACTTTCTACAATACGTTTGCCTTCATGCGATTCATTTTCGACTAGGAAGAGAAAAAAAAAAAAAAAAAAAACATCAGCATAAGATCTTACATTGCTTTTCTTTGAACGTCAACATCTTTCATTCAGGAGCGATGAAGAAAAATTTTCGTTACGACAAACCTTCTTTCATTTTTCGAGCAAACTCTTCTAAAGTGGGTTCAATTTCATCAAAGCCTTCTGGAGGCCTTTTTGTTCTTGATGTTCGGATTTTGGGCATTGTGTGCTTTCTACTAAGAATTAGGTTATACTCAATAAAAAAAAAAATAAAAAATAAAAAAAATAAAAAGAAATAGAGTGAAAGTAGAAAAAAAAAATCCATTGGTCGTTGCGCTTTGAGCTTTGAGTTTTCTGCTGAGATTTGCCCATTTCTTGGGCAAACATGACGTACGAACAAGAAAAAGTCAAACGCGACTGCCAAAAGCTTGGAGACAAAAAAAAAGGGACAAAGAAAAGTCATGCATTAGCTTTCTTACCCTTTGTTCTCATTTCATCCGGTCACGTATATCGTTGAATATCACTAAAGAGAAGAGATTTCTAGAAGACGCTACCAAAGAGAACATGCAAAAAGATCATCTTCTTTACTATTTTTATATTCTCCATGCAAGGAACCAGTTTCTTTTTTTCCTGGTTTTTTTTTTTTTTTTTGTCCATACATATAAAGCCTTTGGATAGACTATGAAGGAGAGGAGGAGCCAAAGAATGCACGAAATAGGTTAAAAAACCGCTAACGTAGCGTCCGCTTAAAAATTTCCCTTTTCAATACCCTTCCCCATAACTTCTTGAAAGTTGCTAATGTCAGCAAAGAGTAACAATGTCAAAGTAGATGGTCATTACTTACTTGCATCGAGCACAGCTGGTTTGATTGCTCGTTGTATAACTCATCCAAGTAAAATAACAACTTATAGATTAGTGGGCGATGGAGGGAAAGGGAAAAAGACAACAACAAAAGAAAACTTATCACTTTTGCACACCTCCCCTCTCCTTATGTCTCCCTGAATATATCTATTTATAGTGGATACCATCAAAACTAGACTTCAAACAACAACAACAACAACAGCCACCCGACCACAAAGTATATCTGCCCTCTTCAAATCCATTCATACTGCCATTTTTCAAAATGAACCTACTAGGTCAAAATCTTTTCTATCCTTATACCGCGGCTTACCAGTAACACTTGTCTTCTCAGTACCTGCGCTGACCGTTCATCTGTCCTGTTATGAAATTTCCAAGCAAACGCTCGATCGTTATTCCAGCACGTCCTCACATACCACTAGAACAGCAAGCCGCTATTTTAAGCAAGACACAGCTTTCAATCATCTTTTATCGGGTTGTTTCGCTGAAGTGGCAGCAGGACTTTTGTTTACACCTATGGAAGTAATGAAAAATAGACTGCAAACAGCTCATTATTCCCATCTTCAGAGTACCACCACCACCACCACCACCACCACCACTACGATAAAGGATCTGATGCTCGCAAAGAGCATCTTCAAGAAAGAAGGTATTTTGGGATTTTACAAAGGATATTGGATGGGTCTCGTTGTTTTTGTACCTCATTCCATGGCTTATTTTGCTACCTATGAGAAAATGAAACAATATTGGAGAAGAAACAGGAGTAGTCACCATACCAACCACAATAGCAATGATCCGAAAATGTTTATGGTTTGCTCCAGTATAGCAGGCGTCGTCAGCATTTTGTTATCGACTCCTTTGGATGTCATCAAGACACGATGGCAGATTTCAGCCGCTGAACAAGGCAAAGCCTTTCGTTCCGGACCTGTACAAATTGCAAGAAATATGCTCATGAAAGAAGGATGGTATGCTTTTAAAAAGGGGTTATGGGCTCGAATGGCATGGGGAATACCAACAACGGCCATCAGTATGACTCTGTTCGAGTTATTGAAGTAGAGATTGTGTGTGACGGTCTCGTTTGAGAGGGTGGAAGATGAGTTGATGAACAAGAGGGCAGCTGTTGGAGCCTCACTCCTCGAAAATGAGCGAGAATAAAACCACCATGGGTAAAAAAAGACAAAGTGTCAACATAGTGTGTACATATTCCTTCGGAGTTTTATTTGATTGTCATTGTAAATAGAGGTTTTGATGGGATAGGTAGTGAAGTTTTAAATAGTAAATAATAGTTGTAATAATAATAAGTAATGTCTAAAACAAATCTAAATCGAACTATTCATTGATCACGTTATCAAGACATCTGAATTGAAAACGTTGGGGAGACACTCTTGACTGATTGTCTAAAGCAAAGAGAAAACAGCCGCAACAACAGCAGCGCCCATAGTAGCACCGACACTAGCACGGACAAAGTGGCCATTCGACTTGGCAGCTTGAGCCTTACTGCTTACCTTAGCATCAGTCACGCCAAAAGGAGCTTGGGTGGAGCTGGCGCTGGCAGAAGATGATGAAGCACTGGAAGTGGGCATAGACAAACCAGAGAAGGAGGCCATGCTAGAGAATGTATCGCTCACACTGGCTGATGATGAAGCAGAAGCAGAGGCCGCCGCAGCATCCATATCTTCTTCGTCCATAGCCTCAGCCATTTCAGCTTCCTCTTCTTCCTCTTCTTCTAGTTCTTCACCATTTTCCATTTCCTTTTCAAGAAGAGCATCTTCTTCATTCGTTTCCTCCTCCTCCTCTCCTTCATCTGATCCGGTACCTGATGTAGTGGGTTCTTCTACTGAGTCTTCTGATTCTTCTCCTCCTTCTTCTCCTCCTTCTTCTCCTTCTTCTCCGTCAGTAGCACTCTCACTGGGTTGAGACTCACCTTCTTCTTCACCAGTAGAGGCAGAGGAGGTTTCTTCAGCCATCTCGGGGGCAACAGAGGCTTCAGGTTGTTGTTCATCCATAGAAGCAGAAGCAGCTTCCATGGCTTCCTCATCTTCCTCTTCTTGAGCAGCAGGCCTGACGTTGCTGGCCTGAAGTCCGTCCTCGGCGTCCTGTTCTTCAGCTTCCTCTTCATCAAGGTCTTCAGTGTTTGTGTTCTTCTTAGATGCGACTTCTTCCTCTTCTTCTTCCTCTAATTCCATACCAGATGTAGTAGCTTCGGCCTCTTCTTCGTCTCCTTCAGCAACATCCATGGAAGGAGCGACTTCTGAATTCTCTTCGGCTTCACCAGAGGCTGATGGGGATACTTCGCTTTCTCCTTCAGCCATTGCGTCTGTATTTTGTTCGTTATTATTATCCATCATACTGCTATTTTCTTCTTCACTATTAGTGTTGTTTTCTGTGTTGTTTTCGACTTGTTCGGGTACAGCGGCGACTTGAGTAGCTTCCGGTTGTTCAGGAGCAACAGCAACACCGCCTTCCATGCCTTCTTGAGGAGTAGCTTGTGCTATTATTGAGTAGTTTTTTTCGGGTTTTTTTTTTTTTTTTTGGGTGGTTTTTTTATTTTTTTTTTAAAAAAAAAAGTGATATTTAGTTAGGGTAACCTTTTGTGCTTTATGAATTTTTTCCAAAGTCATCTTTACCATTCACAATAAGGGTGGCAATGGCGAAAGTAATAAGAGCTTTGGTACGCATCTGGTGTCTAATATGTGTGTATGTATGATTATGTGTGTCTTCAATGTATCAAGTATATCGGATGATATAAGAAAGGAGAAGAAAGATAAAAAGTGGTAGTGAAATGTCTTTATTATATGTTCTTTCCTGGCACCGGGAAATATTTCATGAAATTAAAAATGATGCGTTATGGTTGGTATTATGATCTATAATTCCGGTATTAACAAAAGATATGTCGACGAGGCTATGTGGTTTAAAATACATTCGTCAAGTTTGAATTTAAACAGATAGGTGATGGAAGAAAGCTCAAAAAGTTAAATACGTCGATCTCTCTTTAACTTTCGGAAGTTTTTCCTTTAAACTTACTGTCCTTAGCTTGAGGATATCTTGCTGGTTTACGTTTGAAAAGATGGGGGGTAACCCTCCTTCAGTGTATATAGTTTATTAGTATGTCTGTACACTATGGTGTGCACATATTGATTGGCCTCGTTACAGTATAGAGAAAAGAAAGGGCTACAGTTAGAATGAGTTCAATTTTATTTTTTAGTTATTTATTAAAATCAGTTCAAATTAGCATCGTATATTTCAGGAATGAGTTAAAGGCGGAGAAAAGTCTTAAAAGTATGATTGTTGTTTGGCTGTTTACGTGTGTTGTCATTATTCGTTTTGCTTTGACCAAAAAGACACGATGACTCCCGAGAGGATTGTTCAGAAGCTTTTTGACTTTTTTGAGAGCGTAGCTTTTTGAACTATATGATTATACTATATTGCAACTGCCCACTGCCCACTGCTCATTTTTGTGTATTTGGCAAACGGTAGGAGCATTAAGGGTAGCGGGATAACAGAAGAGGATTTTTGCTTTTAGACGCAATGCTTCTCTACAAGTTATGCCAAGAAAAGAGACATGTCCGAGCTCAGTATCTCACACATCATGTATTATCTATTATTAAAAAAATTGGAGAGTCGTCTTTGCTATAGCTCTTTGTTGTACATAGTTTGTAAGTTTGCGATACATAAGGCAGCATACCATCTTCGCATTCCATGGAGTGTTTGTTACGCTTCAAAAAGCTCGTCATCCTGTTAGCCACAACAAAAAATCAAGCTAAAAAATCTATTGACTAGCGCCTTGATATATACACCATCTTGACAAGCATATAGCTTTTTGAACGTTTAGGATCACTGATTGTATCTACAAACGTAGCAAATTACAATAATGGGCATCCAAAAACGTCTGATTCGTTTTTTTTTTCCTACTGCTGAGATTGAAAGAGGCAAATCTTTTGACTAAACATTTTGTTAAGGTTTTTTTCCCCCACATTTTGCCTTTTTCTGTTCACAACGTTTTCAATATAAAGCTTTTTATTGATTGTATTTTTGGCCCTTAACAATGAGTGCACAGGCATTCTACGAAAAAGCACTCCGTTGTTATCTTTTGACAAAATATACTCCGGCAGTGAATAACTGCCTTAAGGCAATCTCCTATTCAAAAAATGAAACAGTAGACAGCAGCCTGTTGTCCAACATTTGGACATTGTACATTAACATTGCAACGACCTTGCTCAGCTTCACCGCGCCAGCAAATGAAACTCTTTTAAAGAAGCTACTACACCTTAAAGAATATCATTCTTCCAAGCAAGAAACTTGCTATTTTATTTGGAAGAATGTGGCTGATGAAGGCTTTCAAGGCGATGTCAGTCAGATCTCATCAACACTTATTTCTGTATGGTAAAACGAGAATTATCAGTAAGAGAGAGCTAGAACATCGACAAAAGTTCAGGAAACTAAAGTAAAATCATTCTATCTAGTCTAGCTATGGCGTTGAATTTGCAGCAACCCTCCTTAGCCAGCAATATCGCTGAAGAATGGTTTTCAGCTTTACCAGATCATGTCTTGCAGGAAATTGCTGAAGGGAATGATAGAGCAGGATACAATGATATTGTTGATCAATACATTGTCAATATTTTGCCCATAATGGATGATTTTGACTCTGCCTTAACATTTCTTGAGTACAATACAATTATACCAGATGCAAGAAAAAAGGTAAACTCTCCTCGCAGATTACATATCGATCGTTCTATTGTTGGATAGCTCTTGAACTAACCCGAGCGATCATTTGGTCTATTCAGGTTTTACAAAAATCAGTACTGGAAAAGAAACAGACAGTGGAGTTTGAAAGAGAAAAGAAGACCAAGTTAGAAGAAGAAGCAAGGAAATTAGCAATAGAAGAAAAGAGAAAAGCGGAAGAAGAAAAACTCAGGAAAGAGGCAGAATCTAAGAGGATGAAAGAAAGAGAAGAAGAAGAAGCACGCTTGAAAGAGCAAGTATCAGTTGAACAAAGACAGAAAGAAATAGCAGCAGAGGAAGAATCTAGCTCAAAAGTGTCTTCACTACATAAATCATTTGATCAACTTCAGCTAAGCAATGACAGGAGCAGTTATACTATCTCTAGTAGTAGCAGTCACCGAAATAATGGTTCCACTTTAGTGCAGAAGTGGATAAAAAGGTTTTCCAATGCGCAAATCTCCAAGACAACGGGTGGTATATTAATATTCATCTTTGCCCTGTTTGCACTGCTGAGCGGACAACGTGGGAGACTGTCTGTAGCTCTACAGCATTTAATGCATAAGCTTTGGGAGACTGTGAAAATGGGAACCAAAGTGACCTATATATAAATCGTTCAAAATTAGAATAAAATACCACAACAGCTATCTGATGCTTTTTGGCTTTTACCCATTTAAATGTATTTGCAAAGCAGTGTTTCCAGCATCAGCCTATTCTTTTTGCCGGCTATAAGGAGTAAAGGACTGAAGTTTCACTAAACATTGCTCTTATAACACGAATGATGCTCACCCCTTACACAACAAGGAGAAGTGAGTGAGAACGATCAAAGAACTAAAAACTGATTTAAAAAGGAAAAATGAGGAGCAAGCAGAGAGTGCTTCCTTTATCTTTTTCTGGAGAATTTACTTACATGTATTTACGTATCATACTATTCATATGCTCATTATCTTTTACTGTTCGTTACGTCCATTCATTAAAAGCTTTGGAAATAACGCAGTGTCCAAAGCTAGCACCCCGAGAACCCGCTAAAAGCGTGTTTGATTTGAGGCCTGATGATATCGAAGTGATAGCTGGAATGGGGGATAGGTATATCGAGCGTTCAAATCTACCGCAGTGATAGCTTGAATACTAAAAAATAAAACAAGTGTTTCAGCGGGCCTCCTTGTAAAGAATATAGAGACGCAGTACATCGACATAAATAGCTCCTTTATAGAATATAGAGGCTTTAGCTTCTCCATGGGTGGCGTGAGTACTATTTTTTTTTTTTTTGCAGTACAATTAATTGAAAACAAAAGCATTATATTTATTATTCTCTTTTTTTTTTTTTTTTTTTTTTTTTTTTGTTTATATTGGTAGGATGCAGATGCTCAATCTTTACCAGCATATATTCGACAATATCAATCTAAATTAATGGGTGCCTCAATAGGAAAAAGACCGGCAGAGATATGTCCAGGTAGAATTGATTTTAGCAAGGAAGACATCTTTGTGCATGTAGCATTCTGATTTTTTTCTTCTCTTCTTCTTCTATTCCACAGATACATTTTTCTGCACGAGTACATTGCACAGGTAAACCAAAAATAAGAGAAAAGCCTATGCATGCAGATAATTCGACAATAAGAAACGTCAATTAGAGAGGCTCTAAATACTTCTTTTTTTAGCCCTAAGGTTGATCAATTGAACGCTGCTCAATCCGGTGCAACTACTCGGGAATTGCCCGAACAAGTTGCCTACTTGAAACAATACATTGGTCAGGGTACAGCACTTGCTAGCAAGTGGAAATTGATCAATTTTTATATGGGATATAATGATGGCTCTGTATCGTGCTTGCCAGGTAGAAACGAAAGAGAATACTGGCTAAACGTAAGAAATGCACTCAACGATCTGATAACTAGTATTGATTACACTTTTATCAATCTCAGTAAGTATTCCTGCTTTAAGGCTACTTACCCCAGATTTATTGCGATGTTATGTTATGTTGACTTTTTTTTCTCCCCGAACCTAGTTGGTCTCACTCATTACAGTGAAGTTGTGGATACTGTCCGTACTACTGCCCCAGCAGGTTATAAGAAAACGTTTCCTGACGGTCGAAATGACTTATCGAGCATCGAATGTTATTGCTGTTCTCAGCCCAATGGTGGTGTAAATTACATTAGTGAACGCGTAACAGGATACAATAAAGCTCTTCAATTGATTGCAGAGGAGATACAGAAAACAACAACAAAGAATGTAACAGCTGTCTATCAACCAACAAGTATAATTTCCTCCTCGGTACCCTATTTTACATTCAGGTAAGCTTGAGTACAACACTATAAACTTATTGCTAACGTGTGCTGATATCGCTGAGTTTCTGTTTACATTATATAGTAATGTTGATGGATATCATCCAAATGCATTAGGTCATAGATTTTTAGCAAGGCGTGTTTGGAACGAAATGTTTCTGAAGAAAGCCGATAAAGTGCATATTATTCCTTACAGTTCCGAGGAGCCTGTGTATTGCCCTTCCAATGAAGATCGAATCCAAGCATTTTAAGAACACATGATACTATATGGTCAATTACATTTTATTTCAAAGACTAGCTGCTTTACTATAATTTATTACTTGTAATGTATAGATTAATAGAACTAAGTTTCAATATCCAAAAGATTGCAAAATTCTATGTGGAAGACGAGAACTATAAGTTAGAACGGTAGGGTAAGAGTATTTAAATGTCATAAATTATGTCGAATTGATAGAATTTTTATTTAAATGGTGAGGAAGCGCCAAGATAATTTGATATCATACTCGGTGGTGTGTCTATCAATTTGGCTCTAATCGTTTCCCTGCCCAACTCCTTGTTCGCTGCCCATCGATGACAGCCACCAAAAGCAAAATAATAGTCTTTTCCTTGATACTGCACATGATGAACATCCTATTTTCGAGTCATTATTATTAGTATCAATGCTGTAGTGCTTGATAGTCGCTTTAGGCATTTCACTTACGATAGGTGTCAATTCCTTCTCTCTATCAGGGATCTGCAGAATGGTCTTCATGTTTTCTACCTTTTCCCTGTCCAATATCGACGGTATAGGTCGATTGATAGCAGACATTGGTACATCATAAACCTGTGGTACAAAGAATTAGATTAATGCCTGTGCTCTCTGTATATCTTCTGCATAAGTCATGCTTGTATCCTTACGTCTTTGACCGCGTTTCCATGTATGGAAAAATTATCCACTTCCTGCTGGCTGTTTTGAGCGTTATTATTGTTAACTTTGGACATAATATCGAGAAAAATGAGTTGGTAACAAGTATCTGATAAAAAGAAAGGAAAGGTTGATATGAAAGGCTTTTTTGTTTCTTTTATATCATTTAAATATGACGTTATTCGCTTGAACCACTGATATCACAGTTCAGATAACCAGTATTTCTTATTAAGCATAGTTGTCCAATTGAATCTAATATTGCAAATCAATCTTTCCCCGCAAATCAAATTTCAAGGAACGGTTCTTGATTCTTGGTGCTGCTGACAAAGAAGGAACTCCGCTTCTGAGCTTCTTTAGCAATGCTACAGCCGTTACGGGCCTTTTAGCAAACATACTTTATCTGATGTGTAAACCGGAAGCAAGAATAGGCAAATAAAAAGTATGCAACATAATGGTTATTAATTAAAAATCTTATTCTCTTCCAACTTATTATCGTAATGTATGCACTAATATCTATCTGGTATATGTAGACAATGTAAGTGTTGAAATATTGATCTTTCATTCTCTTAGCATAAATACGGCAACGCGAGATGGAGTATTGCTTCAAAGATAAGGTTCAAAATGATTATTGATTAACTTCATGTGGTATTGCATGACACACGTAAGAACACTTACCAAGACTTCATCAACGACGAGGGGCAGCGACATGGGAACAATAGCAGTAATACAAAACAACCGTCGAGTAAATAAAGAACGCGAAACTTTGCATCTCGAGCATCATTGCTAAAGAGATATACCTAATATTATATATAACGTTTGTTCTCCAAGGACACAAATATTTATCTTTATTCATTGCTGGGTGGGGGCGGGGGGGGGGCGGTGGAAATTCTGGTTCCCTGATTTCATAAAATTATTCGCAAAGTATGAAAAACTGCTGTATATACACTAGCGCTTAGTTGCTTTAATTTCTTCCGATGGTTAAGTAAAAGCTCGTCTAATTCATCATATAAATGCACCGAAAAAGCGATTAATGATAGAATCTAGTTCATTTGAAGAATAAAATGGACTGAAAAATAAATAAACGGATTGCAACGCTTACAGAGAAAACTCGAATTTAACGTAAAAATGATTTATCAAAAAAAAAAAAAAATTAAAATACGTTTCGAATCAACACTAAATAGCTATTAAAAAAAGTAAGAAGCTAACGTCAATAACTAAAGCTATTTTTTCTACAAATTTTGAGCCTTAGAATAAAGCTGTTCTTCCTATTGTATTTGTAAAGTGTGGATTTCTAATGGTCATGTAAAACTTTCTTCCTATTTTCAAAAAGTTGGAAAACACTGTATACATATTTTTGAAAACATCGCCCACCCCTTCCACTCTCCTTATTTACACCTGAAGTAGCTCTTCCCCTAATAGTACAATAAGACCTTCTATTGCAAGATCTGGTAGTGAAGCACAAGAGCTGTCCCAACTGGCATACCGACGCATTCGCCTGAGGAAAGATTCACTTCAATGCTGCTACCTCTCTGAGCAATAATGAGCGCTCCCGACAGTCACCTGGTAGCATGTAAACACAGGTTCAAGTCAAGATATAAAAGATTAAACACTACAAGAGCAATAAATAGGCCAAGTACTCTGAAGAACAAATGATTATTATCAACGTATCATAGTTTGCTCAACTTGACAAGTTTCATGAGTGACATATATGTCCAACTTTGCAAATAACTCTACATATCGTACTATTGTCCGAATGAGGCAATATAATAATAAGATGAAAAGCTATGGTACTGTGTTATACATGTATGAATTTAGCAAAGATGAGCGTTATGCACTGAACTTCAACATTATAATTACTGTACTATGAGACAACGCCTACCGAAATGCACAAAGGAGTCAGTTTAGCATCAGCCCTTGGATGCATGCACTTTCCTATAAAGTTTATCAAAATCTTATTCAAGACCTGTCGTGTATTGTGATGATGGCTCACTCAAGCCTTTTGTATGCATAAAAGAGGTCTTCTATTGCTACTGCCGTTACACAAACAAACATCTGACAAAAAGTTGGCTTTCTGGAACCTAAGCGGCGACGTAAAAAAAAATCAAAAAATCCAACAACAGCAGAACAATCAAATTTTTCAATTTTGGTGTTTTCTCCTGAATTGATTTTTCCTCATCTTCCTTTCTACTAAGACATCATCTCTTTCACGATGAGAACAGTTACTTGCACCGCACCTGTTAACATTGCTGTAAAATAATTAATGATTTTGTCACAAAAGTATGGAACATGTCAGCTAATTACTGGCTTTAATGACCTCTATTCGAATAGGTTATCAAGTATTGGGGAAAGCGTGATACCGAGCTTATTTTGCCTACCAACAGCTCTTTATCCGTTACTTTATCTCAAGATATTCTTCACAGCAAAACAACCATCTCTGCTGCCAAAGAATTTAGCCACGATCGACTTTGGCTCAATGGCAAAGAAGAAGATATTACCAAGAATAAGCGAATGCACAACTGTTTCCGCGAAACGCGTGCTATTCGTAAGGCTATGGAAGAAAAGGCCGAATCTGAGGGCAACCCAATTGAGCCTCTTTCAACTTATCCTATTCATGTCTGCTCTGAAAATAACTTCCCAACCGCTGCCGGTCTTGCTTCTTCAGCTTCGGGTTTGGCAGCTTTAGTCTACACATTATCCCAACTATTCGAATTGACCATCTCTACCTCTGACATTTCTCGCATTGCTCGTCAAGGTTCTGGATCAGCCTGTCGATCTTTATTTGGCGGCTTCGTGTCTTGGGAAATGGGTGAAAAGGAAGATGGATCCGACTCTTTTGCCGTTCAAGTGGCTCCTGAAACTCATTGGCCTGAATTACAAGCTTTGATCTGTGTTGTATCTGACGCCAAAAAGGGAACATCTTCTACAGCTGGTATGCAACAAACTATTCAATCTAGTCCCTTAATGAAACAACGTATTGAAGAAGTCGTCCCTCAACGCATGGAGGCTATGAAGAAGGCTATTTTGCAAAAGGATTTCCAATCCTTCGCTGAGCTCACTATGCGCGACTCAAATCAATTCCACGCTGTCTGTTTGGATACTTATCCTCCCATCTTCTACATGAACGATACCTCTCGAGCTATCATTCAGCTAATTACTGAATACAATGCTACATCTCCCGATGGTAAACTGAAAGCAGCTTATACTTATGATGCAGGACCAAACGCTGTTATTTATGCACCCAAGGAAAATATGCCAGAAATTATCCGTATGATTGGTCATTACTTCCCTGCAAACAAAGAGCCTAAGGAATTCTTCAATGATCCTTATCAAGTTCTGAAGAACGATGAAAAATTAGGAGCCGAAAATTACATTCCTAAAGACCATGACAAGTTCAATGAAAAGGTTATTCCTGTCCAACCTGCCGGTAGCGTTAGTCGATTATTACATACCAAGGTTGATGATGGACCGCGTGTGTTGGATCCATCAGAATCTCTTTTGAAGGCAGATGGGCTTCCCAAACGTCTCTTTGCATAAGGAAAACCGTAATGCATTATAATTTAACACTCTCTACTATAATTTAATAAATTGCAATTGGTTTAAGAATCGTCATCAAAGAGATTCATTCTCCAGGTCGTATGGCACTCAACCCCGTCTTGATTTCATTTTCTTCTGTAATTATACTATAACAATGTGATTTATTAGCGAGGATGATAAAGCGTGGTGACATAGACTGCTTGAGACAAAACTGTGAAGAAGTAAGACCAAAGGCGATACGGTACTGCAGGCTTCGGACAAACCTTGCCACCGACTGAATCATAAAAATACAAGTGTAATGTAACAATAGAATACACTTTTACTATCTCTATTGAATAACCGCGGTTCACATTTTCCACTTGGGATCACCTCTTCGTTTTTCCTCCTCACGAATTTCAAACATGATTTGTACAGCAATAAAAAGACATATTGCCACAGAAATAAGGAAAGATAAGCCATTGACAGTTCCGAAAATATTACGCAGCAATTCCTTAATACCGTCGAGTCCTACAGCGAAACCCACCAAGTTGGCAATCATCATCATGAGAATATTCACTACAGCACCCATACCACACACAAAACGATAATAAGACCTATCACCATACTATGTGCAAAACAAAAATCAATCTCTCATCTCTATAGAGTACTTTTCTTTCTTTCTTTTTACCTTCTTTTCAGTAAAGATCCTTGATGCAATGATCTCTGGTAATAAAAATAAGCAGATTAACCAGCCCCAGGCTAGCAGCTTCAATTCAATATCATGCCACAACGCAACAAAGGTGAATACAACCCATATACTATAGACAAAATACTTTGATCCACCCAAAGGAATATAAATGTAACGAATCGTCCAGCGGTTGAATGTTCGATGCCAACTTTTCCAGAATCTCTGCGCCGAGAAATTGTTACTCATACATCGTACCATATTTTCTTCAACCCAAATACCATCCATGAGTGACCATAACCTGAAAAATCGCCATGGAATCAACAGTTTCATCCAAATAATCACCAAATTGAAATACCCAATCATGCTTAATTCTAATGGTGTATCATTATTCCATGCTTTGGCTTTGCTGATTGCGACGACATAAAGATAGTGCAATATAACTTCCATCAACAGAATGACAAAGATGAGGCGAATGGTATAAAAGGCAATGTAACGCCTCGTCAAGTTCTTAGAGCGATATTTAAACTATAACATCCCAACGCTCAGATTAGCATTTTTTGGCGCCAAAACTATTTCCAAAACTTCCTGACAGTAAACTCAACAAGCACTCATTTTCTCCCTTCTTACCTGAGATATAAAATCATTGAATGTAATGATAGGGCCACATAATAATAATGGAGTGTACAATACATATGCCAAGAAGTTAAAATAGTTGTAATCTTCATCCAACAAGGGCTTTACAACGCGTTCTTTATCTGTATGAGGCAGTTCGTAAACTTGTTTTTCATGGCCCTTCACTTTTCTGGTTGTCACGGTGGATATATTTGTTCGCTCATTGCATGCCCAGTAATAATCCATATTGAATGAAATCAATCGAAGCATAGCGAAATTAAAGAGAATGTGCCAGCGTGCCTGAAATCCCTCCCATTGATCTAGCCATTGGAACGCACTACCAAACATATGTTCAAATCTATATCCGTCGTAGTATTCATTAATAAAAAGGACGAATAGATTGTAGGCCCAAGTCAAAGCAGGGTTCCATTTTGAGCTCTTGAAACGACGACCAATAATGTAATTGATGCTAACAAGAAAAAAGATTTTGAGCGTGCTGAATCCGTGGAGTAGAAGAATACAGATGATGGAGGATAAAAGAGAGAATTTAAGCTTGGAGGAAAGCCATTGGTAGTGTTGATTGGCTTTGTTGAATATTAAATGGGTAAATACAAGCGGCAGGAGTTTGGGTATATTGTCACGGAACTGGCCGTATTGAGCGTCACTGTTATCCTAAGGTTTTAATCATTGAAGAAATAGTTAATGTTTATGTACTGTTCGACAGTTCATAAAGCATCGACACATTACCACCTGCCGTCCAAAAATCCAACCTTTCGATAATAGCGATTCATATTTCGGATAATTAGGATGTGTCTCTATAAAGTATATTTGTATGTAAATCATTTTGTTGTTTTTGTCTGGAGACTATGAGTCCTTCGTTGAACCTTGTTTCGACATTTACTTTTGCTCAAGTCATGTGTCACTTTGAACATGTACGGAACAACAATGCAGAAACAGAAATAATAAAAGTAAAACTCTACAAAAAATACTCGTCAGTAATGCTGGATGTGACAACATTGCTACCAAGAGATGTCTGCGGATGAGTTTCATTATTACCTTTCGTACGCCAGCGAGAAGGTCTTAATTTTATTTTCGGGCTGTTATTTATTGAGTCATTCATCATGTATTATATATAAAACCGACGTTGTAATAGTGGTATATTGTGAAAAAGCATCTATTACCAGTGGAATAAAGAAAAGAAAAAAAAAACTATTTTGGGACCTAATTTCTGTTGAGTACCTGTTGTGTAATTTAAGCTTTTTTCTTGCGGAACGTAATTTCAAAAAATAGATTGTGCTAGCTTGATGATTAGAATGCGTCGGAAAGATTGCAGGCCGCATTCCGCCTCTTATTGACAGGTAACATCATTTCTGCCTTGAAACAAGCATATCAAATGTCAGCGTTGACTTCCTGATAATCAAGCAAAAGAAACCCCCCCCCGTGAAGCGTAGTAGTTGAACCATCAGTCACACGGATCTTATCCTCTTATTGTGAAGTCTTGCCTGTCGATAAAGTTTACCGCCATTTGATTGTTCAGTTGAACCTGGACAATTGGCAAAGCGGCAAAGTCCTTTTTCTGCCGCAACTTCGTGTTCTCATTACCCAGCAGCAGCAATTAGACGTAAAATATAGAGAAAAAAACTAAGTCTTTAGTTTGCAATTTAATGCTTGTTTCAATATTGCCCCACAGTCATAATTTGAATAACGGAAATCAAACTAAATTGGACATAAGTAATAGACAAATTTGTCATTGTATTCATAGTAAAACGGGAGTTATTTGATTCCAATGCTTCGGGTGAGATAATACTTCAAACTCTTGAGGTGTTAAAATTGGTATCTGTAATGGAGGAACGTACATTCATCACTTATATACAGTAGAATATATCCAAGAATAGACCAGTTGCAGGATCGCGCATTTTCAAAATGCTAATTTGAAACATTCAGTGTTCGTGGCGCGAAATCTTGTATTTATATTTACATTGTTAGATTTATAATAATGTCATAAAGCTACTGTCAGTTGATGGATGAGTAAAAATCACAAGCAGAAGATCAAAATGTCTAATAATTCACAAACAGCTCTTCCCACCTTTGCCTTCTTCTGTTCAGTTTACGCAACAGCCCTCAATTGGTTCCATAAGCAACAAGTGCGCTATTTCATAACCAAACTCAAAGTTGCAAAATTGGAAATGGCATTTAATATATTCAACAATGAAATATTCACAAAGTACAAAAGAGTTTTGGTGTTAGGTCTCATAACCTTCTCGTTAGAGTAGGAATGTTTTAAATCAAGAAACCATCGATTCATACAGAGGTCCAAATTGCTGAACTTAAAAATACCAATAGGAAAGTAATTGTTGTATGAAGGGTATAAATTTTACCCGACTGTTTTTTTGTTTCTTTTTGCCCAGAACCAACGAAACCTAGAAAGCTTCGCTCTCAATCGTTAACCAAACAAAAAAAAAAAACCATTTTGCATAACACTCTCTCTATTTATATAACTATTTATACATCTTATACAATATGTCTTCTAACTATACCCAAATATCGCAGCAGAAACGATCTTACAATATTTCAGAAACAAAACTAAAACGGATTCTGGAGTATAACGAACGACTAAAAGAACAATTAGAATTACAACGAATCCCAGTTTCAGAAGCCTCAAAAAGGTAAACAGTTGTTGATATAGAAATATAATATATGAAGTCTTCATCCGATGTTATTCATGTAGCTCATCGTTTTGTTCCTTTTTTATTTTACGATGCGTAGTCTAGTAGATTATTGCAATTCCACCAAAGATCCTCTCATCCCTTCCATTTGGGGAGCAGTCAGTAAAGAAGACGATCCTTTCGCGCCGGCCGCAGGAAAATCTAGATCAGCAAGTGGATGCTGTATAGTTATGTAGATTGTAGAAATCTTCCACGGTAAAATTGGTTCATCAGTTCGAAATGCAATTGTCTTTTTGTTGACATCCCATTGTATTTCCACAATTTCAACTATTCAACGGCTTCAAACAGTGTATGTCAACAAACGTATTCTATTATGTATAACCTTTACTCTTTACGTACAAACTTAATAACTCTACCAATTTGTGTAAATTCTCAACATACCAACTTTACTCATATCTTACAACTTCATTCAGTTTGCCTTTTTAGTAATACTTTGCTCTTTTTTTCTTAATTGCCTATTTACACCCTCTAGTTTTAAATCAGTTTCGTTTATTATCTACATACATCTTTTCTTTATGTATTTTACAAGTTCTGTAAAATGAGTCAATTGAACTATTAAAGATTGATTATGTATTCTTGTCCCCTTGACGTAGGTATTTTTATTGACAGCTTCTGTTAAAAAACTTACTGTATCATTTAGAGATACAAGGCTGGGAACTAAATTTGGTTTTCGTGCATCACACAATTTCAAGTTTTTTCTTCAACATTTTTGTGGGATATGATTGAAGCATTTGCTGGCTATCTTAAAGAGTTGTTACTCAGTGGTCTTGAATTCCCCAACAGTATAAAAGCAAGAAAGATGTGAGTGAGTTCTGATAATTTAGTTGAGGACGCAATTTTCTTTGATTAATAATTTGTTCAATTTTTTGAGGGAAAAGGTCAACCTATCAGTATCGGAGTTTATAATTTGTTTTACATCATCATCAGCTTTTTCGCCCTTGATAAGATGAGGGGAAAAATGTGGAGCAACAGAAAAAATAAAACGCACTCAATTGTTTTTTTGTATTTTCATTTTATAAACCCACATAAACAGATATGGCTGAAGGAATTAAAATTGATCCAGCTATTGAACGCTGGGCACATATGCGTGAAAATACACACTTATATTTCAAATGGAATAAGAGAACAACACGCAGATCTTTATTATGGGGTGTTGCTGTACCCGTCGCTTTAACAGCATTAGCCTACTCGACTGATGTAAGACGGCAAAGTTGAAGGCTTTTCACATTCCAACTGAGATGCTCATTATTGTTATTAAATTTCATAGCGCAAATGGAATTTTACTGTGGCTCAAACTGCTGAAGACCTCACACCTTCAAAGAAATAGACAAAAGCCTAAATCAACAATAGTATCCATATAATTATATATATCCAAGGACACACTCGAACACACACAAATGCAAAGGTTTCCTGTTTCTGCTTGCGCTCTTATACTGCGAATAAAGAGGATCAATCACAACTATATTGATGTTAACTGTATTAAAGGGCATCAAAATTTATAATATGTAATGCTTTTCGTCTTTCCATCTCATCTTCTTTTTTCTCCATGGATCGCAGAACAACGACAACGACACCCAAAATAACGGATGTTACAACCAGCACTATTAATACCCAAGGAACATATTTAGCAGGCTTGATATATAATTCTACACGCCACGATGAGCTATCTCGAATATGATCAGGCTGATAGGGTAAAAATACCAGTTGCGAGTTGGGTATCACACCTTCGTAAAAAAAATAGTTCTGTTCCTGGTGACGAGTAATTCCCGCGAACAATTCTTCGATATAGTTGTTGGTTCTACCAAGACCAAATAAGCAGTAAGGTGTTTGAAGGGATAGATATGCCGTTTGCGAAAGTTGAGCTACTTGACGGGACTTTTTATGGCCATTGGTATCAAGGACAGTGAACTTGATAGAAGCCCCTGGGTAGTTGACACCATAAGCTTTAAAATCACTAGCTCCATTTGACACTGTTTGAATGAGATATATGAAAAGGGGTTTTAATACATACGTCTTCTATAGAAGAATCAGTGTAAGAGCGAGCTTTACCTAAGCCTTTCAAAAAGAAGGCATCGTTGAAAAAGTTGTTAACAATAAAATTAGGTGTTCTTTTCAGGTCTGATCTTTTTTCAGAATTGTCCAAAAGTAATATATCCAGACTGCCATCTTCATCTATATCAAAAAAGACGGCTTGTGTAGGATTGCCTATTTCGTTCAGTACTTCTGCACCTGTTGTAACTACAGTGAATGTTCGTTTCAGTCTTTCTTCTGCAGCTGTATTGCATAGAGTAGAATCGCATGGAATAGACTGTAATAATAGCACTCTTTCTGTTGTAGTCACCAGCGCATCCGGATACCCATCCAAATTATAATCTCCTACATGCACTTGTACTGACAATTGCCCTCTGAAACTTCCATCCTTCATTCGAACGGCTTCGTTCTGGTCCAGATAAGCATCCAAGTTGAATACAACATAATTTTGTGTATTAGGTCGACTGAAGTCGAACTCAAAATTGGGATCTGCTTGGCATAAATGCTGAGACTGTCGGCAGCTATCACTATTACTGCCCATGTCACTACCACAAAGATGCATTTGTTGATTATATACAATATGTAGGGTACAAACATTATCGATGCAGACGGGGAATACGATATCTATGGAACCATCGCCATCCATATCAGCAAAACTGAGAGGACCTGCGCCTTCTGGTAACTCTGCCTCTTGTGAAATTTGGAATCCTCTTTGACGGTCGTTGGTCCATATCTGGATGAATTGGCGATTGCTGTTTGATTGTGAGCATACAAATAATAAATCTTTGGAAGAATTTGGAATGTTAACTTTTATCCTGGCTGCTTTCTATATCATACGCTCATACCTGCTAAGCAGTCTCCATCGAGATCTATAAAGGCGTTTGAATGTGGGTTGGCCCAGTGACATCGATCGGTATAAGATTTATCAAGCAGTGGATGAGCTGGTGTGAGGTTGAATAGAGAGTCATTTTGTTCAGTCTGGGTATTTGTCGCATTTTCTTCTTCCTGTGCGGTGGAAGTTGTTACTTTTGGTGCAGCTTGATTCAACCATACACTAAGTTCTTTCGTTTCAAAGGCATAACCCAAAATATCTGTTTTCATATCACCATTTACATCCAAAACAATGGGCAAAGAATCATAAGCGGATGGTAAATGTATAGCATTATTCGTTTCAATCGTATCATTGCCATTGCCGAAATAGAGTTGTAGTTTAATTTCTCGACCACTATTGCTCTCAGGATTATCCTCACCCATTAATAACACATCAAGAAAACCGTCATGATTATAGTCGCCAGGCACTACGTTGGTAATGATAAAACCAGGCTGTATGGGCTGCAAATTAGGAAGCGGTTGAAATTGATAGAGTCCTACGTATTCGGAAGAGAATATAGATAGGTGAATCAGTATTCATATGAGGTTCTCTGCATAATAACGACTGCTATTCGAAACGTTACCATGATTCCAACGGTATATAGAAACACTAGTTTGATCTGCACTCAACACAAAAATGTCTGTACTATATATAAAAAGCAAGATGAGTAAAATGTTTGAACTTTCACAATGGAGAAAAGAAGATGAATTTGATCTCACAATTTATCGCCATTAAAATCACCAAATGCTGCAACTGTGCCATCGATATTCTTTAAACCGATAGTTTCGGCCTCTAAGGGATATAATTTGTTTTTGGGATATTTGAGGCCGTGGTAATTGAACAATTGACAGTATGTGAAGGTATTGAATGTCAGGAAAGGTAGCAGAAGATAGAGTAATTTCATGACAGCATAAAGGAAAAAAATATAAAGAGCTTACATAAAGACAGCTTAAATACAAAAACATAATGTTTTTTTAAAAGACAGTAGTATATTTATGCGGGATATCTTTTTCTCTCTGAAAAAGTTAAGTCTACATATAGAAAATATGGTTGTGTACAAGTGAAGTGTAGTATTATAAATAAAACAAAGTATACTCATTGCTTAGTATTTCCTTTAGTATTTCTGTTACTAGTATTCGTATTATTTATGCTTGAATTACTATTGTTACTGCTACTATTTGTCATGACACCATTATTGGCATTACTGCTGTTTCTTCCTCCTCTATTATTTCTATAGCCATGATTAGGATTATATGGATATACTGGTTGTTGATATTGTTGATAATAAGGTGTAGTATTATTGTAATGTTCTTGATCATATAGTTGAGTATAATGTGGCTGCATATTGTAATAAGACTGTTGTTCAGGTGAAAGGTAGTATACAGTCGGAATATAAGGCTGCTGTGCTGCTGCTGCTGCTGCTATTTGCATTTGATACGTAGTATGTGGATCATAGTTATAGATAGCCGTTGGAGTAGGAGTAGTTGCTGGCATACCTGTAGTAGGATCAATTGGGATCATCATATTGTAATCTACGATAGCTGGATGCGGAGGATATACTGAAGTCAGTGAATGATGCTGAGGCTGAGGAGGAGCCGGTTGTTGTTGGGAATAATAATAATCATGTTGTTGCTGTTGCGAATAATAGGGCGCAGATGGTTGTTGTTGCTGTGCATGTGGTGCAGCAGGATGGTAAGGCAGAGGTTGATCATTATATGACAGTGCAGGAGCACTGCTACTTTTATCATGAACCTCAGGCTCAGATTTAGGTTTGTCACTAGCTGCCTCAGGCTTTTCTGATGACTGTGTTTCTGGTTGCTGCACTTCATTATTCACATTAGTTGGGGCTCTACTCAGAGAAGAGGGTTCTGATGTTGAGGTTTCCATAGGAGGCTGTTGATCTCCTTTTCTCTCATCAAGCTTCTCTTCCTTCATTTGCTCGGAACCATTGGCTTCATCCCCCATTCTTCCTGTTGAACTAGGAACAGGTGAAGAGGTTGATAATCTGACAGAGGGTAAAGTCTTGGATTTATACGTCGTTGATATTTTCAGTTCGCGCTGGTTTTTTGTCTTTCTTTTTGGACGTACAGGGAAATTCCTTTCGTCCCTGAGTTTTTCATTTTGAGGCTTCTGGCTTTTAACTGCATCAACATCTGTTGTTTCGTCGCCTTCTGCCTTCTGTCCAGATTCTTCTAAACCATTGCCTTCGTTCTTGGATTGTTCTGATTTAGGCGCTAGCTTATCATTTTTTCGTGATGGAGACTCGAAATTCCTGGGAGGCCTTCTACTGTTATTGAACCCCCCTCTTCTTGGATTACTGGTGTAGTTATTATATCTATTACTTTTTTCATATCTTTGTTGGAAACGAGGTGACGGTCTATCAATAAAAAGTTGCTTGCTGTCTGCTAAGGCTTCCATCACTTCGTTTTTATCGAAGGTATCTTCAGTAAACACTTTTGCATCTTTATTCTCTAGCTTTTGTGCTTCCTTCTCCGGTTTCTCTTCATCCACAGCTTTTCTGTTCTTTATGGATGATGGTTTCTTTTCTCTTATTTGAAGATTTCTAGAAGGTTTATTGCTGGCTTTTTTCGTTGCCTTCCCAGCCGCTGATGATGAAGCGGAGTTATTAGTTAATTCGGGATTAAGTGCTTCATCGTTTGCAACCACTGAGGATTTATCACTGGTCTCTAGAATCTTCTCTTCAGCATGTGTAGGAAGTGTATTTGCCTCATCTGGCTTTTCGATAATGGGGCGTGTCTTATTTTTACTCTTTGATTTTCGTTTTTTTGATGGAATATCTGAAGCGAGTGCAGTGTTGATTTCTTTCTTACCCGACACTGCTTTTCCTTCAATTGCAGTAAGGTCAGTTTCCTTCAGTCCTGTCGTTGTCACTGGGCTAATACGACTTATTGGGGAATACTTCTTTTTCACTTCCCTCGTTTGAGGCTTCTTTTTGTTTCTTCTGCTGTTGATGATTTGATTAATATCGAAATCATCATCTGATTTGTCGGACGATGGCTGTTGTAATTGCTGGTCTTTTGCATCACTACGCGATTGTTTATTATCATCTGTACTAGCTTCCTTGTTGCGTTTGCTGCTATCAGTTTTTTCTTTACGGCTTCTTCTCTTAGCTTTCTTTGGCTTTGATCCGTCATTCTCTTCTTTACTCTTTGCTTCAGTTTTATTATTCTCAGCAACTGCCACCGTCTTCTTTTGATTGTTCTGCTCTACAACAATAGTTTCATCTTTAGTGACAGTATCAGCTTCAAGAGCAACATTCTCGGTGACAGATTGATCATTTTTCTGGTCAGGGTTTTCTTCGATGTTTTCACTCTTGCTAACTTTCGGTGGTTCGACGGCTACTGCTAATGACGCATTTACCTTCTTAACTGCATCTGTCGTCTTTGTCTTTCTTTTAACTTTTTGAGTGCTGCTCTTCACTGTTTTTACATTATCAGCACTATTTTCCTGCTGTTGCTCTTCTGCCGTCTTTTTCATTTCAGGTCTTTTTTCACTTTTGTCTTTATCCATTTCATTTTTGTTTCCATCAACTGTTATTGATGGTTTATCGATCGTTTCTGCATTATCGGGATTACAATCTACTGCTGTAGCAGGCGTAGTGGTAATTTCACCATTCATCTTTCTATTGTCTTCATTCTTTGTCTTTTTTCTATTTACTTTCGGCTTTGCCATTTCTTTATTTTTTGCTACATCCAGCTTATTTGTTTTTTCATTCCCTCTGCTTGGATTAGCCTGTTCAAAGAACATATTAGATCTCTTTTCAGTATCAGTAGCTTCTTGTTTTACTTTTTTACTAACCTTAATTTTAAGTGTTGGAGGGCCATTCAGATCTGATGGTTCCGTTCCAATAGAACCATCTTCTGGCTTTTTTGACTTTCTTGTTCTGTTCCTTTTTGAAGAATTCTATTCGAAGAAGAAACATCAAAAGGACTCAGTCATTTGTTTCCAAAAGCCCAGGTTCTTTTTTGTTCTCTTTCTCACCTTTCCAGCTTTCCAGGCCTGCACCAGTTCTTGCACATTTCCTCCCAACATTTTTAAGGAATCAGGTTCTAATAATAAAACTTCATCTTTGATATCGATAGGCTTGGTTACGAGATACTTAGTACCAGGTGGCGTATGCACTCTAGAATAATGAAGCTAATTAGAATCGACGGAATAACATAGAGTAATACCGAAAAAACAATGAACCGCAATTTACTTTATACCATCTACTTTTCCATTCATTTCTACTGCTTTGAACTTTGCCTTACCATCTGTAAGTAATACAGATAGTTGCCTTGGATGTTGTTCGGCTTGATTGGTGGAAGGTATAGAAATATTACGAACCTCTGTTACTTGTAAGACAACAGGACTAGGTATTTGCGTTAACTTCTCTTCAGTTTTATTGAACCCTTGAGTAGTTAGAGAGCGAATATCCATCTACAGTGACCATAAAAAAATTGTTTATGAAGGTTATTTCGCGCTGTTTATGAGAAAAGAAAAAAGAAAGACAACTTTACGTCTTTAGCACATTGTATGTAGTCGTCAAGGGATTTCGCTTCTGGATGTGTTTCAGCAATCAAGTTAATGCCTTCTTGTGAGATGAACCAACCTTTGGCTTCAAAGTCGGGTATATTTAGAGACATATTAATGTACACTGTTTTATTGTAACAACAATAAAAAAGATTGAAGAATAAAGGGGAGAGAAGAGTAAAGAACAATGCACCCGCGTTTTTTTTTTTCAGTTTTTTTTTTTCCGCTGTTTGCTTTTGCAAGATGCTGCTGCGCGAGAAATTTGGCAGGAACCTGTCACCAACGGGATATCAAATCAAAAATCAGAAGAGAGGTGATTTAGTATTGTAGCGCTGAAAGCATTCCATTCTGGGTAAGTAGAATCCCAATTGCTTAGTGCTGTTTGAGTTCCTTATACATATCTTAACTATGTGGTCATAAGACAACGAGCGCAATGCAAAAACAAATTTGCATTAGGGTTGTTTCTGGGAAGAGTTGTTAACTGCGCGCTATATGTTCTGCACATTGGAAACATTTATGAAAGCCACGTTGGGCAAAAAAATGGATCATATTATTGATCCTAATAGTTTTCTTTCTTCAGGCTCAATTTGGATGGTTATCATATAGATGTTCTTTGCGGTGGATGTGCACAAATGTTAGAGTCGGTGTCCACTTATTCTTGATCACTACTGCCAAAATCGAACTTTGTGCTGATTATGATCATATCGGTATTAATTTCATGGAGGTGATAACCGGTGTTCTAAGAGGGAGTAGCCAGTAACTAAACGATACGTTCACTCTCTATAAAGGGATAACATAAATGCCCAGCCTTTGTTCTCATTCTTGACAAAGCAAAAGTATTTTCGTTTTTTTCACAATTAAAGGAAACCAACTTTGTGATTTACGAAAAGGCAAGTCTTTTGAGACACTTTAATTTCTTTTGATATTATCAATTGTTCAACATTTTTTGTCTGCAGGTTTGGTGTACTAAAAGTGGTTGAGTGGGTTAGACGGATGAAAGAGTGGATAAAATGAAAGTAGCCATCATCTTTCAATGATCGGAACATGTGACAAAAAAATAGTTACAGCCTTTCTTTATGGATCCTTCAAAATAAGTTTCAGATATAGAATTATCAACAAGACATTGCCACTTCTTCCATACTCATCAAACAGTTGAAAACACAGATCATAGCAAGATTCACTAGCTAATGGACCTGTAAATGTTTTGTACAAATCTTTGGTTATCTACTTCTAAGGATTTTGTTATTAAGAAAAATACAGATATACGGAAATTAGATTGTTATATATTATAATATATAATGAAGGAGGTATAATATTAGTATAATTGTTTCAAGATATGAAAAAAAGAGATAAAAGAAGAGTTTTAATGTTTAATAGATATAAGAAGCGTATCTGCCGCCTTTGCGCAAATGCGAAGATGGCATTGCTGTAGAACCTGGTGGTACCTGAACTGCCGCAAGTGGATGCTGCTGTTGCTGTAGCAGATGAGGGGACATCATGGTCATGTGTGGCGACAAAATATTGGTATTATTCCTTTTTATATTGTTCAAATTCATCTCTTCCCTACGCCTCATGTCTGTACTACTATATCTACCGGAGGAATGCCTCTTACTAATGTTGTTTTTCTTGCTACTAGTGTTGTTATGAGACATTCCCGATTTGACTGTGTTTTGAGTAGCATTTGCATACTGAGAGTGTTGACGAGAAGGGGAAGCGGGATACGGAAGCTGCTGACAATAATGAGCATGGGCAGGATGAGGATTTTTCGACATAGAAGAAGGCGCAGAATAGGGCACGGGCATCATCATCATCATCATCATAGGAGAGGGTGGAGCAACAGCGTAAGGTATACACGTTGGATAATATTGCTGTGGCTGATGCTGATGCTGCTGCTGGCTTTGATGGTGTAAAAATTGTTGAAACTGCATTTGCTGCTGTTGATAGTGTAGCTTCTGAAGGTATTGCTGGTAAGATAATTTAGAAGAATGGTGCATGTACAACGTAGCATCATTTGTGTCCATAGATACCGGCCTCTTCATTTTTGGTTGCTGTGGCTGCTGATTTTGTAAAGGATGAAAGGTATTATCGGTAGGGACATCATCTTCTACACCAAACCAATTGTTGTTCAGTTCCTCTTCTTCCGCGTCTGTTAGAGGAGCGGTATAGGTCGATGGACTGTTTGTAAGGCAGTCAGAAGAAGACCCTGTGAGGCTAGGAGGACCGCACTTACTTTTTTGTGATAATGTAGGCGAAGTACTTATTTTAGGTAGAGGAGCAGGGCGCTTCACTATATCACAAAGAAACGTAAAGACGATTAGCTCATTGTTCGTGAACAAAGATACACTTCATTCTCTTTTTGCTTAATGGTAACAACTTACACTTATAAAATGATAGGTCATGATCAGGTTTGTCAGCATCTCCCTCCTCCTGCTCAGAATCATTTGTATCATTATCATCCTCATCTTCATCTTCATCCTCTTCATCATCGCTTGGTAAGCAAGTATGCTGTTTCCATTTAAGGCTACGGGCAGATTCTTTCCCTAAAAGAGAGATGCGCGACCTGTGTCAGAGCTATTATCTCATACCCCGCTCATATCATCGCAGATACTGTACCTGAGACTTGGGAAGACGTTGATGAAGACAGGTTTCGAGCGTGCTGACAACGAGAATGCTGTTGCTTTTTTGAAACTGGATTATCACTCGTTCTCGTCTCATCACAATGGCTTTGATGTTGCTGTGATAGCAGCTGTTGTCTTTGCTTATGTAAGTCCCTGATGAATGGTTGGTTGAAAATAATGCTTTTGTTCCAAGACTCGGCATTTAATTCCCCATCCAACGGCGTTTTAATCGCTTTAGCAATTGCTAAACGAGAAAGACTATGTTCAATTTCTTCCATTGCAATGAGGGCAGTTCTTTAAAGAGGATAATTATGAAAAGACGGGAAAAGAGAAAGTGAAATAGGGGCAGAAATGAAAAGTCAAGAATTTAAACAGAAAAAAAAAAAAAATGTTGGGATAAAAAAGATTCACAATAAATAATGCCGATAAAATTTCTTCCACTACATCCGCGTGTCATCTTTAGGCCGCACGGACCGCAATATGAGTGGATCCAACAATTTAGCAGAAAGCAGTAAATGAAAAAGAAGCATCCAAAATAGTAGCATTCAGTCTCAGTTCCTGTTTTAATTGCATCACTCGTCACCCGATATGTAGAAAGACACTGCAAGATTATAACTTTGCAAGCAGTTAGTAGACTTCTGAAAAAAACATTGATTAGAAAATGCACTACTTACATATAACCTCCTATTCTTTTATGTTATTTCATCAACTGAGGTAGGGCTATCATCATTAACAAGCATTTTTTTTTATTGTTATATCGAAAAGAAGAAAAAAAAAGCGGGGTTCGCTCCGCTCAACCCCATCTTTTTCTATATAACCAAAATAAGAAGGCACGCGTCTTCTAATACTACAATTTTTATAAGTTTAGACGTTGGACTAAACTGGATGAATACTTCTTCGATAAAAACCCACTTCTCTCTTTAGGGCTTTCTGTAATTGCTCAAACAAGATTTGTTGATGGCGTACTCAAAAAAGAAGAAAAGCTTCTATTGATGCTCAGATGAGATAAAGCAACAAATGTTTCAGAGCTTAATTGTCTGTTGTCTCGAGACACACACGCAGCATGTCTGCAACGCATACTACATGAATAAGGGACCAAACCCTTGTATAACTATATAATCAATTACTACTAAATTACGTATCTATGAATTAAAGCTTATTGTACCGCTATTACCAACCGATCCATATGTGATGACCTGATGCAAAATGTTTTCTAAAAGATAATACGGAATTTTAATTAGTAGCGATGCCTCAAAATGTTAGTATTGTGCTTCCAAGATGTCGGCTTCACCGAAATTCCATGAACCTTCCCTTTTTCTTCTAATCTATTGTTTCGCTTGCCGCTCTTGCTTAAATAAGTTGCTTCTTTTCCGTATTTCCGCACTTTCGAACGAGGCACTTTTACATCTTCCGCTAGAACGAAGCAGAGTGAAAGAGTCGTTCGAGGGAAGGCAAGCATTCAGTTTGCACAGATGAATGGTTGTATGTCATTCACAATTAAACAATAATGAGTAGTGCTCCAGAATCATCTGAATTATACGCCCTGAACCTACTACTACTTTTCTAGAATGCATAAAATGTTAACTTTTGTTAAGCAGGTATTTTTTGAAGACCATGTGCCTGAATTTTTCCATATTTTCTGTTGTTCCTTTTTCTTTGCTTTATTAGATGCCATTGCACACATATCCTGCAAACTTGATCAAATCAGTTTGTAACAATCACCGAAAACATTGTCATGTTCTTCGTATCAAACCATCATTGTATTAGTTTGTTCGCAATTTACATGGAATTCTCGTTGATGAGCTTAACAAACGTAAGTCAACTAAGTGTATCATAGTACAGTAAAATAATACAATGCTTCCATGTTCATGCAAAATGCGTTCGACGGGTAAAACCTGTACAAATACAGAAAAGGAAAAACAGCAGATCTTACATACTTTTTAATACTTAACAGAGTGTCAATGAGATCAGGATCATATAATGTGTATGGAAAAAAAAACCAATAAAGAATTATACTCTTGTTATGATTTGTGTAGGAAATAAAATAAAAAAATATGAATGGGTGATGAAGGAACAGGAATTTTTAATCAACATTCTCTGATCCCGTATATTTGCCAACAAAATTCATGCTCAAAATCTTGAAGCCACTTCCACCGTGTTTCAACTTGACAATGCCATCATGGCTATCTACACCAATCAACATGCCTAATTCTCCACGGTGTTCACCCAGCATAATACGTACAGGGTCTTTCTTACCAGGTCGCACAGGTTCTATATCGTCATAAGAAATCTCTGTTTGACTACCGTTTTCATCCATCGCTACCATGCATGTACGACTACTTCTCTTTATGGACGTTATTCTACCCTTCGAGCCATTGTCTTTCAACTGTACTGCAATTTCTTCAATCGGCCAATTGTCTTCACTCTCTTCTTCATGTTGATGGTGATCATCATCCATCATATCACTATTATAATCGCCACCCGTGGGCATAAAAGGCGTGGTAGGAATTACTTTATGGCTAACGTTTGATGGACCTGCTAAAGAAGATGACGTAGATGAGGAAAATGCAGCGGGTGTTGCAGGTATTAAATTAGCGCCAGGAGTAGGAGCAGACAACGCCGCAGGTGTGGCGGGAATACCAAGATTGCCACCGGGAGTAGGGGCTGATGCGTAAGGAGTTGAAGGGATATCTAGATTACTATAAGGTGTTCGTGGTACTGTATGTTGCTCAATGCCTGAAGCAGCGGGTGTAGGAGCTCTGATATCAAATGGAACATTGGATGCAGCTGGAGTGGGTGCTGTATTCCATGATGATTTTGGTGTAGGCGCTGTAAGTGGTATGTTATCAAACCTAGGGTCAGGCTTATTGATATCATCACCGTAAAAACCTGGTGTTAAAGCGCCGCTAAGATTGGTATATCCAAATGGGTTCGCCGATGCACTCCACGTTGCTGTTGATGTTGATGATGTGGGTTCCTTATGTCGACCATGAGCTGGTGTTTTAGAACCTGAATCCCAGGCAGGTGTGCGTCCTCCATCATTATTTCGTGCGTAAGGATTGGGTGTACGTGCACTAGAACTCCATGCAGGTGTTTTGGATCCTGAATTCCAAGCTGGTGTTCTACCACCATCAGCTGCGTATGGGTTCGGTGTTCGAGAACTCGACCACGCTGGTGTCTTGGCTCCAGAATCATTAAACCTACTAGGCGTGCCCATAGGTCTAGCAAATGCACCGTTGTTATTGTTATTGACAGGGAAAGGTTCGGCGAAAGTACCAGATGCGGCTTGTCCAATAGGATTACCTTGTGCATCCAGGATAGTCAAATGAGATTTATCGATACTGAGCACTTTGGAGTTGGTATGAAGTTCCACACGAGCATGCGTATCCGTTGTATCCTTAACAATGCCAATATAACCTTTATGTGGGCCTTGAGAGATACGAACGGTTTTGGCAACCAGATTATCTCTGCCACCACGTCCACGACCCATAAATCCGCCACGCATACCTCCACGGCCACCACGGCCACCACGTGCATCAAAACCTCCACGCCCGTTGAAATCGTTACGTGGTGCTTGCATATTAGGGTTTTGAGTTGTCGTGTTACTTAAGAAATGAGCCTTGGGCGCTGCGCTCACAATAGAACGTGTATTCGTCACCCATACGCCATAATTATCCGTGTGCTCACGGGAGTGCAAAAAGACGAGTTGACGATACAAATGCAAGATTGAGCAGTTTCGTCTACCACCAGGAACTTCCGTTACGGTATCACCATCACGAATACTATTTCCGTTTGCGTCTGTGGCAACTGCTCTTGTACTATCCCGTTTGTTGGTAATTTGATGTGGTTCGACCGTACGCATTTCACCATTTTGAGTCAAAACCTGGAAAGAATCACGGTTGACCTTGACAATTACACCCACAGTATGAAAATCCAGTTGAACAAGATCATGCAGCTCATAATTGCCAATCACAGTCTTACCAAACATAACCTCAACCGCTTCACGTAAATCTTTGGAGAAAACCTTGACTTCTTTTAGTGAGGCATCAGAGAGCAAGGTAACAATATTTCCGTCCACTTTGAGTACGAGACCACTTTCATCCTTGAACCGACCGTTAATAACTTTAACGTGATCACCTTCTTTGAACGTTTTACGAAGCTGTCGAGCGGGTAAAGTAACTTTTTTGTCAGAACCATCTATTTTCAAACTGACAGTAACGGAGGTATCCTTGACATTATCAACGATGCCTGTTGCGTGTATCATATCACCTTCTACAACCGTAACAGCGTCACCCGGTTGAAATAGAGTGGCTTCTTCCTTTGTGTTGTTGATGGCTAAATTGGATAATGAAGCTAAATCAAGCGCTCTCTCGCCATCCTCGCTAGTCAATTCGTTGTTGCCTGCGAACTTTGCAATTTCTTCCAAAGAAGGGTTAACACCTTCTATTTGTAAGGTAGCCATTTTCATGGATTTTTCAAGGTACCCATCACGATAGGAATCGCCATTGTAGACCCAATAAGATCCCTTCTTTTGAAGGCTGGAATAGGCTCGATTTGCTAATTTTTCGGGAACGAAAAATCGAGGAGGTGGGCGTATTTTATTGTTTTTACCGCGTTTGCCATTGGCATTAAACTCATCTTGTTGATGATTTTTGTTCTCAAGATCAAGTCTAGGAACAACTTTAACGACAGTTGAGTCTTGAGCTTCGTTCACTTCAACGACTTGACCTAAATCGCCAGCGTAGGTACCACGCTTGATACGAACCCAAGCACCTACATCGACGGGCGATTCTTTCTTTTGAACCGTGATAGCGCCTATCATATCACTAATAGGTACTAGCATGAGAGTCGTCATATAGATATTGGGAATATTGAGTAAGGCTTCCTGAACATGGGCTTGCTTCTTTGCTTCAATATAAATATAGCCCTTTAGTGTCTCTCTGGCGAACGCTGAAAATGTGTCTAATGGATTGGGTCCATGAAGTCGATCAAAATATCTTTTCATTAGGCCAAATATAATATCTCTTTCTTTTCCCGGCTATAGTTTGCAAAATATCAATTAGCCGCTGAAATTTCTCAACATCCATTTCTGTATGCTACAATATATTTTACTTTGCATTTCACCATCCATAAATTGGGATCATTAACACTTGGATATAATAATTGCTGGGGTACATCTTCTGTTTGTGTATACAACTGTCCCCGACGACGATTACCATACTTTTGTGAATAGAAAGCAGCAATTTGCTCTTCATTCATATTCTCCATTTCTCTTCTTTGTCGATCTACTTCCTGGTGACGTCGTGTTGTTGTCTTGGCCGGAGTCAAATCCTCGTCACCTTCTTCAATAAAGCCATCTATGAGAAGGCCCAATTAAGCTGAACTTGTTAATAAACAAGAACATTCTTATATTGACAATGTCGATAAAGAGCCGTGTAGTAACCCCGTGTCATGTTTACCTTCTTTGCCATACTCCTCTTCTTCTTCTTCTTCGTCTTCATCGTCATCTACGACAGCCATTTCATCGATGAAAGGATTGAATGCTTTTCTTTTTCTAGGACGCTAAAGTCAGGTCATAGGAAGTGTATCGTCGTTAGTGATTGGTTTGGTTCTCAGAGCTCAGCCTTCATTGAAGTTGAGCTACGAAAAACTTACGACATCGTCATCGTCATCGTCATCGTAGTCTTCGTCTTCTTCTTCATCCTCTTCGTCGTCCTCTTCAGCTGCGTCATCAATAAACGGGTCCTTCTCTTCTTTTCTTCTATCAGATCGTTTCAAAGCCATTTTTTCTTCTTTTTGTATTACTGACCAAAGAATTTTATAAGAAATAAAGAAAAAGTGTGAGATTTAGCCTTTTCTTTTTAAAGCAGGCATATTTTTGGTAGACGGAAAGTGACTTTTCATTTACTCTAATTTCTATAGTATTTTTGGTTAAGATTTAGACTTTTTTGTATGCAAAATTGAATATTTTTATTAACTTAATTCAGAAAATTTAAGTTATTATTTTCGGACTAGTTACTTCTTACATTTGGACACTTGTAGTAAACATCTGAGGCCCGCCTCTTTTTGCACGCATTTGTTGCAGTAAGTTTCGTTGTTTGATCGGCCCAGAAGAATTACCTACATTCTCCTTAGCTGCTCTTTTTAAACTGATTGTCCAGTTGTATTCTATGTAAATGACCCACAATCCTGTATTCTTATTGACTGCTCAGCATCTCTCTTGATCTAAAATTGTATCACTTTAGTGTCATTTTTCCCTTAAAGAAAGCAATAACAATAGGTGATTGTATAAATAAACTTAAAAACGCCTGTTTGTTGTCAGTAAGTGATGAAGTGATCAATAAAAGTGTCTTGATTTGGTGTCAAAATTTAGCGCGTCCAAAGAAATCTGTCTAGATTGTTTTTGTTGTCAAAACTTCTTTGTTGTCCAAATAACATTCTAACAAAAAGGTTCAGTTTCGTTGATACCTTTTCCTCTTTTTCATAGAATCTCGTTATTTTATTTAAAGAATAAATCAAAGAAGAGTTAACAGTGGATCATCAGGTAGATTAGAATAAGATCTCATCACGAGCTACTCACAACGACTGTACTGTACATATTTTGTTTGTAACTGAATGTTTGTATCTTTTGAGTAGCTTTTTTAACATGCCGTCAAGAGAAGCAAAAGTTTACCTTGAAGCAAAGTTGAAGAAAAAGCAGCAAGAAAATAAAGAAAGTCAGTTCATTATTGCTGTATTCTGTTTACTATTCGTTTATGTACTCAATTAGAATCGTTGAACCATTAATTTCTAGAAACATGTTTTGATTGCGGACGGGAAGGACATGCCCATAAGGGCTCATACTTGTGTCCAGAATATAATGGTAACAGATAGCTGAAGAGGTAGTATTTCCTGTTCATCTTCACTGATAATCTGTTCATATGCTTTTCTAGCCAAGAAACGAAAGTCCGGAAAAGACGAATACGAAACAAAGCAAGCTAAAGAGAAGGGCAAAAAGAGAAGGCTAGAAGCGAAAAATGCATCGCCATCGAATACTGTCATATGCAAGCACTGTGGTCTAAGTGGTCACTCAACTAAAGCTTCCTTTGCTTGCCAACAATATATTACTACTAAAGCGGAGCTCCTTCGAACAAACTATTCAGATAAGTATGAGCTTTACGCTCGGAAGCTGCCCCTTGTAACCTACGTTACGCGTTTAGGTGAGTTCATCTTGTGAAGTTTCTCACTGTACACTTCTGAGGTTTTATTAACTGCTGCTTGACGTTACTACATACTCAAGCAGGGTAGTTGGCACAGAATACAAACCCTGTTTGAGTAATAGTAGTTCGCACATTTGGCATTGAGCATTTAAGAAAAGGTATTATCCCAAAAACTATACTTTTTATCTAAAACAAATTTTAAATTAGTCTGAATTTTTATTGTAATACAATCTCAATTTGATAGCCATTTGCGAAAGTCAAGCGCAAAAACAGTATAAAATTCATGACAAACTGTATTGATTGGATAATACTTTTTTTTAACTGCGTATAAAAAAAATGAGCTTACGACAGTTGCACTTTAAGAACTGACTGGCTGTTGTTGATAGTAACCGAGTTGCTTTCGGTTTTTGTTTGGAGAGATGGCTTGGATACATAGAAAGGGCCAATGAGTGTTATCTAGATGGCAACACCAATGACATATTTTAAATTCTCAAGAAGATAATACTCAGGCCAATAGCTTTCCCTTGAGTTACTGTTTTGAACGCGATATCTAGTATTCAAGTTCCTGCATATCATACCTTTCATTGTTCTATTCATATGACAAATCATATTTTTACATGGTTTTCATCCGTTTTCTTAATTTTGTTGGCATGCCTCATTTGTTCTTAACAATATTTTACTATAATTATCCTACAAGCTTCTGTATTGCGTGAACTGAGTGTACCAGCTATATACAAAGGATCTCTTCTTACAAACCATTCTTGACCTTTGAAAATGATTACGATAGGGCGAATAGAAGATTTATTGGCTTATGCAATAAGTTAGAACTTGGCATAGTGTTAATATAGCAGGGCGAAAGACGCTATCAACTTGATTTGCCTAACGATACATTGATGCACTTTTATTTTATGTAAGAACGTAGTAATACTTCCTTAAGAAAGCTACATGTTTCGCTCTGTCGGAATAATAGTCGAACAATAGTATCAATAATTTTATCGTTACTTAGAACATACATTCAAGGCATTATTGGTTCACTTTGAAGAATAGTCTTTGAGTGTTTATTAGAAAGACAAGGATTCAACCATTTTTAAACCTAACAAGTGTTACTATTCGGAAGTAGTCAAATGTAATAAAATATACACGTTATAATAGGACGCCTGTGATTTATTATCGTTCTAGATTAATCGCTTACAACAAGCCAATCGAAACATAAGAGACTGGTTATTATGCGCTCAAACCTGGTATTTATAAACCCTGATAGATTTATTTTAATTATTCGTTACGGACGATTTGCACATTTTCTTTCCTTCGTTTCGCTTTACTTCAGAATTGTTTCATGTAACAAGCTCAGGGATTAGCAGAACAGCTGTTAAAAACCAAGCCAGAAGCGAAAATCACAGCCCAACAACAAGAGAGAAGCCAAGACTCACAAAGCGATAAAAGCGGGCCTATTAGACCTTATGTGTGTAACAAAAGTTTGGGCATTATTCTTTGTTTTCTGTGCGACTTAAAAGGCCATAAAGACAAGGAAATGGCCCAGGCTAAATTTATCAAAGTGAATCCAAAAAAAAAGACTTAAAGAACGCTACATGCTGTCGTATCTTGCATACTTCTTTTACAATATACGAATTAGTCCGCACTTGGAGAAGAGAATGTGATCCATTATGATCTATACGGAACAGGAGACATATGCTAAATGCTGCTAAAAGTGTTTTGTAAAAATAATTGCACGTCACTGGTGATTATTGTAAATGTAAACTTGCTTTTTCAATGGCTGCTCCCCTTGGTAAATAATGAACGAAGTACTCCTTGACAGTAGATCAATGGATAGGCTTCGTTCACTCGCATTCAACCCCATTTGTTATATATATGGCTGTAAGGCCATTCTTCAGCAGAAGTCTTGGTTGTCCTGATCATAATCACATACAGGAAGTGATAAACTTTGAAATGAAAGAACGAGCAAAATACAACCGCTGATACCATTGGTGAGTTTGCGAAAAATAGCAGTAATATATAAGCAGCGTTTAATTGAAAAGCCAAGCTTTTGAGAGAAGTTAGCAACAGGTTACAACCTATTATGATAGTTTCGTATATTGAAAAAAAATCATAATTTTACTTATACGGTCTATCTTCATTATTCTTTTAGAATACCAAAAGGAGTTCATAAGAAAATAATCTTCGACCTTATTTTAATAATATTACTCTGTGCTGCTTCCCAGACAAGCTATTTCGAGTCCAACGTGTTTCATAACAACGATATTGGTATCATTTCCATTTTACAGAAAAATGTTCGATAAGAGATAGCATGTTCGGAATAGGTTACAAAGAATTTTACAACAGGCGTGGACAGATCCGTTCATTCCATATCTTTCAGACGGGTGGAACACCAGCTTTCTTTCCTTCTTGAGATATTTGTCGTTGGTTTCCTCAGAATCGAGCTAAGGATGCCTTTCTCAAACATGGCACATATGACTGTTGTATATGTATCACTTTGGTAGTTCGCCGTACTCTTGGCAAGCATAACTTGCAAATGAAAGCCAATTTCGTCAATGGAAACTTGCGTTTTCAGATAGTTTTTAGGTATTTCAGGGCGCCCCCTTCAATATCTTCGCCTTCCTTTCTCGAAAGTTTTGATGTCATTTTAAGCTTCTGGTAACGTCTATAATTTCTTCATCATCAAATTACAGCGCTCTATTAAATGCTTGCATATATAAGGACCCTAATAGTCTAGCAAATCACTCTTGGTATATCGTGATATAACAGGAACGTTTCCAATAAACGAGAGAATTTTGCTTTAATTTTATTGAAAATTTATATCAGAACTTGCAACTGCTAGCGGGCCGGAGTGTATATTAGTTTGAACATATCGAACAATGGCACTTTGAAACTGCCGCCTAGGTCTCTTCCAGACTTACAGTATTAGAACAGGAGGCATTCATGTAATATTTGAGACTTCAATTGGCATTCATGAATAAAACGAATTTGCATTTCAGTTGATTGTGACTTTTCCATGTGTAACTTGTCAGTAATGGCTCTTGCAAATTATTTGTCAATGGCGTAAACCCGAATGCCAGGACGAGAATTTTATTTTAAAGGTTGCGAAGTCATTACGTTTAAACATAGATTTTATTACATAATATTAATTTTTTTTTTTTTATACCGAGGGAAACACTTCTCCTTTAATTGAGTCTTTAAAAAATTATTTTTGTCCTTGATTATATAGCAACAGTAATACGTCTCGTGCAGACCACTAGACAACAACAGTTTGTAGTGGTCCCTGGGATGGTACGGTATATCATGATCGTATTCTTCGCCACTAGAATCACTATCAAGTTCATCTAATGGACTTTCATATTAAGGATTCTTAACAGAAAAAAAAATTCAAAACTTGTTATTAGATGGCCTTGCGCCTGATGGTATTCATGGCATCTGGCCTATTGTTAGATAAAAATACAATCAGAATATGAATAGGCCATAATGAGAGCTATAATAAAAGCCATAATGAAAGCCATAATGAAAGCCATAATGAGAGCTATAATGAAAGCCATAATGAGAGCTTACTCGCTGAGAAAGAAATAAGTAGTGTTTAATATTGTATCTAAGACACATAGCCCAGATGATAGATTGGATATAAATACTTGCAATTGAGCACTGGAGCTTTACTTATTTCTTTCTTCTTTAATATCTTCATTTTTCTAGTACCTTTTGTGTCCAGACTTTCATGAGACGCCCCATATTCCCAGAAGCAGAAGCGCTATTACGCGCAAAAAGAGAAACAAAGCGCACAAGGCTAGAAGCGGCCCATGACGATGATGACATAGAGGGCAATCAACCAGAAACAAGCGCCACTGCAGCACAGAGAAAGAGACCAAGAGGCATCAATAGAATCCGCTTCATCAGTCACTGTAGTAGATGATATACAGTCAAGGTTTTCTAACAATATCATTTGCTTCATATTTAGGCCGAAAAAGGAAAGAAACCGCTGAGGTGAAGGAAACGAAACGCACCGTCAAAAAGAATCGTAAAAAGGAATCAGCGCAACCGCGCACTGCTACTCGACCTTGCCCTTCTTGTGGCCGATACGGGCACTATTCAAGTCGAAGCTTGGATTGTCTAGAGCATGAATTTACCTTAAAGGAGTCTATTAATTACAAGCTTGGGGACAATTATGAAAGATATACTCTATCCATTCCTCTAGAAACCTTCGTAAGGAACACAGAGTACTTGGAAGATACCATAGAGAAAATAACGGAGAAGTCAAGTTTTTTGAGAGAGGTCATAACCAAGGCTCAATACATCGTAAACCACTACATTCTGACGAACCCAGCCAACATCACGCATGCCTTTTTCGAACAGAATTTTTGGTACACAGTATGTCGCTTTGTTTACGGTACTGTGAACAAAAATGAAATTGAAGATCGGTATCCTGCCCTCGTCAATTTTGGCCAAGTCTACAATGAACTTCGACTTCATCCACATGTGACATTAACAGTGGAACAATCCGCTATCAGGTACTATGGCCAGGTCGTTTCTTCAGCATGCGAAACATTAGCAATCAGTTATGAGAATTATTATAGTGGAAACTTCGAAGATCTCATTGCTAAATACTTGCTTTTCTTCATTAAAGCAACCTTTCCTGTAAGTATATGAACTCATTGTGTCTATCACTACCGAACAATCAATCTTAGCCTGACTGCTTATATAGAATATCAAAATGACGCCGATGAAAGCCCTTGTCTATGATCGTCTACTGGACCATTTATTACTCAATGCTGAGTGGGAACGCTTTCAGGTTACTCCAAACATGGTTAACAATGATGATATTATTGTACTTCCTCGACTGCAAGTACTATTCAATACTCATCTAACTCAAATGCGCAATAGTTTGCCTAGAATTCCTTTGACCAAAGCAATTCTGATAGATGCCCCTCAAACAATCATACCTTTGTTCCGTCAACTCCTACAGAATTAACAAGCGTTCGAAACTGCTCAAGCAGACGCTCAAGCAGAGCTTGTTGACCGTATTCCTGTACCACACGATGGAGAAATTAGTACTGAAGATATTGCAGTTCTTCATGATATCTTGGAAACTGTGCGTCACCAGCAGCGAAGCACTCCCCCCAAGTTCTCTATGTTCCCAAATCCCAGTCTTAAATGGAGATTTATCAAAATTGATCCAGAGAACATCCTTCACTTTTTTGGGCATGAACGTCTCACAAGACTTAGAAGTGAGAGCAAGCTCGACTACTTCGCAAGATGCTTTTTCCGCATTTTTGACTTTTCCGCTTTGCTAAGAATCAATGAGTGAGTATATTAATTGCACGTTTAGCCTATCTTTACAAGAATTATTACTCAATAATATGTCATCAGCCCTCAAAATCTGCAGGCTCTTCCCTCGATCAAAGGCAGGATGTTTCTGAACAGCACTTACACTGATGGCTACACCTGTAGGGTTTCTTTCGCCCGAAGAAGACTAGTTTCTACGCCAACGGAACAACTTGAGTTAGCAGATTTCAAAGGTTATGAGATTGATCAATTTTTCCGTCCTGTTACCGTCGACCCCGGCCGTAGAGATGTTTATGTCTCATACCACGGTGGTCAACACATCCGCAAACTCTCTACAAAAGAATATTATCTCAATCTGGCTCTCCTGGAAGGTCTAAATTGGAGGATCAGCGCAAGCAAAGAGTCAGAGTTAAAGAGCTCGAAACAAACATACCGACTACGAAAACTGCTGATGATATGGCTTATCGCAATTATGTTGGGTATATGTGCCAACATATGGATCAGTTCTATAACTTCTACGATTATAGGACGGCGGAAATTAAATGGAAAACTTTCGTGGCTCTCAGGTCGCAAAAGATACTGCTGTGAACATCTTGCTGAACGGCTCGAAGAAGTACAATAAAAGAAAGAGAAATAAAACGAGCCATAACAGAAGGATGCGGGAAAACATGAACAATAGGAGAAACCCTGGAATAGTTTACAGGCCTATGGTTCCAAGAAAAGCAGGGCTATTTATGTCTGTTGAATATAGATGAATTCAAAACTTCAAAAGTAAGATAACATCCCTACTCGTTCACTTGAAATTTGCTTTTTAACTCTAGATTGTAGGTTTGTAATTCATGTAGACAGGAGACTTTGGAAAACTTAACTGCCGCCAACGGACAGACGATCCATGCGATATTGATTTGCAACAATTGTAATATTTATTGGAATCGTGACGTCGACGCGGCGAAGAATATGTTTAGCATCTCTGAAGCCATCTGGGCAGGAGAAAGAAGGCCTGCTGAGTTCACTCGATCTCATACTCAGACCACTGGCTTACCCATCTCCAATATGGTTGTCTCTCCTTGTCGAGAGACAAAAAGATTCTACAGGTAAATTAGTCTACATTTTATCAAAAATATATCCAAAAATATTGTACTCAAATTCCCAATTTTTTCATTCGTTTCATCTGAAAACTAACTCAACGCTGTCTGAATTTAAACCGAAAAGACTGTAAGAAGACCAGCAATTAGCTGCTGGATATGAAAAAGAGCGATTAGAATCCATTTTTACCAAAAATAAAAAAAAAGCATGAAAAAAAAGGGACCTGATCTCCTCTATCTCAGTTACATATTTACCATGTACAAAAATGTGTGGTTTATCATTTGAACAGAAGGATGACAGTTGCACGGCCTTTTTTTTTTTCCACACACACACGCACGCACGCATTTTAACATAAAAAAAAAAAAGAGATCACCTGAGATTTAAAAAAAAAGAATGCTTCTTTGTACAAAATGATAAAGTGATCTCAAAAAGCATTTAGATTATATAAGAAGACAAACAATGTGAAAACCATTATTTTCTTCTCTTTTTCATCTCTTTTTCTGTCTATTCTTGTATTTTTTCTTCCGCCCCCCTTAATCTCCTTATTGTTTGTGTACATGAAAAATGTCTAATTTTCCAACAACAACAACAACGCATCCTGATACTGCTATGTTGAATGAAACCTTCATAAGTAACTATTTGTTGAATGAACAACCACAATCGCAACAGCAACAGCAACAGCACCAACAAGCTCAAATTGCTAGCATGATTGAAAGCTCCAAAGCAACTTTGTGGTAGGATCAAAAATAATCTAAACAGTGGTTTACATAATATGACCTTATATTGTATAATTATATAATCTACAAATAGGATGGGTGATCTTGATCATTGGATGGATGAGGATTATCTTCGACAGCTTTGGCATGTCTTTGGTGAAAATGTTGCTGTAAAATTGATAAGAGATAAACGAACCAATCTCAGCTGCGGCTATGCTTTCATCGAGTTCAGCTCAACTCAAGCAGCTCAGAGGATTCTTGATAGAGTACATAATACAAGAATTCCAAACACATTGAAGATATTCAGATTGAATTGGGCTTCCGGTGGCGGAATATACGATAGAAAGTATGACTATCATCCTTATAAAGTTGTTAAGAGCTATCTGAACTTATTTTGTTTACCAAACACTTTCTTTGTGCAAATAGAGAGGATCGTGCGCCTGAATACAGTTTATTTGTAGGTGACCTGTGTAATGAAATTGACGAAACATATCTTTTAGTAAGTGTTGTTGCTATACATTAGTTGCAAATGCGTACATATATTGACAATCTATATGAAATTCCGGTAGTCATTGTTTCGTCAAAGATATCCTTCTTGCCATTCAGCAAAAATCATGACGGATCCGACTACTGGTTCTTCCAGGGGCTATGGGTTTGTAAGATTCTTAGATCAAGCAGAACAGCAAGGCGCTGTGATTGAAATGAATGGTGTTCTTTGTGGCAATCGACCTATACGTGTCTCGTTTGCAACACCCAAAATCAACCATCATCAACAGCAGCAACAGCAACAACATTATTTTCAACAAAATAATAGCCAGCACTTTGAAAACAACAACAATAATAATCAGCAGCATCAACAGCAACGCTATTTACAATTAGCATTACAAGCTCCTGCTCTAATTAATCAAGTAACGGATCCTAATAATACTACAGTATTTGTCGGCGGTTTATCTTCCCCTGTCACAGAAGAAGAATTAGGACAATTTTTTGCGCCCTTTGGAGATGTGATCTATGTAAAAATACCACCCGGGAAAGGCTGTGGATTTGTACAGTATGCCTCAAGAATATCTGCTGAGCAAGCCATTGAACGAATGAATGGATTTCTAATTGGAAATTCGAGAATTCGATTATCTTGGGGAAGATCTCAAAATGATAAAAATACTCAACAACAGCAGCAGCAGCAGCAACAACAACAACCAGATCACCATTTGTTAAGCCCTTCAACGAATACGACAATCTCAACTTCTACCATAAACACTGTATTCAACCACAATTATCGCTCAATGT
Source organism: Mycotypha africana (assembly GCF_025528875.1). Classification (NCBI taxonomy): domain Eukaryota; kingdom Fungi; phylum Mucoromycota; class Mucoromycetes; order Mucorales; family Mycotyphaceae; genus Mycotypha; species Mycotypha africana. Next base: position 2,444,912 of record NW_026515725.1, on the reverse strand, counting down.
CACCTCCTCCCATCACTGCTACTACTACTAATAATAGTTTAGGCCAACGTGATAATGTTATGCATAATAATAACTTGTTATTTCTATCAGCAACATCTCCTCGTCAACCGCCTCTGTTAAACAATAGCACCAACCTTACTGATATGACGCCACTCAAGACGGCCCTGAATATGAACAGTTTAAATTTTACTGACCCAAACGCTACTGTTGCTACTGCAGCTTCTACAGATGATTGGTTGTTTAGAAACCATCCATTCTATAACAGCAATAATAACAATAATAATAATAACAACAGAAATTGGCCAATGATCAATCAAGATAATAGCAACGAACTCCTTTACAATTATCTCACGTAAATTTTTCAAAGACTCGGAATATGTTTCTTTCACTGCCTTTGTCTCTTTCTTCTTTTTGTCTGTCTCTTTATTTAGTATTTATTTATTTCAATAGCAAGCACTATTTTTTATTTTTTTTTATTTTTTTTTTTTTTTTACTATTTATCTCATCTTTAATGATTAGTTTGATATTTTTCTTTCTTTTTTTTCGCTATCAATTTTGATCTTTCATTTCAACACAAACTGCATGTTACTTCTATTCTAATCATAAATCAAAAACTTCAAAGTTACCTCCGCCAAAATAGGCTGTGTTCATTAGTTAGGTGTACGCATGATGGCATTCACGTGCATGAAAAATATTTGCTAGATCGAATTGCCACAGACAAACTGCTTTAATACCAAATTAGGAAATGCATAGTTCTACACTGTTCATATTTCCATATGATCACTAATACTACAGTATTGCATACTTCGGGAGAAATAAGGCAGTTCAAGAGGTATAAAACAGGCTGCAACCATCTTTGAAAATAGCAAACCAGTCTGTTTCAACAAACTTCTCTATGCTCATTAACACGCTCACTGAACGATGCAGCGTAAATTTAAAATTCATCTCTGTTTCTGCCAAAGCATAACATACTCGGCATTATAAATAATTCCAAAGATATTGTATCTAAGCCTGAACCTAGCTGTAACTTTTTGTAAGACTCTTCTTCCTTTTACAGTTTCGAAATGGTGGTTAGTAGTTCTGTAAACTTCCAATTGAAAACGTGGAATAAAGTACCGCAGCTTCGTCTATAGCTCGAGGGACGTCACTATACATTTTCAAGAGAAACTGTTTAGGCATCTTTCAAAATCTTGAACGGCCTACTGTAATACAAAATCATTTTATTGAATCAAGTACTTGACTTTATTAATATATCAATTAAAGACATACTTTTCTTGGCTCTTCAAAAGACAAAAAAATTACTTCGGAACCAACAGAAATTGAATGATGACCGCGCTTTTGTCTACCCTATTCGATTAAAAGTGTCGGTTATTTTGCAAGCGCAACGCTCATGTAACAGCTGATGACATTGGTCTAGCTGGAACCCCTCATGCCATTAAATCAATATACTGAATTGTTCTTTACAGATAACCATTGGGATCAGCCAGCGATAACGCTGTGATAATTAGAAAGCGAGCTCGCCCTATCAGCACTCCAACAATTTGAATCTCCACCATATTGCTGCTTACAAGCCAATATACGTAATTCATTCCTTTAAATGGTAAGTTTTTATTCTCAAATAGGAAATCCGTAGCATTAAAAAAAGCGACAAGAACTCGAAGAACTTTTTCTCCTTCTCCCAGTGCTTTTATTTCAAAAGTAAAGATCTATTTATTTACACACACAGATATACATGTACAAGCGTACATAAAAACAAATTTCAACAATAAATTTCAGGAATGTTCCAATCTGTTGACAGTCGAACTGATTTTTCCATTATCCCTTCATCACTACCTGCAGTGATACCTCCTACCACAAGATTAAATTTCATCAAGAATTGGTGGCAAAGGTCCGAAAAGACATCAAGTATTGCGGAAGCTCGTATTTTACAACGTATTTATCAAGCACTGCCGCAATCATCATTAGTCTCTTCGCATAGCAACAGCAGTAATATTGTCCCTATTTTTGCTCGCATTGGTCGCATCACTATTGATAAAGAGCAAAACACAGCGTTAACAAAAAATAGGGTGGCAAGACAAATCAATACTCTCTATATTTCGCAGCGACAGCAGCAGACAGATTTTCAGGACACTAGTGATACTTCTGCTACTACTCATCCATTTCAGGTTGTCTCAAAAATCGATAATGAACTGTTGGAAGATATACAGAAGGAAAACAGTAACAGTAAGCAGCAACAGCAGCGTAATCTGGTTATTTGTCATGGTTATGGCGCCGGTTTGGGCTTTTTTTATCGTAATTACCATCAATTGTCACAAGAACCAAATTGGAGGATATTTGCGTTGGACTGGCTAGGTATGGGCAACAGTTCTAGACCGAAATGGACCATATCAAAACATTCAAAACAGACTTGGAACGAAATAGTGGATGAGGTAAAGAACAAATATAATAGTCATTCATGTTTCATTGCAATTATTCACTGTCTTTTTTTTTTTTTTTTTTTTTTTTTTCTTCAACATTACTTTGCAGGTAGAAGATCATTTTGTTGAATCATTAGAACAATGGAGACAAAAAGTAGGCATTAAAAAGATGACACTGTTCGGTCATTCGTTGGGTGGTTATTTTGCCGCGTGTTATGCTTTGAAATACCCTGAAAAGGTTGAGAAGCTGATTTTGGTATCTCCTGCCGGAATACCCGAGAACACTCCAGAAGAGCGTGTCAAGTTAGAAAAGGAAAATAGCAAAGCCATCGAAGACAGTAACAGCGATACTACAACACTGCATGAAAGACTTGAAGAGGAAGCAAATCAGATAGGAGCATATTACCAAGCCGAAGCAGCGGCTGCTGAGAATGCCGCAAAAATGCAACAACAACAAGAACAAGTACAGCGGCTAGAAGGTAGTAGCAGTAATAGTAGTAGTCAAAATGATAATAGCACAACATTATCACCGCCACAAAGGCGTAAAATACCTGCATGGGCTACCTATTTGTGGGATCGCAATATCACTCCCATGTCAATTATTCGGATGATCGGTCCATTCGGCCCGAGTTTAGTTCATACGTACACATCAAGGAGATTTGCTCATCTGGAGACAGCCGAACAACATGATTTGTATGATTATATGTAGGTATAAACTCTTATTGTATGCTATGAATCTTATACGGAATACTAAACTCTTGGAACTAGTTACAATATCACTTCTTCCACGGGCTCAGGTGAATACGCTCTAGCGGCCATTTTAGCTCCCGGTGCCTATGCTAGGAAACCATTATTCCATAGGCTGGCTAACTTAAAAATGCCTACAGTTTTCATTTATGGCGAACAGGATTGGATGGATTATAAGGCAGCAGAAAAGGCCAAGAAGTTTATGAAAGTTCCGGTGAAGGTTATACGAATACCTCATGGTGGCCATCATATGTATTTGGACAATCCTGATGATTTCAATGAGGCTGTCAGAGCAGAAATGAAAGATTAATATGAGTAACATAGTCAATTTTGTTTCCCTTGCTTATATAGCAGTACTTATTTATTTGCCTAACCTTAGAACACATATATTCCCATCTCCATACTCTTTTTTTACATTTACCATTACGATACAAATATGTGTCTTCAACGAGGAAATGTAATGATGTCCTATAAACCTTGAATTGAAAATGTGTAAGCAGTAAAGAACATATTATTTTTAATATCGAAATACGCCATAGCAGTTAACCTCCATTTTCTCGTTCGTGTGCCAATGCGTGTATATGAACCTTAGCAATATTTCCATTGCAATATGCATTTGTTAAAATGGTACATCAATTGTTAAAAGCAATAGTAGAGCTCTTGCTTGAAAGTTGAAATTTTATAAAGATAATGGATTGATTGTCTCTTTTGCTCAATTCATTATTGATTGCAATCGCCGAAATTAACGTCATTCACGCAATTAAAGTGTACGTACTTCTGCTCTTGTCATAAGTATGGCTCTTGCCCATCTATCTGTCAGAATTATGAATGATTTCATTTTTTTGCGATAGTGAGAAATAGTTATGAGATTATATCTGAAGTTGACAGGAAAACCATTCAAGAAAAGGGCTTCCTTTGATTAACTCTTGTTGTATTTATATGGATACTTTGTATTGACAACTGTTATAAAACTGATGACTACCAATGTGGAGTGACAGAAAAAGTGTAAAACTCAAACCCCATTCCCCCTTGTAATCCTATTTCATACATAGCGGTTTCTTCCACCTTCTTCTTTTCACTTGCTGTATCTTATCCAAGTCGGTTTTAGCTAAGAAAAAAATTGGTGAACGACAAGACTCGTGAATGAAAAGTGATACTAATAATTGTTGAAATTATCAATTTTTTTAGCGTTGAATATTGTCAAAATTGCAGTAGACATTCAACGTCTTCCTTCAGATAAAGTTGGCGCATAATATGTGGGCAGAACCTACTCGCCAAATAGATATACAAACGTGCCACCGTTAGATGGCCATATTCGGAAGATCTTGACTAAAAGTCAGCACCATGTTAAAATTTTCAATAGTCATGGAATTACTTATAAAGGCCTATCATCCGATACTTCTTGATATAGCATGCATAAACCCGAGATAGGGTTCATATCAGCTTAGCAAAAAAAAAAAGGATCTCTCCCTTGGGGACTACTGAGCCTTTCTCTATGTGTAAACACTTTCTTCTAATCAAATTTCAAATTTCGTGAACATTCCACTAGAGTAATATTGCTGTGATAGATATATTTTTATTGAAGAAGATCTAAATAGGTTTTATCCGTTGTTCTACATCAGCTAACGACCTCGACTATTTTGTTAGCATTAAACGTTGATACTAGAAGAAACGAGCTCCCTTCCGCTTCCAAAGCTGAAGGCATGCTCGAGATAGTATATAAGACATATGTATAGCGGTAGCACAGCTATTGTTTTCTATAAAGCATTGCAAGAGCAGGTGTTGTGAGTCTATGCTGCCTCCGTTGTTCGGCCTTTGCTAAACTGCCAATGAAGCTTTCATACTCTTTTGATACGGTTATACAGTTTGCTGCATGTATTCGTATTGAAAATCATCATTATACATATAATTCTTTTTGGTGCGCTTTCGATGTTTGAAGTAGCATGGTCTATATAATGCCAGGTCATTTTGTAAGATTTCAAAATGACTTTCAAGTTATAACGATTTACAAACAATATTCTTTCTGGTGCCAATTTATCAGTTCTTTCAAATCAGTATGGAAGTATATGCAAATAAATTACTTAATAAATGTAGATTGAACATGCACATGTGGGCGTATACATCCATTATATAGTTATCCATATCTATTTATAGGCCGCTTGTACAATTGTAAGCAAATAACGAAAGATAGAGTCAATGTGACATTATCGTATACTTATCAATCACTTACTTGCTTATACTTGCAAAGGTACTATTCAAAAGGTCAAAGCATGTTGTTGAAGTTGTAAATGATTGTGTAAACACTAACGGTGTCAATAGTTGAGTGGAAGCTAAATCAACGCTTTCAGTATCATTTGTTTCGAAAAAAAAAAGAAGGAGGATGAAGGGAAACTTAAAAACAAAGAATATTCAAAGATTCTAAGGAATTTGGATTCTATTATTTTGGAGTGTAGATGCATGCAGATAATACTATCGTATAAAGGCAATTCTTCCATCTACACTTTTTTCCCTTTTCTTGACAATTTTGCGCATCAAACAAAACTTCTCTCTTGATCAAGTTGATCTAATTTTCTTGACATCTTTTGTTACTTAAAAACACAAATATATGGTTGCACCTGTATCAGCAAACCAGCAGCAAACATCTTATGCATATAGTTGCAACAACAATCATACAGCGGTAGCAAAGCCGGCAGGAATGGCGAAAAATAATAAGACCGCAAAATGCTTAGTCAGAAAGTTATCAACTAAGTTCAAGAAGAAGAGGACCCATATCAATGAAGATGTAAAAAATGACAGCAACATCAGCAGTAGCAGTATTACTAACAGCAGCAGTAGCATGGAGAACGCCACTCTTCCTTCCCCTTCTTGTTCTTCTTGTCCCAACACTTCCAAAAGCTGTGCAACAAGTAGTGTTCCTGTCAATAACGTTGCAGATAAGAATGATGGTCCTGTTGTTCAAATTCGAATTGTTCCTCATTTAGATGATCCCTCCAAGAGTTTTATTTTTCGTATCATTAACTGTAAATTAATATCTGGCAAGCTGTTATGCTTTGGCCGCTACTCTGATATTTACATAAATGAAACAAGGTTGAGTGACAACAATACGACTCTGGTACACTTCCAGTCAAAGGTTGTATCCCGCAACCATTGCGAGATTTATGTTGACAATGATGGGAAGGTAAAGACCAAAAACCTTTTTTTCCTATAATAATTTTGATGGGAATTTTCATAAAAGGAAAAACATTATCTAACTGTATACTTATTTCAGGTGTTCTTGAGGGATACGAAATCGTCTACGGGCACCTTTCTGAATCACATTAAAGTAGGTAGCGAGGACGAGCCTAAAGAGCTTCAACACAACGATATAATTCAGTTAGGTGAAAATTTTCAAAACGGAACAGAAGAACAGTATCGTGCTGTGAAAATGAAGGTAGATTTGAGCATTGTCGATCCTTTCGTACAGCAACAGAAAGCCTTCACTTTTCAAACACAAACATTTGATGCCTTTCGGCGCCAGTTATCACAACACCAAGGTTATATTAAAGAGATTAATGATCTTTTAGCAACTGATGAAAAAAAAGAAGAACCCTCCATTGTTACTAATACTGTTATAAATGCAAATCATAAGCTCAGTAATATAAGCATGACGGATTTAGATGAATGCTGCATTTGTTTAGCAGATATGGTCCCATGTCAGTCCATATTTTTATCACCATGTAGCCACGCTTTTCACTTTAGGTGTATCAGGCCTTTGCTTAAAAGTTACCCAGGCTTTCAGTGTCCATTGTGTAGAACTTACTCTGATTTGGAAGACAGTATGGAAACAGAGGCAATAGAAGAATCTATGAAGGAAGAAGAGCGAAAGCCAACTGAAACCTTATCCACGGCAAACCCATCTTCTTTCTTTTCGTACGAGGGTACCAATAACATAGCGTCTTCAGTATCAATGACTCAGCCGCAACAAAGACAACGATCACAAACAAGAACTCAATCAAATAACAGCAGAAATCCTCTTTTGAACAAAATGAAAAGCATATTTTTTGAAAAGAAAAGAGACGAGCCTATTGTATTATAATTAAATTGACATTATGTCTGTATCAATTAGAACAGACACTGATCGAGGTACTAGGTTCCTTTTTTCTTTTTTTTTTGTTTTTTTTTGAGTTCCGACTTTGAGAAAGTGTTCTAATGCTCGTAGGTATGACTGAGTCTATTCACCCGCTACCCAGCGTATCATCTAGTTACTAAGCCTAGTTTTACTTTGGCTGAGGAGCCAGGAAAGAAATGCACTCATATGGAAATTAGCTGTATGCCACGACAATAGTATGTTTAAAGCTTAAAGCAAAATAGTAACAGTCTATAAATTTTATTCGAAAACTTTTGACACCGAGGTGGATGTCATAGTCATATATAGGGAAGGGGGATCATTTCAATTAGATATAATAAGAAAAAAAATGAAGAGATGCAAAAAGATACATATAGTAGACATAGAAGAATTAATATTGTACAGTTAAATTGCTACAACACATATTATATGCTTTTTGTGTTAAAGATCATGGAAGTCAGTGCCTGTAATAGTCTTCTTAACGTATCCAGCACGAATGACAAAGTCACCAAATGGTTCATCTTGAAGACGCTCCAAAGCATATCGTTTGATGATAGGATTAATCTCCTTTAAGATTTCTTCTTCCTTCAAGCTTTCTTTATATAACTTATTCAAACGCTGACCTTGATGTCCACCACCGAGATAGACATTATATGTATTGGGTGCTTTGCCTACAAAGGCGAGTTCAGCAAGATAAGGGCGAGCACAACCATTAGGACAACCAGTCATACGAATTGTAATAGCATCATCACGGAGACCAGCTTCCTCAATAGCATGTTCAAGATGGCCAACAAGTGTAGGTAAATAACGCTCAGATTCTGCCATAGCCAAACCACAGGTTGGTAAAGCAACACAAGCCATGGCATTCAATCGAAGGCCTGTAAAGGAGAGATTATCCATCTTGTATTTAGCTAAGAGAGCTTTTGTCTTTTCAAGATCTTCTTCAGGTACATTGGCAATGATAAGATGTTGGTTGGGAGATAAGCGGAATTCACCTTTGTGCCATTGTGCTAATTCCTTTAGACCGCTCTTGGGTTGGAAATCAGGCCAGTCCTTGATCTTACCGTTTTCAATAAACATACCGAAATGCCATTTGTCATCCAAGCCCTTAGACCAACCATAACGATCTGCATTATCCTTGAATTCAAAAGGTTTGATTTCTTCGAATTTGGCACCCATACGTTGTTCAATCTCGTTTTTAATAAAGTCTAGGCCGTGGGTATCAATAGTATACTTGAAACGAGCATGCTTACGGTTGGTACGGTCACCATAATCACGCTGTGTTGTCATAACAGCTTCAGCACAAGCAACGCCTAATTCAGCAGGAACGTAACCAATCACGTTGGCAGGACGAGGATATGTCTTCTTGTTACCGTGTGTCATACCCATACCACCACCAATGGTAACGTTGTAACCGGTCACTTTCTTTTGCTCATCAACAATAGCAATAAAGCCCAAATCATGAGCAAAAATATCGACATCGTTATTGGGAGGAACTGCTACGACAATCTTGAATTTACGGGGCAAATAAGTAGGGCCATAAATAGGTTCGAAGTCTTGTACGGCATTACCAGCCACTAGTTCGTTTGATAACCAAATTTCATGATAAGCAGTTGTTTTAGGAGCCAAATGTTCCATCAATTTTATGCTGAATTCTTGAACTTGGGGATGAACTTCAGGAATTTCAGTAACAGGTGTGACCATGATATTACGGTTGACATCACCGCAAGCAGCCAAGGTAGAAAGAAGAGATTTGTTAATACCACGGATGGTGGTACGTAGGTTTTTCTTAAGCACACCATGCAATTGGAAAGCTTGACGCGTCGTCATTTTAATAGCTCCATTAGCGTATTTGTCAGCCAATTCATCCATAGCGAGCCATTGAGCAGGAGTAGCAACACCACCGGGCATACGTACACGGATCATAAAACTATAAGCCTTTTCCAAACCCATCTTCTTACGCTCTTCTCTGACGTCACGATCGTCCTGACCATAAGAACCATGGAACTTGAGCAGTTTACCGTTGATCTCGCCAATAGCTCCTGTTGATTCATCAGCGAGGTCTTCAGCAATGGTGCCACGAAGGTAGTGGGAGTTGATTTTCATTTGATCATCAGTTAACTTGGGTTCATCGTCTTCAGCACCTACGTCTTTCACACCTAAAGCCTTCCAAAATTCTGGTTGCCAGGCAGCTAAACCAGTTTCAAAACCATCGGCATCTTGATCATCACCCAAGCCTAATTCAACAAGACGGATGGCGCCTAAGGTTTCCAACTTTGCATCTATCAATTTACCAGGACGGTTATAGAACATAGCGTCCTCCTCACGAGGCCAGTAATGACTATCACCCATACCAAAGACAGCATAATTGAGCTGGGAGAAGTCAGCGTCTCCCGTAATTAAGTTGTTGAGCGCCTTCCACATATCACGACCATTTGAGGGAAATTCACCTTGACCAGCAGTGGAAACTATAAATACAACGTTTGTTTCGCCACCCAATTCTTTCACATCCTCATAATCATCCATAGCCATAAGCTTTACTTGTAGACCACGGGATTTACCACGATTAGCGATCTTTTTAGCAACGCCTTCGGCATTGCCGTTATCAGAAGCAAATAAGACGGTTAAAGGAGGACCATTAGCCGCGCCTAAACCTGAAAGCAGCTTTACATAATCCTCACGCGCTTTACGTTTCAATTTCTTGTGACGCCTATCAACATCCTAAATACATAAAAAAAAAGAAAAGAAATGCTAAGTTTGGCCGAATAATTACTAATTCCTTTTTTCTTTTAAAAAAAAAGGGGGGGGATGTGGAGGTGGTGGTTGAAGTTGTACATCCTATTTTTGTTGCTTACCTTCTCCAACGAGCTCACAAGTAATTCAGAGATATCAGGATGTTCAGAAACAATTTGAGAGAAATGATTTTCACGCTCCAAGAACTTTTCAAGATCCTTCTTGATACGTTGAGAATCTAAAGCAAACGGTTCCTTATTTTCCAATTCCAAAGCTGGATTCCAGCGATACAAAGGCCAAGCGCCATTATCAACGGAGATCTTGGTCTCCTTCAAAGTATAAATAGGGTCAACATGGTATCCATTTTCAACTTCTTTGTGTTGTTGAGGCAAATAAGCCAAAACAATAGAAGGACCTTGATAAGCATCAGCTTCCATAAGAGCATGCAATACACCGGTATAGGATGAATAAACAGCAACGGAAGCAACGTAAGCAGATCCGAAACTCATAGCATAAAGACCAATGTCTTTCTTACGCTCTTCACGTGAGATCTTTCCATCAGAATAAGGCAAGGTATCAACGATTAACATATTCACATTTTCACCTTGAGCGATGACATGATGAACACCAGATTGGCCAAGATCATAAGCCCACTTATCAGACCCAATCAACCAATTAGACTTTGCAAATAAGTATTCCTTGTTCTTCACAATATACTTCTCTTCATCAATTGTTGCATCGCCTAAAGCTGCAATGACCGCCTTGGCAGCCTTGTTCACAGCATTGACATCTTGTTTGTCAGATTTAACGTACAACAACCATTGAGATAAGGCCTTGTATAAAGTCGACGATACTTTATTCTCCTTGACAATTTGTTCAGCAGCGTCAATGAAACGGGTACGTTCTTGAATACGATTTAACAATTTACCATATCCGAATTCAGGTGCAGCAGCCTCAGGGTTTTGCTCATCACGCGACCAAACAGATGCACTGTTAGTAGCATTGGCAATCTCGAGACGATCTTGGAATACTTGATCGAGCATTTTCAAGTAAGGTGTTTCGATAGGTAAAGGAGCAGGTGCAGGAGTGGCAGGTGGAGGGAAGAAAGGCGTTCTGGGGAATGAGTCCGGGCCCCAGCTTTCAGGAATAGCCCGGTCAACAGCGTTTGATAGCGCAGTGGACAGACCTGAGGAGACAAGGTCCTTGGCATTGTCAATTGCAACCACTCTGGTACTATTTTCATAAATGTAACGCTTAGTGCATTTGGTAAAGCTGTCCAAATTGGCATCAGCAGCGGTACCAGACAGAATGAGGATGCCGTCAGTTGCAAGGCCGCCTTCAAGTGCGGGAGCAGCGTTAATTTTGTTATCTTGTAAAAGTACAGCTTCAGCCGTTGCAATAAGAGAAGGAATAAAGGTATCGAATGAACTGGAAACACGAATATGAGAAACGCCATTAACTGTATAAATTTGAGCATTTTTACCAGTTGAAACAGCAATCTGAGCATAATTTAAAGCAAGAGCTTCATCCTGGACAATAATGAACTCTTCTGTACCAGCGGGAGAGATGGTTTTGATATCATCAATAACAGGTTTCAAGGTAGCCACTTCGAATTTACGTTGGAAATTGAGCTTGCTCAGTTCCGCAAATACAGCTTGAACCTGAGCGGGTGAAAAATCTTGAGACTCTACACCATATTGGCCACTAATAATCTCCACATCATTATCCTCGGCTGTTTGGTATGCAGCAGTGATATCCAAAAATAAAGGGTTCCAGGTGGATGCGTGATCATGAGAGGGTTCCAATACGGCCAAACGTGTGACGGAAGCACTGGGTAAAGCTTGCAAAAAGTCAGTATCTGACCAAGGACGGTACAGTCTCACTTTAAGGACACCAATCTTTGAATTTTTCTTCGTAGATTGAATGGCTTCTACTGTTTTCTCTACGACGGTTGCGCCTGCACCCATCGCTACCACAACATGTTCCGCCTCAGCATGACCCTTATATTCCAATGGTTTATATTGACGACCTGTTATCTCGGCGAATTGTGCCATTACTTGATGAACAGTAGCATAGACGTCCACATCCTTTTGCTCTTCTCCTTCTTGTTGCTCCTGCTCCTTCTTTTGCTTGTATTGAAGATAAGCAGATTGAGGCTGTTGTTGGAGCAGAGTCTCTTGCTGTTGACGATAATTTTCAAGATCCTCGGCTGACACAAGCTGAGTAAGTGTTTTTTGGTCCACGACTTGAATAGTAGCATATTCTTGTGCAATACGTTTGGAATCGAAGAAATGCAACACAGGAGTATTCGTTTTAATAGCGACAACATGAGCTATAATGGCTAAATCGTGAGCTTCTTGTACAGTAGATGAGCTCAAAAGTGTCCAACCACTTTGGCGTACTGCCATCACTTTAGAGAAATCAGCAAATGATGAAGATGGTGAAGACTTTTCAGCAGAAACATGAAGAACAACGCCAGTTTTTTGTGATGCAAGCTTGTAAAGTTGTGGAATGGCTGGAAGAAGTGTATCAGAGGGAATAAGTGCAGAAGCATGAGCGCCTCGTCGTAAATAAGATACAATATCCTGCTGTTTGTAGACTGAATGAGAAACTGCTTTTCCCCAGATGCTGTTTTCTACTTCTTCGACATGATCGATTTTCTTGTAAGTGTAGACGTGCTCACTCAAAAGCTGGGCTGCTTTAAAAGAAGCATTCTCACCAGTTATCAGTTGTACTTTTGGGTGAGTCATAGTATATATTCTCTTATTCTGTTATTGTTAATGTCAGTGCCTGAAATACGAAATTCTGGAAGAGATCTATTTTTATGCAGCGAAAAAAAAAGGTACCAACAGATGTCAAACGAAAAAAGTTAGGTACGAAGACTGATCCATGGATAGATCTTGTCATTATTATCTTACTTACGGTTGAGCGTATGTATATACAGATGTGGAGGAAGGGAAGTTAACAATAATGTAAGAGGTGCTGATAAAAATAAAAAAAAAGAAGAATAGAAGTTGAAATGGTTATGAAAATTAAAGTTGATCAATATAAGCTTTAATGATTAAGCCATTTGCCTTTCCCGGGTTCAGGCTTTCACAGAATAGAAAACTGTCGTGCTCGCGTACAATTGCGACTTCAGCACACAATTTTTCCCTTCCCTAATTGGTTGAATGTGCGTAAACTCAGCATTCATCTCTCTGGGCTTCATCCATCAAAAGTGGGGTTGATTGGACATCTTATCTCTTTAGGAAACTGTCAAAATCTTAAAAATGCAAATCTTTGACTCAATATGAAGCGCCAAATAACCAGCATTTATCAATAATCTCAACTATTGGTCAAAGTCAGCCTTAATAAAGTGCAGATAGTGGTGTTGCTTTGTTGCTGCAATTGACTGTTCGATTACCCTTGAAACAATCTCAGCCTACGTTCAGCTATCAGTAAACAACAGTTTCTTAACCTCATTCAGCATATTCAGTTTCTAGCGCCTGGATTCTTTCACAGCATTCTTCACGCGTTACAAGTTCAATGTCTATTATTTTTCTGCCTGTTCTGCGGAAGACCCGATACACATCCGAGGAACTGAATCTCATCAAATGTGATTTTGTGAATATATGGAACAAACGTTTGAGCTGATGTACTATTGTACTATTATGTACTGCTTTGACCACAATTAAGAGAAATTTTCAAATCAACATGGATGAGTAGGGATCAGTGGCATTTTTATTTTGTACCACGATGATAGCTATTTGATAAAAAGTCAGTCGATCAAATTCTAGATTGCGCGATCAGGGTTTGAGATAAAAAGGATTTGGGAAAAGACCAAGAGCATATATTTGTATAGAGCCCAAAATACATCAGCAAAAGCCAAAATGCTGTGTAGCTTTGAATAATGTTTTCTTTATTATTATTATTATTATTTATTATGATATAGCAGTAAATGTTTACAGATATAGTGATGTATGGAGATAATACAAAAAAGAAAGAATTGGGGTGTGGGGGTATATTCTATTTCTGTGTAATAGGCGAAAGCAGAAAAAAACACCCTTCATACTTGCTTATTTGGACTATAGATGTTCATTAAGAGACATGCGATATGCTTAGAGGCCCAGCATGCTACTACTGCCACTACTACTAGATGTCACATAGCTTCTTCTTCGGTAATCTTCTTTCTGTTGTTGGTCTTTCCTCTCACCATGATTGTTGCCATCATATTGTTTTCGTTGTTGGGAAGAGTGCTGTGCTTGAGATGTGACGCTTCTGTGCTTCTCAGTATCAGCATCATTATTTTTTAAATATAACGATTCCAACAATTTATGGTAAAGAAACTTGAATGCCCATATGTTTCCTCTAGTTCTTTTGATATCCACTACATAAAGTCCTGCCAAATTAGCAATTTTTGATACCTCTACGCTAAATTGCACTTCTTCGCCAGCATCAAACACTCTATCGCCATAAATAGTGTTAGAAAATTGCTGGTGTTGTTGCTGGTGGCTATATCTATTATTGGCGAGTAACTGGTTTTTTGGGATTGGCTGCCCTTTGTCTTGATGATGTGAAAATAAACTAGTCAGTCGTTTTCTCGTTCTCATGGTCGTTGAATTTAAATCTTTTAAAGGGTGAGGTTGGTGATTGCCGTATCGAGCGGGACGAGTGCATTTTAGCTTATAGTCATGGCACTTTTTCATGTCTATACCCATGTTTCTGAGACTATCCTTCACTCTATCGAAAACTTTATACGGAGCAATGGCTGTAAGAGCATCTTGATCGATGGCACCTTTATGAAACTTGAGCCTCGAATCGTCAAAATCTGCCAAGTACGAACCAACAGGCATACCAAAAGGCTTACTGACAGAAGAATCAGGAACGGCATTAAATGGTCTATCAATTCTGATTGTATTCCGCTTTTGTCCATTCGAGGGAGATGTCCCCAAATTGATACGTGTGCCTACAGAAAGGTTGTTTCATAAGTTGGCGAGAACCAACAAAATTATACATAGAATTTTGTACTACGAGCTTACTATGAGAGCTTGGTAATTTCTTGAACCAGTCGACCAGACGTTGCCCTTTCGACTTCATTTGCTGCTCAGTCACATCACTTCTAATAAAGTTAGTACGTTCTGATACAGACGGTTCGATATCATTTGTTCGACGCTGATGCACTGCTGAGACATTCTCTCGTTCACCTACATTTCTCGTAGGAACGCCGATGCTCGCTCTGTATTGATGCTGTTGGCCTAGAGTATTGTTAGCAACAGGCGTACTGTATACACTTTGTGGACGATTAGGTATAACTATTTTGTTGTTTTGCAGGCTTGAAAGTATCGACTGTTGAAATGACTTTCTATAAGAGTTCTTTACAGTTTTATCATCTGTCATTTTGGTTGATTCTTTCTGTAACGCAGAGAGTAATTTTGTTGGAAGCATAGATGACGTGGATGAACTTGTTGTTGTAATCGTTGTTGTTCCTGTTGCAGTTGACTTTGAAGCATTTTGATCCATGGGTGCCAGTAATGGTAATGGTTTGTTAATGTTTACAATTGTCGTCTTCGCGGTGCTATCATTTGAGTGTTTGGGAGGTACAGCGGGTGCAACTACAAGTGTTGCTGATGATGTCGTAGTAATTGACCTTGTAGCTGCTATACCGTTTCCATCCTCATCCTTTGAAAGGTTTTCATTGTGGTTCTCGAGGGCAGTTACTCCTAGAGATTTTACTTCTTCTACAGTAGGTAATAGGGTGGAATTTCGTTGGCACTGGCTGCTGCTATTACGCTTATTAGTTGTTGCTAAATATTTGGCTTCTATACTGCTTCTCTCCTTTGCTGGATCACTGATCTGAGCGGAAGCTGTTTCAGTACAATCGACTCCTTGATATGAAGCCACATTTGTTTCTTTTTCTTCCTCCTTTGGCTGTTCATCAGCCTTAACAGAAAATGTAGGTTTTGCTGGTACCGTGTTTAGTCGCTTTGCTTTATCTATTACTACTGAAGGCTGATCGGCATCGGCACTCTCCTCAAATATATGAGCATGCTCTTGTAACCACGGATGCTTTTTTATTTCATCTATCGTGCATCGTTTAACAGGGTTTGGTACGAGCATCCGACGTAGTAAATGAGTGGCTTCTGCGCTGATCGTCTTAGGAACCTGAACAGGCGTGCTGACTATATATCTGTACAACGCATTAATATTGGCTCCTTGAGGATTTGTAGGATCATCGTCAAACGGTAAATATCCGCAAAGCATGGCAAATAAGATGACACCACATGACCAAATATCAACACCTGTACCAGCATAGGTGCTACTTTCGCTAATGACCAATTCAGGTGCAGCATAGCAAGGGGAACCACAGGAAGTAGCCATCATGTCGTTCATTTCAGTAGTAAAACTGTTGGCAAACCCAAAATCAGTGATTATTATGTTACGCTCTTTACTGAGAAGCAAGTTTTCCTATAAAGAGTGCAATTTATTAGATGATTTATGTACGTATCAGCGCTACAGTATAAATGTATATTTATCTATCTTACCAACTTTAAGTCTCTATGTACAATCTGTTTTTTATGCATATAATCCACTCCACTTATAAGTTGAGCAAATAATCGTTTTGCTTCAGGCTCTTGTAGGAAATGCTGCTTCAAAATATAATCGAATAGTTCACCACCTGCACGGGAAAGAATAATTAAAAGTAGCCAAACATAATGAAAGATAGAAATGTTAGTTTTTTGTCTGTGAGAAGTGAAAAAAGAATTTCAGCAAAAATCAGGAAATTGTATTACCTGCTGCACGTTGCATCACGATCCCAATATAATTCTTTATGGTCAAGACTTCAAAAAGCTTAACGATATGTCGATGATTGACGGACTAAAGAAAATAAGGTTTTTTGTAAGCTTGGTTTTTTTTTTTTTTTTTGTCATGATTGTTATTATTGTACATCTAATATCCTGTTGTATTGGCTACATAATGTTTGTACCGATTACCGGTTCAACAAAAATAAAGCTTACCTTGAGTATAGTGATCTCTCTTTTAAGTTTCGCTTCTAACGCGGCACTTTGAATATGCTCCTTTTTCATCAATTTAATGGCCACCTAATATTTTAATAGATCGCAAAAAAGAAAAAAGGTCAAAAAAGAGCCCGTTACTACCGAGATATATAATATCTCGGCTCTTCCTTTCCTTGTTTGTTTATTTATTCTCTTCTTACTTCTTGATTCAATTGGCCGTGAACACCCGCTTTGACTTTTGCAAATTCACCTTCACCCAAGGTTTGTAGTAGTAAGTAAGGGCCGAAGAACGTAGGCTTACTGTTGTGCTTTGGTTCGTAGCCATACTTTTTGTATATTTCTTGATACCAAACAATCGATTTCGTACCGGTGCTACTACCATTGCTTTTTGAATGTCGTTGTTGCTGATCTTCTTTTCGATGATACGATCGATGCTGCATTAATTCGCTTGGCACTGCCATAACAGAATGAGCGCGTTGATGCGGGGTGCTTATAATAGCAGATGTTTGTCGAGTACATCCATAAGATGACATTCTATAATATTGATAATACTGAGCGCTTTCGAAAATATCAACCTATAGTATGGGCACTTTTGTCTTTCTGGTAATCTTTAGCGATTTAAATAAGAGAAAAGTAGAAAGAAGAAAAGAAAAAGAAGTGTCAGAGATGAAAAATCAATGCAAAAAAAAAAAAAAAAAAAAAAAAGGAATCACCATAATAATAATGCTGGAGCAAATGTAACATTAGAACTAAGGGGTAAAATTGAACTAGGTAACACACAAAAGGCTGTGATATCGTACTGTTTGTAATAAAAGATTTAATGCTGTTGTATATAGGATACAACCCTTTATTAAAAAATAACTTTCTGAACAAATATGAAAATGTCGACTTGAATGGTAATGCGGATCTAAGAGCTATATCACTCTTAGCGATCTTTCTATGTAATGAAAAAGGACGCCAAATTGGTAACAATGAAACCAAGTAACTGAAGTCGAAAGGTTCGATGTTGGCGAAAAGGCCGTTCTGTTTTTCTATGCATGATCCTGCTTCTGAACCCGATTTTCTAAACTGTAGAAACTTATAAATAGAAAATATATGCACTGAATTCTTACAATGTCAACATGTGCTAAGGACAGCAAACATTGAAATTTATAATTCCTTTATTTCTCTAATGCATGTTTGAAAATATCATGATAGTCTGTGATAGAAATAGAAATCCTTTATGTTACGATCCTCACACATAAAATGAGTTCTTACCATAACAACAACTTAGCTTGTCATGCATAAAAGGATATTTGGCTTGGTACGAAAAGGGGCCGACCCACCGTGTAGTAATAGATATCACCATTGTACAAAGCATACTTCATGTGTATATTTAGAATAAATAGAGAACTAACTTTTCTCAAAATACCTTATATTGTTGCAATTGAGCTCGTAATTCATCCTAATATAATAGAAAAAAGAGAGGCGAGACCGCACTCTTACAGTCAATAACATGCTTTTCACAACTTTGTTCTGCTACAGTTAATTTGAAAACTCACCGGCGACATGTCATTATTATTGTAAATCAAAACTACTTTGCTTGCCTTCTTTTTTCCACCTGTGTTATTAGTAGTAGTACTTATAGTAGTAGTGGGAGTAGCGGGCTCATTAGATAACGTACTAGAAGGAGTACTTGGACCTTTATTCAAATCACTGTGTGTACTTGCTGATGGTGGTATCGAAGGTGCGGCTGCTGCTACAGGAGGAGGCGGCGGCGGCGCTGAAACGGGTGCTGATTGTGTAAACTGACCATTGAAGGATGCTGAAGTAGCATTGGCGTAAGGTGCTGTAGGAGACGTCTGTGTTTGTCCTTGCTGTTGTTGCTGCTGAGGAAGAGGATATTGGGATGGCGATGATGCGGGAGGTGGAGGTTGCGCGGCTGCTGGGGCTGCTGTAACTGGAGCAGCGACAGGAGGAGTATTATATGCTGCATAACCGTATTGCCCTTGATACGCTGGCGCACTATATGCGTAAAATGCAAAAAGCAGATATTTAGACAGTATAATTGAAAAATTCGTTCAATCAAAAAACATACCCAGCATTATATCCATAATTATATCCAGGTTGTTGATAATATGAATTAAACCCAGTATAACCACCATAACTGCCATAACCATTGGCATAGTACTGTTGCTGTTGTTGTGGGGCAACACCTACCTGTTGTTGAAAAGGTGCATAAGCAGTAGTGGGTGCGGGAGAAGCCACGGCTGCGACGGGAGAGGCAGAAGTAGCAGCTTCGGCTTTCTTAGCGGCTAACTGTTGCTGGATTTGCTCAATTGTTAATTCTCCATATTGTCCGGATCCAGACGACTTGGATTTCTTTGCTTGACCTCCTCCGCCTCCTCCGGCTATTTTCGCTTCGTGCGCAATCATATCTTCTTCAGGAATACCTTCCATACCAAAAATTTCAATATCAAGGCTGTCTCTTCCAGGCAAAGCATTTGGTACTCTGTTTGTGGAATATATTATCAGAAATTGACCTCATTTCTACACAAGTGATGTACGGAACTTACTTATTGATTTCTATCTTGTGAACTTGTTGACAATGCACTACCATACCACCAGCGGTTGCTTTCAACAGAAAAAAAAATTAGCTTTGAGGTAATAGAGGACTGACAAACATCGATGTGCACTTACTTAGTTTTTTGTTACAAGCTGTACATTTGAAATGCTTCGCCTATAATTATATTTTTTTTTCGTTTTAGTCCAGTAAATGTATGATTGCAAATGCAATAATAAAGAGAGTTACCCTTTGGTGAGTTACTAGAACTTTATCATCTTCAAAATCTTTCTCACAATACCAGCACCATGGTCTCATAGGCTTCGACTTTCTTTTTTTACCCATTTTTGTCTTTGGTAGGTTGAAATTATAAGAGTGAAGAGAAAATGAGAATTTGAAAAAATAGTTTATAAATGTACGTGACTTTTTACGTCACTGGAAGCCTTAATCGGAGCCTTATTTTTCAAAAAAGCGGAGACTACAGTATTTTCGGTTTTGATTTAGACCTTCTTCTATCAAAATTGGATTTTTTCAATAACCTAATTCAGACAATCCAAGTAATTATTTTTCGATAACTTATTTCCAAAATTCGGACACTTTCAGTATATCCACCCATCCCTACCTTCGTCTGAACAGTCTCGATTTTTCACCGTCTGCTTTAATATCCATTGGGAAATATGGACATCGTTTTCTCGAATAATATTGTATGCCATTCCGTTTGACACCCCCCGCCAATCCATCCTTAGTAAAGTTCACAATATTAATTCATTGAGCCTGTCTTCTTCACAGCTCTTGCTGGAAGCGGCTGCCTTAGATTAATTACCCACCACAGAAAGTGTCTTTTTCTTCTCCATGCCCCATCCCTCAGAGATGTTTGACGAATTTATTTATTTTTGAATAAAATAATCTACAAAAAAAAAAAAAAAAAAAAAAAAAAAAAAAAAACTTTCAATAAACTATCTTAGGCCCTCTTCTTTCTGTACGTATATTTCCCTTCAGCATGCCTGATCTAAGGAATAAACGTTTTGCAGGCTTGCACAATACGTGGTGTAAGAGCTTATTGCTGTCTAATGGTGTGCCTTTGGTGTTATTTTTATCCTTAGCCAAGCGCTTACTTATAGGATCAACAACTGGTAAATAAGATGGATGAAAAAGCGGCCTATATCTGCTTTTGTTGATGGCATATTTAATAAGTGAGGTATGGTCATGGTATCCGTTTCTATCTGTTTTTCTACCATTATAAATTCTTTAAATGTTGGAGACCATATATTTTTAGGAAACTTCTTATTCATAAGCTTCTGAACGATAACGTACTATTCGATTGATATAAGCACAGGCTGTGTCGTACTACTCCGTATCTGGTTCAAAACAGGCTGCCTTTTCTCTCAAACAGTCATAGTGTGATCGTCTGTAACTAATTACGTACATTTTTCTTAATTGCCATGACAACTAGGCGACCAGTTGTATTCTATGTAAATGACTCATATTTTTGCATTCTCATTGACTGTTCGGCATCTCTGTTCATCTAAAACTTTATCACTTTTTTTCTTTTTCTACAAGAGAAAGTATTCCTACTCTACTATTGTTTGCCTCTTCTATAAGCTTATGTAATTATGCCTTCTCGAGAAGCTAAGAGGCATCTCAAGCGAAAATTAGAAAGAAAGAAAAGAGAAATTGCTGAAGGTATGTCTTTGCTATCTTATGTTCAGTTACAGAGTTTTACAATTCAATACTCCTTACGAATGTAGAAATTTGTAAGGACTGTGGAGAAGTTGGTCATATCAACAAAAAAAGTTACAAATGCCAGCTTTACGATGCATGTAAGCCGTGTTATCACTTTCCGAATGAAAGGTAAACAGATCTCTTACCATACCCGTTTTAAAGCCAAAAAAAGAAAAGCAGGAGCGAAGGATGATTACGAGACTAAGGCTGCAAAGGCTAGAGGAAAAAAGAAGAAGTTGGAAGACAGCAAGAAACGAGCAGAACAAGACGTTGTTTGTTCCTCTTGCGGTAAAGCAGGCCATAGTAGATCATCTTCACCACTATGCTTGAACTACAAGCCCCCAAAGGATGTCTTGCTCCGCCGGCTGTTCGAAGATGGTCATGAAGTCTACAGCAGGAAACTGCTTCTAACCACACTGATGAGACCAGCGTTTGCTCAAGTCGCTACAGAAAACATCATCAAATTAGCAGAATTTACCCGTCAAGTGGTGTATAGAGCCCAACTATTTGTGAACTACTACATTACTGATAACTACGAAACAACGACTGGTCACCCATACCTTTATGAGCAGAACTTCTGGTACAGCATCTGCAAGCTTATATTAGGGAAGCGGGTCAGAAATCGACAATACATGGACATGTCGGTCACGCTTGCCTTTGATGACTTTAAAAGCAAATTTCCTACAATCGTTTACAGTCTGAAGACACATCCCATGAAAGGATACAGCGATTCGCTGGCAGCGGCCTGCGTGACACTGGCCACTACTTATTCAAACTTTATAGTAGAGAATTTTGAAAATAGGCTCAAGCACTACGCTCGAACATGTTTGAAGCATCTGTTCCCTGTAAGTCATGATCGCATCCATAACAACTGTAGTAGCAGAGTGTCTCACGAAGTTCTGTTTATTTTATGTTCTAGGAACATAAGAAAAGAGAAATCGACAGAATCGTCAACGAATACTGCTTCAAAAAGATAATGAAGGGGGACTACGAATGGCCAAACGGGGTGGCCGGTTTGGAGCGGTTAGAGGAGGCTAATGCCATATGCAAAGCTGTTGAAGACGTACTGCCCGCGATCCCGAACATAGAAAATCTTACTGCCAACGGGTCTATGTTCCTACCAGCGTTAGGCTTGATGCTGCAGAAGGTGTTGTCTATTTCCGAAGCTACTACAGACGAGCAAAAAAAGCCACGACTTTTCTCTTTGTTTCCAATGTCCTCTCTGAAATGGCGCCATATCCATATCAACCACAAAACGCTGTCTATTATAACGAGCCAAAAGTATCCTGGAAACACCTACAGAGAACAGGTTGAGGTTTTTCACCGCATTTTTAACTTGTATACGTTTGGATACAGTTCCGTCGATGATATTGTTAACGATCGTGAAATAAAGCTAAACTGCACTGCCCAAAGCGATGGACATGGTATCACACTACAGTTTGTCAGACGAAAGGCTACTTCCGGTAATACAAAGGCACTACTACAACTAGACGACTTCAATCTCGTGGAAGTGGGTGAGTATTTCCACCCAATTACTGTTGATCCTGGGCGGAATGAAATTTTTACAGCTGCGGTTGGCCTCAACAATATTAATCACGAGATACGCAGTTGCAGCAAAAGTGAAAAAGCCAACTTTGCGGGCTACACGAGGAGAAGCACTTATTCGAAGAAATTAAAAGAAAGGAAAGGAATAACGTCCATTGAGTCGTCGCTGCCTTCACCGAAGGTCGTGTCCAAAGAGGCCTATATTGTGTACTTGGAATACACATTGCAACATCTGCAGACACTATTTGACTTCTACAGCTTCAAATCGGCCCAGTTCAACTTCAACAATTACCAAGGCAAACAACGGGCAGATGCTGAGGTAGCTAATGTGCTAATTGACGGCGGTCGCAAGTATAATAGGAGGAAAAGAAAACATACAAACAGAAACAAGAAAATGAAAAGACGACTGAAGAATGGCCAGAAGAAGACAATTAGAAGCAAAGTTAAAAAGACAAAACGGGAGCGTATGGAGGCTCAAGAAGAAAAAAAGAAAAAAACGATAAAAGAGGAGCCGAAGAGAAAAGAAGACGTTGACTTATGCAGGTAAGCGTTTTTGGTGGTAGATGGCTATTCTTAAGGCACTTAAAGATCTACTTCTGATACAGATTCAAGGAAGATGGACGGAGAATCTGGCGTCAAGAGCAGTTTATGGACAAAAGGCTAGTCATTCCACTTGTCGTGTTCGGGACGGGGATGTCGGGAAAAGACACAGTAAGAATGAAAGGACAAATCTCTGGTGTCACAGGTGTCCTCTATAAAATCTTATTAAAAAGGCAGAAGCAACAACTTGTTGCGGTAGTCGACATTGATGAATATTGCACGTCGCAGGTAATTAACATTTCCCTTATACTGTGCAATATATGCCGTATTTCTATGAGCCGTTTTTCTACATTCCTTACTTATACATGCACAATCAAATATTAGGTCTGCAACAACTGTTTGCTCAAAAATATGGAAAGTGTAAAGATCGGTGCTGGTTCACGTTGTTACAGTACGAAAGTTTGTAAACACTGCCACATACTTTGGCAACGTGATATAAATGCTTCAAAGAATATGATGACTATTGCCACTTCAGTTTGGGCAGGTCATGGAAGACCCTCACAGTTTACCCCCACAGAATCGCCGTAGCGAAGACGGTGCTGTCGGTTCCTCGAACCAGGCGGCTTAAAGATACTTACGCGTTTAGGTGAGTTCATCTTGTGAAATTTCTCACTGTACGTTTCTGAAGCTTTTATTAACTGCTGCTTGACGTTACTACATACTCAAACATGGTAGGTATTCTGTGCTTCGGCACAGTATATTTACCTTGTTTGAGTAAGAGTAGGTCGCACATTTGGCATTGAGTATTTGGACAGAAAAGGTATGATCTGAAAAACTATACATTTCATCTAAATAATTTTTTAAATTAGTCTGAATTTAATTGTAAGATAATCTCAATTTAATAGCCATTTCGTGCGAAAGTCAAGCGAAAAAACAGTAGCACAAATCTGATTTTGAAAAGAAGGCACTCGATGAGAGAAAAAGGTACAATTTGAGCAAAGGTAACACAGCTATGAATGCTAAGAACGTAATGTATATCTCTTATACACTGGTCAGAGCTCCAATACACAGTTTTAAACACACCTATTGAACATGGCCGGATAGTCGAAAACTGTAGCCTATTTCATCTTGGCTTTCCCATATTAATTACATGCATATAACTTTCTTTTAACTGTTAAGCACTATCCTAGCGTTGGCAGGTCGGTTTGATTCGAGGTCAATTCACAAATCTTTGTTCGTGGTGAGAATTAAATGAACTGATGCGAGATGTAATATGAATAAAATTAGTGGTGAATCTTTCTGTTTGATGCAGCTCTGTTGTTCGCAACTAGTTTATACTGTAGACAATGTCATTACTAACACATACGATAGTGCCTTATTGCTTTTCTTGTTACTTTTGTTGAGCTCCTCTAAGAAAGCAGTCTAGCTACAGAATCATCAGTTCTTATAAAAAAAATTCTCCTCTGTTCACGCTTACAAGAGTGCACAATACCTGTGCTACTACCTTTCTTAGCTCTACAGATTTTTGTTCTGCTGTTTCTTGCTAAACTCAAAATGCATAAAGACTGGGTAACTCCATAATTTCCGGGTGTTTGAGCAGTCCAGACGACGCCCTGTCAAAAATATTTAGAAGTGATCTCTTGAAGTGATTGTGCCCTCTGTGTGGACAAGATTACCATATTCATTGCTCCTTTAAATAATGAAAGCTGGAGAAGAGAGAAGGGTAGCATTACTCTCTTACTTTACCTTGTAGAGCCAATAGAGGAGAGTCGGAACTCAATTTTTTGATCTGGTTTCCCCGTAACCCTCTTAAAAATGAGTTACAAGGAAGGAAAAAAAAAAACTTTCTTTTATTGTTTCGTCGACCCATATTCAGTAGATCTTACATTAAAAAACTGGGTTCAACGTCATTCGTATAGGCCTCTTTCTCCACACTCTTTACCTTACAATAGATCTCTATAAAAATGAGCAATTTACTCAATAGTTTGATTTACGGAATGAGTAATATCTTCTCTTCTGTTGGACCTGAAATACCTAGAGAAGATCAGCCAGATCAAGACATCGATGGTGGTTGTTGTCAATCGCTTAACAATAACATGGATGGTTGCTGTCAGCAACAGCAAAAGAAAGCGGCAGTGAGTGATAATAGAGGTTGCTGCTCTACTTCAACGAAGACAGATAAGACGGACAAAACTGAAACCGGACAGAGTAGTGGCTGCTGCCGAGATAACAAGAATGCTAACGGATGTTGTTCTACTTCCTCAAATTCGTGCAAGAAGCCGTTAGTTTCTCAAAGAGATGACGATCACATCACTACTGTTATTCCTCCTGTTACCACAAAATCATCCGAGCAACAAGAACAATTAAAGCCAAGTAAGGAGAATGGCTGCTGTCAACAACAGCAACAATCATCAGAAGGAAAAACAGCCGATGCACATCATAATTGTGGTTGCAAAGATGGTACTGCAGACAGAAGAATCGTCTCCATTGATCAAATCAAAATTATTTATTCTACACTCACCAATACTGCTAAAGTGATGGCAGCAGAATTAAAAGAAAAAATTGAACAATCCAAATCTGTCAAAGTGGAGTCACCAATTGAAGTCATTGATATTACTGAATATGACAATGATAATTTATTGCAAGAAACAGCTGTTTGTATCTTTGTTTTATCAACCTACAATGTAGAAGGGCCATTGGACTGGTAAAAAAAAAAAAAAAAAAAAAAAAAAAAATTGATGAAACCAGGAATGGTCGAGTGCCTTTACTCACATATATTTGTTCCTTTCCTGTCACTTTAATTAGGTTCACTAACTGGCTCCATGACCTTCGTTATGATTTCCGAGTAGATCGTGACGTTTTGAAGAAATTGAGATATGCCGTATGTGGTTTGGGTGATTCAGTTTACAATGAAGAATTCAACGTTGCTGCAGCCAATATCGATAAATGGTTAGGACGTTTAGGTGCCACACGTATTTTTCCTCTGGGTGCATGTGACAAAAGTCATGATCAAAAGGCACAGTTTGACCTTTGGTCCAATCGATTTGTATCTGAATTAGTCGAGGATGAGCATATATTGGAATTTACACCTGTCACTATGGCATTCCAATCGGACGACGAAGATAATGATGAAGATGATGATAGTAATAGTGATGACGGGAAACAAGCTGATGCCGGTATCAATGACTATAGTGGAGATGAAATGATGGATGTTGAAGACATTGGTAAAATGGCCAATAAACTGAAAGAGGCGAAAATTCGACGTGCTGAAGAGGAAGAAGTATTTGAAAATAGTAAAGCGAGAGCAAAGCGTCTTATTGGCAGTGAATTTGAAGAAGACAAGAGTATCAACGGCATGAAGAAATCATCATCCATTGCACAACAGCCACGTGAAATGGTATCACCTATCATTCGTAAAAATTTGACCAAACAGGGATATAAAGTAGTGGGTACTCATTCCGGTGTCAAAATCTGTCGTTGGACAAAATCCGCTTTGCGTGGTCGTGGTTTCTGTTACAAACATGCTTTTTATGGCATTCAAAGTCATTTATGTATGGAAACGACACCTTCTCTTGCTTGCGCCAATAAATGTGTGTTTTGCTGGCGTCACCATACCAATCCTGTAGGTACCACCTGGCGTTGGAAAATAGATGATCCCAAGTTTATTTTGGATGGCGCTATGGAAAATCATTACAAAATGATCAAACAATTGAAAGGCGTGCCGGGTGTGAAAGCGGATCGTTTTGAAGAAGCTTTCACTATCCGTCATTGTGCTCTTTCACTTGTTGGTGAACCTATCTTCTATCCTCACATCAATGAATTTGTCGAAATGTTGCATGAAAAAAATATATCTTCATTTTTGGTCACCAATGCTCAATTCCCTGAAAAAATTGCTGACATGGTACCTGTCACCCAACTTTATGTCAGTGTTGATGCCGCTACAAAAGAATCCTTGCGAAAGATTGATCGACCCCTCTTTAGAGATTTCTGGGAACGTTTTATTGGTTCTCTGGAGCAACTCGCTAAAAAAGGTCAACGTACTGTCTACCGTATGACATTGGTGAAAGGTCAAAATACGGCTGAAATCAACGAATACGTTGAGCTAATACGTCGTGGCAAACCTTCTTTTATTGAAGTAAAAGGTGTAACGTATTGTGGTTATAGTGGTGCCAGCAACTTGACCATGGCTAATGTGCCCTTCCATGTGGAGGTCATTGATTTTTGCCAGCAAATTGTTGATAAACTTGGCGGTGAATATGAAATATCAGCGGAACATGCCCATTCTTGTTCTATTCTCATTGCTCATAAGAGCTTCAAAATTAACGGTGAATGGTATACACATATCGATTATCCTAAGTTCTTCGAATTGGTCAAGAGTGGGAAGCCATTTGGTAGTTTGGATTATGTTGCAAAGACGCCAGAATGGGCAGTGCATGGACATGAAGCAGCAGGTTTCGATCCAAATGAAACTCGCCATTACCGTAAGAATAGAAAAGTTGTAGAGCCACCCAAGATTGCATCCATCAATGGGACTGTTACGACAGCTTCCTCTTCATAGAGAATCAACTTTTTTAGTCTTACCTTGTTCTGAATAAAATGCCTCTTTTTTTAATATTTATTTGTTGTGGGGGTTTATATGAATTGACAAAATTCTGATCTTATGACAATCGTTCATGCATTCAAAGGGGTGAGGTTCAAAACCACTCTACTACCAAGTGGTCAACTTAGGACGTTCCTCATGTAGTTATAAAATGCAATCATATGCATACATTCTTGGACTTGCTGAATGCCAAGAAAACTTAACTTTGGTAACAATTATATTATTATGAGGCCGATCATACGGCAAGTAAGTGAGTAATTTTAATCGAGCATAGGTAAAGGGCTATGAATTCAATAACATGTGTGGAATGTCACTATGCCAATAAATAAAGTGGTTCTATATGTACAAGAGTTAATTTGAATATAATTATGTCAATCATTATGTTTTGTATGTATAAAAGTAGACGATAAAGAAAGGAGAAGGACAGGGTATATCAAAAAAAAAAGAAAAATAACAATAAAAAAAAAGATGTATAATTATGCATGGCCAACGGCCGCTGTAAGAGACACAGAATGATGTTGATGGTAATGAAGTGGATAATGGTCATTGTTGTAATATTGCTGTTGGTTGTAATAATATTGAGACTGAGAATCGGAAATGGCATATAAAAATGCGTCCAATTGCATAGAAGCGGCTTGAATTGAAAGGGCATGATTATCATTTTTACTGAGGGGTGCTGTTTGTAAGCCCAGAGCTGCCGAAGAGGTACGTCGATGATGACGAAGTAAACTTTGTGCAGAGGGTGCCAAGACCATACGGTTGGGATAACGCTCCCTGAAAGAAATATCACGGTCTAAAGCTAAGTAAATAGTAGAACCTAGACCTTCAACCGTCATGGCGTCTAAGTGGCCTCCAAAATGGCTGGCTAGAGCTTGTGCAGGCCGCCACCCGCGTAAAGACTCCCATGCAACATTTTCAACTGTGAAAGATGGTATACAAGTATTCTTTTCGATGGTTGTGTTGCTAGTACTCGATAGAATGGAGCTGCAGGTAGGTATGCCAATGGGGTCTTTGGGGACGCCTGGTAATAAATCTGACTCTATTAAAGGAGCTGGTGTATCTAATCGAAAACCTATGCTTGTGGGACCACCAAAAACTTTCAAGGTCGTGGCCCTTTGTTGATAATGCTTGTTTTTCTTCCACCATAACCAATTTGTTAATATTGATGATGATGACAATGATAGTTGGTTTTCTTGATCGAAATTGATTTTAGCTCGTAAAGAAAGTAGTGTTGATTCATATAAAATGCGGTGCAAAACAGAGGGTACGTAATAAAAAGCATCGTCTTTAGCAGGCTGATGTCGTTTTTTTATAGCTGCATTGACAGTATCTGTTTTGTTAATAATGCTGATGGACGGTATGTTACGATCATCACCTAATATATCGGCAAAGGTTTTTCGTGCATCTGCTACTGCTTGATGCGCAATTTCTTCTGGGCAAATTTTTTGAGCGTGATTATTATGTTTTAAGCCCCAAGAAATATGTTGATCTACAATCCGAAAGAGGAAAAAAAAAAAAAAAAAAAAAAAAAGACATTAAAAAACATATAACAGGGGCATAAAAGACACAAATAAGAAAAAAGTCTTGGCTTGCGTCCTTTTAAGGGGTAGAATTGGTAGCTTTACCTAGTAAAAGATGTATTCCTAAACTTATGGTACTGATGTTTTCCATTAAAGCAACGGAAGCAGCAGTCGGATTAGATTGTAATAAAGCATATTTTAGTCGGATTAAGTTGGTAGCTTGATTCGATTGTAATTTTTCAATCACTTTTGAAAAGGCTTTTGGAGACGTCTCTTGTAAAGAAGGATGCAGCAGAGTACAAATATCTCGTAAATAACTATGTGACACATTTTTTATAATGGGAGACTGTAAAGCAGTTGGTGATAGCGTTGATAATAATCGTAAAATATGAGTGAATCGGATGGGTAGTTCGTTACTGAGAAATTTGGAAGAGATGGCTGGTGGGGGAGGTTGAGTATCATCTTTTTTACCAACATGGTGAGTCGTTGTGGTGGTAGCAGTTGGTGAAGTGTTAGGAATAAGATGAGAAAGCTATATGAACATTGACATGTAATTGGGCGATCGGAATCAATAAGGGTTCTCTTATCTCTGTTTTTTCTTCTTTTAGTAAAGAAAAATTACCGAAATACGGGTCTCCTGTGTCGCCCACAAAGAAGCTATAACTCTACGTGGAAGAGCATTTATAATCTGTGATTGTAACATGATTGAGCTGGATGAAGAAATACCGATCAATAAGTAAAAGTAAAGAAGTTAGAAGTAACAAAGAAACGAAGAAAATGAGGGGAAGGATTTAATAGAATGACATCTTTTTATATGTTCAGTCCACAGTACAGTAACATAAGCTTTATTATCATTTAGGAGACAAGATTTCTTTGATTTCTATAAAGAAGAAGATGTTTACAGCTTTCACTACCTGCCGCCCCCTTACATTTTGGAGCCTTATAATATCCCCTAAGTTTTCTTTCCTTTTACATAAAACTAACAAAGGGACTTTTTGACAAGCTGCAGTTTTGTTGCTGCTTGTCTGCATCTACATAGTCTCTCGCTTGATCTGGAGAGATGTACATCTTTTTTCTTTCTTTGAATACATGTACAATGAGCAAAATGGTACAGATTGGCCAAGCTTATTGCATCAATTTCATATTGGTAAGAGATAATTAAAAATATTAGTACATGTTAACCCTTCAACTTATAAAGAGACTATGTGGTTATCGTTTGGTTTGTTGAAAATTATAAACACAGCAGCTTCGTTCTGGGCATATTATTTAATTTCCGTTTCATTGTAACGTAATGTAAACAAAAGAGAATTAAGTGATGTGCATAGAGCCTTTTATATAATAATCTTTATTTCAGCTCTTATGGGCTGTATAAGTAGATGCTTGTCATTTTTTAATAGAACTTTAGCTGCCAAAGGGGTACCTTACGAATTATTCCTATACCACTTTTGCGGTTAGACATTGTAAAAGAGGTAAAGTATCTTTTTCTTGCAATCAACTAGGCTTGAGTCGTTTGTAAAATCGAGAATTTATTATGCAAGAAATGGAATATTTGTCAATTGTTCGGGAAAACGTCAGAGTATCTTATGAGCACTAACGCTAATATCTCAAAATTCAATAAGGTGCAATTTGGAATTGATGCAGTTAAATTTTGTTAGGACAACAAGTAAGGCGGTTCTATATGAAATATGATCGTGTCCGATTTCTTGGCGTTTTCTTGTAAATCTATACATATCATGCTTGTACATACTATATATTTTATTATACATTTTACCCAGAGCAAATTGGTAAATGCTCAAAGTACCATTTAACCCGTTTTTATTCAATTTAGGTAGTCGATCACCTTGTCTATCACTACATAAGCTCTCTTTCACGGTTTTTAAGATAAATACATATTTAAAACTGAAATCCCTTCAAATAACTTTAGCTTACAGGCATTGCTTCAACTACACCCTCAGAATCAGTAAAGCAGCTTTATTGGATGGAAGTAAAATAAGCTAATAAAGATGGACGAAAGCAAGCCGTGTAATAAGCATAGAAGAAAATAAAAAGAATTCTGGCATAACATACATAACTGTTTTGCTAAACTGATACTGACATGCCCAAGTTGATGAATGTAAGTATTTTAAGCGCAAGGTTATTATCTATAAGCGGGTTTAGAGACACAGCAAAAGAAATGTTACAGCAAGAACATATTCTAAGAAACTATAAAAAGCAGTAGTGGGTTCATAAAGACAACAATAGGTATAAAGGATTAAAAAGAAAAAAAAATGGAAAGGTGCGTATTCGTAGTTGCAGTAGGCGTATTTTGCTTAGAAGAAGTTTGAATTTGCAGAGGGATTATTAGTAGTAATAGTAGTATGATAAAGTGCTGCTGCCGCTGCTGTTGTGGCTGAAGTTTGTAATAGGTTTTCATAATTGACTGGGATCGCTTTCGTTTTCGATCCTGCTGCTTTCATGACAGTGAAATGATGAGGATAATATGCTGTTGCTGAGTTGTTGTAGTTCGGGCAATCTTTGTGTGTTACCAGTAAAGTCTTCAAATCCATGATCTCTTTACGTAAAGCTTCCGCTTCCAACTGTAGTTGTTCATTATCGTTTGTTAGAAATTCAACCCTTGCTTGTAAATTTAAGAGCCATTGCTTCTTTCTCTGTCTACACTTCAATGCAGCTATGAAAATGTATAAATGTTATAATTTCTGTATGACAGTAGATGTTGAAAATTCTATCAAGCATGGAATGAATCTTTACCTAGGCGGTTTCTTTCCAGAAAATTTTTTCGTTTTTCTTCGTCCTTAGGCACTTTTACTTTACGCGTTCTCTTTTTAGTAGCAGTAATGGTAGTAATATTGGTACTGGATGATTGTTGAATTGATTGCTGTGGTGTTATTCGCTGCTATTATGATGCGTTTTTTACGATTTTGATTTTGGTTTGGTTTTTTTTTTTTTTTTTTTGTGGGTTTAAAAAGAGGAAGAAGTAAAGAAAGAATCCAATTTTTTAAGATTTTGAAACAAAAGCCAGGTTCATTTTCAATCAAAATACCTTACCACAGATTGATATTGTGCGTTAAATTGTAGAGACTCTTCACTGGAGCCATTAGTATAATCAGATAAGATCGGATTATCAGATACGTATGAGATGATAGAAGAGTCTAGATCATTGTTCAATATACAGTTTTGGAATCGTCGTGTGTTATATATTATATCAAACATCAGCCATAATAATCAATGGGTGATGAATTTAAAGAAAATCAACATTAATGAAACTCATCAAAAGATACAAAATGGCTGAATGCTATATGCATTATTACTAGTGTAATATCCATTACCTAAACCCTTCAAGGGCATTGAAGTAGTTGTTATTGTTGAAGAGAAACTCTCTTCAAATGGATTTGGCTCTTGAGCTACCATATGTGTTTATGAATTTCAATATTAACCTAGTGAGTTGTTAACTTTTTTCATCAAGAAATCCTTACCTCGGTTGGTAATGTTTAGCGTATCCATATCGTAGACAACTGTATGTATATGTGTACTGGAGATTCAAAGTGAAGAGTTATATATGTAACGCTTTACTGATAGATGAGTACTATGAGTAGATGATATTACCAAGTCGGCAAAAAAAAAAAAAAAAAAAATATTAAAAGTAAATGACTAAACAAAATGAAAAGAAGGAGAGATAGCAGATCAGAAAAGATGGCAGAATGGAAGAAAAATGGGGCTTCAATAGAACAAAATAGAAGAAAATGAAAATTCAATTAAAAAAAACCAACGCAACAAAAGGAAAAGAAAAAGAAGAAAAAGAAAGTCTACTACTGCCACGTTCGTATCCAAAACTTGCGTGCTGCTGCGTGTATATTTTTGACATTATAATAAACATTGCTATTATATACATTTTGTGCGAAACATCATGATTTTCATTACATCATCGGAAAGAGATCGAGAAATGGCCATATTTAACCTTTCCTGTCTGTGTACACATAAACAGCCATTTTGTGTCCCTGAATCTCTTTTGCAGTCTGATATGGTAATAAACAGGAACAATTGTGACAGAATGACGATGCTTGTAAGACCCTTCTTTCCAGCTTTTGATTCCGAATTTCTGGCGGAAAACCTGTTCAACAAACAATAATGCTGCTAAAATAGATCCCTTGACCAAATGCACATGAACAATCACAGTCAGTGGGAATTTATACCTACTGCGATCGAATGGCCGTATGGACTATGTTGACGGTATTGCTTATTGTATAAGTTTATGACACTTCATAATAACTATTGGCAGTTGAATAGATGATATACATGATTTTTAATTGTTACACTAGCTGCACCACCAGCAGAAAGTGCTTTATTTTGCCAATATATCTTTAGCGCATCTATGCTACACTTCAATGAACTTGATACAATGCATTTGAACAACTTTAGTCAGCAGTTGTCCCAGACCCGATTAAATATAATGAATGAACGAGATTTTAATAAGGATTTTTTAAAGAAACATTCTTTAATCGAACCGATAACCCTTATTGATACTTTTCAAGCTTTGTTGGTTTTTTTGTAATATCTCATGCCTGCCAAATTCTATTCCTTTGTTGCCTTTCTTGTGTTACTGTATGGACATTCATAAATAGACCTGATCACCTAAATCATGCAAACTTTTGTAATGCATTTTTTTATGGAAAATGTAAAAGATTCGAATTCGTCATTCCATATCCTTGTACACGGAAAATCTTATCGTTAATAGAGCTTTATATAACTGTGTATACTGTTAAATTGTACATCCTTAAAAATACAAATATATTTTTCTTAATGGTGTATAGTCATCATTTTGATTTATTGCTAAAGAAAACAACTGTGATTTTCTTCCTCTTTTTTGGACTCTGGCAAGTCTATATGTCGTAAATAACGATTCTTACAAGAAAGGTCATAATAGTAAATCAGTTCCTATGGTCGAAGATATGTTGTT
Source organism: Mycotypha africana (assembly GCF_025528875.1). Classification (NCBI taxonomy): domain Eukaryota; kingdom Fungi; phylum Mucoromycota; class Mucoromycetes; order Mucorales; family Mycotyphaceae; genus Mycotypha; species Mycotypha africana. Next base: position 2,410,492 of record NW_026515725.1, on the reverse strand, counting down.
TTGTGGATAGACCTTCTGTAGTTCATATACGCACAGTTTCTTTACACTGTCTTTGGCGTTTGAATATTGGCCGAAATCAGAATGACAACTCAGATGTTCAAAGACCTGGAAAAAATAACCGTTGGGCAACAGCGTGCTTAAGGTGCTCAATAATTGGCTTGGCTATAACTCTTACTCTGTGACAATACTAGATGGAAGAGAATACAAATGTCCTTTACATCCGGGATATACTTTTATACATGGCTAAAATGAAAACAGTTGGCCTCCTCTCGACAGATGACCAAAAAGAAAAAGGCTTCGAATGAGCCATTCAATTGTGCACTGAATAGTGATCCACTAAGAAATTTAATTCCATTGACTGTGATTTATAGCATATTTACCTCACTAATAGCTGTCTTTAATCTAATGAAAGATGCACCATTACTGCAATATTTAATAGGACATAATTATAGAACAATTTACCCCAAGCTTATTCAGCAAAATGATATACTACTAAGCAAATAATTTGAAACAATCTATCTCCATAACTTATATGCCACTATCACACTACCAATGTTATTGTTTTCGTTAAGCTTATAATATTACACGATGTCCATTGATTCTGCATAGTCGTCGAGACTGTCATGTTGAGCTTTTTTTTTCTTTTTTTTTTTTTGGTTGAAAAGTTAGAGAAATTATATGTGGAATAGCTGTACTGCTGCTGCTCCCGTTCCTGAACGTTTATTTTTGGCCTGAAAATACTTTAAATAAAAATTGAAATCAAAAACTGATCTTTAAAACGAAAATTTTTGCCGTTTTTACTATCAAGAAGGAGATGTGTTTGCTTTTGCTTATAGAAGTGCCATTGGTTCAGTTGTTTGTATTGCATGAATAAAGAAAAGGGAGAGGTTATATTTACATAAAGTACAAAGGCGATGACTATGATACACTTTTCCCTGTAGGGTATGCTTTTCAAAATGATTTAAATAGACTATTTTCAGCGGTTACTACCGCCTGTTACTGAGAAAGGTTGTTTATAACAGGTACTATTATTACTATTACTACAACTAATACGATCCAGAAAATCCGTGCTACTGTTTCCAGAGGTCAGCATTGACAAACGCTTTTTGTTTTCCCCTACCACGTCTTTTCCCTTGACCTCTTCATCGTCTTCCTCTGCGGCCAAAGAAGGATAAGAGCGTATAATTAATTTCTGTAACGGTTCTTCCAGACCATTACCGTTTGGGTGCTCCATCCATAATAACGTCTCGTCCAATAATTCATCATCCATTATTGCTTGCTGCTGCGGTGGGTTATCTTGGCGATGGCCCAGAACCAATGTTTGACGGATCTCATTCTTTTTATCTTGCTGTAGTGATGGTGTTTTTTGACACTGGATAGGTGGATGGTTGTACATCAGAGCCGATGGAGGCCTTGGCTTCATTTTTTGGGCAATTTCCAGAGGTACCGTTTCAATGTTATTTGATGAGACGACGGGAACACATAGGTCACGCTTAATGGTAGATTTCAGCAATACTTGAACCCATTTTCTCATCTCATTGGCGTCGCTTGTGTAAAAGTAAAATGTTCTTTCGTGGTCGTGATGTAACTTGAAGTAATTTCGTTTACTGTTGTATTTGGAGCTTCTGTGGCTAGTGTTACTATTATGGCTGTTAACGCCATTAGATGATGACATATGATGAAATGTTTTCTTTTCTTCGACTATAACGCGATAACCATGTAAATGAATGATCCCTTTCATACGCATATCCTAAATGAGTAGTAGGTAAATATATCAGTCGAATAAAAGGGACTATGAAAAGCGTGTATATTTTACCTTTGGATTCTTGAAATAAAATAGATTGGTGCCGTAAAGCACGAACCAGCGTTTATTCCACGTTTTGTAACGATCACTTTGCTTATACAGCCAACCTTCGAATTCAGGAAAGTGGTTAGCATTCTTGGATATGGTATTGCAAAGAGCAAGATTGTAATCCTGATGATGAGGTTGTTGAGGTAATGGTTGTTGTGGTGGAGGCAGTAATGGCTCCTGCAGTTGCTGCTGAGGGGATGAGGATTGTGATTGACTATTAAAACGATGATGGGTATCTAAAACGGATGGTCGGTGTGAGGAAGCTGTATTGGAATGAACTAAGGAGGATGAGCTCGAGGATATAGTAGTGGAAGAAGAAGATAGAGTGGCTGAATTATTGCTATTATAATAGAGCAACATCATGCTTCTTCGTTGATGCTGCTGCTGCTGTGGTATCGACGCTGGTGTCGTCTCTATAGCATTTTGGAAGATAGAACGTTCAGGTGTATTTGGGGCAGCAGCAGCAGCATTGGTAGTTGAGTGCATCATGGATGATCTTATAGGAGAAGGAGATTCTGCTATGCCATAAGCGTTATAAGGATAGCGAGCATCGTCGAGGTTAGGCGTCGTCGCTCCAGAAGATATAATCGAGTTCCTATTGAAATAGCCATCTGCTGCAAAAGAACTATGTCCTATGGAGCATAGACAAGTAAGTACATAAATCGGAGTGATAATAAGAGAGCATGGGAAAAAATCTAATTCTTTTTTACCTGTTCTTTGATGAGCAGCAGTAGGGGCAGAAGCAGTGGGTGAAACCACAGGTGTATTTAAAGAGGAGATAGCATTACTGCATCTGACATTTGGCAGTTGATGTTCGGTGACGGAACCATACCGAATAACGTTATTGTTTGAGGTTTGGTGCAACGAAGACTGTTGGCCGCCACCAGAGTAGTTTTGAGTCTGTCGTTGACTTTGGTTATACGTGTCCGCGTTAGATATAGTTGATGAGTAGGAAGATTGTGATGATTGATTGTTGGTATCTTCTATCGAGGCTTTCAGGGCTTTGATAGCGTTCATAACTTTATAACGACGCCCATAAGCAGTAATTCCCAATTCTTTCAAGGCTTCATGATCGAGACATAGTAAGACATCTCCAGTAATTTCTTGATCTGCATTGGTATGATCATTAGTATAGAGATTTCACGTAACACTGGTACAAAAGTTATTTTTTGACATTACCGATGAAATTATCTATGACAGATTGTAACCCAACCGATTGTAACCAATGCACAACATCATCCATATTCCAGTTTTCTGGCGAGCTTTTAATTGTATCGGTGAGATTGTGGTCGCTGTTTGTATTAATTTTTGACCAAGCTATGGAAGAAGAATTTGCCGTTAAGGAAGGAGCAGTGGCAAACGTTGAATGCTTGTATATAACTTGAGGATTATCTACCGGTGTAGGTAGATTGGTGGAGCTACTCGTAGTACTACTGCTTGTGCCAGAGGAGACGCGATGAGTTGGCTGATACACCGCGTCATCTTCGCCCTTGCTGTACGATGCTAATCGTTCAATACGTAGCTGTCGTTGTTCAGATCCTTGTTGGCTGTTGGAAGACATTGAAGATACAGTCGATGCCGATGACTTTGTTGCAGTAGGTTTCTCTGGTGATGTGTAATTAATCGGAAAAAGACCAGTCTCATCCCTTATATTTCGACCATACCACCAACCATCCATATATTGATCGTCATTCTGTAATATAACAATAGGCTCGCCGCATTTGAAGGTTATCTCGTCTTCATTTTCTGCTTCGAAATCATGTGTAGCATAAACGATGTTAGGAGAACTCATTTCCCAATTAGAATATAACAAGCGTTTTGTCAAGACAAAGGATTGAAAACGGAAAGAGAAGAATGACGTTTAAAAAAGAGAAGTGGCAGAAAGAATAGTGATAATGGTAGAAGGTAAAGGAACGTCTTAGTGTAAATCCGAGAAAAAAAAGAAAAAAAAGAATGGCTTTTTGCTTCTTTCCCATCTTTATTGTTCAGACGATCACAACCATCTTCAGTAATTAGTTATAAAAAGAAAAAAAAAAAAAAAAAAAAAAAAAAAAAAAAAAGTTTCATATAAGAATAACGGTGGGTCTTTGGTAAAATATGCACGTATGTATAACAATATGTACGAACGTAAAAGCGGAATTTTGTTAAGCTGTGCGTTTTGCCATATTTCCTAAAAGAATAAAGAAAGAAAAATTTAGCAAACCCTTACCATTTTCGGGCGAAAAAAAAAGACGACTTTCCCCGTTTTAAAAAAAAGAGAGTCTAGTAGAAAGGTGGAAGGGAAGTATATAATTAAATTATATCACTCTTACTAATGACAATTATTTGGTGTAGTTATCAATTGATATTATCATAAGTTCCTGTAAAACAGAAAAACTCCAAGGAATACGAAAGAAGTTTCTGGTCTTCTCCCATACAAGGTATATCAAAGTTATAAGTTAAGCAGGAGAATGGATTCCAACGCGATGATTCTGTGGATGAGTCTATGGCTAAACAGGTCGTTTCAAATGTATGTGTGTAATGGAAACCGTGGGCAGCTTATAAAATGCATCTTGATTCATTTTAGGTTAAGCTTGCTTATCCAATACTAGCCTAATTTGTGTTGTGCCTGACGGATTTTATTACTCAGAAGAAGAAGTCCGTGCGGCCATCACACTGTCCCACTCTGATTGAATTTAATTCTTTTTTTGTGCTGGGAAGAGCTGCTTCTGAAACAAATTATGATTACGAGAAGGGCAAGGCTGGAGGCAAATTTTTTGTTTCAACCCCTTGACCCTTGATAGTCAAACTGTCATTTCCTGGTAATAACGCGTGTATATGCTTTTCGTGCTCTTTGTTTCAGACAGTAAAAATTACCCTCAGTAGCAAGGAACCCTCTAATAGTTCATTATTGCATACCATAGATCATTCTGCATCGGTGCTCTATAGGATAGAGGTATAAAAGATGCAGCTCTTTACTGCATCTATTGAGTAATAGAGGCTTCAAAAGTTCTTCAATAATCAATATGTTGCTGGTCTGGGTAAACCAGACTGCGAGGTTTTCGCCAGTAGGTACAAGAGCATTATTAGGCTACCCTTTAGCATTAAATGATGTTCACGATAAACGAATGAGTAGAGTTTGGTATCTTATTGATCCAGCATAATGTTACTGTCAAAACTGGTGGAATACCTTTCGAAGATTTATAGCGTGGTTAATAGTGTAATGGAAAAAGTGAAAAGAAATCAAAGTTTACTGAAATGAGTGCTTTATCGATGCTTTGAAAACACCATCTGATGAAAACTAAGGATAGTTCCACGGATCCTCAGAAATTATAGCATGAAAAAAAAAAGCGAGAAAATATATGTATCCAGCTATCGAGCAGTTCAGTGTATCTCTTTAATGTCAAAATAGGCTAAGGGGTGTTTTAAAAACATTATAATTACAAATTGCCTCGATGATAAGCAAACATATGATACAACTGAATATTCAATATTTGGAACTGTTGTTCCGTTGATTTGATTTGAGTATTTATTTATCTTCAAGCTTTATGGCAATTATACAAGCGATTGACATATAACTTTTTGAAAATCATTTTGTAGTATTTTGATCAACATGCAACCATTTAAAATGGAGGCTAGAACAAATTATACTATTAAAAAAAAAAAAAAGAACACCACGAACCGGTGATATTGAATGATATTGTAAGCACGTATGTATCCACAGTATGTATCAATACACAAGCTATACTCACAAAATAGTCAAGACCCTGACCTACTTCCCATAAAGCAAGTCCAACTATGTGAAGGACAGTAATGACGCATTAATCTCTCTTTTTATGGACTTAATACTCACATACTTAGCTGCAACCTACCCCCATAATCCTCAGCAAAACGTACTCGGTTTTTGATTGACTAATGAAATTACTTACTTAGTCAGTCGAAGTAATTCTTTTGTATATTGTTTATAGTGCTGCCACGTTCAAGAAGACATATACTTACGCGCAAAGTAGGTAACCAAACAGTACCTCGTCTGCTACCTCCTTCGTCCATGTCAATAAACCATGCCTCTTGAGATTCCTTATCCCAGTTCAAGTCTTCGTCATCGGTAAGCAAATGGTGATGATGATGAACGTCTTCGTCATTGGAACGGTGTCCTTGTCTTTCAGATAAGTGTTCTACAACTGTTCTAAGTACCAGAGCTTCTGGAGCACGGGTTTGCAAATACGACATGGCGTACATATTGAGGCCAACCAATAATTTGTGCTTATTTTCAGTCCCTAGCAAGGATGTGATAAATTCAGTGTTATCCATAATCCATTCAATAGGTGCAGATGGACCTCCGTTTCTAAAGAGCAGAATTAATAAAAGTGTAATTGTCTCTGTACACTTCGATATAAGAAGACTTACGGATTATGACTCGAAAAATCGTAAGACATTAGACTAAATCTATCTACATATTGCGCCATAGCATGGAGGAAATCTGGTTGCATATATTTCTTATGCTCTTCTGTCATAATAGCCGGAAGTACTACAATCAATTGTTGCCCATGGTGGTGCAGTAATTGAGATAGTCTTGAAAGTAATAGTGGAAAAAATGCTGGAAATCCACATTCAATAACTACTCCATCAAATTTGTGCTTCCTGCATGGGAAGGAAAAGGAAAGAATAATTACGTGAATAAGAAGACCTATGTTGAACCAATAATCAACCCATCACTTTACTGGACTTGTTGATGAATCATTGACGCTAACGCAAATGACTCTGCTTTACTTGATATGAACGTCTGCAGATCCTCGCTCGTCCAACCACGGCACTGAAATCTAGGGAGGATTTTTCCTTTGCTTTTTACTTGATCTCGGGTTTCCTTCATCCACTATATTTATAATTGACACCGGTGGTGAACTTTGTTTTATTTGGATACGGGCTAATTTTTGTTGGTTTTTTTTTTTTTTTTTTTTTTTTTTTTTTTTTTTTTTTTTTTTTTTGCTTACACCCTGGTCAACATCATGTTCACCAAGTATATCAAATTGCATTGAAGCTCTACCGGTAAATATTGATTATTTCACTGCAGGACCGTGTAAACCAGCTCTAGTATGGTTTTACCTTCTTTCAATGTAGAACCACACTGGAGATACACTAACAATAGGATAAATCATTCAGTTTCAACATAATGCTGGCACTAATATGCTGTTAACGCAAATACTTTGTTTGAAACAATACGCTACTAGTCAAACTTTCCTTTAAACTCTTTCACAATATCGTATCCTATTTACCAATAAATGAGGGAAGAGAGACATTGGGAGAAGAAAAAAAGAAGGCTGGTAAAAAAGAGAAAGCTGACTCATGCCGGGCAACTGCCAAATACTGCTAAGCGCGTGTGTCTTATGATATACCATATACCTCTACTATTCCAAGGAGTAACGTAAGCCAGAGTTTCTCCTTTGAACTTTTTGACATGTGCCTCTGAATGATTCAGCTTGTCATGGTGATCAAGCATGTACTTTATGTTCAAATTGTTATTATGATGTCGATGTTGCTGTTGCTGTTGTTGTTGCGCTTGAAGCACTACTTGAGGCTCTTGTGCTAAAACGTGCCAGCAATTACATAGCATAAGCACTGTTAGCACTAGTAGTAGTGTTATTTTTGGTATACTTCTACTACTGCTATTTGACACCATAGTGAACAATTTCAGCTGCATAATATTACAAAAGAAGGTAACAAAAAGGATTCTGTCAGTTGGCGAAAAGCTAGAAAAAAAAAAGGTGAGGAGGCAAATTAGATGAATATCAAAAGAATTAACAAAGATATCACGTTATCACATAATCCAAATCGATTGAATAACTCAACAAGGCGATTTAAACAAACTTTGAACAAATGAAGTTTACAGAGTAAAACTATAGATAGAACATTGAATTTTATAAACAAACAGAAAATTTCAAAGAAGTTAACGCACATATTCTCAATTCTTTGAAACATCCCTCGTCTTTTAACAGACTTGAACAATATTTGACTCCAAATAGAATACTACTTTAAGTATTAGCCGCTTTTTCTCTTGCTTTTATAACAAAAAAATTGCCCGGCAAAGTCAAAAGTTAGCTTGATGGATGGTAACATATGAATACCCATTACTGTATACTATTCCTACTTTTTTAAGAAAGTTTCTTTTTTTAATGCTTGGTATAGATATGTCTTCAGAGAAAGAACAAATAGCATCAGTTGAGTCTACAGCATCGTCGTCACTTTCATCATCCATAGGGCGAAATCTGTTTCTACCGTTGTTGGAAGACAAGCGTAATATGGATAGCACTCTCACTAACACTGCACCCAACATGAAGAACTATGCAACACATCCCGCAACGACATCCACTGCAGTGAATTTAACCCCACCCTATCGAGGGAAAGGTCAGAAAGTAGGCTTAGTTCTAGGCTGCTTGATGGCTGTCGTATCAGCCGCTGTCATTATCCCCATTGTCATGCTCACTCTTGCTTCGGGAAACCATTCGAGTCAAATGAATGTCGACAACAAAAGCACCAATAGCACCAGCCCAAACTCAACCTTGCCCGCTCTAGATATACCAGACAATATGAACCAAAATCCATATAACGACACGGCACAAGCGAATCCGTTTACCCCACCCTTGAATGAAAAATTCAAATACAATACACACCATCATATCCGAGGTGTCAATTTGGGCGGCTGGCTTGTCCTTGAGCCCTTCATTACACCAAAAATTTTTGAACAAAAAATCCCCTATATGTCCGAACCTATTGTCGATGAATGGACGCTGTGTAAAGTCTTGGGGCCAGAGGAAGCCAAACGACAACTGCAACATCATTATGAGACATTCATTACAGAAGAGGATTTCCAAAAAATAGCACAGATGGGGTTCAATCACGTCCGAATTCCTGTGGGCCATTGGGCTATTAATGTGACACACGAAGAGCCTTATGTTGCCCACCTGTCTTGGGATTACCTTCTTCGAGGTATTCAATGGGCACGAAAATATGGGCTGCGCGTGATGGTGGAGCTGCACACGGCCCCGGGTTCTCAAAACGGCTGGAATCACTCTGGTAAAGCAGGCAGTGTCTCCTTTCTGAATGGTCCTGATGGTGACAAAAATGCAGACAGAACGCTTCAAATTGCGACAGAAATGATTCAATTCTTCAATAAACCAGAATGGGCGAACGTAGTGACTTTATTTGGCGTTTTGAACGAACCTGCTATGTTCAGGATACCAAATAACGCGGTTGAAGGCTGGTACCGAAAGAGTTATAGCGCTATCCGTAGTATTCTGGGATTGGGTGGTGGACCTTTATTAACGTATCATGATGCTTTCTATCCTCTCAAGTTTTGGCATGGTTTTTTCAATCAAAATTATGAAAGGGTGGTTCTAGGTAAAGGACGGAAGAGCTTCATTTCACTCGCATCCCTCTTCCTAACATAAAAATCTGCTTCTTTATAGAAACACATTTGTATATTGTTTTCAATAACGATTTAGTTGCCATGCCATGGGAGAAGCAACTTGAATTTCCTTGCTGGGCATGGAAGAAAGAACTCGGTGAATCCCACGTGAAAACAGGTCCAACGATGGTAGGTGAATTCTCCGTGGCCATTAATGATTGTGCCAAATATTTGAACGGCGTGGGGCAAGGGGCACGTTATGACGGTACGCTTCAAGAGCCAGGTGCTCCGAAACCTGCACCGATTTGTCCTACTTGCAATTGCAAGGATGCCAACAATTGGCCCTTGTTTTCTACGGGCTATAAACAATTTCTACTCCAGTTTATGGAAAAGCAAATGGATGCTTACGAAGCGAGTATTGGTTGGTTCTACTGGACTTACAAAACGGAAGATCACGTCAATCCCCACTGGGATTACTTATTGGCTTGGGAACAAGGCTTTGCTCCAAAGGATGTAAATCTTCGTAATTTTACCTGTCCTTTGAATTCCCCGGGTTTTCCTTAGGCATCAGTTTATGACGCACTATATCCCCGGAACAAATAAAGAACCGGATGTTTTATCCAATTGTTTTGAAACCCGTGCTCGTTGTCGGCATAAATTTTGTATTTTTCGCTTTCATTTCGGATAAGCCAATGAAGTTGGATCGAAACTTGAAAGATTATAAATTAAAAAGGTAGAAAAAGCCCAAAATTCTTTTTAAAACTTGAAACTAATTTAGTTTTGCAACTGCAGAATCTTTTCTTTTAAAAAGCTTAAATTTGGTAGCGTAACTATAATTCAACGCTTAAGGTTGTGTGTTACTATTTAACAACGACCATGTATTACGACCTTGCAACCAAACCCCCAAACCCATCTCCCATTACGGCAACATCGCCATCGCCATCACCCAACTTGACAACACTATTTATTGAACCCAGCGGAACCCCACCTACACAACCGCAGATTGACATTGTCCGGTACACATGGGAACGTATAGCAGAAACGCGGCTAGAAACAGATGATCCAAATATATCCCCGGTGCATGCATTTTCATTAGAGTTCTATGATGCGCTCTTTCAGGTAAAGCCGTCTTTGCGAGAATTGTTCCCAAATATATTCCAGCAAGCCAAAGCCTTAGCTGGTATGATTTCCTTTATTACCAGAGCTCCTAGTGTCGTTTGCGATTCCAAAAAAAACACTCGACGTTCAAGTGATTCTGA